>NC_058102.1:127307500-128557500 GCF_020171115.1 Neogale vison | reverse complement strand
CCTGCCGCACTAGCGCTTCCACGCCCAGACCCTTGAAGCCGAAGATTTTCAAAGAAGTAGGGTGTGTCGCAGCAGCTGTGGCATCAAACAAAAGCAAACAGATTAAATTAATTTAGGCTTCAAAATCAGTCCCATTCTCTAATTCATAAAATACTTCAAACACGGCGAGAAATGTCATCTCCCAGATGATTGGGGCTAATCCACTTTCTCTCTTTGTCCTCTTGCATCTGAATGCAAACTATCAAGACATACCTCACCAGTCAAAATAAACTCCTCACTCCAAATGCTTCCGTCAGCTTTTAATAAGAGTCTTTGCTCCATACACAAAACACACTCCGTTCCTAACGGGCTTAAGGCGCTGTGTGCAAAAAAAAAAAAAAAAAAAAAAGAGGAACAATGTACTCATTAGAGTCTGTTAAGTTGCCAGCACTCAGCAATTAAAAGGTATGGCCCATGGAAAAGCTGCAAAACAGCAGTTAGTCCCATTGTCTTCTCATTAACGAGATTGTTATTTTAGCTCTCCAGGTACCAAGCTCAAGAAACAAAACATGCTTGGCTCCTAAGGCACTCCAGGAAAAATAAGAAGTTGTTGACAGCTAGGACTTGCGGAAAGCACCGTTATACTATAAATAAATTTGCACATCCTTGTGGTTGCAATAAATACACTTCCACGCCCAACTCTGTTGGACTAGATGCAGATGCCATTTAAAGGGATGTCAAAGTCCTTCCCCAGCAAAAGGCTTTTGTCTTCCTTAGGATGTCAGAACGGGTGCTGCTGAGGAATAAATGAATGCCTCCCCTTGGGACACAGAAATTTGGATTTTTTTTTTCCCTGCAGCAAGCTCTGTTGTTGACACTGTGGACGCAGGGCGGGAAGGGACTGTGGAGACATGTGTGCACTCGGCCTGAGCTCCTCGCTGCTTGGTGATCACTTAAAAAATGATGACCGGACTCTTTCCCAATTCCCAATTGCCAAGTGTGAGTACTTTGTGGCAACGGGGAATGCAGCTCTTTGATTCCTGCATTCCTCCTGGTTTCCCTGTGTGGGTGGAAAAACAGCCAAGAACGTCAGTGATTCAAATTCTCTTATGTTCTAAAGAAACAAAGTGAGGCAATATGTCTTTCCGATGCTGTCAATGTACAGTTTTACGTTTGATGCTGATGTGCCTTTCTATCACGACATAGATACCTTCATCGTTTTTCTTAGGATTTTGTCAGAAAAATGTAAAGCATTGATTCCCTTTATAGGTAAGTAGAGGAAAGTTCCCTTTTTAAAAGACTAGGCCCATGGAATTTTAAAAAGAAATGATAAAGACAGTATTTACTGTAAGATTAAAGGTAACACTGCAGTCACTTAAGGCTTGAACAGTTCTCCCGAAGAGACGTCCCTAAAGTTACTTTCTCAGTAAATTGCAGTAAATTTCTCAAGGGCCTGATGTGTAATTTACCCTGACCCATACATTTTCTTCCTCAATGCAGTCTTTTGCATGGACAGCATACAGTGTGAGAGACCTCGGATAAGAACATCATTGTGCAACTTCAGTAAGATGCTGGTTTACACTTTAATGACCAATGTGCATTTTCAGGATTTTGCTGGATAAAACCATACCGTGCTTTGTTCATTAAAACTTGATTTGGGAAAACATGTAAATCTTCTACAAAATAAACACACACTCTTGAATTGGTTGCTTCTGATGAAAGGCGCCCCAGAAATACCCTGCGTGGAGAGGAAAATAAAACCACTTTCAGCTAGAGGGAACTGAACATCAAATACCTTGAAAATCAGATGTTTTGCGCTTTATTAAGTGAGACTCAAGAGCGTTACTAAGTTCTGGCCTGACTGATTTTTCACTTTTTTGGAAGAGAAATAGGTCTGGGCATTAAGCTCATAGCAGTCATTATAATCTACATGTGGATTTAATTATGCAAAAACATTAAGGTTTTTATTTTTCATAATTGTCATCATCATGATCCAATTTCCATGTCAAGCCTGGTGCTGAGTGGGAAGGATCACAGCGGCTTCCAGCTCTTCCAGCCCTTCTTTGCCTCCGTGGCATGCCTTCCTCCTCTTTCCCAGGGATTTCTTCCCTCAGCTTCTAGTGGGACCCACTGAAAACTGATTGGAGGAGCTCAGTAAAGCTCTTAAGGAGAGGAACAACTTTCCTGAGGTCTAGGAGAGGGGAATCCTTAAGATCCCGGACAGAGATCTAGGATAGGGAAATGTGATAATTCCTTTTGCTCTGCCTGTTAACTGAGTGCATTAGGGTAGAATATCCCTGTAAACACTGGGCACGGTTGTTTCAGTATGCTGCAGACAGTCGTGTGTGTGTGTGTGTGTGTGTGTGTGTGTCTGTTGAGAACTACAGTGAATTGGATGGCCTTTAATGTCAGATTGTTTCCAACCTGCTTTATTCCAAAATGGATTTGAGGCAGCTTACAAAACACACCATGGGGTAAAAATCAAGAGAGCAAGGTTGGACGAAAGTACGTTTAGTGCAAGGGGGTACAGACTTTCTGCAAAGGGCCAGATTGGACAGACTTTTGGCCTTTCTGCCCACACAGTTTCTGTCTCAACTATCAGTTCTTGCTGCCGTGTCACAAAAGCAGACACAGAAAATAGTCCAGTGGACCAGCACATGCGCTGAACAAAAAACAGGAAGCAGGCTGGTTCTGCCATGAGCTGTCATTTCTGACCTCTGGTCTAGACCCAGAATATTAAAATTAAGCTGGCATAAGCATATTACAAGGAACTGTATCACTGAAGGGCCCCCGTGATTGATCAGAGGGGTCTCCATTTAAGTATGAGTTTCCTAAAGGTCAAAGCAAAGAGGAAAACTGGGCTGATGTTTAAAAAATGATGCTCTCTGCTCACTGATCGCTCTGAAGAAGTTCTGGTGTTGAGGCTTTGATTATCTTCCTAAAGGTCCTGAGGCATTATGTGGTATACGGGATAAGATAGAGCATCATATTTTCAACAGCTAGCTTCTTAGAGCTGCTGCTAAGCATCCCTTTAAGTGAAGAAGGGCATGACGATTCCGGGGTGCAGTTCAGAAAAACGAATTTGAGAACACAAGGCATTTGATTTGGGTTGCCAGTCGTCTGGGCTTGCATCAATGTAAATGGAGACCATTTAGCTGAAGGAATGAGCTGCACGCTTGTCTTTGAGACAGTCGTCCATGAATAGAATTGTTCTTCTCACACCCGGCTTCGAGCAGGTGATAGGATTCCCTTATAGCTACAAGGCCCTCATACAACCAAAGGGGCAGTTCCTTTCCTATTCATTCTTTCAGGTTCGGGATCAATCGGTCCAATCAATAGGTCCGATTGCCGTTCTATCATAAAACATAAAAGAAAATCAGATGGCAATGATTTTCATAACTTGATACTGCTTCACCCCCTGGAGGACTGGTGTCATGTTGGTCACCCTGTATTTAGTGGCTTCTAGGTGCAGGGTACTTGGCCGGGCACTCCATATGCACAAGCCCATTTTATTCACAGACCCTCTGGGGACACATGCTACTGTGAGAATTCTTTGTTTCCAGGTGAGAAAACTGAGCTCAGAGAGATTAGCAGCTTGGCCAGCATCACTATGAGTATATAGGTATGAAGGTAGGCTCTATCTGCCTCTTAACCAAGGCCCTTAGCTTCCATTGCTCTCCACAGAGATCTCTTGACTTCCTGGATTCCCGACCTTGACATGACTTTCTGGTCTTCTTCATGATTTTCTGGATGTCAGGCTTGCTTGTCTGTTATGGTTGTGGCTCTGCAGCTTCTAGAACCCTTACCAGGCCTTGACATCTCATCATAGAATCCTGTTCAGATTTTCACCTTAATGACTCAGATCTTGACCCTTTGCTGGTTTCCACTTCCAGTGTTTCTCTAGTCCTTACCTTCTGCACCCCCACCACCCTTTTCTTGGTTATACTTGTCATTACTGCTACCTCCACCCCAGTGTGAACAAAGAGAATTTTCGGTTCCCATATGATTGTTACAATCCATATAGCTGTGGTCTACATCTGGTTTTCTAAAGGCCGGTTGTAGTAAGGGTATATTCAGCCTCATGGTGACACCTGCGAGATCACTTGGAATAACAAGGCTGCTTTCTTGTATGGCCGTTCTCTTCAGACATAATATTAATGGACATAATAATAGGGTTGCTTTCTTGTATGGCCGTTCTCTTCAGACATAATATTAATGGAGACTTCATAATAATATTAGTCGCATTTCATTGGCTTGGCCATACCCCACAAACAGAGAATGTTAGTAATTTTCCATGACCAGCTCTGGGTTACAAAGAATGTTATTAAATAAACCATTGAAGATATGGAGATTCCTGAAATGGCAAGTATTTTCTGTTGTCAGTGATGAAAACCAAATATGCTGTTCACATTGGAGACATGTATAACCCACTGGACCCTTTCAAGAACACAGTGGGATGGAATCAGTGACTAAGAGAGAACAGAAAATAAAACCCATTCATTCACCCAGTCGTAGATAGGCTGAGAGAGCCAAGGTCATTGCTAGGAAGATAATCTGAGGGCCAAGTCTAAAGGGAGGGGGAAACCAAAGATGGAAAAATGGGCCATGATGTAAAAAGCCAGAAGGCATGAGAGCTGCATGGAATGTGGCCTGAGGAATGGATCAGGGCGAGAAGTTCAAAATTAAGACCCTGAACTGAGCACTAAACCCTTATGCGACTTGGCTGCTGAGAGCATGGAGGGCAAACATGATGACTTTAGCCCCTGAATGGGATTTTTCACAAGTGGCAAGAGTTACTCTCCTCTATGCCGGTGGCTGCCCTCCTCAATTCTTGCAGGATCTGAAATCTCATTAAAATAATAAGTTCAGACAATTTAGAAGTGGAATAGCTTGTCTCGAAGAATTTCAGGGGAACCATACTAGCTGTACCAATTATCTACTGGTTAATGGCACGTTTTCGTAACGATGAATCTACTCTTCAAGAAGCAGAAAATTAAAATAGCCCTTTTCACGTGGCAAACTTAGACTTTAAATAAGGTCACAGTGACCCATTTAGGACGGGACTTCTTAAAGTCAGTTCACAAAAGTGAGGTAAGAAATGTTGTAACCCAGTGTGAGATTTGTTAATTTTATGCCAGACTCAGGAGAATCTTAAAGCCCTCAGTGTTGGTCAGATGTTGGCTTGTATGCGACTGGTGTTCAGTCTCTTTATTTACCCAGCTTTGAGGAAGGTGAGAGAGAGAAGAGAGAGAGGAAGAGAGAGCGAGAAAGAGGGAGAGAGAAGGACAGGAAATCTTCCTAAGCCCTTGAGAGGGAAACTTCTTCTGAGAAGAACCAAGTTTGGCAAGTCTCTGAGGTCTTTGTGAAATACAATAAAATTTGCATTTATATAGCACTCCTTATGCTCTACTTTATATGTGCTATCCATATTAAATAAAAACACAATTAAGAGTTAGTTCTAAAATACCAGGTCAAACATATCAAACAAAATCAAGAATGGCAATTAGTGCTAGAATACCAGAACAAACAGATGGCTATTGAGTTTGGATTTAAGAAGAGAAATGGGATGTGCCAGTCGCATATCAATAGAGGAGCAAGTCTGGAGTTAGGGTGACAGGGGCTGGAGGTTGGCCTCGGAAAAGCCAAGTCAAGACAGTGATCAGGCCTGTAGATGGGAATTTTTAGAAGCAGTGAAACGTCAATGCAGCTAAAGTCCCCGGGCATGGACCCCGTGCCAGGTACTGTGCCCTACGCTGAGGACCCAGAGATAATCAGATGGGACTTCTGTTGTCAAGCCGCTTACATAGTCCAGCAGAAAGAAAGCAAGCCAGTGTGAAACCCATTGGGGGGACCGTCACTGTTTGTGGCAGGATATGATTTTATTCCAGGGCAAAAATGAGCCCATTCTGCCCCAGCTGCCCCCGAAAACCAAACAGCTCTGAAAACCGGGAAGATTGTAAGATAGAGCTGAGACGTTACGATCTTGAACTTTCTCCCACGGTGTGAGCATTTGTAGGATTCACCACAGCCGTATCAGCATGTCTGGTGACGGGGTCTTACCCTCCACTCTGCTGGGTGCGTTACATCTAATCTGATGCAGTGTGTGTGCTGTATTTCCTTTCTCAAATCCCAAACGGTCTGAATTCTGAAATCAGACTTCAAAGGTCTTGGATAAAGGGTTACGACCTGTCATAAAATGTTTCCCCCCCACCCCAGCCTCCGTTTCTTCACTATGTATTGCCTACCAATTCAATATCTGGTTCTGCTTCCCAGGCCCCGGCTGAAATCGCTCTCACCAAGGCCTCTCATTGCCAGAGTCCCTAGCTTTGTCTTTCTCTCACTTTTCCTAGATCTGGGGGAGAAGGCCAGGCATCCCCGTCAGCTCTGGCTCTCACCTTGACTTCGTTCTGCGAGGCCTGAGTACTTACATTTCCGACAGCGTCTTGACCAGGACTGTTTTGTCTGCACCTTTCCTTAGGCCAGTGGTGTTCCCCACAGGGCCTCCCTCAAAGTAGGATCTGAGAAATGACTGTAATCAAAGAAAGAATGCCCCAAAACTTGGATCTCTGCCCTTGCGCTCACCACTCTCTGTTCCCAGCCGTCAGCAGAGCAGAGGCTCCTGATTCTCCACATTCTGGTCTGACTTGTCACTGGAATTCTTTTTCTAACGGTTGTGGACAGTTACTGACCCCTTCACCTACTTAATTGTCTGGATAGCACCTCCTTTTTAAGTTTCCCCTCCAAGGTCACACACACCCTTGCGTCCATGTGAACGGGTAGGAACAGACCTTGGTAGAAGGAGGGAGACTTTCTTTTTATTTATTTATTTATTTATTTATTTTTCTATTTTTCCTGTGCCTTTGGATTGTTGAACCTCTGCAAGTATTCCTGGAAAATAAGATCATTTCTTTGTCAGAAAGAAAACCATTTTGGGACCAGCAAAACTAGGAAGACAGTAGAATGATCTGTAGTTAGTACTGGTCATTGCAGGGGGCGGCAGGGCGGGAGGGGGGCGGAGGGGGGAGGCACAGGAGGAAATGATAATGGCTGATACCATGAATGGGGGTGGGGGGTACGTGTCCTTAGACATTTGTCAGACCCATAGAAAGTACAACGCCAAGAGCAAATCCTAATGTCAGCTGTGGACATTGGGTGATAGTGATGCGTTGATGGAGATGCAGATTGTAACAAGTGCACTGCTCTGGTGGGGGATGTTGATCGTGGGGGACGGTGTGTGGGGGAGTTGGGGGTCTGTAGGAGAGTCAGTACTTTCTGCTCAGTGTTGCTGTGGACCTAAGGCTGCTCTAAAAAACCAAGTCTGTTAAAAAAAGAAAAAGGGCATCTAATGAGCTTGAGTGCTTGGGATTTTGTTCTGGAGGCTTACTACATTAATAGTTTTTACAGTCATTGTGGACAGATTGATTATTCATATAAGGAAGAAATAGTCTGTTTCTGCTCAGCTCCGTGCACTCACCCAGTCTGGATCCTTGGGAGTCCCTGTGGACTCTGCTCAGTCCTCCAGGTCCGGGGAATCTCAGGCCTCCCCAACCCTTCTTTGGAAGAAAACTTGTACTTGCCTTCTCTCTGACTTTGGCCGCCCCTGTGGGTCAGGCTCCCTTCGGGTCACTTCCAGAATACTGTTTCCAGAACTAGACATTTCTACTGGATGTTTCAGCCTCTTTCTCTACCATTCTATACAGAATTATATATTAATAATAAGATTAATTATTAATTATTAATAAGATATATAATATAATATATTATAATATAGGAAAATATAATTAATAATAAGATGATAATATGTTAATAATAAGAATTATATATAATTCTTGTTTGATTGAAATGCATTTGCCTGCGTTCTTCATATCATTTCTTTCCTCTTCAAGTTTGGGCTTTTTAATTGATTCTGAAAGACCCCAGTTCACCATCCATTGAGTCGTACCAATTGTCTGTTTCTCTTTTCCAGCACCCCCCACCCCGTCTTATCTGTCTTCACACCTCTCCAGGCTGGAAATTCTAGAATCTTCTTCCCCAGTCTTCGTGCTCCACTTCTGTATGGGCTTAGGTTTGTTTTGTTTTTCTAGTGCTTTGGGCTGTGCTGTAAGCGGAACACTGAGCTCTTGATCTCTGTGGTGTGGTGTTTATGAGAGTGTGTGGGGGATCAATTTTATACATAGAGGCAAGAACTGCACATCTGGAAGAGACAGTCGTGTGCCTCCTGCCCATGTGTTCTGGAGCTCAGGCTGATGCCAACTTGCTGAGGGGGCAACACTTGGGATTACATGTCATGTGAATCCTGTCCATGTGAATGGGTAAGAACAGACCTTGGTAGAAGGAGGGAGACTTTCATTTTTATTTATTTATTTATGCTATTTTTTACTGTGCCTTTGGATTGTTGAACCTATTCAAGTATTCCTGGAAAATAAGATCATTTCTTTGTCAGAAAGAAAAACATTTTGGGACCAGCAAACTAGGAAGACAGTAGAATGATCTGTAGTTAGTACTGGTCATTGCGGGGATTACACTTGGATTACACTTGGTCTGGAACAAACCTGGCCCATGAGAATTTGCAAGATCTGCTTTGGTACTAGGCAGGCTTAAGCATCTTATTTCAAAAGGTTAATTCAAAACTGGCTTCTTCTGGACTTTTTAGGGGTTTTCCTTACTTTTCCAGAGAGGCAAGGTGTTTTAGAGTTTGGGCACTATGGTGTAAAATTAACCTCTCTGATTTTTTTGGTCTGCATATGTTTGCAGAAAGTACATTTTATATTTGCCCTCCAGTCCCTTCATAACTCTTAAAAGGCTCAGGAGAGACAGGATTATGAACAAATCCTATGAACCAGGGCTTGGTGATAGCATAGCCCACGAGCCAGATACATCTGGTTGCCATATAGCCTACAAGCCAAGAATGGTTTTTACGTCTTTAAACTGTTGAAAAAATTTTAAAAAGAACATTTTGGGACATGTGAACCTTAAATGAAATTCAAACTTCAGTGTCCATAAATAAAGTTTTATTGGGACACAGTCATGCTGATTCCTTTCCTTTTTGCCTGTGGAGGCTTTTTGCTACCATAGCCTGAAGGTGTGAGACTGAATGGAATATTCGGAATATTAACTCTCCGGCCTTGACAAGAACGCCTGCTGTCCTCGGACATGAACACTCAGGCAAGCACATGCGGAGGACGTTCTTATCACTGCCGCAATGTTCCCGAACGCCCCTGGGACGTTGCGTGTTCTCACTGTCAGATCCGGGAGTCCCCTGACCCCAGGGAGAGGCCGTTCAAATGAAATACAATGGGAATAGCGCCCCCTGGAGGAGGCCTGGTCGGAAGCAGCTGCGTGTGGTGGTGGAAAAGCCCCTGCCCTCTGGAGAGGCCCGAGTGTCTGATCCCCGCCGGCTAAGGACTACATGGCTGTGGAACTCTGTCCCATCACCTAACTGCCCTGGGCTTCAGATCCCCAAATCTGTAAAAAGGAGGAGGGGTGTTGTACTCTCAAAGGTTTTCAAACTTCCTTTCTCCCTCCCTCCTGGCCTCCTCCTATGCCTTCTTCTTAGCAGAATCTCCTACTCAATTCCCTTCTCACATAGACCCCTAATACGTGAAACAGCCAAGAGAGGAACATCTCCACTAGAAGAAGGTACCAGCCTGAGTCCCTCCGTGGAGCACTGCCCAGAAGAAACTCGAGAAGTCCTCTTGGCCATCCCAGTTAAGGCCCTCTCCCCGACAGCAGCCCAAGCCCACAGCTTCAGCAGACTAGTTGTCTGTAGAGAGTCTGTTGGGACCCGCTGACCAGTCCCACACACTCCCGACCACGTGTTCTGGTCAACCCACCAGAATTTTCTGTGATGCTAGTTCTTCCCCTCAGGGGAAGATCATCACCCAGATGTTCTTAATAATCACAACAGCTAAAATTTACAGAGTACTTACTACCTGTCCAACGTGGCTAAGCCCTCAATGTTGTGCCTTTTGTCATTTAATGCAGATGACAATCCAGTGAGTAGGTACTTGAATTACTCCCCTGTTGCAAATGAGAAGGCAGCCCTGGAGAAGTGCCTTGCACAAGGACATTCCACTATTGAGGGTACAGAGGCTGGGAATACACCCAGGCCGTCTGAAGTCAAAGCCCATCTCTTTAGAGGAGGCCTCATTCCTCTCAGGCTAATTTTTTTTTTTTAAGTTTTATTTATTTAAGTAATCTCTACACCCAAGGTGGGGCTTGAACTCATGACCCCCAAATCAAGCATTGCCCACTCGCCGATTGAGCCAGCCAGGTGCCCCACTCTCAGGCTACTTTTCAATCAACCGGTACGAGGATTTATTTATAACTCACTTGCTGTGTGTCTTTGGGCACAGACTTAACCTTGCTAAGCTTCAGTTTCCTGGTAGGTCAAATGGGAATAGTGACAGGATCAATAATTCCATGTGGATAAGTGGGATAAACCACAGAGGTAGTGCCTGGTGCTACTCAGCGCTCAATAACCATTACCTTCTTTTATTATCACGGACCGTCATCGGCTGCCTCTTGCCTTCTTTTTGAGTCCCAGTGAACTGTCCCTCTGAACACGAGGCTCAGAGCCTTTCTATGGTAACACAGTCTGCCTGGACCATCTTTAAGGTCATGTCCACTGATTTTACGGAGGTCATTTTTGAAAGACCCAGTTCAAGGTTGCTTTCTTTAGGGGGTCTAACTCTTTTCACTTGCCCTAATGGCCAAGGTAGCATCTGGTTTTATTGAACCTCTATCAATAATACCTTCTTGTTCCTTGATTGTTCTCTGTGTGTGTGTGTCTTACCTTTTCATCTCCACTACCAGTTCCACCGTGCTGGGACAGATATTGGCTACACAGGGCCACAGAAAAAGCATCAGCTTTTTCATCTGAAAGATCAGGGCTTAAATTCTACACCTACCCTTGACTAACTGTGTTTTTACCTCCTCTGTAAAGCCGGAGCAGTAATTCTTCTCTTACAAGATACTGTGCCATTAAATGAGGTGGTATCTGAAAACTTGTGCCCAGCCTGCCCATAACTGCTTCCGCCTTTTTTACACTTACGATGACGGGGTTTTGTGCTCCATAGTTTTTCTCTGAAAACCAGTTCAACAACTGGGAGCTCAGGGTGTAAGAGGCAAGTTCAGTTTGAATATGTCTCCAGCCTCCCAACCAATAGTGCAATCTCTCCCTGGAGGGTTGAGATCAGCTTGTGATTTTTCTTGAGTTTTAATCACTAAGTGAGGTCTGTAAAGATAGAGGTAGGCCCTGCCCTCTAGGCACTGAACATCTACTGGAAGACAGGAGATGCCTTGTGTGTGGGATGTACTCAGGATGTCAGGCCAGGGCTCTGGAAGTTCAGAGAAAAGGTATGGTGCTGCCTGGTTCTTGCCCTACAGGTGCTCACATCCTGGTAGGGCCGTGTGACAGACCACATGCAGTAACGGTCTGAAGGAGGAGGGGGTGTGATTGCCAAATGAGGGTCAGAGGAATAAGCAGATACCGTAGAGTTCAAGAAGGGCTCAATTTCCCAGAAGAAAGGCGCCAATTCAGCAAGTCTGCCTTTGAGAGAGGCCCTGAGAATGAGACATTTGGTGACCACCAGCATACCTTCCCACCTGCCAGAGGGAAAAGAGGATCTCAGTGACAAGGCCAAGTAGGAAGAGAATGAGAGTAGTTGAGAATCTCGTGCTGAGGAGAGCCCAGAAGGATTTGTCAGCACTCAAGTAAGTATCAGAGGCTGATTCATTTGGGCAGAGACACTGTTGCAGAGATAGGCAAGGAGGTGGAGACTGACAGGGCCTGACATTGTAATAGTTCATGAGACATCTGAATTGGTGACAGTGGCTCCCACCCCCTCCTCCTCCTCCTCCTCCCTCCCGCAGACTTTGAGATGCGTGGAGTCAGCTTGTGAGATATAAAGAAGGATCCGGAAATGATGCTGGGCGCCCAGTGCTGAGGTCCTCCATGATGCCTGTGGAACACATGCCCAGCTGAATAAATCATTGAGAAGAACTGGAAGAAAAATGAGAAAAGGGTAGAGCTTATTCTGCTTAGTGTAGACAGATTGGTTTTGAACTCAGATTTGTGTGAATTAATAGGGACATTGGCCCTGGGCCATGTACCTGCAGCCCATGGATGGTAAGTTTTGCTGACATGCCACCAAACTCCTTGCAGCTTGGTGGAAGAGGCAGTTTTGGTGAGAAGAGGCTTCCCTGAGAGAGCGGTGGAAAATTCTAGAAAGTGGGTGCAGGTCTTATGGTCAGGACTTGGAAAGCTGCTCGCAGACACTCTGGAGGCTGGGGCCTGTGGTGTTTTGTTTTTTCAATTTTTTCTTAAGGATTTTACGTATTTGAGAGAGAGTGCGAGCTGGGGTAGGAGCAGGAGCATAGGGGGAGAGAGAGCGACAAGCAGCCTCAGCACTGAGTGTGGAGCCTGATGCAGGGCTTGAACCCACGACCCTGAGTTCATAACCTGAGTCGAAATCAAGAGTCAGATGCTTAACTGACTGAGCCACCCAGGCGCTCCAAGTCTAGATTTTTATAAACCCAGGAAGGTGGTAAGCCAAAAGGTCTATGTTAGTTTAGGTTCTAACTTAAAGCAGACGGGCCTGTGGGTGTAAGTAGTTTTGTCAGAGGGATCTCAGGAGACACAGTAAAGGAGTTGGGGAATGAGAAAGGGAAGGGAGAGAGCTAATATAGGATATATTACTGAGTGAGTTGCCTCTTAACGGGGACCCAACCTGCTAGGGACACATGGAGACTGTGTATTTGGAATTATCCCGTCTAAGGTCAGGAAGCTGGGGAAATGGATCCAACTGCCGTGGTTGAGGGTTGCTTTTTCAGTGTTGTCTGTCAAGGGCAGGACTGTGTCTGAGGTCAGAGATACCCTCAGATGGAGAGATAGATGCAAGATGCCAGGATATTCATTAAACAGTTTAAAACAACACACATTTTTTGATCTTGTTGTTTCTATGAGTCAGGAATCAGGACGCAGCTTAGTTTGAAGACCCTCTGTTTCTCGGTCTCTCATAAGGCTACAGTAAATGTGTGGACTAGAGTACAGGTCTCATCTGAAGGCTCAGCTGGGGAAGAATCCATTTCTAAACCACCGACACGATTGTGGGCAGGATTCATGTCCATGAGGGCTGTTGGACTGAGACCATTGGCTTCTTGCCATCTGTTGGCTGGATTCTGCCCAGCTTTTTGCCCTATGAGCCTCTCCAAAATGGCAGCTTGCTTTTAAAGCCACAAGAGAGTCGTCTAACAAAATGGAAGTTGGAATATTTTGTGGCCTAATCACGGAAGTAACATTTCCTGCCTTGCCATATTCCTTTGGTTAGAAGCAGGTTTCTTATGGGGAGGGGATTACAAAGGCCACAAGTATTAGAAGGTGAGGACCACTGGCGCTGCTATGGAGCCTGCCTTCCACAGCCAGGGTGGGCAGAGGGAGTGTGGAAGCCTGACAGCATCTGCTATGGAGGGTAGCACATTCTGGCCGAGGGAAAGGGGGTACTGATGAGGGAGGGGAAGGAGTGAATCACTGTGTGGGTAGCCCAAGCACCCCAGGGAGTCTTTGATCCCAGAAGAGGGGACTCCCCTGGCCACCCCACTCTTGGCTGGGCAGAGCAGCTCTCGGCAGCATCCTAGCTGTTAGGTCTCAGCCTCCAAGGGTACAACCAGAGTCTGAATTCTGAGGGGTGCTCTTATCTCTGCCTGGTGGTCTTTCTTGTGTTTGCCTGCAGAACTGTGAACATGGGACCGCAGAGTAACGCTTGGTATAAGCTGTTGGGCATAGGGAGGGATTGTCTTCTCCTCACAGTCAGCAGAGCTGGGCTGTGGAGTCCCGTGATGCTTCACTCTCTGCTCAGCTCAGTGTGAGGGAGCCCCCCAGGCTGGGAATCTCTCCCTCCCACTCCCTCCGGCACTATTACACAGAAATGAAATCTATTTCTCTGAAGCTCCTTTTGGTCTTTATTCTCCTTCAGAGAAAATCAATTCCCTCTTTCCCAGGACCAGCCCTCAAAGAAAAAACCTGCTTCTTTGGATTCTTCATCCTGATGAAGTTTTAAACATGGTGCTCTGTGTGTGGTCTGTTCAGAGCACATGTTGGAAGGTGCCAACAAACCACCCTTCTATTAACCTTGTCCAGGAGCCCACATGGGGGCTCCCCACCCCCTTTGGCTGGCTGTCACATTCCATCTCTTGAAACCTCCAATCAATAAATGACTCAGGTTGTTTTCAGCGAGCAGCTGCTGAGTCAAACCTTCAGTCTCTGGTACCTGGGCGTCCTTTTGTTTTGGTCGGAGGGAAAGTAAAGGAGATCTGTCCATTTTGCACTCTCAAGGAGAGAGATGGCTGGCAGGGTCCAGGGCTTGAAGGAAGAATTGATCTCTCAATTTTATGGTAAGATGACCCTAATGGATATAATAACAACAACTTAGAGCAAAGATGCGCACTCAACTGTCCACGGAGGATGGATATAAAGGACACTAATAGCAACTAATAATGACTTAACCATTTACGCCGCTGTTCTGCTCTGATGACCTCATTTAGGCTTCAAAATAATGCTGTGATGGAGTGATTAACGTGCCCAATTTATGGCTATGGAAACCACCTTTTGGAGACACAATGCCACATAGCTACCCGATGGAAGATCTGGAACAAGAACCCTGGTATTTTGCTCCCAAATTCTGCACTTATTCATTGCAGGATTCTGCTCGCCTTAATATAGACATGGTCTTGTAAACTTTTCAGTCCTTGCTTGTTTTTATTGAGAACCTACTAAGATAGCAGAAAGTATGTAAGAGTTGAAAGACTTGCCCTTGAGGAGTTGATGACCTTTTGGAATGAGATAAAATCTATACACCAAACCACTAAAAAAGTATGGAAAGCAGGCTTAGACTCTCTCAGACTATAAGCTTCTATAACATTCTGTTACAGCTGTAGTAGTTTAAAGATGTGTGGCTTAATTGAAGATGCTTCATAGAGGGGATCACGGTAGCTTACAATCATTCCTGAGCAATTTGGCACAATTAAAAAATTAACATTTTTCACAGAAAAACAACAAAAACTTGTGGAGGAGTTGCAGTATCACATATGTCCACCAGATGATGCCACTATTCAGTGGAATTCTAGAGAGTTTGGCTTTGGGGATACACGTACAGTTGTGGTAAGTTTGAAATAATGGCTAGAAAGTCATTTTAACCTGTTCCAGACATCGATAACTTTCCTACTTTAACTTTCCATAGAGCACATGCACGGAAGCCACAGAGAGTCTGAAAACAAACAGAGGAGCAGTCAGATTTCTCTTATGTAAATTCTGTACCTTGAGTCATTTCCCTCACTACCTTTTAGCATTTGCTCTGTGCCAGTCAACAGACCATGGATGAACAGAAATGGTGGCAGAAAGTCCTTTCTGGAGACGGAGGCTGGGAGGGCTGGTCACCACCTTGGAGGTAAACTTTGTACTCTGTTAGGCGTTTGCTCTCACTACATATGCAAATATATTCCCGACAGCGGGTCTTGATAAGCAACAGATCCTGCCCCATGGAAAAGCCCATGTGGACAGCCTGATGCAATTATATTCAGCATTAATGAGCTGTGGGCTCCATCCTAATGTGCTGATATTTTGTTAATATTTGATAATGAAAGAGAATAGAGCCTTTGAAGTCAAAATGTTCTGGTGTTGCTGGATATTTTTAACCACGAACATTCATTATTTTGTTTGACAAATTGGCCTGCTTTGGAATATTAAACACCCAGTCTTTAGCGAGTGAGGAAGATGAAAGACCTCCAACTATTGTGCTCACTGAGACTATTTCCCAAGAAACCCAAAGCCCTCGCAAGGATTTCTCTGGCAGATCCCATCTCTGGGATCCCAGCCCTCTCTCCCTGGAGGGGCTGTGACCGGCGTGTTCATTTGCCTTGTCCTCTGCCAGGAGGAGGGCCTGCTTGCCTGAGCCCAGGCCGCCTGAGCCAGAACCTGGGGCTTTGTGTCACATTGCTGTGCCCGGCGGCTGGCCCCCGCTCAGAAAGCTCAGGAGGCACGTGGGCTCTGGACGGCTAAGGCACTGTTGAGAATGCCCTCGTGGAAGGCCAGCTGGAGAGAAGAGGTGGCAAGTGTCCTCTGTTTCTCTGTGGTTCGCAGCAGGAACTGGGAAAACCCTAGGGTGCTTTTGTCCCGCATTCTCGTGAGAAGCTCAGCGCTGGCAGTGGCCAAAACACAGTTTAGATATAGTTGTTAATCAGTAATGATTATGATTGTGAAAATGCATTAAGTATTAGGTTCTAGACACCATACAAACTGCTAGGGGTGTATTATCTTATTTAACTCTTACTGCGACCTATGAGTTGTACGTAGATCCCAAATCCACTCCCCTCCCTTGCTGGAATAGGCTGGACTTTATAATTTCCACTCTCTTCTGAGTGGCCATGCACTGGGGGAAGGGCTGAATCATGGCTGATGGAAGGCCAAGCCAGTCCTCGGGGTCTCGTCTCCCTTGCCCATGACGGGTTTAGGAACGAACATGTGGTCATGCGGTCTGGGCTGCTACGCATGGGCCTGAGGACCACGCAAAGATCTAAAGGGGCACCGTTCCCATCGCAGACATATATTAACCGATGAGAGCGTTCAAGCGTGAAGATTCTGGGTCTTCTGGCTGAATTATAGGGCAGCTCTGTCCCATAGATCTTTCTGTGATGATGAACACGTGCTGCACTTTCCAATCCAGTAGCCATCAGCCACCGGGAGCTACTGAACACTAGAAACGTGGCTGGTGGGACTGAGGAGCTGAATTTTAAATTGTACTTAACTTTAATTAGTTTTAAATTAAATTTAAAAAGCCCTGGGTGGCTATAATGGCTGCTTTACTGAACAGGGCAGTTCTGGACCATAAATTCATGCCAGCACCCTCCACTGAGAACACCTTTAGGAGAGCCAGCATGGACCAGTCACTGCCAAGAGCAAGCAGCTGGGTGCCCCCAAGGCCACATCATGGTGTCTGAGGAAGAGCTGCCTTTCTCCAATTTGCATAAAGGTGGGCTGTAGGCGGACAGCCGCTCTGAATGTGGTCCGTGTCTGGACAATGAGATAGGAGGATAGGACTGCTGGAAGCTTCCAAGGAAACTTTCCAATTCAAAGAAGACATATCAGAAGAAACAGCCCCCCGTTCTTTTCCTTGTTGTCGTTGTCTAGAAAGTGTCTGGAAGTGCAGCCCCCATGGTATTACCAGCATGAAGATGAAGCCAATGTGCAGAGAAACTGAACTAGAGTCCTCATGGGCTGGGTTTAGAGGCTGCCCTGATTTTGGATTTTTTGTCATGTAAGATTAAAAAAAAAAATCTGCGTATTGGCTAAACCCATAAGGGGTCTCCATTATTTGCAGTTGAAAGCAACCTCACAGATACTCCTCTATCTGTTTTATTATTTATTTATCTTGTATCTATTTTATTGATCTTATATTACAGATGGGATCACTCAGGCTCCAAGTCTTTACAAGCTTGTCCAACCTCATGAAGCTAGTCCTTTGCAGATTTGGGTGGGAGTCAAATCCAGGTCTGTCTGACTCCAAATTCCTTGTCTTCATTACTGTGCTGTATTATCTTCTGAATAGACTGCGGATTCCCCCGGTTTCAAGAGTCATGTAGAGCCTTTTGCTCTATTTCCTGTGAACGTGTTAGTTCCTCCATTCTCCCAGAGTGGGTTGCCTTTGAGCTGGAGAAGTTGCTTACCCTGGATCTGCCCCGGCTTCTGAATTCCGTTGAGCTATGTATCCAGGATGTGGCAGTAAATCTAAGGGACCCAGGTTCAGTGATCCTGAAAAGTGCGGGACTGGGAGACTGGGAGAGGATGGCGACTGGCCACACCTCTGTGCTTCTGAGCTTCCTCTCTTTCTAGGGGATGGCATTCATCCTCGAACTGCTGTGTCTCCACGTGCAGAGGATTCGCACACGTTCTCCTCTCCTCGGGCTCCAGTGAACGGCCCAGAAGCTCACTCTTGGGTATCAGAAGGCCCTTCAAACTCCAAAGGTGGAGAACCAAGCTCAGGATGTTCTCTTTTATTAACCACAGTGCTTTCCCTAAAGGTTCAAGACTGCTTGAGAAAAGGGGTCACCACAGAGAGCAGTCTGGATACGTCATATCTCAGGAGAACGCAGGCAGCTGGCTAATGCTTTGGGTGAACTGAGAAGAGTGGAGGATGATGCCTGCAGAAGGGCGTCCGCTGGCTCCCTCTGCTTTAGCCCTGTAGTCCTCTGCTCCCCTGCTTTAGCTCAGTCGCTCCTGGGCCTGAGCTCCAGTTCCTCACATGGTAGCCATGGGCCGCCTGAAAGGTCCCGGAGAAGGGTGCGTCTCTGTCCCACACTCCATTCTGGGGGCCCATGAGAGAAGACCCTTGGGGACCATCCCCTCGCTCCCAGGCTGTGTCCCTATGACGCCACCTCAGCTGAGGCCCAGGTAAAGGCGATGTGCTTCAAACCCCAGGCAGAGTGTAAGCTTCTTAGTGTAAGACAGGGGACTGTTTCTTCAACTGCAGTTCTCTGGAAAATCGGAATACCTCAGGCAGCAAGTGGGACTATTAAATGGGCTGATAGATGTAAAAGGAATTAGAATAATGCCTAGAACATAGTATGTGTTCGATCGTGGCTGCTGTTAGTATGATGACTCTTGCTTTCTTGTTATTACGAGAGCATGAAATGACAGAAGGAAATCTGGGCATCCACTAGAGACCCCAAGTAGATAACACATTTGTGCCTCCTGAAACCACCCGGGAGGAGGGGCTGTGGGAACTGTTTTCTGATGGCTTCTCTGCCTCTGTCCTCTGAAAGAGGACCCTGTTCCCGGGTTAGTTAGTGCATTTGTGTAATCTTCTGTCTGGGTAATTGTCTCCCAACGTGCTATTTAGAATGTCTACACTGTGCATTTAAAGAGTGTCTTGTAATCATGGTGTACTGGAAATCACTACACTTGCCAGCAATTATCACAGAATCACAGGCTGGAAGGAAGGGCAGATGTCATTAAGTCCAGCCCCCTCCTCCCCCCATACAGGCCTGGCCTTATCTCACAAATGGGGCTCTTTCGGGGGTAAATTCTTTAAAATAAAATGTGACCTTGGGTCTGATCAGTTCCTGAGAGAAAGAACAGCCAGCCCTATACTTAACTGCCCACAGCTTCGCATTGGTTAAAGCCTGCATTTGCTTTCCTATCCCAGATGAATTTTGCTTTCCGGGCCTCCGGGGTTTCCAGCCCTGGTGCCGGGGGCCTTGCAAGGGGCATGGTGTTCAGAGGCCCAGTGGGCACAGGCCCAGAGCCCCTGTGCCCTGGAGCCAGCCGAGAGTCCAGCAGCATGGGTCCCCCAGGCCAGAGGAGAGAGAGCACCGCTATTTCTAAATCCTGTGACCCCCGGGGGCAAGCTTCTTGCGGTGACTCCAGGACGCCCAGGCACTCGCTTAATCAGTTTCACCTCCTCCCCAGCCCGGCTTCACGGGACGGCCGATTCCGGGCGACATCCATCCTCCTCCGACATTTTTCCCCCCGGGGCCAAGGTCGTTCATTCTTGGGGTTCATTGGAGCTGTTTCCATGGCGACGGCCACTTGTTGAGTTTTGAATCTCCCATCGAGGTCCTTGCAATTTGCCAGCTAAGCCACCGATCACCAGGCGTGTGTGCCAGGTTAATAAGACAAAGTCTGTTTTATTTTATCCTTGCCTTTTTTGTCTGCCTTCAGCTGGGGGCAGCCTCACAAAAGAGGGGGCCCTTTGGCTTTCAGAATTCTTAGGCCTCTGCTCATTATCCCAGGCGCTATTTGGGGCTGAACCAGCGTGCGGTGCGTTTCCCGGGCTGTCTCTGGGCCACGTGGAGCAGCCATGGCAACAGGCTGGGGGCGTGGCTGCACCGGCCCGGTCACGTGGGGCTTCTTTGATTTGCATGTGAGTGTGTGTCGGACCTGTCCAACCACCACCCCCCCCTCCCCCGCCTTCCCCCATCTGTAGCTTAAAGGTGGGGGGGGGGCTTAGGAAGGAAAGATTCCATTGCGTGGCTCTGTGGCCACTGCTGGAGGCTGGAATCGAAACGATTTTGCTTTTTTTTTTTTTAAAGATTTTATTTATTTATTTGACAGAGAGAGATCACAAGTAGACGGAGAGGCAGGCAGAGAGAGAGAGAGGGAAGCAGGCTCCCTGCCGAGCAGAGAGCCCGATGTGGGACTCGATCTCAGGACCCTGAGATCATGACCTGAGCCGAAGGCAGCGGCTTAACCCACTGAGCCACCCAGGCGCCCCGATTTTGCTTTTTTATTTGAGAGGCTCCTCAAAACCCTGTGTGACCCTCCGTCGGTGACAGAGAGCGGAGAACCCTGGAGCCTTGTGGTCTCCCAGCGCCCAGCCCTTTCCTGTGTGCATAAGACACCTCGAGTCATCCTTCCATTCCCCAGGGGGTGTTTATACTAATCCGTGTAAGTGAAGACCTGCCAAAGGTATTAGTGATTCAGGAGACTGCCTACCCCCAAGCAGAACAACGGACGAAAGAGGGCCGGTGAAGGGAGACGCAGTCTAGGCGCTCCTGGCCATCCACCATCCCCTTCTTGGTGACTTAAAAATGCCTTTTGGCCTCGCGTCTCTCGCGGTGCTACTGCGCACCCCCGTGGAATTTTTAAGGACCCGGCCGGCTCGTTTCTCCCTGTATTTTGCAAGTTAGTCTGCCAGATTTCGTTGTTAATTGCTGTTGAGCTTTCAGAAAAATCTCTCCAGAAAAATTCTCTGATCCGAACGATCTGCTGTTGGGTGTGTGTGGCCGGGACTGCGGTGAGGGCACGCGGGAAGGGCAACATTTTTCTCTTTTAGGAGCTACTAGGTACAAGAGCGGGCTGACCGGGGTGCAGAAGAGAAGGGCTGGGCCTTCAGAAAAAGGCTGGAAAGCCCTGCCTGTCTGGTTTCATCAGGGGTTTTAACTGAGTACTTGAAAAAGGAAAATAGAGGGACATAATGATCCAGAGCCTAAGGCTTCTTGGCTGCAAACAGACAAAATACTTGGACGAATGAACACAGAAATCAAGGGCAGTTTATAAAGCGGTGTTACAGTACAGATCTACTCTAAAGGCGGGCCAAAGAAAGAGGGGGAAATTATCTAAATTAAAAGGAAATGTTTCTAATTGCAAATAGGAAAATGGAACACGTAAGGATAGAATAAAGAAGCCCATCAGACTGTGTCTGGAGCCAGCAGGCCCTGCCGGCAGCTTTGGCACACTGTGGGACCTGGGCTCTCTCCAGAGTCTTCCAGGCCTCTGGGAAAGTGGCTCTTAAGCGGATTGGGTTGGATGACCCACTCTGGTCTGGGGCTGTCCTCAAAGAGCCAGAGACTGCAGAAGCCTGGACTGGATTCTCAGGTGGATTGGTTAGTTCTCAGGCTTTCTGGAGACACTGATCATGGAGGAGTCCTTTTTTTTTTTTTTTTTAAAGATTTTATTTATTTATTTGACAGACAGAGATCACAAGTAGGCAGAGAGGCAGGCAGAGAGAGAGAGAGGGAAGCAGGCTCCAGAGAGCCCGATGCGGGACTCGATCCCAGGACTCTGAGATCGAGTCCTTTTGTTTTAACATTACCCAGGTCACCTGGGTTCAAGCAATCAGGAAACGGTGATTTCACCTAACAAGCAAGCCCAGATGGAAGGCAGGGCTAGGCTGGTTGGATCCAGTGTCTCAGTGGTAGCATGAAAGATGGGGTTTCTTTCTCTCTTCCTGCTTTGCTTCCAGGGGCAACAGATTTATCTGAAGGCTGGCTTCTGTCCTCATTATGAGGTGGTTGCTAACTGCCTTCAGGGCGATGTGCTTACTCATCTGTGGGCCGAGTGAGTCTACCTTAGGTCATAGCCCTGTTCCCCAGGTGTATGCTTGTAATCCCTGTGGCCATAGAGATGCCGGGGCTGATTGCTCTAGGCCTGGATTATGACCCATTATGACTGATGGCTGGATTATGCAGCCATCACTGTGGCGAGGGGGTGGAATGCTGCTGACTGGTTTAGGCCATTTAGGGTCTCCTCTTGGGCTGGGGGTAGGGGCCAGCCCCATCCCAAATGCAGGGCTTTGCCACAGGGAAGATCAGAGCTCCCTTAAGGGAAAATCTGGGTCCTTCAAGCTAGAGAAGCATGGGAGGGGGTTGGAGGCTGGTGAAACATCAGTGTCCTTTCCAGTTTCTGATGGTTTGGGTCAGAAGTGTCTAGAAGGGTGTGGTGAGCAAGTGAGCAGAGGGTAGCGTTTCATCCTAAATCCAAAGAAGCCAGAGTGGGAATGAGCTAGGAGCCTCTTTGAATCATTTTCGTAGTCAAACCCTTACTTCCTCCTGCATCCATGTGTTTTCTTTTTGCCCTTCCCCAAACATGGACACCACCAGCCTAGCGATTAGAGTGCGTGCCTCAATGTGGGCACTGCCACGAGCTGTAGAACTTGGGAGCAAGTTACTTAACATCTCTCCCTTCATTTTCCTGGTCTGTAAAATGGGAATATAATAATACCTCTGTCACAGGATTATCGGGAAGTTTAAAGGAGTTAGAACACTTAAAACATGTAGGACAGCACCTGACTCAAAGTGGGTTCTCAGTAAATATTAGCTATTATTATTGCATTGAAAAAGTCTCTTTCCTTGTCATGTCCAGCATGAGACAAAGGCAGCCTTTTGATTTATTTATCTTCCCATGCGCAGCTCCCCGCAGTGCCTGCCACACGGAGGGCTCAGTAGATCTGTGCTGGGTGGCTGGAGAGGAAGATAGCTGGCCAGTGGTTTAAGAGAGCCGAAAACTGGGCAGAGGGCAGCTGGAGCGTAAGGCTGGCGCTGTCAGAGTGTTGTCTGGCATGAATGAGGTCACTTTTGCTTTCTCTGTTACAGTTGGCCTGTCATGAAGGCAGTTGGGCTCCCAGCCCGCTTCTACCCAGCTCTTCCTTCCCGCATGTCCCTTTGATGAGGCTGGCGCTGCTGCTCACTGTCCTTTGCCATGCTCATGCTTTGCCAGGCTCATGCTTCGCAGCCTTTGACCACACTAGCTCTCTGTGTAGAATGTCTTGTGACTTCTCTTTTCCGTCTAAATTCCACCATCTTGCAAGACCCAGATAAGACGCAGCTCCCCTCAGGAGCCTTAACAGCCCAGTGTGATCCCTTTCTTTCCTGAACTTCCCAGATAGATAAAAGTATTACTTCCTGCCACACCCTTGGCTCAGCTCGCTTCAGCCTCAGCCTCGGAGGCAGGTTCTGTGTAAAGCGAACCAAGTCCACAACATCCCACATCTGGAGAACACCTGGAATCACTCGACTTTTGGTCCCAAGAAACCTCTCCTGGAGGCTCAGGGGAATTAAACCCTGAGGGGGCCAAGTGAAAACCACAGTGAGCTGCCACTTCCCACCCACTGGGGCAGCTAAGAGTCGAAAAGTCCAATAACAACAGATGGCAATGTGGAGAAATTGGAACCCTCATATTCTGCACGGGGGAGTGTCATGTCAAATGGTATAGCTGCTTTGGGAAGTAGTCTGGCATTTCCTCCAAGGGTTAGGCACACAGTTACCATTTGACCTGGCACTTCTAGTCCTGGGCATATAACCAAGAGAAATGAAAACTGAAGTGCACGCAACACCTTGTGTTATTTGTAATAGCCAAAAAGTGGAACCACCCAAATGGACATGGACTGATGAATGACTGTGGTCTATCCAGACAATGGAATATTATTTTCAATAAAAAGAAATGAATTACTACTCATACCTGCTGATGGACCTTGAGTGAAAGAAGCCAGAAACAAAAGGCCACCCATCCTGGGATTCCATTTATATGGAATATCCAGAATAGGCAAATTCACAGAGACAGAAAGTAGCTCGGTGGTTGCCTAGGGCTGGGGGAGAGGAGAGGTGTCGGGGGGGAAATGGGGAAGAATGCTAATGAGTACAGGATTTATTTTTGGAGTGATGAAAATGTTTTAAGATTCGTTGTGGTGAGGGTTGCACAAATCTGTGCATGTACTGAAAACCTTTGCATTGTGTACTTTCAGTGAGTGAGTTGTTTGATATGTGAATTATAATAATGAATCTCAATTAAGCTGTTATAAAAACAGATAAGGGAAGAAAAACCTTACAGAGGCATCTTCACCAGTGTAACATGAGTGCAGGTGAATACAATACCCTGTCCTCCCATCCTTGAAATGGACTGTTCTGGGGAGGCATTCTGGATGTTTCTTGAAGGTTCTGCCTCCAGAACTCCTCTTGTGTATAGTAATGGTCTGGATAATGTTCCTTTTTATTGTCATTATCTCCCTCACTATCTCACTCTTCCTGCTTTCTTGGAATCACATTGCAAATAAAATACCTATACCGCAGGATGTTATTTCAGGCTGTGCCTTTGGGATCACCCAAATCTGAGTCAGCATGCAGTTCAGACATAAAGATATTAAACACTATATATATCTCTATATATGCATATATGCATGTATATGTACATGCACATATATTTCCCTTTTTTTTTTAAGATTGATTTATTTACTTGGCAGGGGGAGAGAGCATGTGGCGCGGAGGGGCAGAGAGAGGGGAGAGATTCCCTTTTCTAGTTCAACCAAATTGTTACCTCTTGTGGAAACAGGCCATGACTTTAAGTTCGTTAGTGTTTTTTAAACCCTACAACAAGGGAGGGGACCAGTGCTTAGCAGCCATTATGTACCAGGCACTTTACATACATATTCTCATATACTCTCAAAAGAACTCTGTGAGGCTCTTACTATATGATTCCATTTTGCCAAAGAGACCTTGGCTCGGCTCAGAAAGATTGAATTCCCAAGGCTTACTGAGGACACACAGCCAGGAAGTTTGCCGAGTTTACCGGAGACACACAGTCTGGTAAGTGTAAGGATATTTATTTAGGTATATTTGAACCTCAGTGGCATATAGTAGATTAAAAAAGTAATACTGGATGGTAGACTGTAGCCAAATTGGTAGCTTTTATTCCAGTAACCAAATCATATAATTTTAATATAAAATGTTTGATGGATTAATGCATTTCTAGAAAGCAGTAGGGGTACGCTGATAAATATTTAGCAACTGGCACTCTGGGAGAAAAGGCGGGTTTTTAGTGGTTGTCAGTTTCTGTGGTGTCAGTACCCCCCTGCCACAGTCAACACCAAGCTGTCAGTGTGGAGTTAGGAAAAGATACTGTCTCATACACCAGTATATATTGTATTCTTCCTTAGAGATACAATAGACAGAAGTAACCCCAACAGCACAGACGGTAATAAAATGCAGAAACATGGCTAGGAAGTAATAAGGTTAAGTATTTGTTGCCTTTTGTTTTAATACAATTTATTTAATTGTAAATTTATATAATTTAATTTTTAGTAATGGTCATGTTTAGCAGCAGGCTTGCAGAATCGCTGGAAATCCACCAGCTTTCAGGGGCCAGCATGGGCTGCCTCCCCATGCTTCTGGACTGTGGCTTGGAAGGGAAATTAAAAGAAATTTTACTAATGAATTTATCTTCAAAATTTGTCTCGGAAGGCAGGAGGTGAATCACTTGCCGTTGTTGGATTACTCCCTGAAGCTAAAAACGCAAAATAAATAGTAGTTAAGAAGGAATGTTTTTGATGCAGTATTGCCCCATGGGACTTGCCTATTATTACTTATCCAATTGAACACTGTCCAATACAGTGGGCCCGAGCCACATGTTGGCTATTTGAACACTTGAAATGGGACTAATGAATTTAAATGTAAATTTAAGTAGCTGCAGGTGGTTACTGGCTGCCGCGTGGAACAGCACAGCTTATACTTTGGTAAATAATTTTTAGTGGGGCTTTATTGTGAAATCACGTGCCCACTCTTAGCTTGCATCACCCCACTCTGACTTAGCCTGTCTCCTCTTATTGCTTTCTACTCTTAACTTGGGTCCTGTCCCCAGCTCCACTGGTCTCTTTTTTTCCATCCCTAACACATACGCTCAGCTGATTCGCATATCTGGCCTTTGGGCACGATGTTCTTTCTCTGGTCCCTGGATGTGCCTCTCAAGGGTTATAAGTACCTGTCTTTGGACTCCTCTTCTTTTCAGTTTCCCCTTCAGACTGAAGTTGATTTGTGTGGGGGGGTGCCTCAGAGGGTGCCATGGTACCCGAGTTTGACAATTGTCACATGGGTTTCTAAGCAGAGGGCTCTAGGGAAATCAGCTTTCCATGGATCCACTGCAGCACTCTGTATGGCTAACGAGGTACTTCTCCATCAAGACTCTGACCTCAGTAGCCAGACAGAGTGGGACGTTGCCTGTCACGGACAACTGGCTTTGCTCTGTCCAGTTCATGTTCTAGGACCCCAGGAAGTAAGACACAAGCCCAAGAGGTAGGCAGTCAAAGGGTTGGGTATGGGGAGTCTGGTGGCTCCTAGTGGGTGCCGCTCCAGAGGTGGTCCTAAGCTCCCTCACATCATTCAGATATTTCTGGTACTTCTGTCCGTTTGTGGCCGGTAGGTCTTTGGAGTGGTGTCTGAGCTAGTTGCCAGTCCATGCCTTAATAACCCATGTACATTCTGCTGATTAAGAGTCCCATTATGACTTTGAAATTCTCTCTATAAAATAAAGTTCTAATTGGATTAGAAATCCACCTATCTTATCGTAAGACGTTTAAATATTGCATTTCTCAATAAAGAAAATAAGTAGTAGTCTTTAAACATAGTTCCAACTGTTGTACACTTTTCACGGTTGTAAAAATAGTTTTTAAGTTCTTTAAACTCTGTCCCATATTTGTGCAATGTTCCTCACCGATGATAACTTTCAAGAATTCGAAGACCTCATCCTCAAAAAGTTGGCATTTTGGCCATCATTGTTGCAACTTTGTATAAACAACATATTCTTTCAAGTAAGCTCAAGCTTTCATTTAAAAACCACAAAAAGATTTATTTGGAATTCATGCAAATTCATATTTAATATATTCCCTAATTATTGCCTTTTATTCTTACTATAATTGTATAAGGTGAAGAAGTAATAATCTTTTCTCACTAAGTATTATATAAATGGTTCCCTCCCTCTATCTGTTCTAGTTTAGCCCTGCATGCCAAGTCAATATTTCTTTCTCTGTGTGCTGTGACTTGAAAAAGTTTGGGCAGTCATGCTCAGATTATCTTTCTCCCTTCCACACTGCCTCTCTAAATCTGCCTCTGTTTGAGACTCATGCCCTCCCTCCTTCCGTACACTCGGGAGCCAGAAGCTTGGTTTCTGGGGGCGCCTGGGTGGCTCAGTGGGTTAAAGCTTGGTTTCTGCCTTGTGGTGATAGGAAGGGCCTGCTCCTTGTATAGCTCTCTCATTGTTCTCTACATTCATATCTTTTCTTCCTAATGATGTTGTACATTCTTTCAGTGTCGTATCTATGGATACTTTTGGGTAATTCAGGTCCTTCAAAAATCTTGACAACAATTACAAGATCCAAACTAATTCACCTAAAATTAAGAAGTGGAGTTTAGGGGTGCCTGGGTGGCTCAGTTGGTTAACCATCCGCCTTTGGCTCAGTCATGATCCCAGGGATTGAACCCTGTGTTGGGCTCTCTGCTTGGCGGGGAGCCTTCTTCTCCCTCTCCTTCTGCCTCCTGCTCCCCCTGCTTGTGCTCTCTCTCTGTCAAATAAATAAAATCTTTAAAGAAAAAAAAAAAAAGCGGAGTTTGTCTTCTTTCTATTTCCATTAAAGGAGGTTAATACAAAGTGCTTATCTATGTGTCTATCTGGTCACCTACCAGCACATTTTGGCTTTTCTTGTCTGCCTTTAGCGAGGGAATTTCCACCTGTTCTGCCTGGGGCACTTACTTGCCTTGGGGAAGATTAGGATTATTACACAGATATGCAAAAAGAAAGAACGAATCAATGTTAAGTGTTTGATATCCAAAATAGGTTATTTCAGTCCAGAGCAAGACTATTGAAAACCAGACTTTGAACTAGAGGAAGTGTTTTCAGAGTTTCTTAAGCTCCTTTTAATGCGTCAAACACTGGGAGGCTTGAATGTTAGGCTTTTCTGTAAGCCAAGGCTGTGATGGATGTGGGAGGTAGGAGACTCGGGTGCCTTTTGGTCCTGAGGATGTTGAATGAAGAGGCAGAGGTGGAGGAACTCAGCACCAGGCCCTTGAGTCCTGACTTCCCTCCTTGGATCAGTACCCTGGGATGTGGGGCTAGTTCTAGATGGGATGAAGGGATGCTAAAAGCTGAGGAGGTTTATTATACCCCATCCCCCATTTATTGGTCTCTTGGAAAAGAAGGAAAAATAAGACTGCATTCACAGGTTTCAAGTGAACATGAATTTTGGGAGGATACTATTCAATCTACTACAGAGGCAGAAGAAAAAAATAAAACACTGAACATTCACCCCAAAGAGACTGACCTAACTGAAAGATGAGACAGAGATGCCACGAACTAGCGGGTTTAAATTGCCCTCCCGGACCCTGACTGCTCCCCAGAGGGATGGGGGACCGGGGGGGGGGGAGATTACATGGTTATGGAAAACGAGTAAGTTCCATTTTCCTATTCATATCTGAGTAGTGTGGAGGTTAAAATCGCCACATCGCTCTATCTGGCCAGCCACTGCTCCAAAGGGGAATAAAAGAAACAGACACTACCAAATCACTACAATCAAGGTAGATGATCACAAGCGAAAATAGTGCAGTTTGTGGGAGCACAGGATGGGGGAGGAAGGGAAGAAAATGATTATACTAGAAACCTAGGTTTAAGAGGAACAATTACAATTCATCAAAAAGTACTGCTTCTAGCCCTGAGTTTCTTGGCAACCAAGAAAAGAAAAGAAAGATGAAAGATTACAGGACCTTATTATTTAGTACAAGGAAGCATACCATAATGCCACAAGATTAAAAAGATATATTTTTAAAATACTGGATCTGAGAGGGCCCTGTCAAAAAGGGCATTTATAGAGGGAACAGACTATCATGAAATGTGATTTAATAGAAATGTTACAGGAAACTCAAGGACACTTTTCTTATGACATTTCTTATATCTATCCTTAATATAGCTAATTTTTTAAAAAAGATTTTATTCATTTATTTGACACAGAGAGAGGGATCACAAGTAGGCAGAGAGGCAGGCAGAGAGAGGGGGAAGCAGGCTCCCTGCTGAGCAGAGAGCCCGATGTGGGGCTCGATCCCAGGACCCTGAGATCATGACCTGAGCCCAAGGCAGAGGCTTAACCCACTGAGCCACCCAGGTGCCCCAATATAGCTAATTTTAAGCTAAGGTTATAATATCAATTTGAAGTTCCCAAAGTTTTTGTGTGAAAAGTAAAATAATACATTCTGAGTATATAACTTTCTGGGAAAAAACTTGGAGAACCTAGGCATTGCATTGTCCCATATGGTAGCCACTAGCCACGCAAGTTTACTTAAATATAAATTTGAATTAATTAACATAAAATGAAAATAAAAATCCAATTCCTCTCTTATACTCATCATATATTGAAGTCTCAGTGGCCACATGAAGTTAGTGGTTACTCTTTTAAACTGTGCAGAGAAATTTCCATCATTACAGAAACTTCTATTGGACAGAGCCTAGGAGGAATATATGGAGGTATCTTTTGGGTAAGAATTGTTTTGCAAACAATTCCATACTGAGATTGTTTGTGAGAATACAAAGTTTTAGATAAACTCGGGAAATATCGTAAAGGATTTTAAAGATAAATTTAAGGTTTTAATATTTATTTTAAATGTGATACAAATGAACATACTAAATAAAAATGAAATAGAATGTTTAAATAAGATTTTTCCCTTACCTAATACCATACAGAAAAATTAACTCAAAGTGGATCAGAGACAAAAAAAAAAAAAATCAAAGATCTAAATGTTAGACCTAAGACTATAAAATTTTTAGAAGAAAACATAGGGCAAAATTCTCATGGCCTTGGATTTGACAACTTCTTTTTGATGTGACAGCAAAAGCACAGACAACAAAAGAAAATAACAGGCCAATTGGTCTTTATTAAAATTAAAAGCTTTTGTGCAGCAAAGGACATTATCAACAGAGTAAAAAGTCAACCCACAGAATGGGAGAAAATATTTGCAAATCATATATCTGACAAGATATTAATATCCAGCATATATAAAGAACTCCTGACTCAACAACAACAAAAGAATTCAATTCAAAATGGGCTAGGGACTTGAATAGACTTTTTTTTTTTTTTTCCTGGGGAGAGAGAATGCAAGTAGGGGCTGGCAGGGGGGGCAGAGAGACTCTTCAGCTGGCTCCATGCCCAGTGTGGAGCCCAATGTGGGGCTGGATTTCATGACCCTGAGATCATGACCTGAGCCAACATCAAGAATCAGATGCTTAATGGACTGAGCCCCCCAGGTACCCCTCTGTGGGTTTAAACCCAAATATAGATTCATGTTCCTACCACCACACGGGAATGTGGAGTAGATCTGTCACCCTTCAAACTCCGGTGCACTATACCTTTACAGTCACACCCTTCCCCTCCCCCAGCTCTTTCAACTATTGATTCACCACTGTTTTGTCTTTCCCAGAATGTTAAGGGGATAGAATCATGTAGTAGATCACCTTTTGAGACTGACTTCTTTTACCTAGCATAATGCCTTTGAGATTCATCCAAGTTGTTGCATGTATCAATAGTCTGTTCCTTTTAATTGCTGAATAGCATTCCCTTGTATGGATATACCACAATTAAAAAAATCAATTTATGAGGTTAAAGACATTTGTTTCCAGTTTTTGGCAAATATGAATAGAATTGCCATAAATATCCACATATAGGTTTTTGTGTGACCATCCATTTTCCCTTTTCTAAGATAAATACCCAGGGATGGGATTACTGGGTCATATGATGAGTGTGAGTTTAAAATACACAGCCAGCAAACCATTTCCCACAGGGGGTATGCTATTTCATGTTCCCACTGGAGGAGTGTCATTTGCTTCACATCGCATCAGGACTTGGCGTGTTACAAATATTTTTTAAGCACCTGGCCTATTGCAAGGTAGTAGAGATAGAAAAGAAGGCAAGACATAATTCCTGCTTTTGAGGCATTTGTGACCAAGTTTATTAAAAGCCTACAGCAATCACGCATCAGATTGCATGTCTCCCCCCCACCCCCCACAATACTGAGTTGTTCTCTTCAAGCAAATGTAGTTTGTTGTTGTCTTTTTTTTTTTTTAAAGTGTTGTCTTGATTGTGATGACATACCAACCATGACTTTATAGTGGGCACAAACTATGTATTATCAATTTCAGAGATATTTTTGTTTTGGGGCCCCTGGATGGCTTGGTCTATTAAGCATCTGACTCTTGATCTCAGCTCAGGTCTTGATCTCAGGGTCATGAGTTCAAGCTCTGAGTTACTTAACACCCCCCCCCCCCTTTGGAAAGCTCATTCTTTTTTTCCTGTCAGAATGGTTCTGTTATGAGAAGACTGGCCCTCAATTTAGAGTTTATTTCAAGATTAGTAGACATGAGTAAATATAAGAATAAACAACTCCTTTCTTATGAGAATAAACGGCTTGTAATCAGCAGTTGATTTGATAAATATCATTAAGTTTGTCTTATCTATTCAGTAGGGTGTTCAGAAAAGAATAAAAAACAGACAATAGTTGGGCGCTTGGGTGGCTCAGTGGGTTAAGCCGCTGCCTTCGGCTCAGGTCATGATCTCAGGGTCCTGGGACCGAGGCCCGCATCGGGCTCTCTGCTCAGCAGGGAGCCTGCTTCCTCCTCTCTCTCTGCCTGCCTCTCTGCCTTCTTGTGATCTCTGTCTGTCAAATAAATAAATAAAATCTTAAAAAAAAAACCACAAACAGACAATAGTTCAGAATGTACTTTGTCAAAATTACTAAATTCTTTGACGTTTCTCAGAAGATTGGGACCAAATCACTGTGTCCACTCGTGCTCAAACTTTCTGCTTTCTTGGGTTGAGTATCTCTTTCTTCCCAAGTGTTTTCTTCCAGCGTGTAGACCTTTATAAACGCTGGCTGGCTTTTTTTTTCGTAGATGGAATGGATTTCCTTCTTGGATGGGGTCAGGTAAGGTGCCTCCTTTCACCACCAGGGTAAACTCTGGCACCTCTCTCTTACCTCCTGACGGCTCTGGCCGTAGACAGTGGCCATAAATGGCTGATTGTAAACGGATGGTCACCAGCCAGAGACCAGGTTCTTTGTTTCATCTCTTCCGATTTCTGGAGGCTTCTTGCACAACACGTGGTTTATACCAAGAGCTTTCCTTCCAAAAATAGTAATTTTTTGTAGTATTAATGCGGCTGTTCAGATTTAGGTATTGGAAAAGGTTTTCTGATTCTCTGAATCTCTTCTCAAGTCAAAACTAAACTCGAGACAGCCTGGAGAAAACACCCGTTCCTTCTTTCAGATTGACCGCAAGGCTCGGGCGGGACCTTTGGAGAATGGTACACAGTCAGGGGTGGGGCTGAGCTGTGTCCCACACACTCTTCTGCCATTGGGAATGGGGTGGCCCTCACCGTCCTTAGGAATTCCTATTTGATTAGGCGAGTGGTTCTCAAAGAAGCAGCATTAGTGCCACCCTATCTGTGAACTGATCAGAAATGCAAATTCTCTGGCCGCTTCCCAACCAGCTAAATTGGAACATCTGGGAGTAGGGCCCAGAGAAAGTTCAACAAGCTCTCCAGGTGGTTCTTCTGCATATCGACGTTTGATAATGACTAGTTTGGAGGTATCCGGTTTCTAGAGACAAAATTGGCCTCTTAGAAAGTTGTAACTTGGGTGTTGGCATTATTTCCATGGGAAAACAGTGTTTAAAAAGGTAGGTCCTAAAAAAAAAAAAAAAAAAAGATAGGTCCTAAAGGCAACAGTCTTAAATTTTAATCCTAGAGCTACAGCTTAACAGCGGTGTGAATGTAGGCCTGGTATTTATTCTCTCTAAGCCTCAGTTTTTTTGTTTAAATCTCTGAAATAGGGAGAGTGAATATATGCTTTCAGACCGCAAACTCAGGCTCACCGAGAATAACTTTCCTTTTTTGGAAAACCAGTCTTTAGGCTCTCTTGAGACTGTGTTCTACCAGATGAAAAAGAAGTTCATCATTTTTGTTAATACGGACTAATAATTATTCAAGAAAGGAAATTTAATTGTAGTACATTACTTGGCTGTGCAGTGGAACAGGGTTCCTGACATCAAAATAGTTTACGTTAAAAAAAATGCTGATTTAACTAAAACCTACAGTATAAATGATGTGGGGAGGTTGGGGGATGGGAAAGTGGAGAGCTACCTGTTTATCTACCCTAACGGGACGTTAACGGAAAAATACCCAATATTGGGAAGTCATTATACAGCAGCACATAGTTTGGTAATAAAATCACTGTAAAAATAAGTTTAAGGAGTAGCAAACTGTGACTCACGATTTGGGCCAGGGAAGGGTGGAAGGGAGTGCGGCAGAGGACTGCGCATTTTTGTTACAATTCTTTTCAGTCAAAATGAAAAAGAAATTACGGCTTTTCTCTCCAGTTATTTTCTTGGAGTTCCAAAAGTATACTTGGAAACTGAGGCTAATTTTTTCTTTTGCGTTTCTTTGGAGCATCTTTCCGCGGACGGGAGTGGTGAGCGTAGGACGTCTTCCCCGCCGCTAGAAGGCGAGTGGGATGGAGGAAGGAGCCCAGGCGGCTGTTTGAACGTGTTCTACCCCGTGGGGCTAGAGCCGCGTCCCCTTCGCATGTCGTGGCTATGAAAGTCGCAGGAGAATGAATGTAAAGTGCTGGGCGCGGTTCCTGGCGTGTTGTAAAGATCCCATAGCTGTTGATAACTAGTCATGATGTTAATGTCGTGATATATCACACCCAGTGCCTATCTACAAAGAGGCTAGATTCTGCTTGACCCTGCCGGTTGACAGAGCGATTGTTTATTTTTTTGTCAGAGGTCTGGACATCTTGATCCGCTGTCTGCAGTGATTTTAATCCCTGGTATTAGATACTATAATAGAGTCTGACTGGAGACTCACCAAGGATAGCAATCAACTTTCTTTTCTCCCTCCCTCCCTCCCTCTCTTCCTTTTTTCTTTCTTTCTTTCAAGATTTTATTTACTTATTTGACAGAGTGAGAGCGAGAGCGAGCATGTGCACAAACGGGGGAGAAATCCCTGCCAGCCAGAGAGCTTAAGGTGGGACTTGATCCCAGGACCCTAGGACCATGACCCGAGGCTTAACTGACTGAGCCATGCAGGTGTCCCACAATCAGCTTGCTTTCTTTCTTTCTTTTTTTCTTTTCTTTTCTTTTTTTTTTTTTTTTTTTAAGATTTTATTTATTTATTTGACAGAGAGAGAGATTACAAGTAGGCAGAGAGGCAGGCAGAGAGAGAGCGGAAATAGCCTCCCTGCTGAGCAGAGAGCCTGATGCGGGGCTCCATCCAAACACCCTGAGATTATGACCTGAGCCGAAGGCAGAGGCTTAACCCACTGAGCTACCCAAGCACCCCCACAATCAACTTTCTTTCTAGGCCCCTGGATCATTCATTCTTTCAGGTGTGTGTGGCCGAGAAAGCAGGCCTCAAAGGATTCTGAGACACTCAGAAGATTAGAAATGCTATCCTGTATGAACTCTGCCGCAGAAAGATCCTGTTGGATTTCCTAAAGCAGTGGTGTGCTCAGGGTTCACTGTTTCTTTTTCCTTCCTGCTCTTCCTCCTCCAGCCCTTGCTAATATTGCATCAGTCACCCTACTTGGTTTCCAACTCCCTTGGATAGAGCTATGTGGACAAACTTGCTCTCTCTCTAGTCCTGGCTTGAAAGATAATAGTTCTTTTAGCCATTTGATATGCTGAAATGTTCTAAATACTTTGGGAATACAAACTACCTATCAAATCATGTGTAAGATGCTTCCTTAACTTCTCTTTGCCCGGGGAAGCTGTAGACCCCTCAACCAGTACAACAGAGCATTTCTTAAATAAAATATAGATCAACTCAAGAACCAAGATGTCCCCAGACAGATGTGAGATCCCAGGTCCTGGTGTGATGTTTTATAAAACATCACAAGCCTAGTCCCTCCTAATTCTTCTTTAATGCTGGGGAGGGTTGTCACTTTGCTGGCCCTATGGGACCTAAATGTCCCTGCGGCCTGATTTCCCCATCAACCCGGGAACCTCCTCACCCAGGGTCTTGCTCTCCAGGTGTGGAGAAGAAGCTCCCATGCCCTGCTTTCTTTCCAGCCTCTAGCAAACGACTTCTTCTGACGATGACAATTAAGCCTCAACCACAGAACATTTGGGAGAGTGTGTACACTAAGAACATTTTTCTAGCACAAAGGCAGAAACGTCAGGCAGGATTGCATTAGTGCTGTGTTGACTGCTTTGCAAAACACCCGTCACTCGTAAGGCTTGTTGTAGGAGAGATGTTTCCAGATGTCCCAGGACGGGGAGCAGCCTCAGACATGCTGCCGGAACCCAGCCTGGGAGCTGCTGGCAGCTTTGTGTCCTGACTCTGTCCAGTCAGGCCTTGTGCTCTTCTTTTCACCCCCCCAACTGGCATCAGGGTTTTCTGGCTTTTGACTCTGTGAAGGAGGAGCTCATTCCATGTTTGAGAGCTACTAACATAAAACTGGGACATAAGCTTGAACGTATGCCCAGGAATAAACACGTGAAAGGGTAGAGAAACATGTTTCAAACTGGGAAGAAATCCTCTTTTCACAAATCTGTGCAGCTGATAAAAATAAAGCAACAGAAGCAGCAGAAAATATGAGAGCGAAAACCCAGAAAATGGGGCCCAATAGAAAATGTTCCACATGCCAAAAGTTTTAGACAGTTTGGGACATGTTCTGATACTGTTTCTCTTGCCCTGTTCTGTTTCCGAAAATGAGTGCTGTCCATTTTTTTGGGGGGGGGGGGTACATCATAGAAGACACTAAGTTCAGGAAATATAACTTTGTTATATATATTTCCTTCTAACCTTTAGGTTTCTCTTACTCATTGCAAACTAGCCAAAATTAAGAGACGATATTTTAAATTCTGAGCTTGTAAAAAGCACATGTAAAATCCAATAGTGAGTTGTAATGATAGTAAGTGCTACTTTTATATTTAATATACTAAACACAATGACTTTTTTTTTTTTAGCAAAACAAGTGATTAATATTCATCAGGCTAAATTTATAGGCAAAGAATAGGTATAATTCTTTTTTTTTTTTTTAGATTTTATTTATTTATTTGACAGACAGAGATCACAAGTAGGCAGAGAGGCAGGCAGAGAGAGAGGAGGAAGCAGGCTCCCTGTTGAGCAGAGAGCCCGATGCAGGACTCGATCCCAGGACCCTGAGATCATGACCTGAGCCGAAGACAGTGGCTTAACCCACTGAGCCACCCAGGCGCCCCAAGAATAGTTATAGTTCTAAACTAATAAAAGGACTTCCAATGTGTCAAATATATCGAAAGGCTATAACCACAAGCTGAACAGAACCCAACTTAATATTTGGTTTCAAGAATTTGTGGCTTAGCTTGTTTGAATTTAGAAATATTTCTTTCTTTCTTTCTTTTTTAAAAGATTTTATTTATTTATTTGAGATAGGGAGTGTGAGAGAACAAGCACAAGCTGGGTGTGGGAGCAGAAGGAGAGGAAGAAGCAGGCTCCCCACTGAGCAGGGAGCCCAATGCAAGGCTCGATCCCAGGACCCTGGGATCATGACCTGAGCCGAAGGCAGACGCTCAACCGACTGAGCCACCCAGGTGCCCCGAACTGAGAAGTATTTCTGATCGAAAGAGTGGTATCAGGCATGAATGGGTGGTTAGGGCAGTCTATAAAATTCTATTTAGCTCATATTTTATGGTACCAACAGGAACACTGGTATTAATTACCACTTATGACTTTTTTAAAAAAATTATTTATTTATTGACAGACAGAGAGAGATCACAAGTAGGCAAAGAGGCAGACAGAGAGAGAGGGGGAAGCAGGCTCCCTGCTGAGCAGAGAACCCTATGCAGGCCTCGATCCCAGGACCCTGCGACCATGACCTGAGCCGAAGGCAGACGCCCAACCCACTGAGCCACCCCACTTATGACATTTTTAAATAAGCAAGTCTGTCCTGAGTTTTGACTAGGTTGCCCAAGACCAGCGTTTCTCTAGTTCTGGCAGAAGGGGGTGGAGTGTGGGGTTTGCAGCGAGCACGCCTCCAGCCCCCTTCGAGTTTGTAGAGAAGTAGCACTCCAGACATTCTAGGTTTGCAGCTCTTGCAAATAGGTCCTTCTCCAGAACCTCTAAAGGGTTGGAAAGGACTGGGGCTGGCGTGGGAGGTGGTGGAACCGGGGCTACAGGCCATGGGGCGTGGGGCTCAGGGGGGTCTGTTTCCCTTGGTATCTGCAGCAACTACCAAGATCCCTGAGGAAATAATTTAATCTCTTCCATGGACTACTTCTGGGAATTTTGATTTCTAATGAAGAGTAAAATATTGAGCATCTGAACATTAGGCCAAAGCTAATCATAATGTGCTTGTTTAAAAAAAAAAAAAAAAAGGTAAAGTGTTCCTTGCTGTTTCACCAGGGCAAATATGGTTATTTGGGAATTTGGGGCACTAGAGATAACCAACCCAGGCCATTCAGGATAGGAGGTTTGGTGTTTCAGAATTATTAAAGCTGTGTGACTTGACCCATGAAACAAAAAGATATATTTACCTGAAAGACCATTTCTGGTGCTGTTTTAGCATATCACAGAAACAAGAGTTTCGGGCATGTAGTTCTGATAAAATAGCACTAAATCTACAAAGGCTTTGAAAGGGAATTTAGAGTCAAACGTGCGTAGCCCTGGGTTTCCTGTGTTGTCAAGGTAACCAGAGCCTTCTTTTTCCCCGTAACTTGAACCTGCCAAACCAACATGAGATACCTCACACGCTCGCTAATCAGCCACCTGCCACAGAGTTATACAGTTTTCTGTGGGGTCGAGTAGCCTGAAGGCCCCATTTTCTCCTCATCTTCTTTGCCTTCCAACTTTCTTCGGTTGGGCCTGCGTTTAGAGAGAACGCTCCGTAGTCACTTTCGTGAAGTCGCAGAGCTGGACGAGGTCTTGAAGCTTTTAGGAAAAGGTACAACTATTCAAGACATTCACCTCGGCTACGTACCAGGTGCCAATCCATACACCCACCCTCTGCCCTGAGAGGACTTTAGGAAAAAATGTGGGAATGCTTACTTATTTGGCTTTCTCCCAACTGCTGTCCAAGTTGATGTCATGCAAGGCCGTCCCACGTGGTTTTATACCTGAAAGTCAAGACTCCAGTTTTGCTTTGCGTCTCAGGAAAATTCAGATTGAAGCAAAGAAGAATGTTCCTTCCGTGGACATATGGGTCCAGAGTTCCCAGCGTTCAGGGCCTCTGCCGCTTCCTGCCTGGGACACGGGGCTGAAGACGAATGAATCTCTGTGCTCAGGTTTCCAGACGACTGGAGGGTCTAAGACAAAAAACACAACCTTAAATAAAGGTGAGATATATAGCGTCATCAGGGAGCTCTGAGGACATGAAGAAAATGCTGCATGAGCTCCAAGAAAGATGAGACATTCATTGGACGCAGGTAGCCGAGAAGGCTTTGTTGAAGATGTGGTATTTGAAACAGGCTTTGACAGAATTTCTATAATGGGTTTTTTTCAAGGAGGAGCATAAAAGGAGGACCCACAAAAATGGGCAAGTTCATTCATACAGACGTGTTTAGGCTCAGACTCTGGGCTGCCCGGGTTTCCATGCGGCTCTATTGCATTCTACTGTGTGACCTCGAGCAAGTCATGAACCTCTCTGGGCATCCGTCCTCTATCTACAAAGGGAGGAATAACGATGATTAAATCATTTAAAATGTATGAACTCTTGGATCTCTTCCTGATGTATAGTAAGCACTTTGAAAGTATTAGCTATTGTTTTTTTTGTTAGGGGAGTGTACTAGGAGGTATAGTGCTTATGAGACCAGAGAGAGTTTTGGGTTCATTTTATGGCCCCAAATATATCAGATTTTAGTTTTATTTAACTTGATCAGCAATGGGAGAGTCATTATCAGAGTTTATGTTTTTAATTTTAATTTTTTAAAATTAATTAAAGTTGATAAGTAACAGCACCAGAACGACAGAACATCAGGAAGGAACAACACTGTAAAATTCAGTTGTTAAACATGTGGCACAGTCTTTTTTGGTTATATTTCCAACCATAGCCCCAAAGTGCTAAACATGTTAACTTTTCCCTTTGGTGACTGAGACTGTGAATTAAACTGATACAAAACACCTGTAGAAAGAATTACTGAATGCTAATCTTGTACAGGTGGAGAGAAAATCGATTCAGGGAGGAACAACTTCTATTTTCTCATATAAATAAAAACTATGGGGGCTATGAATGTCAAAGCCGGTGGCCTTGAACCCTTCTCTACCATAAGGGGCTACAAGCCTGTGCAATATATCATTAAAAAAACAAGTCATTTCTTTTCCATTTTGTAATGTGTTCTGGGAGATTTGACTGATGACCTATATTTCAGGAAACATGAATGATTTCCACATCTCAGATGAGATCGGTATGTCATAAATCAATACATGATGTCGTAAAACACTTTTTTCTGCCTTGACACAGCCTTGATCTCTAATTAGAGGTGAGAACAAGGTAAATATATTTTTTTTAACAGCGAGCAATCTGTAAGAATTTTATTGACCCAAAATGTTTTTATTTGCCACTCTCAGTTCATAGATGTTGGTTAATCTATTGCCTCGAATTGCTTAGCCTCCTTCCCATTCACTTTTTAGAGAACATTTGTTGAGTCCTAAGAACATTCGTGCTTCCGGTTCTTCTGACCGGAAGTCAGAAGTCGAAAGTCCGTGACCTCTCCCGGGCCCTTCTTTGATCTCAGCAAGTCCTCTCCTTTCTCTCTGATCTGGAGGCCTGGGGTGCTGGTTGTATCTCCTGGCTAAGCCTGTTTTGACCTGTTCCAGAGGAAGTTAGCTGCTCCCTGTCACCTCCCTTCAGACAGATCAATGACTTTCAAGTGTTTTGAAACTAAGGGAGAATATTATGAGCCACTGGTCACTGAGGGGCTCCCGTAGATGCCGCTGTCTTCTCTGGAACCATGAAGGAAGCACTAGATAGATTTGTGATCCCTGTCTGCTGAGGTTATCTTGGACTAGGACAAAACTGTGGGCTGGAGGAGAGAGAAGGGGATGATGAGCACGTCAGTACTTAATTATGTAGGGGAGGAACGATATCTTTTTCCTTCTCCCCTTCTAGATTCTTAGCTGGGTCTCTGTAACAAAAGACCGATGAGTGAGAAAAAAGCACACAGATTCACTTAATGTCACTTTTACGTGACATGGGAGACTTTATAAGGAAATGAAGAGCCAAAGGATAGTTAAGTCTGTGTGTTTTCACCCTAGGTTGGAAGGAAAGTGGAAAGTTGTGGAAAAACATGATAGGACAGAGGAGATGAGCTACATGTAGTAAGCTGGAGACACTTGGCAAGGCCTGTATATTCAGATTCTTCTGGGCATCCCTCCATCTTGGAGATAAGGTGTTCCCTTCCTCTGGTGTGTGGGGGGCCACCTTCAATGAAGGTCTTATGACCCGCTTCACGGGAAGGTCAGAGAGTCCTTTCTGCATCTGCCATTTCTCAAAATCCTTCAACTTAAAATATTCGATATGCTAGGGTGCCAAATTTTGGGGGTAATGTGTCCTGAAGTCCATTAATGAGAATGATTTGATTTATCTGAATCCAAGCAACCATGGCATTGGAAAGTCAAATCCACTCACCCCCATCAAGAGCTCTTTCTTTGTACCTCCAACCCTAAAAGGAACATTTTCCCAGATTGTTTAGATTCTTTGCAAATACGTGCTTATGCCAGACGGATGTTAGGATGGAAGAGTCCTTCTTAAGTTATAAGCGGCGAAGGCCAAAGGACCAAACACACTCTCCAACTTCTGAGCAGTGTGGCAGGAGTTCGAAGCAAGTTGACACATGCAGGGGTAGTAGGAAGAAATGATGCTGTCCTTTCCGGAAAGAACTCTGTAGCCCAGGAGCTCAGAGGGGTGGTTTCTGGGGCCACAGAAATGTCTGGATGGGAGAGTGTTTTACTGACACCTCAATAGGTGACTTTTTTGTTTTGAAATAATTATAGATTCAAATGAGCTTGCAAAAATAGTACATAGAGTTTGCGAGCTCCCTGTCCAGTTTACTCCAACGGTGACATCTTATATCCCTGTAGTACGGTATCTAGGAAATAGATGAGGTAGGTGACACGCCTTTCTCCATTTTTTAAATTGTGGCAAAATACACATGAAATTTACCATCTTGACTATGTTGAAGGGCACACTTCAGTGGCATTAGGTACATTTCAGACTGCTGTACAACCACGGAAGTCCAGAACTCTTGCGTTTTGCCCAACTGTGACTCTGTGCCCATTACACACTAACTCCCCATTTCCCCTCCACTAGACCCTGGCATCCATCATCTACTTCCTGCCTCTGAAGTTGACTGCTCTGGCTACCTCCCGTGACTGGAGTCATGCGGTACGTATTGGTCTTTTTGGGACTGGTTCATTGCACTTAGCATAATATCCTTAAATTTCATCCATGTTGTAGCAGGTGCCAGAATTTCCCCCTTTCTGAGGCTCAATATTATCCCACTGTACACGTGTGCCACAGTTGGTTTCTCCATTCATCCATCAAAGCTTGGGTGGCTTCTTCCTTTTAGCTGTTGCGAATAATGTTGCCATGAACATGCCTGTACAAATACCTCATATAAAATTTCAGCTTCTGTACCAAATTTTCTGCTCTCCTTACAGACCCAACTCTTCAAATACTTTTTTGTGGGGTACCCCAGAGATCCCTTGCTCTCTGGGGTTCCTCCTTCCATACCACACCAGTTGGCCCTTTTGTTCTTGATAGCTCATCTTCTTCTTATGGTTGATCCTTACTCTTCAGAGCCTTCTCTACTCGGTCTACACATTCTCTCTGGAAGGTCTTTTCTAGTCTCAATGCTATAGTGATTCCTAAGTTCTGGTGAATCTCAAATTTTTCTCCAATCCAGACTCCTTCCTCGAACTCCAGATTTAAATGCCGGCTCGCCATTGCATGGATCAAATAAGCATCTCAAACTTAATTTGTCTGAAATAGAATTACTTTCTCACCTGATCCTTTTGGCCCCCCGGTTTTATCTTCTTTGGCAAATGGCACCCCAGTTCACACAGTTGCTCAGACCTAAAATCTAGGAGTTATTCTTCATTCCTGTTTTTCCTTCATATCCCACGTTTCCCACATTCAGTTGTTCAGTGAGAACTGTTGGCTCCATCTTCAAAATGTACCCCAAATATGGCCACTTTTCCCTTTATCTACCCCAGCATTCCAGTCTGAGCCATAGTCATCTCCCCTTCATATAAGGACAACAGTGATTATTAAAGCTATGAGTCAAGCTCAAGTCACCCTCCTGAACAAAACCCTTTAGAGGCATCCTTGAACACAACATCAAATCCAAGTGCAGCCGTGCGGGTTAGAGACCCACATAGTCTGGCTGCTTCTTTGCTCTCTGAACCCTATTTCCTACCATTTTCTCCATGTCTGCCCTTGCTGGTCACACTGACCGGCTTTCTGTTCCTTGGACTTGACAAATTCATTTTGCCTCAAGACTTTTACTTTCTCTCAGAGAAGGCTTTCTCCAGATCCTGGATTTGCATCATGGAACTCACTGCATCTACGTTCTGTCCCAACTCCTCTCATATCCCTCCCCCACCATGATCCTTCATTGCTCTTTTTATTTTTTTTTTACAAGGTTTTACTTAAATTCCAGTTACCGTTACATGCAGTGTTATGTGAGTTGCAGGTGTACAATATGGTGATTCAGCACTTCCGTACATCACCCAGTGGTCATCACGACAAGTGCGCTCCATCACCCCATCACCTGTTTCCCCCTCCCCCCACCCGCCTCCCCTCTTATCCTCTTTTGTTGTTCTTTACAGCAAATACCTCTGTAATAAATAATATATTTTATTATTCGTTTATGTGCTGTCTTCTCCACTAGAATATACAGTCCAGGAAGGTGCCTCTTCTGTCTTGCTCATTTCTGCTTCCACTCAGATGTGGCAACTGCAGAGCAAGTTCTCAGTAAAAACGAATGAATGAGTGAAACTGTGTCTTTATGCCTTGAGCAATGCATTATTGTGAACCAACCGATTTCCCTTTGTTCAATGGATCCTGCTTCCTTTGGGAAGAAAACACAAAAAGCCAAATTTTAGTACTTTCACTTTGTGGGAGTAAGCAGAAATCAGCTTGCACGGAGGTTGCCTTAGGCTCTTAACACTAGCGACTGTTGGTTTCCAGTTTGCAGATAACCTTAAGTTCAAAATTCAAATGGCCTCTCTCATTCCAAGAGGGGATAGAAGGGGATCTAAGAAAGAAAGTGAGATTGTTGACACATTCAGCCTTGAAACCACCACTCTCTTCACCATAATTTAAGTTTTAATAAACCATGTCAAAAGCTCAGAAGCACAACATGGAAAGGAAACCAATGTTTTTCTTTCCCCCCTTTTTTTCTCTTTATTTTTCTAAAGTGAGCAGTTACTGGATCTCAGGTAATGTGCTTTCATAGGCACGCTAGGTTCATTTTTATGTTCTAGAAAGGGTGTTATTCCTCCTTGTCGAGACCAGGAAATCGAGAATTCCAGAATGATGGGCTTGCCATAGGTCATAGTTAAAGGCAGAATAGGTTTAGGAGTAGCCTGACTCATTCTGAAACCTGCGTTCTTTCTGTCTCCTCACAGTGCCTCCCATGGGGGAAAACTAGGGCGAGAATCTCATAGGTATATCTGAATTATTTTTATGGGCTATCAAAATTCCAATTTAAAAATGAAATTGAATGTTTGCATCTAAAAATGCCACAGCAGGGATCTCTAACCCGAGAGATGGAATTAGCTGATGAGCCATGAACTGGAGAAAGAAGAGTGGATTCATTTTGAAAAACATTGTCTGCAACTGCGTTTGCAAGGAGGCCATCCCAGGCAGAACACTGTGCTGTATAACGTGGGTTCGAAGGAAAAGGGAAGGTTCCTGCTCCGAACAATTTCTGATCATGTCAGGCCTCCGCACGGGGTTCAGGATGTGCCTGTTAGGTTGACCCCCCGCCGGGCTCTGTGCTGGCTCGTATCATCCCCATTTTACACATGAAGGTACATGACACGTTCAAGGTTACCAGCTGGTGCATTACGGGGATGTGACTGAAAGCCTGGCCCATCTGCTCCTGTCTACACCTTATCCATTTGGATAGATCCCCTCCGACTGACTTGAGAGACGAAGACTAGAAATGGAACAACTGGGAGTAAAACCATGTAAAACAACACCGCTTACTCTCCAGCAGTAATATGAGAGCCGCGAGGGTTCCAGTCAATGGTGAAATCAGGTGTGGTTAACGCCACAGGAGACAGTTGTCAAGAGTAGTATGTTTTTCTTAAAAGTTCTGTAGTTTAGAGAAAATATTAATTCATTTTGGCCTTTTTTTGTTGTTGTTGTTTTAACATCATCCCCCATTGGTGAAACTTCATTATGATATGGGATGGTCTAAGTCAAGATAGATTAGGTTGTGTTGTGGTACTCATCAGTCCCAAATCTCAGTGGTCTAAAGCAACACGAGTTTTTTTTCTCCTTGCGTTGAAGGAGAGCTTGGGTCTCCTTGGGTTGGTGGGGGGCTATGCTTCGTGTGGTCACTGTTCCCACTCTGCAGGCAGACTATGACAGAGGGAAAAGAGAGCTCTGGAGGGTCTCAGGCCTCACTTCCATGGGCCATTACAAGACACTGTGTCCCACCAGACACAAGGGTTGTAGAAAGTGCAGGCAGCTAGAAATATTCCATGAGCTAAGCCAAACTCTACCACAGGCTTCAAGTTAAAGGAAAAGTCTCATTTTTTAAAAAAAGATTTTATTTATTTATTTAAAAAAGAGAGAGAATGAGTGGGTGGAGGGGCAGGAGGGAGAAGCAGGCTTCCCACTGAGCAAGGAGCCCAATGTGGGGCTCGATCCTAGGACTCCAGGATCATGACCTGAGCTGAAGGCAGATGCTTAACTGACTGAGAACCCCAGGCGTCCCTGGGGAAAAGTTTCATGGTGTTCAATTACTGTGTATCTTGCATAAAAATATTTAGTATGATTATGTTTCAGAAATTATACTCATGGGAAATAGGATAAGATTCAGGTTAAATGCGTGATGACTATATTTACTTTTTAAAAATTACTTTGCTTCACATTGATCACTTAGAAGTGGTTTTTAAGAATCATTTTGCTTTTTCTTAGATTGTAATCTTAAAAACTGTACCAGACTCAAAACAAAACAAAACAAAACTGTACCAGCCTCTATACCTGTGTGTAGAGAGTAATCCACGTGGAAGGCAGGTTTGAGAATCAGCAAGATGGTGTCTGATTTTCTTTCGTCAATTCAAAGGAACATTCATTAAAAATTTAGGATTATTAGTGTTAACTTCAAGGAAGCAGAATAAAACAGAATACCCATTCCACATGAGAATGCTATCATTTTCCTCTTTCCTAACTCCTGTTCTCAGAATCTGAACATTCCAGAACCACCTTTAAAAAATTTAAATGTCTAGGGATGCCTGGGTGGCTCAGTTTGTTAAGCGGTTGCTTTCGGTTCAGGTCATGATCCTAGGGTCCTGGGGGCGAGTCCCACATCTGGCTCCCGGCTCGGCGGAGAGCTTGCTTCTTCTCCCTCCCACTCTGCCTGCTGCTCTCCCTGCTTTGTACTCTCCCTCTCTGTTAAATGAATAAATAAAACAAAAAAAAATTCTAAAAAAGCAAAAAACAAAAAATTCAAATATCTAAGAATCTGTGCTTATCCCAAGATTGTGCCTCTTAACATGTGCATTTTTACCATCTTTCTCAAGGGGTCCTGGTAAACCGGGTGCCTCCGAATGATCTCACTGATACCTGAGTATCGTTCGATGTTTCTTGATGAGATAAAATGTACTTTGCAAAACCCTATAGCTTTTCTCTGACCTAGGGGAGATGGTTTATAGCCAGAGAGGGTGGGAAGTCAAACACTTGTGAGAGAAAGGTTTCCTTAGGCCTGGAGACCACTTCAGGTGATGGCGAGGAGAATCAACATTTCCATATAAAATTAATGTTCATCGCCTTTAAATTAAAAATGTGCCATATGACATTTTTTTTTAAAGGAGAGACTATATAAGTAAATAATGATCTAATGCTAAAACTCCTGAACGTTTGGGCGTTCTTTCAATAGACAGACAATAGCCCTGAAATAAGGAATTCGCTGAATGGAGGTAGGAAGGAAGGTCTGAACAGGTCTCTAGGGGAGGGAGGATACATTGAGATGAAGAAGCCATCCCATAAGTAGGTTTTTAAGTTCACAGATCAGAATATTTTCAATAGGAAAAAAAAATTACACTTAAACCTACCCACCCAGTGAAGAGCAAAAAATTATTAGTGATTTGAGATTTCAGCTGTTTTGTAGAGCAAAGTATTAAGATTTAAATTGGATGAAATCTTATCTGTGAGATTCGGGGCTGGGGGAGGTGGGAGAAATGCATATTTTAAGAAAACAGTAGTGATTTGACCACGTTGGAAATTTTAGGTTTAGCAGCAATAAGGTATCAGCGATCTTCCTCCCTACCAAAGCTTGAAAGTTCTATCAACCAATGGCAATAATTAACTGGTAGAATTTGTAGGAGAAAATGAGACTCGAAGAGTCAAAACAAAGCAAACAAAAGGAAGCAAAATCTGCAGTTGGAATGAATTATTCTCCAAGATTTCAAAAGAGTGGAAAAGAAACTTAGACCAAATCATTAAATGTTACAAAAGCTCCTCTCAATGTGAAATATTCCTCAACTGGAAAAGGTAAACTTCAAAGTAAGATACTGGTTTAAAAAAAAAAAAAAAGAAAAGATACTGGCTTGAAATCTGTGGTAGTGGGCTGGGCAGAGCTCTCCCTGTATCCCACGCTGGCCCTTTGGTTCCCCATGTGGTTCTCTGGATGGCTCAGAGGGGAGGCTGGCTACTCTCCTTCCCTGTCACCAGCCCCCCCCCCCCCCCCCCCGCCATGAGCAACTCCTGGGGGGCTCCTAGGTCTGAATATTTACATGCCAATGTGGATAGATAGTACAAAGATCAGTGAGAGAGGACAGAATCCAGGAAAGTCACAGTATTTGGAAACGTGAACACTCAATTCTTGGAAAAAAAGTAAGAAATCACGCATCTGTACTGCCCCCTGCACCACCACCCCCCGCACCCCCTCAATTCCAAGAGCAACGAGAGCCGACAAGCATATGGTTTGGCAGGCTGTGGTTGCAGGGGGCTTAGTTCTCAGGACGGTAGGGGAGCTCATTTATATCAGCGATTTTTAAAAAATGCCAAAACGAGGATATTTGAGACAAAACCAGAATGATAGACATGATTGAGAGTCTAGGAGTACAGATAAGTTTACATACTTTAAAGCTCCTGAATCCCACTACGTTGTAACTCCTAACAAACACAGTTTGTTAGTTGTAGCAAGAGTTGTAGCTTTTAAATCCTCCCTGACTACTTTGTAATTTACACAGCCCTCAGTTACAAAATATAGAAATGCCATTACTTGTAGTCAGTACTGTCTCCTCTTACTCCATTCCAGCCCTGGCCAAAGGCACACCCACAATGTACATCCTTAGAAAGTTTTCCTTTTTTAACAAACCAATGACTAATGCAGATATTTTTTTGACCTGACCACACACTCCCAATTTTCAGTTAGGATTTTAATCCCTACTTAACCAAGGGAGCATTTATTTCCTTGTGGAAAAAGGCAAGGTCACTGAACATTCAGGTGTTTCCTTAGTGTCCTGGCAAAGGAAATGGGTAAGACAGCTTTCTAATAACGACTGATCTTTACTGTTAAGCCTCATTTGGGGCAGAATTGTCACCAATAACACGAAGCCCATAGAGTTAGGTATTCTTGAGCTCCTTTTACGGGTGAGAACTGAGACTCTGAGTAGCTAAGTACTGGATCTGGTGTCTTACAGCTGATGACTAGTGAGCTTGGGTTTGAATCCTTAGTTGTACAATGCCCAGACCTGTGTTTTTCCAACAGCAGGGCTCCCTCAAGCTCCAGGGTTTTCAGGTAAACGGAAGGCAGTTTGCGTTTGGAACTTGCTGGCCTCCCTGGCAAGATCCAGGAGAGCTGTTTTGGGGTGTGGCTCATGGAAGTGGAATTGGGGGGTACATTTAGGTGGGGTTTGGTGGGACGTAGTTATGTGGGTTAGGGTCACTCTACAGACATGCTGTGATTGGCTGCTGGTGGAGGAATGCGTCTCAGGATCATCCTCCTGCCCACTGTGGAGACTTGTCTGGAATTGTGAGTTGAAGGTGTAGGGCCAGAGGCTGGCGTGTGAGATGAGTCTATCCTGCGGTGACTTCCAGAGATAGGAGCGGAGGAGCAGCTCATCTGTGAAAAATATTATGGTGGAGGGTCAGCTGGTTCATGAACAGATTACTCCATTTTCCTGGATTTTGTGATGTGTGGTATTTATCAACCTTTAAGGATTTGTTATCAGTTTAAGGATTCAGGAGCTTTAATTTAAATATTCATTCTAAATAAGTATTTTTTTGTGCTACATTTTATGTTCATGATCTTCTATTCTTTTTCTTAAGGGATGCCCACCCCTGCAACCTCCTCCAATTGTACAAGCTTCAGGCCTCCTAAAAATTAAGTCCTGTCCCTTACATTTGGTGGAAATTCTCCTGAAGTGAATTTCATGAGCATCACAAAATGCCTAATTAAAGTAATTTAACACCGGTATACATTCTTACTTTGTGCAGATCTAACCAAATTTTATGTGAGTTAAGAACAGAGAAACTGAAATTTCATTTTAATTATGTAGGTCTGATCTTCAAGTTATGACGATTAGGAGTTTGGCCAAGTGGCAGGTGTCGTCTCTTCATGGGGTTGGAGGCATCAGGGTAGGACGTAGTGAGGTGGTCCAGGAGTGTGGAGCCGGTGTGGGGATCAGCCTCTCTGCCACTCATGGCTGGGGAAGGGGACTAGATCCGATGAGATGGGGTGGGGCCAGTGGGTACCTCCTTCAAAGTCTCTGTGCCTCCCTCCTCCCTCTCTTTCTCCCCCCCCCACCGTGTGTCTGTCTGCCTTTCTTTCACACAAGATGTTCTCCTCAAAGAATCTAATGCCCCACGTTAAACCTAAAAATATCAACAGTGGTTAATTTTGAGAGACTGAATTAGAAGTGAATTTCATTTTTCCCCTTTCTACATGTATACTTTCTGATCGCTTTGTAAATAGCATGAAAGAAGTAAAGAAATAGATTCATATGAGGAGCCCTTCCCCCACTGCACCCACAACCTTGTGTGTATACGTGTGTGTGTGTGTGAGAGAGAGAGAGAGAGAGGGGGAGAGAGACAGATTTTACTGCAGAGATTATTTCCCTTCCCTCCCTCTTTTCCTTAAGATAAATGCATAAAAGCTCACCAGTGTCTTCTTAACTCTCTGGGAACTTTTTAAAGTTTAAAGCAGTGTGCAAAATACAAATTTTTAATTTGAGAAAACATACGATTGGAAGCAATTGTCTCTGACTTCAACTTTTTGTGTGTGAGCGTGAGCTATATGTGAAGGGGAAGTCCATGAGCAAATTACCAGTTAATTGCTGGGAACTGAAGAACATGGCCGCAGAAATTCGTATCTAATTACCTGTCTATAGCATTGTCATTCGAGACACGAAACTGCCGAGTTTTATAATTGTGGGGAAAATCTGTTCCCTCACGGCACTGATATTTTTATGAAAGCCCCCGAGAGATGGCTTGGTTGCCTGGAAGGACGCATTCTGCCTTTACTTCACCAACGGTGAAGGTGTGCGGGGCTGGTGCCCACCCAGGCTCGGACGTCCTTTGGGCACAGGACATTGGCAAATTTCAGTAGTTCTTTTAAAGACCAAAATATTTAGAGTGAAAAATGGAATAATTTATTTAGAACATGAGCTGAATTCATATTATAGTGAACGGCCACCATAGAACTGTTTCCAGGGTTTTCTTTATTTACTCTCTGCTTTTCAGGCCGCCCCAGGCCTTCTTCAGCCCTCTCTTTGTGCCTCAGGACATTGTCATTGCAAGGTCCTTAGAGCCCTGGCTAAACGGCTCATTAACACTGCTGGCTACTTGTCAGGATCTCCCCGGTTTCCTCGCAGTGTCTTGGTTAAGGAACGCACACAGTAGGCTTCCAGACGGAGCTGTTTCCAATGTACATCGCACAGATAAAGTCCTTGAGGATGAAGCACAAGGTTCTCCCTGGCCCCCCCACCCTTCCTATCCTTCCCTCCCCACTCCCTTCCTTCCTGGAGTCTAATCCCTTCCTTGAGTCTAATCCCCTCCAAGGTCCGCTTTCTCTGGGTGCCGGCAGGACTGAGACCGGGCACTAGGTGTCTGGCTTTCCCAAAGGAGCCGTATCAGTTTGCAACAGAACCAAATGCACACACAAGCTAGAGGCAGTTGAACCGTTATGTGAGACGGGACTGCGAAGCCGATTTTTTTCTGCATTCTTTTGAGTATATGTGTGGAAATAGGTACTCCATCACAAGCTATCATTTGCTTTCTTATTTCTTTTTGTATGATTGAAATATATGTGACAACACAATGCTAGGTCAGTTTCAGGTGTGCAGCACAGTGATTTGATAGTACTCGGAGCCCATGACGATCACTGTGGTCGCCATCTGTAACCGTAAGATGCTGTTACCATGTTATTGACTATGCTGTACTTTTCATCTCGGCGACTTGTTTATTTTATAACTGGAAATTTGTACCTCTGAACCCCCTTTACCTACCTTGCCCATCCGCCCCCCTCCCCTCTGTGCAGCCACCAGTTTGTTCTCGGTAAAAGACTGTGTGCTTGTTCATTTGTTTTGTTTTTAAACTAGCATCATCAATCCAGCTCCAGGCAATGGTCAGCAAGGAGGGCTTGGATTATTTTGTGATTAAATGGGCTAAAATATGGGTACATTTTCACATAGTGCCCGGCACGCGGTTGGCACTCCAGTAGAAATTCGTTTTCTTCCTTTTGTCACGGTGGTCCGGTTCCATTTGTAGCTCTGCGACAGTGTGTAGCTCTGCTCCACACAGAATCACTAGGAACTTAATGAGCTGTCTCTCCTCCAGTGCCATGGGCGGTGTCAACACAATGCTAAACATTGTGACAATTTTTGACTGAATTGAGTTAACTGACTGAATGTTTTGAAGTATTGACACAGCAGCTAAAAGAGTGAGAAATGTAGTCAAGCCAGCTCTTCGGTACGACGACAAACAGCAACCATTTCAAGAGTAAAACTAGGATAGAAACGTGAGGAACCCGTGGACGTGAAGTGGCCACGGAGCCGTCGGAAATCACTTGCACACACGACCCGGCTTAGGGAGCGGACAGGGAGATGGGAATCTGAAGATACCCCCAGGTCACCGGACAAGCAAAGCAAAGCAAAGTGGAGAAACCACGCGGTCCTACCCCTTATACCAAAACCTCCTTAAGTGATACCAAAGGAATGGCAGTAGAAAATGGAAAGTTTTTGCGAATTTTTGAGAAATGGTGGGTGATGGTTTATTCCTTCTGATCTCTTAAGCCGTTGTCTGCCTTCAATTCCTTCCTCTGATGGCTCTGAGGATGGGTAGAATGCTCTCTAGTGCCAGGGATGGGAAATCTTTACAAGGAAAGTTGGGGCAAGGATTGTTCTAATTGGGAAACACTCGTTCCGCAGTTTGTTAATGAATTTTTTTAGAGAGTAAAAAAATTTTGCTCTATAGGTATATGTAAATAAGTTGTTATGTATTCATATCATAAATAATACATTTAGTATTATATCTCTGCTCTCCTAAACACAGGATATAAAAGTATTATATATAGTACATCTACAGTGTTACCTCTCAGATACGCAGTGTATCATTTTATATGTACTGTATATAAAACATTATAGGTATTATATGTATAATGTGTAATAATTATGTATAGTACATAATATATGGGGCAGGGAGAGAGAGTTGAGTAATTTTCACTGCACACATGCTTACTGGCATGGTTACTTTTATGAAAGAGCAACTGCGTTTGATGGTAGCTCAGCAGGTCATTTCTGACCTAAGCAGTCAGTGAGAAACTGTCTGCTTCCCTAACTACGATCAGGGAATGAGTGACACCACGGGTACAGGTCGGTTTCCATCAACACAACAGCTCTTCGTTTGAGGATCCTTCTCTAGCCAAGAGTGAGCTGGCGATGACCAACTTAGTTGACACAATGAACATTGGATACAGCAAAATGTTACTTGAACCAAAGGACTCAGACAGGTTTGTTCTGAGTTGGGCATCTCTGTGTGAGTGGAGACCACAGCTAGTTCGCTTTCCTTATCAGGGAAGCCAGGCTTCTGAAGAGGCTAGTTCAGGTCAGGCGGGATCAAGGCAATAAAGTAACTATGATGACTGGTGTTTCACTCCAGGTCTTTCCCTCCTTACATGGCATTGATAAGGTTGATCCAATCACTTTGTGCAGTCATGGACTTGACACCGTCTATCACTCACTTCTCCTTGTGGCCTTTATTCCTACTCATTCTATGGCACCTGACTGAGGGTATGGATCTTTTTTGCCACAATATTTTACAGTGTTTCCAAAGAACCTACAGGGCACGCTTGAAACAATAAATGCAACCCAGCTGAAATGAACTCCTGCTGGCTAGGAGAGCTATAAATGTCAAGCTCCAGGATTTTAAAGACTTACACTGGCTCACACATAGCTTGTACATTTAGAAGCATTATTGAGTTGGGAGATAATGACGGTCACATGTTGAGAATAGAATATGACATCTTAACATATGCTCTTCGTCTCTGTAAGTCTCCTGAGTCCAATTATTGAAACTTAAAAATGCCGCACTTCAGTGCGTGAACTGTGGAACCAGTGGGAATAATTAATACCCCAATTTTAATCTATTTACAGGCTTTACAAAACACCTAGAGTAACAGGGAAAAAACAGGCTTGACAAAGACATTTAATTGTACAATTTTCACTTTGAACTTTGGTTTATAAAAATGTACGTGTTCCCACTTAACAATGCCTGCCATGTTGTATTGCCTAATGTTAATTTTATTTCTGTGTCTTGGTATAATGAGAGAACAGTTGTCAAATCCATTAGAAGTACATGTACTGTGCTGAAGAATCTGGTTTTATAGGTTAGGATGTTTTCCCTACAAGGAAAACCTCAAGTCCAACTCAAATGATCTTAAACAGAGAGGACACTGATGGGCTCACATAACTGGAGGGATGTGGGCTTTAGGGTTACTTAGCCTGGTGGGGCTGGTTTTGTTGGGGGAAATTCCAATGGCTGTGCCCTTATTTGGGTCTCGAGTTAATTCGCTGGCTGCTTCCCTCACTCCAACAAAGAGGTACAGCCGTGCTCCTGGCTCCTGGTGCAACTCCCTGTGATTTTGTTGGAAGAAAGGAAAGAAAAATAGGGGGAGGAGGAAGAAGGGGCCGGGAGAGCCAGAGAAAGAGAGAAACAAAGAACGAACCACAGAGCAGTAGAGATGGCTTACAAAAATCGCAACTGGTGGTACGTCTTAAGAAGTCTGGGCTAACACAGCCCATCAGGTTGGCACAGTGGTGCAGCCATCCTTCTGGATCCATGTTCTTTCCATCTTGCTGCTGGTCCTGTAAGACTCATGTCTACGGTTCAAAAAGAAGTTAACTTTGTCCTCCTGTATCAGGAGAAAGATAAAACTTCCCTGAGAGCTATCAGCAAGTGTTGTATCCTACCCAAGATCATTTTTCCTTCTTCCTCACCAGCAGAACCCTGACGGTTCTTAAGAGAGGCAATGTGGTCATTAAAAAAATACACATTTCCACAGGTTAGACTTTCCAGATTCAGAACCTACCCCCCTCAACCCCGCAACCAAAAACAGGATGCCCAGCATGGGACACACACACTTATACAAAAAATTATTTGTTTTTCTGAAATTCAAGTTTAACTGAACGTCCTGTATTTTATCTGGCAACCCTACCCCAGCCTTCCTTGAAGGTAGTGTGGCCATGAAAGAGACCATCTGCTCGAGGGAGCTTCCGGAAAATCTTTGTGAAAAGGGACCAAACTTACCCTTCTGTCCTTTGTGTTTTCCCTGCTTCATCCTGCCCAGACTTGGGACAGAATGTCCAGAACTGTTTTGTAGCCAGAGAATATGCCATTTAAGGATTGCAGAGAGATGAGGGGAAGAAGCCTAATTCCTTGGAATCTCTGAGTTGCCTACTCCCAGATTTTTTATTATATAAAAACAAAGTCCTTCCTTGGTTCAATCACCAGAGCTCAGTTTTGGCTACATGCTATCAAATGTGGTCCTGATACACCAGGCTTTGCAGGAAGAGTGAGCTAGAGGCTGGCTGGTGGGTCACCCAACTACCCCCTGCAGTGAGGTCAGGCTGTATGACTGAGTTCTGGCCACTGGAAAGTGAGTGAAGGTCATGTACCTAACTTTCAGGCCTGACTCATGGTCCCTCCTGTCCCATATCTTCAGCAAGAGCAAGGGAATTGTGGGAGATACTGGATGAAAGCAGGCTGGTCTGGGATGACTCATGTGGACCCTCACTGTATTGTGATGTGAACAAGAAATCAACATTCTTGGGTTAAGCTACTAAGGTGGTGGGTTCCTTGGGGTCAGCCAAGTCAATGATAGCTTTCTGAAGAGAGAGCGCTTCAGGCCTAGGATTCCAAGCACGAATCCTGAGGTTCACTTTCATTGGATCACACTTCTGTCCATCCCGTACTCCGGGCAGTGCAAAGTTCTGACGGGCTTAAACAAATCATGGTGCATCCTGGAGCTGGGGCTGGGGCCAGCTTTCCCTGAGGTCCGCAGTCAGTCAGGGTCCCAGCAGGGTTCCACAGAGTAATTTGAGGAGAGTTTAATGAAGTGACTATTTACAAAGATGGAGGAGTGTAGGGAATTCACAAAAAGACTACAGTATTCTGTAGCTACTGACGTCAGCACCTTGGCACTCCCAGGCCTGAAGAGTGGGTTGGTGAATGGTTTCCAGAGCCTAGAGACAGAGGTACCATAGATACACATAGCTAGTGGGGGAGAGCGCTGCTTGTCCAGGCACACGATGACAATGGGCTCAGGAAGGCAGCCAGCCTACATGCTAGAACCAGTGGGAACAATTACCCTGACCTTCTTTTCCTGCTTTCTGCTCTCCTTCAGGGCTCCTCATTGACTAAACCCAACTGGAAGCCCAACGTCATGAGTGCCTATGATGTAGCCCATGCAGATCAGGTGTCCAGGAGAAAGTAGGGTGGAGAAGTGAGGAAAGTGGATCTGGAGGGGACACCTGATGCAGGCTGTGTGTGTGAAGAGTCCAGACTGAATCCAAATCTGGGTTCTGTTAAGATGGCGGAAGAGGGTAAGGAACAGTGGGGAGCAATCTGTAGTTTCTCCCTCACGGGTTCTATCGCAGGACCTGGGGACCAAACACATGATGATAACTTATCTTTTTGATAGAAATCTTTTGGCCAAAGCACAAGTACATAGAAGGAATGGCTTCTGAATTTTCACGCACACGATAAGTTCCAAGTTCTGGAAGATGTCAAATAACTTATTTATCAAAGCATTAGAGTTGCCAGGACAACAGAATTTAATTTAGTGGTGTTCGATTTACACATTGCTTTAATTCTCCTGTTAGAGCGACTTGTTTAATTCTGTCTCCTTTGGTTTGGAGAGTTCCTGCTAAGAGCGATTATAATATCAGTACTATCCACTGCTTTATTAATATTTTTATATAATCCCGTGCCTGTTTTATTGGCCGGGACTTTTTGATCTCTTGTAATTGGTTTTATTCCAGAACATCGTGTTGCAACTGATGCTGAAGACAATCTTAGTTCTGTACTTTTAGTACTGAATGAATTCCCATATTGATTCACACTTGATGGCTAATTGTTTGTGCATAATCTTAGCATTATTTTTGCACCTGCTGATATTAATCGTAGCAGCCCTGGTGATGCGTTGTTAAATTATATGTTAAATGGTCTTGAAGATTCTCATATATCACCAATGGAAGCTTTTCTTAATGGCATGTTTAGGAAATTTTTATTGACAGTCATGCTTTCTTATGTGATACTATCCCAGTGAGTTAGGTAGAGCAGGCAGGTATTGTTATTATGTAAACTTTTCGTAAATAATTCTTATTATTGAGTACTCATAAGTATATCTAAATATAAGGTGAAAATAATCATCATCTTTGTTCTACCAACCAAATATAATTTTGATTACTATATTAGGTATATATCCCTCCAGAATTTCAGAATTTTCTACCAGATTTATCTATTTTTCTTTTGGAATCCCACTGAGTCTACTGTGTTCTGACTTTTTTTTTTACTTACAGCATGAGTTTTTTTTTTCTTTTTAAGATTTTATTTATTTATTTGGAAGACAGAGATCAAAAGTAGGCAGAGAGGCAGGCAGAGAGAGAAATAGGAGGAAGCAGGCTTCCTGCTAAGCATGGAGCCTGATGCAGGGCTGGATCCCAGGACCTTGGGATCATGACCTGAGCCGAAGGCAGATTAACCCACTGAGCCACCCAGGAGCCCCAATGAATATTTTTTTCATATTAAAATACATACTTTAGCAATCACTCTTAATAGCTATAAACCATCCTACCACAGATATAATTTAGTATTCCTTTAATTTTAGTATTTGGTTTTGTTTCTAATTTTTTGCTTTTAGATACATTGCCTTGAAAAAAACTATCAAAATTCCTCTTTGAGCTTTTGTCCAATTATTTCCTTTGGACAATTAGCTAGAACTGGAACTGCTGGACCACATGGGAAACAAAATGTCAAAGCCTTTGATACCTACCAGGGGCAGATATTGTAATCATACCTTGCAGAAAGCATCCCTTCAGGGTTATCTATCTACTATTTGCCTTGTTTCAGTTAAGGATGCATTTTACTTTTGATGACTTTTGTAATTACTTTTGTAATTTTGGACAGTGAGACACTGGTAAACTCTTGTTTTCATGTCTAGATTTAACTTGGAGTGCACAGTGAGTGTTCTTAGTTGCAAGCCACAGAAATGGAACTGATGGATTTAAGCAGAAAAGTAATTTATGGAAACGTAGCTCTCTGAATCCTCTGCAGGGCAAGGGGCAAGGCTGGTGCGACCAGGGTGCGGAGCTAAGCAGCCTGGACAAGTGATGGAAAGGGTGAGCCAAAGCTGGTCTGCTGTAAAACGTTCAAGGTCCTTAGCTTCCTGGCTGCCCTTCCGCAGACTCTCTTGGTGCCCTGCCACAGCTCTTTGGCCTCCACTGCTTTTTCCATGGTCATGGTTCTGGAAGTCCCCAGGATTCTCCACCTTCGGGCTGACTCTGGTGATGTTCTGCCCATCCCGTGTGGGGCGGGCTGAATGTCTCATTATCTAATGATAATGACCTCAGGACAAATGAGAATGGAAGGATGTATCTGTCTGCTTGGACTGCCGTGACGGCACACGGTACACTGGGCGGTTTCACAGAAATGATTTCCTCTCAGTTTTGGAGGCTGGGGTGTCAAGACCAAGGTTCAGGCTGATTCCATTCCTGGCGAGAGCTATCTGCCGTTCTGCTGGGCTCATGTGGGCCTTCCTCCAAGTGAGGGCTCTCTGGTGTCTCTTCTTAATCCTATAGAATAAGGGCCTCACCCTTATGACCTTTAATTTTAATTACTTCCTTACTCCAAATAAAGCCACCCTGGGGGTTAGGGCTTTTAACATATGAATGTTGAGGAGACACAAACATTTGGCCCATGACCCTCCAGATTTTTCACCTCTCAGTGGGCTATGTCGTGGGACACTCTCTGCAGGACCAAACCTCTTGTGCCCAAAGGGGCATGACCTGTTCCCTGAGACACCCTGTATGACGTTCTGCTCTTGTCCTACTTCCTGTAATCGTGGCCCAAATAAACCACTTGTCTTCAAATCTTAATCTCAGGGTCAGCTTCTGGGGGGAGGGGCATCCAACTGGATAGTTGGGGCCAAGGGATGCATTCCTGAAACAATGCCCCAGATGTGGGGAAGGAGCAGGCTGCACTGTGGCTGCTTCTTGACTCCGGGGTCAGCCTCTGCAAGGGGGCGCAGGGGGACCCGCCAGCATGCTGGCTGCTGGGGAGCCTGGAGAAGCAGGCATCTGAGATAGGCAATAGAGTTTCAGGTCTTCCAAGTCAAGACGAAGATCCAAACACCTGCAGTCAAAAACCACAGTAAATGTCCTCTGGGAGGGGTCTCCTGTGTATTTTTGCCGGCTTACCCTATTTTCCCATTATGGAAACAGGTTGCATTCATACCTGTTGTAAAAGCCGTTGTTGGTCAAGAAAATACTGAGATTTCCCCCTTCCCTGCTTCTGTATCCTTCAGCTCCACCTCCGTTTCAATTACAGAAGCAGTAATAAGGCATTGGCTGCAGTTCCACCAAGACAGAAAATTATCTATTGGCCACTCATAGGCTAAAAGAGAAATGAAGTGAGAAATTCTTCTCCCCAGATAAAAACCCATGGGGTTTCGGCCACAAGTTGGAGAACTTTTTTAGGAAAGCAATTTCCCAGTTCTTTTTACACTAACTTATATAGATGATTGTGGATCCTCTAGGGAAAATACCCAGCTCAGGATTTCTGAAGTTCGGATGTGGGAGCGTCTGGCCATCTGGGCCTGGGTGGTGGCTGCACAGAGAGTCTTGGGAGGGACAGATAATTTATTGGCAGTGAGGGAACAGCATGGTACCGCCCTTTCTCGTCGTCTCGAGTCTTTGCTGCAAGAGAACAAGCAGTGTATTAATCAGTGCAGAGTTTTAAGAGTACCTACAGCAATGAAGTGTTTCACGATGCATGGAGAGCACGGAGACTTTGTTCCCAATCTCACAGTGCTAATTTTTAAAGTGAATATGAAAATACGCTTCTAGTAAGCGCCTTGCCAAACCTACTGACTCTCATATGCTTTTCCTCCTCTGCAGGGAGTTTCCTGCAGAGTGAACAGGAATTCTCCAGAAGCTGGATAAATTGCCCTAGGTCTACATTTGCCAACGATACCATACTTATTAAAGAAAACGTTTTCACTATTTTCATTTAGGTGAATCAAGGCTATTTTCTACAAGCTTACGCCACTTGCCTTGCTGTAGGTATTTCTTTCTTTCTTTTTTTTTTTAAAGATTTTATTTTATTTTATTTGACAGAGAGAGAGATCACAAGTAGGCAAAGAGTCAGGCAGAGAGAGAAGGGGAAGCGGGCTCCCCGCCGAGCAGAGAGCCCGATGCGGGACTCGATCCCAGGACACTGAGATCATGACCTGAGCGGAAGGCAGCGGCGGCTTAATCCACTGAGCCACCCAGGAGCCCCGCCGTAGGTATTTCTAACATGTGGGTGAACTGAGAAGACATCGCAACAGAAATTCTCAGGGTATCTTTTTTAACCTTTCAAAAATAATAATCATGATAAGAACCACTCACATTTGTATGATACCTTTGTAAGCACCATAAAATTAGCTGCCGTTCCGATCCATTCACATTTAATCTTCACATTAAGGAAACAAAACAGAACACCAAAGTGACTTCATGAGGTGCCCCAGCCAGGTCTTTGAGATCTTTACAGAACTTCTTTCATTGCCAACAGTGTTGTTTACATGGTATCAAAAAGTAGAGAAGCAGGGATAGGTGTAGAATCATGAAAGAAACTGGGGGACAGTGTGGGATATTGGACGGATGCAGACAGAGAAAGAAGTTTGTGAAAAGCCACAAGCCACTTTGTATTTTTTCAGACCTATATGGAATAAAAATCTGATGGAGTTCATTCTCTCAACTTTGACACGATGTATCCACTATTAATTTATGAAGTCGAAAGAAACTTTTCTAAACTATCGGTAGTAAAATGCAAATTTTGACTGACAATGCTAGAGGAAAGACTAAATTATCTTTGTGTCATCTCTGGGGAAATAGGACAAAATTGATGCTATCGGAGACAATGTATAGGAAATAGTCTTAGAGAGACATGGCGGACATTTAAAGAATAAGGTTACTATTGCAGATTCTAGATTTTATGATGTTTGTGGCATTTGTCACCTTATGAAATTTGTAATTTGTTGTATATTGTAATATGTTGAACATATAAATACGCTCACATTGACTTTGGTATTTAGGATTTTGTATTCTTTTCCTTGAAGAAGTGCTCCAAAATTGTATTAACCTCAGGACACACAAAACCTGGATCTTCCTATCTATGAAGATAAATGTATTAGTTATGTCCCAAGGTAAATTCTTTTCTTTTTTAAAAAAGATTTTACTTGGGACGTCTGGGTGGCTCAGTTGGTTGGACGACTGCCTTCGGCTCAGGTCGTGATCTCGGAGTCCTGGGATCGAGTCCCACATTGGGCTCCCAGCTCCACGGGGAGTCTGCTTCTCTCTCTGCCCTTCTCCTCACTCATGCTCTCTCTCCCTGTCTCTCTCTCAAAAAAAAAAAAAAAAAAAAGATTTTACTTATTTATTACAGAGAGAGTGCACGCATGAGAAAGAGCGAGTGAGAGAGGGCAGAAGCAGGGGGAGGGGCAGAGGGAGAGGCAGCTCCCCACTGAGCAGGGAGCCTGACATGGGGCTCCATCCCAGGGCCCTGGGATCATGACCTGAGCCAAAGGCAGACGTTTAAGTGATTGAGCCACCCAGGTGCTCCAAGGTAAAAATTGTTTAAAAGTAATCTTTACATTTAATGTGGGGCTCAAACTCATAACCCTGAAATCAAGGGTTGCATGCTCCAATGATGGAGACTGCCTGGTACCCCAAATTCTGATGCACCCTATGGGCCCCAGGGAGACTGTCTTCAGATGAGACCTTTAGCATTTGGCCTCTAAAAGTGTAAAATGACACTCTGTTCATCTGGTCACTATGTCAGGAAACTACTTTTTATATATATATATATTTTTTAATATAGCATATGTAGAGACACAGACCCAGCACAGTTAAGAAGAGCAGGGCTCCTTTCTGAGAAAAAGTGGAGGTGTCTTCTTTTATTGTGAATTAGATAGATCATTGAATTAATAGCCACTTGTCTTTCCGTGGCCACACCTTTAGCATATGCCCGTTTTGGTACAGCCAGCAGAATTCTGTAGAAGAGAACTGGCCAGCTGCGGAAAAATCTGCTTCTTAGATCGTCTTCATGACCACAAACTCACTGAAATCCAGGATGACTATCAGCCTGCCTACATGGGTCTGGGGGTGCTGGCTGACCACACGTGGCCTCTGTGCTGATTCGTGGATGCGATGGCCTACCAGCCATCAGCTACTTCGTATACCATCCTGCCAACCTCTCTGGAGTCATGGCCATTAGGAAGGTATGCTTGGGATCTGTTGCTTCACACAGTCCATTTTGACTCACCTGGTCAGTACATGAATCCCTTTGCCTTTAGTCCAGTTTCCCAGGAAACGGACTCTGAAACCCTGAGTCTCGGAATAGGTGGGTGACTGGGGAGCCCTGGTGCAGAGCAGCGAGGGATGCAGGTCCGGGGCCAGGCGGACGTGGGAATGGGATGACGTTGCAGCCGGTTCCTCAGGCCTCCGTTCATCTGCATGAACCCATCTTCCCTGTGGGGTGGCCCCAGGGGTGTGCCAGAGCAGCTCCTCCAAGGGCTGTCTCTTCCCGCCTCAGCGATGAGCAGCACCGTGTTGTAGCTTGCAATCCACCTGGGCAAGAGTTTTGATACTGCAGAAAGCTACAAAGTCAGGCTTCCTCCAACCCCCAGCCAGTTGTTAAAATAAATGGACACCATCCATGGTGGAGGTGAGAGAATCCAATATTATTATTATTATTATTATTATCATTATTATTTTTTAGAATCCAAGATTCTAATTAGCAAGGGTGTTGGGAGTTTTCAAAGGGCTTGCGGAAGGACTTCTTTGTATTTAGAAAATCTTTCAAGAGTTCAAAGAAGCTTATGGGTTTTTTTTTTTTATGAAATTTTAATTATGAATTCAGGCTGATTTTGGTGAGGAGTTTGGGGACAAGTTTCACGGACAGAAAACGTTCATTTAATAGCGAGTGGTTGGAAAGAGAATGGTTGCTTTGGATTACCAAAGAGCTGGATGGGTTTTTAGGGAACGCTAGGGGAGGGCCCATCATGCGGCAGCCCCTGGACAAATCCGTCACCAAAGCGGAGCTCCATCACTCTGCCCAGGAATCGTAGCAGGCCCTGGGGGCTGGGGCCAGCTGCCATAGAGGAAGGGGATGGGACACCTCCAGAGGCCTGGCCATGGGGGTGGGGCTTTCACTTCGTACTTCCCTCCCAATAAGTCCCAAAGACATGGGAAAGTTCTCTGAGTTTTTGCCCCATTAGAAAAAAGAGATCTAAGTTAGTTTTATCAAGAGCTCATAAAAGGGAAGGACTCCAGTAGCCAGAAGGACTTGGACATCCAGGCGGCAGGCAGCTGTGCACCACAGGGAAGAAGCTGGTGTTCGGAGGAGGATGGTGAAGAGTGTGACAAGCAGGTGTCAGACTCTGCAGTGGAACGAGGGGAGATTCCTTGTTCTCCGAATCGTACGTTGTCCCTTCTCCACTGCAGTTGCTACCTAAAGACATGGGTCAGTACTCAATGGCTGCTTTGGAAACTTAGGATTCATTCATCTTTGTACCCCTTCCCTAAGAAGAAAAGCTTTTAGACATATTGTAGAACAGCAGTTCTCCGTGCTGGCTGCCCGTCCAAATTACCTGTGAAGCTTTTAAATATACAAATGCGAGCTGCAGATTCAGAATTTCTGGCACCAGGGCCTTGGGCATCTGTATGTTTAAACAACCTCACAGGGATTCTGATGTATCGCCAGGGCTGGGCGCCATGGCTGTAGGAAACCATTTGATAAAATTTACCAGAAGAGAAATAACCATTTTTTGCAAGTTGAAGATCAAAATTAAATATGTCATTATTTTTAGAGGAACCTATGCCAATGTATCCTCCTCATGCTTTTCGTTTGTAAGTCTGAGCTCCATCCTAACTGCTAACTAGCAATGTGAGAAAATGAAATAACGTCCCAGCAAATTGCACTTCGTGGAAAATGCTGCTGTGCATTTCCTTAGCAGCAAACCCGTGCTGCAAGAAAAGATAGGATTATAAGGAAAAGATTTAGAACAAGAAATTGAGTTTTTTTTTTTTTTTTTTTTTTTAATGCTCAATCATGGTACTCGTTGAATGCTCAGTTAGGAGACTGGGTCAAAGTGACATCAGTGAGTGGCTTAGGAAAAAAAAAAATCATTCTCAAATCAGTTGTTGAAAAGAGGCCTGGTACAGGAGAGAAGCCAAGCCGTGTCCTTGAAGCCAATGGAATAGAGAGATCCAAAAATAGAGAGCTATCACCAGCATTAATAGTGTGAAAGTCAAGGAAGCAAACAAAATACTCTTTGCAGGGTTTTATCTAGGTAGAACTTCAACTGATGGCTTTCATTTGGGCTGTGTGGCTATAGCCCTTGTGAAAGTAATTTAAAAAAGGTTTTCGCAGAATCCTTGTGGTTGGTACCATACACCACCAGTATTTCCATTTGCTGATAGCATATTTCAGTAATGTTGATTTACTTAGAGCTAATAAACTAATAACACAGATATTGTAAATTCTAGGGGTGGTGGGAGGGAGGTGTGCTCTGTGATGTAAAGACAGAGAAGACGCATTTGGTTTTTCAACTCTTGGAATCCCACTTCTGCAATTAAATGGCTGACATCCAGTCTTTAGCTAGTCACTGAAAGCCCCCGTCTCACGGATGAGGTGGCCTGGCAGGTTCACGGAGGGAATCTACTCAGAGGGAATAAAAGTCTTTCCAGTGACAGATAGCTGATTTAATTACTCGAATATATTGTTTATTTGGGTCTGTTGTGAATGTTAGGCTGAGTGTCACCCTGACAACTTGGAGATTTATGTTTTTAGAAAACCTCCTAAGTAGAGTTAATTTTACGGCTGTCACTCAAGTTGAGCCAGGTGTATTTCCTCGTTTATTATCGCCTGCTTTTCTTCCTTGTGGTTTAATCTTGCTGAGTGATGTCTCTCCCAAAATTTGAAGAGCTTCCTTTCATAAAGATGGCTGTACGTATCTTAAATTCCAGGGTGACTGGAGTGACTTGGTAATAATCCTGATAGGAGATAAGAGAGCGAGGCAGACCTTTGTAAGAGATTTTTAATTCTATCAGTTAGTAATTTGTGATATTCTAAAAGGTGCTTAGAAATGCAAGCCCGTTTAGATGCCTCCCTTTCCCTCCTTGCTTATGCTCCATCCATTCAACGGGATCTATCCAGGTTCCATTTACCCGGTGTAGCAGCTGAACACCTACGGAGTTCTTCCCCACTGTGGTGCCGTAGGCAGATCAACCCTATTCTTTTTCTTGGACGATGTCATTAGCTTTCGATCTGATTTCCTGAAGCAAGTCTTGCAGATATGCCGATGATGCTCTGGAACGGTCAGGAGTCTTTTGGTATTGAGGACTGAAAACTCGAACCAAAGTAGCGAAGGCAAAGAAGGAACACATTGGCTCGTATTACTGAATCGGGCAGGTGTAGATCTCTGGAGAGAGATTTGCTGCGGCCTCAAAACATGGGCATAGGACTTGCTTTTTTCCTTCTATTCTTGCCTTCTTTCCCAGGGCTGTTGGTTCAGAGAATGGTTTTGTGAGGCTTGGAGAAAGGTGCCCTTCCCTTTAGTAAGCAACATTTTAGGTAGTATACTTTATCTCTCTAATAAGAATAGAATTTCTCTAATAATCATTTTAGTAATGCTACATAAATTCTTGAATATGAAATAATAAAAATTAGGAGTCACTTGCAAATCAGTAATTAGAAAATAAAAATGTGTGATTTGATAATTTGTTGCAAAATAGTTACATGCCTTGCTTTTGACATCAATGTTAACTTGCTTCAATAACTTAATTCTGTAAAAAAAAGTTTGCTAGACTGGACAGTATTTCATGTAACTTTGACAAATTGAAATATTTAAAAGTCCATTTTCATTTTGAGAAGCTTACTTCTTCAATGGGGAGAAACAGAATGGCTTGTCATTTTATCTTTGAATCTAACACTTAAGAGAAACACGCATGTAAAAAGCTGCTAAATTTTAACAGCAGTTAATTTTCATGCTAAAGAAATCTCTAGGACAACAAATAAACAGTGCTATAGTCTAAGTGACAGCTCACGCAGAGTTCCTTGCAGAATCCCGTAAAGATTTCAGGGCATAATGCAGGGGGAATTTTTTTTTTTTTTTGATGCCATACTTGAATAAGCCTTTAATCAATATTGGCTATAATTATTATCAATTATTACTCAGACTTCGGTCGTGGAATCTACATCTCTTCTCCTTTTGTCATTCTGGTGCTCAGTGGTTGCTCTAGAATTTCTATAGAGAAGGGCTTTGGAAAGCCATCTGGTTGGAAAGAGTTCTGTAGGACTTGGCTGGAAACAGTGTTTGCACAGCAAGCTCAACCCTCTTCAAACTTGGATTGTATGTTGGGGGTTGGGGGGGCTGCTGGAGGGGGATGAGGGCTGCACAGGTACTAAAGCTTTCCCCACGTACCTGCGTGCGCCATTTTTGGTCTGTGGCCGTCTCAGGTTTTTGGCTCTGGCTCTCTGAATTCCTTGCAGTCCTCAGTAATCAGTGTTCTGTCTGCTTCCCGCCACTGGCTGTGTTTCTTCAGATCTTGGACATCCTTGAATTCCTCGACTTCTGCAGGTTCCAGGTCTCCAGGTGCTGACCTCTTGTATCCCTCATATTTCTGATCGGGTTCCTCTTTCGCAGTTCACCCTTCCATCCCATCTTGGTGACTGGCTTGCTACCTCCTGAGATCATGGACACCTCCCCAGAGCTTTTGGACATTCTCTTCCTTCTGTCTGGAACACCCCACCCCCTCTTGACTGCCTAGCAAACTTCTTGTCTTTGAACTGCTCAGCTCTGAGTCAGTCTTGGCCATCTTCCACCCCTGAAGTACGGTGTGCCTCTAGGGGGCTCTAATAGCATGTCCTAAAAAGATTTCATTTATTTGAGAGAGGGAGAGTGAGCCAGAGTGAGAGCACCAGTGAAGGGAGGTGCAGAGGAAGAGGGAGAGGGAGAAGCAGGTTCCCCACTGAGCAAGGAGCTCCATGGTGGGGGACTCCATCCCAGGACCCTGGGATCATGACCTGAGCAGAAGGTAAACGCTTAACCTTCTTTAAGGTTAAGCATTTACCTTAACCCTTAAGGTTAAGGTACCCAGGAGTCCCTTATTTTATTGTTTTTAGACTGTGAGCCTCTTTTTTTTTTTTTTAAGATTTTTTTTTTAATTTATTCACTTGACAGAGAGAGATCACAAGTAGGCAGAGAGGCAGGCAGAGAGAGAGAGAGGAGAAAGCAGGCTCCCTGCTGAGCAGAGAGCCCGATGTGGGGCGTGATCCCAGGACCCTGAGATCATGACCTGAGCCGAAGGCAGCGGCTTAACCCACTGAGCCACCCAGGCGCCCCTAGACTGTGAGCCTCTTGAGGCCAGGAAATTTGTCCTATAACCTTTTATTCCTATGCTTATCACTACGACTGGTATTTTTAAAAATACACATTTGTTGCATTGAGGAATCACGAACTGCCTAGAAACTTCATTCCCCTGAAGAAACCACCTACTCAGAAGTAGTTTTGTTAAGAACACAGGAATGATGAGTTACCCTCAAGACACCCTCTACTGCATAAATCATTAAAGAAACAAAATCCTGGAAACCCCTTTGTGAAGAGTAATCAATAGCCTTCTTCCCCATGTTGCTCCTGCTAAGCCTGTAAAAGTGAGATTCTAAAGACTTGGCTGTACAGACCTTTTACTGTTCTTCTTTTGAGGCCTCCTGTGCAATTTCCAGTTTTACCAGTTGGGGAAGCTTCCTATCATCAAATGTTCTGTGGGAAAACACGTCAGTCCTACAAAGGGAGGTGCTGAGAAAATGATCTTGAGGTTGATGGGATTTGTTTTTTGATAAGAATGACTCACTGTATAGCATGCCTTCAGCTAAAAATAATAATATTTTTAAAATGTACCTATTGTCAAAGGCTTTGGGTGTGTGCCCAAATGATTACATAATGGGATTCCAGAAGCCAGGCGCAGAGGCTGGGTTCATACTTTTCTTGTGGAACCACCCTCTCTGACATACGCAAAATAACAACAAAAGTTCCTACCAGAAAACTCAGGTGTTGTCCTGGCAGCAGAATAGGATATTCCACAGATAAAAGCTTTCATTGATGGGAAAAATGTGGGGTCTGTGTTCCTAACCTGGAATCCAATGGCAATACAGAAGTTTCAGCTCTTTCTAATACTGAACAGTGGGGAGGAATTCCAACTCCAAAGTCAGGCATCCTGGGTTGAAGTCCAAGGTCTTGCTTAATTTACTTCCTGTCCATGTGCCTCATTTTTCTCATCAATGAAATGGGTTTAATTAAAATATGACTAGTGTCTCTTGATGAGTAAATTAGCCAATGTATGTGAAATACCTGACATATCATAGGCATCTGAGAAATGTTAGTTGATGTTAGGCCAGATTTAGGAATACTGGAGGCTACAAATTGGCAAATTGAGTAAGAATACTTTAGTGGAACACTAAACACTGAATATCTTTATTCTCTCTAGGGACACCTGGGTGGCTCAGTCAGTTAAGTGGCTGGCTCTTGATTTTGGCTCAGCTCATCATCTCAGTGTCCTGGGATAAAGCCCCACCCCAGGCTCCACACTCAGTGTGGAGTCTGCTTGAGTCTCTCACTCCCTTTCTTTCTGCTCCTCCTCCCACTAATGTTCTATTTCTCTCAGGTAAATAAAGATCTTCAAAACTGCATCTCTCTATTCTTCTTCTTCCTTTTTTAGAAAGAGATTTGTTTATTTGTGAGAGACAGGGAGTGTGTGTGGGATGGAAAGGGAGAGAGAACCTGAAGCAGACTCTGTGTTGAGTGCAGAGCCCGACATGGGGCTTGATCCTGAAACCCTGTGATCATGCCCTGAGCAGGAACCAAGAGCCCAATGCTTAACTGACTGAGCCACCCAGGCGTCCCTGCCTCTGTCTCTTCTAAGTAGCCTTAAGGTTTTCTCCATCTGCAGAGAACTCTTAAAAGCATTATCAATTATAAAGGGGGAAATATTTACAAATGAAAAAGTGATCTGTGAGCAATGCCCAATTCTTTTCTGAAAATAACCTACTCTCAGTCCTCAGAGAGAGGGGAAAGTCGAATTCTGAAGTAATTTGGAAGTATTCAGTTACCATCACTTCCCTCCAACGCTAAAATACAGCTGGTTAATAGAAAGGACACATCTATTACCTGGTTTTATTTACTTGCTGATTACATTAGCGTTTTGTTTTTATTCTATATTATATTCTACAATTCTGCTTATAGAGTAAAAGTAGTTATTCTATGTTATATGAATGTGTTTCAGTATCAGTAACTGTTCTGACCTGTAGATCTTCTATTTTTAACAAAACGGTTCTTAATGATCGTTTAGGTGTTTGATATAAGCAGATTATGACACCCAAATTGCATTAAGAGATTACTTACATTGTATAATCCACTTCTAATTATCAATAAATGGATCATCTGTACTTCAAATTAGCCTTGGATGATCCTGCTTTCCAGATTCTTATTAACTAGTCAGAGAGGGTATGGGATCCAGGATCTTTTGTTGCCTTTTTGGTCAATTGATATCAAGTATTGGGTGCCCAGAACAGACCAAGCTTTGTACTGGGCCAGCAAGATGAACTATCCATACTATACCAACAGCCAAAGACTTTATAGTTCCATGGAGGATGTGACTTCTTTTTGCCCTAAAGCATAACAGCCTTTTTATTCAAAAGACTCAATTCTGGGATGATGTCTGGGATGCTGAAAAATTCTGAAAGGGTGACTTGATTCTAGTTGTGATTTTGCATCAGCCAAGGTGGGACCTGTGTCAGGGAGACCGCTCTGAGCAGAGGAGCAGAGCGATAAAGAATGGCCACGTTAGAAAAACCCTTCTAAATATGCTAAGGCTTTAATGGAAAAAATAGAAAACACACAAAAAGAAATAGGTAATATGAGTGGAGAGAGGAAGACTCTAAGATTGAATCAGAAGGAAGGTCTAGAAACAAAATCCACTGTAACAGAAATGAAGAACATCTTTAACGGGTTGGTCCAGAGACTGTACATGGCTAAAGAAAGAACCAGTGAGCTTGAAGAAATGACAGTAGAGTCTCCTAAAACTGAAATTCAAAGAAAAAAAGGACAAAAAAGATAAAACATATATGAAGTCTGGGACAGCTGCAAAATATCTAACATCTGTAATGGGAATGTCAGCTAGAGAAGAAGAGAAAGAAACAGAAGCAATATTTGACACAATACCTGAGAATTTCCCCAAATTAATGTCAGACACCAACCCACAGATCCAGGAAGCTCATAAACTATCAAGTAAGATAAATACCAAAAACAAAACAAAACACCTAGAACCTAGACATGTTCTTTCCAAACTGCAGAATATCAAAGACAAAGAGAAATCACTTTTTTTAAAAAAAGATTTTATTTATGTATTTGACAGGGAAAGCATAAACAGGGAGAGCAGCAGAGGGAGAGCGAGTAGCAGGTTCCCTGAGCAGGGAGCCGACTCTGGGATGGGCTTGGTCCCAGGATCCTGGGATCATGACCTAAGTTGAAGGCAGACACTTAACAGACGGAGCTACCTAGGCACCCTGACAAAGAGAAATCTTGAAAGAAACAAGAGGAAAGAAACCCCTTAACTACAGAAGATCAAGGAAAAGAACTGCATTGGACTTCTCTTCAGAAACCATGCAAGAAAGAAGAGAGTGGAGTGAAATATTTAAACTGTTGAAAGAAAAAAAAAAATCACAGATATAAGATTCTGTATCCAGTGAAATTATCCTTCAAAAACGAAGGAGAAATCAAGACTTTCTCAGATAATCAGAAATAGAGGGAATTGTTGCCAAGGAACTTGCCTTGCAAGAATTATTAAAAAAGGATTTTCAGAGAGAAGGAAAATCATCTATGTCAGAAACTCAGATCTATGTAAAAAAGGTGTTATTGGGGCACCTGGGTGGCTCAGTGGGTTAAGCCTCTGCCTTCAGCTCAGGTCATGATCTCAGGGTCCTGAGATCGATCGAGCCCCGCATCGGACTCTCAGCTCTGCAGGGAGCCTGCTTCCCCCCTCTCTCTGCCTGCCTCTCTGCCTACTTGTGATCTCCCTCTCTCTGTCAAAAAAAAAAAAATGTGTTAGAGAAGGAATAAATGAAGGTAAAATAAAAGATTTATTTTTTGTTATTAATTGATCTAAACAGAAAACAGTTGGTTTGAAACAATAATAGTGACGCATTCAGTGAGTATTGCTTATGGGTAAGGAAAATGAATGACAGCTATGTTATAAGGGGCAGGAGGGAAAAACTGGGAATACTCTGTTTTAAGTTGTTGCACTGTCTGCGAAGTGTTATAATATTATTTGAGAGAGGGACTGGATTAGTTGTAAATGCATGTTGCAAACTCCAGGGCAACTGCTAAAATAAAGTTAGGAAAAAAAAGTGTAACCGATATGTGAGGAGAGGAGGAAAAAACGGAATCCTGTAAAATGCTCAAAAGACAAGGCAGAACAAAGTGGAAGGAGAAAAAAGATGGGGAGTCTGGGTGGCTCAGTTGATGGAGGGTCTGACTCTTGATCTCAGGTCTTGATCTCAGGGTTGTGAGTTTGAGCCCTGCACTGGGTGTGGAGCCTACTTAAAAAAAAAGAAAAAAGAAAAAAAGGAACTAAAAACAAAGGCAATGAATAGAAAATAGTTACAGATATGGTAGATATCGATCTAACTATATGACAAATTTTACTCGAGTTTATAATCAAAACCACTCCCTAGTGGGCTGATTAAGAGCAAGGGCTACATTCAGACCACCTAGTGTTCTGGAACTTTCTTTTTTAACCCTCTCTGTCTTGGGATGCCTCAGGGGCTTAGTTGCTTAAGCGTCTGCCTTCAGCTCAGGTCAGGAGCTCAGGGTCTTGGGATTGAGTCCTGCATCGGGCTCTCTGCTCAGCTGGGAGCTTGCTTCTCCCTCTCCCTCTGCTCCTCTCCCTGCTCCTGCTCTCTGACTCTCTCAAGTAAATAAAACCTTAAAAAACAAAACAAAACCAAAACCAACCAAAAAACTCTGTTTTTTTTTTTTTTTAAAGATTGTATTTATTTATTATTTTACAGAGATCACAAGTAGGCAGAGAGGCAGGCAGAGAGGGGGAAGCAGGCTCCCTGCTAAGCAGAGAGCCAGATGTGGGGCTCCATCCCAGGACCCTGGGATCATGACCTGAGCCGAAGGCAGAGGCTTTAACCCACTGAGCCACCCAGGTGCCCCCAAACAACTCTGTTTTAATCATCATTTTAAAAGGGCAGAATAATAGTATCAATCTAATAATATTGTTGTAGGGTTTAAATGAGAGAGTGTATTTATACATTAAACTTTTATTTTTATTTTTTTAAAGATTTATTTATTTGAGAGAGAGACAGCAAAGTTAGAGAGAGCATAGTGGGGCAGGGGGCAGGGGGTCTTGGTGCAGAGGGAGAGGGAGAAGTAGGCTCCCTGCTCATGTGGGGCTTGATCCCAGGACTCTGGGATAGTGACCTGAACTGACGGCAGATGCTTAATCAACTGAGCCATCCAGGTGCTCCATATTAAACTTTTTTTTTTTTTCATATTAAACTTTTAATACAGCATCTGGTATATAGTAAGCTTTCAATAAATGCTGCCTATTGCTATCTTCCAACAGAACTAGGTGTTCATTACATTTACTAAATTCTTACTAAAATATTTATTAAGTACCTTCAATGTGTTAGGTATAGGTGATGTGCTGATACAATTTGGATTGTGCTTATTTTTTTTTTTTTAAAGATTTTTATTTTATTTATTTGAGAGAGAGAGACAGTGAGAGAGAGAATGAGCGAGGAGAAGGTCAGAGAGCGAAGCAGACTCCCCATGGAGCTGGGAGCCCGATGTGGGACTCGATCTCGGGACTCCAGGATCACGCCCTGAGCCGGAGGCAGTCGTTTAACCAACTGCGCCACCCAGGCGTCCCAATTGTGCTTATTTTATTAATAAAAATACTACACAATATGTGTATATAGAAGAATTAGAAAATATATCAAGGGCAAGTATGTGTTTGAGAGAGAGAATCAAGGAAGAAAAAATCCTACCATTTAGTAAAAACCATCATCAACACCTTGACAAAGATCTTTTCAGACCTTTGAGTGTGTGTATATATATATATATACACACACATAAATATATACACATCCCTAAACATACACATATATTTACATGTGTTTTATAATTTATATGTATAAATATGTATAGGTACATATAATTTGTATATGCATAATATGTATACGAACATATTAAAACATATTTAAAAACATATTAAAAACATATTTTATGTATATATAAATGTATATATATACACATATGTGTATATGTGTATATAACGATTCCATACATATATAACCATTTCTTTTTTTTTTTAAGATTTTATTGATTTATTTGACTCTGAGAGAGAGCAAGCCCAAGCAGGGTATCATCAGGCAGAGGGAGAGAAAGGGGCAGACTCCCAGCAGAACAGGGATCCTGATGCAGGGCTCCATCCCAGAACTCTGGAATCATGATCCAAGCCGAAGGCAAATGCTCAACCGACTGAACAACCCAGGTACCCCTATATGTAACGGTTTCTTTAAAGGGGATCATTATACATGTATTTTATTTGCATTTACATGTTCATATTTACTATATCTGCACCATCTATCTCTGCATACATTTTTAAGTTTTAAAAGTATACATTAATTTACCTGAAGTTTTATACTTTAAGTCACTCTTTCCCTTTTATTGCATCATGGGAATTCCAAGAGATGCAAATGGGAATGAACTACAGTCTTCTTACCAGAAATCAAAGCCTCCATAGACCAAATCTCTTGATGTCTTTAGTGAGCTTCACTGAGAATTCAGGCAGTGGCAGGAATATAATTGCATTTTCCATTCTTGGCTGGAATGTTGGAAAGTAAAAGAAAAGACAAAATGGAAGGTCTACAAAGGTCAGGTATGAGAATTTTCCAAATAGCAGAATCTCTTGCATATACTACTGGAATTTTAGGAAAGCCGGGTTTGGTGGGGGGCCGGTGAGGGGGCAACAGAGCTGGAAGAGAAGGTGAAATTCTCTTTGCTTAGCTTGATGGTGAGCTTGGAGGAGCCCCACCCTCCTTCATTCCTGCCCACAGGGAGTCCCAGGAGATGGGGTGTGTGTGTGTGTGTGAGCGGGGGACTCTATTTCCCTCCCAGCAGGTCTCAGTAGTCTGGGAACCGGCCTCTCCACCCCCTCGGGCTCTTGTTGGCACCTACAACAAGGGCTATGGGGTGTTACCAGGCGCATTCTTTAAAATGTGAAGGAAACAAAACAAAAACCCACACCCTAAAGTCTGTCCCACAAACTGGTCATTACTTCCTTTTGGTTCCACCTTACTCTCTAATGGAGCAAATGAGGGACTACTTGAGTGACAAGTAGAACTGCCACTTCTAATGGCTGAGGGGAGCCAGAGGGAGCCTGGGTTGGGTGGACAAGGTGAAGTGGGGGAGAATATTAGGCAGCGATCTCAAACACAGAGCCCCCTTATGCTTTCCAGAAGAGCTTTCTGGTGAAAGTGATGTTTATGGTAGAAAATTTGGAAAATATGGATAGAAAAGAAAATACAAACCTACTGTAATCCCACCTCCGGTGGTATTTGAGTGTACCCCAGTCCAGCGTTTTCTGTGGGCATTTACTTACATAAAATTAACAAAGATGAGATCATAGCAAACACATGTTTTTATAACCTGCTTTTTTCCCTTAACAAAATACTGGAAACATCTTTCGTGTCATTAAATGCTCTTTAACGTTATGTTATACCTTTTCACTTTAATTTTTAAGAGGTACTCCGTTACGACATTACATCTCTGTTTTGTTTTATTTGAGCTTTAATACGTATTTTTATTGGATGAAGCTGCCATAGGGGCTCGGGTTTCTCTTTTATTGAATGAAAGCTCTTTTCTCCATCTGTCTCCATGTGGTCCGTTCTGTTCATTTCATTTCATGTATATTAGTCACGCTGAAGAACACCTACTTGTTCTGGTACTGGCGGCTAATGGGCACGGTTTGTACCATGCGGGTTTGTGAACTGGTGAGGCGTGGACAACACACTTGCTTGTCTGATGAGTCATGGTGCATGGAGGGAAAACCACCTTCCTGGGCTTTCGGTGAGATGTCAGCCCCCTTGAGGGGGAGGCGAGTGAGAAGCTGGTGCATTAGCTCAGGTTGTCCCTGAGGCAGTCTGGCCACAAGACATTTTTTTTTTTTTTTGAAATAGGGAAACATCTTCTAATGACCTTGAACCCACAACCAACTGAAAAATGATAATTATGGCCAAGGAAAAGTGAAAAAACAACAACAACAACAAAAAAAAAAACCAAAAAAGAAAAAACAAAACCACTGGTCACTTGAATGACTGGCTCTGTTTTCATTAGGGTTACTTGTCTCCTTCACTCATGACAAACCTGCCCAGCAATTATTTTCTCCTTAAGGGAGGCCTTCCCATGGAGCTCATTACCAGGAGCTCAAGTAGATTAAGCAACTGTATCAATTTGTGGATATAAAGTGAAACATATTCTGCTTTTGTCAACTACACAAATGGTGTTTGTCCTTGACGCTGCTCTGTTGACTTCCCCATCCTTTTGATTTTTATGAACTGCATTTGTGGGCCTGGCTGACTTCAGAAATGACAGAGGCTCGCCTCCCTGAGTTTCTGGGACCCTTGGCTTTTGTTCCCCGTGGTGTTCCCTGTTGCGCATGCTCAGAGGTTCCCGGCTCTCTGCAACCCCCAGTGGTCCATACCCCGGCCACCTCCATCTCTCCTTTCACTCCTTTTCTTCTGCACTTTATTTCGTCGTTCCCCATCTTCTGTCCCCTTCTCACCTTGCTTTGTGGTGACTCATTCACCTGCATCACCGCCTTTTCCAGGCTGCCCACGCCCCGTTCTGACTGGAGATGAGCGGATCAGCAGTTTAGGATAATAATATAATAATAATGTATGTGTAATATTTATTATCATAAGATTATCTCTCAAATCCATCCAAATTATAATGATCACAAATATTTACAATTTTAATATTAATTTATATGATTTCATAATTATATTAATTTAAACAGTTATAAATATGGAATATTATAAATATAATTATATATTTATCATTATAATACTACAATAATATTTTGGATAAATTAGGTTAAGTAAAATATATTACTCAAATATCTTCCACTTCTTCCTTATAACTTTTGAAAATGTAGCTCCTGGAAAGTGTGAGATTATACATGTGGCTCCAGTTTGTGACTCTCACTAATTTTCTGTTGGGCAATACATACGCAGATCTTTGTGTGTTTCTTGGAATGCGCTGTTTTCCAATTGCTAATAGCTCAGAGCTTTCTTTTGAGGTCACTGTGATGTCCTTGTTCTTAGCTACTTTTGTTTCTTGGGAATGAGAATACCTTATCTTGAAGACAAGAATATATGTATCCTTCTGTTTTAATTTAAACTTCATTTAAAAGAGAAAAAAACTCCCACAGCTACATCTTATCTGTGGTCAGATTTTGGTCTATGATGATACTTGGATTTAAAAAGTGAGCCAAGGGGCGCCTGGGTGGCTCAGTTGGTTCAGTCTCAGACTCTTAATTTTGGCTGGGGTCATGGTCTCAGGGTCAGCAGATCCAGCCCACAAGGGGCTCCAGAGTCAGCAGACGGTCTGCTTGAGATTCTCTCCCTCCGCACCTCCTCCTGCTTGCCTGCACGCTCGCCCACGCATGTGCTCTCTCTCAAATAAATAAACAAATCTTAAAAAAAAAAAAAGGTGAGCCTAGCCCTTCCTTCATTTTTGTTCTTGAACTTCCCTTAATATTCTTTTTTTTTAAAAAGATTTTATTTATTTATTCACTGGAAGAGAGAGTACATGAACAGGGAAGAGAGGCAGAGGCAGAGGGAGAAGCAGACTCTGCAATGAGCAGGGAGCCCAGTGCGGGGCTGATCCCAGAGCCCTGGGATCAGGACCTGAGCTAAAGGCAGATGCTTAATTGACAGAGCCACCCGGATGCCTGAGCTTCCCTTAATATTCTTGATGGGTCAGGCCATCAAATGCCTGTATGGCCACATGCTCTGTGGAAAGGTGGGTCCCTGTTCCTGTGATGCTGTCTCTGTCCCCTCCTTATTTCCTCTAGTGCTGCTTAGACCTGACATCAAGACAATGAAGAAGTGTACCAATGACCCAGAGATCTGAAAAAAAAAAAATGAACTGGGCTGATCAGCATGTTTTTCTGACCTGGAAATAGGGAAAAAGAACAAGACTGTTGTTTCTGGGAGGTGAAGATGGAAAAAGGTGCTAAGAGGAGCATGTGGGGCCACGTGTGGTCATGGCCAGCCAAATTTATAATGAAGAAATTACAAGATCTATGAATAGGGAAACCTGTCTATGGAGAAGCATGGGAGATAGACAAATGGGGGTGAGAATAAGTGAGTAGTGACAGAAAGAAGCAGCCGTGTGGAGATCCCCTGAATTATCCTAGTAACAGGTATCTGTGCACTCAGGCTGCTGTCCCAGAAACCAGTGACTGGTAGACCAGAGAGCGCAAAAACAACAGAAATTCATTTCTCAAAACCCTGGAGGGTGGAGAGTCTAAAACGGAGGCACCAGCAGATTCAGTGTCTAGGAGGGCCCTCTTTCTGGTTCATAGATGGCATCTTCTTGCTGTGTCCTCACATGGTGGCGGTGCAGGGGAGCTCTCTGAGATCTTTCTTATAAGGGCACTAATCACATTCACGAGGGGTCCACCCTTATGGCCCAATCATCAAGGCCCTGCCTCTCAATGCCATCACCTTGGGGTGTCAGGATTTCAATACATGAATTTTGGGGGAGATCTAAATATTCAGACCATAGCAATAGGTCATTAAAATAAAGATTCTTAAGTTGATTTTATTATAGATTTGATTTTCTTTCTTTCTTTCTCTCTTTCTTTCTTTTTTTCTCATGGTTTCACAAAGATTCCATCTTTTTTGGAGCTGGGTTGTTCAACTTTTCCTGGATTTCTGTATAAAGGGAACATTATTATCAGTCTTTAGTGATAATGACTAATTCATAGTGAAGTGACTCTCTGTTTCTTGTAACTAGAGTCTAAAGGAAATGCTACCTTCATTTTGGATAAATGTTAGAGTTAATGTCTTTTTTTTCCCCCCAAACTAGTTTTGATTTTCAGGTATATTCTAGTCCCTCCCTCTCCTACCTTTCTGTTAGGTCCACACAGAATTTTAATCAACCCAAGCTAACTCTAGTTGTTTTTTTTTTTTTTTAAATACCTAAAACAACCCTTTTTTGACTGTCAATATTATTTTATTTTTTATTTTTATTTTTTTAAAGATTTGATTTATTTATTTGGCAGACAGAGATCACAAGTAGGCAGAGAGGCAGGCGGCAGAGGGGAGCAGGCTCCCTGCTGAGCAGAGAGCCCAATGCGGGGCTCCATCCCAGGACCCTGGGATCATGACCTGAGCCTAAGGTAGAGGCTTTAACCTACTGAGCCACCCAGGCATCCTGTTAATATTATTTTAAAAAATGATTAAATTTTTATCTGTTTCTGTGTGTATTAAGAAGAGGATGATTTTTTAATTTGTCACTGAACATAATTGCAAATCTTGCCAAGTAGGTTCGAAATCTCTTTCACTGAAGTTAAGAATTAATGCTAACAAATGAGTCAGAGTTTTGGTGTAAAAAGCATAAGAAGTGTCTACAAGGAATAAAAAACATGGTCTTTATTTCTATTACTATTATTGTTGGGCAATAAGTACGTTTTCCTTAATCTAGTTCTCAACTGACTGTAAGCCACCTTGAGGTAGAGTGTTAGCTCTGGTTACCATCACAGCATACCATGCCTGGGTGGGTTAACCAGTAGGAATTTATTACTCACAGTTCTGGAGGCTGGGAGTCTGACCTCAGGGTGCCAGTATGGTTGGGTTCTGGTGAAGGCTGTCTTCCTGGCTTGCATATGGCTGTCCTCTTGTTGTGTGCACACATATGGGGGAGGGGGGAGAGGGAGGGAGGGAGAGGAAGGAGAAAGGGAAGGGAGCGAGTAGTTGGAGGTCACTGAGAGGACATGATTGCCTGTCGACCCACGAGCTAGACTGGGCTCATAGGGGCCCCATTAAGCCCTCTGCTGTTCCTTCTAAGTACATTTCCCACACCTTCCTTGTGCTAGGAGCCACTTGAATGATGTAGCCTTGAGAGAGTGATGTGTCATTCTTGACTGTATACATGGCTGAACCCTGCTGAGGCCCTTCTGTAAAGTTAAGATTCCGGCAGGAGGATGTAAAGATCTACTCATCTTGCAGCTGCCCAAGGTAAGCCCCATAGGTAAGTTCCTTTGTTTAAAATGGCCATGGGCCATCTAGGTGGTCTGCCTTTGTTTTTCCATCTTTCCTCACCCTCCAGGTATGAGGGCCAGTTTCCAACCTCACCCTGGAAACTCCCAAGGTTGTGAGTCAACACAGGCTCTCTGGTGCCCCTTCTTCCAGGGGCACTAATCCCATCAAGACTGTCTCAACCTAAAGTCCTCATCTAAACCTAATTATTCTCCAAAGGTCCATCTCCAAATACCATCACATTGGTGGTTAGGGCTTCGGCATATGAATTTTGGGGTGACATGATTCATGGCAGGTTATTAAAGGCAAATTATAGTTTTTTTTCCCCATGTGGATATTTTAAGCAAAGTTTTTTTTTTTTTTTTTTTTTTTAGGATTTCTGACTAGCAGGGTTTTCACCAAGGCTGCCAGGCACTGAGGTAGGAACCAACCTGTTGGGAGGAGGCAGGCGTGGGCAGCTGCCCTCCATTTTCTTCAGCCCTCCCTCTCCAGGCTCCAGGAGTGGGGTCGCTGTGCTCTCTGGATGTCAGTCTGGGATCCCCAAGGCATCGGGCATCTTGTGAGCCCTGGCCTGGTGCCGCCCCCACTGCTGTCCTTGGTACCACAGCCTGCTTCTGCCTCAGCTTGCCACTGGTGCCCCACAGTATTTTTTGATATTTTGTGAGTTTTATATAATGCAGGTTTTATTTTTATAGCTTGATATTTATCAAGTTTGGCAGATGATTCATTCAGAAAGCAGTCTTGAGACACATGAAAAGGGTAATAATAACTATCACATACTTGTCCCCTCCTATTTGATTTGCATTCAAAATAGAGCAAGGAGGTCATGCTTATTTACTTATTTTTCTAGTTGTTCAGTGACTGAGCACATATTTTAGTAAGTTCTTGCTGGATGCCAGACGCTGTGTTCTGGTGCTTTACATGAATTAATTAATTTCTCTTTGTTAAATTCATGTGGTGTGGGGTCCCACGATTTCCTATCTATGGCGCCTCCAGGAACTGTCTGGGAGAGTGAAGTCCTCCCTCTTTCTGTGTCCTGTATGCTGGTAAGACTTCTTAGAGGGTTGTCCCAGAATGATCCAAGGTGGACATGGTAAGTTGCTAAGCTAAGGCAGTGATGGTGGGTATGGAGACAGATTCATGAGTTCTTTTGGAGATAAAAATCCATGGGATTGGATAACTGGACAGGGTTGATTTGGAAGAGAGGAAGGACTTTAGGTTGATTTCTAGGGTCCTGGCTGCAGAGATGAGGCTGCTACTCATTAAGTAGTTCTATAGAGAAGGAGAGGAAGGTTCAGGGAGATTCGGAGAGAAACACGGCAACTTTGTAAACTGCTGGTAATATTTGTTATGTGCACATGAAAAATTAAGTGGAGAAATGAGATAATTATCTGAAGACTGCAAGTAAAATAAGTTCTTTTATTGGGACAGAAAGTGAAGGTATGTTCTACTGTTAAGCACTTTGCTGTGGGATCTCTCCCTTGGAGACAATGCTGGTGAAGAATCAGCCAGCTTGATGGCCCAGTGCTTCCTTTAGAAGTTCTGGAACTCACGGAGGTCCTCAGACACAATTCACACATAGATGGTGTCTTAGTTTCTTCTTGCAGCTGTAATAACACAAACTTATCGTTGTGTTTTAAACAACATCCATGTATCAACTTCCAGTTCTGCAGGTCAGACTTCCTAAAATCAAGATGTTGGCCGGACTGTTCCCTGTGGAGGTTTTGGGTGAGAATTTGTTTCCGTGCATTTTCGGGCTTCTTAGAGACTGCCTACATTCTTGGCTTTGTGGCCCCTTTGGTCATTGTCCAGGCCAGCAGGTTAGCATTGTCAAATCTCTCTATCTGACCTCTGCTTCCGTTGTCACATGTCCTTTTCTGACTCTGACCCACCCCCCTGCCTCCCTCTTCTGAAGGACCCCGTGATTACATCGGCTCACTGGGATAATCTAGGATCATCTCTATCTCAAGATCCTTAGTTTAATCACATAGGCAAAGCCTCATTTGCCATGGAAGGTGACATAGTCATAGGTTCTGGGTTTGGGCATGAGGACTTATTTGAGGGCCACATTTTGCCACCAAGGGGTCTGTCTTGCCCATCATCCTCGGGTGCTCTGTCCCGTGAGGTGCTGCTCCTCCTCCTGCCTTTCTTCCCCTCTTTGCAAGTCCTTAAGGTATTGGGTCAAACTTACAATTATGAGTTGATATGTTGACAAACACTCTTGGTAAACTGGGGGTTTGGTGAGGCTTGTTTGATAAGATGTGTCATCAATTAAGAAAGGTTTCACTGTAATTGAATTTTTTTTGGGCTGTGTAGGGACAGGGCATCGAGGTGACATAATACTTTTAGCATTGTGTGTAAGAGCAGAATAACTCCTCAAACAGGAGAAAAAAGGGAAATCACCCTAAACCCTCCCAGTAGGGGACCTTGCATTCTTGGGAAAGGGGTGCCAGCTAGTTCCTACTCCTTGTAGAAAGTGTAGTGATCACTTCCTCTAGTAGCATTTCCTGACTTCCTAGCTGAATTAGAAGTTCCTCCTCTGTTCTTCCATGATGTCTGGGCAGAGCTATATTTTGGAGCATTTATCACATTGTAATTCATTGCTTGCTTATCTGTCCCACTAGATTTTATCATGAGGAGAGATTATGCCTTATTCCCCATTGCATCCCCTCATACCTAAGACCTGCCTACCAGTAACTGTATCTTGAATGAATGAATGAAAGGAATTATTTCTAGAACAGCTTCTGAATCTAGAATTTTGCTTAATGTTTTTATTTTTTCTCACTGACTTGCAGGAATACTGTAATGGTAAATGAGATAATTTCTCTAAAGTGTGTAAGATCTTTGGAGAAATGTTTCATTAAGCTAAGGCTCAGGCACAGCTATCAAACGAAGCTAAAACTTATTCTCTTTCTTTAGTTTTATTTATCAAAGTTGTTGGCTGGGAAAACTTGCCTTCATGATGAATTTGAGCCAACTGGCAAAAATGTATGCAATTTTACATAATGTCTGACAAACAGAAGACACATAATAAAGCTTCATATAATGAGGGAATGAATAGTGAATTAATTAATAATAAGAGCTGTACTGTATAGCCACTATACTTTTAATAGCATGCCTTTTAGGAAGGTAAACAAAATAAAACAAAACACATATTGAATCTTGTATGTAAACCTATTAGGTCCTTGTTTTTGATGAAATTGAAAGCATTTTTCTTCAATTCTCATCATTGGTGTATTAGTCAGCTTTTGCTGCAGTAACAATAAACCCTTGAAATTTCAAAGGCTCAACAATTATTTTTTACTCTCATTATGTGAAGGTTGTGCCTTGCTGTGGCTGTGCTTGGTACGGCTGGGTTGACAGAACTCAATTGTGCTCTACTGGTTAGATAGGTCTTTTCGTTCTTGGGCAAAGTCAATAAAGCAGCCACTCCCTGGGATTTTCTCATGGCTGGGTGCCAGAGCTCAAGGGGTGGGAGAACAGAGGTGAACTGTACAAGTACCTTAAAGTGTCTGCTCCATTGCCCAAGGAAGTCACATGGTCAAGTACAGAGTCACTGCAGTGGAGAAATACACTATGCCTATAGGAAACACTGCCAGGATGGAAGGGGCCAAAAAGTTGTGAACCAGTAATACAATCTGTCATATTCTGTGCCCGAGGTAATGTTTGTCAAAGTGCTTTTTGGCTTTCTGTAATAGTAACTGCTCATGGAAGCTTTTATTTGAAGTTCAATTTATTTAATTTAAATAGTAAGGTGATTATCTGGTCTTCAATAGGTTCTGTATAAATAGGCCCCACAGGTAAAAGTAAATAGATTTGGGAATTTTAGCTACAGAAAAATATAATTTTATAAGTATCTAAATGTTTTCATGAGGGTCATGATGGTCAGTTGTGCTTTATATCTGTGGATGTCCAAGCCAGCGGAAAAGGATTTAATTAAAGTAGAGATATTGGGGTATGTTTACCGTAAGGAACAATTTCTTGACCAGTCAAGTGAAAAAGACATGAAAGGGGCAAAAGGTCTCCCTAGTGGATAATTAAATCATTCATCTGCTTGAAGGAGGAAGGCTGGGCCAGATGACAGGTTTCTGCCAATTCTCTTGTTTATAGTACTTTGAATTTTGAAATAAAGAAGTCCTTTTAAGACAGATGGTATTAAAATTCCTCTTACATCAGTAAAATGACACTAAGAAACTTAGAAGCTGGCTTAATGCAGAAAATGAAAATAGTAAGAGAAGCAGATGTGAGAGGAAAATACAACTCTAAGCATTCGTTTGTTTACTTTTGGGAGAATAGAACATCATAGTTAATTCCAATTATAATATATTCATTTTTTTCATACTTTCTTCCAACAAACGTTTAATCAGTACCTACTATGTGTCCTGCATTATGATAGATGCTGGTTGGCTAAGAAATTATATAATTCATAGTTGGAAGACCTGATAAATCAGCTATAAATGTCATGATCACCATCAATCTTCCTCAGAATTTTTTGCACACCATTTGGAAAAGAGAATAGGATTTTAATTTTTTATAAATATATATTTTATATAAATATATATTATTTATATTTTATTTCCATGATTTATAGTCATGAGAATCTAAATGTTAAAAAGATTATGCCTTTCAGATGATCATAGATGCCCTTCTTTGGCCTTTGTTTTCTTTCTTTCTTTTTTTTTAAGAATAAATATCCTATTTAAGAATACATATCCTTTCTTCTCCCCTCAGCTTTATTGAGGTATCATTGACAAATACAAATGTAAGATATATAAAGCATACAGTGTAATGATTTGATATATGTATACCTTGTGAAGGGGTTCCCCCGGTTGGGTTAATACATACATCATCTTTCATATTTACCTTGTTTTTGATGAGAACAATTAAGTTCTACTCTCTTAGCAAATTTCATTTATAAAATATGGTGTTCTCAACTGTAGTCACCATGTTACATATTAGAGCCTCAGAGCTTATCCATCTTAAAGCTCAAAGCTTTTATTCTTTTACCAACCTCCCTCTATTGTCCCCACTCCCAAGCCCCTGGCAACCACTTAAAAAAAAAAAATCTGTTTCTGTAAGTTACTCTTTCTTTCTTTCTCTCTCTCTTTCTTGTTCCACATATAAGTGATACCCTGAAGTATTTGTCTTTCACTGTCTGGCTTATTTCACTTAGCATAAAATCCTCCAGATTTATCCATGGTCTCGGGCATTTTTAAAGAGCTCCGAGGTGTTTTAAAATGACAACTGATCCTCTCTGACAGCAAATTATTGTTTTATTTGCTTTTGAGGGGGATTTGTGAGCAGGGCAGTGAGGGGTTCAAAGGCTCTTGCACTGGTGAATCTCCTTTAAGAAATTATCTCTTTTGAAAAGTCAAACAGCACAGCAACATCACGAATGAGATTTCATCAGCGCAGACGGCCACAGAGGCTCAGAAATCAATATTCTTCTTTTTTCATGAAAGGCTGCAGCTATGACTTTAAAAGAATGACAGAAATATTTGTCACAGTAGTTGCTGTGTGGCATTACTGAGTCTTTATCTGTGTGCTAGCAACGGAATGTGTTTGCTTGTTTGTTGTACCCAACCTGTGATAATCCTTGTTGACACTTATGTAGTGTTCCCCGAGAGGCTGGCAGCTTGAAGCACTTCAGAACTGCTGACTCATTTAATCCTCACAGTAGGAGAGGAGGAGCTCTTTCTGTAGTGCTACGTTATCCCCATTTCGTAGATTAGAATACTGAGGCATAGAGACGCTAAGCGGTTGCATAAAGTCACAGGATTTGTAAATGGCAGGCCTGGGCTTTGAACTCAGGCATCGTAGCTCCATTTTGCTGCTTTTTATAAAGCGAGTCCAATAACCTGAGATCTTTTTAAAACTTAAAACTGATTTCTATTCTATTCCGTTTGGTTTCATTCTACCTCAGCCTTGAGCTTGATTACCTGGATTTACTGGTGAGGACCATGGGTTCGTAATTGCTTCCCTTCCTGCAAGTGAAGAACTTTTCGTAGATTCTGTGCCGTTTGACTGTAAAAATAAACAGTGCACACACGCACACACACACGCACAGCGGAACGAATGACGACCGTTTATTAACCCAGAAAGGCTCGACAGGGGCCTAAAATGACCACCCGCTCCCCAAGAATAGATAGAAAAAGTGCAGGGGCTGGGGACCAGTGAGAGAAGTCGCTTCCTCCTCTAGGGTCTGACGACCTCACACAGGCGCGCGGGGGCCGCTTTTCTCCGAAGACGCCCCCGCGAGCAGGCGCGACCCCACGCGCGGCGCCCCGCGGGGGGTCCCTGCAGGTGTCGCGGCGGCTGGGCCCCAGCGCGTGGCTGCGCGCGGCCGGAAAGACTCGGCCGGGACCCGGCTCGGCGTGGGGCGTTGGTGCGCCGCTGCCCGCCGTGCGGGGGCTGGAGGCGGAGGGCGGGCTCAAGCCCGCGTCCTCTGGGTACCGGGAACGCGGGTCTGCGCAGGGGTGACCCGGCTGGGGCAGCAGACAGAAGAGGAAGGGCAGGGAGTGCGCGGGTCTGAGAGCCCAGCGCGTTTCTCCCACCCACATCGCTTCCCTCCCCCGCCGCCGCCCACCTGGCCGCCCCCGGCGGCGGCTGCGGAACCAGGCTCGCCCCCAGGCCTCACAGTCGCAGCCCGCCGCTGTCTGCCGGGCTCTCCGGGTCTCGCCGCCCCCTCCCCCCGCTGCGCCCTCCCTCCCCGGTGCCCGACGTGCTCGTTCCCTGCCTCTTGGGTCCGGGCGCGCGGGTGGGTTTGGCCTGCGCGGCGGCGGCGGCGGCGGCGGCGAGGCGGGGGAGCGAGTGAGCGCGAGGGGCGGGAGCCAGTGTCTGTGTGAGTCACCGGTACCTGGAGTGCGAGCGACGCAGAGCGAGCGGCGCGGAGCCCGAGCCGGAGCCGAGCCGGGGCCAGCGAGCGCGGCCGCCCCCCGGCGCCAGGCCCCGCCGCACACCCGCCCGCGCCCCCGCCGCCCTTCCCGCGAGTTGCGCGGCCGGCTCGCCAGGGGTCCGGCGCCGACTCCCGACCCCGGCGCCCGGCCGCCGGCAGCCCTCCCGCCTGCCCAGAGGCGGTGCGGGGCTCTCCGGGGGATGTCACAGCGGCTCCTCGGAGCCCCCAGCCGCTGTCGCACAGCCGCCGCCCCTGGGAACCGCGACAATGAACCCCCAATGCGCCCGCTGCGGAAAAGTCGTGTATCCCACGGAGAAAGTCAACTGCCTGGATAAGGTGAGCCAGGGGGCGCCGGGCCAGCCCGGACCTGCCGGGCGCCGGGCTGCACCTGCTCCGAGAAGTTTTGGCATCTGGGATGGAGGGAGAGGAGTGGGTCTCTGTTTGTTAGGGTCTTGGCACAGGGTGAGGGCACGCAAAGGAAAACGCCCGCAGCAGTATCAAGACAGCACGCTTGGCGCTGGTGATGTTGGAGCGGCAAGGGTTTTCGTCGGGGTGCGGGCAGCGAGGGTGAGGGGCTGCGCCGCGCAGGACGCGCGGCGGAGCACGGCCCCGGGGTCCCTAGAGCCCAGGCTGGACCTCTTCCCACCTCCACTCCTGCCCCTCACCGCCCCGCATCCCCGCCCCAAGGATCTGCCCGCACCCACCTCACCGCCGCCCCAGCGCCTCCCGTGTCGGCGGCGAGGCAAATAATAATTAACCTGTCGTGGGGCAGCCGCTGCGGCATTGCTAAGAATAATCCCCGCCGGAGACCTGGCTCGGCGCGGCGGGCAGGACCCACGGGGGGTTCATCCACCCGGCTGGGGAATTCCAGAGGAAGTGGCCTCGGGCCGGCCCCCGCAGCCCTGCTCCCTGCCCTTCCCGGGTGTAGATGGAGTAGAACAGCCTGAGAGGACGACCCCTGCGCTCTCCGGAGTGACCGATCATTGAAACCAGCCGGAGGCGGTCCCTGGGAGATAAGCTTGTGGTGATGGAAGCGCCTCACGAGGGCACCCCGTCACCTCGTCAGTCAGACCGGGCTGAGTCCCCCCTCCCCACAATTTAGTAGGAGCTGGACAGGGATGGGGGCGCCTAGGGGTACTTACACGGCCCCCCCTCCTGCTCCTTCGGGTGGCCTGACTTCCGGTGGACCCACATTTGTTGAGATGCTACAAACACCATGTTCAGGCCCTTTGAACAGGATTCGTCTTCCTTTTGAAGCCACTGCACAGGTTCCATTTCTCCATCAGCCCGGTTAGGATTCCATTCTGGCTGCCCATACAAGTGCGCTATGGGGAGAGCCTTGGCGGTTCTTCCCTCAGAGTCTGTACTTGTGGAGGGGATTCATTTAAAACTCAATTCTAATAGCGCCTTGCCTCATTTACTTAAGTGAAAGTAGGCAAACACATCTCCTGTTACCTACAATCATTTTGTTATAGTATTTTCAAATAAGGGTGGGGCGGCAATGCACTAAAAATATCCCCTCTCTGTACCCATCCTGGAAAGCGCTGGCATTGTACTGAACTTTTACATTTTTTTTTTTTCAGTACTGGCATAAAGGATGTTTCCATTGTGAGGTCTGTAAGATGGCTCTCAACATGAACAACTACAAAGGCTATGAAAAGAAGCCCTATTGTAATGCGTAAGTATTGTCAACATAGCGTGCCAGGTGTGGGTCGGCATCCGAGAAGGAAGGCAAGTGGATCTGCCTTATTCTGGAGACCTGACTCAGGGTGTGGGGCAGGCAGGGCAGTGGCCAATGATTTGTTTATGCCGCACACTCCGGGGTCAGGTACTCTGTTGGAGGGTCATGGCTGGATGGATGTCTTTCTTAATGTAGAGGGTAATTCGTGTGTGTCTTCAACAAAGTCTGTTTTTGAGGTGTTGCAGAGTTGGAAACATTTGTTAGAAGCTGCAGAACTACACCCTGAGAAAGTGTGGGCTCTGAAGTGCATGTCAGCTTTCCATTTTAATCATATGATGTTGCCATGTTGCAATTTTATATCTGAACCCAGTTGCTAGGGAGAGGAGTCTCGCCTCATCTCAGCCGCGACCACTCCAGACATCCCAGGGCTTGCACAGGGAACTGAAGAATCGAGACATAGGTATTTCTGGCGGTTAGTAGTAGGTCTGTTGGTGGGGATTAAAGAAGGTAACCTTTTTTGGGGCAGGCTTTTCTGTAGGCATGCTTTTAGCCTATACTCCTAGGAATTAGCTAGCATCTCCACAGTGCGTACCATGTGCGAGGCCCTGCTCTCAGCACTTTATGCATCCTGACACATTTAATCTTTACAGACTAAGGAAAGGGCTCAGGTCATATCTCTAATCTGGAGATGGGTAAACATTGGCCTTTGGTTCCAAATGTCTCCCTTGCTGCCCTGGGGCATGTGTCTCTCTACTTCTTGAGCATCCTCTCAGGCCAGAGTGTTTTCAGCTGTGAACTTTTGGCCCTGATGACTGAGGTGCCTTCTTCCCTGTTCCTCTCAGGCCTGGATGTGGCAGAAGATCCCTAGCTTTTTGGCTGGAATCTTGCCAGAGATTCATTTCCTCTAGAGTTTTTGAAGTAGGTTGGTTCTGGTCTTCTAGACATGGAGGGTTCATAGTTATTGACACTTCAGTCATGGGACTGTGTTTTCACAGATAGTAAACTTTTCGATAAACAAATGTGTGCTCGTACCTCTCTGGGGAAGAACTTTTTTTTTTTTTTAAATCTCTTTGTGTTTCTGTTGGTTCTAGCTTAGTGCTTATGGATAGACTAGAAATCAGAAAATGAGGCACTGAACAGAATTCAGGACTTTTTGGGATAAGTTCACAGATGTTGCCCAAACTCATCAATGTTTTCAACCCTCCTCTGCCATGCCTTTCATCGGGATAACATGAAGCCCGAATGAGCTTTCAGTGTCATGGTCTCCTGCTTCTCTTAAAGAGAGGTATGAAGGTCTGGTTAAACATCAAAGGCAGTCAGCAGTACCTAGATGGGAAGGGTCTCCTACAACTCATAAACGAGATAATTATTCTTTAGTTTAAAGGAAAGTGAGCCATTTCCCCCTAACTCCTCCAGCCTGTGGCCTGATTCGATCAGGCTTTATGGGCCACGTCAAGATTCTTTACAGCTCCATAGCCTGGAGTTTAACCTGGTGATAACAATGCCTTTGGGTGGCCTGGGAGGCCTGGAGGAATTGGGAGAAAAGAGGAAGGACAGGAAAAAAAGAAATTGAAGAGAGAACAATTACATTTAATATGACACGATGGAACATATATACATATCTAATTATGTGCGTATATACATACACACATATACACACACAAATATGTACCTAAAGATAAAGAATTGAATTATGGAGAAAAGAAATGATAAAAATAAAGGGCCAAGAAAAAAAAGAGATACAACGGGAGGAGAGAGCGTTTGGTTTCATAGGGCAACTTGACAATTCAATGCTTAATTCTTGGTTTCAGTTCAGTCCAATTAAAAAAGATTATCAGATTCTGCAGCAAGTCATGGATGGCTGGTTTGCACTCTGACCTAATAGTGGACTAGAGCCCAGAACTGGTGGGATTTGGACCCCAAAACAAAATGCCTGTAACTGTAGGTGGGGAACATCCTGCTGTGTTGTTTCATAGGACTGAGTCTCGTTTTAAATACTTTGGGTATGTCTAAATCAAATGCTTACAGGTTTTTCTCTCTCAACTTTCTTATGTAATTCACATACTTTGGTATTAGGTTTAAGTGGAATTTGGGAGATAGCCTCTCAGATTTCTTGCTTAATATGAAACCTGGTGGTGCACTTTATTGAGCAGAGCGACAGGGGAAGACAGAAATCTAGCTTTAGTGGGTGAATGATTCGAATTGATGGTGTCAATTTGTTTACTTTAGCTTTAAGTTCATGTCACAGCTTGCTATTCTGTCTCCAGAAACAGAGCCTGGCAAAGTTGCAGGTTCTGTTTGCTGTGAAGGTTCCAGACTGGAAGGTCCCTATGTTCAACCCTTATTTTTCCAATGGCACAGGTTGCCATGTAAACTCGCTGGGCAGTGTGGATTACCCTCTGGGGATTCTCATGCCTCTGCTCTAATTCAGGTGGTGTATGTCAGTCAGCTGTTGTTCCCTGTGGTCTTGGCCAGAAGGGTTGCCATAATTTCTCTGGGTCAATGGTGGAAAATTGATTCTCTGAGGCATACTGTTACTGGAAAATGAAACATTCTGTTTCCATGTAGAGCAATATTTTATCTGTACCCTTTGGCTCAAGAGTCAATATATGCCCATGTTTAAATGAAAATGACGATTCTTCCTCCCCTCAATTTGTTATTGTGAAAATTTTCATATACACAAAGTGGTTGAAAGAATAATACAACAAACATCTGTATATCTTCCACTGAAATTCCACTTTTTATTATTATTAACATTTTGCCACATTTGTTTCATATTTCTATTCAGTTATATGTCCAAATATATCATTGTCAGACCATTTGTCAATTTCATACATCAAGTTAGTTTCGTATGTTGTTGTTTCTTTACTGAAAACTACATCATCCACACACTAAGAGTAAGGATGTTTTCTTAAAGAGTCATAGAGCTCTTGTCACACTTAGGAATATTAACCAAAATATCATAATATCTAAAATCCTATTTTCACATTTCTCCCAATTATCCTAAGAATGTCTTTTATAGCTGCTCTAATTAAGTTTCATACTTTATATTTAGTTGTGAAAACGACAACTTTTTTTGAGTATTGAAGATTCAGTATTCTTCACTTTCTTTTTTTTTTTTTTTTTTAAGATTTTATTTATTCAACAGACAGAGATCACAAGTAGGTAGAGAGGCAGGCAGAGACAGATGAGGAAGCAGACTCCCCATGAAGCAGAAAGCCTGGTGTGGGGCTCGATCCCAGGATCCGGGATCATGACCTGAGCCTAAGGCAGAGGCTTTAACCCACTGAGCCACCCAGGTGCCCCCCCTTCAATTTCATTTGTGTTGATTTGCATAATCTGTCGGAATTTTCATGAAATGGATTTACATGGCATTTCTTGTGGAAAAAAAAAACCTTTAAAATAAATATCAAGAATATGCTTAATAGTTTGGAAGGATAAACAGACATTTAAGTTTATTTTAAGACTATGTAAACGCTTTTTATTTTAATTGATACCTGGGGGCATTTTTTTAATGGGATGAAGTAGCGAGTATTTTCTTCACTTTAAATATGTTGCTTGTTTATATTCTCATGTGTTTAGAGAAGAAACAGGTTTTCTGTTTGATTTCATGCAGAGAAGAACACATATAAAATATAATTTACATAATATTTAAATTCTGATCTTTTGATAGAATGATCAAAGTGTATTACACACTAGATGTAAGATCGGCATAATACACATTAAGCTTCTAATGCAGTCATGCACACTATTAAAATATTTAAAAACAAACTGGTCTACTTGAATACATGCCATGTTTTCATAGCCTTTATGTTTCATAAGCAGGCGGTGGATTCTTCAGCACATTCAGGACTTTTTTTCATCGTGGAATTTGCAAAGAAAAGAGGACTAGGCAGCATTGTTATTGCTAAGAGATGCTGAGAAAATAACAACACATAGTTAGATAAAAAAAAACCCTCGTATTTGTATGTGAATTTATATACCAGATTAAACTACCCAACAAGCTACCCAAAGAATATAAACCCCAAGGCCATTCTACAAATAAATTATTTAACTTACCATGTGTGCAAGTAAAAATTGCACTTGTTACGTGTTTGTTAAAAAATACCTCATTTCTTCAGATTTTCTGAGAATTATTATAACTTCTAAATAACAATGTCAATGGCCAGTTCACGTACTGGCACCAAAATCTAGTTATTTTAGGTCAGGGGAGGCCCCCTGTAATGATGCAGTAGTTTTAAGTAGGACCTTGTCAATAATTTCCCCAAGTCATCACTTTGGTGGAAATTTTTTTGGGGGCCGAGAATTTGTTCTGATCTGCCCACGTTGGATATACCTGGTATCTGTGTCAAGTGTATCTTTGAATACGGGGCTGAAAGAACAGAAATATCTGTGCTCAATATGTTTAACTATCTTTCCAAATAAGATTCCCTCTCAGCAAATAGTTTCACTTAACATCATTTTGGGAGATGTTAAAAATAAAACAGTGGGAGCTGTGCGTGGTGTTTACTTTCACTCTGCCTGTGTTAGCATTCGTCTTGTGAATATTTATGGCCTCTCAGCCTGGGAGATGCTGAGCCAGTGCCGCTCATTCGGAGCCGCCCAGAATGGTCAGTGCCGTTCAGCCAGCCTGTCTGGAGGGCGATGATCTAGGCCTAGCTCTCACCCACCATTCCTCTGCTGCTCAGTCCTTATCAGTGCCTTTACTAAAGCGTGCTCTGAGGACACAGAAGGAAATTGAGTTTAAACCAGAGAGTTTTCCACCCGTGTATTTCCCTTATCTCCATTTAGACTTCTCAAACCCAGTTCTATATCCCTCCAAGGGCTTGAGTTATCTCAAGGGGACTTAGGAAATTCTTGCTATTAAGTTTGCTTTAATTACTTAAGAACTTTTCACGAAAGGCACTGTGGTGTAATTGGAGTTTTGAAGCAAGACACAACTGAATTTGAATCCTGGTTCATCATGTTCTGCTGAGCAGTCCCCTTGATTTCGAAGCTTCAGTTTCTTTATCTGTACAGTGGGAATGGTAATGCTTACACTTACGGATCTGTGTGGGACTAAGGAGACAGTGCACGTCAAGGTTCCAGCAGTTTCTGGCATGTAGCACACCTCCAATAAACGGTAGTGCTTTTGTTTCCTCAGTGGTACTTTTTTGAGGGATGAAAGAAGAAAAAGAGAGTAGAGGGAGAAGAAGTATATCAGAGAGATAATAGCTGTGCCTCTTAAAGGTTTTTACCAATGTTTTTCAGACTGTGGGTTGCCACCCTTTAGATGGTTGTATCCAAAACTGAAAGAAAGAGCAAGAAAGAGAGCAAAGGAAAGAGAGGGCTATCAGAGTGTATCTGAGTAGTGACATGAGTATTGTTTGGCAAACATTTTTTTCCGCAGTTGTTTGTGTACAACGTGTACTGAATCATGATATAAAAATATTTTTACTGGGAGTGGCGGTCGAAAAAGTCTGAGAAATACTAGTTTAGTTCTGTATTCTTAACGCCCCACACATCAGAGAGCTCTGAAAGCTGCCGGTGAGGACCATGCCGTGTGCACTGAGTTGAATTCAGAGAGCCCTTGCTTTCCGACTCTCAGGACCAGCCACATCCCATTCCACACCCATCAGCCTTTAGGAGTCCGCTCAGCCGTCAGAGCCATCCCTGCCCCATGAAGGCGCCGTGTGCTCATTTCTCTGTCTGTTCCCTCCGCTAGCTTGGGGTGGCTCTGAGGGCATCTGTCTTGCTCACTCTGCATCCCCAGAGCCCGGCACTTAGCACTCGATGAAGATTAGCTGCATCAGTGAATGTGAAGGTCGTGCTGCATCAGTGTAGTTCTGCCTCCTCTCCCCCTGCCCCCCACTGCCACGTCAGGGTGCGGCTCAGCCTACTGTCTCGTGGGCAGGCAGACAGAGGTTGGACGGTGTGAGAAGCTGGCTGGGGAGAGGAGGTTTGGAGGGACCTGAAAGGTGGTGTGGTGGTCAGGTTCCACAGAGTCTGAATACCAAGGGCGGAAGTCTCCCCACGGAGGCTCGCCATTGCTAAGCCATAAGGAACATGGTAGGATTTCCCTTCACTGCTTGCAGGCTTGGTTTCAAAACTTGATATCGTTCTAGGAGCTTCCTTACTGATGCTCATTTATTTTCTTCTGGGTGTAATTAGAATCTGTGAAATAAGGTAATTTCTACCTAAGAGGAGCTCTGTGGAAATTAAATGGGGGAACTCTTTGTAAGCCTTAGCACATCAAATGACACGACTAGGTATGCAAATGTTAGCCCCCTCCCTTAATTATAATAAATTGAAAATTGTCTCATCTTTCCCCCTTAAAGAGAGGGATAAGTGTCACATTGTTAAAAAGTAAAAGTTTCTCTGGAGGGATATTGTGGTTTGTGGGAGTTCTAGTTAGCGTCAATTATAATATGTCTTGCCTGACTTTTTAGTTACATACTACATAGAAAAAAATTCAACCTCTTGCTCCATGACATAGACTTGACGTGGGAGGATGATAGGGTGTTTTTTTTTTTTTTTTTGGTTAAAATTGGATCACTGAAAGTGAGGGATAGAGACATTTTCTTTGAACCAAACCAAAAAGTTTCCAGTGTATATGCAAGCTGACTGGATTCTCAGTGACCTTATTGAACCATTGACGGTATCTCATGAATTTTAGTATCTTTTGAAATCATTCTAGAAGACCATATCTAGTGTCAGGTACTGAGTTCTGTCACATTTAAAAGTCTTTGGGAAAGGGGCACCTGGGCGGCACAGTCGGTTAAAGTGTCCACCTCTTGGTTTTGGCTCAGGTCATGATCTCAGGGCCGTGAGATGGAGCCCTGGGTTGGGCTCTGAGAGAGTCTGCTTAAGATTTTCTCTCCCTTTCCTTCTGCACTATCCCTTCCCCCTTCCCACTCTCCCTCTCTCTGAAATAAATAAATCTTAAAAAAAAAAGTGTTTGTGAAAGGTGCCTTCAATGTGTAGTCTCTTTATGATGATGTATTTATTATGGAATGATGTCAGATAAGAAAAGATTTGGAGATGAAGCACAGCGAATATGTCCTAAATCACAGTGAAATGCAAGGTTAACGCAAGATACAGATGTGTGTGCTTCGAGGGATATTGATTATGTGTCAGGGGCCTGTGTAAGGGTGCGTTTCAGTATGTCTTCTTTAAATGTTTTCAGAGGAGGGCTTTACAGAGGCAGAGTGGTTCCTGCGGATGTCAGGAGTGAGAGAGAAGCAGATATACCCTCAGAGGACACCCTCCTTCTCCAGAGCCCGAGGCCCCTCCAGGCTCCCCCTCTAGAGGAACAGAAGCTGAGTTTCTTTTCCTTTCTGTTTCCGTTCCCCTGTAGTTAGTGTTACTAGGAAGCCCTAGGCTTTTAGCAGTGTGAGACGTGGGATCTAGAGTAATATTTATGAGCTAAGTGCCCAGAACATTTTGCAGGCTTAGTGGAAGCATTGTCACTGATTCGGAAGTTCTGCTAGTGAAGAAAACATTCTGCAGCCTTTCTTGTCCAACCGAGATGTGGGGGCACAGGCAGAACCAGAAAATAGGAAGTTGTGAGAAGGACCAGGTTGGAACAGCAAGGATTGTTTATTCCAGCCCTGGAAACCCGTTATTAATTTTTTCTGTAGTCATCTGTGCCTTTTTCTTTGTGGCGTCCTTGAGGGAGTGACTTTGTGTCCAACTTCTGTTTACTTTTCTGCACTCTGTTGACTCATTCCTGTTGAGTGGGGAGCTAGAAGAAAACTAGCTCGATGTGCGTATTTCTGAATAGCATCAGATCGATAGGTAGACGGATGGTCCGCTATACCTCTGCTTCAGCTCCGCAGTCTAAAAAGCCATTTAGACAAAAATCTTTGATTTGATTCCCCTGATGCTCATTATCCATCAAAGGCAGGTGCAAGTCAGCCCCAGAGAGCACGGGGAGAGCCGGGGGCCTGAGGTCTGGGATGTGGACTTAGATGCTTGCCCGTCAGTATTGAGTTTGGGCTCCAAGTATGACTTCGTTATCCATTAACTGATCAAGAACATGAGCTCCAGCAACTCAGGCATGTGCAGAAGGATCGAGAGCAGTACACGGAGCTCACACATCCGCACAGGAAGACACGTCAGATGCACAGACATTTTTGATGGTACGTGGGGATGTCTGGACCATCCTCTCCTCTTCCTACCATCCAACTTTTTTGCTGCAGCATTAGGCATCTCTGTAGTCTTCCACACCCCGCCGCCCTCATCCCATCCCTGTTTTCACTCCCTCCGTCCTTGCCTGCGCTCGGGCTCTCTTATCTTTTTTGGTCAGTGATATGAACAATGTCCCCTAACTGGTCTCCCTGCTCCAGTCTTTCTCTTGCTGAAGGCTTTTCCTGCCACCGTTACTTATCTTCTGAAGCCATGGCTCTGGCGACTTCACTCCCTTGCACAGACACCTCTGATGGTTCCCCCGCCTGCGGAAAACACCACGGGCTTTCTGACAGACACCTGGGGGCTTTTCACCACCTACCTTCCTCTGCTCACTTCTGTCTCCCCTCCTCCTCTCCAGTCACCCTGGGCTGCTTGCCTGGTGTGTTCATCAAGTGTCTTCACGAAGCCTCAGTGTCCTCATCTGTAAAATGGGTATAATAATGGACTAGGATTGAGGCTTCATTGGAATAACAAAATAATAAGTTGAGCACAATTTCAGACTCACAGTAAGGAGTTAATAAAAGATAGAATTTTCATTATTATAAAACTTGACCCATGATCTAACCCTTTACTCATGCTGTTATTAGGCCTTACTGCCCTCCCCTCTTTTAAAGTTAGTTTCATCTTTAAGGTACGCAACTGTGACAGCCTTTGTGAAGCCATCCTAAATCTCTCCGTCAGTCACTGGACTCTCTTTGTGTGTTCATTGTAGTTTCTTTCTTTCTTTTTTTTTTCTTAAAGATTTTCTTTGTTTATTTGTTATTTGAGTGGGGGAGGGACCGAGAGGGAAGGAGAGGAGGGTGAGAGAATCTTAAGCCGACTTTGCACTGAACGTAGAGCCTCACACAGAGCCTGATCTCACAACCCTGAAATCAGGACGTGATCCGAAATCAAGAGTCAGACCCTCCATCAGACCAGGTGTCCCGGTGCCCCTCATTGTAGTTTTTATACCTCAGCTGTATCACTTATTGAAAGGGCTGCCTTATACGATTGTTGTATTTGTCTCCCCACTGGGACCAGTTTCCTGCTGAGAGTAGACCATGGAAGTTCACAGCCTGAGTTGGGGGTAGAGAGGGAGCTGGGGAGGTCAGGTCAACTGCAAGAGCTTAACTTCTTAAAGGTATTATTTCTGGCATGTGTTTAAGGAATTGAGAATGGGTGTTGCAATGTTGCAGTGGAGTTCTGCCACCAGCCACCCGGAATTAGTGTCAGCTCCACAAGTTAAGGGTGTGGTCCCCAACAAGACAGATGCCAGCTGCATGTTCAGAAGTCCCCAGGGACAGCCACACTTCTGACCAACTGGCTACAAATTGGGGGGTTCCCATAATTAATTACTTAGCTAGAAATGACTCAAAGAAATCAGAAAAGTGCTCTACTTACGATGATTATTTTATTCTAAAGGATACAAATCTGGACCAGCCAAATGAGAATACATGTAAGGCAGGGTGAGGGAGGCTTCTGGATGTGGCGTTTTCTTGCCCTTGCCCTGTGGAAATCAGGACGTGACTCCCTGTGTCCACCAGTTAAGAATCTCCACTGAGCTTTGGTGTCCAGGGTTTTTATTGAGGTTTCATTACATAGACCTGATGACTTATTGGCCAAGTGTGATTATTCAGTCTCTAGTCCCCCACCCCTCCTTGGAGAAGGTCCACTGATACTGCCCAACTCAAAGCCCCAGCCCATCTGAGCTGTTGATAAGGTGTTGCTCTCCCACATCAAGAACCTTCCTGTCCCATTATGACTAAGAATGATGATCAAACACTCACCAAGTCTATTAGCCTATCAGTAGAAATTGGGTAGGATTTGTAAACTGTTTGCTGACTGCACAGAGGAGGCGGGGTGGGAAGACCTACTTGTGGAAGGACACTTGATACAGCTCTCTAGATTAGGTGTTCATCAATAAGCAGAGCTTTCCAGGAGCAGATGACATTTTGGAGAGTGGGAATCCTCCCAGTTGCCTTTGTGTACTCCAACACCTACGTCGTACTCAGTAAATGGCCCTTTGGTAGAGCATGCTGCCCAGCTAGCTTTGTTGGGAAGGTGGGGAACCTCTCTGACTGGCAGAGCAATATGGTTCAACCACAGGCAACCCTTGCTAACAGAGCTGACTCAACAAGAGGGGATAGACTTCTTTCCGTGAGGATCCCTGTGGTGATCCCAGCTGGAGTTGGCCATGCTTGGACTTACGATATCCACGAACAGCAGCTACCACTGGAGAGTTTAGGCGATGTATTGAAATTTATTGCTAGATTATTTATCACTGACATGCAACTGAACAAAGAATGACAGGAATAATGTCTACAGAGATACTTCGTAAAAATCGCTTTGTGACAACTATGTTTTTCAAAGTCGTATAAGTGAGCCCTGTGTTTAGACATCAGACCATGTGCCTATTCATTTACATATCCATGTATTTTCTTTCCTGGAAATAAGTATGCCTTATTTACTTGCTGAGACAAGATGTAATCAGGGATGAAAGTGTTAATCCCCGATAAATGACAAGTCTTTACATTCCCTTACAGAATAATTTAATTTTCTTTGGTGACTTTCTTCGGCACTCTGTCTTTTCTTTAAGATTTCCAGAACTTCAAAAGCAACTTGTCAAGATCTGTGCTTCTTCCCCTGGCCATCCCTCCCATGCCAGCTCCCTCTTTCTTTCTCTGTTTAAAGTCTTTTCTGTTGCCACTGATGTAGTTCTCTGATTTTCTTAACATTAAGTGAAATTCTATTTAAAAATTTCTAGATGCTTAAGGCACATAATAATTAAGGGTTATTCCTGTCAGGAATAGAAACACCATATTAGAACAGTTCTTCCTCAGAGGCTGCTAAAGAAGGGAAAATCCTGTTTAGAGGGTTTGCCTCTGTGGGTTTTCTTTCTTTCTTTCTTTTTTTAAATGGCAGTTATGTAATGCCAGGTTTAATTGGCTGGGAGTCAGAAAGCTGGTTTATTTGTGCATCTCTTGTGTCATATGTACCTGAGCGGTGAGTGGTCAGTGAAAGCACCTGTGATTTGTTCCTGAGGGCTGTTGCCCAAGAAGTGTCCTGTGCAATAGCTGTCTGACAGATGTTGAAAGAAAAGCATATTGGTTTTTCCTTATACAGTGATGAGTGTATAACAGACACTGAGTAAACACCTGTGGATTGGCTTTAAAAGCACATTTATTGTGAATGGGAACAGTCCTTCATTTGACAGAAAGCCTCCTCTAATGGGCATCTTGCTCTGGTGGGTCAGGAGAGATTGCTACTTGGGATTTAAAAAGGAATTCCCCAGCAGGAGAAAAACAGGTGGAGACATAAAAGAAGTACCTGAAGGGGGAGGGATCCCGTCATCCTCGGAAGGGACCACGGAGGAGTGCCGATGACCTCCCCCATTTGTGCCAACGCGCAGAGGAGACACGAAGGGAGTTTCACGAGATCCTGCAATGTCAGCGGTGTGTGTGTGTGTGTGTGTGTGTGTGTGTGTGTTGGGAAGAGGATGATAATGACATTCCGACAGCAGGGAGGCTTGCTCTGCTACAACAGAAACGTCTAATAGGTGGATCCATGTATAGAAAGAAAGATCCTTGAAGGTGGAAAGATGATGGAGAACATGGGGGTGAGATGAAACAGAGGAGAAGCGGAAGCGGCACCTCTGCGGGCCGGCGGGAGGATCCAGCCGAAGCTTTCCCAGCGCGTTTACGCGTTGGCCCAGAGGCAAGAGGCAGCGGGGAAGGGAGGCTTTAATGACACAGCTCCCGAAAGTGGACAGGAGAGGATCACTTGATTTTTTTTTTTTTCTTTGCTTTTGTTTACAGTTTCACTGTTTTCAGGCTGCTTTCGACTTGATGTGGAAAAGAGGGAACGGCGGACTGGGGAAGGAGCGGTGGTGAGGGCTTTGGAACAAGGGGTCTCTGTTGCCTTGGAGCGAAGGGAGGAGCTGCCCGTCATGGCGCACGGCCTGGGGACCGTGTGTGTGCAGGAGTCCTGGCTCCGGAGAGACTCGGTGAGGCCTGAGCCCGTGTACCCGGTGACCGCAAGGGTCCTGGGCTTGCAGTTGGCCTTTATGTGCTTTACGGAGGAAAGGAAAGAAGGAATAAAAAGAAAGGTGGCTCAGTGAGGCTGGAGCCTTTGAAAAATAAGGTTTTGATTGAAAATGTGGTATTTCAGTGAGTGAGGAAAGAGGAATGCCTCTTAAAACAAAAGCCAGACCCCGGGCGCCTGGGTGGCTCAGTGGGTTAAAGCCTCTGCCTTTGGCTTAGGTCATGATCCCAGGACCCTGGGATCCAGCCCTACATCGGGCTCTCTGCTCAGCAGGGAGCCTGCTTCCTCCTTCCTCCCTCTCTCTGCCTGCCTCTCTGCCTACTTGTGATCTCTGTCAAATAAATCATAAATAAAATTTTTAAAAAACAAAAAACAAAGAGACAACAAAACAAAACCAAACCAAAAAGTCATGTACGGCATCTCCTGGGGGCTTTCTGAGCTCTGATTACCACAATATACCTTTTAAAGGATGGAAGACTGAGCATTCCAGAATGCACAAAAAACAAGAATGGGGTCAAGAAAGCTAATGGCTGGGGTGCCTGGGTGGTAAGTCAGTTAAGTGTCTGACTCTTGGTTTCTGTTTGGGCTGTGATCTTAGGGTTGTGAGATCAAGCCCTGAACTGGGCTCCAGGCCAGCCATGGAGCCTGCTTAAGATCCTCTCTCTTTCCCTCTGTCCCTCATGTTCAAGCATGCTCTCTCTCTCTCTTTAAAATAAATATATTAAAAAAATGCTAATGGCCAATGTGCTCAATGGCTTATTAAAAACTCTAAAGATAAGTTTTTTTTTAAAGACTTAACTTATTTATTTAAGAAAGAGAGAGAGTGAAAGAGAGACAGCATGAGCAGGGGGAGGGGCAGAGGGAGAAGCAGGTTCCCCATTAATGGGGGAGCCTGATGTGGGGCTCAGTCCCAGTGCTCCAGAATCATGACCTGGCCTGAGGGCAGACACTTAGCTGACTGAGCCACCCAGCGACCCCTAAAGACAAGTTTGAAACACACTTAGAGTCTAAGAAAAAAGATGAACTCTGGCTGGGGAAAGATGGAGTGATAATACAAGATGACAAAGAAGGAAGTAGAGTTATTCGAGTCCTAGTTAGCTTTTATTCTTTCAACTGAGAAGAAGCTATTTAAAACCAGATAAGTTTTGAAAACATCAGTAAGAAATTAAATCTTAGGAGAACCAACAGTAGGAAGACACCAAAGTATTCAATGTAAAGCTGAGAAATGTTTGAGCTTCTAGATCCAGATGAATGGCACCTCGCGGACCTGAGGACACCCCGGAACTGAAGGCCACGAACCGTGGCCCCGAACCACAGGAAAGCGTGTGTGGGGGGGTTAAGGGAACAGGCTCTGGCTCTCCTTGGGGTCAGTTACTTCACCTCACTGTGCCTCAGTTCCCTCATCTGTAAACTGGTCAGTTGTGTCTGTTATTCCACCTACAAAAAGAGGGGGGCTCTGCTCTCTTCGTGATAGCAATAGTACGTGCCTCTTCTGGTGGCTGTGAGGAACAAACAAGACAACCCGGGTCAATAACCGACTCAGAGCTGATACCATGTAGGATTAGTTAATGTTCATCATTTCCCATTCTCTTTGAGAAATTATCGGCAGAAGAGAGCTCTGAGAGTTTTGGAGATGGGAAATATCCCAAGTTTCAGAAAGTGGAAGAAGAGACAGATTGTAGAAATCACAGCCTAATAAATTTGACATTAATTCCTGGCAAATTTTTCCTGTGGTGAGTACAGAGATGGTTTGTGAGGATCAAAATAAAAAGTCCTCATAGCTTCTGTGTTAGTTTTCCAGGCCTGCTGGGCACAGTACCACATACTGGGTGGCTTACCTAACAGAAAGAAATGTATTGTCTCACGGTTCTGGGGGCTAGAAGTCTGAAATTAAGGTGTCTGTGGATGGGTTTCTTCTGGGGGCTTGAGGATGGATCTGTTTCAGGCCTCTCTCCCTAGCTTACGGCTACCTTCTTCTGTGTCTTTTCACATCATTTTTCTTCTGTGTCTCCTCTATGTGCCAATGTCCTCTCTTCATGTGGACAGCAGTCATACTGGACGAGAACCCACTCTCATGACCTCATTTTAACCTAATTCTACCCCCACATAAAGTCACACTCTGAGGTATGGTGGGTGGGTGGGGGTTTAGATCTTCGTCGTATCTTTTCTTAGGAGTGGGTTGGGGGAGGGGCACAATTCAACCAGCCCATACCAGTTTCACTAACAAAAGTCGAGCAAAGCAAAATTAGCCTTATTTTTCCGATTGTATAGAAGAAGGAAGACGTATATATAATGACCTTTGAATTTTTAAAAAGACATTCAATGCGGTGACTTTTCATAAATGAAACTTATAGTGAGTATATTCTCTTTCCCCCTTCCCTGCAAGCAATTAATTTAATCTGCATTTGAATTACATGGGTCTGTTTCATCATTTGATGAGTATGTTTTCAAGACCTCACTATTATTTTCAAGGCTTAATAATAATCTTCTCTTCCATTCAGGACCTTTACTTTGTGACATTATATGCATTGTCAGCTTCTGAAACAATTATGGAATTGTTCTCTGATAGATTGTTCCTCCTCGTAGGAGAATGGCATTAAAATATTTATAGGGAAATGAATTTCAGGTTCAAATGGAAAAGGCCAGAAGAAATATGGTTTAAAACTTCATAGAAAATGACACAGTTCTTATCATTTTATTTTTAAAAGAAGGGGAAAAAAATCTTTTGACTGTGGCCTAGGCTCTAGCACAATTGAAAGATTCTGGTGTGGAGATTGATAATCGCAACATTCCCACGATTTAGGATTTATATTTCAATTTCGGGAATTAATTATTAATTTTATCATGAAACGTACTCAGATGGCTTTACTTTCTTTTATTATTTTATGAAGTAGGAGGAATTTTGTCTGTGTCTCAGGACTCGGTTGAGTGTACTTATTCTGTAGCACTGGCAGTCTCGTGGAAGTTCTGGGCTGCCGAAAGGAGTGGTACATACTCACAGCACAGGTGGCTCCTGGGATAAGGCTCGTGTTGGTTCTGGTTTGTTTTCAGTGGACACACTCTCTGGTTCGCCTATTCTCTCAGGTGATCATTGATACCAGATAGAAGTCTTACCCACCCACGGGGTTCACACATACTTTGAAAAATAGTATTTCTCCTCCACCCTTGTGCTCCTGTGCCCCCGACTTTGAAAACAGATCCCAAACACACGCCTCCTTTTTCCTCTTCATAATCAGATCTTAACTTTGAATGCCTCCACCTAACTGTTGATGTTTCTGTCTTGAGTTAGTTTTTGGATTAACTCTTTGTCCACTTACACAAGACTGCTTTTTGCACGGTGTTTGTAACACTGTTGACAGGATGCCAGACAGAGACCTCTTTGGACCTTAAAAAAAGGGACAAAACTACTTCTCCCCAGTTACACTATTATAACCCTCCCTCCTACCCCACCCCCCAAATAAATGAATGACTCTAGATTCCCCCCCCCCCCCTAATTTCTACTGGTCCTTTCTGTTTTTATTAATTGAGTGGCCAGAAATTCAGCCTTGTGATATGATGGACACTCTTAACTTTTCTAAAAACCTTTGTTCTCCAATAGGATTTCTGCATGAAACTGTAGTGCAGTTACCTGTCTGGTAGAGACAGCAAAGGCTGGTGGTGGCTGGGCCAGCCCCACCCCTGTCCTCTCGTGCTGTGGGGCTTAACCTCTGCAGAGGCACTCAGTGTGGGAAGGAGAAGAGAAAATAAGTCCAGCCCTGTCTGTGTGGAAGCAGTAAGGCCCCGCACTGCTGCCTTTCCAAGGTGTGCTCAGTCTGTTTTCTTCTCTCCAGAACCAGGCAAAGCTGTACCCACCTGCTGTCCACTTTTCAGAGGTAGCCATTGTTTGAACCCCAGCAGTGCAGTGATTACCCGGGTTTTGGGTGTGAATTTTAAAGCTGGACACTTAAAGTTTTACAGGCACAGTCCTCCAGATTTCAGAAGTTCTTGTGTCTATTTTTCAAATTGTTAATATGAACATATATTGTCTCTTTAACATTTCAAATAACGTCGAGAGCTGTGCTTTTTTTCTTTCATACTCTTCCGTACTGTGAGCCTCTGAACACACCGGTGCTGTGGAAGCCCGTTGAGTGCAGAAGACAGAAGGGAAAATTTAGTGTTACAGCTCATTTACATTAGGATTCACTTTCTAAATTTGGCTTTAGTGCTTGCTTTAAAGAATATTTATTTTCTGTGTAATATTAATAATATAAGGCCTTCTGAACTGAGGAATTGTTCTCTTTATCATTAAGTCCATGTTTAGTAAACATTTCTCAAAAACTCTGAAGACAATGGAACATTTCTGAAAAACATCAATTCATGTGTAGACTCATTATGAATTTTCTATTTTGCCTGCTCTATTTTATGCGGCCTTATTACATTATGCATCATTTAACAGATACAAATGCAGCCCTGAACCTTACTTTTACGCTGTAGAGACATTTTATTCCCATATAGACTTATTTCAAGAAGTTAATTGGTAATACATTAGCCTCTGTAACCTTGCTGTGTGGTGTAGTCATTAGAAGCCCAAGCTTTAAAGTCAGGCATTTCGGTTTGAGCTCTGCACTCCGCTTGGAAAATCACGTTGTGTCTCCAATCTTTGTTTCCTAATCTGTAAAATGAGGGTGCCCCTGAAGCTGTTGAGGGGGGTCACATGAGACAGTGCCTGTGAAGGGCCTGACCCATCGTCACTGCACATTTCTGAGCCAGAAGACGCATGGTGTGGGGCAAGCAATTGGGGACCAACAGGCTGGATATCTGGGATTCGAGGCCAGAGAAAATCTACAAAAGGCACGAAAGAGAAGTTGAAACCAGGGAGACCCAGACTTTGGTTCTCCCTGTCCTCACTGACCACCTGTGATGTTGCTTTTCTGCAGGGTGATTCTATTTTTCATATATCTACTAACAAGGAAATGGATACAGAGTGTACCCCTCCACCCCCCACCCCACCTCCCAAAGTCATGTGTCCCTTTAGCAAATATATGGGAAAAGATCTGTGGTCATTGGCGTGCTGGACTAGAACTTGATGCAACTATCTCTATATTTTATCCAAATAGGAAGTTATATTACTGTTCTGAGGTTCATGAGTTCAGAGCAGAGTTTGCGCCTGGAACCAAGTATGTTTCCTGATCTACACTTGGCTAGGCTAGTTAAGTGTCTGGGTGGAATGATATGCTTTTCCTCTTCTTTTGTTGGCCTTTTCAGCTCTGAATCATTAGTGGATATTTGTTGATAGTGGGTACCTCTGTCCTTGTAGCCTGTGTGGTGAGGTGTGGCCTGAGGGCATTGTGTGGCTTGGGGGAATGAATGTGGATCAGTCTATGCTCATTGGGTGCCAAAGGAGTTCATGGGATTAGTGGATTTTAAGTATGACACTGGAGTCATAACCAGAAGTTTAGTTTATAACTGGAAGCTTGGCATTGAGGACAAAGGCATTGCCTGATGGAGAACATGAAAAGAAGCTCCATCCTGGGTTGCACTGTCTTGCGATCCCAGCCTCCTTGGAAGCCGAGTGGTAGGAGTAAAACTGGGCTTGACTCTGCCTGCATTCCTCTCTAGCCCAGTAGGGTTCACCTTACGGCCCCATTCCTTGAATGGTATAATTCCAGTCCTGTCTTCATTTATTTATTGAATGGTAGAATTCATTCATTCATTAATATTGACTGAACATCTGCTGTGACCAGACACTGTCTTAAATATTTGGGAATATAGCAGGGAAGAGAGCGCACAAAAATCACCGCCCTCTTGGAGTTTCCATTTTAAAGGGAAGAAGAAGACAATATACAAAACAGCACCATAAGCAGTATATTGGAAAGGGATAACTACTCTATAGAAAGGGAGATAGAGTGTCCGTGGGTCAGTGGGGTTTGGAGGGTGGCTTGCAACTTAGAGTAAGGTGGTCAGAGAAATGGAGGTCTTATATTTGGACAAAACCTAGAGGAGGCAAAGGAGTGAGCTCTGTGGAGACCCAGACCGAGGCAATAGGAAGGACACACAGAGAACTTGGAGGGGTAGGAGCGGCAGGCCAGTCAGGGAGCCTGTGGGGAGTGTGGGCAGCGGAGGTGAGATGAGACGGTGGGCGGCCAGCTAGTGGGGACCGGGGGTTGAGGAGGAAGGGGCAGTGGAGATGGGGGCTGTGAAGGGCCGTGGAGACCATTATAGCCAGAGTGGAGCTGGGGTAGCTGGGAGTGAGCAAGTGCTCCTGCGGGGTATTTAGCACAGGAGGGATATGTTGTGTAACTTGGGTTTTTTAACAGGATCGCGCTGGCTGCTGTGGAAACAATGTACCTACTAACAGGCCACAGAAAGGCTTTCTGTGTGTGTTTGCATGCATGTGCGTGCGCCGAAGGGACAGTCACGTGGAGGGTGTGCTGAGCTCACCTTTGGTGTAAAACAGGAATATATTTTATCATAAGATTGCAGGATTTGTCAGTAAAATCTCACATTTTACTCCCCAAATCCCAGATCTCAGATTTGTCCTGAGGCCCCAGTCCTCGAGGAAGCTTCGTCCCCCGGGTGTTGCTGGGACATGGGGTCTGAGGAAAGAGGCAGTGCAGGGCCATTCCGCCGGCATCAGTGACTCCCCACCACGTCTGACTTAAGCAGGGTGGACACATTGTGCACGTGGTTTTCTTTCCTGGATGTCACTTACGCCTCGATTGCTTTAGAGGGGAACTTGGAAAAATCCTGCAGAATGATGGAGTCCTGTGGATCTCCCGACAGACGACCGCCTTCTTTCTCATGCCATTCCCCCCCTACCTGCCCCTCCATGACGATCAGGGCTGAGGGCATTGCCCTAACAGACTGTATATTTCTGAGTGGTGGTCATTAAGTTTCCCTGGCTTGGCTGAAGAAACATTCCAGTCACCTCTTTTGAACATAGAGCACCACCTTGGCGTGAATGAGTTTTGACAACAGAACCTTGTTCTACAGCTAGAGGTTGGCCCCCTCCACTTCCTATTAATTTTCTTGTACAATTAAGGCACCGAGGAAAACATTTGAAGAAAGTTTTCATTTTGTGCTAATAATAAATGCCATAAGGTAGTTAGCCTGTCTTTGGCTTTGGTTGTGATTTTTTTGCACAGAAAGTGTACCAACAGTGGCTACTACAAAGGTGAATTAGGAGCAGATAATGACTCTGTCTTTTGAACGCCTGAATACGGAAACTGATTTAAACAGATAATTGTTCTGAAGTGTTCACTTCTCACTTTTATATTTGCCAAACATCCTTGCTAGTTTTGCTTCTTGGCAATGCAAATGTTTGGAGACACATGGTATGTTCTCCAGCGTTCGTGACTTAGTGTCCCCCCTCCCCAGTTCTGTAATTGTTCAGGTTTGTGGATGGAGCCAATCTGGGGGGACTCAGCCCATCTTTTCAGTTTTAATTAGTTGTGAAATATTAGCAGGAAGGCAAAGTTATTTTACATTGAAGTGACTTTTTGGGGGGGGGAGTGGCAGATTAAATTTTATGGTAGCAGCTGTTCTGAGTGGAATTTGTCACAAAGTTGATGAGAAGCGAATGCTTCCAATACCCTGATATAAATCCTTAGTTTGGAAAAGGTACATGCTGCGAGTAAATGAGGGTGTTGAAATAGAGAACAATGTTTTTGTAAATATATGTTTTAAAACTTAAGCTCTGATGTTTGTGTCTTTCTTCTTCTCTTCTCTTCTATCCATCCCTTCCTTCCTTCTTTCCTTTCTTTCTTCTCGCCTTCCTCCCCCCCCCCCCTTTTTTTAAACATTACAGCTTTGGTCTTTCAAAAACAACGATTGCTCTGATTTTGCAATGGGAGTCTTTGTTTAGTTTAGAAGCCAATAATGATACACTACAAAAGAAAACATAACCGAGTAGGGAGGCTCCCTAACGGTGAGCACACTGGAGAAAGAATTTGAGAAGGAACAGGATGTTTGAACATGTTGTTCCTCTTCCTGGAGCACCACCTTCCTCGCCCCTACCTCCCACCACGTGCCTCCTTGATGATTTTTCCTCTCAATAGGGATGCCTTCCCTGACTTGGCTCGTTCTTTCCACTGCAAACTCTTAGAAGCCTTATCTAGTTCTTCTTCTTAGCACTTACAGTATATATGTTCGAATAAGTCCTTATTCTATGAACTCCATGAGAGAGGGGAGAGTTTCCTTATTATTTTTTGTCATGATGGTGTCTTCTCTAGCTACATACAATGCGTGACACAGTGCTAAGTATTTGTTCAGTGAAGGAGTCCATATATGTGTTGAGTTTGGGTGGCTATAGGAAGGCTGGTACAAAGATTTAGGTTTATGGCCTCAAGTCCAATGCTTCCGGGATATGGTGCGGCAGGGGGGAGGGGCAAGCAGCCATTGTAAATGAATGGAGTAGAGTTTTGAAATGTCCCGAGATGTGGTGGGCAAACTAGGTAGAATGTCTGTGGCAGGGGCCTGCTGAGTGGATGCTCTCCTCCCTGCTTCCGTGGCAGCTCATTCTTTTTACCACAGGGATGTAGGCTTGGATGGCGGCATATTAGAAGGACTCCCTCCCACCCCCCAACCCCCCCCCCCACCCCCGTCAGATGGGTTAGGGCGGGGTGGACTTAGCAGTAGGAAGAATGGGGAAGGAAGGCTGTGGGAGGGTGTGGAGTGCCGGGAAGGTTTTTGAGCAGAGGCGAGAGATTGTCAGATTAGGAAGTATTTAGGAAGAAAACTTTGGCAGTGTGGGACGTCTTCAAGTAGATCAGGAGACTTGTAGATTCTCAGGCTGGCATAGTCCACACCAGAGCTAAATGAGGCTGGGCCCAGGGAGAAGTGTGGTGGTAGAACCAAGAATTTATGTCTGGCAGCATTTTTGCAAATACAGAGACAGAGACGTATCAGAAAAATAGATTTCTGAAAGGTATGCTACTCTTCATCAGCGTCTTTCTAGAAACAACGGATATGGTGACTAGAAAAGGAGAGCATGAGGTCAGGTCCGATTGCTCTGTGTTGAGGACCGAGTGGGAGGTGAGAAAGGAACACCAGTGAGCAGAGATTCCTCTTTTGAGGGGTTTTTCAAAAATAGGAAGAAAAGAAACTGGAGCAGAAGCCAGGGCAGAGGAAAATGCCAGAAGGATCCAAGGGGATGGATTTACTGTGCCATTGAGGGTCCCTTCTTCTGAGATGTTGAGAGCAGAGCTTGGTGGGGGAAGGTGTCCAGCCTTTGGGGTGGGCGTGGCCAGCGGATGGCGAGGTCTTGCCAGGGGGGCAGAGGACGCATGCGCTCAATGAGGATTGTACCTGAGGTTGAGGCTTTGCTTTGGGGAAGACATGGGTAGGACCTAGTGCTGAAAGGCATTTCCATTTCCACATTTATTACAGATTTTATTAACAGGTGCTAAAGAAATATTCTTGGAAAGATTGAGGGAAATCATCCCTTGGTTTTCCCTTCTGACTTGAAAATTCACCAGAAGCCTCAGACCCCTCCTGAAATCTTGAATAGAAGCAGTCTCAAAACTATGCCATGGAGGATAATTCAGACCCGTGAAAATCCACAAGCTATTGCTCTTCTTGGACAGAAAGTCCAAGGCCAATCTCACAGAGCTTTGGTAATCAGCTGCACCAGAAGCAGGTCTGAAACATCTGACTCTTAGTTTCAGCCCAGATCATGATCTCGGAGTGGTGAGATCAAGCCCTGCATCAGGCTCTTCACTCAGCAGGGGGTCTGCTTGGGATTCCCTTCCTTTCCTCTCGCTCTGCCTCTCTTTCTCAAATAAAAATAAAGAAATCTAAAAAAAAAAAAAAAGAATAGACTGGTAATCAAATATTGTGAAATATAATGTAATATAAAAAATAAATATACTATTATGAAATAAAATATGATGAAACTTACTGTAGACATTCAGTAACATCTTTGGAATCAGGGAATACCTTAAGTTTGCTAGCACTTTCTCAGTTAAATTTTTTTTTTTTTTTTTTTAACTTTCCCAGGCCCTTGCCGTTTCTCCATCATGCTCAGGTCTTTTCAGAGTTTCTCATAATAAGTCAACAAATCTATTTCAAATGTGTTTGTTACTAAGCAACGGTTACTAAGAGCGTCTGTAATTAAGATGAAAGTTCCAAGGTAACTAGGCCCAAACACAGCCCCATTTTCAGCGTTTTCTGATAAGGCAAGGCTAGGGTGAATAAAAATGAAAGAAGGCTGTTTCAGCGAGCGCACAGTGCCTGACATTTTTTAATGTGCTGGCTGTCCTCTAGCTTATCTGGGGCAGGGAGTTTGTGTTTTACAAATCAGCTAGTAGTTTCTACTCCCGCGTTGGACATAGACGGCTCCAGTGTGAACAGGTGAGGCCGGTTGGAGGCCGCCCCCCAGCACACTGGAGGCTCGGCGGCCACGCGCTACCAGGCGTGCGCTGTCTGCCGGGGCTGGTAAGAGGGCTGTCCGGAGGGAGCCCCACGTGAGCTCAGCTGCCTCTGCAGCTAAGACTGACCTAGATTAAGCGGCAATGCAGGCATGTTCCGCACACTTTTAAACAGCGCACAGTGTCTTCTTCACTTGGAGATTTGTAAAGGAAGGCTCAGATGAATTTTTTCCTATTCATCGGGCCTGGCTCCTTGCAGGCGTCTCACAAATGTTCCTCTTTCCCTTCCTGCTCCATTCGGTTCCAGGGGTGAGGGGAGGCAGGTGGGGTTTCCATGACGACCTGTGGTTGAATGACCTCTTTTTAGACCTGTGGTTAGAAGTCCAGCGGCACCGTAGGTCTAGAGAGCCAGGCCTCACCTAAGGGGAGGCTTCGTGGCAAAACAGGAATCAGTCTGTCCCCCAGTCAGCAAGCAATTGCTGAGTGACCTTCCAGCTGCCTACAGATTTGGCATTCCCCTCTGGGGTTTACTTACAGGTTGTCCTTACTGCAGGCAGAGTGAATGTCAGCCACGAGAGTGCTGACCTCTAATACCTTAGGTTTATGATCTTGGGTAAGTCATAACTACCTTGAACTTTAATTTCCTCATCCTTACACCAGGGACAGTAATACCTGCTTGGTTCCTATGGTAGAGTTGCCATAAGAATTAGGTGAGACAGGGTATGAAAGTGGTAGGACATGTGTGTATCTAGTCATTCATTCAGCAAATATTTACTAAGTGACTCCTATGTGCCAGGCACTGTTCTGGTTTCACATATAGTCCATGTCGGAAGAAATAAATAGATCTGCTTAATTCTTTTTAATGTCTGTTTAATATCCCATAGTTTAGGTGTTCCATGATTTATTTAACCATCTTCCAATTAAGTGAACAGCGCTGCACTGAACATCTTTAGACGTATATTTTTGGCGTATGTGAGAATATTTCTCTAGGAGGGTATCGTAAGTGCTCTTGCCAGATCAAAAGCAGGCATATTTAATATTTTGTTGGATATTACCAAATTCCCTCTGAAAGGCAATGACAACTTTCGCACCTGGAATATCCATAACCCCCATTTTCCAGTACCCTGGCTAATACAATCTTTTAAATTTTATAGATCTGTTGGATGAAAAATAATATCTAGTGGTTGTGTTTTTTCAGTTCCTTGATTTATTAAGGAGCATATTTTCATTTTTGTTGGCTGTTTTTACTTCTGTGATTGGTCTTTTTAGCTCCTTCTTTATCTACTGGGAGATGTATCTTTTTCTTAGTAATTGGAAAGGGTGTTCTCTATATTTAAAACCTATCTGATTTTACTTACTTTTCCATTGAGACGGCAGGTGCAAAGTTAAGTGCTATGTGTCTTACAGAGGAGTAAGAGGCGTATGAAGTTAAATAGTGAGTTGTAAGTCACTCAGCCAGTTAATGATGGGACTTGATTAGAAGCCAGGAACCTCCTAGTCCAGTCTGCTTTCATTGAGCATAAAGGGTTATTTGGGAGGCTCAGCAGGCCAAGGAGGGTGGGTTACCTCAGTGGGGCAGTTGGATGGCTGGAAGCAGCAAGAGGGAGAGCATTGGGTTACAGAAGGGAGCCAGGGCTGAACTCCAAGCTTCTGCCTCTCTTTCAGCCCGACCTGCAGGAGCTACCTAATCCTGGGAGACAGGGAAGGTAACTGAAGAATCGAGGGCTAATGACCATGGCTTTGTTCCTTAGGGGTTGGGTCCAAAGGCAAAAGAACGAGAGGGACAGCCTCTGTGACGGTGCCGCCTTCCCTCCTTGCCAGGGCACTTGTAACTGTTTCAGCAGTCCCGCTGCTGGGGAGACCAGAGAATGTTACTATTCTTAATAATCACAAGAGAAACAGAACAAAGATCCTCTTCTTATTTGAGTTTTCTACAGTACCTCCTTTGAATCTTCGTAACTATTTTTCTGATTGAATAGTTACCATTTCCTTTTCTGTGTAAAAGAGTAAACTATGAAATAAAGCTTTTCTGAAGTGGCCTTATTTTAAGCTTTCTTTTCCTTCTTACCCTGATCTGGCTTGTTATGTAGGGCCAATGGGGCTAAATCCGAGGCTGGAATTCTAGTTTTTTTTTGTTTTTTGTTTTTTTCCCAAGGCTGGAAGCCACTTTCGGGGCCATCTGGTTTAACTCTCTTATCAAAGGAGTAGGGAAGCTAAGATTTTGGGAAGTGGGGTGGTTTGGTTAAAAGATTACCCATTGGGGCACCTGGGAGGTTCAGTCAGTCAATCATCTGACTCCTGGTTTCGGCTCAGGTTGTGACCTCACAGTTGGTCATGGGTTGTGTGTTCCAGCCCCTCAGTGAGCTCTGAGCTCAGTGGTGGGTCTGCTTGAGATTCTCTTTCCCTCTCCCTTTGCCCCACTCGCACTCATGCTCTTTCTTTCTCTCGAATAAAAAATAAATCTTTAAAAAAACGAATACCCAGTCTTCCAGATTCAGGACTAGCATTGGAGACTCTTCTATTTTATTAGGACTTCTGGTTGTGCTATTTAACATCTTTCTGACATTTGCCTGTCCCCCCCCCCAGCTTTCTTACATTGAAAATGAGGCTGATTGTATTTATTTCATCAAATTGTTGTACTAAGTATTGAATAAAGCATTTCTCATGTTTGAATTTTAACCTCCACGTCTGCATGGTTTTGAAATCCCCTCCTTTCTCAGCTTTAATGAGGCATGCATCTTTTGCTTAGTCAACATTGACTGGATTAACAAAAGGGTAAAGTAATTGTTATATATTTCCGTGCTTCAGTCTCACACACGACGTGCATCTGCACATGGACACACACACACACACACACACACAACCATAGTCTCACATTCATCAGTGTATAACCACTTCAGGGTTATATAGTGTGTCTCCTGGTTTCAGACATGAGAATATTTGAAATATTCAGAGTAAAAAAAAATTCTCCCATGACTTTAAAGAATTTAGAGAAGGGGATACCACAACTTCCTTACATGTTCAATTTTGATTTTTGATAACTGATACTGTTCGACAATGTCTTTGTTTTAGCTTCTCTTTCACAGGCTGCGGTTGATCCTGTTTTCTCTTCTATAGTGAGTGTTCTCTTCTGCCCACTGACCGAGTAGATTTCCCCTGGAGTGAGAGGTCGGGCAGTCTTTTGTCCTGCAGAGTGCCCTCAGAGCAAGGCAAGCGGGAATCTGCAGGGTTACAGAGGGCAGGGTGGCTCAGGTCATGCTAATCGATGGGGCGGGTGCAACCTGGGGTCAAGCCATATTTGTTGGTCTGCCTGGGCATGGTCTCAGGGTAGGGCTGGGCACAGTTGAAGTCAGGTATCTGTGTATTGGGAACACCACCCACAGGGAATGCTTAGGAATGATGGGTTATATTACCAAGGAGAAAGCTAAGAGAAGTTTCCCTACTGAATAAGCTCTTTTGTCCTGTTACAAAGAGTGATTCACAGGTCCTTCCTTAGTCCTGCCCTGGCTGGGATTGAGATGTGGATACCAAGGGTAGGAACTGCCTTCTACCTAGAAGGATTTGGTTTTAGATCAAGAGAGAGATTTTCCAGAAGATGGTTTATGCTGAATGGAGCGGGAAGGTGTGTGTGTGTGTGTGGGTAATGATCCTGAATATTAGCTCCTTTGCTCCATGAGACCTCGGGACAGGCATTTGCCGTGGGCACTGGACACTCTTGGTGTCAGAGCTGTCATACGAACTACTTGTGGTTCAAGGTAGAGGAAAGCTTAATATCCTTTAAGACATCTTTTCTCTAAATTTCAGACTTTCTCTGAGAATGGAAGTTTTCCTCTTGTCCGTTTTACTCAGTCCTCCTCTACTCTGAGATTTATTTTTCCCGCTTTTTTTTTAAAAAGATTATTTATTTATTTGACAGACAGAAATCACAAGTAGGCAGGCAGAGAGAGAGAGAGAGAGAGAGAGAGAGCGAGCAGGCCCCCCGCTGAGCAGAGAGCCCGATGCGGGGCTCGATCCCAGGACCCTGGGATCATGACCTGAGCCAAAGGCAGAGGCCTTAACCCACTGAGCCACCCAGGCGCCCCAATTTTTCCCGCTTTTAATCATCTTTTTGTGCTTCTTGGTCAGTGGGTGATTTTTGATGTTCGAGGGTGGCATTTTTTTGAACTGTTACTTTAATATTAGTTTTTCTTGAAATTTCATTTGGACATGTAGAACAGTTGCACGTGTTTTGCAGAGAATTCCTGTACATTTCACTAGAGTTCTCCAAATGACATTTTGATATGTTTTTATCTGTTTCTCTTTCTTTTCTCCCTGAACCACTAAGATAAGTATAGACACAATGTCTCTTTGTCCCTAAATACTTAACTGTGTGTTTCCTGAAAACAGAGGAATTCTCTTACATGAATACCATCCCATTTTCAAAATTGGGAAATTAACATTAATACCATAGTCCTATCTAATCTACAGACCTGAATCAGATTTTCCCAGTTTAAATAATATTGTCATCTTTAGTGAAAGAAAATCCCAGATCATGCACTTTATTGAACTGTCAGGTCCCTTTGGTCTTCTTTAATTTGGAATAATTCTTCTTCCTGTGTGTGTGTGTGTGTGTGTGTGTGAAAGTGACATTTTTGAGAACTTTTCTTCTTTTCTTATAGTAATGCCCCTTATTTTACATTTCATATTTCCTCATAATTAGATTCAGTTAAACATTTTTGGCAGAACCAAAATTAATATTACTTTTAAATGAATATTCATTTTAATTAATACTAATGTAATTTTTATTTTAATTAATATTCATTTACTAAAGTAAAAAACTAGACTTATTTTATCTTACCTAGAATACTTATTATTCTATATATGAATCTTAGAAACCATATATAAAATAAGAACAATTTTTGGGTGTTTGCTTTAAATAATGGTGAATAAATTCAAGTTGAATGGGCTAACTTCCCATTAATTAATTTAGTTTATGAGTGAATCACATTTCTTTCAACATTTAAATTTGCACTTGTGAATTAATATATCTGATTTTCTTTTTAATCACTTCAGATGCCTACTAACACAAACCTAAAGTTCTTAGCAAAAAATACCTTTACTACTTAAAAAATTGTTAACACGTTTAGAAGTTGAACTTATAAATATGGAGAATTTCTCATTTTCCTTACCATCCTAATATCGTTTAAAAACACCCATATTTTCACCTTTTAGTCAATGATAAGCCTAAAATAAATTACAATCTGGCACATTCTCAAAGATGTCAGATTCTCAAGCATTCCATTATAGCTTAATACCTAATGTACAAAGATTATTTGAATTTAACACAAGACTGTTAATACTATGACTTTCATTAACTTTAGTGCCTCTGTATTTTATTCCATATCTTATCAAGAAAAATGCTCACTGTGGGAAAAAGAGGTACAAGGGGTAGGCTGATGTCGCCATGCTAATTGTTGAGGTGACTGGGCCACCCTACAGCTGTTTGTCTGGCAGAGATTTGGGATTGTGGAGGCACAAGTCCAGGTTCTTTTTGAACTGCCAGTAAGTCCATTTTAAATCACTATGACAACAGGAGGCTAAGCCCTTTATGGTTGCTATGACAACATAGAGCTGTCCACACCCTTCAGATGTGATGGATTTTCTTTTTAAAAATTTTTATCTATTTGAGAGAGAGAGAGAGAGAAGGAGAACGAGCAAGCATTGGGGGCGAAGGTCAGAGGGAGAAACAGACTCCCCACTGAGCAGGGTGCCTGATACGGGACTCCATCCCAGTCTCCAGGATCATGACTCGAGCTGAAGGCAGATGCCCAATCGAATGAGGCACCTGGGTGCCCCGTGATGGATTTTCAACCTTGATCTTCTGGGCTGATATCCCTATGTCCTTCTTTCGTCTGATTTAGGTAGACATATGTCTGCATCCCCATCCACATTGCATGGTTTCCTCCCCTGCTTGATTCCATTTTACATTTCTTTAGCTCTTGGCAACATTAAGTAGTCATTTTATTCCATCTGATTGTATTTTGCATTTCTACTCCAATCTTTGGCCACAAGTTTAAAGCTTCACGTTAATGAAAATGTCTTTCTCTAATTTCTCCATGTTACTTTGAATTCTAGCCTTGAGAGCTTGGCTTGGATTCCCAGAAAGAGTTCCACTAGTGCTATGTAACTTGATGATGAGAATTCCTACGCAAGCAACTGCCTTTAAGATCTGAGAGCTCTGGGTGTGTATTGTAACTAGAGATGACAAAGTGTGTTCTCCTTTGAATTTTGTGATTGGATTGCTTTTGAACAGACTTGAAGGCTTAATCACAGTTGAATATATAGACTCAAGTAGGAACAAATCCTGTATAAGAATATCATGAAGTCACGGATAACGGCCACTGATTATTATGATGTGCTATTTACTTTTGGTAATTTAATTTCATTTTGCTTACTTACAGTGTTTGGGATAATTGTGGTCACTGTTTTCTTGGCAAGAATTCTGTCCCATTATTACCATTTCTGATTCTCTAACTTGTCATCCTTGCGTTTTGGTCATCATCTGCAGTTGCCTCTGGTCTGCCTCATCTCCTCCTCTGACATCTTGTTGAACCCTGAGCTTTCTTTTGTTTTTTCTATAATCTATGCATTGCTTATATTCACTATTTTTTTTTTTTGTAAACCTTGTAATCATGGTAGAGGCATACTTGATGGCCCATTTATCTTAAAGAACTCTTTGTCTCCTGGAGGAGCCGTTCAACTTTATGTCCTGGGCCACCACATGTTTAGTGTGTTAGGAACCCAAAGGCCATCAACTCTCCCTACCTTAGAGGGTCATTTCTTGTATATGTCCTTCTCTTCTTGGTCTTGGAAATGCCAAGTAGAAAACAGACACGTACTGTAGGTGGTTAGTGAGTTGGGACAGTGCCATCAATTGTCCCAGGGATGCAGGACTGTCTCGGCTTCTACTGTTGGAAGAAGCCAATTGGATGCTCCTTCCAAGCTTGCCTTTCTGGAATAGTCATGATTACCTAGTAGGCCGGGTGGTGGTGGGGGGGGTGTGGGCTGGCAAAGAGGAGCTGACTACTGACCACTAGAAAGCCCAATACCCACCGTATCATTCCCACTATGCTCAGCTCCTCTCCACATGCCCAGCTATGCTTTTCCTTAGGTGGTGCCAAGTCTAGGAGGTGGCCAGCCAGGTAGTAGCAGCCTCTGTGACCAGGCTGTTGAATGGATTTTAAAGGCCGAAAAGCCAGGAGGCAGTTAGCAGCAGTAGTCATGGTGAACTCAGACACTGCTCAGGATCGTTTGGTAAACTGGACTAGTTTTTTCCCCTTGTTTTGTCGAGTTGTAAATGAAGAACCGAGCCTATATGAATAATTAAGCAACGTAGACTAAGCACACAAGGACAGTTTTGTATAGCTGAAAACAGCGAAGTCATTTAGACGAATATTTACTATCTGCATACTCTTGTAGTGGAAATAATAATTACTGGTGAAGTATGAGATGCCAGATACTATGAAAAATTGTTCCCCTGGTTGCTGACAACCTTCTGACCTAAGTCTTAGGATCATCTCCAGTTTTGCAGGCAAGAGGTTACGTATGTCGGGAAGGAAGAACCAGCCAGCTGCAGGAGCTGATGGGGTTAGGCTGGGCCCTGAGGACTCAGGACTGTCACCTCTGACACCAAGACCATCCCAGGCACACAGGGATGTTGGGCTACTACCTGCACAGAAGCCCTGGTGTAGACCCAACAGTAACTGCTTTGCGTGCAGAAGGGCTTGCCGTGGTGTTTCAGGCCAGGTGCCTTGCCCAGCAGGTATGATCTCTCTGTCAGCTGGACTCGGTCCTTTTCCTTAATGGAGAAGCCCTTCCTGCTGTCGTTTCTTTGGCTCTTTAGGCTCATTTCCTGTAGCTGTAGGGGGTTGAAGGCAGGTAGCCTCACCTGGCCTGAGACATCACTTCTCAGCGCCTTATTTTGTCAGATGTTATTATGCCAAGCCTCTTTGCCAGCTTCCCTGCCCAACCCCCCTTCCCCATGGAGGCCGTAACTAGGGTGTGGGTTTCAGATCTTAAAACAGCCCTTTGGGAGGTTAGGGATGAGAAAATGCCAGAGAAAGGGGTTTAGGGAGGTTTGGGGGAGGATGGGCTGTTCTGTTGGCAGAGGCCCCGTGGCCTCACCTCACCTAGGGGTTCTCCTCTTTTATTAGCTTCCTGAATTCAGTTTGGAAGAGGGAGATGTGTTTTCTTGAGTGAGGACTGTCCAGAGGGTGGAGCTCAGGCTGCTTTGCTCTCAGCTTGGGATCTGGGATGAAATGAAGCCCTACAGACACAGCTCTGTTTGAACTCAAATGACTCACAAGCGGGTGTCCGTGGAGGAAATGAATGAGTACCCTGGACCTACACAAGGGTTGCCCCCCCCCCCCCCGAGGGTAGACTGAGCTAATGCATAAGCTGAAGGAACCCAGTTTTGGTTTTAAAAAAGGTACAAAAATATTGAAGTGTGTATACATAGCTGACCAGCAGAGTGAGAGGAATTCTTAAAAGGAATTCTGAAAACTGTTCTAAGCCAAAGTGACAATGTCGAATCAGAGCAGCGTACCTTACAGGCGAAGAGGGAACAGCGTTCTTCTGGAAGAACAGATCCTGAGGTTTGTTATTAACCGTGTCCAAACTCAGCAAACACCCAGTACATGAGCTGATCCCAGAGGGTTCCCTGTTTAATTATATTTTGCAAATACTAATATTACACGTAAGTTTCAATTGCTAAACACACGCTAATTGACGGGATGGTTGGGAAGAGAGAAAGGAAAGTGTTCCAAAAGGCTTCTTGTGGATGGGAAATCACCTTAGAAGGGAAACTTGTCCAAACCTGGATAATTAGGCAGCCCTTAGAAGAGATACTTAGACTTCTTTATACCGTGGGTTGACATGGATTGATTGGTGTCTCCTATTATATCTGAGATGTGTAGGAAACTCCTGAAAGAATCCAGATTGAGGGCATTAACTCTGCCCTCTGACTCTAGGGTTACAGAGTATTTCTAACACTGTTGCTAAAACGACCTGGAAACAAAAACACGGTAGAGAAAGAATACTTGTTCCTTACTTGAATCTAACAGAGTAGAGTACTACTTCAGTAAATTCAAGCCGCCTTTTTTTTTTTTTTTTTTCTTTTTGGCTGGAAAATTTGGTGCCTGTTTAGCATTTGCCTTAGGCAAACTTGCAAATCTATGGAAAACAAAAACTGTACCCAGGGCAAAGGCGACTCACCATCAACACCCGCTGGAGGCTCTGAGATTCAAGGGCACCACCGGGGAGTATGGGAGACTTTGTTGAGGAAGCCCCATGCCCATCCAGGCTCTGTTCTGCTCTTATCTTGAGACCTGTACTTCTTTGGACCCTGTAGCCCTACAATTAATATAATCAGATTTTCCCCAACAATAACAGGCACATGTGTGGATGCTCACAGTGCGCCTCACTCTCTTCTGAGTATTTTGCCTGTATTAAGTTGTAACTCTTAAAAATTTCTGAAGACACTCTAATTTTTCCTCTCCTCATTTTTTTTTTTTAAAGATTTTATTTATTTGACAGAGAGAGACACAGTGAGAGAGGGAACACAAGCAGGGGAATTGGGGAGAGGGAGAAGCAGGCTTCCCATGAGCAGAGAGCCTGATGCGGGGCTCGATCCCAGGAGCTTGGGATCATGACCTGAGCCGAGGGCAGACGCTTAACAACTGAGCCACCCAGGTGCCCCTCCTCTCCTCATTTTAAGGTGAGGAGAATCTGAGTCGAGAGAAGAGAATAACTCCACTCAGAATCCCACAGCTTATAAATAATACTATCAAGACCGAATCTGGCTTCAGAATGTGTGCTGTTGGCCACTGTCCTGTGTACTTCCTCTCTAACAATTTCATTTTGTTAAAAGCGGTACCTGCTTCTCTTGCCTTGAAGCTATGGCTTGTCCTGGGGTAACGATGTGAGTCTGTTCAGTCGAACAGACTGAAAGTGTCACAGAAAAAAAAGCTGCCAAATGAATGAAAGACTCCTGCCTCGTATCATATAACGATATTAACTTGAAACGGATCAAAGACTTAAACGTAAGAGCTGAAGTTATACATCTGTTAGAAGAAAACAGGCACAAGTCTTTGTGACCTTGGATTAGGTGGTAGCTTAATATATGACACCAAATCACAAGCAGCAACAGCAGCACAATAAATTAGATTTCATCCAAATTTGTACTTTAAGGGACATTCTCAAGAGAGTGAAAAGACAACCCTCAGGATGTGAGAAAATATTTGTAAATCATATGTCTGAAAAAAGACACATATCCAGGATATAAAAAGAATGGTTACAACTCAGTAATTAAAAGTTAACCCAATTAAAAATGAAAAGATTTGAATAGACCTGTCTCCAAAGCAGATATATAAAGGGTCAATGATGACATGAAAAGAGGCTTTGTCTTTAAGGAAGTACAAATTGAAACCACAACGAGGTGCCGCGTCACACTCATTGGAATGTGACGTCCACAAAGATGGACAAAAGCAAGTGTTGGTGAGGATGTGGAGAAATTAGAACCTTCATACATTGTAGCCCGACTGTAAGACGGTGCAGTTCTGCTAAAAGTTAAACATAAAGTTACCATCTAATCCAACAGTTCTGCTGCTTGTTATCTACCCAAGAGAACTGGAAACACAAAAACTTGAACGTGAGTGTTCAGAGTTGCATTATTTATAGTAGCCAAAAAGTGGAAGCAATGCACCAAAAAAGAGGAATCTATCAAAAGAGTGAATCCATTAAGAAGTGGAAATGTCCATCAGCTGATGATTGGATAAAAAAAACATTGTATGTCTATATAATGGAACATTATTCAGCCCAAAAAAGGAATGAAGTACCCACACATGATGCAACATGAGGAACTTTGAATGAAAACATTATTCTGAATAAAAGAAACCAGACATCAAAGGTAATACATTGTATGATTCCATTTACATGAGATCTTCAGGACAGGCAAATCCACAGAGACAAATTAGTATTTGCCATAGGCTTTTGGGGGAAAAGGTCAGAATGTAGAGGCTGCTCATGGCTCCAGGGTTTCTTTTTAGAGTGATGAAACTATCCTGGAATTGTATACTGGTGATGGTTTTACAAATTTAAAAGTATACTAAAAAGCTCTGAATTGTATACTTTTTGCTAACAAGGCAAATGTTATGGTATCAGAAATATCTCCATATAGAAACATATATACATACTAAAAAAACATAGAAAGGAAAAAGAAAGCTGTATTTGATCTTCTGGAACAGCAGGAAACAAAGTTACTATTGACCATTCAAAAAAAATGCAAAAAAGGCAGGAAATGTTACCAACTTCATTTTGAGGACAGGAACTAAGAGAAACTGGGATCCAAATCCTTGCCAAATGAGCTTCCTTTTTCTCCCCACCTCTTTCTTCTCCTCTCTCCCTCTCTCAACCTTTGCGGTTAGAAGAAACGGCTCTCTGGGGAGGGGGGAGAAAAGAAGACAGTGCTTCTGTTTCAATCTGGAGGCCAGCGTTCCATGTCACGGCCTGTCAAACACTCGAGAGGTTCCAAACGTATTACAAAACAACATTTCGCAATGTTGTCTCTTTCCACACTGCCCTTCTTAATTTTGTGCTGCGCTGTGCTTTTTTATGCCTGGGTATTTTTGTTGTTTGGTTTTGTTACTTCTGCTTACATACTTATTTTGACAGAGAGAATCCTCATAATGAGGAAAGTATAGCGTACTGAGACCTCACTGGAGATTACATGCTGTCCTTGTGTTCTAGTTAATATACTTGGGGGCTCATCTGATAGGGGGCTCTTGGCCCACTGTCATCCTTAATCCTGGCACGTCCTTCTTTCTTGCTGTTCATTAAAGATGGGAGGTCAGGTGGGACTTGGAGGATCAGCTCTTTTTTTTTTTTTAATTGAGATATAGTTAACATATGACATTGCATTAACTATAGATGTACAACGAAATGATTGGGTATATGTATATATTGCAAAAGAGTCACCACAATAAATTTAGTTAACTTCCATCAACACACATACTTTCCCTTTTTTTTTCTTGTGATGAGAACTTTTAAGACTTACTCTTACAGTAACTTTAACTTTCAAATAGATGACTATTACATCTGCATATGACATTCCCAGAGCTTTTCTTATGACTGGAAGTTTGTCCCCCTTCAAAACTAGAAGTTTTGACCCCCCCCCCCCCCGTCACCCATTTTACCCACTCCCTGTCTCCACCTCCAGCAACAACCAATGTGTTCTCTGGATCTGTGAGTTCAGTTTTTTCAGATTCCACTGTAAGTCAGTCTCTCTCTCTGACTTATTTCTTTTTCTTTTCTTTTCTTTTTTTTTTTTTAAAGATTTTATTTATTTATTTGACAGATAGAGATCACAAGTAGGCAGAGGGACCCACAGAGAGAGAGAGAGGAAGGGAAGCTGGCTCCCTGCTGAGCAGAGAGCCCATGTGGGGCTCGATCCCAGGACCCTGGGACCATGACCTGAGCTGAAGGCAGAGGCTTTAACCCACTGAGCCACCCAGGCACCCCCTCTGACTTATTTCATTTGGCGTAATGCCCCCAAGATCCATCCATGCCATTGCAAATAGCAGGATTTTTAAAAAAATGGCTGAATAATATTCCATTGTATGTATGTTTATATCCACATTTTCTTTATCCATTCATCTGTTGATGGATAATTAAGTTGTTTCTATGTCTTGGCTATTGTAAATAATGCTGCAGTGAAGAGAACTATCTTTTCTTTTCTGCCCTTATGTTCTGCTTCCATACTTTTTGTATACTCTCACTTTGGTCACACTTTAAAAACATTTTTTTGAACAATCCTTGGCTAAATGGAGATTTGGAAAAGGTGTTGACGATGTTCTTTTGTCTCCCCCGCACCATGTTTTTGGATGCCCCATTTCCATTCTGAACTTTCTTTTCCAGATACTCCTTTTATGTTTCTAGTAATTAATTGCCCTGATTGTTTCCCCCTTCACTTTCATTGATTCTTAGCTGTCCCATGTTCTATCTCTTAGGACCTGGCTTACAGACTAAATGCTATCTGACAAAGCAGCCCAGGTGCATGGGGCTCAGTGCATTATTTCTTCCAAATGGTAAACGTGCTTAGGAATCTGAAGCATCTCTTGGCATCTCAGCATCTCTTGGGATCTTTGGTGTAGGGAGCCTCGTGTAGGGACCTTCTTCCTCCTCATTTCTAATTTAATGCACAAACCCCACAGTAACTACCAGACTCTATGAGATTATTGGGTCATCTTGTTTACATACTTTTGGTTTTTTGTTCCCAGATGGAGAAAATGTGGCTTATCTGTGATGTTCAAACATACACTGTTTCTTATTAAAGTAAAGAAGAGAGGACACAAATGATGCTTGGCATTATTTTTGTTTCAAGAACTTAAAAAAAGTTTGTTATTTGTATATCCTTTGAATTTGGTTATAATGCCGAGAGCATGTGCCGGGGATCATAATAGTAATCCTGAGTCATTAATTTCCCTTTCTTTTTTTAAAAAATTTCATCCCAAAATATTATAGTGTGCACCTCTAATTAATAAGTACCCTTACTTTATGTTTAGCTACAACATAAATATTGCCTAACATTTATGATTCCTTTACGTCTTCTAACACATAGTCCATAGTTACATTTCACTCTTTAACAAGATTGTTCTTTTAAACAGTTGGTCAAATTAGGAGTCAAACACGGTACATTCTATTGACCTGGCTATTTTTTCTTGTAAGTATTTTTACATTTATGATTGTCCCCTTCTGCCTCCCTGTTGTTTTTTAAATTTATTTATTTATTTATTTATTCCCTTTATGTGTTGGAAAAGCCAGATCATTTACCCTAGAGGATGTCCCACAATTTTTATTTGACTCATTGCTTCCATGTAGCATCATGTAACTTATGCCTCTGTCCCCATATTTCAAGGGGTCTGATTAAGTTCTAGTTTATTATTATTATTATTATTATTTTCTGGCAAGAAACCTTTTATTTATATAGTGCCCTGTATTTACTATTACATACTTTAGGAGGGATGTGTGTCTGGCTAACCCAGTTTCACTCCTCTTAAGATGGATCAGAAATATTTAGCTGTGCCTGATGTATCCTTTGTAAAGCTCCCCATCCAGCTTTCACTCAATGGTTTTTGCAATGACTTACCTAGGATTGGCAAAATGGAAATTTTCTAATTCTGTCATTATTTCTGTTCTTACTAGTTGGGACTCTTATATGGGTGCATTTTCCACCATCAGTTATTTGGTTAGCTTGAAATAGAGTTGGATAAGAAAAAGCAGGACACATTCTTCATTTTTGCCTTTCACGTAGCAATTGTTGGAATAGTGAATTGGGACTTTAGCAACTTCTGCCAGCAGCCATCGGTAAACTGTTTTCTACTATTCTGGGGATGGAGGTGGAAGAACATCTCATCAACTCATCATCAACCCATGCATTTTATAGATTGGATGTATTTGAATCAGTGGCTGTCATTCTTTTTGATATTCATATTGTCCCATCTTTGGCCAGTGGAGGCTTCTGCTAATTGGCTTGTATATCTTCTTGACACTACCCTATTAGTCTGAGCCATTAACTTCTGGGCAGCACTTTCTACCTCTTTAAGTAATTGGATTAGTTGGTCTTTAAGATTTCTTTTAGTTCTAGCTTACCTTCCTGAGAAAAGAGGCTGTATTCTTTTTTTTTTTTTTTTTAAAGATTATTTATTTATTTATTTGACAGAGAGAGATCACAAGTAGGCAGAAAGGCAGGCAGAGAGAGAGAGAGGAGGAAGCAGGCTCCCTGCTGAGCAGAGAGCCCGACGCAGGACTCGATCCCAGGACCCTGAGATCATGACCTGAGCCGAAGGCAGCGGCTTAACCCACTGAGCCACCCAGGCGCCCAAGAGGCTGTATTCTAATATTCTACAGTAAAATCTTTTATGTGGGAAAAACACCATTTTGATTTTTTTCTCTTTAGAGGACACATGGTGGATGAATTGATGCATTGGAAAATATGAAATATTTTTGTTTCTCTCCCTTTGATCTTTTAGCTCCCATTTATGTGATGCCGGGTCAGGACACTTCCAGACTCTTAAGCTCAGTATCTAGGTAGAAAACAAAACAAAACAAATAATATGAACATTTTTGTACTTAGGCTGTTGTGAGGTTTCCCAAGAAGGTTCCTGATTTTGAAGTTAGATTAGTTTTGAAATATTACCAGCATTATAGTTGTTATACTCCAAATATGATACTTTTGTCACCTTCTATGGGGGGCACAGGCAGGAAGAACGGATAGCTGCTGTTCATCCCTTAGCCCTGGGGAGGCAGAATGGGGAAAGAAGAAGGGCTGAGGCTCCCCAGTGAGCTGTTCAGGGAAGTCCAGAAGGCCGCAAAGCTGGCCAAGGCTTGCCAGGTGGCCACAGAGAGTCAGCCCCAGTCCCTACAAGCCAGGAGCTGGAACCCATCCATCCAGGCAGCACCTGAACCAGATCCAGGCAACTGGGCCAAGTCCCTGAGGCTGTCCCTGGGACCAGAAGGTATAACCAGAGGGAAGCATGGATTTAAATTCCAGGGCATACGACAAAAGCTTATCATATCTAGGAAGAAGAAGCTGAAAATGACTTTTTATAAGTGCTTGAAGGACACGTCTTATACAGTGAACCATATATAATAAAACTTAAGAAGGGCCTGAGTTTTGTTTCTGTCTGTACCCTGTGGAGCACATGTGACTTCAAAGGCAGCTCTGTAGGGTGCAGGGAGAAGAGAGCATGCTTTTATTTCTAACTTTGGCACAGATCCTCCAAACTATTTTTGATGGCCAGGAATTAAAAAAAAACACCAAAAAATCAAAAAAACAACCAAAAACTTACATTCCCTCTAAATTCATTTACATTTAGCAGATGCACCTCTGTTTTTCTACCCTGACAGTTTCCATTTCCTCAGCCTGTATGCTCTCCCTACTTTGAGGCTTTATCTTTCAGGGAAAATGCAAGGGTGGGATTCGATCATTTCAAGTGAAGTCTCAAACAACCCTGTTCATTAATCACCCTTCCCCCACCCCCGCCCCCCTGCCACTGCTCCTTGCTTCTTACCCTAAGTGCCTTCCACATTTAAAAGTTGTTTGCAAGACTTTAAAACCACCTCTAATAGAAGTCTGATGTACAAAGGACCTCCTGCCTTCACTTTAATCTGATAGGACCCTTTGGTGATGCACGGATATAGCTTCAGCCTAATGCATGTACACAGTGTCTGTGTGTGTGTGTGAGCTTCTGCAGACCTCAAGATTGCATTCATTATAGAAATTAAGGACATCAAGGTTTTCAGTGACTCTGTCTCTACCTAACACAAGATGGTTCCTTCTGGCATTAAAATTTTTTTTTAATTCCAGTAGAGTTAGCACACTCTAACTAGTATTAGTTAATACTGATTAGTATTAGTTTCAGGAGTACATTACAGTAATTTTGCCCTTCCATACATCACTCCGTGCTCATCAGGACAAGTGACATCCTTAATCTCCATCACCTGTTTCGCCCAGCCCTTGCTTCCCAACTCACTTCTGGCAACCCAGTTTGTTCTCTATAATGAAGAGTCTGTTTCTTGGTTTTTCTCTCTCTCTTTTTCCTCTTGCTTATTTTTTTTTGTTTTGTTTTTTAAATTCCACATGAGTGAAATCATATGGTATCTGTCTTTCTCTGACTATTTCACTAGACATTTACTCTCTAGCTGCATTCGTGTCATTGCATGTGAGATTTCTTTTTTTTTAATGACCAAATCATATCCTATTGTGTATCTATACCTCATCTTCTTTATCCATTCATCTACTGATGGACAGTGGGCTGGCTATTGTAAATAATGTTGCAGTAAACATAGGGATGCATGTATCCCTTTGAATTAGTGTTTTTATAGTTTGTATTTTTTGATAAATATCCAGAAGTGGAATTATCAGATCATAGGGTAGTTCTATTTTTGACTTTTTGTGGAACCTCCCCACTGTTTTCCAGCATAGCTGCCAGCCTTCTGGCTTGTTTCTGGGGGCAAGTTTCCCTTGTGGCTTCTTTGCCCTGCCTTTCCCCAGCTTCTCCTCTACCCTTGGACTTAAGTGCAGACTGATTCAGGTGATGCTGTTTTTATTTCTTTTGGCCCATGTATTTCTGATTATTTTTGTTACTCTTTTCCAAACTCTCCTGAATTTAAAAGTTGTTTGCAACTTTTAAGCCCTATCCTGTTTGAAACTTTGAGTCCTCATATATTTAGACGGTGGTTCTGCTTAACTTAAAGAGCAGACTTTAAACTTAAAGTGTTTGTTTTCTTGCCCTAAGGGTCTTGTGACTTCTCAGGAAGAAACTTCCACTCTGTGTGAACTCAGCACCCCTACTAGGGAGAAGGGACCCTGGACTGATGATTATAGGTCAGCAAATGAAGGGCAAGATATTATGAACTTCAATACATTTGGTAGTAGAATTCTTTTAATCTCTATATTAATACTCATAACTCATTAGTCTTTTTGTTAGTAATGTTGCCTTAAGTTATAAAGGACAGAGATACAGTAATGATAATAGTTATATTCATATGCTATAATATTTACCCCCATCCTATCCTTTTTCATCCTTTATCAAAATAGAACCTTCTCTGAGACTTGGAACATGAGTAGGATTAATTTGTGTTGGCCTAGTAAGCAATATTGTGATCTAAAAGCATTTTTTATCAAAGGGACAAGTGTGTAAGGTATTAAATGGAATTCTCTAAATACCAAGAAGTATTTCAGTCATTTGCATATATTTTCCACCTTTTATGTGTACAAAATTGCACAAAATGATGTTAGTAAGCACACACACACACTCATACACACACTGGGATTTCCCTCAAAGAGCTTACTGTTAGATTCTAGTAAAAGAGAAGGAGAAAAAATAAACTTATATGAAATGTTTATTGAATAACATAAGAAAACTTGACCTAAATGTTAAATTGGTGGAGGGTGGCTAGACATGTATCATGGGAATTCAGAGAGGGGAGACCAGAGAGTAGATCAATTGGAGATGCCACAGGAAAAGGAAGAATGATTTGGATAATCTGGGTGGGGAGGAGAAAGTTAGGCACTGATAAGATGAGAGAGAAGGACCAAGTGGTGAAGACTGATGGTCCATGGAAAAGACAATGATGGTTTGAACTGAGGCCTTAGGTACACACAGACGCAGGGAGCTCTTTACTGAGAGTTTCAGGAGAGAACTGTAAGAATAGGAAGTTTTATCTACAGATACGAAGCAGCAGTTATACTCAAACCATATTCTTGCTGGTTTCAGTAGTTTAGACTGCTTTTCAAGACAAAGGAGAACTATAAAATTAAAAGCCCTGTATTAGCAGATACAGCAGAGTACCCTAAAATGATTCAGGGTACAAATTTGTCTTTGACTTTGCAGAAAAGGATTGGAATATTGTAAGATCTACAAGAGTGAGGACCTTTGTGAGCTTTGTGTTTCTCAAAATGTGTGTCTTAGCACAGTATGCTGCACATAGTGGGTTTTCATAGTTTTCATTGAATGAAACCATGAATTTAATATAAACACATCCTGTGGTTTTGACCTCAAAGAGGCATTGTAAATGACAATTCAGAGTGCCCATTAAAGGTGTGTTTCATTGTCCAAGGAATTTGATATGCTCTGGTGAAGACCCACTGCTAGGTTTTTCAGGAATCGTTTCGGGTTTTTATCAGAACCAGCCTAAATTATTTTACTCAAGTATCTTCTATGACTAGAGTAACAAAGAAGGTATGTGAGACCAGATTCTTTTTTTTTTTTTTTAATTTTATTTATTTGACAGAGAGAGAGACAGAGAGAGATCACAAGTAGGCAGAGAGGCAGGCAGAGAGAGAGGAGGAAGGAGGCTCCCTGCCCAGCAGAGAGCCCGATGCGGGACCCAATCCCAGACCCTGAGATCATGGCCTGAGCTAAAGGCAGAGGCTTAACCCACTGAGCCACCCAGGTACCCCTAGATTCTTGGTATTACAGAAATTATGTGACATTGGGGAGATAAGAATGTTCATTGGGGAAAAATCAGGAAATCAAGAAAGGCGATATGCAAGGCAGAAACTGGAGGGGGTGTTAGTAGGTGTCTTCACTGCTGCTGTCTTCTTCATTTGTCTTTTTCTTAGGAAATTGACCTCTGTCATATCTTCAACTGCTGCCTCTACTGATGATGCACATTAATATCTGTTCTGGGTTTCATACCTGGACACTGAGCATTTTCCCATCACCTCAAACTTCATATTACTAAACCCAACCAGATTGTCCCTTTTCCTTCTTCTGTTTTAGCACTTTTTCTAATCACCTAGGCTCAAAATCAGGGACTGTTTCTGTATATCCATATTGCTGTGTGTTTATCAGTTGCCATGGACACTCTATTCTGAATTGTGAGTAAATCAAGAGAATAGAAGGAAGATATTTTTAATCGAGTGAGCCCAAATATGCAGAGCCAGCGGACAGAAGGAAAGAAAGTGATGTTAATGAGACTCTGATGGAAGACACAGATGATAGGGTTTTGACTTAATGGTACAGAGAAGGATCTGTTTCAGGGCAAGAGAGACCCCTACATTCCTTGGCTTGAAACATGTGTTACCTGTTAACTTGCTTAATGTTGGTATATCAAATTTCGATATATAGAATTTTGCTTTAAATGTTTTGGAAAATCTTAGTATTGAAAGGAAGCCTATTTTTAAGTATGCATCTTTCTATTACTATATTTTGTGGTATACTGGTAAGTTGTCACATGATACACATTGATTCTTAGTTCCATGTTCACCAGACTGTCTTGGGTGTGGCTCTCAATTAGTGGAATGAGCTGTCACGTGCAGTGGGCTGTCTCTCGCTGGTGGTATTTAAGCAGAGATGGTATTAGTATTTCTGATACCAAAGACAGGAGCCTGGCATTGGGTAGGAGATTGGACCATCTGTCTACGACCCTTTTTAAGATTGAGATTTTATCATTTTATAGTGATTTGTAAGAGGATTATTGAATAATTTATTTCTACTGTTATGTAATATGCTGGCAGTAGGCATGCGTTGATTTTGGCTTTCTCTGTGGCACCGTGGAAGGCATAAGGTTAAACACAAGTGATATCTAAGGGTGGGACCATTGGCAGAGTGTTCGTGTATTACGCTGTGATTATTGAATTAAACTAAAATATTCTTTTGATTTTGTCAACGTGGAGCTCTGCGGTAGGGGCTGCATCTTGGAAGCACTGGGTGTGGCAGTAAGGTGGTCTGCAATTAGCTTGACCTAGTTAATAAAGTTAGCATCATTATAAAGGCTCAGAGTATATCTCTGTAAGAACAGTAGAAAGGGATAGAAAGAAATACCCTTTCCTTCTTTGAACCCAAGCCATGCAAGACAAGGGATAAAAGAGTGCTTGATCTATACTGTTTAAAAAAATTTTTTTTTGGAGTCAAGCATACTTTAGAAATGACCTCCTGGGTTTTTCAGCCATGTCTAATTTTCTTGGTCTGACACTTTAAGAGGTTCTCCCTCCGCTTCAGAGAGGAAGCTTGAGGTTATTCTATGAAGCTTAAAAAGTGTGGTTCCTTTAGATCCTTTGCCAGTATTCTATCATCATCTTGAAACAAAGAACCTGGTAAACATCCACAGCTTACTCAATGGAAGAATTCCTTTGAACCAGATTGACCATAGAGAAAAACCTTCATAGCAGCAATTGCAAAGCTGTATGTATCTAGCACTTGCTCCAGACTTCACGCGGGTGTGTGCCGTTCTTCTGGAACGCTTAGCTCTCTCTAGCGAGCATTGTCATTCTTGTGCTAACCTTGCCCTTTCGGTGGTCTTGGTGGTTTTCTGCTATCGTGAAATACGTTTGAAGAGGGCTGATTAATCAATGTAGGAAGAATGATGGAACAGGAAACCATAGTAATTAATAGATTCAGGAAAGAATGATCTGTAGATGCTAAACTCAGTGAGTGAAAGATTGTTGGGAACAGAATATTGTATAAGTGTCACCCTTTGAGCTGCTCAATTACAAAGGAAAACAGGTACCTTTACAGTGGAGAATACTTGAAACGTGATCAAATTTAAGCAATTTAACATCACCAAAAGAGGAACAAATTGACATCATGTAGTACTGATTCGATCCCTGCCTGTCACTTAGGCAGCATTCCTGTCCCAAATGTTCAATCCGAATCTAATCATGAGGAAACAATCAGGCAAATTCAAAAAATGAGGGCTTGTTTTCTTAAGAAATGCCAGTCATTATAGACCAAGAGAGCTGGGGGAGCTGTGTTTTGGTTAGAGGAGACCAAAGAGATGTGACATCTGAATGCAGTATGTGATCTCAGGTTGCATCCTGGGTCAGGGGAACAGCTATAAAGGACATGTATTGGGTCATTTGGGGATATCTGAAGATGGACTGTATATTAAATAATAACATTATGTAGGTGTTGTTTCCTGAATGAAATATTTTGGCATATGTAAAGAATGTCTTTGTTCTTAGGAGATTCATATTGAACTATTTAGGAGGTAATTGTCATGTTGTTTACTTCTTCCGTGTGAGTCATATAAAAAATATATGATACTATTACCTATAATTTATAATAAATGTAAATACTATATATAATAATTCAGTATAATCCATTATACTGTATATACATATTTGCCTTATACATACATACATACATACACACATATGTTTGTGTCATGTATAAAGCAAATATGGCAAAATGTTGAAAATTGATAAATCTCGATAGAGGGCATATTCATTGCACTCTTTTTGAAACATTTCTAGGGTTTGAAATTCTCAACCTAAAGCACTGGGGAGAAAAGAACTTTTGTGTTAAGGGTGAGGTGGTGGAGAAAAATGTTGAGTTGTTAAATTCATGTGTATGAGAAAATGGCATTTTATTACTGTGGAATAAAGTAGAGTTAGATAATACAGTCATTGAAAATAAATAAATGAGCACCTGGGTGGTTCAGTTGGTTAAGTGTCTGACTGTTGATTTTGGCTCAGGTCATGATCTTGGGGTTGTGACATCAAGCCCCACCTTGGGCTCTGTGCTCCGCATGTCGTCTGTGTGAGATTTCCCTCTCTCCTTCTTTCTCTGCCCCTTCCCCTGCTTGTACACATGTGCTCTCTCTCTCTCTCCAAATAAATAAAATCTTTAAAAAAAAAGAAAATAAGTGTTCACAAGCATGCACTGTTCAGTGAGCATGATTTATATAGTCTTGAATTCAGAATTTTTAGAGCAGAGAAATGATTGCTGTTGGACATCTTAGTGTTTCTCTTTTGTTTCTGCAATATTGACGTTCTCCTGTTGTGAATTCTTAGCTCACAGAATTGTTGTAAGAATTAATGAGATTATGTATGTGAAATGCTTTGTAAGCTGTGAAAATAATGTCTCCCAAGTTCTTTTATGTTTAGGGTGTAACTTGTGCTGAATTATAACACCCAGTGTTGTATTTTATCAGTGTACAGAATACGCATTCATAGGAAGACAAGCTGGATAGGTGGCTTTATTAAGACTCATTCCATAACAAATGTACTTTAGAAAACTAAAGCTGCCTCCATTTAGATGGGATTAACACAGTTCTGCATCTTGGCATATCTAGAACAGTGTCTAAATACATATAACAAATATTAGCTTTTTCAATAATGGAACAAACTTCACTTACTCTTTATGCTCATTTAACCAGTTGCACTTATGAAAAACTCTTTCCCCAGGGGACGGAAAAAGAACAACCAAGAGATTTAACATAAGTCAATAGAACATTAAGTAGAGTAAAGCTGAGAGTTGCTTGCTGTGGTGTTATCTTGTGATAATTTCAATTTAGGTTTTTAAGTATGCTTTTAGAATTTTATTGTTATACTAAATATAAAATTGTGTCAGTGCATATGGAAGACTTGGAATGACTATGGAAAATGAACATTTTGCTCCTTCAGAGGGAGGCAGGCCAGAATAGCTATTAGAGGGTGATATTTTGACCTTGCTGAAAGAAAACTATATAGAAAGAATGATGAAAAGGAAGGGATTGGGGAACAACAGATATTACACATTAGCTAGAAAAGACATTCTTGTCAGTTCTTGAATTTGACCAGAGTCTAAAGCTAGCACAGATCGTTCAGATGGAGCCATGGTGGGCACAGGTGTCATTGGGAAAAGCCGTGAGGTTGCTAGATTAGCCAGTGACACTGGGTTGTAATCTTTGTCAACTGGTATTTGAGAATATTACGATGACGGATATTTTTAACAACAGCTATCATTGAGTAATTAACATGCACTAGGAGAGACATTAGATGCTTTATGTGTGTTTTCTCAGTTGAATCTCACAACATTCCTGTGAGGGAGGTGTGTACTTATACCATTCTTATTTTTCAGGTAAGCAGGATGGACTGAGAGAGGTTGAATAACTTGTGTAAGGTCATACAGAGAATAGTGGCAAAGTTGGCACTTGAACCCATGTTGTCTGACTTCAGAGCCCATTTAAGCACCAGGCTATACTCATTTGGCTCTCTAAAGTGGATATTGGAGAGAACAGATCAAGATGCAGGGATTTTTTAGAGATAAGACATGTTTTTGGCGATGACAGAGTAAAAGGGGCTGGATTACTTTCTCAACTTAAAAAACTAAAAATAACCAGGGAAAATATGTGAAACAACAGTTTTCAGACATTAGACAAGTAGCACAAAACAGTAATCTTTCAGAGAAGGGAAACAAATGTGATTGCTCCAACTTACTGCTTGGAGTATATATTATATTTTCAGCCATAAAACTGAGCCCAGCTATCGCCCTCATTTGAGCAGACAGTTTGAAGAGGCTACCGCCACTAGAAATCACAGGGTGGCAAGGTATTTAGTTAGGAGAGAACGACACAGAGAGAAAGCTCCAGAGATCTGCATACTTTTCAGTGAATGCATGTGAGAAAACTGCCTGAGACCAGGGAAAGACATGGCAAAAAATCAGGTGGAGTCCACTACCCACATACAGGGTATTAATTGGGGCTCTCTGAAGACCAATGTCTCAGTTGCATGGCAAAATTAGCCCTTAGAGTCAAGACTGTCTAGTCTTGCTTAACAAAGCTTAAATGCAAGCCATGGAAGGATCAAGTTGTTTCCAAGTAGCTTTACTGAATCCAACACAAAGCCCCAAAATATTTAAAGGAATGTAGAAAAACTCCAGCGCTAACCAAGTAAACTTCATATTGTCTGACATCCAATCAAAAATTACCAGTCATTCAAAGAAGTAGGAAAATATGACCCAGGATGAGGAGAAAAACAATCTCTAGAAAAAGACCCAGAAATGGCACAGATCCTCTGTTCCCTACTTGAAAGTAGGCAAATTGAGTGACTGTATTTTTATTAGAATTTTTAAACTTGTATTTAAAGACATTCCTACAAAGGTAACTCCATACTAGTTGCTTTCACTGGTGAATTCTACCAAGTATTTGAGGGAGAAATATTAATTCTATACAAACTCTTCAAGAAAATGGTAGAGGTTATGAGGTCAATAGTATCCTAATTCTGAAACTAGACAACAAAACTACAAGAAATGAAAATTACAGACCAATATCCTTCATAAACACAGACATAAAAGTTCCTAATCAACTTTCAGCCTATCAAATCCAATAATATATAAAAAGGATAATAACATGGTGAAGTAAGGGTTTAATTCATTTTTAGTCCCTGACACAAATAACACTGATTGATGTTTAAAATTTAAACATGTTTAAAATTTAAACATCAATCAGTGTTATTTGTGTCAGGGACTAAAAAAGAAAAAAGTATATGTGTACCTTAACTAGACATAGAAAAAGCATTTGACTGCATCTCACATCCCTTCCTGGTGAAAACTCAGCAAACTAGGAATAGAAGGGAACTTCTTCATCCTGATGTGGAGCCTTTATGACAAACGTAAAGCTAACATCTTAATGGTGATAGACTTTTTCCTAAGATGAGGAACAAGGCCAAGGATATCTGCTTTCAGACTTCTATTGAACATAATATTGGAGGTTCTTGTCAAGGCAATAAGGCAAGAAAAAGAAATAAAACACGCATAGAATGGAAAAGGATATGCTGTCTTTATTTACCGACAATACGTAAATATTCCTTAAGAATCTTAAAAAAAAAAAAAAAGCTACCTCTAAGAGTGAGTGAGTTTTACAGGATTTGAGGATGTAAGATCAAAACACATATTGATTACATTTCTATATACTAACAATGAACAGTTAGAACTAAAAATTGAAAAACAATACCATTAATAATAGCATCAAAAATTATGAAATACTTTGGGATAAATTTGACAAAAAATGTATGAGATCTCTACACTGAGAACTATAAAATTTTGCTGAGGAAAATTAATTAAGGTCTAAGTAAATGCATAGATACACCATGCTATGGATTGGAAGACTCAATGTTATTATGTCAGTTCTCCAAACTGATCTACCTATTTCTTATTATCCCAGTTGAAATCCCAGCAGCCTTTTTGTTTTGCAGAACTTGACTGCTGATTTAAAATATAATCTTTAAAGAAAGAAGAAGAAAATTGGAACATGTATATTGCCCGATTTCAAGACTTATAAAGTTAAAGTAATCAAAACTGTGTGGTAGTAGCATAAACGTGGGAGAAGGAGCACAGGGATTTTCCACAAAGATGCCAAGTTAACTCAACTGGGTAAGGAAAATTCTTTCAACAAATGGTGCTGGAACAATTGTACAGCTATCTGCATGAGAAAAAAAAGTTTTAACTCTTACTTCATGCCATACACAAAAATTAACCTGAAGTAGATCATAGGCATAAATGTTAAGACAATTAAATCCCTAGAAGAAAATGTGGAAGACAGTTTTAGTGATCATGAGTTAGGTAAATATTAAAAAATATACAAAAAACAGAAACAATAAAAGAAAAAACTGGATACATTGTATTTCCTGGAAATTCAAACTTTTTTTTTCTTCAAAAGATGCTAATAAGAAAGTGAGATGGGAAGCTAAAACTGGGAGAAGATATTGCAAAATATGTGTCACACAAAGGACTTTTATCCAGAATATATAAAAGTCTTTTTTTTTAGTGTTTATTACTATCATTACTATTATTATTATTATTGAAGTATAGTTGACATTATGAGAAACTCTTAAAACTCAACAGTAAGAAGACAAAAAACTCATTAAACCCATTAAAAATGGGCAGAAGAGTTGCAGAAGCATCTTTTTTCACACGAGTAGTCATTAGGTAGATGTAAAATAAAACCTCAGATATACCACTGCATTCCTGTTATAATGTGTAACATCAAAAAGTATATCAAGAGTGGAAAAGAATGTGAAGAAACGGGAACACTCGGAGCTGCTGGTGGGTATATAAAATGGTACAAAATTTTATAAACGCTTCCTAAAACATTGGATACCCTATTCTCCAGAGATTCTACTCCCAGTTATCCAAGAGAAATAAAACATATGTGTTCAACATGTGCGTGTAAAGACTTGTACATGAATGTTCATAGCCATGAAGCTTCGTTTCTGATAACCCCAAACTGTAGACAACCCGAATGTCTCTTGGCGTGAATGGATAAACGTGAATTATCTGTGATGGATAAATTTTGCTATCTCCATAAAATATAATACTACGCAACAACGAAGAGGAACAAAATGTCAATACATTCAACAACTTGGATGAATTTAAAGATAATTATACCGAGTGAGAGGAATCAGTAAGTAACATGTACAACACTGTGTGATTCCATTTGCAGAGAGAAAGAGGGGGAGAGTGGGGGGGCAAGCTGGGGAAAAGGGAGAAGCAGACTCCTCATTGAATATGGAGCCGGACATGGGGCTCGACCCCAGGACTCTGAGATCATGACCTGAGCCAAAGGCAGACACTAAACTGACTGAGCCACCCATGCATCCCAATTGTACACTTTAAATATGTGCGTTCTATTGTGTGCCAATTCTGCTTTGTTAAAGCTGTAAAAAGAATCCTAACTTCCTTCACTGGTGAGATGCCAAAGCAGCATATTAACAGTTGTGGTAGAAGGCTAGATATTTAAGAGCAGATGAGACCTTAGAGATGCTCTTCGTCATCACACATTGTTCAATTAAGCCTAATCACAATGTTACATCTCATGACTCCCCCATGAGAACATTAGTTCCAGGAAGACTGGCATGTCCTGTCCATCTTCGTGGCTTCCACTCTGTGTTAGGCAGTGTTTTTTGCCCAGAGGTGCTCAGTAAACATATGCTGGTTAGTTGGAAGCGTGATGTTTCCTAAACTGAATTATAGATGAGAACTGCTTCACATTCTTGGTTTAGTGGAAAGATGCACTCAGTGAGTGGTCGATCTTGTTACAGTTTCCACTTAGAAAACTTTTCAGAGTTTCCTTTAGGGACAGAGTTGTTTTACTAGCATGCTTGACACTTCTTAGGTCTGGGACGGCCTCCAAGGTAGAACATAAATTACCGGGGTGCGTATTATTTTGGGTCTGCGAGTGACCGAGAAACTAAATAATAGCAACCTAACCAAGACCGAGGCGTATCTGTCCCTGAGGTCTGAGCTGATCTGGCGGCTCTGCTCGGTGAAGCCATCAGAGACCCCGCTGCTTCTTGTTTTTCCACCCAATGGTTTTGTAATGTCACCCAGAACTTCACTTCTTGCATCGGTTCAGGAAGTGATACAGAACGGAACGCCTGAGGGCTGGGACTGGGGCAGGGCAGCCTCGGTCTTCCCACTCATCACTGGCCCACCTGCCCCAGTTACAGGCTATGAATGAAGGAGATAACTCCGCCTCCTTCAAAGTTACCTCCCGGTGGATACTATTTCCTCCAAAGAATTCACAAAATGTTTCCACGGAAGGTCAGCACGAGAGAAGGGGACCTGCCCATGAGAAAGTCTGCTACAAGGGACCCCTGAAGAAGACTGGCAGGAAATGTATCATCATCATTTAATAACTTAGATCATGCTTTAGCCATGGCTGAGGATGTTTTCATACTGCTTAAAAAATGAATTTCTTGCAATTTTGTGAGGCAGTTCAGTTGGTTTTGATTTTTCAGTTTTTAAACAGAAGAAACTGAGTCATGGAATGATATATAATGAAGGATCTGTGTTCGACGGGGACCCATCGATCCTGGAAACCCAAATTATGGGTTTGCCACCTACTTCTCTGCCCATTAGGTCATGCTCCTGTTGGAGAAAATGAGAAATGATCTAAAGGCAAAGAAAGAAAATTTAAGAACTGCCCACCCTCCCCAAGCCCCGTATTAATAGACTAGACATTTCTCTGTTGATTGTCCCGAGGTCGGCCCCCCAGAGTTCACGGGGAACTGGACTGCCTCGTCCTCAGAGCCGGGCATGGTGCTCTTTATCTTGGACTCAGGGTGCAAAGTGTTGCTTAGCAACGGCGATTCTCCCAGCTCTCACAACCGCCACAGCCCGCAGACCTGACAATAGAGCGGAGTTTGAGAGTGAGATCCTCATTTTTCAGCTTCTTCACTGTGGTAAGGGGGAATAAAGAAAGAAAAGGCAAACAGGATGAAAGCATCTCCGTCAACAGCCCAGTGCAAAAAAGCATCTGCCGATGTCGGAGAATGGGAGGTGGGGTGGGGGCAGCGCCATGCTCTTCCACGTGATTAGTAAATGCCAGCCGTGAGAATGAAAAGGGAGTGATCACAGCCGCAGAGGTTCATTAGGGAAGGTAAAGAGGCAAGAGAAACGAGATGGCTGGGCAGTCTTAAACATGGAAGTTTCTGACTGACTGGGTGTCTAGAGCAAGTCTATGCTCTTTCTGTTTTGTGGTTTTTGTTTCTTTCTCTCTTGCGGGGAGGGGGTCCAGATTATTGGGTAGGGCTTGGAAGGGAAATGGGATGAAGGGAGGCTTTTTGCTTCCCCCTCAAACTCTTACTGGCTTCCTTAAAAATGGGCTAGGCAGCTTCTTACTGGGTTCTAAGTGTTTAAAAGGTGTTCAGGATGGTGACTTTCAGGGATGGCCTTGGGTTGGCTCCTTTGCAGTCCTAGGCGACAGGGCAGAGGAGCACGGGACCCTTGGAAGTGATCTGCGGCACTCGGGGTCATTTTAATGTTAGAAATGCCCTCGTCTCCTGGTTCGTGTTCCTTCTCGCCCTTTCCATCAGCTCATGCAGATAAAATGGAGGAGCATGTGCTGACCACTCCAAGGAGGTATTTCAAACCTGAGAGATTACAATCTTTCCTAGCAAATGCAGGAATGGCCCTTTGTAGAGCGGTTTTCTGAAGTGAATCAGATGGGTTTTTCAGAGCCGAAGGAAGTCAGAGGATGAAATAAATAAAAGCAGAGAGGAAATTGAAAGGGGTGTGTGTGGGGGAAACATATGTTTTCAGATGATATTTTAAAATAGATGGAGACTTGATGAGACAGAGATACTGCAAACCGACTCCAGATGGTGGGAATCGCAGTGGCAGGCTGGTGTGAAGGGACAGAACGCAGGCAGCAGGCGTGGGAGGAGGCGAGGGGAGAAGGGAGAAGGGGGCTGAGGGAGGCCACCGTGTGGGTGGGCGGGGTACGGAGAGTGTTTGAGGTTATACGAAAGAAAGTAGAATTATTGAATCCATACCCTTCACCTTCAGTTCAACAATGTACTCAATACGTTTCTGTCTTGTAATAGATCTTTTTAAACGGTATGTTTACGAAAAAGGCAAACTTGCTTTACTCTGACTTCTTTGCAAAGGCTGTGCCCATAGACAAAACAACTATTCCAATCATCACCGGGGCGGGGCTGTGGAGGAAGTGGGCCAGAGGGGGACTCTATCAAAATTTGTTTTTTCCTCTGTACATTCAAATGATGGCACTCCCTGTTGAAGGATATTTATGCTTTCCTGTGACAACCTTGTAGAGCCCTAAAATATCGAAATTCATCTTCATGAATTGATTGGAGGGAAGGGTTTATTGAGAGAAAGGAAATTGAGAAATAAGAAATTATTCCACGTCTAGCATTAAGATACCCAGAGTGGCTTCTCATTCCCGAGAGAGAGGAGAGAGAGAGAAAAATCCATCCACATTCCCTGGATGTGAAATGATGCCGTTTTATTTGCATAATAATCACTTAACATCAGTGGGTTTCCTGACTCTGAGTTTGGCGCTATGTTTTCATTCCGTGAGCATTTATTGACTGCCTACTGTGTGCCGGGAGGAGTTCTAGGGCTACAAAGAGGAGCAAGTCACAGGTCTGCCTTTGTCTTTTGCGTGAATGAGTGAGTGTCTCCGTTCCCATCTGGACTCCGTGTGTTCTGCCGTTATTCCCTGAGAGGGGCCTACAGCTTGAGTTCTGTCACTGCCAGAAATCCACACCCACACCTCACTCTTGCGTTTTCTCAACTGACCCGTCGTCACAGATTTCTGCCTTTTCCAACCACTGTTTACGCTGAGATAATTGTTGGTATCAGCACTTAGCTACCAGGGTTACAGAAAACATAAAGATCCAAAAGGAGATGATGATGATGTTCGTTTTATGTAGGGCCATGAGTTAAAATGGCAACACTTGTCTAGTCCATTAAACATGGAATAGAATTTGCATGCAGAGGGTGACTGCCCTTGGGTCATTAGAGCCTTTTGCACGGAGCTGTGTGTGACTATTACATCCAGAAACAGGCCAGTGTCTTCGTTTATTGTGTGGTTCTTGTCATGTTCCTGGGAAATGTCGGTAGTTTCAGTTGTTGCGATTAAAGCCGTTGCTTTCCGAAGGGCCGTATTTCTGTTTTCCTTATCTTTTCTGTTTACTGTTCTCTCCGACTTTTTCATTTGTTCTTGTTGCTCACCATGGAAACCTGTTTGTAAATCTTCTGTGGGTGATGATGTAGCCAGAGTAGTGCAGGCAGAGTCCCCAAAGCCTGACAGTACATGAAATGACTAGTTTAAGCAATGCTGAAATAGAGACAAGCCCATCACTATAGGGAACAGAAGGGATGCACTCTATTATTGGTTTTTTTTTTTAATTTTTTTTTTTTTTTGCGCTGAAAGGCAACAGTTGTTGTAAATTTTGTTTGGAAACAGTAAAGAATTGGCAGTGTGTGGGCAAAAGTTTCCAAAGTAGTGGTATCTGAGAAGTCAAAAACTCCTACTAGTGTATTTAAAGGAAATAGAAGCTGAGAGAGAATCACTTTTTTGGTTTTAAGGACAGCCCTGGGTTATGATTGATGCTGTGACTAAGAAGGGTAGAAGAACCGGGTGGGGACGCGAGGGTAAAATGCAGGGGCCCATAGTCGGGGAAAAGTAGGACAAGTTGAGGAGAGATAGAAGGATGTGGCAAAACTAGCCCATATCTCCGTTAAAAATATACACTCAAAACTGAGCAGCTCCAAAATGTGTCTAATATTCTATACATCTAAGGATGTTTCGGTGACTTCTTTGGATTAATCTAAGATACGACCCTCAGCTAAATTCTTTGGAGGAGTAAGTTTTACATGCATATCTGGTTATGCCCAGCGGGAGCTGGAGAAATTTGCTGGTAGAGGGTGAGATGAGGGAGGAGAGAGAGCCTGAAGGAAGGTGGGTGGAGGGAAGTTAAAGAAGAGAGAGCTTTAGAATTTCAGTGGTATCTGAAGCCCAAAGTAGACTTCATTTTTCTTTTAGTCAGAATCTTTTCCGTTTTCCCAGTCGAAGTCACAGTAGTAACAACAGGATCATTTTGGCATATTACGTTTCTCTTTGGGGGGAAAGTAAATTGAGATGCCTCTGGGTTCCGTCCTCTTTATTTATTTATTTATTTTTATCGCAAGATTACTCATTTATTTGAGAGAGCGTGAGCACGAGCAGGAGGAGGGGAAGGGGCAGAGGGGTAAGCAGACTCCTTGCTGAGCGGGGAGCCTGATGCAGGGCTCAATCCCAGGACGCCAGGATCATGACCTGGGCCAAAAATCAGGCACTTAACTGACTGAGCCACCCAGGCGCCCTGTTTCTTTCCTCTTTAAAGCAAAAAGCACAGCGTGATACTTGTGTTTTAGAGTTTTGGAGCCGGAAGATAATCTGGTCTAACCTCATCATTGTACTGGTGAGGAGGCTGCAACCTACATGGTTAGATGATTTATTCAGTCAACTAGTGGATTAGAAGAGACCAGAATCCAGATTTTCTTAGGGTCTGACTCGGGTCCCCTGAGGATTGTTGGGGGAAGGAGCATGAGAAAACCAAACCCACCTCCCACCGTCACTTTCTCAGAAGGCTGACATTAACAGACTAGTTCTGGCTGAGACAGAAAGAAGCCAACCAGTGGCTGGGAGACAGACACCACTGGGGTATCTTTTTGTCCTTGAGCAAAGAGTGCTCTGAATTCAATTCAAGGTGAATCAATAGAGACAATATTGAAATTCAAAAGAAAAATCAACAGGGTGCCTGGCTGGCTCAGTGGGTTATAGCTTCTACCTTCAGCTCAGGTCATGATCTCAGGGTCCTGGGATCGAGCCCCGCATCGGGCTCTCTGCTCAGTGGAGAACCTGCTTCCCTTCCTCTCTCTCTGCCTGCTTCTCTGCCTACTTGTGGTCTCTGTCTGTCAAATAAATAGATAAAAATCTTTAATAAAAAAAATAAAATAAGAATCACCGTTCTGGTTTGAGCCATACTTCGCATACTCTATCATACTTTGCTGCATATATGTTATATATGTTCTACATAATTTATTAGCACCACGCTCTAACCAACTGAGCTAACCGGCCGCCTTTGTTCTACATAATTTAGTTTGCTTCAAAATCCTTCAGCTCAACAATTTGGATAGCAGGTTAGTGCTTTGATTTTAAAGGTAGACATACCATGGTTTAATACCCTTAATTCAGTGTTTTCCAAAAGTTTACTGACGTAGAATTTAAAAAAGTTTCTATAAGGGAACTTGTAGGTAGTTTTAGTTATTTCTTCTTGTCAATTTACCTTTTCTGACCTTTATCCCCTTATTGTTCCTTCTGCCTCCATTGTTTCTTAGGCTAGATTTTCCCCCAGCTCAATCTTTCCCAGCCCAATCCATACCTTGGCCAAATCCAGTCCATACCTTGGCCACTGGATAGCTCTCTCTTCATCTTTCAGGGCAGGGATTCTGGAACTTTAGTGTTACTTAAGAATAGTCCTGGGAGCTCAGACCCCACTTCTGAGATTCCAGTATAGTTGGTCAGAGATGAGTCCTTGGAGCCGGTGTTTTAAAAACCACTCCCGTTGACTTTGATGTAAGCGGTCCATGCATCCCAGTGCTGCATGGTGTCAGGTTTCGAGTGCACTAATATAAATCATAGGAACCCCTACACTTGGATCCCTTTACCTAATCATAAGAACCTTTTTTATCTGTGCTACTCTGGCCACTGGCTCTGTCTGTGGGACCTAGTGTTTTCTTCACCTGCACTTGAACACCGTTAATGGGGAAGAATTCTAGTTTCCCATACAGTACTGTCATCTTCTAGTTAATGAATCTGGTCCAAGGAACTCCACTTCCAATGATGTGAGGCTTGAAGGCCAAGAGGTAAGACACCTGCCGCCACCAAAGAGTGACCTTTGGGAAGGAACAAGTTTTAAAGAGTAGCTGGCTGCAGGCTTTCTTTGGATTCTAAGGAACTCATAAGAGCAAATTAAGTTGAGTAATAATACTTAAAGTACCAGACCACAGATAAATAGAATTTTCTATGGGAAGTTTGGAATGGAGAATAGCCTTTCACAAAAATGATAAAATGTTTCCTGGTTCTTAGAAAAAAAAACATTATCTCTACAAAAGGAGGTCAGTGAGAACTCTGCTGTGATTCATCGACTGTGAATAACATGTGAGTGGAGACTTAGCGAACCTGCCTAGGACATTATGAACATTTTTTTTTTCCACGAGGAGTGTAGTGGTTTGCGTATGAAGCAGTAGATTTTTTGGGAAAAAAATATTTTTCTTCTATTCTAGTGGGTGAACTGAGAGTATTTGATGAAGATAGAGATTTGTAGATATAGGAGCTGATAAGGCCCTACCGACCTTTCTGTATTCTTTTTTTTTTTAATAAAGATTTTTATTTATTTATTTGACAGACAGAGATCACAAGTAGGCAGAGAGGCAGGCAGAGAGAGAGGAAGGGAAGCAGGCTCCCTGCTGAGCAGAGAGCCTGATGCGGGGCTTGATCCCAGGACCCCGGGATCATGACCTGAGCTGAGGGTAGAGGTTTTAACCCACTGAGCCACCCAGATGCCCCCTGATCTTTCTGTATTCTTGATTCTGCCAACTGTTTTTAATCATGAAGGAAGCATTTAAAATGTTTTGACCATGTATAGATGGTACGTTCTCTTGTTTCAGCCTGTTGGCAAGATTGGTGATTTAGAAATGTTACTCAGTTTTCATGGGGGTCATGAACTCGCTAAACCCTGATGGAGTTTTCTTATTGCTGGGAGAGGGACTGATGAGCTTGGCTCTGGATGCTTGTTTTTTAGAAGCATTATTTGACAGGAGGAGGAGAACGAAACAAGCGGAGTGATGGAAGCCACTTTTTACTGCTAATTTCTTCCTTTCTCATATATAAGATCTTGCTCAACTTATGGTCCTCTAATAAAATGCATTGGGAAATCTAGGCCCATAGACTCTGGTACCAGCATGCAAATTTTCTTCTTCTCTCTCTCTCTTTCTTTTTTGCCAAATAGTTCTCCTTTGAGTCATCAAGGTAGACACAGCCAGGTGAAAAGAGATCAAATCTTGAAGAATCTTCATTTGCTTGTGTTAAAGTGAAAAATGGGCTGACTTGATTTTAAATAAATAGAAATGCCCTTAAAAAATTCTCCCCTGTTTTTCCTTCCTCTTGCAAGGTGCACAAGAAACTGAGAGAGAGAGAGAGGGGAAAAATATATATATATATAACAAGTTGAAAAAAGGCAATCCATATTCTCTCTTATACTCTTGTCATAAACTTTTTCCACATCAGAGAGAATATAGTGTTAGTCCACTTTGGACCCTGTCCATATGGGCTAGTTACTGCAAGTTTTAGAAAGACTTTCTTGTAATATAATTTCACCAGTTGCTTGGCATGGGTCCCTGATAGACAGGCTAGGAAAACTGGTAACAGAAGCTGGTGAAAAGGCAGAGGCTTTTAATGTCTTATTCAATTCACTCTTCATAAGAGGTATCAGATGTGAAGGAGCCTGGAACAGTTCCCAGTTTTGATGAAAGTAAAGAGAGTCAAAATAGAAAAAGAGTTAAAAAGTGCTTTGAAGAACTGGAACTATTTGTATTAGTCAGGCATGCTGGGTATTGAAAGAACTAGCAGGTGCCACTGGGGTGGTGGTCATTATTGTTATTATTTTTTAATTATGGAGATAAAGTGAAGTCTCTCAGAATTAAAATATGTTTTTTTTGTGACTAGCTTAAAAAATGCACAGCCGAAACAGGTTGACCACGGAAATTATAGACACGTCAGACTAACATCAAATACATGAAGAGATATCAGAAAAAAAAAATCATCAAGTAATTTATTACTATTTTTAGATGAGTCTAGTAACCAACTGGGTTTTGCATAAACTAAATGGCATTAGGCTAATCTGTCTTTTATATATAGAAGGAGACGACAGGTAAATAATGGATATTGGGTAACAATGGATAATAATGTATTCATCTTAACTTTAATAAGCTGGTACTTTCTCTCATCTGGAGTAATGGTATATGCAAGAATGTCACATCCATAGAGCATGTAGAATTTTTCACACTGTCAATGAAGGGATATTTAGGCATGATAGCCCATAGTGACCACTTGTATTGTGGGTAACTCGATTAAGAATTGGGGAACATGACATCAACTTTGTAGACTTCACGGAGTTCCTGATTCTCTACAAAATCTGGAGGAATTAAAACTGACTTTACCAAATTGGAAAAATGACATGCTATAGGATTAAATTAGTTTTGGATAAAACATGAGTAGCAACTAACTATAAGTTGAGGAAAAATTACCCTTATTGTAGCAATCTAAGCATGACATGCAAAGGAGAGATGGAGAACATGATTGGATTTGGGGAAGATTTTAGAGGAAAACTTGAAGGCACCTGATCGCTAATTGGATAAGGAAGTGAGGTGTTTATGTTTTGTACTGACACTTTGTATTTTTACACTGCCTATTAGTGTCCTATTCTATTTTTTTGTAGCAGAAGGAACATAACATCTAGCTAGAATCCTTAATCCTTTATTCTTTCTTCATTTATTAAACATCACAGCCACATTATACACTGTCAGTTTTGTTTCATTTTGTTTTGTTTTTAAGGAAAATGAGGATCTACGTTCAAATGTCCCAATAGGAAATATTGTAACTGAGACATTTATTGTGAAGTACTACCTTGTTTTCTTGCTTCCAGTCCAGGGCTATTTTACTAAGCCCAGAGAGAATGGAGGTTGGGATCAAGGCCGGAGTGGTCAGAAAGGAAATAGGCAGATCTGAGAGAGATTCAGGAAGTAGAGGTGATGTTGGGATGTGGAGGAGAGAGGGAGGTTCAAACTTAAGTTCCAGTTGGGATGGCAGGTTGGATGGAGGTGGGACCCTGGCAAGGAAGTAATAATTCTCTTTTGCGGGGGTAGGTGGTGCATTTGGTTTTGGTTACGTTGAGTCTGAGGTGTCCGCAGGCCATCTGAGTGGAACTCTTCCCTGGTCGTTGGATACGTGTATCTGAATGAACAGCAGGGACCAGCAACCATGAGCTGCGTGTTACTTCTGAGCCAGGTAGAAATGGATGATGACAGATCTACGTGGGAAGAGCAGGGAAGCTGCTCAACTTTCTAATGCCTAAAAGCTGGCATTTGGCCCCAGGTGACTTAGTGTAGCATGGGCCAGTGAGGCGGACTAAATAAAGGACTAAAATAAAAATGTTAAGTGTGACTAATTTGATCATTATAAAAATATATATGCCTGTAATTAAGGGGAAAAAGCAGAGGTGAGAATGCATATGCACTTGTGATTTAGGAGATAGACCTTATCTTTGTTTATATCAAGAATCGGTGTTTGCACTTGTAGTAGGCTGAGATTCTGGGGGCGATACTGCTTTGTGGAGACCGTGGCTCTCGAACAGCTGAAGTTCTAGCATGTTCTGACTGGACAGAAATTCCTTCCTACCTGGCTGGACTCACCAATGGCCATGCGACTTGCCTCAGCCAGTGAAACGAGGGAAAAGGTGATGCGCGTCCCTTCTGGGCAGAAGTTTTATGAGACCGTATGTGGTGCTATCCATCTCTTTCCTTCTGCCAGGAGGCTGACAATAGTGAGATCGAAAGTTTGGTCCCAGAGTGAGAATGTAGAATGTGATTTCATGCATGGACGTGTAGCATGAGTGAGGAAAAGAGCACAACACTGTCAGTGGAAGATGTTGACAGTTGTGAGTTGTTCGTTCCCATGCCCTCATTAAGCCTATCCTGATTGATACGCAGTATCCGGGTATAGTGACTAGTTTAAGGACGTTTCCTCTTTTGCCAACTGTCAGATTTAGTCTAGAAGTTTATTAGCCTATTTCAGAATGTACCAAGGACCATGTAATTCATTTTAATCTTCCAATTTCAGAGTGAAATTTCCATGTGAGTCTTTTTCTTCTAAAGAGGGATTATGGCAAATCATATCTAAGATGCTTAATTATTATAAAGTCTCCGTTATGTGGAGGTCAGGACTATAAACTAGGGCAGAGAACGGGGAAGGAAATTTCTAAGACCTCAAATAACTCAAGTGTGTAGTGGTCACACATTCCAAAAGCCAGAGCCCCAAGACATTATTACTGTATAGGCACCAGTTCAAAGATTGTTTAGTTTTAGTTGCACAGGATTAACAAGCTTCGTTATCGCATTCCTCTACCCTTAGCAGATTAAAGGCTACCAATTAAGAGAGGCGGACTGTGAGCACTAGTGGAGGCAGTTATACTAAAAACTGGGGGAAGAGAAAGTCTGACAAAAAGAGGAGAAAAAGAGAAACTTGAGAAGTAGCTTCAGAACTCCTAAGTCCCTGCCATGGGGAAACGTTTGGGATTGTGGCAGTAGTCCCATACGTATCAGTAGCCAGAGGGGTGCGGTGATATTTTATAAAATTAGGATGAACCCTGTCCTCAGGAAAAAAAATTTTGACGATGTGTTATACCCTGATAAGACAGGGTCCTCCTACAAAGTTAAGCCTAGAAGGGACATGAGGTAAAAAGGAATAAGCTCTAGTTTTCAGAAAACTCATTCATTCATTTAGTCAACAAATGTTTATTGTTGACTGCAGTGGAAATTAAAATGCTCGTCCTCAGGGACCCAAAGATAGGTTAACTGTCTCTGTCCTCCAGGGGTTCACGGAGATAGAAAAGTAAATGTTTGCAACACTGTGACCTGCGTCTTATTGGAGGTGTGTACAAGGTGTGATGGGACCTGGAAGAGAGAGGCAGGCGAATTTTTGTTGAGGGAGGGTGGTGCCTTGAGAAAGATCCCACGGAAAAGCAGTGGTTCTGCTGGGTCTGCAGTGGTTGGTTTAGCAGATCAACCAGTTGGCTGGGATCAGTATTGCGGAAGGGGAGGAGAGAGGCCGTCCCAAGCAGAGAACAGAAAGAAAGAACAAGTGAGGAGGCATGGAAGCCTGTGGTGTGTTGTGGCGAGGAAGGGGCATGTGGTTCTAGAGGGAGATGAGCCTGCCTGGGGCGGTGGGGTTTGCCAGGGGGCCCCGCGGGTGGCAGGTAATAGGACGGTGACTGGACTCAAGCAGACTGGGATCTATTCTCGTTTTTTCTTTTTACCAGCTGTCTGATTTCTAATTCACACCTTCAGAGACGAAATTCTCCAGGTCATTCTTTGGCCTTGAATTAGAATTCTCTTACGTCATGGATTTCTTCTTGCACAAACTGTGCAGTTTTGCATAAACTAACATTTACTGCGGGCTGTTCCTAAACACAAATATGAAAGAGCTCTATACTGTTTCGGCCCGAATGATGAACAGCACAGAACTGAACGTTTAAATTCCTCTGAAAACTGTGATGGAGCACAACCAACAGTAATGTCAGGTTTCTCTTGTTTGCTTTCTGTATCAGCGCACCGATAGAATACTAAATTCTGCTGGGCGGAACCATATTTGTGGGTTTCTTCAAAATATAATTTATTGAGGAAATATTGTGAAGGTAAGGCAAAATACAGGTGTAGTCCATTTCAGAAGATCCTAAATGAAAAAGTGCAGATTTCCTTTTAAAAGTCCCACAATGTGTCAAAACTATTTTTTTTACTTTTATTCGTGATCATCTGAGTGACTTGTTTGCCCCACAGAGTAAGATGCCAATGAGGAAGAATATTTTCGTCTCCTTTCATCCTGTTGCCTTGAGGTTCATTTATATATTTATATAAAATATACTCATATAAATATATTATGTATATATTTATATATATAAGTGAACCTCAGAGCAACAGGATTAAATATAAATATACATATTCATATTAGAATAAAATTTTACTTTAATAAATGTAAACTTTTTTATGTTTCTGGAGAAAAATCATTTTAATGTATTAACCAAACAAGCATTTACATGTTTGTTGTTTTAAAATGTAGTAACTGAAGATGCACTGTTATGAAAATGCGACGTTTCTAAAGCAATGGGAAGAAAGTCAATGCAACGCAATAATATCCCTCTACCTTTGGAGTGTATATTACCAAAGGTAATATACACTCTACCTTTGGAAGAAATAAAACATTTCAAGAATTGCATGTGATGTAGCATGCAAAATAAAATGGACCCTAATGTGAAAATCAAGCACTTTTAGAGGGCGAGTCTTTCCACTTAGTGGTCATTTGTCTTCCAAGAGTTCATGGTATTGGTTCCTGGCTAGGAAGAGGCTGTTTGGGCACAGCGAGTGTGACAAGGAGTGACGCCGCCTTAGGATAGAGGAGATCAGACTGGCATAACCCTTTCACATTTTTCTGCGCTAATCCACTGGTCTCTTTTCTAAAAAGCATTCATGTGCGACAGGGCTAGCCATGCATAAGCTCCCCACCAGGCTTCCTAATGAGTTGACCAAGAACCATGACCAGACCAGGTGGTAAAGTCACGTCAAGGCTTGGCAGCAAGCAGGCTCGCTCTGTGCTGGTGTGCGTGACCCCCTTGCTCTGGCTCCACCGTCGCTGGCGGTTTAACAGGAAGGAGAAGGCAAGCTGACTTCATTCAGCATTTCTGGGAAGTCTCTCCTGAAAGAGGCGCTGGCTGGGACTTCACAGTGAGACTCTCCGGCTCTCTGTAGTCTCATTTTTCACGCACAGCCTTGAGTTACGATGTTTGCTGGAAGCGTGCGGACATGCTCATGGAGTGTTCGCTCAGCAGTTTGCAGTGGGAGAGAAAGGGACTCTAGGTCTTGCCCATAAAGCAGTGTGTCTATAAGTGTCGTTGAGGACATGAACGGTATAAATATAAGGCGATGATGTATACAACTGCATTCAGCTTTCAGACCATAAATGCGTACACTGGACAGACTTGGCCATTCGTGGTTAAATTAAAGGGTCAGAGAAGTATAAGGCTGTCCCAAGGCCATTGCTCTGGGCGCGAGGATCTCCTCCCCTTGCTCCACCAGTCCGGGGCCTCTGTGGCTGGTTTTTCCATCCAGCAGTTGGTTAAGGCCTGGAAACCAGTGCATGGTTCCCAAACGTGGGGGACTCGGTGCCAGAGATTTAGGACACTAATTTATACCCGAGACTTTCTTTTTACAAGTTGGTAGTTGTATTAGTCTTTGGGGACAAATGAGAGAAACCCAGTCACTGGTAGCTTCAGTAAGAAAGAGAACACTAGCTCCGGACAAGTACCAGGTCTGTTGGACTGACAGGAAGAGCTAAGTGACCACAGTGCAGAGAGAGACCGTCTTTTTTCTAGCTTGGCATGTGGATATCAGGAAGAATTCGGATTGGCTCTTTTGGGTCTCAGGTACCCCGTAGGTCTACTGTGGGGAGGGGGGTGAGGTGCAGTAGTGGTGGGGGGAGGGGTAGGATCCATTCCCAGAGAAGGGGCAGGGAAACTTCCCTAGTTACACAGTTCCTTTTGGTGCTCCATGGGTGAAACCAATTTCAACAGATTATCACTTATCCTGGGGTCACACTATTCTGTCCCTAGACTGCTCTGATAGGCCCTCCTAACTTACTTTGTATTCTTATTCTCTAAAGAATCTTTAAAACTTTTATCCTTGAAGGAGCTTGATGGGCTCTGGTGAGTGTAAATGTTTCTTCTCATCACTGTGCTCCACGGTCTAGGAAGCAGTCAATAAGAAAACATCCCTCCTGCATTTCCCATCAAGTTTCCCGTGTTAGATACATGTATTTTCAAGTCTTTAGTGATCAGTGCTGTATTTTTCCCCTTCTGTGCAAGTTCATCTGTATAGGATCAGACTGGGCAGTGGGGTGGGGTGAGGGAATGGCCTCCCCATTGCTATTGCATTGCATTGCACTGCATTGCAGTGCCAAGCTATTTATTCAACTTTTTTACGCAATTTTTAAAAATCCTTTTTTTTGGGGGGGGGCGGATTTCAAACTTATAAGATTTTAAGGTATGGTATAAGGAACAATTTCTTTGGAATGTCCATTGCCAGCAAGATGCCTCATCACCACCAATTATTTGAGTATGGATTTCTTATAAACCAGGGTCTCCCGTGGTCACAGGACAGCCATCAAAATGTGGAAACTAGTATTGATTTATCACTGTCATCTGACCCCTAGGCCCCGTTCAGGTTTTGCCAGTTGTCCCAATGACGTCCTCTATAGCAGAGGCATCCAGGCTGATACCCTGTGTTGTGTTTACTTATGTTTCCTCAGCTTCCTTCCACCAGGATCAAGTCCTTAGTCCCTCGGTCTTTCATGACACCTTTGAAGGTTAGATAATGTTCCTCAACTTGAGTTTGGCTGAGCTTCCTCCAGGATTGTATTCAGGTTAGGTGTTGTTGGCACGGATTTCAGGGACGTGGTTCTATATTCTTTTCACTGCACCCTACCGGGTGACACATATTTTGTCCCAATACTGATGATGCTCACTTTGATCACTTGATTAAGATCATGTCTGTCGGGCGTCTCCAATATAAAATCACTTTGTTTCCCTTTGTAATTAATCCAGTTTTTGTTGGAATCCTTTTTTAAAAAAAATATTTATATATTTATTTGACAGACAGAGATCACAAGGAGGCAGAGAGGCAGGCGGAGAGAGAGGAGGAAGCAGGCTCCCCGCTGAGTAGAGAGCCCGATGCGGGGCCCCATCCCAGGACCCTGGGATCATGACCTGAGCTGAAAGCAGAGGCTTTAACCCACTGAGCCACCCAGGCGCCCTGTGGGAATCCTTTGAGACTAGATCTATATCTTCATCTTCATGAAACTGTTAATTTTTTCACTTATTCATTTTTTATCACTATGGACTCACGATTTCTTATTTCACTCAGCAGGTTATAATCCATCATTTCCATTATTTATTTCGATCCCTCTGTTGTCCCACACCTGGCTCTTGTGAACTCCTGTCAGCAGGTTTCTCTCTCTTTTAGATATGATTCTGTAATTCGGGCACCTCCTCACTTTCTGGCACATTCAGATGTCCCAGGCTCATCTGATATTTTCCCTGTTCATTCCTGGAATCAACCATGTCTCCAGGGATCCCTGGCTCCTTTTCGTGAAGAATGGGGGTTGGAAGTGGACCATTAGGGCATCAGGTATGCTCATCGCTCTTGGAGTGTTGCTGCTTCCAAGCGCCTCTCAGTTGTTGGAGCTAGGAAGTATATGTGTTTAAATATGTGTTAAATATCATTAATTTCTGAGTTCACACCAATACCTTCCATTATAATTTTTTTCCTTTCCCTACTTGTAACTCCCTTCTCTGACAGTGAGAAACCTGCATCCTGTCATCTTCAATGTACTTATTTATTTGACCAACAGGCACCCCTGCCACCCCAGTACAGAACAAGTTTGGCTACCACTGCCGCTGGCTGCCCCTTAACCCCCGCGCTTGATGGGAGGCTCCTGTGCCAAGCCACTGTAGTGATGTCTGTAGCCACTACCGGCACCTTTAATGGTGGCTATGTCGATTTTAGGCCAGCTTAGGAAACATAAGGGAAAGATTTCTTATCATTTGGTATAACCCAGGACTGCAGTTGTGTGGGGATTGGTAGATGGGACTATAAAATAATATCTAGATCAAACTGTAGAAGTAACAAGTACCAGGATGTAGCTGTCTGAACAAGCTTCCTTTGTGGGGGTAGCTTTGCTTGGAGGTTACATACTTATACCACTGGAGACATTGCTGCTCACACAGTTTTGGAACATCTCCTTCTGGAACTGCTTTGATAACTGCCTTAGGAGCCAATCCAGAAACTCAACCTTAAATGGTCCAACATCAGAGCAATGAGAGCTGCTTAGATATTTGGAAAAATTGTATTATTTTTACCCCAATTCCTTGCTTACATGCTTTTCTTCCCTTCTAGACTGTGAGCCCCTCAAGAGCTGAGGCTAACTCCCTATTGTCGAGTGTCCAATGCAGTATCTGTTGCATAATTCAATGAATGAATCTTATTTTTGATTCAAACCATTTTCTCTAGCTTATATGCCAGATTTAGTTCCAAATGACTCAGCTGTTTCCCAAAACGAAAACCACCCTCAAAGGATGAATATTTACCACAACTGAAAAAAAAAAAATCAAAAGTAGATGTCTCAGGCATTGGATGCAATATCAAAATAGGAGTTTTCACAGAGTTTTAAGCAGTCTCAAGAATATGCATCTAACATGCCAAAATGTCTGTTTAGAAGGTGGTGACATTCTTTTATTGCATCTCTGAGCTGTGGTGTTTGTTAAAAGATCCACATCACTTCTTTATAGCCAGTTATATTGTATCTGCATCATAAACTGAATGCTGATAATGAGATCACAGCCACCAGAAATATCTCCCTATGTTTTATACTTCGCTGCCGCTGCTGCTGATTTATGGCCTGAGCTAGCTAGACATCGTAGAGTGCTGTTCTCGCCCCTTAAGAATGTAGCACGTGTTGTTCAACGCAATACACAACAATTCTTGATATAAAATGTCCATATTCTGCACCCCCCCCACCCCCGGGTTCTAAACTGTCATCATTCAAGGCTTCTGCCAGGTCCTCCCTTATCCAGAAGGAGAAGGAGGCAGAGCTACCCTGAAGGGTGTACAGAACCGAACAGCGATCATCTATGTTCCTTGTAGCGTGCTTCCTCCAAATGTTTATGTAACGGAAATATTTTAAAAAATTAACCACCTTGGAAATCTTAAGGGAAGAAAGCAGAATTGAACAAAGGAAGGAACGCGCAGCTCGGTATGTGTGTATGTGCTTGTGCAATGGACGGGCTGTGGGTGAGTGAGGACAAGGGCCGTAGGCTTTGAGAGGCAGGCTGCCCGCTTCTCTCCTTAGACTTGTGTTAGTGCTTCTTGGGCCTCTGTAGGTGCTTGCACTGGGAGCCTTCTGATGGTCCCTGTCCTTGGGTCAAGGCAGGGTGGTGTTGCGGCTGGGAGAAGAGCCCGAGGTTTCAGGCCTCACCCACGAATTCTGCCTGCCCTTGTGCAAGTTTCTTAAGGAGGCTCATGCAGATGTGTTGAAAGGTTTAAACTAAAGCACTCACCAGATAAATGATGGAAAGGAAGGTCTACCAAGGGGTTGTTTATCCTGCATTTTATTTTGTGTTTTTAAAAATCTCAAGATGGGGGCGCCTGGGTGGCTCAGTGGGTTAAGCCGCTGCCTTCGGCTCAGGTCATGATCTCAGGGTCCTGGGATCGAGTCCCACATCGGGCTCTCTGCTCAGCAGGGAGCCTGCTTCCTCCTCTTTCTCTCTGCTTGCCTCTCTGCCTACTTGTGATCTCTCTCTGTCAAATAAATTAAAAAAAAAAAAAATCTCAAGATGGTGGAGTTGAAGGAGGTGGGAGGGAGGGGTGGCTAGGTGATGGACGCTGAGGAGGGTATGTGCTATGGTGAGTGCTGTGAATTGTGTAAGACTGATGAGTCACAGACCTGTACCCCTGAAACAAATAGTATATTCTATGTTAAAAAAAAAAAAAATCTCAAGATGGTGGTATTGCTTCCAACTCACCAGTTCATTTTCTTCCCCAGTCCCTGCCTTGTTGGCCTAGGATGTCACACCGGAGACGTCCCCGATTGCTGTGCCCAATGAGAGACCGGCTGGCCTTACTAGGGCAGGGTTCACAGAAGCAGGCTGAGATAGGCACCTTGAAGGAGAGGTTGGATTTCTGTATTTGGAGAAAAACCAAGGGAAGTTCTACGTGGAGAGCATTTGCTATGACTTTACCATTTAGATTTGGGGGGGATAGGGCTATAGACATTCTGATGTTTCTATTAAGGCTGTCAGGGCTTAATGAAGTTCCTCTTGGAGCCAGAGCCACACGTGCTTCTGGTGGTTGGATCAATTGATTTACCCACCCTGGGATCAGGGAGCAAACTGGAATCAACAGTGCCACCAAGTGGCAACAGGCTAATCAGCAAGTGGAAACGCTGATGGCAACTTTGAGTGCTTTGCCCAGACTCTCTGTGTGTTTTTCTCTCTCTAAAAATATGATCAAGTCTCTTTTTCTTTTGATGGGTATAACGAGGCTCGTCTGGGAAATGAACCTTTATCTGGCATGTTGCAAAGGTTGAGTAGATGATTCCTCTTTATTAAGCCATCAAAACCACTGCAGGTTTGCCCAACGGAGCACGTTGTGGAAGCCATACCTGGGCATAGGTGTGCACAAGCCATTTGTGAAAGCACAGGTATGGGGCTGTGTGTGTTGGGATCTGAGAAGTGTTTCAAGGTGCACTGAACAGGGATGAAGGTCCAAGATGATAAATCAATACTATATAGAGAATTTGAAATACTACAGATAATACAAATGTCTGTATTTAAGAAAGGAAAATATTTATGTTATTACAGTCCATAATCTTTTCGTTTTTTTTATTTAGAGGATTGGTTTTTCTTGTGAATGTGTTTGTTGTGATAATTTGGAAGATTGTTCTAAAACAGTACACTTTACTTGCTATTAAATACTTTGTAAGTAACATATAATGTTAAGATTTTAAAGATGCACAACAACTGACTTCATTCTTGTCCATTCTTCTGTCATGAAGACAAGAGTTTATTTCTGTTTATGCCGAGGTGTTCATTTTTAGATCTAATTTTAGATCTGAAATGTGAGATAAGCTTCTAGCTTTGTTGCTTTCCCCTTACTTTTTTCTTTCCTGTAGAACGCATTCCCTCCGTCCATCTTCCCCTCCACTCCCTACAAAACCTGGTTTTCAGAATAGTGCCAGTGTCGAGAGCCCGTGTTCTAGAGCCAGTCCCTTGGTATATTTTTTATGACCCTGACTCTGCAGTATCCACTTTACTTGATCTTTTAGATGTTCATAGGATTGCTTTTCTAAGAGCTCAAGAATCTTTTGGTCCTTAACGGTGTTGGGAAGCGCATAGCTGGCGCTGCTAAGAGGTCTCTCAGTTATATTGTGCCTAAGGGACATTAACCCAGGGGAGAGAGATTTCCTCCTGCTTTCCAAGTTTGTGGTGGGAGGGACTGGTACTAGGAGACTTATGGATGAGGTGGAAGTCGGGCACAGAAAAAGAAGAAGGGGTACAAAGGTGAAAGGGAAGCAACGGATCATCAGCTGAATTCTGACCATGGAAATGGCAGTGGTTTCATTTTTATTGCCAAAAGCAATTTAAAGCGCACTTTACTCCTCAGCAAACACGAGGGGGATGAATTAAGGGAAAAGCTTTTATTTCTCTCGCTCCCACTTCTTAAAAGAAAGGTAGGTGCATGATTTTTTTTAGTACTGTGCAGAACAAGAAGCAAAGATAGACTAACAACATAATTATAAAGTTGGCATTGTAATGAAGATCCTCTTTGAACTGGGGTGGCTATGATTTGAATGTGGTCATTTTTTGGGGGGGGTAAAATGTACGTAATTTCACAGTTACCATTTTGACCATCTTTAGAAGTATAGTTCTGTGGCTTTAAGCTCCCGTTGTCATACAGCTGTTACCACCATCCATCCATCTCTAGAATTTTTTCATCTTTTAAGTGAAAGTGCAGCTCTGTTCCTAATAAACACTAACTCCCCATCCCCCTTCCTCTTAGCCACTGGCAACTACCATCCTGCTGCCTGTTTTCTATGAATTTGACCACTTTAGGTACCTCATGTACAGGGAATCAGACAATATTTGTCCTTCTCCGACTGGCTCAATTCACTCACCACAGTGCTAATCAAGATTCATCTATGTTGTAGCCCGTGTCAGAATTCCCTTCTTTTCTGAGAGTTAAAAAAAAAAAAAAAAAGAATTCCCTTCTTTTTTAAGGCTCAGGAATAGTCCATCGTTTGCGGATGCCACGTTGTGTTGGTGCCTTCATCCATTGATAGACGCATGGGTTCCTTCTACCTTTTGGCTGTTGTCAATAATGCTGCTGGGAACCTGGCTATCCAAATGTCTGTTGGAGTTCGTGCTTTCCGTTCTTTTAGGTGTATTCCCAGAAGTGGCAATGCTAGGTCACACGGTGGCTCTGTGCTTCCTTCTTTGAGTAGCCGCCATGCTGTTTTGCACAATGGCTGCCTCACTTTGCATTCCCACCAGCACTACACAAGGGCTCCAGTGTCCCCACATCCTTGCCAACACTTGGTATTATCATTTTTTATAATAGCTACCCTAATATGGCTGAAGTATCATCTTGTGGTTTTGGTTTGTGTTTTTCTAACAACTGGTGATGCTGAGCTCCTTTTCATGTGCCTTTTGGCCATTTGGAGATTTTTTTTTTTTTTTTTTGGACACCTGCCCATTCAAGTCATTTGCTTCGCTTTAAAATTGGGTGGTTTGTTATTTTGTTGTTGAGTTGTAGCAGTTCTTTGTGTATTTTGGATATTAGTCCCTTATCAGATAAATGATTTGCAAATATTTTCAAAGGGTAGCTATATTGAAGGGAATTGATTATTTAGGTGGATGATGTCCTGGGCTGGGAAGATCTGCCATCCTGCGGTGTGACTTAAAAGCTACTGAAGCCAAGACTGGACGAAAATGAAGGGCGCCCTATCGTCAGCCAGTCTGTGCTGCAGAGAAGCTTTCACTTTTGGGTGATGATATTGTGTTTCTATAAGGATTGGGTTTGCCATAGTAAAGCAACCTCTGCCACCTCTTTTGAGTGTGACAGCTTGGTTAGGTGACATTGCCTTTGGGGGGTACGACATCACAGATTACAAAGGGAACTGCGGGAGACCCAGGTAACAAGTAATGTCGGAGCTGTTCTTAGGTCTTGTGAAGTCGGGGGGCCGAAGAAGAAAGACTAGCTCTCCGTTCCAGCTCTCCTGTTATTGATGTGTGACACAGCCCCGTCAGTCTCCAGCCACACCGAAGACATGAAGAAACTGGTGGGGGTTAGAGAGGTAGTTTTCCCTTGGCATTTATGTGAGTGTTTGTTGGCACGTCACTTCGTGCATTTGCTGTTCAAAATGCCATCACTGTATTTCGACATCCATGGGAATCCCACTCTTATTGTAGAGTGGAGGAACATTTCTTTCATCCTATTTCTTTCTTTCTTTTTCTTCTTTTTTGGGGGGAGTCGTATTCATAAAAGAAGTTAAACGAGTAAATGAGAAACAACATTTTACTAGGGAGGCATTAATAAGAGAGTCTCTCTGTTAACAACATTCTCTGTGCAGTGGATGGTATCTGTGAAGGAGGAACCCCACAGAAGCTCGTGGCAGAGTTTCTGTCCACAATGAGCCATCAGCCTCGTTGGGGCTGCATCTAAAAAGACATAGGGATGCGTGGGGCAGGCATATGTATAAGTCCAAGCAGACCCAGTTCAAATCATAAATGTTGGCTAATTGAATTTAAATTTTAAAAAGAAGAAAAAAAGTAAGACAAAAAATCATAAATGTGCTAAAAGATGTGCATCATATGGTCCTTAGGCTTAGGTGTGGAGAGAAACCATGAAAAGGTAAGGATTTTGAGCATAGTTTTGAAAGAAGGGAATGATAATGTGGATTGGCATAAAAACAAAATTGTCATTGTAGAGGAGCTGTTACATATTCTCCTCTCTTTTCCTCCTTGCTGTGTATAACAATGCTCATGGAAATCCATTAGGTAACAGGATTTGTTTGACTTCGGGTAGGGGTGTAGTAGTAAAATTATTGAATATGATGAATGAAACCCTTTGTCAAGGGTTAGGAAAGGCATAACTTCTTCAGAGGTCATGATGGGTCTTTTAGACTCAGGCTCCTCTTTGTGGAGGTCACACAGTGTGTGTCTCTTCGTCCCAGCCTCTGTTCCGGCACGGAGTTGGCCCTGGTGGGGCCTGCGTGGGGCAGTAACTGCTTCTCTCTAGACTCATTTTGGTTGTGACTAGCGTAGAGCTGACCTGACAGCCGAGTCCTGAGCTGCCTGTGGGGACTGACCTGGAGCCACCTTGGTGTGCCCTTCTGTCCCTTGTCCTCCCTGTTATGGCAGCCAAAGCCCCAAGGCCTGCCTTTTCCTTGTCCTGCACCGGTTTTGGAATTTTGTCATTGGCTTCTGATCAAAGTGGCACCTCTAGCATAGAGGGTAGAATAGTGATCCCCAAAAGATACCTACCTAGAGCCTCAGGATGTGACCGTCTTTGTACTAATGGTCATGGCAGATGTAATTAAAGTATGGTTCTCTGGATAAGAGCATCCTACATTGGGGAGGCCCTTGATCCAGTGTAAGTGTCCTTCTAAGAGACAGAAGAATAAAGGACACATCGAGACTAAGATTCTGGGAAGGGGGGAGGCATGAAACAGATCCTCCCTCAGAACCTCCTGAAAGAACCAGCCCTGCTGGAATCTTGATATCAACCTTTGGGCCTCCAGAACTGTGAGAGAATTGTTAAGACTCCTGTAGGAAACCAATCAATCGTGTTTGCTGGACACCTGAGCTAAACAGTGGTTCAGTGAATAGAAGGACACACAGAGCTTTAGGATGGGAAGAATCCTGGAGACACTTAGGTCAGACATTTTCAGCCCTGGTTGCACATTGAGATCACCTGGAGAAAAGGATAGGATGCTTTTGAGACAGGGTTTCTGGGGGCGAGGTTAAGGGATGAAGCGTCCTAGGCAATTTTCCTGCACAGTCTGGGTTCGGAACGAGCTGCCCCATTTTACAGATGAGGGAGCCGAGACTCGTCAGACCTGCCCTGTGGGCCAAGAGAAAGCTTTAAAAATCCTTCTGTGGCGCATGGGAAGGAGAAAAAACTCGCCAAAGAAGGACAGAGGAGGGTGTTTGTGAAACAAACAGGGAAGCAAGGGGAAAGAGATGAGTGAATTTATATAAATTCTTGGGTTTTGTAGGTTCTGGGAAGAATTTGTCTACTAATATTTTTTGGTCACCCCCCCACCCCTGCAAACTTGCTTTTAAAAAAGCATTTATTTGTTCACATAGTATAAGTATTTTCCTTTTTGGACATGTCTGCCAATTTAAAATATGTATGAGTTTTATTACCACCACAAAGGAAGATTCTTAGTTTTTGTTCCCTTAAGAAATCTGATAGTCTAGATTTCCGTTATGGTAAGGGGGGGGTGAATAATTGTGTTTGAAGTCTTATTATGCTAAGTGTTTTAGTAAATAACACGGAAGATTTAATGTTCAGAGTAATTGTTTAAAAAAAAAAGAGTGTCTGTTGAAACAGGACCTGGGTTTCAGGGATGTGGTATTAAATCTAATCACCCCACTTAGGTTATCCCTCCTTTGGAGACTCATAAAGATAAGGGCAACAGGATAATTGGGATATTATGTACTCTTTAAAACAGCATGATTTAGTCCAAGTAGGAATTGCTGGGGCTCTAAATTAATCCCCTGGGGAATAAATGAAAAATATATATGTGATATATTATGGAGGTATGTTTTTTGGTGCTTTGATATCATGGAGTGTCTCCCATTAATCTGTCATTAATTTTAACTGGGGCAATCTGACGGTGATTAAAGCATATCTAGATAATCAGAAGCTAAAGAAGCCCACCGAGAGATTTACTCAAATGATCTAATCAGCTTTTCTTTTCACAGAAGACACAAAACTGAGGTCCTGACAACTCGAGGGCATTAACAATCCCAAGGCACTTTTCATAAGAGTCTGGGTATTTAGCCCCAGTGTCCTGGCCAAATTCCAACTCCAGTAATGCCATTTCGCCTCCCGAAAGTCCCCCTGCAGCTACCAGTGGCTACAGTATTATTCTTCCTTCCTGTCCCAAAGTGTGAGGCTTTGTGGGGAGGTGGCACCGTGCGCCGCAAATCTGATGCTTCCATTCTCTTCTGAGGGCCTGCGTGTTGGCTAAGCTGCCGTAAGGACGTGGCCGGGGATGTTTACACGACTTCCATTATAAGGGGGGATTGCAGAAGATTTACTCTTTCGGAGAACCTGTTTTCATCTTTGGTTAAAAACGATATTGTGACTGATGCTGTAAGATAAAATCAGAAAACCATCAGCTGTGAATACCCGTGTGTACATTTTTATCTCTTTGTACCTTATTTTGTTCTGTAGGCTAGAAACAGTGAGGTCGACGGGTGAGATTTCTGTTCTTGCGCTGACCCCTGCAAGGTTGTATTAAAATTTGTAACAGCAACGATTTCTTAGTTTGTTAAGAAAGTGTAAAGAAAGACTTGGAAGTGCTGCAGAATGCAGAAGATTTAAGGGTGGAATGATGAGATTTGGGATGTGCTGGTGAACAGGTTGAAGGTCCATTGGGAAAATCCTGATTTGGGGAGCAGAGAGATGGTTTATTTTTATTTATTTATTTATTTATTTATTTGGTTTGGCCAGTGACTTCATAATAGTACCGCTGGACACCTTGGAAAGGTATTTGGGAATCTTGTTTTTTGGAACAGTCTGTTCCCTCAGAGAGAGGGGTGATTTCTAGCTGATAGGCAGGAGTGCAATGCCTCAGGGAGGGCTTGCTTGCTTTTCATGAACAGCCCTGCTCATGGCATTTGTAGATTCTCCATGTCATCTCTCTCTCGCGGGGGACTGGGAGAAACCAAGAGAGAACCTGAGGGAAACCAAGGCAGAAAGCTGTGGAAAAGGGCATATAGTCATGACCCCCGAAACCGCCCCCCCAAACAGAAAACAAAGCAAAACAAAAAGATGAGAAAGTTCAAAGTGTCCCAGGGGGATAACCTAAATATTTCGATTTTAAAGGTTGAAACTTGCAGAGAATTAGATCATTAGCCAGCATCTAGACCTTCAAGCCCCTTTCTCATGATTTCCTTCTTTGACATCAGCTAGGACTTTTTGGTTGCAAACACAGCAACTCAACAGGAACTCTTACCGCTGTAGAGGACGCCCCAGCTTGCTGAGCTCATGGTCCCATGTTATCATGCGTCAGCCCTTCCATCCTCCCTCAACTCTTTTCCAGGTAGCCTCTGTCCTTTGTCAGTGATCAGATGGCTTCTTTTCGGCTCTAGGCTTACATCCCAGCCAGCTCAGCAGAGAAGAACTTTCCTTCCGCAGCAGTCTCAATGAAAGCTCCAAGAGTGTTTGGCTGGGTCTGATTTCGGTCACATGCCCATCTCTGTGGCCAGGAGGATGACTCACACGGAAGGGGTAGGGGTGAGATGAGCTGACTCAGGCCAGGGACTGGGCGCATTCCAAAAGCAGAGGACAAGCGGATGCTACCGGCAGAGGAATACCGGGGCTGGGCACCGAAACGCAAACGTCTGCCTCTGACGTGTAAATTACAGTGCATTTATTGGACCGTGCTGACCTACACTTGTTTTCATTTTGTAAAAGGGTTCAACACATTTGACCGTGGGCAGGTTAAATGTAGAATCATGGAACGGGCCGCACAGTCCCGCTTCCCACCGCGTGGACAGACGTTCACAGTTTCGGTGTCCAAGCCGAGGAGTCTTTCAGCTTCTACTTGAATTCCTCTAGGGATATTGTGTTTATTACTCCATAAGGCAGTGTATTTAGTTAAAATATGAATTTATGCTAATGGTTGTTAACGGTTTTTGTGCTAGTGGTTCCCCGTGATCTGTGCTGATGGTCCCTTTTCTGTACTTCGGAGTTATATGGAGTAAATTTAACCTTTCCAAGTCATCGTCTCTCAGCTCTTTCAAATTTCATTTCGTCTCTCGGCCATACGCGCCTCTTTCTCTTCGTTGTTCCCAACTCCTTCCCCTCCCTCTTTCTGCTCTTTTTCATAACATAAAGAAAGCTTATAGGTACTCATTATCAAAGGAACTCTTGCCTCTCCAATTTCATGACAGTTGTTAGACATGTGATTCATTTTCAGAAGTTTCTCGAGTTTCTTTATGAATTACAGGTTGGGGCTCAACGTAAAGAGCTTCTCACAAAAGTGAAATTTAAAAATAGCACTCTCAAAACATTTATGTACCCAATTTTAAAAGTAAAGTCAAATGATTTCAGAAACCTAGGCTGTTCAAGTTTGCCTGTGTGTGTTCTAAGTATTTCCAAGGTGGAACCAATGGAGTATGATGAAGGTAATTCTCGGGTGTCCTTAGGTAACCCATGAATAGAGATATTCAGCTAAATTGGAAAAGAACAATGATTTTGTAGACCAGACTTTAGATTCTAATGCATATTTGATCTAGTAAATGAGCTCCTAAGAAAGGATGTCGCGCTGTTCTCTGTGTTGCGATGTTTTTAGCATGATAAGTCCGAGCAGAGACTATTAACATCTTGGCCTTTCAGAGGAAATTCAGAGGCTTTGATTCCTCATAATTCCCTGTTTGTGTTAGCCATTGACGGTTCTGGATCAGTGTCATTTTCCTTTAGCTAAATAGCTTTGACAGTATTTGTTAGACATGGTGTATCTCGTTCCATTTCCTAGTTTTTCTATTTTAAATCAGATCTCTTTAATCACTAAATTTTGCTGTAATTCTTTACTTTTAGTTTACAGGCACTAACAGGAATACAATTCATCTACAATGAATTTCTACCATCTTTAAAGGAAATCAAATGTACTCATTCATTTAGGTGATTTTTATTGTTTTCAAGGAAAGTTCACCAATAACTGGTTCACATATCGTATGTCTGGCCTGTAAGAGTATGTGGAAAGGAAATTTGGCTTCATCAAGACGCTTCTGACAAGATGAGAGGAAGAGACCGAGTGGACTTGAACGAGTTATCCAAGCCTGGGAGGGAGAGACCCATGCATTCTCTCCTCCCTTTTCCACAGAGCTTAATGCTGATGTGGAAAGATTGATGGACCCCCAAGTTGGCAGAACTATTAGTCAAAGAGGAGGATGAATTGGGGGTGAAGGTGTGGAAGGAGAGAGAGGAGAAGCTAGCACGTAGCCGGGTGTAATAGAGGTGTGCACTGCCGACGGTGAGACCAGAAGAGCTACTTGTCACATGTAATTGCTACAGAAGCCCATCACCCTGCCTTTGTTAATGTTCGTACCCAGTGCAATTTCTTTTCCAGTGACTGTTCCAGGAATAATGTGCCAGATGGAGTGCAAGTGTTCCCAGGTCGGGTGATACCCTATTACTAGTCCCATCTGCTCGCTGCCCCTGGGGCTTTTCAGCTGCAGATTAAAGACTAATACTGAGTGACAGATGCCAAATGGGCAATCCTCATATATAGTAGGTGCTCAATAAATGCCACTGGGTTTGAGTGAAGCTACTAGAGGTGGATGGGCAGCTTTTGCAGCAAAAAACATGGGTTAAGACATTAGCATGTTTTAGAACAGTTTCTACCTACAATTTAGAAGTAAACAATTTCCTTCCTTCCTGCTGTTCTTTCTTCACAAACAAGTATTTTTTGAGAACTTTCTAACCACTCAGTTCATTTTAGGTACTGTGTGTGGGAAACAATCATGTCAGACTTGTTTTTCACAAAGTTGAGGCTGGGTACCTAATTTTTTGCCCCAACACTTGCATTTTTCCCTTTTATCATCTCAAATCATTCCAAATTATTGTCAGCGTTGAAGAAAACAAAACAACACTTTTATTCACTCATGTTAAACAGTAAACCGGGGTCAGTTTCATAGCTTAAATACAAAAGAAACTTGCAAGAGTTCAGTGTTTCTCTATAAGGAAAGCATAGGTTATAGGTCAGATTTTTCTCTTTACCTAAAAGGGGTTTTCTTCCTGTTCCTTAAATCCACTTCCATGTTTGTGAAGGATCTTTTTCCAGGCCCATCAAGAAAAATAACAACAACAACAACAGCTTTCTATTCAATAAAAGGTCACAATGACTGGTTATTGGGTAGACTCAGATATATAGGGAATACTACCTTTACTCAGTATTTATTCCAACACAAGTTCCCGCTGTCACTTTTACAAAGCCCCTTGTCCCCTTCATTTCTTCCCTCTTTTTGCCTATCTAATTCTCAAAGATTTTTTTTTTCCTGCTTGCATACACGGCTTAATTTTCTTTTCCAGGTTACTTTTTTTTTTTTCTTTTTACATCTGTCTGTACATTTCTGTGGCATCTACCACCGTAGTATGGCGTTTTTAATAGTATCTGGGCCAATTATTCTCTTTAAGATGCAGTGGGTTGGTTTGATAGAATAGAATTTTTTTTTTAAAGAGTTTATTTATTTGACAGACAGATCACAACTAGGCAGAGAGACAGGCAGGGAGAGAGAGGGAAGCAGGCTCCCCACTGAGCAGAGAGCCCGATGCAGGGCTCCATCCCAGGACCCTGAGATCATGGCCTGAGCCGAAGGGCAGAGGCTTAACCCACTGAACCACCAAGGTGCCCCTAGAATAGAATTTATACTGCATTTCCAATTCTGGGCGTTTCCAGGTAATTGTTAATTTTGATATGGTGGAATCATGGTTTGCAATAATTTTAGAAATAGGAATTAGAAATGCATCTCCTAAAATCATTAGTTTTAAAACATCAGTGACAACAAAGAAGTGGAATACATTTAATTAGGAAAAGTGAATAAAAACTTTCAGTTGCCTTAAATGGTTAATAAAACTAGACTTCTAAAGAGAATTGTGTGTATTGTTAATTATTTTTTTCTTAAGAGTTCGTTAGAGCCCTGTTTACTAAACGTGAAATCTCAAATTTTTTCTTTCCTATGTCCTTGGCCATTGTGATTACTATTATTGTGGTGGTTGGCCTGGATTGTTTTTCTGAGAAGGAAACACCCTTGCCAGATAAAAATCAGGGCTTATCTTTGCTTTGCAGCGAAATCTTAAAATAGCATACAAGTTTTTAAGGAGTGAACAAATCAATAGAATTCAGAAAGGAAAAAAAATATATATATATTTAGAAAATTCATTTGAATTCTAATTGTTTTTTGACCTCTACTATGTATTTAAGTATGTCTGGTTTTCTATTTAAAGCGTTGATCATCAGTGTGATTTTTAAACAACAAACAAAGCAAAATGAAATAAACCTTGAGTTAAGAAAAAAACCCTGACAAACTTGGAGATATTTAAAAGCAATTCTGGGGGCGCCTGGGTGGCTCGGTGGTTTAAAGCCTCTGCCTTCGGCTCAGGTCATGATCTCAGGGTCCTGGGATGGAGCCCGCATCAGGCTCTCTGCTCAGCAGGGAGCCTGCTTCCTCCCCTCTCTCTATGCCTGCCTCTCTGCCTATTTGTGATCTCTGCCTGTGAAATAAATAAATAAAATCCTTAAAAAAAAAAAAAAATAAAAGCAATTCTGTTTGGCAGAGAGAATCAGAAGGAAAATATAACCAACATTGATTTTCTGGGTTTGAACAGAGAACTGCGATGATCTCAGTCATGTTTCCATGGATTTCATTAAAGAGGAATTTCAGCTCCACGTTACTCATTACTACTTACTTCTTAAATTTGATTAAATGTGGTATTCTAACGCTGGTCTAAAAGATTAAGTATCTAATGACTATTAGTGATTTAATATTAATTGCAAATTTAGAGCACTAGGTATCATCCAGATACAGGAGACACAGCTTGAGTCCTCCACGGCGCGTGAGGAATGATCTATGAGGATTCCCACACATGCGACATGCACGTGGGTGGGTGTCGGAGGAGGTCGGAGATAAGGCTGAAGGGTATGAAGGTGCTAGAGTGTCCCTGTGCGTGTGTGGCTGAGTGTCCTGTATAAATGATGCTCTTTCTCAGTCCTCAGAACAGCTGAGCATAGATCCCAATGTCCCAGGTGTCCCCGGGCTAGCATCACTCTGGCCCTCCTGCACCTGGGATCTCTTATGAGACCTTTATTTCTATTGCTTGGTCATTTGCACATTCAGCTTCCAGCTTCATTTCTCCTCTGCGGCACAATCACGGTTCTAGCTTCATCTCCTTGAACACCCCTTAGTCATCCTTTTCCTTCTCTGGTCTCTTACTGTGCACACTGTTCTCAAATGCTCAGAACACCGGCACACATTGACATCACAGTACTCTTCCCTTCTAAAGACCTCGTTTCAAGTTTGGGTTTTATTGTGTCGTAGTAACAGACTGCTGGGGACTTAGGCGTGGGCCAGAGAAGACACATATATAAATCCTCCAGCTACTGAAACAGAGCAACACAATTCCCAACAGCACGCCTAGGCGTACACAACAGATTCCTGTGAAAAATCTCATCTTCTTCTCTTTATTTCCTTTTCCTTGTTTCCTCTCCCACAACTTCTGCTGCCTCTCACCCTGATGTGTTGTGATAGGGGTTTTCTTAGCTCAGTGGCTAAGAATTTAGCTGTATTGATTTGTCACATTGCACCTGCTGAAATCCTAACAAAAAACTTGGCTCAAGAAATAGAAGTTAGTCTGATAAAATTAAAGCTCACAAACTACGCAGCTGTTGTGTGCGTATAGAACACGACCAGAATCTTTCTCCCCGACTGCTTCGATATTCTTGTTTTATGTCTTCACTCTATTCATCGGGCTTGCCTTTTTGGGTGTTGGGAAATAGGAAAATGAATGTCATGATGGTCCTTTTATCCAGTATAAGCGGACACTTGACTCATGGGCCATGTGATTGTTAGCAAGAAGATGTTAGCAACAAGTGTGGCAATTTGCAGACTTTTGGTCTAGAGGTGCCTCACAGCTGGAAGGGCACAGCCCCTCAGGGGAGAGATTGATGCCAAAGAGTCATTTTATTTAGGTGGCTTAGTCCCTTGTGACTGTGAGGTTGAGAAGGACCCAGCCATCTTTAGGGGCAAATCATCGTTTAAATGAAAAATGATATTGGCATAACTTTTTTCCTCCTCTTTTCTTTTCTTGATTTAACCAAAAGAGTTTTCCTACCCCCCAGAACCCCTGAATTTTATTTTATGGCCACAGAGTTTGCAATGCTGAGATAGAGCTGTACTCACTCTCCCTCTGGAGAAGTTTAGGGAGACAGACCCGTGAAAACGCTGTTTATACAAAAAAAAAAAAAACAAAAACAATTTCACTTCATGTTAGGGATTTCTACCTGTTAATTTATTCATTTGCTCAAAAAATGTGTATTAAATGCCTTCAAAGTACAAGGCTCAGTTTAGGAGCTGAGGATATCGCGGTTTCCTTGCTCTCGTGGAACTTCATTTTAGCAAAGGGAGACAGATTAAAACAAGAAGGTAAATAGCTCATCTGTCACCTGCTGCTGGGTGCTATGGAAACAGTGAGGCAGGGAAAGAGGGATGCTGGGCTGAGGGGCGGGCTATTATTTTATGCCGGATGTCAGGGATGGTCTCTAATAAGGTGACATTTGAGCAGAGACCTGGATCGGAGTGAGGGTGTGAGCTTGAAGACGTTTGAGGGAAGAGCGAGTCTGAGGGAGGAGGTAGAATCATGGTGGTGTGTTGGACACAAAGTATGAAGAACAATGAATGGAGAGTGTGCAAGGCCCAGGAGTGGGAAGATGAAGCCAGAGAGAGGAGGTTGGATGAAAGCAGGAATCGAATAGGGTCTCTCAGGGGATTTTAAGAATGTTGGCTTTCGCTGAGTGTTGCTGTCTGATTTATGTTTTAGAAGTTCTGCCTGGTTGCTATGTTGAGAACAGGCTTTAGGATGGGCACAGGAGTCTATCACAGTAATCCAGGAGAGAAATGATGGGATTTGCATCATGCTAGTAATAGTGGAAGAGACTGGAAGAGCTCATGTTCTAAATATATTTTGGAGTGGAGCCTTCAGGATTTACCTTGGGGTGTAGGGTGTAAAAAATGCACGGAGTCAGATATCACTCTTTTTTTTTTTTTTCCCTGAACATTTGTTCAGTGAGTCGTAAATTACTGAAATGGAAGGGACTGGAGGAGGCACAGATTATTAGTGTTGAGATGTCTGGAAGACATGGAAAATGCGGTGTCAAGGAGGCCAGGGAATACAATGAATCCAGAGACCAGGACAATTATGGGCTGAAGTCGTGGGTGTAGAGTAGGTGTTTAAGGCCATGAGATTGTCAAGATCAACTAGGTGTGGGTACAAAATAGAGAGGTACCGTGGCCAATCCCTGAGCCATCCAGGGTTAGGGTAACAAGAAACGATCCACGTCTGAGAAGAAGGATGAGCCGGGGTGTTAATTTCCTATAACTGCTATAACGAGGTACCAAAATCTGCGTGACATAAAGCAACAGAAATTCATTGCCTCACAGTTCTGGAGGTTTAAAGTCTGAAGTCAAGATGTCAACAGGACCATGCTACTTCTGATGGCTCTTGGGCACAATTCTTCCCTGCTTCCTCTCGCTCCTGGGGTTTTCCCGCAACCTTGGCATTCCCTGCGGGTGCTCCCCTCCCATCACATGGCCTTCTTCTCCTGTGTGTCCTCACTCTGTGTCTGCATCCAGATTTCCCCTTTTCCTAAGGAAACTAGTCATCTGGGGTGAAGGCCCACCCTAATGACCTCATCTTAACCCGGTTAAATCTGCACAGATCTTATTTCCAAATAAGGTCACATTCTCAGGTATTGGGCTTTAGGACTTTAATATATATATATATCTAACACAGTGGGAGAAAGAGCAACATGTTTATATACCACCAGTGTGAGTGAACCACTAGAGGGGGAAATATTACAGGAAAAAAGGGTACAATTTCCAGAGCGATGTCTTTGGGTAGGCATGAAGGTATGGGGGTCAGATAAGCTCTCCACCGAGCCCTTCAGGCAATCATGATACACACCCAAGATTGAGAATCACTGTTCCAGATGATCTCTAGAATGTCTAGTGATACATTTTACCCCATCACTGAATCTGAAATCCTTTGTTTAGAGGGATGATGACTGCCTACCAGGCCCAGAGAACACGTTAAGATGAGCTTGACCACAGTGTTGTACCTGGAGATGTGCCTTAGGGAACAGCAGCTCTCCATCTGTGCTTTACTGCGGGAGCTCAAAAAGCTGTCCTGTGTCTTTAAACTGCACCTCCTGCCATTCTGAGACGCCTCTTCAACATTGCCTGGGAGACCTGGCTGCCTCTCCCGCTGCTATTTTTAGATGACCCTGCGTCAGTCCCCAGCAGAGGGAAGAGTGTGTCATGGGGACTTGAAATATTTGTCTTTGACAGGACTCAGGCTCTGTATAACAAGTTAATGTTCTAGTACCCAAATGCTATTATATCGAATTTTCGTGTATTGAGTTTACTTAAAATAGGACCTACCCTTTCCATGAAAACCTTTTTAAGGAAAACTCTCCAGTTTTGATCATCTGACAATTGTATGATTTTATTTTGTTCATTACAAATTGTAGTTGTGGGTTAGTATGATTACCGAATGTGATAGCTCCTTTGAGCCACCTTTATTCGAAAATAGGCAGTTACTAATAAGATGTACAGTTTCCATACTTTCTTTCTCAAGTTGGTTAATTCTAAAAGTTGAGACAAGAGAAAGGGTTTTAATCAAAAGTAGCATTGACCTCAGTTTGAGTAAAATAACTTCCTGCCAACAGATGGTTGGTTAGAAGAGAGAATGACGCCTTCCTAGCTGTTGAACTTACTTTGAGAATGTTGACTATGCGTTATTTGGTGAAAGATGTGATTATTGAGACTCTATATCCCCTGCTCTCTGAGGTTTACGTTTCTCAAGAGGACATTTCCTCCTCTCTTCTTTGAAGTATTCAGAAAGGATTTGAATCACCTTTTGATAATTGAAAATTATTTCCCTTATTTTCCTGAGTGTGTCTAAGGAAATTCAGAATAAGCCTTGCCTTTTAGTATTCTGGGAGTTTGCTAATTCTGTTTGTGCTTGTCGAATATTAACATTATTACCCTGGAGTATGCCTTCACTCATTCGACAGCCTACAGATAGGGGTCTCTGTGCCCAGCACAGGTGACATGGAGCATGAGGGGCACAGCACCTCTTCAGGCTGACAGTCTAGCAAATAGCATTGATAACATGTCCACTGTGATAATAGCAATGGCAGATTCAGGGGCTCTGTCTGCCCAGGTGAGAGGGCTTAACTCTGGCTGGCTGGCGTGGCAGTCCGGGCTCAACATGGTCAATGGAGGGAAGCTATAGCAGAGTTTTTCCAATATATGATCTTTAAAAACTTTATAATAACTTACACTACAACATTTCACATTTTATATTTAATTGCTTGTAGAGCCATCTATTTTATCTTCACAAACACCCTACATCTAGGCAGACCAGGAGAGAAAGTCAAGGCTTAGAACCTTTGACCTGTTCAATTCCACACTGTTGGTATGTGTAGGAGCCAAGCCTAAAACCCAGGACATGAGTCCTTGTTTAGATGTTTTATACCCATAGTTAGGAAAACCTTTAGTTCTGTAATGAATCAGCTTATGTTCTAGAACAACTGACGGTTGGACAGTCATTTAAAGGATGTTTGAACTGTCTTTAGGTTTCCTTGAAATTGTAATTCTTTAAATGCAACTCTCAAATAATAATAGCTTTGCAAAGCTTTAAGAAAGTTTGAGGTCGGTGACTGAGATGACTTCGTGTTTAATGTTGCATTTGATAATCATGCCATAAAATAATGTTGCTTCGTTTAGGAGTTATTTTTAAAATGTATTATAAAACTTTACGCACACTCTCATTGTTCCCGAAGGAGTTCTTGGCTTGTACTTTTCAGATGCGACATTTTATGACAGACAGCCGATAGGTTTTCTTTTCTTGTTTTTTCCTTCCTCTCATTCCCCATCTTTTTAAGGCACATCTTTATGAGTGATTGAAGTTGTTTATTGTGGTTTTGAAATGATTTCTGTTGGACTGCTTTAAAATTTGCAGTGAAACTTTATCTAACAAAACAATTTAGTGCCCAGTTTTGCTTAAAACTCCTTCCAAAGGTCTAGAAGAGCCAGAATAGATCCTATGTGTGTTCTGCTGGGCCAGAGAGAAGGTGCTGCTGTAAGGCAGGCCGAGCGCAAGGAGACACGTCTACCCTATTTGAACTAACCCTAGCTCTTGACAGAATGGAAAGCCAGGTCCCAGAGCCTCCAGAGCGAATGGTATTCATTTTGATACTTAGCTTAGTTCTTAGTAATATTTATGTTATAATGTTCTTAGTAATATTTCTGAGAAAACACAGAAAACTGATCGCGGTTGACTGTAAAAATGACTTTAAGTTTGCCCTGTTTTCAGTTAATTGATGCATCTTCCAGTAAAAATAGATTTAAAGTGGGAGGTTTTCCCTGTGATGGTGGAGTAAGCTGATGATCGAGACTGTCTGATCGACTGAAGAAATTTGGGGAAGCAAAATCAGTCTAGTTTTAAACATTCTTTTATTGTCATATTAGGTTATGAATCAATTAACAATACTGACATTTCTAAGAGAGCCTTGGGGATTTCATATGCCATTAGGGGTCATCCAGATTGTTAATAGAACTCAGATTTGGTAACCTCTGTCTCTGGCTATATAGAGTTAACACAAGGATACAAACTGGAGTGTTTTATGTTTCTTGGGCATGTCCAGTGTCCCTCTGCTGCCCTCTTTTGAAATGATGCGTTCTTGGCCCGAAGATCCAGTCCATGACCACCTACCTACTCAGAAGCATGACCCAATCTTTTGGCAGGAGTCAAATAGCAGTCCTTTTTAAGGAAATCCTGCCTCCCAGCAGGCATCATCTCTCTTTCTTCAGGAAACCCCCAAAAACCTCTGTGCTTTCTTTTTAGGAAATTACTTCCGTGAAAGTCCCCAGCGCTGACTTGGCACATAGATGCCCAGAGAATGTCAGCTTTCCATCTTCCTTTTATTCTTTCTTATTTTGTGGCTTATTTGTGTCTATGTCTTTTTTTACTTTTAGCAATTAATAGAGTCAAGGTAACTGTTTCTACTTGTCTTAAAATTCTTTATTTAATAAAATATATTCTATACACAAATGGCCGTAAATTAAACACAAGGTTTAAAGAATCAGAAAATCTGCATACCTGCCATCGAGCTTAAGGGAGATGGCCCACACTGCATGGAGCCCTCTGAGTCCACTGGGGCTGCGTCACACAATACCATATATGGCTTGGGTGGCTTCAACAACACACATTTCTCTGTCAGAGTTCTGAAGGCTGGAAAGTCTAAGATCAAGGTGCTGGCAGATTTGGTGTCTTGTGAGGGCCATTTCCAGGTTCATAGATGGTTTTCCTCCTCTGGCTTGCCGAAGGGGCGAGGGAGCTCTCTGGGGACTCTTTGGTAAGGCCTCTAACCCCCTTCTTGAGGACTCTACCCTCATGACCTAATTACCTCCCACAGGCCCCACCCCCTAACACCATCACCTTGATGGGTAGATTTCAACATGTAAATTAGGGGAGGACTGGAACATTCAGAATGTAAACACCCTCCCTGACATCCTCCTCTCCCTCCTGCAGTAACCGCCATCCTAAATTCCGTGTTTAGAATTTCCTTTTACAGCTAATCAGTGTGTGGACAATTCCAGAAACAATATATTTCTCGACCTTATGTCTTCTTGAACTTGATATTAGCGGAATGAAATTGTGTGTATTCTCCCGTGACTTGCTTTATTCGACATCACACTTTGGGGGCTCATCCATGCGGCCATAGGTTGCTCTGCGTCACTGCTGTGATTTTCACAGTGGTGTGGTATTTGAGTGTGGAATATATCCGGGTTTTTTGTTTTGTTTTGTTTTTGTTTTTTTGATATGGCAGTGTGAGTGTAAATATGCAGGAGATCCAAGTCTAGAAGTACCAAGGACTGAAATGACCAGGCAGGTCTATGTGCATTTTCAACATTTCGGGGTGTGATACCATTTGTTTTCCAAAGTGCTTGTGTGACTTATTCTCCCTCCAGAAGTGTATACTTGTACCTGTTGCTCCAAAACATTTCTCTGTTGCTTTTAAAGTGCCCAGACAGACCCTAGTTCTCTTAGCATTTCTACTTTATAATCTCAGACTTTGCACCAATTTGGGAAGTAATGGATTCAGTTTCGCCTTCCTCTCCGAAATATTATTTATTCATTTTTATAAATAAAAGGGAGCCCGTGTAGGACAAAGTCCCAGCTGGAATCAGGAATCTGAGTATGGGCTGTGGCCCCACAACCGAGAGTGTCATGTTGACCCAATGTCTTCTGCTGTGCAGGACAGATCGTCTTCCCTACGCCATGGTTTGGCGACGTCTTATATGGTGGTCAGCGCCCGTGTTGGAGTTCGGCTAATACTAGATGCCCTATGCTTCCCCTCTAAGTCAGCTCCATCATTAATGCAGGACGTGTTGAACATGGTTCATTGGTCTGCATTGTGATGAATCATCCAGAGACAACGAAGCCTCAGGACAAACAAAGCATTTGTCTGTGTAGCCGCAGGGCAGCCCATGGCCAAGCTACTCTGGCTGATGTTAACGTGTGTGTCCCTATAGCATATCCCCTTCGAGTCATTCTGGATAGTTTCTTTTCATGCTCACCCTGGGGCTTTGTGAGCTCTCCCATAGGAATTGCGGTGACTTCTGCTGCTAATTTAGTTGGATTCTCTGGACGACAGGCTTGTCACGGTGTTGGGTGGCAGAAGCCATTGTGTAAGTTGGAGTTAATTTAAACACAAACCGCTTACTGTGTGCCAGACCCGTTCGTAGCCCTTCACAGATGTTCGTTCCTAGCATCCTCCTACCAATAGCCTCATAATAGGAGCATATTGCTGTTATTGCCACTTCAGAGATGAGGGAACAGAGACATGGAGGGGTTCAGTAACATGCCCAAGTGACAGAGCTGGTGGCTGGCTGGGCCAGGAGGCAGTGACACGTAGAATAGTCACCTTAAGTTAGCAAAGCAGGTGAGTGGATGCCCTTGTATTTCCTATGATCCTTTCATGCCCTAACCTTTGTGTGTCAGTACAACATCAACACCAAGGTTCAAAGAAGTGTAGCTTTGACACCGGAGGGTCCCCGCCCTAGTACTGCTTCTTACAGGTGCACCAGTGGACAGATTTACAAAATTCTTTCTTTACAGTGTCTCTTGAGGTCTAAGAGAAACTCATACTCAGAATTGTAAATATTTTCCCTAAAATGATGGATTTAAAAAGAGTTGCTTGGGCTCTTTTCCGATTTCTTGGTCTTAGCTCACAATTGTAACTTGTTACAGGGCTTCTGATAAAATTAAGAAAGTATACGGTTGTAAAGCTTTTTAATAGCAGAAGCTTAAAAAATATTCTCAGTACCAATGACTCCTCCAGACAGAATGAAGTATGTCAATTTGGAAATTAACCGGATACATCTTCTGCTTTTAGTATAGAAATTCACGTCCTTCTCAAAAAAAGGAAACTTCCTTAGTTCGTATTTTCAGCCAGAAGTAAGAACTCTTTAAAAGCAACTCTGTTTTATGAGGTTAACATTAAGACGTCTAAATCTGCCTTTGTGTGTATACAGCACTTATCTTGCAGTGCCTGGGTAATTAAATCTTAAGTGTCCCGACCCTGAAATATTTGGGCATTTTGGGGTATTGTAATTATACTATATGCCTTGGAGTAAATGCCAAGTCATACTTTTTCTTTTTTAAATCCCGAATTTCAATAAAATACAATTAATCTGAATGGCATTCATAGGGATCTCAGATGGAGCCGAGCATTTTCATAGTTTTTCAGAAGTCTTAGAACATTTTGGAAACTTCTATTTGTGCTGTGGTCCTTCCTTCCATCTATGTTGGAGAGAATTTAAATGTAAAACGTGAATTGAAAAGGACTTACAAGAGGGAAGATAACAGAGATTCTTTGAATCGCTCACATTGCAAAAAAAACAGAACAAGCTTGTTCTGGAGCCTGGGAGAGAACAGCGGCCTGACCACTGAGCGCTGTCGGAGCTGCGCGTAGCCAGCTGACGGCTTCACAGGGCCGGTGCTGTGACTGGCTGTCCCTCGAGGCAAATGGTTAACTTGGAGGATCCAGGACAATGCCAGCAGGTTGCCAGCAGGTTAGGAAACCAACCTGGAAAAACAATCCTTAAGCATGTCTGACCGGGCTTTGCCTAACCAGCATTTTCTGGTTTTTCTCATTAACCCTAACAGCGATAAAAACAAACAGAAAACAAACAAAAAAAACAGCCCAAGAAAGAGAATATGTCAGTGGATCTGAAACCACCCTGATACTCCTTCCAGCTAATTAGTCCCAGAACTCTCATAGCACAAGTTGGTTAGAAGCTCTTTTGGAAAAGTAATTTTCACGAAACTACGAAACTTTCCTTTTTTTTTTTAAATGTCTTAACTGACCTCCTGAGTGTTCCAGCATCTTTCTTAAGTCCTGCTTTGTCATGTGCACGCAAACACTTCATACTAGTACAGTCCAAGTCTCAGAGACAACCTTAAAAATAAAATGCCAAACATTCATTTGCATACCTCCTTGGGAGTTACCATAATGAAGGGCCATTGGATGAGGTTTGTAAAGAAGCCAAGGGATTAGTTTATTTTTATATTTGAAAAATGAAAACGGCTCTACTGTTTTCCTCATCTTCATGCTCATTATAAATGTTTTAGATAATATATAGGAATAAAGAAAAAAAACCAAGATTCCTATCACGCAGTAGCCATAGTTGTTAATATTTTGTGTCTTTCCTTCTGGACTTTTTTGAGTACATATGAGTGCTCCTGGACACACAGAAAACACCCACAATTAAAAACAAAGTAGGAAATGAGATTATAACCATGAAGTCAGGTCAACACCCCATCCTCTTACTTTTGCCTCAACATTTTCCAAACTACAAATCTTGTATCATATATGGTCAAGATGGCTGAGGTGAAGAACATTGTGAATTCTCTGTGTGGATCCCCCGATCCTTCACTGGGGTCACCGAGAAGACCAGGCCAGGTAAGGCATATTATTCTGAGCATTTCATGTCTGCATTTAATGGTGCCACCTATTTGTTATGGCTCCAGCTCTCACAGAATGCGAGGAGGTGGCATTTCCATAACAATGGGCTGAGAGGACCCATGTTGTAAAATCCCAAACTGAGGCCTGGGATGAAAATGCTATTCCTGATGGCTGGTGATGTCACTGGAGTATCCATGTGTTTTCAAGAAAATGCCATTCAGTCTTGGTTGTAGCATCTCTGTGGACTTCACCTTATGTACCACGAGTTTCTGTGCAGATGGCCAATTGATGACAGTCAGTTGGTGGTTGAGTTTCTCCAGATAGGGAAGGGATGAGTTCTCTTCTTCACTTTGCGGATCCTGAGCAAGAATGGATTGGTCTCTGAAGTATTTTTGCTGGCTGCTAGATTTTCTTCGGTCTTACTGTATTTTCAGCTGCCTTTATTCTTATGATGGACAGATAGGGAAGTAGTTGAATTGAGGGGGGAAGCTTAAGGTTTGTCTTAGTGAAATGCAGACTTTGGCCTGTCTCATCATTTTCTGTGAACCTTTTACATTCATTCGCGCTTTCTTCTTCATGTTTTCTCATGGAGTGATGCCTGTTAACAGCACCCAAACACCACATTTCTGATTGCATTGGTAGCCCCGTTTTTGCCTTGACCAATTACGTTAAGTTTTTAGTTGAATTAAATATTTATAAATGAATGTTATCTCTGTACACAAATCCCCAAGGGTTATAGAGTCTTTCTTTAAATAAATCTTTAAAGAGTTTTCCTTTTTTTTCTTCTCTTCCTCCTCCTTCTCCTCTTCTTCCTTAAATGAGAGTGTCTCTATAGTGTCTCTTATGGGGTGACTGGCTTGCTCAGTGGTTAAGTGTCTGCCTTCGGCTCAGGTCACCCCAGGGTCCTGGGATTGAGCCCTACATTGGGCTCCCTGCTTGGTGGGAATCCTGCTTCTCCCTCTCCCACTCCCCCTGACTGCTTGTGTTCTCTCTCTCGCTGTCTCTCTCTCTGTCAAATACATAAATAAAATCTTAAAAAAAAAGTCATTAAAAGTTAGAAAAAAACCCCACTTCATTGCTATAGCTTCTTAATATCTCTGCCTTTAGTTATTATATGCAGCTTTCTAGTACTTTAGGTTTTCCTTATTAATTCAAGTTTGATCAGATTTACTTTTTAGGTCACATGGGGGTGATTTTTGCACACCGATGGTCAGTAGAGTTTTTCTGGGTGCTTCATTTCCCGAGATTCGACTGTTTTCACAGATCTAGCTTTGAAGGGCTTGTGTGTATGAGGGGAGTGAGGGGATTGCCCTCAGGTTGAGGTTGCTGTGGTATTTTCCCATCTCCAGACACCAGGGTTAGTGTTTCTTCTTCTTTTTAATGCTGCCTCAGCTTTGGGGGTTTATAGTTTCTCCTAAAGAAAAAGGATGCTCATTGTAGTTCATATGTGGTTGGTTGGAGACTCCACAGTAGAAGAAGGCCAAATCCAGGAGTGGAGTCAGTAGGCAAAAGAACAAGTCATCAGAGCTAGGGGTCTGAAACACCACATGACCAAAGCTGACAGGAGCCCACATGGTGGCTATACTTTCCACCTTCAGGAAACAGATGACCAGCCATTATGGTTTACCTGGAACTACTGGGTTTTCATGTTGAAAGTCTTGCTTATTAGGAAAGCACTCAGCCCGTGGCAAAACAGGATGGTTGGTGACCTTAGAAGCAAACCTAGCCTGAGTAACCAGTTTCCTCATGTGTCTGAGGTAAGAAAAAGAGAGAGTTAGGATGCTTTCCTCATGTCCTCAGGAAACAGTCAGACTCTGATGAAGTCAATGAAAACAGGTGTGTTGACTTGGGAATTCTAAAGCATGAACATGAGAAGTAGTGTTATGTCCTGGAGAAAGCACAGGCCCTGAAGCCAGACAGCTTTATGACTTTGGGCAGAGTATTTTGTGTCTGTTAGTTTTCTCATCTGTAAAATGGAGGGAATGAAACAGCCCTCTTGCATGTTGGTTGTGAAGATTGATGTTAATATGTATAAAATGCAGTTGTTATGATGATGGTGTAAAAGGTAAAAAAAGGTTAAAAAAACCAAACAAACCCAGAAGTCAGACAGTCCCAGTGGAAATGTAGAAAAAGTAAAATTGGAAAATGAGAATTTATCATTTATCTAGTCATGTCCAGCAAAAAGAGAGGCTATCTGGTAAACCCAATTTTTAAAAAAAAATTTTTTAAAATTTATTTGCGAGAGAGGGAAAGTGAGGGAGAGAGAGCGAGAGCCCACAAGGAAGGGGAGGGGCAGAGAGAGAGAAAAGGACAAGCAGACGCCCCACTGAGCAGGGAGCCATCCCGGGACCCTCGGATCAGGACTTGAGCTGAAGACAGACACCCGACTGACTGAGCCACGCAGGTACCCCTGGTAAACCCAAAGAACAGTGTGCAGATAGCAGATAGGAGAAGTTTATCAGGTTGAATTATCTAGAGCTCAGAGCTTGAAAGAACCCTAGATATTAATTAGCTCCTCTTCCCCTTTCTTCAGTCACCCAAGGTCATCTAATTCCTATGCTTGTTCATCAGTAAGCTTTGATTTTTATTTTGGTTTCTTGGGAATCTGACACCCTCATTCTCCAGGGAAGAAGCATTTTGGAGAGGCAGTATTTTCCAGCCAGTTGAGGTTTTATACCAATAAGAACGAATGCTTAAAAATTAAAACAAACAAAAAAAGAATATGGGGAGGGAAAGATTTCTGTAATACATAATTCACTTTGCCTTGAAGTGGCCTCCTTCTTCCCACCTTAGAGGAGAGAGATGTGGAAACATAGTCTCAGCCAGCGAGGAACAAGATTATGTCACTACAGTGGGGAAGGGGGTGAGGGGGGGGAAAGCATGAGAATAGTCACCAACCAGCAGAGCAGGAGGAAGCAAGGGAGTAACAGACCAGAGTGGACAGTTGGCTTAATTTGGTTGGGTGGACTGGGAAAGACTTTTGGAGATTATGGCATTTGATTAGACACTTCAAAGAATAAAAAGAATTCAATAGGTAGATGAGAGAGAGATACCACCCTAGGAACTGGGGGAGTGTGGTATCTCACACTATGTCATTAGATTTGTTTCTGATTTGTAATCAGTCTTTTTAGGAGCTTGGTTAAGATAAGTGAATTTACTAGGTTCTTACTCACATACCCAGTAAACTGGTAAAATACCTTCTCTGAAAGTGCAAAGTAGGGGTTCCTAGACCTTGAGTGTGGGGTGAGTCTGCCAGACAGTAGCTACCTCTATAGTGAAAAATATACCCCCAATATGAAAAACAACTGTGATGCTTAATTTTGTGAGTCACCGTGGCCAGGCCCTGGAACCCAGTTTTTTGCCAAATGGCAGTCTGGATGTTGCTACGATGGTATTTTTTAGATGGGATTTATATTTAGGTTGTGGACTTTGCGTAAAGCAGATTACCCTCTGTAATTGGGTGGGCCTCATCCAATCAGTTGAAGGCCTTGAAAGAGAGACTGAAGTCTCCCAGAAAAGGAACAATTGTGCCTCCAGACTTCAGATGCAATATTTAACTCTTCCCTGAGTCTCCAGGCTGCAATAATAGTCTGCAAATTTCAGACTTAGTCAGTTCCTTAAAATAAACATTTCTTTCTCTCTCACCATATCTATCAATCTCTTATATATAACCAAACTTCTCTTGGTTTTGTTAATCTGAAGGACCCTGGCTAATTTACATCTTTACCATTTTCGTGCTTTTAAAACTCATGTGGCACTAAACCTATTGTTTGCCTTCTGTTACCTAGATTTTTTTTTTTTTTAAAGAAATTTATCATGTTCAAGAGTAGAATGCCCTTGAAGGAAGAAGTGCACTCTGGGAGATTTTCTGAATGGCAGCCATCAGGAGCTGTCAGGGCACGTCTGTATTTACATGTTTTCCAGCCATGTTTTCCCAGCATGTTGTGGATCTGTGACTCTCCTTGGAGGAATTTGGTATTCCGAAGTCAATAAACAAATTACATTGATCTGTAATGTGGGGCTGTCACAGTGACTGATGGAACACCGACTCCTTCAGCCCAGTGTGTGAGGGGAAAACAACAGCGTCGAAGGTACCCAGGCAAATGACAAGGGATCCTGTAAGAATTCAGTGCAGGATGTTCCTCTTGGTGAAGCTGCCACAGTGGAAATTTTTGTCTTGGAAAGTTGCTCATTTTGCTCAAAGATATGTTGATATTGTGACATTCAGAAATCTTTTGTTGAGTAGATTCTGGATTTATCAGCTGTATAAATATTCTGTGGTGCTTTTGTACCCCACACAGGAGGGAAACTTAGAAACTGTATGGTAATATCATTGTGGGCCAGAAGTGGCCCTCTTGGCAAAGTGAGTAATACTTGAAATTTATTATACCCTTTCATGATTTACTTCAGTGGATGGTCTTTGACAACATCACTCAAGGTTTTATAGTCTCTCTTTACAATATGAGGAAAGGGAGTCTCTTGAAATGAAATCAAGGTCACAGAGAATCATCTCTTCTGACTCATACCGTAGTCGTTTTTTCTACTTTGGTACTAGATTTCCATAAAACTCCAGCACATTGTTTCGTTCCTACTATGAATTTAGCCACTGTTTACGTGGCCTTAATTAATTTTACGTTTATTTTAATATGTTTAAATGTTAATTTACATTTGCTTTAATTTATGTGTGGGACAAGATAGAATATATTAAAAAATAGTTCTTCTTGTGGCTTCATTTGGGAAGATATTAAGTACAAAGAGACCTGTTATTGAATGAGGTTAGAAGAAATGTGAGTTTCAAACTTCTTTAGAAATAACTAAAGCATTCCAGAGTCCTGTAAAATATTTTTATTCTGTCCCATTCTCCTTATCAAGTGCCTGCCTGGATACTGTCCTTGGGAATAGGTCTCCCAAACAGGAGATTATGTCACTACAGTGGGGAAGTGAAATTTTTTCTGAGTGAAATTTTCTGGTTCATTCAAATATTGACAGACATTTTGACAAGGAATGTCTCAATCATCACTTGGTTCATGACCATAATCAATGTATATAACTTGCAACAATTTTTTATTTGTTCCTGAGTAAATCAGCAAGACATAAAGAAAAAAAAAATGAACAAACCGGTAAGTATTAAGTAAAAGTCACTAAAAAATGATTTGTTTTTTTCCCCATGATTTAAATTTGTGGATTTTTTTATTATTAGGGTGTCATTAGCAACCTATTGCTGGTGCATCTGAAAAGGCTGGTTGGCAGACACATTCCTAAAATTTTTTTGCTGTAAATCATGCTTCCTGGAAAATGTAAAACTATAAGAGATACACTAAAACTGTATGTATGGTTCTTTTTCTTTCTCTATCCAAAACAGACATTTCCCCCTTCAATTATTAAAAAGAAGTGGCAAACAATAAAAATATCAAAATTTGGTTTTTAATGTGGTACTGCAGAATCCCAATATTTTAGAGGTAGGAAGCAAATGAGAAGTCACATGTCTGCTTTTATTTCTTGGCCAAAGAGGATTTATGTTTTAAGAAGTCAGACATTCACCGTGTTTCTGGTGTCTTCTGAGTTTGTGAGTACTGAATTCAATAGCATTTTTTGGTGGGTTTTCGGTTTTCAGCATTTGGTGCTGCAGGCCTGGGCTTGTGACACCTACAAGAAAAGGAACATGTTTCTCTCAATGTGTAAATTAAAATTTTCAACGAATTATGATTTGTTCAATATTTGAGCGACCAGATTTCATTTTTGGATTCTCTTAATTTACTGTAGTATTTCCCACAATTTAGAAACCACAACAAAGTTCCTGACTTTAAACATGTGGTCCAGAGTCAAAGGAATAATTTTAAGGACTTTTAAAGGTTCAATTTTAATTTTAACAATTTATGGAAGCCAATGATAATCTGGATGTCCCTGCAGAGAAAAGTTTTATCTTCATATGAAAATACGAACTTCTGAATGTCTGTATTTCAAGCCCGCTGCATCGTTTAATTTTCACTAGTTTCCAGTGGCCTGTTCACTCATCTCTTCATTCACTCTTTTTTGCAAGTTGCCCTCCTCCCGTTGGGAAGCATATGGGCAGTTAGGGACACAGCGCTGATAGAGTGGGTTGTCTAGTGTGAGTTACACAAGTGTTGCTTTGAGGTGGTGGCTAGGGGAGAGCAGAGGAGAGTCTGGGAACATGGGCATTTGAACGGGACACAGGCGGGGACAGGTGTTGGCTGTTCAGCGGCCAGGCAGGACAAGTTCAAGGGAAAGCAAAGGGAGAGGCATTGTGCTGGCCACCTCAGCGCCCAGCGAAGAATCTGTGGACAGTTGTGTGAACTCATTTCCTGTTCTTCTACACATTCCTTTCCAATCTAAGTATGACTTAGGCTGATGTGCTGATAAATGAGCATTTCTCAGGATGTGTTCTGAGGAACAGCCACCGTGTAAGTTGTTCCTGGCAGAAAAGGACCAAATCTGAGAAGTCGTGCAGTGAAGATCTGTTTCAATTTGTTTGTCTGTGATTGTCCAAGTCTGTTTGATGACGGAGCACTCCCCATTCTTTTTTTTTTTCTTTTAACATTCCATGGAATTTGTCTTCCATGGAGCACTGTTTAGGGAGAACATAGGCTTGTAATCACATTACCCAACATCAGCTTCCTGTTTAACGGAATGTCCTACCTTGTTCCAAAACCGTTCTGTACGAGGCTGCTTCAGACAGTGGTGTGCTCGTGGTGATAGAGACTAATGGCTCAGATGTGTCGCTTGACAATTCTCTTCTCCCAGCCCGAACGCGGGCAACTCTTTTTATTTATGATATTTGATTGGTGATGATAGAAAACAAATACATAATCATATATATGGGATTACATAGTCTGATACATCTGTGTTGAATAAATATAACAATATTGTTATTAGATACCTAATAATTACTTGTTGAAAGAATGAAGGTTTGAGAGACCTCAGTGTTCTGGCTTCCCAGATATTTTACTGAGGAGTGACAGTTCCAACATTTGCAACCCTCTCAGTGGGAAAGGTGATGATAGTAAAATATTTCCCTTTTTACAGTATTCCCATCTACAGATTTTTTTTTTTTTGGGTAAAAAGAAAATCTAGTTTATAAATAAATTAATAAGATAATTCTTTTAATCATATATGTGTGTCTGTATGCACAGATATGAGTCACATGCGTGTTATTTTGTTAGAGAAAATTAAATTTTGAAGAATGATATCTAGCAGCTGTCCCTCTTACACGGGAAAGTTAAGTATTCAAGGAAAGGAGCTAATTATCTCTTTCATTGTGCATCGAAAGCACACTTGAAGATCTTGGATTTTTATGATTGCAGGCTTTCAAAATTCTGACAAGGCTGCTTCTAAATTAGTCAATGCCGAGTGCTGTCTTTTTGTAGATTGACAACTGGTTGGTGTTGCTCCATTTTCCTGAAGGAAGCAAAGCATGGAAAATGGTGCTACCCTCTGTTGGATGTGGAGCCTCGGACGGAAGGCTGCTAGTGTGGAGTGAGGAAAGGGGACTGCGGAGCTGTACTCCCAGACCCGTTTCAGGACACATACCAAACCTACGATATTTGGGAAAGACAACTACTTCTGTCGGACGTGAGTCTTCAGTAGAAGTGGTGAAGTAGGTTGCAGGAAGATCCTGGTGGAAACGTATTCCTTTTTGTTTGTTTGTTTGTTTACAGAGCAGACTTTTCCCACCCCTCTCTTGACGCTTGGGAAATGTTATTTTTGAACCAGAAAGCAAAGTCCTTCTCTGAGAACTCAATTAAATGGTTCAACGGAGTGAACGACTTTTACTTTTCATGTGGTTTAATTTTCTGAGTGAAAGCAAAGCCTTCCTGTGAAAGCCATTTGTTTTTGTTAATCAAAATTAATGTGTAATGTTTTTATCAGGTGACAGAGGACAGTGTTGCGTGAAGAGCTTGTGGTCCGCAGGAGGAATCTGGGGGAGAGCTGGAGAATGGTTAACAGTCGGCTCTGGGGGAGAACAGAAGGCCTGATTGGCAGTGTCTGCCTTTTTTTTTTTCCCCCGTGGTGAAAATATAACCACCATGGTTAATTTTAAGACACCAACCTGACATTACAGAAGAGATACACAAGGGCATACATTTTAGAGTGTTTTCCTTTGTAGACAGAGTAGGTGTAAGTAGCACCAAGGGCACAGAAATAAAAGATATGGTCAGATAACTAGGAAGTGATGAGATTAGAGTATTTATTAACTTGGATTGTATTATAACTTATTTAACTCTGAAGTTTACACCCTTTAAGTTTTTAAAATGGCGTGTTTCGTGTTTTGCCCACAAAATTCCCCAGAATTTAACAGTCTGCTCTCAGAAGCCAGCCTGAGCTGGCTCTGTGCACACACCACTGGGGAGGCGGACACGTGTTCCATTTCTGGACCCAACCCTGACTAGCTGTATGATAACAGTACCTACCTCATAAGGTCTTGGGGAGAATTAACTGAGATATTGAACACAAGTCCTCCAAGTAGTGCCTCCCTTCACAGTAAATGCTCCCAGTAGATGTAGTTATTATTAGTGTTGGATCTTTCACAGTAAAGGGAATGCAGTATGGCTCTCTACATACATATCCTTCTAGTTATTTTAAGTTAAATGGACTTAAGAATGAGCTGAAAGTTGGCAATAAGGGGTCATAAACAAAATTAGTCTAACCTTTTACATTTTATATTTTGTTTTTTGTAAAAGCAATTTTTTTTTAAATAAAACACTCTTTTTTTTCCTTCTCCATGGATTTTTCCATGTAGTCTAAATCTTCCCTCAGTTTCATTGGCAAGCATGGTGTCATCTTTATTCAGTCTTCACAGAGCTATTATAGTATTGAATCTTTGTAGACTTTTGATGTAGGAGCATCTGTCGCTCTAGAATGAAGCTGGCAGGTTATTCAGTCCAGAAAAGACCTCTGAATATGAAAGCGGCAGTAGCTATTTTGGGTTTTGGGATAAGAGGGAAAATCAGATACTTGAAAATTAAATAATCAGTAAGGTAATTAAAATCTAAATTATTTATTATTAACCATTACTTTTCAAATAATTAATAAATACCACCTCATTAAATTGAATCTCACAATTTAGAGTCTGGAAATTCAGACAAAAGGTCATTAAAGTTTTCTTTTCTTTTTTTAATGTATTCATTAAGATTTTTTAAAATTAGCAATAGCAAAACATTCAAATCTTTTTCCTTGTCTGAATTTTTCTGGAGCTCATGAATAAACAAAAGCTGATCTAAAACCAGAATTCTTTCATGTGTACTTTTACTTCAGTCCAGTACCCAATTCTGTTGATTAGAAATATTTACAATTTAAAGTAAAAGAAAATTTTACTCACAGTGGTTTGGACCAGTGGTTCTCAATACTTTTGGTCCCAGGATTCCTTTAAACTCTTAGAAATCATTGAGAAAAGCTTTGTTTTTATCTGTTGATATTTACCATTGAAACAAATAAGGTTTATATTTATAATATTTACATATATGCAGTAATTACAGTTAAGTTTTCTGCTCTGTTTATAGACTGAGCTTACAAAATTAAGTCTTAAAAAAAAATTAAGTGGCACCAAAAGTATAGCTCATATAAATAGTCTTCACTGGAGAATTGTATATATGGTTTGGCCAAATCAGAAGGAAATATTAAGTGTTGTGTCAGTCTTGAACTAATGTGTACGGAAATGTACCTTTATTTTCCTATAACGACTTAATTTCTACTCAAGCCCTCGTTCTTTTGGGGCAATGAAAACTCAGGATAAGTAAATGTGAACTCCTTCTCCTTTTCCCTGAGATTGTGGGTACGTTATCGGGGTTTGCAGACCACCAGGACCTTGGAGGAGGCCCCGTCTTTGTCTTCTTGTCTGGTTCTCCCTCCCAGGCCTGCACAGGTCACTTCTCAGAATCTCATTATTGTATCCATGACCTTTTGGTTTTAGTGGTTCCGTGTCCTGCCTGGGAGTGCACACTTGCGCACCACGTAGCCTCAGGCCCCGGACCCACAGGCCGCTGCCTCTCAGGGCTGCCTACGACCATTTCTGCCTAGACTTGGGGCTCTGAGCCAGGCCTCGGGGTGCACCATCTCCTCTCTCCTTTCTTTTCACTCCCCTCTCCTCTTCATCTGAGGGATATTCCTTTAAGGTCACTCTCTCTCTACAGTGTTTCTCCTCTAGGGCCACCTGGCACAACCCTCTCAGTGGTTTTCCGCGTCAGGAAGTACCCAAGTAGAGACTAGCTGGCCATTTCTGCTTTCTTCCCTGTCACCCCGAATGAAGGAGCTAGGGTGGTGAACTCTGAAAGGAGTGAGTGAGTGAGAAGCTGGGGAGATGGAAAGGGAGACACTGAGAGGAAAAAAAAAATCAGTTGGCATTTCAAAAATATTCTCCAGCACATAATCCTGTCAGTAAACTTCTTTCTGTGGGTCAATGGAGTGTCCCATCTGTCGAGGTCCAGCGGATCCTCTCTTTTGTATGGTTATGTCCTTATTTTTTCTTGCTTTGCTTCTGTTAGCTCTGTGTTTTAAAACTGTGGATTGGACCCATTACTGGGTCAGGACACTGAATGGGTCAAGACCAGCATTAAAAATAAAAAATGCTTTCTAACATTTTCTACTTTGTTCTAGAACTAGGCTCTGAGGTAAGATGCATTTCATACCGTGGGTACTAGTCAGAGTTTTGAAAACATGGTGTTAAGTCATTCTCAGCTGCCACTGAATTTGGCATATCTTGAATCTTTTTGTCATCATGGAAATGTCCTGTACTATATTTTAAAAACATAGGTTGCAGACTTGAATCTCTGACTACACATATCACGTTTTTGTCCTCATAGTTTGATGGGATATAAAACAGTTTTCCCTCAAAATTTCCAAGGCGTGGTTTTGCTGAAGGGAAGACTAATGGTATCATAACTACATAAGTGACCTTTTTTTCTCATTCTGGAAGCTTCTGCTGATTTTCATTATTTTTAGAATTCTGAAATCTCACTACGGTGCATTTTATAGGGCCTTTTTCTTTTGTGATGGACACTTAAGTTTTGTCATTTAGAACTGAAGGTGTATGTGGTTCTTCATTTACTCTATTCTTTGTTTCTGAACCTCCTATTAAATGGATTTGTTTACAGATTAATTTTTTAAAGATTTTATTTATTTATTTGACAGAGAATGAGAGAACAAAAGCAGGGGGAGCAGCATAGGGAGAGGGAGAAGCAGGCTCCCCGCTGAGCATGGAGCCTGATGCGGGGCTCGATCTCAGGACCCTGGGATCATGAGCTGAGCCAAAAGCAAACACTTAACTGACCGAGCCACCAAGGTGTCCTACAGAATTATTCCTTCCTTCCTTCCTTTCTTCTTCTCTCCCTCCATCCCTTTCTTTCTTTGATTTTATATATTTTGAGAGAGAGAGAGAGAAAGCAAATGAACAGGCAGAGGGGCAGAGGGAGAGAGTCTCAAGCAGACTCTTTGTTGAGCACAGAGCCTGATTTGGGGCTCTGTCTCAGGACCCTGAGATCATGGCCTGAGCTGAAATCAAGAGTCAGATGTTTAGCTGACTGAGCCACCCAGGCACTCCTGTTTACAGATTTCTTAACTTTTCTTTCATATTGCCCCTCTCTTTATTTTTTTGGCTCTTTGTTATGTGAGGTTTTCTTCTCTCCATCTTGAAGATAACTAGTTGCTTGTTTGTTCCATTACTGTATCTCTCCATTGGCTATTTTATTTCCATATTCATGTATTATTAAATCCACTTTTAAAAGTTTAGAGAGAGTACAATTTACTCTTTTTGGAATATGGTTCTATGAGTTTTGACATATGCATGAAGTTGACTGAGCACCACCATGATTAAGATACAGAACACTTCCACACTCCAAAGAACTCTCTCCCACTGTTCCTTCGTGGTCAGCTCCTCCCCTCCCCCTCCACCCCCCTCCCGCAGTCCTTGTGAGGCATTAATTTCAAGTATACTTTTATTTTTAAATCTTTAAGTAACTCGTTGATTTTTAAAAAAAAAATTCTCTTGTGTGCATTTTCTTTCTTGCTGTTTTTTGTCAATTTCTTTCTTGCTGTTGGGTTTTTTCTTACACAATTAGGGGTTGTTGGCTGTCTGTCCTTTTTTATGATCCAAGAGGAGGCTGAGGGGTATAGGAAGCCGGAGTGGGTCTCCACTGCAGTTGGGAAGGCCCGAGTTCCCAGCAGAGCTTACCCCGGAGTGGGAACGCTGACTGTGACCTTCTGCAGGTGCTGTTAAGTGGCCGGGGCTATCACCAGGCTAGGTCGCCAGGTACACAGACGGGGCCAGTGAAGGTGGAGACTTAAGGTCTGAGAGCAAACTGAGAAAACAAAAACATAAGCAAGACGACTGTCCTCTGTGGTTTGGGTGCTTTAGAACATCCCTCCTTCCCTCAAACCCATGTCTGATGTGGATGTTGCAGGTCATCTCATGGCTTGTCCTCCTCATCACAGGCCTCAAGACAGGATTTGTCCCGAGGCTGATCTCTCACTTTCTTCAGAGATGGGCCCAGGCGTCTGCATGGGGTGAATACCTCTCCACTGGAACCAGTGGAATATACTCTGTACAGGGAGTAAATGGAGAAGGGAAAGGCCTGGAGGAGCTGGTCCGAATGCCGTTCTCAACAGCCCGGTGACTCTGGGGACGTTCCCAGTGTCCCCTTTCCTTTCGGTCTGACACTCTCTATCGACTAATAACTAAGGTGTCTTTGATCTTTCCTCTGTTGTTGCTTTTATTCTTTAAACAACTAGCATTCTTTCTCTCTCTGTGTATGTGTGCGTGTATATATATAAATATATATTTAAAAATATTCCCCTTGGGCTTTGGGTGGGACGTGCTTGGTTTGCCATTTCTGCCAACTCTATTGAAGTTATCTGAGTCAAGTATATTGAAGCTAACGTGTACAAGTTTGAAGGTAATAATTATGTTTCTTTTAAAATGGTAAACTAACCGCAGACCTCTCACAAAGGCCTTCTTTTCTTCCCATGCCATTCATCTGTGATGAAAACATTTAAAGCTGCACATCTTTCTTTTCATCCTTGGCACTGAACACAGTAGAAGTACAGTGGCCTGTTGGGTCTTAGTGCAATTATATAATCAAATAGCAAGAAAGAAGTACATTCATTCATTCATTCATTCATTTGTTTGTCTTTTCATTTATATTTATATGTTTATTTTTTCAGAAAGAAGTACGCCACAAGAAAAGTTGATCTATTTTATGCTTAGGTTGTGCCTTGAGGTACCTGGGAAAGGAATGTGACTTGCTCAGGGAACTGTTCCGATGAGGCCGAGGGGGCAGGTGGGAACACCGTAGTTGACAATGTTGTATGTGACATTGAGTTCATTTCCTTCAACACATATTGGTGTGAAAGATGCCAGTTTTGATATAATTCCCTTTGTTCTCCTCAGTCTGTCTATCCTAAAACCACACTAAATGAATGGAATGTACACAGTTTAGAACTGAACAAATTGAAGTGTGTTGAAGAGTTCCCCTGCTCTCTAAGAATATTTCTCTCTCTGCACAGTGGAGACCAATGGTTAAATAGATTTTAGTTTCTTGCTGTTACTTTTACAGCCTGAAAAATTAGGAAACAGCAGATCTGCCCATTGTCAAAGAAGTAGAGTGTACTGGTGTAAAGGAGATCTAGCCGGAGGCCCAGGATGTTTGGCGGTGGCTACCTGGAGTACTGTGTTGAGAAGAAAGCTGGCTCTTTTCTGGATCATTCAGACAGAGTAGTGTGATTAGTGGTGTCTGCCTTGAGTATGGGAGGTAGCACATGGACGATGTACAGACTATTATGACAATGGTGTCAGTTCTTCTTATAATTACTCATTATTAGTTTCCCATAATTTATAATTATGGGAATAATTTATTTGACTTGTTTTTGGGCCGTACATTCATCTGTGAGTCCATTTTTATGGAAAATATGCAGCTGGGTGCGATACTACCTTTCTAGTTTTATGTAGGCTTTTCCTTAAAAATACAGTTGTTTTATTATTATCTCCCTTCTTCAGGCCTTAAGCAATTATTTTATTGATACCGAGTATTTATTTTATCTATTTTTTATTTACTTTTAAGATTTTATTTTTTTTACTTGAGAGAGAGAGCACAGAGGGAGAAGCAAACTCCCCGCCAAGCAGGGAGCCTAATGCGGGGCTCAGTCCCAGGATCCTGAGATCATGACCTGAGCCAAAGGCAGAGGCTAACCAACTGAGCCACCCAGTTGCCCAATAGTGAGCATTTATATAGGTGCTCTATTTGTTATTATCTTTAGCAAAGGAATATAATGTGATGTTTTGTGTTTCTAATATTGTTTTCCCTTAAACACGGTTTTAAATATTTTGGGGACTATAGGACTATCTTAGATACGTGAGTCCCAAATCTGCACGTGTTCCTCTTGGCCATGATCACCTGTGGTGTTTGGTGTCCCTGGGCACAAATCCCAGAGCGGCTCAGCCACAGGTACTTCCCTGTTTGTACATTCCCATGGTCAGTGTCAGCAACAGCCTGGGGAATACAGACTGTCCCCCAACAGCTCATGTTTCCCTTAAACAACATCTCTATGTGTCTGCGCGTGTGCATGTGTGCATGCATGCATGCGTGTGTGTATTAATTTCTCACCTGTTACACCCGTCTTCAAAATCTAGGTGATGTGTCCCAACAGCTGATAAGCATTTCACAGCGTGGTAGGTCAGGTTTGCCGTGTAATCCCTTTGATAATGCCTTCTTTTGTAAATACGCGGTGGAAGTTACAATGGAGTCCTGCCGCGGAAGTAAATCAAAAGGTGGCAAGTTCTTTGACCCTTCCAGCCAGAAAGAGAATTTGGTAAATTGTTAGACAGGTTATCGACTGCCCTTTGGAGAGCCGGGGGTTTGTGTTCTGCACTTCCTTTCAGCTGGGGCTTGTATTTCATGTGTGAGAGGCCGGCATTATCATAATCCATTTTTCGCTTTTATGTGATCTATCAGCGGTGCTCATAAGCCTCCTTCTGAAGAGCATTCCCCGTTTACTTGCTCTAATTCACTGTCTTTTTTTTTTTTAACCATAAAATTGATGTTTTGCAACCAGCAGCATTATGTGTGAGTTGTTTATAGAAGTGCTACGGGGAAGATTAGTGGTCGAATGAAGAACGAGATGATGGCTATGGGAGGAAACTCATGAATAGGCGTCACATCAATGACACAGCAAGATAGTGAAAGATGCATTTATACCCAAAGATCCTGAAAAATGTCAGGAGTAAATCTGTAACATGTCTTTGGCTGATGTCGAACGGGGCTAATGGTAAACTAACAGATTTTTACTTAACCGTTGTAGTAGGTAGAAGATGCCCAGGTGGACCCCAACATATAAAAAAGATATTTTAAAATGCCTCTACCCATTAACTGGTGATTCTACTGATTGATTCAGTAGAAACAATATAGAATTGTCCATTTATTCATGTTACCATCTGAATCTTAAGACCTTTGTGGGAGAGTATTTTTTTTAAAGATTTATTTATTTATTTGAGAGAGAGAGAGAAAGAGAGAGTGAGCGAGCGTGCAGGGGAGGGGCAGAGGGAGAAAATATCCACGTAGACTCCCACGAAGTGTGGAGCCCAAGGTGGGGCTCGATCTCACAGATCACGACCCATCTCGTAGATGATCTCATAGATCACGACCTGAGCCGAGACCAAGAGTTGGATGCTTAACTGACTGAGGCACCTAGACACTGTGAGAATTTTTTTATTTATGCAATTTTACACACCTGAAAAGATAACCCAAGTAGGATTATTTTTGAGCATCATTCCTAGTTATAAAATTTTGTAGGAGCTTTTATTCAAAGGAAGAGCTTCCAGGTTTTCTCCTTCTCTCATACGATCTGCCATTTTTCTTGATGACTCTTAAACTAACAGCAAAATCTTTCTAACCCAATGACTGTGAGTTTTAAGATATTCTCTCAGGGAATGAAATCTGACCCAAGACTAGGCACGGGAGCACGCCCCGTTGGCTTGCCTCGGAGAGCGGAGTGAAGAAACCCAGCCTTTGGCTGTTCAGACCGAAAAGAAAATGGCCCCGGGAAGCTCTCTGGTGTGTCTGGCAAAGTGTGCTCAGGCAGCAAAAGCCTTTACAAAGGAAAAAATGCTGCCGTTTTCCAACCTCGTGCTGTGGCAGCCTGGTGCTGGCTTCAGTTCAGATATTCTAGGCATCGGAGGAGGTCTTCCTTAAACAAATCTGTTAACATTTTAGTTTTGGGGAGAACACAGTGCGACTCAGATGTAAATGCATTCGTTCATACTTTGGTCGGAGGCCGCTCCATCGCGTCCCTTCCCAGGGTCCCCACGTCCTTTCAAGAGTCTGATGGTTTGGTCCCATCTTCAGAGCTGGGCCTGCTGGTGTGTCCTCATGGGGTTCTTCCTGTTGATTCTTTGCTGTGAGAAGCCTCTCTGGGCAGAACACGAGGCTCTTCAGGCTCCTCGTGCCCAACGCTTTTTCCTCCCGAGGGTGGTTAGCGGGTTGTTTCTCTTGTTTAGGGTGTGATGGTGGATCCCAGTTGGAGCTCCAGTCTTTCTCTCCTTCTCTTCCTCTTCCCCTCTTCATCTTGCCTCTCTGCTCGCAGTTTCACGCTGTTACCTTTTCTCATTGCATCTGGGCTCAAAGGCACACATCCCCAGGGAAGCTCTATCAGAGGGAGTAGGAGGCCATGTATAGAGAATCAGGATCCCAGCAGAGAGAGTTTTCCCTTCCTTTTATTATTCTGCTCCTTCCATATGGCGCATGTTGGCATCCTGCTTTTCCTGCACGTGGGAGTGCTTGGAGGGAGGCCGGCGGTCATCAGTACACACTGGGGAGTCCTGCTAGTAACTCATGCTCGAGAATGCTCCGAGACCTTTTTGACTGATGGTTGTTAAGTGGGTTGAATGCCACCCCTGTATGGAGACATTACCAATATATATTTTTTAAAGATTTATTTATTTATTTTAGGGACAGAGAGAGAGCACATGTGTGTGATTGGGAGTGGAGTGGTGGGGGGTGGCCGAGAGTGGGGGCCAGATGGGAGGGAGAGGACACAGAATTTCGAGCAGAATTCCTGCCGAGCATGGAGCCCGATGCGGAACTTGATCCCATGACCCTGAGATCATGATCTGGGTCAAAATCAAGAGTCAGAGGCTTAACCCACTGAGCCACCCAGGCGCCCCGAGACATTACCAGTATTATTGCCATGAATTCCATATTCCACATATTTGATATATTTATTGGTTAGAAATAATTGGGAGAGGGGTGTCGAAATCTTCCCCCGTGTTGGCGGATATGCCAGTTCTTCCCCCTATCAATTTTGCATACATGTATGCTCCCTTCCCCCTTTCTCTATAAATACACATATGCACGCACAAATGTTAAATGATTGGTTGAGACTAATATCAGGTACATTTATTTTCAGGATGATACTTTTTTTGTGTGCATTGAAACTTTATCACTGTGTAGTGTTTCTATTCTTAATAATGTCTTTACTTATTTTTAAAAAAGAATTTATTTGAGAGAGAGAAGGAGAGAGGGAGAGCTTGTGTGTGGGGGCTGGGGGGAGAGGGAGGTGATTCCAAGCAGATTTTGCACTGAGCATGGAGCCTGGCATGGGGCTTGCTCTCACGATCTGAGATCATGACCTGCGCCAAAATCAAGAGCGGGAAGCCCAGCTGACTGAGTCACCCAATCTCCCCAATGCCTTTCTTTCTTTCTTTCTTTTTTTTTTTTTTAAAGGTTTTATTTATTTGACAGAGAGAGATCACAAGTAGAGAGAGAGGAGGAAGCAGGCTCCCTGCTGAGCAGAGAGCCCGATGCAGGGCTCGATCCCAGGACCCTGAGATCATGACCCGAGCTGAAGACAGAGGCTTTAACCCACTGAGCCACCCAGGCACCCCAGCATTTTGGTATTTTTATTTTTTATTTTTTTATTTATTTCTTTTTTGCATTTTGGTATTTTTTAAAAATTTGATTTCCCCCTTCAATAGGACTTGATTTCACATAGTGTTTTCCATTTTCTGTGGTCACCCTTAAAATATTACCACATTTGCTGAAGCACAGTCTAAAATTCAGTAAGGATTTAACCTTTGTCCTTCACCCTTAACCTAAACTTTCTCATGAAGAATAGAAGGACCTTAGAATACTAATTCTCTACTACCCTCTCAATCTGATTTCCAGTATGTTAGCTTTTCCTGTGGGGGGGGGGACCAACCTCAGATAATACTGTTATCATTCCACACAATGTGTGTGTGTGTGTGCATGTGTGTGTGCTTGCACACTTACCATTTGATTTGCTTACCATTCCTCTTTGCATGTTACCTTGTTCTGGAGGTATTTTCTCTCATGCTGAACTGCATCCTTTCTAAATAAATTCATAGATGATCTGCTGGTGGTAATCTCTCTCAGATTTATTTTTCAATGTTCTTTTCTTTAAAGATAATTTTAAATGATACGCAACAATGGAGTTGTTCAGATCTGGGAGAAATACTCAAAGTTACATTGAAACCTTCTATCATTTCCCCACCATACAAAATATCAGTTATGATCCTGACCCTTGGATGACATTACTTCTTTGGTTAAGACCAGAGCATGTAAAGACAGTGCAAAGTAAAGTCATTGGGCCCTGACCTAATTCCGAAAGTCAGGGCTGAAAAGCCAGGTTAATAATGTGAGGTCAGAACTTTTACCTTTTAAAAGTTCTTAAGAGTTGAACTTGCTTTTTCTTGAAGTAGATAGTATATTAAAAATGTTGGTATACTTTTTCTTTCATGAACGATGTGTTGTTAGGAACAAAGGGTCCTATGTTGGCAATCTCCAAGACCTCCAGGTTTGATGATTCTCTAGAAGGTTTCTTAGGACTCAGCATAGAGTTGTATTCATGGCTGTGATTTATTACAGGGAGAATACACAAAGCAAAATCAGCAAAGGGAAAAGACGCATGGTGCCAGGTCCAGAGGACAGCAGACAAGCTTTCAGGGTCTTCCCCCAGTAGAGTCTCACAGGATGCACTTAATTCCCCCAGCAACGGTTCGTGACGTGTGTCAAGTGTTGCCAACCAACAAAGTTAGAGACTCAGTTCCCAGGGTTTTCACTGGGGGCTCTTCATAGAGGCAACTTATGTCTGGCAGGTACCCAAATTCCAGATTCCCAGAGAGAAAGCAAGTGTTCAGGGTAAACCCTATTGTTTGTACAAACAGCTTGGTCACAGTCTTATCAGTTAATGGTGGCGGGAACCCTCCCCAAGTCCAAGTTCTTAGAAATGGGCTGAGGGCCTACCATGTAAGCAGGCCTGCTGTGTTCACTCTCTTTTGTGCGAGACCCGTAAGGAAACGATGATGTCATAACAGATTCTTCTGACACCTGAGTTCTGCTCTCACATTTTCTAGTTTGAGTGGAACTTTAACATGGTCAAGTAAACAAAAAGCTGCAGAGGGAAGAATTAAGTGCTCACGGGGGAGAAGGCTCAGACAGGAGTAATTGACCGGCAGTGTGGCAGAGGACAAGGGGGAGGCGGGGGGTGTTTGACTTTGCAGGGCAGACGGGAATGAAAACAGAGAGTGGCCATTGGTTTGAAAGAGCTGGCAGTTTTAATATTAGTAGACTTCTATAATGCTTGAGGTTTATATCTATTATTTAGGGTTTCTCAACCTTAGCAGTATTGGCAGTTTTGGACAGGGTTTCTCAACCTTAGCAGTATTGGTGATTTTGGACAGGCTAAGTCTCCATCGGGGTGGGGGCGGGGGCTGTTCTGTGCATTATGGGATGTTCAGCAGCTTCCCTCGCCTTTGCTCCCAGCTGCCCACCCCACCACCTGCCCTAAACCACAGGTAATCAAAAATGTCTCCAGACCATGCCTGTTACCAGATGTCCTGTGCAAGAACCATGCTAACACACGACTTACGATAAATAAATTCATAAAGACCTTACCTTCATACATCTAGTTGGCTTATTAATATCTCACATTTACAGTATTTTTCCATTTATAAAGTTCTTTTACGTGGTTCTGGCAACAACCTGCTGACTTTTATCCCCCTTATATAGATGACGTAAGGAGGCGCTGAGGTTAAGTCAGTTTGCTGTGCAGAGCAAAGAGAAAGTACTACTACTGGTAGTTATGGTGATAATGATATTATTATTATCAATAATAGATATTTTATTAAATTCTTATTATGAGCCAAACATTATTTGAAAGGCTTTACAGGTGTTAATTTTGGAATAAGCCTAAGAGGTGTAACCATTATAGTGATTGTGCTGATGAAGACATTGAGCCCAGAGAGGTTATGAAAGCTGCCCAAAGGCACACAGCTAGAAGGTGGAAGATCTAGGTCCAAATCTGGGAAATTTCATTTCAGGGCCACTGGGCTCTGGATAAAAAGTGAGGTTCTGGATGCTCACATTCTTGAGCGTGTTTTTTCTCATAACCCTGTCCGTGGAGGTTCCAATTTGCTTACACTGCGTTTCTCAGCCTGACCAGCTCAGTGGTTTGCATATCACTCTTCTTCTATTCAAATCAGCGAAATCTCACAGAGATAAAAAAAAAATTGGAAGGGGAGGTGAACCATGAGAGACTATGGACTCTGAAAAACAGTCTGAGGGGTTTGAAGTGAAGGGGGGGTGGGAGGTTGGGGTACCAGGTGGTGGGTGTTGTAGAGGGCACAGCTTGCATGGAGCACTGGGTGTGGTGAAAAAATAATGAATACTGTTTTTCTGAAAATAAATAAATTGGGAAAAAAAAAATTGGAAGTCTCCTTTCTGTAACCCAACTTTGCTGTTTCAGATGTTGTCTTCTGTTATTCTCCGGATTCTTACTCTTTTTATTCTGATTATAGCATTTCACGGGAATCTGGGTTTATTGCAGCTGGCAGCCTGGTTTGATACAGACATTTCATCCAATTCTTGTGTACTTCAGCTAAGAGACTTCTATTTACGATGCTTCAACATCCCACAGTATTCTCCCAGATCTTTCGAAAACTCCCAGTGGATGATATGCCGCATTTCCAGGAAACGTGTCAATGTACCAATTCATCCACCTTTTCTTTTGTATTATTATTATTATTTTTTTAAAACTTTTTTTCTTGGGTCTCTTTGAACATCCATTTCTTGTGCCTTAATGCCTTCTGTCTTAAATTCTCATCCCTAATATGGGCAAGGAGAAAACACACCTCCTGTAGGCCTGGTGATGAAATCTACCTTCATTAAGATTTCTATTCAAGGCATTTATTTTCCAAAGACTTTCTATCACCATTTAAATACGGTATTTAGAAAGAGCTAGGATTAACTGTATGGTACCATCCGTTAATTTGCAGATGCTCTGCTTCTCTGTACCTATGATCGATCCCGTAAGGGACAACTGTGCCCTCAGTTTATTTCCACATCTGTTTTTTTTTTTTCCTTCTTCTGTAAGTGTGGTGGTGGGTGGGGAAGAGTTGCGACGAGGACTTCAGAGCAGAATATTATTGGATTACTGTAGACGGATGTGACTACATAGACACGGTGTTGAGAAATCCATTATATTACTCATGATCCCTAGTAGTTTCAGATATAAACTCCTCCTTTCTCCCAGCATTTATTATTTTGGTTATTAATATTAAATTAAACTTTTTCTCCTAGGTCAAAATTTTAGATAAGTTCTTCCCATTAGGCAACTTTATTTTATTTTTTAAAAATTTGTATTTATGTATTTATTTTAGAGAGGGAGTGGGGGAGGGGCAGAGGAAGAGGGAGAGGGAGAAAGAGAATTTTTTAAAAAAAGATTTTATTTATTTGACAGACAGAGATCACAAGTAGGCAGAGAGAGAAGAGGAAGCAGGCTCTGCATGGAGCAGAGACCCTGATGTGGGGCTCGATCCCAGGACGCTGGGATCATGACCTGAGCTGAAGGCAGAGGCTTTAACCCTCACTGAGCCACCCAGGTGCCCCTTGTTATGCATCTTTAGACGAAGTTACGGGATGTATCAATGAACCTACCCTTACAGAATCATTACATTTCAGGGTTGGAAAAGTGCAAAGTATTGCTGTCTGTTTCTAGTCCTCCATAAAATTGTGTGGCCTGTTAGGTTCGCTTCTGAGGCCACCAGCTCGTCTTCTAAAAAAACCAAAGCACCAGAAGATTTCATTTTGTTTCCTTGTCTTCTAGTGCAGCCCTTGACCCCTGAGAACTCAGCATGGTGTGCCAGAAGAAGACTTAGAAAAGTGGTGTTTTATTTCTATGCACGTACTATTTAAGTTCAGAGCTGTCACCTCATCTCACGGTCAAATCAAATGAGGAGAAGACTTAGATGATTTTTCAGGAAATGATACTTCAGGATGGGCAGTATGGGTGGTGTGGGCAAGTGAAGTTTCGTCAGTATCCAAATAAAAATGATTTTTGCCTGGCATGGATGAACTTCTTGCGCCCATAGAGAAGCCGTTACAGATGGTACCTACCCCACTCATGTTCACTTTGCCATCTCAGGATGCTGTTTAATTTAAAGTTCTGCTTAGTTTTAAAATCATGTCTACTTAAAAAAATTCTATTTACTTTTTAACCAGAAATAAGCAGGATCAGGTTATCCCCCAATGTCTGGCCCCCAACGGGGTTAGCCTGTGGACCGCAGAGTCTCAATGGGCTAAACTTCCGGAGAGTGGATTTAATTACCACTTTCAAAGTAGCACTAGTCCTGCTTTACATTGTGATCTGTTAATATCTATGAAGCTGACGCTAAGGTATGATGACAAAATTTAAATTAGTGTTGTAGATGCTCTAGGAAGGCAGGATAATTATATACAAGGTTTTTGAAAGATATTGATTAAAATAGTTCACATGTGTTCAGCAGTGGTGGGGTTTTGAGCTTCAGTTAAATGGAGTCTTTTCTTATATGGGACGTTTAGTTCCTGAAGGATGCTGGGAAAATGAGGCAATGTTGCACATTTCCTGTTGTGAGTCTGACTCCACGGGACTACATAGTATCTTTAATCCTGATTTCCAAAGTGCTGGGGTCACGGTTGGAAGGACACACAGAGTTTACTGGCACTGACCAGAGATGGCTCCCTCAGCCTTCTCAGGGGAAGCCAGGAATGGGAGGCTGGAAAGAAGCATCTACAAGGAGAGTGAGGTGGAAGGGACTTTTGAGAAACCATAGTAAGAGACACAGGGTGGACGTCACCAACGAGAGGGGCCAGAGAGGGAGGGAGTTCTTTGAGGGACAGCTCTGAGCGTGGTGACAGAGTCCCAGCAGGTGGTGATACCCGTCCTGGGTCAGCTGAGCGTGGGGAAGAGGCAACCATGAGCCAGTGTTTGTACCCTTCCTCACACAGAAGGGGCAGATGCCCTCACTTGGTCACAAGGAGGGTCTGGGTGTTTGCATGTGTGTGACCATCTATCCCACAGCATGGTGAAAGCTTTACTGTGCTTGACCATGGGCTGTGGTCATATGACTCACTCTTTTTTTTTTTTTTTAAATATTTATTTATTTGAGAGAGAGCGAGACAGAGAGCATGAGTGGATGGAGGGGCAGAGGGAAAGGGAGAACCAGACTCCCTGCTGAGCAGGAAGCCCGATATGGGACTTGATCCCAGGACCCTGGGATCAAGACCTGAGTCGAAGGCAGATGCTTAACGGACTGAGCCACCGAGGTGCCCACACGTGGCTCACTCTAATCTCCCTCTCTCTCCTCCCTTTCTTCCTTCCACGAATATTTGCACACATTACTGAAGTCCTATGATGAACCAGACTCTGGTAGGTGGTCAGTGTGCTGTGACGGGAGACAAGATGGTCAGCTCTCGCTGACACAGAACTTTCCTTGTTCTTCGACATGGGACATGTCAGTAGGAGCACGCAGATGAATTTAAGAATTATAGCAGGAAGGAAAGTACCTTCCAGGGCCCACCAGGGAGGCCAGGAGGGCTTCCTGAAGAAAGTGACATCCAAGGCAAGGCCTGGTTGATGAAGAGGAGTCAGCCAGAGAAGCAGGGTGTGCGGAGGGGTGGGTGTTCTGGGCCAGGAGAGCGGCCTGTGGGGGAAGAGGTGGGAGGGACAAGGGTAAGCTCCATGGGTGGAGCATGGCGAGTGAGCAGGCCAACTGTGGAGGGGGATTTGGGGGCAAAGAGGCCTGGACTTTGTTCTCCAATCACTGGGAAGACATTGAACAGTCGTACTCGGAGGTGCTGTAATCAGATTGGTATTTTAAAATGCTTGTTTTGGCAGTTTGGCTTGGAAGAGAAAAGCTGGCAAGGGTTACAGTTACCTGAAAGGAAAATGTGGCCTTTCGTGAAAAATGCAGTAGAGAGGGAAATGTAAATATATCCGTGGTGTGTTTAGGAGATAAAATCAATAGACTTGACGATTGATTGATTGAATGTGTGAGAAGACATGATTATTCCCTGGTTTCTGGCTTGGGCCATGAGCACGAATTAATGCAAGAGTGAATAAGAAGGAGGACCTTGTCTTGGGGATGGGGTGGGGGATTGGACAGTTGAGTTTCAGACTGGTTGAGTTTATGGTGGGTGCGGAACATACACAAGTGGAAATGCCAGTGGATCTGGAGTCCAGGAGAGCCTTCTGGGCTAGATTTGGGAGTAGTCAGCATGTATGCAGAGATTACCCACAGCTCCCTGATGTAGAGTGAGAAGAGAAGAAGCTGTGTTAGAACCCTGGACGGGGGTGGGCAGACAGAGAGGAATCCACAGGGGACAGAGAAGGGACAGCCAGGCCAAGAATGTGCGGTGACATAGAGACCGAGAGAGAGGACATTTCCGGATGGAGCAGCAGTCCAGCAGAGGAAGACAAAAAGATGTCTGTTGCATGTGTCCACAGGGAGTTATTACAGCTTGCCCAGAGAAACTTCTGGAAGCTGGAGCGAGAAGCCAGCATGCACGGTGTTGAGGAAAGAGCTGGAGAGGAGACGAGCAGGGACCGTGAGTTTAGGCCTCTTCGAAGGAGAGAGAGAATCCAGCTCTGTAGGCTAGATTAGTGTGTGGTCAGAGCGAGAGGTAGTAAAGGTTAGGAGAGCCTTGAGCATGCTTGGGTGCTGATGGCAGGCAGTGAGTAGAGAAGCCAAGGTTGGAATTTGGGGAGGTAGTAGGGTGACAGGTGACGGAAGGTCCTGAGAATGGAGGAGGGGAGGGGACCCGCAGTAATGATCCAGACAGAGGTCCAGCCACGTGGAGAGACAAAGCAACTGGTGCGAAATCATCGCTTAACAATATAATGTTTTAATTACGTTCTTTTAACACATTTCTCCACAGACACTACCCCAAGCAGTCCTTCACTACCGTGGCAGATACACCGGAAAACCTTCGCCTGAAGCAGCAAAGCGAATTGCAGAGCCAGGTAACTTCTCGCACGCCTGTTTTGTTCCATCAGCCCTACCTGGTAGCCACGAGGCCACCCTCCTGAGATTCCACCCTTGTTCTGTTGCTGCCCGGTCCCCGGCCGGAGACCGAAGGCAGACCCGGGAGGGCCTCCGCGGAGAACGCGCGGCACATCTGTTGAATTCCTGGGCTCGGAGCGTCCTGACATTCTTGGTTCTGTTATTCACATGGGACTAGGGCGACTAAATGAGTTCTGGTCAGAGGAAGTGTTTCCCAACAATATTGATTTATTTGGTCCTAAATATTTAAAAACATTTTATAAATAGCTTTTCCACACCGCATATGTAGGGGAGAGAAGAGGTGTTAACTTGACCCAGTTGCAGTGCGTGTGGGGCTCACACCCTGTCTGTGTATCTCACACCAGCCACGCGCTTTGTTTTCATCCTGTCACTTTATTCATATTTCTTTCATATGTCACACTGACAGCATGAACAAAGATTAGAACACCACAGTTGGCTCCCACTCAACCATTTTGGACGCAAACTTGCCTTCAATATGGTGAAACACACTGGTGAAGACTAGGGATTTAAATGGCAGTATTTTCCGCAGGGACACCCCATGTCTTAAGAAATGCAGGGCGTTCTCTTTCAGAGAGGTTATCTTGCCTGCCACACTGTGGGAGGACAGTGAACAACTAGATGGCAGCCCTTTGGTCAACGGTGTAGGAAAACCCCACCAAGGAGAGGGGAGGGAAGGCTGAGTCGTGGTCCCCCTTCTGCTCCTCATGGGTTGGGTCCTGGGGGCAACCACTCTGATTCTTTGTGCTTCTGGAAAGTCAGACCGTCTGCGTTACCTGGTCTACCTGTCTTGGGTGGCTGCAGGTATCAAATAGGTGGTGAGGCATGAAAGCATTTTGAAAAATGAACAGATTATAGGACTATGAAGACTTCTCATTTTTATTAGGGTCCCCGAAAATCCTTGCTATGAATAAAGGAGAATTGCAGACTCTGCAAAGGGTAGAGGAACCTGGCTAATAGGCTTTGAAAATGCCATTTGTGGCTATTCTAAATGAGAGCCGTTAGCTCTCAGTTGTAGTGGATCTAATTATTCCTTTGCAAGCTTATGTGTTCACAGGGGACATTGTGGTTCCCCCCACCCCTTTTTGGGGGTCTTGGGACCACTTCCCAATCCATTTAGTTGAAGGAAGTAGAACTCAAAGTAGAGTTTGCTGTCGGTTAACAACACCATGAAGACTTGGTTGGCAGTTAGATTTGGTTTTGTAAAATGCTAATTCTTGTGTGCTAAGCCATTAGTTCAAAAAATTGAGTGCTGGCCAAGGAGAGGCAGTGTTGCAGAGCCGGCAAGAACACCCCTGCTCATTCACACCGTGGACGGTGCCAGGACTTGGCTCCAGTCTGTGCAGATCCAATATGCCTTTCTTCTCATCAAGTTAGGATTAATTAGATAATTCTGGAGAAGTACTTCGAGCACATTGGAAAACAGAACTAAATCAAGCAATCAAATATTTGTTTCCTGCCTATTACATGTCCTTGTTCTGTGCAAAAGAATTCATAATTAGTTAATCTTCCCTTCCCCGAGCTCACAGGATGTGTGAGGAAACAGGACTAACATAACCTTTCCCCCCCCCAAACGCCCAGAAGGCTATCTTTGATGTACAATAAAGATTCCAAAAGGGAGGGGTGATTGTGGGTTGGACTGGTTGGTGGTTCCTACTAGAGGTAGATTTGAATGGAGTCTTGGAGGTTGAGAAAGGATTGGATTTAAACACTTGTCTCCTTCCTTGGAAGGCATACCGCTCTCTTTGGGTTCAATTAATGGTGACAGGTGGCTTGAGCTAGGCCCAGGAACAAGCATTTACTGTTTTCCTCCCGCGTGCCTGACTCTGGAAATGCAAAAAGAAAAGGAACTCCCTGTTTGGTAAAAGGCTGATTTGATTCTATGTCACAGAGCAGCTGTAGGCTTCAGAAGGTGCCGGTAGGCTGGCAGAACAGAGCTGATTCAGGATGGCACAAAGCCCTGTGGGGTCTCCAAGCAGTGGTCAGGTGAAGGCATTGGATTCTCCCCCAGATTTTGTTCCAGTGTCATCTCTAGAAAGACATACAGGACTTCTTCAGACAGATAGTTTGGGGAAATTCAACTCAATCCAAGAAACACATGCTGAACATGCACTATTACAATGAACTGTGCGGGGCATGGGGGACATGGAGGCGTCATCATCATCAATGTTGCTATATTCTGGGCACAGAATTTTACATGCATTGTCCCATATCATCTCAAACGGCCCTGTAAGGCACGTATTTATGATTATTATCCCTATTTTATGTATTTTATTTTTAAAAGATTTTATTTATTTATTTATTTGAGAGAGAGAGCATGAGTTGGGCACGGGAGTGGGAGAGGGAGAAGCAGGTTCCCCACTGAGCACGAAGCCCAACAGGGGCTCGAGCCCATGATCCTGAGATCATGACCTGAGTTGAGGGCAGATGCTTAACCGAATGAGCCACCCAGGCACTCGTGTTATCCCAACATAGTTGAAGCACTCAGCCTTTAGAGACTTTAGATAACTTGTCCTTGCCAAATTAGTGGAACTGAACTTGGAATAGAACTTACGTCTGGGGGCGCCTGGGTGGCTCAGTGGGTTAAAGCCTCTCTGCCTTTGGCTCAGGTCATGATCCCAGGGTCCTGGGATTGAGCCCCACGTCGGGCTCTCTGCTCAGTGGGGAGCCTGCTTCCTCCTCTCTCTCTCTCTGCCTGCCTCTCTGCCTACTTGTAATCTCTGCCTGTCAAATAAATAAATAAAATCTTTAAAAAAACCAAAAACCAAAAAACAAAAACCTACGTCTGTGAAGCCCCATTACCCACACTCTGAACCAGTGTGCTGGTCCTTTTATTCAGAAGGCAACTGAAAAAGAACATCCATAAACAAATAGTTGTAGCGCAAGGTTATAGTGCAGCGTATGCAAAGGTGGAACTTTGCATAAAGTACAGAAGTCACTCATAGGAAGAATTCCTTCTCCTCCTCCTCCCATTATTAGCAGTGGTATTTTTCTGGGTGACAGATGAAAACACTCTGTAAGAGCATTTCTGCTTTTGCAAAGGCATAGAGAGGTATCTACCCAAATGGTAATATTCATTAATGGCAGTTGATTTAATTTTAGCATTTTAAATAACCTGATCCTGTGGCAGAGTGTTTTGACATCAAGAAATCTAAAGTTTTTGTGGAAAATTGAGTATTAACATTTTATTTCCTTGTTTGTAATTATTCACGATACCAAGTGAGTCAAATCTCCTAAGTTTGGAGATTCTGAAATCCTCTTTTAGCATTGTTTGGTTAACACTAGTTCTTTTCTTTCGGTTCATTAGCTTATCAAATGAGCCAAAATGAAGGAAAAACAAAAACTAAATTGTGTTTTGACCTAAAAAGTTATTTATAGATATGCATTGTTAAGTTCTCTTTTTTCTTCCTTTATCTTTTTATTTTCCTGTTTCGACAGGGTTGTAAACACTGCCAGAATTTTTTTTTCCCCTAAGTGTTAAACCCTCTCAAGCTTTTTTGGGATTTATATTAGGTGCCAGATTGTCATAATAAAATGGTGAGAAATATTGGAAAGTAAACAAGCAAACCATGAGTTAGTTTTTTCCAGCTGGTGTTAGGCAGTGGTTTCCAGGCATTCTCCCGCCTACAAACAACAGGTGCCCGCCCACTTGGCCAGCCACCAGCTGCAGTGGGACAGGGACTGCCTTGGCACCCAGCAGTGGCAGTTGAGCTGGGTGGGGGGAGGTGGGGGGGAAGAGGGGGAAGCACTTCCATTGTCACTCTTTATCGCGTATCACGGGATGGACGGCTGCAAAGGAATAGTAAATAGTGGTTTGGCACCCCCACCGGCCCACAGGAGCCCATTCTACATGGAGCAAAAGCAAACCTCTACTCCTAGTGGTGTTAGTAACATTAGGCTTCACCTGTGGGGCATCAGGCTGTCATTCCTGCAAGCCTGGGGACCGGCATAATATCCTCTTCCTGTAGGAAAGTGAGCCTGGGGTTCCAAAGCCCTGCCTTATAAACTAAACTGGAATGGGGACCCTTTGTAGGCTGGGGAATCCCTAAAGCTTAAACAGTTGAGTGACATGAAAATCCCCTGAGGAGAAACATTTTCTTGATGTATTATTTTAATATTATGCTGTTGCTCACATTGCCTTTTTCAGGCTGTGTAGCATACTCTTTCTGGAAGAAAAGACACAGCTGTTTTGAGTGCCTGGATCAGGGGTCTGCAGATTTCTTAAAGCTGTGGAAAAGGTTCTTCAGGGGCGTGATGAGGGGATGGCCCCATAGAAAGAGCACTAAGTGGGGTCATTGAGGCTAGCACGAGGGGCAGCCAGACCCCTCTTCTCTCCCTACCTGCCTGCTTCTCGTCTCCCCACTCCCGGGGCCGGGGGGATGGGGGGTTGTCTTCCTCCGGAAACCCTGGCCCTCTGTAGGGCAGAGTTCTGCGAAATACTGCTCGAGGTGAGGACGAAATGTTAGCTGCATCCCCACTTAGTTGTTTATGTGATTGGCTTAGCTGTTTGCAATCATGCTGAAAATAATAGAGATTTTGGGTTCACTGTGTTCTTAAATGGAGTGTGTGTAATTTATGAGTGCTGATAAGATGAAAGATGGAAAATGATTATGGAGAGAATACAAATCATTCTGCAACCTTTGAGTCTTCATTTTGTAATCTGCGCTGATTCTTTTTTAATCTTCTGTGTCTCTGTGGAGGCATAAAACACATGGCTCCCAGGGAATACAATATAGGCTAGCAGGAAGGGTGAGAAGGGAATGGGGTGTTTTATAGGGAACATAATCATTAGATGTCTTTGTGGGGGAAATGAAGACACGTGTTTAATAGAAACCTCTGGAAGCTTAAGGAGGTCGGGCGGTGGCATGCTCTCTCGTTCTCCAGATTGCCCTTGGCACCTTTCTGCACCTTCTCATTCTGTGGGTGCATTTCTGGAGGGTTCTTCTCTCAGTTATCTGCCATCTAAACATCTGGTAAGGTGTTAACTCCCTACCTAAAGCGTGTTGCGTTTTACTAGTGTGTCATGGAAGACTGAATTCCTTCAAAGCAGCAGAGCTCTGACTTGGGACTTGTTGAAGGACAGTGGGGGAGACACTTGGATAGCATCCTCTGGATGCTTCCAGTCCCATCCCGATGGCCCCTGCCTAGCCAGAAGTCTGACCTGCCACGTCACTTGCCACAGAGCACCAATCCGAGGCCACCCACCGGGGACACCGTAGTGAGCAAAACCCAGGGAAAGTCCTCTCTCTGGAGATTTGGTCGGGGAGAGGATGGTAAGAAAAAACTAATAAAGATAGGTAACATTGCAACTGTGACAAGATCTGCAGAGAGAGAGGTGTGTATTCGAATTCTATTTTAAAACGTTTTCAGGGAGCGGGAGGCTGGAGTACTCTTCTGCTGGAATACTCTTCTGAGGACAAATGCATAACGGGTGTCAGTAGGGTCGGCTGTCCCCCGCCTGGCTGTGGATCCCATTTCTAAATGCCCACCAATTTCTTGGTTTCCCCTTCCTGAACTTAGCCGACTCTCCTTTGCTTTTCCCTGAGTCCTCTTCCCACTCCTATCTCATCCGACAACCTCAACCTTCTAAAACCATCTCTAGGTAGATTGTGGGTAATTCTTGTATTCTTGGGCGAGAAGCCTTCCATATGTGTCTTTTTATTTTCTCTTTTCTTTGAACCCAATTTGGACAGCTTTGTAGTTCCCATCTTCTGATTTTGCACCGTTCTGATCCTATGGCGACGCTTTTTACTTCCTGCAATAAGCACTTTCTCGTGTGTGTGAGGGGGAAAGTTCATAGAGAGAAGCTTTGGTATATTTCTTTGCAGGGTTTCGAGGCTGCGAAAATGATGAGAGATTATGTTTCCCATCTAGGAAGGGATGAATGTGAGCGAAAACTTCAAAGGAGAAATATTAATTCACTTAATGTGGCACATTTCTTCCAGGGAACGTAGCATGCTGTGCAGATGTCAACTCTAACCCTCACGATTTCCCACAAGTCAGATTGTTTTGCTCTCTGGCTTCTGGATAAAATGATGTAAGAGACAAACATGTCAGTCGTGACAGACAGCAAAATAACCAAAATGTTTTGATTTGCTGTGTCATGAAGGGGTTTTAGAACTTTTCATCATGGGGGCCTGGCCTTCTGCTCCCCAGCCTCCGGAAATGACCCGTATTCTCTGCATCTGGTCCCGCAGTCCCGGCATGCTGGTGCTTTGGTGCCTTCCTGGCTCTTCTTGTCTCTCTTTCCATCATTCCCACAGAGGATGTGAGCCCTGTACTTTGGGTGGCCAGCCTACAAGTTATTGGTCATTATTCTGTGTATGGGCCAGAATCAGATGACTGGTCCTTCAATGAGGCATTTGAATATGTAGCTGATCCATTTTGTGGCTCTGGGATCAAGACTACGAGAGAATATGTTAGCACTCTTAGGTGAATGTGTCTTTCATCTTTCTCTTCCATAAATCATGTTCTGCCATAGCCCCTCACATTTATGGCTCTAGAGAAAGGTGAAGAGTGAACCCTACTATGGGAAGGATAAAGTATGGTCCCCATGGAAAGAGGACTGTCCATCCCCTTTTGGCCATGGTAGGTTATAGGAAGAAGGCAGAAAAATCAGTCTGAAGCATGACCCCCCCTTTCTCTTCCGGCTGAAGTTCCTGAAAGGGCAGATGGGAGGTGTGGTAGGTAGATGGAGGGAAAGCCAGAAGCAGAGAAGACCACCCCACAAGACATACTTTTGACTTCTTCCCATGTGAACAGTGAACCTCCACAGTATGGTGGACGGGGAGGGAGAGACTGAATTCTGTTTCCTAGCATCTCAGTGTCTCTTGTGGCATGGAAGGTGATGGATGTCCCGGCACCTCTTGCAGAAGGATGCTGAGGGCACTTGCTGGGGAGCTGCTGCTGTTGGAACAAGGTGTCCCTGCAGCCAGGCATAACTTACACAGGTTGGGAGAAGTTGTAAGATCTCAGCGAGGAGGCACTGATTTGACAGGCAATACTGCCAGACTTTTTCTGAGGCAAGGGGAGAATGCACCATGATGTCACCAGCCACAGCCTTCAGCAGTGGACGCTAGTGACCAGGCAGACAAGGAGATGCCACTGAGGCCAAAGTTAGAAGAGAGAAAAGAGTGAATGTGAACATGGATTCAAGACTTCCCTCTTCCTTCACTCTGAAGTCAGACACTTCCTTCACTTCCTGCTCTCACACACTTGGATGCCACATTGGAGCAGAGACAGGAAGCATGAGGAAATTTGAATATACCTAAGTTGTTTAAATCATTGAATGGATTTGCTTCAATGACTGAGACTAAAGTTAGTTCCTTCTACTTTAGTGTGGTGGGGACTTGTGAGGAATAGCAGAGCAGCTGTGGGAAATAGACATTTATTTTGCATCTGAATACATTATAAGTAAATCCCTAACCTTTGCTTTTATTGGATAAATAGACTGGCCACCAAGAGATCTGGGTTCAAGACCTATTTCTGCCACTAAGTGTGACTTTGGGTACCATTGACCTTTGATCTTTGCAGGACATAAAATAGTAGGTTGTACTAGTTGATTTTTAGAATTCCCTCCAGTTATAACGATCTTGACTGTAGTACAAAAATGTTCTGCAGTAACATATCAGGTTAGCAAAAATTGAAAACTTAAAGAAAAGGAATTGCTATTCTTTTTTTTTGTCTGCCAAAATTATAATTGTCAGACTTTCTCTTTCATTTGACTACTCCTTTAAAAGCTTATTCCCCAGACTAATCTCAGATATTGGTTGATGGTCATGGGTCCGAGACAGTTGATAGGCAAATCAGTTTCACACTGGGAGGTACATCTAATTTTGCACTAAACATGTTTAAAAATAGCAGAGGACAAAAGGAGACAAAAATAGCTACCATCGTAACAACCATCCACTGATCACTAATATCATCTTTAGTTCTATTTCTCACATTTTCTATGTAGAAGTAACAAGAATAACTGTACATGTTAGTATACTTCTAGGAAGTGTCTTAGTTATTTTAGCTCACTTCCTTTATGCTTTCTTATTTTACATTGTTTTCTTGAATGGCTTTGATTGATTATGTGGTAGCTTTTGGACTTTAAAAGCTAGTGTTTTTTCCCTACAGTGTTAGTTGTTTTTTATCACCTTGTCCTTTCTAGAAGCAATTTGTTCCACTTACGATCTTGTGTTGGTTCAAGCCGTTGCTCCAGGGTGAACGATGGTGCTTGTTCAGTACAGAGAAGCTCATTTAAAGCAGTATCATTTCATTCAATTAGTAGCTTCAAGAGATTGAATATTTCTCAATATTCTTAATTAATATATTTTCCCCTAAAAATGTTCTTCCAAAGGAAGGTGCTGCTCTGAAATCATGGCTTCATCATGGAATCAGGCAACAGAACCACATCTATAGTATGCTGTTGGATTCAGAAAAGGCCTCTTGGGGCACCTGGGTGGCTCAGTCAGTTGGGCAGCTCCCTTCGGCTCAGGTCATGGTCCTGGGGTCCCGGGATCGAGTCCCACATTGGGCTCCCTGCTCTGCAGGGAGTCTGCTTCTCCCTCTCCCTCTGCCCCTGCTTATGCACCTTTTTCTCTCTCTCTCTCAAATAAATAAAGAAATAAAATCTCTCTGTGGCAGCCAGCAGCACACAGCGGACTTCCTCAGGGCGTCCAGTGTTCTGACTCTCTTAAATACATGTGTTTTATTTTATCAAAAATTATTTGTCTTAGTTATCATTTCACTTTATCTCAGAACTTTGCTTCTAGCTTCCACTGACTTCAGAAGGGCCGCCCACTGGGATTCTGCAGGGGCCTTGTAAAGATGGAAATTGGCCTGCCAAATGCTGTGCAGAAGGAGAGCTCTGTTGGCTTCATTCTTTTAAAAAGCTTCTATTTGGAAAAATCATTACGTGGTGTTCTCAAATGAGATCTCTACTTGGGCTTCTGAGAACACTGACAGTACTCTCTTAATGGAGTGTGTCTCATCCCCAAATGTCTGAGGAGAACAATTTGAATTTCCCTCCCTACCTTCTCCCCTCCCTGCCTCTCTTTTCATTTTTGGTGATAATCAAGGGTCAAGATAATGGTAAGTCAGAAATGAAATGAAAATGAACACAGATTTGCTCCTAACTAGCAGAGAGGTTCTGGCCCCCTTTTGATTGACATACTGAGTTTCCATGTATGTGGAATTGTTTTTCCTTCAAGGGAATCTAGAATCTGCAAATATCTATGAAGGGAAATCTAACAAGCATCTCCAGCTATAGATTTAGCTTCCCAGGCACACAGTGCTTTTAGACATCAAACAACTAAATATACCAAATTTCACATTCTTACTTAAACTAAAGAAGTGAAGGAGAGTGACGCCAAGGATCCTCACTTATTTTTAAACAGTCAGTCTTAGAACCATTACACAGTCTTTTTTCCCTAGAGCTATTTCCCTAGAATAGCTCTAATGCTTTATAAATCATTATAAATCATTAAATCATTAAAATTAAAACTAAAATAGATCTTAACTATGTTTCTGTTATTGTACAGAGAATATATACTTAACAAGATTTTCTGGGGATCGGATAATTGTCAAAGCCCTGAAACTTTTCATTCGAGACTATTTTACTCTTTAGAGGGATATCTAAAGTCTTAGATATGTGTATGTACTATATATATATATATATATATATATATATATATATATATGTTTGTGTATATATATGTGTATATATATAGAACTATATATAATACATATAAAATGTGTAGGTATATTGCATATATGCACACATGCATGTAACACGTATATACAATATGCATGTATTTATATGCATGTATATACATATGTATATAATATGCATATATATTCATACATTTGTACACATATATAATAAAACTAACTTGGAAAGATGATGTTCAGGAAATAGTCTCTTTGAAATCCTGAAAGCCTGAAAAAACCACGAGGTGTTTTTTCTTTGTTTGTTATCAGTGACTAACATGATTCACGGCCAGAGGCTGAGATAGCCACACCACTGTAATCTTAGTTCCCATCACATAAATTAGCTTTGCTGTTCCTGTGTCTTTTAGTCATTCCATATGTTTTCAGAAAGATCAAAAGTGAAAAAGTCTAACAGAGGTAGTATTATTTCTGGAAGTGAGGTAATGAGATCTTTTTCAAAATATGGCCTATTCAGAGGACAGACCGCTCATTCCACAATATAACAAGCAGAAACACGGTTCAAGCTTTCTCCGTTTTGTTCAGTAATTTGCTAATTATTCTGTTGGTAGTTTGTTAATTAACTTAGTTTTTTAAAATATCAGTTTCATCTTTGTCCCTTGTTTTAGATGTTAAACTAGAGGCCAGAGATTTATTAATTTAGTGGTTATTATTTAATAACCATGCTAAGCAACTGCCAGGATTATATTTATATTTGATGATAAGGGTGATAATGCATGAAATGAAGTAGGAACCAATACAAAGTAATTTCATGAAAATCAGGAGCTCATGAGAGTGAAGAATTAGGGGTGCCTGGGTGGTGCACTGGGTTGAGTGTCTGAGTCTTGGTTTTGGCTCAGGTCTTGATCTCTGGGTTGTGAGTCTGAACCCCAAATCGGGCTCCACACTCAGTTTGGAGTCTGCTTAAGATTCTGTCTCCCTCTGCCCCTCCCCCCTCAAATAAACAAATAAAAATCTTTAAACAAAAGAATGAAGAATTAGACACTTCCTTGAGGGGTAGACAGATAGAGATGCCTTTCTAATTCTTTTTTTGCCATTAACCACAAATCAAGAAAAATCATGGTATTCTTGATTTTAAAACTTTACTAGGGAAGAAATCTCACTTAAGGACTTACCCACATTTCCTGTAATTTAATTTCATAGAAAGCTGCTTCAGTTATTTACTGGTTTAATCTATGCTTACTGAATACCTCCTTTGGTCAGACACTGCTTGCCTTCAAGGTGAGGAGGAGTGGAGACAAGCCAGCCCCAGTGGGGGAAGAGAAGTGACCAAGGAAAGACACAACTTCTGGCTTAGAGGGGTTTGTTGCATCTCCTCAAAAGATATTCTCCCAAATTCAGTAAACTGTTATGTTTTTCTGTATCCCATTTAGTTTTTTCTTCTCACTATACTGAAATGTTTACTCCTTCTTTGAAAGGAAGCCCAGAATATCTCTCCCTTACATGGATCAAATACCAACTGCTCTGAGAAACAATATATCAGAAAAGAAATGACCTTTTACCTGGTTTTGGAAATAGTTCTCTCTGTTTTTTGTTTTCCAGCATCCATGTCTCCCCCCCGCCCTTTTAAGCACCAATACCATTTTGTAAACTATTTGTAGAGCTTGCTTCTTAAAATAATGTGGAAAAAAAAAGTTTTTGATACTTTATGGATACCGGAAAACTTCCCTAATAAAATTCACTTTTTTTGGTTGTCATTGAGAGAATTAAATCATGTCATTAGCAACACCCAGATCCTCCAGACTCCAGAGGAGAGACTCCCAACTCCTTTTGGGTCAAGGGCCCCTTTGGAAATTTGATGAAAGCCATTGAACTTCTCTTTTGAAAAAGGTACACAAGCAAAGATATGCCAACTTTAGAATATAATTGCAGGGAATTCATGGGAGAGTGAGTCCTAAGCTTGTAGGGGAGTGGCCAGATTGGCCAGTGGGAGGTAGAGGACTGGATGAGCTTAGTAATTCAACAGAGTCTAGAGTATTGTCCCAGAATGTTTATGGATTCTCTGCCTTCTAAGGACGATTTTATTTTTATCTTGATTAAAACAGTAGCCATTGGGGCACCTGGGTTGCTCAGTGGGTTAAGCCTCTGCCTTCAGCTATGAGGTTATGATTTCAGCATACTGGGATCAAGCCCCACATCAGGCTCTCTGCTCAGCAGGGAGCTGCTGAGCAGCTCCTTTGCCTGCCTCTCTGCCTACTTGTGTCCTCTCTCAGTCAAATAAATAAGTAAAATCTTAAAAAAAATAAAATAGTAACTATTTTGGAAATGTGAAACATCACTGCCTTAAAAAAAGGCTATCTAATAATTAGAAAAGTACTAAAATATAAAAATACATGTATTCTTTTTTTTCATTGCTTTTTCACCCTAAATTAACGTATATTGTATTATTTGCCCCAGGGGTACAGACCTGTGAATCATCAGGCTTACACATTTCACAACACTTACCATAGCACATACCCTTCCCAATGTGCATAACCCAGACTTCCTTTCCACACCCTCTCTCCCACCAGCAACCCTCAGTTTGTTTTGTGAGATTAAGAGTCTCTTACGGTTTGTATCCCTCCTGATTCCATCTTGTTTCATTTTTTCCCTCCCTATACCCCATGACTCCCAACCCTGCCTCTGAGATTCCTCATATCAGAAAGATCATATGAGAATTGTCTTTCTCTGACTGACTTATTTTGCTTAACATAATACCCTCTAGTTCCATCCATGTCATTGCAAATGGCAAGATTTCATTTTTTTGATGGCTGCATAATATTTCACTGTATATATATATATATACCACATATTCTTTATCCATTCATCTGTTGACAGACATCTAGGTTCTTTCCATAGTTTGGCTATTGTGGACTTTGCTGCTATAAACATTCGGGTGCACGTGCCCCTTTAGATCTCTACATTTGTATTTTTATAGTAAATAACTAGTGGTGTGATTGGGGGGTTGTAGGGTAGCTCTATTTTCAACCTTTTGAAGAACCTCCATGATGTTTTCCAGAGTGGTTGCACCAGCTTGCGTTCCCTTGAACAATGTAGGAGGGTTCCCCTTTCTCCGCATCCTTGCCAGCATCTGTCATTTCCTGACTTGTTAATTTTAGCCATTCTGACTGGTGTGAGTTGGTATCTTGTTGCAGTTTTGATTTGTATTTCCCTGATGCTGAGTGATGTGGGGCACTTTTTCATGTGTCTGTTGGCCATCTGGATGTCTTCTTTGTAGAAATGTCTGTTCATGTCCTCTGCCCATTTCTTAATTGGATTATTTGTTCTTTGGGTGTAGAGTTTGATAAGTTCTTTATAGATTTTTGGATACTAGCCCTTTATCTGATATGTCATTTGCAAATATCTTCTCCCATTCTGTCGGCTGTCTTTTGGTTTTGTTGACTGTTTCCTTTGCTGTGCAAAAGCTTTTGATCTTGATGAAGTCCCAATAGTTCATTTTTGTCCTTGCTTCCCTGGCCTTTGGCAGTGTTTCTACAAAGAAGTTGCTGTGGCTGAGGTTGAAGAGGTTGCTGCCTCTGTTGTCCTCAAGGATTTTGATGGATTCCTGTCTCACATTGAGGTCTTTCATCCATTTGGAGTCTGTTTTTGTGTGTGGTGTATGGAAATGGTCCAGTTTCATTCTTTTGCATGTGGCTGTCCAATTTTCCCAAAACCATTTGTTGATGAGACTCTCTTTTTTCCATTGGACATTCTTTCCTTCTTTGTTGAAGATTAGTTGACCATAAAGTTGAGGGTCTGTTTCTGGGCTCCCTTTTCTGTTCCACTGATCTATGTTTCTGTTTTTTGTGCCAGTACCATACTGTCTTGATGATGACAGCTTTGTAATAGAGCTTGAAGTCTGAAAATTGTGATGCAGCCACCTTTGGTTTTCTTTTTCAACATTCCTCTGGCTATTTGAAGTCTTTCTGGTTCCATTCAAATTTTAGGATTATTTGTTCCATTTTTTTTTGAAAAAAAAAATTGATGGTATTTTATAGGGATTGCATTAAATGTGTAGATTGCTTTAGGTAGCATAGACATTTTCACAATATTTGTTCTTCCAATCCATGAGCATGGAACATTTCTCCATTTTTTTGTGTCTTCCTCAATTTCTTTTGTGAGTACTTTATAGTTTTTTTCCATGAATTTTTAAAAATTCTTCTTTAATTTCCTGATTGACCCTTTCATTCTTTAGTAAGATGCTCCATGTATTTGAGGTCTTTCCAACTTCCCTCTTGTGACTGAGTTCTAGCTTTAGAGCACTGTGGTCTGAAAATATGCAGGGAATGATCTTAGTCTTTTGATACCAGTGGAGACCTTATTTGTGATCCAGGATGGATCTGTTCTGAAGAATGTTCCACGCGCACTAGAGAAGAATGTGTATTCTGTTGTTTTCAGGATGGAATGTTCTGAATATATCTGTGATGTCCATCTGGTCCAGTGTGTCATTTAAAGCCTTATTTCCTTGTTGATCTTTTGCTTAGATGATCTGTCCATTTCAGTGAGGGGGCTATTAAAATCCCCTACTATTATTGTTTTATTATCAATTTATTTCTTTGATTTTGTTATTAATTGGTTTATATAGTTGACTGCTCCCGTGTTAGGGGCATAGATATTTAAAATTGTTAGATCTTCTTGTTGGACAGATCCTTTGATTATGTAATAGTGTCCTTTCTCATCTCTTATTATAGTCTTTGGCTTAAAATCTAATTTATCTGATATAAGAATTGCCATCCTAGCTTTCTTTTGATGTCCATTAGCATGGTAAATTGTTTTCCACTCACTCACTTTAAATCTGGAGGTGTCTTTGGGTCTAAAATGAGTTTCTTGTAGATAGCATATTGATGGGTTTTGTTTTTTTATCCATTCTGATACCCTGTGTCTTTTGATTGGAGGCATTTAGTCCATTTACATTCAGGGTAACTACTGAAAGATATGAATTTAGTGCTATTGTATTTCCTGTAAGATGACTGTTACTGTATATTGTCTCTGTTCCTTTCTGGTCTGTTACTTTTAGGCTCTCTCTTTGCTTAGAGGACCCCTTTCAATATTTCCTGTAGGGCTGGTTTGGTGTTTACAAATTCTTTTAGTTTTTGTTTGTCCTGGAAGATTTTTATCTCTGCTTCCATTTTCAATGACAGCTTAGCTGGATATAGTATTCTTGGCTGCATGTTTTTCACATTTAGTGCTCTGAATATATCATGCTAGTTCTTTCTGGCCTGCCAGGTCTCTGTAGATAAGTCTGCTGCCAATATAATATTTTTACCATTGTATGTTATGAACACCTGCACCCCTGCTTGGCCTCTGGAGTGGCCTCTCTCAATGGAGCAGACGTCTTAAAAGTTCTGATTTTTGCTCCGTTGCTCTACCACTTGCTGGGAGTTGGCCCCTACCCCTGCGGTCTCTCTTCCTGCCTATCACCATGGATTCACTTCTCTGCACGTCCTACCTTTTGGAAAGTGATTGTTTTTCTGTTCCTAGAATTGCTGCTTTTCTTCTCTGCTATCTCCTGTTGAGCTTGTTGGTCTTCAGAAAGTTTGATGACCAGCTGAACTCCTGGGACCTGAGGATATCTGTCTCTTACTCCTTCCTCATCTTGCTCCTCCCTCCAAAAATACATATATTCTTTAATCCAGTAGTTCTATTCTTGGGAATCTCTGTTATATGAACAAAACCATCAGCATAAAAGGCATATGTAGAAGGATCTCTAGGACAGCTTTGTTGGTAGTAGCAAAAACCAGGAAGCATAGTGAAAGCCCATCAACGAGGTAATATTAGAATAAATTTTGATAATCCACACCCTAGAATATCATGCAGCCATTAGAATGAGTGAAATGTGGTAGATCAGATTCCTTGTGGGGATGTCCATGTGGTATTATTATTCAGCAAGAAACACAGAGAGAATAAATTTAAAATTCTATAAATTCTATAAATTCTAAAACTTTCCCTGTGTGCATGTGTCTGCATAGCTATGTCTGTATTTGCATATGTCTGATGGAGATGATATGTGTAGGGAGAAAAATATGGACTAATACATACTAGCTATTGACACTGGTTGAGTCAAACAAAGAGTAAAAGAAAGTATGTAAGTATCATTGTATATATGTATATACATACATGTGAGTAGATGTAAAAAGAAATAAAATAATGATTTAGAGGCATATTTGCTCATATGCATTTGACAGTACCGTTTTTTACTTCTTTCACTGACAGTGACACTAGAGCTTTTCTGTTCAATTTGGAGGGACTTACTTGGCCTATCTGGCCCACCCACTTGGGATCTCTCTGCCAACTTATTAGATGAATTTCCTGTGATTTACTGCTCTAAAATTATTTGGCTTTTAACACATGCTTATTGGATGTCTATTTTAATGTGTAAACTAGGTTTGTGGTGGGGAGTACTCAGAGAACGAAGCCATTTGCATGTGTGTTTATGTGTACACATATGTGCATGTGTGTCTGTGCACACACATGTGTGTATGTATGTGCATGTGTTTAGGTGTGTGTAACTATGCATGTGTATATGGCTTTAGGTGTGTGTGCATATGTGCATGTGTATGTGTGTAGGTGTGTATATGTGTATAGGTATGTGTACATGTTTGTGTTGGTGTGTATATGTATGTAGGTATGTGCATGTTTCTAAGTGTATAGATGTGTGCATGCATATGTGCACATGTATATGTGTGTGCACATGCGTATATGTGTGTATGTGTGTGTTGTGTGTGCGTGTGTGTATGTGTGTGTGTGTCTGTGTGTACAAATCAGAGACTGTTTGCAGCTGCACTTAAGCTTCTCCCCTTTTGTCTGTTATGTCTGTTAACTTGGCTGTGGGTGTGTCAAATGGAGAACACAGGTGCTGCTCTCATGTTGATAAGAATTTAAGAATTTGGGATGAGATCTTGATTTTCCAGCTTTTGCTTGATTAAATATCTTATTGTCTGATTGTCCAGCTTTTCTTCAGAAATGCCCAAAGATTTCAAGAGAGGACAGTACTGAGAAGATTTTAGAGGAAAAAAAAGTGTGTGAAGTTCTTCCTGTATGTCAGTATTTCTCAAAATTGGGGTTTTCTGTGTCACAGTTAACTGGGGAGCATGTGGGAGGTGCTCCCTTGTGGGCCTGGCCTCAGACCCACCTGGAGGGAGTCCAGAAATCTGCAGTTACGATGTGCCCTTGTCATTCCTAGACAGGTGAAGTCTGAGAGCTAGTTATGTCAAATTTTGTTTCAAATAATGAGGCTTTCTGGCGTTTTTACCCCCAGAATTTTACCAAGATTTTTCCTTTTCTTTTTTCTTTTTAAAGATTTTATTTATTTGGCAGAGAGAGACACAGTGAGAGAGGGAACACAAGCAGAGGAAGCGGGAGATGGAAAAACAGGCTTCCCACTGAGCAGGGAGCCCGATGTGGGGCTCGATCCCAGGACCTTGGGATCATGACCTGAGCTGAAGACAGATGCTTAACGACTGAGCCACTCACGTGCCCACTTTTCCTTTTCTGTATGGCTTTAGAAAGCTCTGCTATTTTGCCACGTGGAAGTTGGCTCATGTTCACTGGTTTCTCATCCTGTGGCTTTTTAGGATTGACCTGCATGTGTAAGGCAGGATCCTTGGAGTTCTGTGCTGCTCAGCCAGGCTTCTGAAAGTATATGCCATTAGCTCCAGTTCTAGGTCATGGGAATATAGATAAGAGGAGGGATTATTTAATTCAATTTTAAGACATTTAGGTATTTGACTCAGCAGATGCTCTTATAAAATTTTTTCAAATACTGAAATATTTTTTTATTTTCATCTTTAAAAAAAGATTTATTTATTTTTAGAGAGAGAGAGAGGAAGAGAGAGAAAGAATGACCACGAAAGCCAGGGGGAGAGGGAGGGAGACGGTCCTCAAGCAAACTCCGTGCTGAGCTCTGAGCCCACTGGGGGCTCGATCCCAGAACTCTGAGATCATGACCTGAACCGAAATCAAGAGTTGGCTACCTAACTGATTGAGCCTCCCAGGTGCCCGGTACTTTGATATTTTTTATTCATTAGCAATGTCTTCATTTTAGAAAAGATTTTATTAAGAGAAAACTTGTTACTACCGAACACACACAATTTCTTTTGGACTGTAAGGAAATCAGTGTAGGTCTGAAAGGGACAAAAGTGGTTTGAAGAATCAACAATCTGAGGGTCAAATTAAAATGTTTTTTATGTAACAGAGTAAGTTACATCCATACATATAAAGAAAATTTCGGGTTATGATGTATTCTATTGTTTGGAGCTATAGAAATAAGATTGGAATGCACACATTATGTGAAAGTTTTTTGGGAATTCTTGATTCTTTGGACAATTTTTGGTTTATTTATAGACATTCCTAATAGACAAAACCTGAAAACGTTCTTTAAGATGTCTGAGATTTATCCCTTTTCCCACATTTCTCCCCCAATCATTTTATCTGAAATGTGAAAATAATTGAAAGGAAGGTTAGTAGTTCACATGATAAGAACTATGTAACCAGGGCGCCTGGGTGGCTCATTGGGTTAAGCCTCTGCCTTTGGTTCAGGTCATGATCTCAGGGTCCTGGGATCGAGCCCCACATCAGGCACTCTGCTCAGCAGGGAGCCTGCTTCCCTTCCTCTCTCTCTGCCTGCCTCTCTGCTTACTTGTGATCTGTCTCTGTCTGTCAAATAAATAAATAAAAATCTTAAAAAAAAAAAAAAAAGAACTACGTACCCATTTTTCCCATTGCTCATGTGATTGTACCTGTGTAGACAACCCCTTTCACATTTGGATTAAATAGGCCCTGTCTGAGAAGCTTTTATCTCCACAGCAGGATATGAACACCCCAAGTCGATGCAGGAAACCCATGACATCATCCCTCAATCAATAATCATCGATTGGATAGAGTTGGTGTCAGACTGGTATATTAGATTCTACGAGGGATACAGAAGGAAGAGTCAGAGTTTCTGTCTTTGAAGAACAATCTGGTTCAGCAAGTAGTTCAAATGTGCATGTTATCACATAGTACTGTAACAAAAGACCCTTTCAACAAATACGAGGGAAACCACCACCAGAGGAATGATCGTGGGACAGGGAGATGCTGAGCAGTGAGGACATGAGTGGGGAGAGAGACAATTGAACAGCAAGATAGGAGGTAGGTACCGGCACAATCCCAGAGCTGGTCCCATCCAAAAAGTGCCAGCAGGACTGTGTGGGAGGTCAGTCCAGAGAGCCGGGTCGGAAACAAACCTGATTAATTGACTTGTAAATCTTTAATTCTCTGTGGATTTATGATTTTAGAAATTCATTTGTATCATAAAATACAAAGATCATTGAATAGATCTTTGACAAGGTAAGTGTTCTATAGTTCAAGCTTTCACACAGTAGGTGGGAACTAAGTGCTAGATGACTAATTTCTGGTGTTTATCCGCAATTCTAGAAGACATTTTTTTTCCCCCTGCATGGGACACAAAACTCTGCTACAGTTATTTGTGAATAATTTTTTATGACTCACATTAGTGAGACTCTTGTAAATTAATACTTAAAAGAACAATGTTTCATCCACATTAAAAACACCTCCCTCTTTCCCACCTCAGAGGTATTTTCCTCTTGTCTAAGAAGTACCTACTTCTTTTTAGAGGTTGGCATTTATAAAGAGCTAGTACTTTTTTCCCTCTGGAAAGGAAGAAAAGAAACACAGAAAAACTCACTAACCAAACAAATCACCTGATTACTACCTACAGAGAAAAAAGCTGGCTTTGTTTTTCTCCTGCGTGTTTTTGGATCAATCCTTAGATGAGAAATAGTTGTGTTAGAAATATAGAGAGCTGTTTGGATATTTGGTGTAGTGGGTGTAGGGAATGGGTACATTAAATTGCTGTCTAACAGAACAAGGGAGCAGGTTTGTATTTTCTGTTGGGAAACCAAACATAATGACTATTAAAAAGAAACAAAGAGACTTAGTTTTGAAGGAGAGTGTCAAGTTGCCAAGGAACATTAAGCTTCTCCTGCCTGCTCACCCGTGAAGTGGGAAGTCAGTCACCTCCTAATTACTGACACCTGGGTTGACCAATAGTCATATTATTTTTTCTGAGTTTTTATTTCCCTGGAGTATCTGTGATAATGTACTGTGGCCATGTATTATCCTGTAAATCATTTATTTTGGTAGACCATGAAATGATGTCTACCTTGCAGCTTGAAGAGACCCAGTGAGTTCCTGGTCTATGTGCCATGGGCCGCACTCCAACGCCTTACCTGCCAGTCGTCCTCCTGTACCAAGTCCCGATTCTCCCCGTGGAAGGTGGCAGCCAGGCAGTGCCAGCTGGCTGGCCTGGGAGGGGTAGGACCCCATGTCCAGGTCTGACAATAGATGAGCTTTTTCCTGACAACCTTTGTCTCCCTGACACCTTGCCTGCTATTTGCTGGAGAGAAAGTGGGTTTTCTAGAAGCTTTGCTGGCCATCCACCTTTCCACTGTGCGTCCTGCCCTCATCCTCTGCCCTTGGCTCCCAGCGTGGACATTCATGACCATCTGACCACTGCCTTCCTTCTGTGCTTTCATTGTGCTTGGTTTCCCTTCAGCATATCAGCTTTATTCCAGATCTTTGTCAGTCTCCCCAGTGGCAGAGCACCCAGAAAGACTAGAGATGAGTGTTATCGGGTGTCCTCTGCTCCATGTGAAACTTTCGCTGACTTACATCCATTTCAGGACAAGACTTTCTTATTTCAGAGTGTTTCTTTCTGTTGGCAATACATATTTAACCCTTCCATCTCCAAATGTGTTCAGAGTGTAGATTTAAAAAAAAAAGATTTATTTATTTGAGAGAGAGAGAGAGAGAGAGAGGGCAAACATGCATGGGAGGAGAGGCTAGAAGGAGAATCTTCAGGCAGACTCCCTGCTGAGCACAGAGCCTGATGCAGGGCTTGATCTCACCACCCTGAGTTCATGACTTGAGCTGAAACCAAGAGTTGGATGTTTAACTGACTGAGCCACCCAGGCGCCCTCAGAGTTTAGATTTAAAGAGCTTCTAAGCCCACCTGATTTTTTAATTAGATATTTCATTCTCTCCTTTGCAAGTGCTGGTTTCCCCTTCAGTCCTTTATGTGGGAATGGCCTCTTTTTCTGCAGAGACTTCTGTTGTTTGTGGGAGGTCTGGCATCTGCGACCCTGTGTAGACAGGGAAGGTGATAGGCTCTGTTTGGGCCAGGACAAGTCTCTTTTGACTGAGGACACAAGTAAAACCGGCATCATCCCACAGTGTGGCACTGGGCACTCAGCTAAACCACCCACTTCAACGGTTGCTAAGGGCCCCTTGCATGGCTATTCGCGTGGGCCATGCTAGGGCCAAACCAGCCCTTCACAGTGGAAGATAATCTATGCATCGTGGTGGCCACAGTCTCCTTTGGCCCCGTCTGCTAGCTCTTCCCCTGGCCCTCTGCTTGGGGGCCAAAGTCCTTTCTGAGTCCGAGATTCACCGACGATGAGTCCGGTGGTAATGACCCGGGGGCAGGCGTCCAACATAGAACAGTTCATGGCCGCAGTTAAAGCTTAATTTTTAAAAACCTTTCATCAGGGAAGGAAGCTCTTTATAGTAATGACTGCATTGCTGGAAATCATCTGCTGTGTAGCCTTCATTCTGTTCCTTAGTCATTATGGTTTGCATCACATGGTCTTCTCAAACATCAGCCTGGTGAACCAACGATGAAATTGCCTTTCTTTGAATTAGAGTACAGATTATTATGGGAGAAAAAAGACATTATGGGGGGAAATGTTCATGTTTATGTTTGAACAAATGGGAAAAGCTTAACGGCCTCAGAGGCAGTTAAAGGAGAGCCAGTGGGGGCACATGGGGCCGTCGCCCCTCGTTGCTCGAGGTGTGTCTCTGGGTGAGTGGCGGGGAAACACTCTGCTTTTCGAATCCCAACATAGAGTCAGTTTGGCGTGTACTTCCCATGGGGCGAGGAAAATACAGCGTTCCTGAGAGTTCTTATTTTCATCTCCAAGCTCTCACACACACGAGGCAATCAATAAATGGTTGTTGAAATACACTGGAAAAGTCTTTACTCCGAGGGACCCCCATGCCCCTTCTTTCTTGCCCACACACTTGGGCTTCTCTGTAGTTTCCACACGGGAAAGGCCAGTCCTAGGATTGGAACACTTTTGGTGCTGCTGATGGGAATAAGCAAGGAAAACGGAAGCCTGGGAAGGAGACTGATTGCTCGCTTGGCCTTATCGCTGTAGCTGTGACGGCCGGTGTCGCCGGGCTGGGATGTGCAGGGGGTTGATGAGTGCCAGACCCTAGTGTGAGTGTGACCTGCTGCCCAGCGCCCCCCAGTCAGCCTGCAATCTCCCCCTCGCCGCCGTTCCTTCTGATCTGTGCCCAGGACAGATAGGGGCCACTCGATGGGAAGTGAAGTGATAGAATTCAATGACATAATTGTGACTGGCTGTGAACTCTGATTGTGGCTTTTATAGGGTATCAGGGGCATCTTTTGGGGTACTCAAAGGCTCAAATATACAGATAGGATAGGATGATTGCCATGTGCTTTATTCTACTTTCTGTTTTTCCTCACAGCCATCTGCTGGTTATGTTATGTATTTGTTTATGCTGATGTCAAGTGTGAGACCTAGATAGAGCATTTTTGTTGTTCTATTGTTTCTACTGCCCTCTTTTATCTGCAAGTTCTCATAGCAGTCAGGGCCCATGGTTTCCAAATGCCTGTGTTGCGAGAGCTCCAGTAAGGATAGAGACCTTTCTCCAGAGATTTGTTTTGCCCACAGATTCTAGATGAATGGATGAGTACAAGGTCATAACCTATAATGGACATTATTTAGGGCAGGGTTCCCATGAACCAGTCTCTGTACTGATGGCTTTTGAGGTAGGATCTCCCCAATAACTTTCTTAGGTAAGCGTGATCTCATTTAGTAGGTGTAGAAGCTGCAGATCAGAGAGGTTGTATAAACAACTTGGGGGTCACACAGCTAGTAAGGGCCTTTCCTAGTATTAGGGCTCACATCTTTCTGACCCCAAAGTGGGAGATGTTCCTTAGCAGGCCTGACTATCTTGGTGTAATCATTGCTACAAATGACGTTTCTGTGATGTCAATGCCATGTCCTAGCAGTGTTAGGACGCTTCAGGTTTAAACTTCTCCAAGTTCTCTTCAGGAAGTGAAATTTTGGTATTGCATTCTTAGCAAATTGTAATTTCTGGTAAGTGTCTCATTACTTTATTTTACTTATTTTGGGGAGTTATTGTAGCCCTCAGTTTGGATTTTTATTGTTCCTGGAGGTTTTTAATACTTTTTAATTGTTTGCACCGTAACTTTTCATTTGCGTATCAATTATTTTAGTTAATTCAGCTACTATTTTAACAGCTTTGCTCTTTTGTTTGCTCCATCCATTTAAATTTGTATTGAATAAATGTCCTCATGATTCCTGAGCTACTGATTTTGTATTCTAATTCCGTATGGCCTTGTATCTCATGCATCTAATTTTTAAACTTTTATTTCTATACAACTACCACCGACCAGAGTACTAACATTTAACTTACTATAAAGCCAGTGAAAGAAGGATAGGTTATTCAGGTTTTAAAAACATTTTTAAAGTCAGCCTGATCATAGAAAGTCCTGCTGCATTAGAAATTTGATTTTTAGTGGAGCTATATCTTATTTGTTGAGGAACTGGTCAAACACTTTGATCCATAGTGTGTTGGAGGACAAGCTGGTCATCCTAAATTCTTCTGGAGCTGTCTTTCTCTTCTGACATGGCTCAGCAAACCCGAACACTCATTTACTGTGAGAGTGTTCCTTCTGGTGCTCCGAAGTCCACGCCATGCCTGCTGTGGTTTCTGACTTGGCTCAGCACAGAGTTTTGTAGGATACTTGGGAATGCAGCTGGTGTCTGAAGGCAGCAGTAGCCGTGCTCTGAGAAGGACAAGTTCATTGCCATGGGTTGGGCAGGGCTGGCTGGTAGTTTCCACATGTGTGCATGCCTGCACACTTATGTGATCTTTCTCCTGTGCTCTGCTGCTACCAAGGAGGATTTAAGAGCACTCTCAGTGGAAAACACTTAAGGGGATATTTATGGGTATAATGAGAAGGAAAGCAAGGCCTTTTAGAGGAGGACATACTTTAATGGAAGTGCTGGGGCTTTGACAGGTGGGAGGAGGGATGGCAGGGCCCAGGATATTTGTGGGCAGTGCTGGAAATGAAGCAGATGTGTTGATGGACCCTCAGTGGACTGGTGACCCCACAGAAAATCCAGAAGAGATAAGGCTGGTTGTGGAAGAGCTGAATGGCATGGTAAGGGGGGGGGTGGGTTTTATCATGAGGCATGGGGATTTGTACGTACTTGGGCAGGAGGGTGATTTGTGGAAAATGATGTTATAGCAAGATTAATCAGGCAGAAAAATGGATTGGATGGGAAGAAATATGAAGGAGAGAGTCAAGTTGGGAAATGTTTGCTATAATGAAAGTGCATGATAATTAAGCAGATCATCAAGGGGATGGAAAGGAAGGGAGAGAGAGCTCTGAAGGAGGCACATTATGAAGAGTGAGTGTATGTGAGGGGAAAGGGGGTGGATGCTCTAGAATTTCTGTTGAAGGAGCTTCCAGTTGGCAAACCAATTGGAAGGAGAAAGGGACCCGTAGGCAGTGTGCTTTGATGTTGTATTGAGGTAACAAGCTGACTGTTTTTAGTAAGATTGTGTGTTGATTTGGTGTGGTCTGTCGTGGCAGTGTTCTGCCTAATGAAGACAGTGGCTGCTTCTCTCCCCACCCCAGACTCTTTTGGCAGGGCCACCTGAGGGAATTGGAGTCCAAGATGGCTGAGGCCCATGAGGGTGCAGGCTTGAGAAGCTGGCATTGTTATCAGGCATGTGGTTAGAGATAGGTTGGTCAGGGGCCCAGTAGCTCTGTCATCCCACCAGTCAAATGTTTGAATGAATAAAGGCTTGAGCATGAGGGAATAATTTCAGGATTAGTGTTGATTTGGAGTTTGGTGAATATTTAGGAGGAAGTAATGTCCCTACAGGTGGATGAAGGGCGACAGTCATGGGGAAAAGCCAGTTATTAGTGACGGAAGCTTTGTAAAACCATGTTCCATTGCAATATAGAAAGATTGAGTTTTGAAAATAAAACACTTATGAGGCATGATTAACTTACACAAATATTATAGATTATCCATACTGCATTGTTATCTTGTTCTTGAACATTTGTTTTTCAAAATGGCCAAGGCAGGGATTGATTGTACACACATTTCAAAATTTGTTCTGGGGTTTACAGAGAAAGAGAACAGAGCAAAGTCTTAGTGCAAAAATCGTGTTAGGGGTTGGGCTGTTCTTGAAATTTGTTTAGCTTTGCATTCCTCTTAATGTTGAGGGATATCAAAAATGCCCCTGTAAAATTTTCTGGTTTTTTAGGCTATACATATGACACTTTAAGAAGGTACCTCATACAGCTTAATAGCTTTGTGGTGAAACTGGCTTTCATGTAATCCAACCCCGAGAGCCAGTGGAATGTGGAGGAGGGTGAGAATAAATACGGGTTTCAATTTGTCTCCACCACCTAATGCTATGTGGTCTTGACAAGTTTCTTCAACTCTCGTGTTCTTCATTTTAAGATGGTGATTTTTCTCTCCCTCTTCCCTGGTCGCTGTGAGGTCGGCAGTAATGTATGGAGCCGGCAGCCCTCCACACGTCTTGCCCCACGGCAGACACCTGGCAAATGTTATTAGTTCACTCACTTTCCTCTCACAGGATCCTCTCTGTTTCTGCATCACTGTCCTTAGAGCGATACAGATCAGTTCTGTAAGAGGAGACTGTCGTTCTTACCTTTGGAAGTGGTCTTTGCTAGCTGCCTCACCTTGGTCCCCGATCTTTGCTAGCTGCCTCACCTCCTAGGGAGAAGTGCGGTCCTGGAACTTGGTAGGGAAAGTCTGTAAGATCGAGCAAAAGAGTATGGATTCTGAGCGGGCTGAAAACCCCTGCTGTCCCTTACTGGTTACGTGTCTTTGGGAAGTAACTTAACTTTTGAGTCTATTTCTGCAAAATATGATTGAGATGCCAGCACACACGGATGTTGGGAGGCTCACATGGGGTGATGTGTGTTAAAGACACACAACAGAGCTGAGGGTTAGGCTCGAAGGGCAAGTGGGAGGCAAGGTCCAGATTATGGAGACCTCACCGGGCATATTCAGGTGTTGCTGGGCCCGTTACTTCCAAAGTTCAAAGAGAAAATAAAGGGGAAAAGGATATTACTGGTTGATCTTTTTAAAGCATAATGAAATTCTTATTTATAAAAAAGGCAAAATTACTTACGAAATAACTTACCATGCTTGCTCAAATAACCTGTTAACTTGTTAGGGGACATAGCCAAGGCACAGAGATAATTTGAGAGTTTAGAGAATCGTAATGGAGTCCCAGGAGACATTAATAGAGGCAAACCAGTCAGTTACTCCTCCTGACCTGTGTGGTCCCTTTCAATGAAGGGCTGTCTGCCTACCTTTTGGGTAGTTGTTGAATTACTGGAATTTTAAGGAGGTAGTGAGAGAGATAGTTGCTGAATTAATGGAATTTTAGGGAGGCAGTAAGAGAAATAAAAACAAGTAAAGCTGTTTTTTAAGTCTGTAAAACCTTTGACAAATCATAAGGCTTTATGAGTGTGATGATCAAGATACATAAGCCTCTCCTGTTGTATTCAATGGCTTAAGCCAAGAACGAAGTTTTAAAATCATATTATTTGGATGAACAAATCAAGCCAAAAAGTATACTCATACTAAAGAGCATTCTGGATGGCAGATCTCAGTTTTGTGAGATAACGTATCTGTTCTGGTATATTTCATGTAAAGTAGACTCTATCGGGAAGGAAATATGTCAAAAAAGCTTGGGCATTTCCTAGCAGTCCTAAAACTCTGGGCGATGGTGACGCACCACGTGGCCACAGTCCATCCGCTGATTTTGCGTTGCTCCACACAAGAGGCATCTAAAAGTGTCCAGCCTCTCAAGACTCATGATGAGTTATGAGCTGGAGGAGCCCTTCTCCAGAACTCCTGGTAGAGATCAGCTGGGTAGCGGAAGCTGGCCACGGAAGGGGGAATGCTCCTTTTAAAAAATGGAGGTGCAGATTCTTTTTTTTTTTTTTTTTTATATACTGTAAAGGAGAAAGAATTTGTACCCCAAAGAGTAAGCCAGTTGAGACCGCGGTAAGAATTGCTGCTGGCAGCATCTAGCTTATAGCCAGCCTTACCCACTCAGAAATAATTATTTTCAAACTGAGCAGCATTTGCAGAGAGATAGCTCCCAAACAGCTGTGTCAGCTTCAGAATGTGTGGAAACGTCTCAAGAATAAACTGTGAAGTAGGGTTTGGAAATTAAAAAAGAGAAAAAAAAAAAAGAAAAAAGAAAGAAAGAAATTCAAGGATATTTTGATGTGGAGGGGTTATTAGCAACAGTTTACAAAAATACTGAACAGTCGTGTTGGGAGTTCATTTCGTTCCTGCGGCGTCTTCCTATTTATCTTCCTGATATATTTGTCTCCTCGGTTACCATAGCGCTGCTCATTGGTATTCCTCGGCGCCGCGGTGTTGCTGTGAATCCTTTTGTAATTGCACCGAACTCAAGAGAATTTTTACTTTTTTTAGGCCTCGCTCAAGCTCAGGGCCCCCCTTTTCTTCTTTTGTGGGGCAGCTTTAATTTTGTGCAAAAATGATAGCCACTGTCCTGCTCTTTTTGTCTCATAGACAGGACGGTCAAGCAGCCGCCTTCACGTCTGATGTCACTGCTAATATATTTCCTTCCCAAGAAGGCAGTGCTTGCTGTCTCCACCCCCAGGGACTATAAACATCCTTTTTTTCTGAGCTGTGGGCTCTGTCAGCCCTATGCTCCCGTTCTCAGTCATGGAGAGAGTGTGTGTGTGTGCTGGGCCTCTTTCAGAGGGGAATAACTATTTCTCTTCAAGAGCACTTTCCTCTTGCACTTCCCTTTGCTTCAAAAGTGAGGGGTTGGGACACCTGGGTGGCTCAGTGGGTTAAAGCCTCTGCCTTCAGCTCAGGTCATGATCCCAGGGTCCTGGGATCAAGCCTCACATCAGGTTCTCTGCTCAGCAGGGAGCCTGCTTCCCCCTCATCTGCCTGCTGCTCTGCCTACTTGTGATCTCTGTCTGTCAAATAAATAAATAAAATCTAAAAACAAAAACCAAAAACCAAAAAACAAAAGCGAGGGGTTTCCAGGGCCCTCGCCGTTTTCTCCAGCCCAGGATGGGCATCTGTGCTTGGCTGCTGGGGCAGGTGTTTGCAAGTGCGGTGACACCTGCTAATTACTTCCAGGGGGTAACTGGGTTTAACAGGTTGTAACTGTTGGCTTCTTCGATTGTGGCCGATGAAACTGCTTTTATCTTTCAGTCTGAATGTTGAAGGCAGAAAGACATGGAATTAATTACATGTGAATTATCCTTGTATCTGTCAATTACTGCAGTGATTTTGGGGGTCTGGAGTAATATATATTGTAGATACAATTACTCTTTTTGGATCCCATAGATTAAATTCATTGAAAGATCCCTCTAGAGATGCATTAGCCGCACTTCGCCTCTAGCTTCTCTTCCAGGGAGTCAGTTTCAAGTTCAAATACATTTTGTCTGATAAATTGACTACACATGGAGGAACTAAAGAGAGCAATTATGTGTGACATCAAATAAATGACTCAGTGGCAAGGTATATTCTATTTAGGTCAGAGCAATTCAAAATGTGAGAAAACATGATTTAGCTGGCTGGACTGAAAGACAGTTAAAATTACTGGATGGAAAGATTCACTTTGCATTCTGAGGTTGGGTAATGGGAGATATGTAATATTTATTGTGTTTGCTGTGAGATGATTGTGTGTGAGATGCTTGCCATTGTTTATGTGGGTATTGTTTAATGTGACAATGTGTGGGTCCAGTCTTTATGTGTAATATACAGTGGTGCTGGCTAAGGTGAGGGAGGGTGAAATGCGGCTGAACCTGTTAAACCATGATAAGCCCATATATTTTGCTCATTAGAGAGTTAATTGGGGAGGCGGTGATTAATTGTGATTAATTGGAGTGTTTCCCCCCCAATCTTCACTTCCCCCTTTTAGAACTGTGTGCCTATGCCTTTGCCTTGTGACTTTGTAGGACCTTCCATTAGAAGAAGTACTAATGCCCCATTGATGTTGGGTGTGGCCATATGTTTCATGCCTGTCAGTGGGGTTTTGCAAAAATGATGTCCCCAGAGATCTTAGATATGTTTCTGTGCATTGGCTTGGACTCTGGTGCTCCTGCCATCCACTCTAGGAAGAACATGTTCTGGTTAGCTTCCAGTCTAAGGATAATATAGAGACACAGGGAGAAGAAGTGAGTCCAGTTTGAAACCTAGAGCCAAGCAGACTGGGACAACTGACTTGCAGACCTAGGAGCAAGAAAAATAAATGATTATAATTGTAAGTCACTGACTTTGGGGGTTTGTTATGCAGCATCATTGCAGAAATAGCTAATAGATGTACATACTAAAAAAATAAAATACCTGCTTTTGTAAGAATTTCATTTTAGCTCATAAGCTCCTTTTACATTTAGATCCTTGTTTTTACCCTATCAAGACATCAGTGTTCGGTCGCTCATAACTTAGTGGTATGCTTTGGCTGCAATGCAGTGATATCCGTTGCTGGCACAATTGCATCACCAGAAGTTGCATGACTATATCCTTTTAAATATTCATATAATTAGATACCCCCTTAATCACATATTTGGAGGATTTTATATATTTTAAAAACTTTATGTAGGCTTTTTTGATTTTTTCCATAAAGAACACTTAAATGACATTTAAATAACTTGAAAAAAACATTTAAAAGAGTTTATAACTAATTTCAACATAGTTTTGGGAGGAAAATACTAGAGGATGTTAGGAAGGCAGTTCAGAGTGAGGGCAGGAGAGATGAGGTGTTTATGTGCCACCCAGGGACAGTGCTCTGAGGCTGAACTATGACTGTGTCAGCAAGGACCCTCTTAAATCTGCTGGTGGGAGTTCATAGCTCCTGCTGCCCTCTGGGACTTGTAGACTGTGGCCTTCTGGCACTAGTGTCTCTGCAAGCCCAGGAAACTCTGTCATCGCCCTGAGCAGAAAGAAGATTCTGCTCCTTGTGTTCTCTTCTGAATTAAAGGCTCTTTTGGGTCCATTTGTTCCATAGTGCTGATGTCACATACCTGTTGTGCAGCTTTGAGCAAGGCTGAGAAAGTGAGCTTACAGCTCCTTCCTTGGAGACGTAAAACATGAGAAGTCCCCAAAACTTAGGTAGGTTGCTTAAAAGATTCTCAATAGAAATGAAATCTTGCCATTTGTGACGACGTGGATGGAACTAGAGGGTATCATGCTTAGCAAAATAAGTCAATCGGAGAAAGACAACTATCATATGATCTCCCTGATACGAGGAAGTGGAGATGCAACATGGGGGGTTAAGGGGGTAGGAGAAGAATAAATGAAAAAATATGGGATTGGGAGGGAGACAAACCATAAGTGACTCTTAATCTCACAAAACAAACTGAAGGTTGCTGGGGGGAGGGGTGTCGGGAGAAGGGGGGTGGGGTTATGGACATTGGGGAGGGTATGTGCTATGGTGAGTGCTGTGCAGTGTGTAAACCTGGTGATTCACAGACCTGTACCCCTGGGGGAAAATGTATTATATGTTTATAAAAAATAAAAAATTAAAAAAAAATAGTGAAGATATTAAGAAAAAGTTAAAATCAATACAATAAAGGTGTATGAGATGATAAAAAAATTCTCAATAGTCATAGAACATGAACAATGTCCACATAAATCCATAATACCCATTTTAAAAGCAACCTTTAATTACTACTAATTAGTATCGTAATCTTTAAAAAGTGAAAATGAAGGTAATTTATCCAATTACTTTTTTCAAAAGAGGAATGCTAATATAAAACAAAAAACCCGGGGCGCCTGGGTGGCTCAGTGGGTTAAAGCCTCTGCCTTCAGCTCAGGTCATGATCCCAGGGTTCTGGGATCGAGCCCCACATCGGGCTCTCTGCTCAGGGGGGAGCCTGCTTCCTCCTCTCTCTCTGCCTGCCTCTCTGCCTACTTGTGATCTCTGCCTGTCAAATAAATAAATAAAATCTTTAAAAAAAAAAAAAACAAAAAAAAACACAAAAAACCCAACAACACCTTATAGACTAATTTTTAGACTAATAGACTTTATAGACTAATATTTTTCAAATGTGTACTTACCTCACAATACCCCAAAAGGCAAATATCAACTGAAATTTTTCTTTGACATCAAGATTTCATTGATTTAGGTTTCATTTTTTCAAAATTTATGATAATAAATTTGATTAAGTTGGTTTATCAGTTTCTCAGGAAGGCAGCGATTATAATTCTACTTAATTCAACATTCTTTTATTTTTTTTCCATCAAGCTGGTTGCGTTGTTCAGTTTCCTTTAGACCTTGACAGTCATAAATCCACCTTTAAAAATCTCTTGTATAAACTCTTTATTAAGTCAGAGACCCCATTCCACATTTAGTAAAAGGAATGGCATCTAGAACATTTCATTTGCTGCAGAGAAAATTGTTAAATGAGCCTGGGAAGAAATAGCCCACACCCCTCGATATGTCTTGGATGTTAAATTACAATCCCTGTGTCCCCGTAGAGAAAAGCTGCCAGATGTACGAGTCTGTGTCAGGGATGCTAATCTGTTGTATCGCAAGAGCATGGCTGGGGAACAGCATAGTTGGGATGTGCCCCCTGGAATTCCCAAATGTGCGTGAGGCAGGGAGCGGGGTGGACGAAGGAGAAGAGAGAGCTGTTAGGTCCAGCAGAATCTGGAGAAGAAGGAGGAGTTGGATGGGTCATCAGAAAACCAGAGAGGGGCCACGTAACCTGAAACGGGGGATTATGAGGTAATAAAAAGTGGAAAGTGGTGTCTCTGGCCAGAGTTTAGGAAGCAAGGCACCCTCGGGATGAGGGAGAAAGAAAACTGCTATTTTGTGAGTCTGGCTAAGCTGAGTTTGGTGAGTAATTCTAACTTGTGTAGGTTCTGTAGATCGTGTCAGTACTGTAAGATTTATCTGGCCTAAAGATCACTATCTTAGTCTGTTTGGGCTGCTGTGATGATACCACAGACTGGGTCGCTTAAACATCAAAATGTATTTCTCACAATTCTGGAGGCCGGGAAGTCCAAGATCAAGGTACTCTCGGATCAGTTCTTGGTGAGTGCTGACTTCCTTGTTTGTGAAGATCTGTTTCTTGACATGTCCTCACATGGTGGAGTGAGAACTAGTGCTCTAGTCTCTTCTGAAAAACACAACACAACACAACACAACACTAATCCCAATTATGAGGGTTTTACCCTGGTGTCCTCCCAACACCCTACCTTTGAATACTGTCCTATTGAGAATTAAGCTTCAAAATACAAATTTTGGTGGGTGCGGGGTGGTGGGGGGAGACACAAACATTCAGTCCATGGCAGTAAGTATTGTTGCATTCCAAAGCAGAGGTTTTTAACTTTTTGTGTGCCTTGGACCCCTTCGGTTGCTTAGTGAAGCTTATTGGTTCCTTTTTAGAGAATATGTTTTTATTAATGTTAAAGACATAGGTTCTGCTAATAGTCCATTGATCATTCATGTGAATGTTAAATTTCATTTGGAAGTGGATGAAAATAAAGATGCCTTTCCCCTTCATCTAAGTTCATGGACTCCCTGCATTTTATTTATTTAAAGATAAATAGATATCTATTTATATCTACCACCCCCTTGCAGACTTCAGGGTAAAATATACCCCTTGCTCCACAGGATTGACTGAATGTTCATTGAGCTGGTGTCCCTTCAAATCCCTGACACATAATGGTCATAAATCAAGTGTCTATTGCCGGGCCTTCTGTTTTGTTCTGTTGATCAATGTATGTGTCCCTGTGCTGGTAATACACTGTGGCTTTATGTTTTTCCTTCTATCTGGGAAGGCAAGCAGTCCCTTCCTTCACATCTTCTCATACTTCAGGAGTGTGTGGCTCCTTTTGGTTCTTTGTTCTTCCATAGAAGTGGTCAAAGTCTAAAAAGATAATCTGTTGGGATTGTGATTGGAATTACACTGAACACATATATCAATTTGAAGAAGAATGGACATATTTATTGAGTTTCCCAGTCCACAAGGGGGAACATCTCATTTATTTGGGTTTCCACATTTTGTTAATTAACACTAAGACATGTGTTAAATAATCATCTTTGGAAATTATTTCCTGCAAGAAAGAGTGATTATATATATTTTTTTTAACTAGGTAAATTGGGAAAATAGTTGTTTTGAGATGATTTTGGTCGTCTCAAGAGATAAGCATTGAATTTATTATGTGTATACCTCTCATAAATCTTCTGTTTATTTGTATGAAAGATGCCACTTTAGAAAATTGAACACATATTTAAATATGTGATAAAATAATTCTGAAATTCTTAAAACAATCATGTCCTTGACGTTTACTGTAATCTTGTACTAAGACTATTTAGCTTGAAACAGCTGAGCAGTCAACATTTAAGCAAATGAATTCATTCATTCATATAGTGTATATTGTGTACCTAATATGTGCCAGGCACTTCTGTAGGTGCTGGGGATGTAGCCAAGAGAAGGAGGCGATTCAAGGCAGTTGGGTCATCTCTGTTAAATGTGTTTGCAGGGTTGATGACTGAGAATCGTCCACTAGATTCAGCAATGTAGAATTTATAAGTGGCTTTGTCAAGAGTAGTTTCTAGGGTGTGGTGGGACAAAAGTCTGCTGGGAATGTGATCATGACTCGTAAATGGAGAGAAATATGAGGTGTGAGTTTTTACAACTATTTGAGGAGTTGCTGCTATAAAATGAACAGAAAAGTACAATTCTAGGTAATATAGTACAGTTGTATGCTAATGGCAGCAGTCTACTAGAGAGGGGAAATTTGATGATGGAGAGGAGAGGGGCTAATTTTTGGAGCAAAGTCCTTGACTGGGCAAGAGGTGATAGGACCTAGTGCACAAGTGGAGGGGTTGGCCTTATGGAGGGGCCAGCACAGTTAGTCCTGCTGAATGAGAGAAAAGGCAGGGTCACATGGGCACAGACACAGAAAGGTTGGTAAGTTTTTTGTTGAGTAAATATTGAAAAATTCTTCTGAGTAGTTCTGTTGCTACCGGAAATAAACATTAAATTAATTATCAATTGAAAATAACTGACATGGAGACAGATAAATTGATCAATGGAATAACTCAGAAGGTTCCTACTTGGGGAGTGGGTGTAGAATGTTGGGGAGACACAGGAGTATGGAAATAGCTTCCTGACTGGTGAGAAAGGGTGAGGTTGCTCAATAGAGCTGAGGACATGGTTGCAATGACCATAAATTTAACTGAGCTTAGATAGCATAGCTGTGTGTTTTTCTCTACCACATTGCACCTTTTGGATACAATGCAGAGTAGGCAGAGTGTTGGGTTTTTACCAGGGCTAGGAGAGTGCAATAGAGGGAAGGAGAGGAGTAGTATTTAAGGGCAATTGCTGGGAAGTGATCATAATGATGGGTGTGGAGTCTAAGTCACATGTGAGGGAGTGAAGACACAGACAGTGAGGCAGCACAAGAAGCAGTAGATGGGATCAGGGGACTCCAAAGATAGTCAAGGGTGGGGGCACTAAAATTCCCCATAGCAGGATGAGATAAAAAGAAGTCCTCGTCAATATAAAGTCACTAACTGGCACTTTCTGGGGAAGATGGCAGAGTAGGAGGACCCAAAGCTTATCTTGCACCATGGGTACAACTAGAGAACACCCACACCAGTGTAAATAACCCAGAAAATGACCCAAAGACTAGCAGAACAAATTCTCCACAGCTGAATGTAGAAAAGAGGTCGCATCAAAAATAAGTACATCTGGGGTTGCCTGGGTGGCTCAGTGGGTTGAAGCCTCTGCTTTTGGCTCGGGTCATGATCCCAGCGTCCTGGGATCTAGCCCTGCATCAGGCTCTCTGCTCAGCGGGCAGCCTGCTTCCCTTTCTCTCTCTGCCTTCCTCTCTGCCTACTTGTGATATCTGTCTGTCAAATAAACAAAATCCTTAAAAAAAAAGTAAGTACATCTGTAAGAATCAGTCAAGGGATTCACAAAGTAAAAGGATGTGAAATATGATACAATATACCTAAAACGTGGTGAGGGAGACAGAGGAATAAAGTTCAAACTCAAGTGACAATCAACTTAATATATACTACTATATGCAGAAGATGTTTTATACAAACCTAATGGAAACAACAAATCAAAAACCAGTAATAGATATGCAAAAAAATAAGGAGAAAGGAATCCAAGCGATCTAGCTAAAGAAAACCAACAAACCATGAGAGAAAAGAGCAAGAGAAGAAAGAAACAGAGAACTACAAAAACAACTATAAAACAAGTAACAAAATGGCAATAAATAAACAACTGTCAATAAGTATTTTGAATGCAAATAGATTAAATGCTCCAATCGAAAGACATAGGGTAACCGAATGGATAAAAAATCAAGACCTATTTATATGCTGCCTACAAAAGACTCATTTCAGACCTAAAGACATGCAGACATATAGATTGAAAATGAAAGGATGGAAAAGCATTTATCATGCAAAAAAGAAAGCCAGGATAGCAATACTTATATCTGAAAAAATACACTTTAAAATAAAGACTGTAACAGGAAACAAAGAAGGACACCATATAATCATAAAGGGAACAATCCAACAAGAAGATATAGCAATTATAAATATTTATGCAGCCAACATAGAACACCCAAATACACAAAGCAGCTAATAACAAACATAAAGGATAGCTGATAGTAATACTATTATAATAGGGGACTTTAACAGCCCAGTTACATCAATGGATAGATCATCCAAACAGAAAATCAATAAAGAAACAATGGATTTCAACGACACGTTGGACCAGATGGATCTAACAGATATAGTCAGAACATTCCATCCTAAAACAGCAGAAGAAACATTCTTTTCAATTGCATGCAATGGAACAGTCTCCAGAATAGATCACATACTGGGCCATAAAACAAGTTTCAAGAGATTCAAAAAGATTGAAGTCATACCATACATCTTTTATGACCACAATGCTATGAAACTAGAAATCAACCATAAGAAAAAATCTGGAAGGAACACAAATACATAGAGGTTAAATAACATGCTATTAAACAATGAATGGATCAGCCAGGAAATTAAAGAGGAGATCAAAAAATGCATGGAGACAAATGAAAATGAAAACACAGTGGTCCCAAATCCTTGGGATGTAGCAAAAGTTGTTCTAAGAGAGAATTTTATAGCAATACAGACAGGCCTACTGCAAGAAGCAAGAAAAACCTCCAGTAAGCAACCTAGTTTTACATGCAAAGGAGTTAGAAAAAGAGCAGCCCAAATGCCAAACCAGTAGAAGGAAGGAAATAATAAAGATTAGAGCAAAAATAAATGAAATAGAAACTAAACAACAACAACAGAACAGTTCGATGAAACCAGGAGCTATTTCTGTGAAAAGGTCAACAAAAATCAATAAATGCTTAGCCAGACTCATAAGAAAAAAAAAAAAAAAGGAAAAGACAAAAGGAGGAGGAGGAGAGAGAGAGAGAGACCCAAATAAAATCTGAAATGAAAGAGGAGAAAGAACAACCAATACCAAACAAATACAAAGGAATATAAGAGAATATTATGAAAAATTATATGCCAACACACTGAGCAACCTAGAAGAAATGGATAAATTTCAAGAAACATTTAACCTTCCAAAACTGAATCAAGAAGAAATAGAAAATTTGAATAGACCAATGATCAGAAATGAAATTAAATCAGTAATCAAAAAAAAGCAAACCTCCCAACAAGCAGAAGTCCAGAACCAGATGACTTCACAGGTGAATTCTATTAAACATTTAAAGAATAGTTAATATCTATTCTTTTCAAACTATTCTGATATATATAGGAAAGGAAGGAAAGTTTTCAAATTTATTCTGTGAGGCCAGCATTATTACCCTGATATCAAAATCAGATAAAAATGTTACCAAAAAAGAGAACTACAGGCTAATATCTCTGGTGAACATAGATGCAAAAACCTTCAACAAAATATGAGCAAACTGAATCCAGCAATACTTTAAAAAAAATCATTCACCATCATCAAGTGGGATGCAAGGGTGGTTCAATATTCACAAATCAATCAGTGTGATACATCACACCAAAAAAAGGAAAGATAAAAAAAATGATCTTTTCAGTCATTGCAGAAAAAGCATTTGACAAAGTACATCCACTCATGATAAAAAACCCTTAACAAAGTTGGTTTAGAGGGAACATACCTCAACATAATATAGGCCATCTATGAAATCCCACCATATATGAAATACTCATAGCTAATGTCATACTCCATGGTGAAAAACCAAGTGGGAGCTTTCCCCCTAAGATCAGAAAGAAGACCACTCTCACCAATTTTATTCAACATAGTACTAGAAGTCCTAGCCACAGCAATTGAACAAGAAAAAGAAATAAAAGGCATCCAAATTGGTAATGAAAAAGTAAAATTTTCACTATCTGCAGATGGCACAATACTATGAAAATCCTAAAGACATTACCAAAAAACTACTAGAATTGATAAATGAATTCAGAAAGGCCACAGGATGCAAAAATCAAAATACAGAAATCTATTACACTTCTCTACACTAATAATGAAGCAGGAGAAAGAGAAATTCAGAAAAAAAAAATCCCATGTAAAATTGCACCAAAAATAATAAAATACTTAAGGGTGAACTTGACGAAGGAGGTGAAAGACTTGTATTCTGAAAACTGTAAAAAGTTGATGAAAGAAATTGAAAATGCTACAAATGGCAAGATTTTCCATGTTCATGGATGGGAAGAATACATTTGTTAAAATGTATGTATTATTCAAAGCAATCTATAGATTGAATGCAAACTCTATCAAAATACCAACAGTATTTTTCACAGAACTAGAACAATCTAAAATTTGTATGGAACCACAAAAGACCCCGAATAGCCAAAACAATCTTAAAAAAGAGCAAGGGGTGTTTGGGTGGTGCAGTCAGTTAAGCATCACACTCAGGGTCATGAGATTGAGCCCCACCTTGGGCTCCTGGGTCAGTGTGGAATCTGCTTTGGACTCTCTCTCCCTCTCCCTTTCCCCATGTGCTCACTCTCTTTCTCTCTCTCTTTCAAATAAATAAATAAATGTTTAAAGAAAGAACAACATGTTCTTTAAACAACATGTTGTTTAAAGAAGAACAAAACAAGGTATCACAATCTCAGATTTTAAGATAAAGTACAAAGCTATAATAATCAAAACAGTAAGGTATTGGCACAAAAATAGGCATAGAAATCAATAGAACAGAATAGAAAGCCCAGAAACAAACTCACAGTTATATGGTTAATTAATCTTTGACAAAGGAAGTATGATTATACAATGGGAAAAAGTTTCTTTGACAAACAGTATTGGGAAAATAGAACAGCTACATGCAAAAGAATGAAACTGGATGAATCTCTTACACCATACACAAAAATAAACTTGAAATGAATTAAGGACCTAATTGTGAGACCTGAAACCATAAGAATCCTAGAAGAGAGCACAAGCAGTAATTTCTTTGACATTGGCCCTGGCATTATTTTTCTAGATCTGTCTCCTGAGGCAAGGGAAACAAACAAAAGTAAAAATAAACTATTGGGACTGCATCAAAATAAAAAGCTTCTGCACAGCAAAGAAAAAATTCAACAAGACAAAAAGATAGGCAATGGAATGGGAGATGTTCACAAATGACATACCTAATAAAGGGTTAGTATCCAGAATACATAAAGAACTTATACAACTCAATACCAAAAAACCCCAGTAATCCAATTAACAAAGGGTGGAGGACATGAGTAGACCTTTCTCCAAAGCAGACATCCGGATGATCAACAGACACATGAAAATACGCTCAACATCATTTATCATCAGGGATATGCAAATCAAAACTGCAATGTGATATCCCCTCACACCTGTTGGAATGGTTACAATCCAAGACTCAAGAAACAACAAGTGTTGGTGAGGGTGGGGAAAAAGGAACCCTTTTGCACTAGGGGTGGGAATGCAAACTGCTGCAGCCACTATGGAGGTTCCTCAAAAAATTAACAATAGAACTACCTTATGATCTGGTAATTGCACTACTGAGTATTTATCCAAAGAATATGAAAATACTAATTTGAAAGGATATATGCACTCCTATGTTTATAGCAGCATTATCTACAACAGCCAAATTATGGAAGCAGCCCAAATATCCTGCAACAGATGAATGGATAAAGAAGATGTGGTACACACACATACACATGTCCTCCATGTAGCACTTTGCCTACTGTAATGTAGTCCATTTCCCCTTGTAGAGCAGGGTCCGTTCTCCAAGCACGCGCACACGCACACACACGCGCGTATATTCCCTAGCCATAAAAAAGAATGAAATCTTGCCATTTGCAGCAACATGGATGCATTCGGAGAGTATAATGCTAAGTCAGCCAAAGAAAGACAAATACCATATGATTTCACTCATATGAACTTAAGAAACAGAACAAATGAACAAAGAAAAAAAAAAAAGACAAACCCAAAAAACAGGCTCTTAAGCGTAGAGAACAAACTGATGTTTTACCAGAGGGAAGGTGGGGGGGAATGGGTGAAATAAGGTGATGGGGATTAAGTCATGCATTTGTTGTGATGAACACTGAGTAATGTATCCACTTGCTGAATCACTGTATTGTGATAATAGAAGATAATAGAAGGTAATAGAAGGCTGTACATTAACTGTACTGGAATTAAAATTAAAAAAATAAAGGAATTATTATCTTGCTTCTTTTGTTTTGGTTTGGAAAAAGTTTGTTTTCACTTTTTTATTCTCATTTGTTTAATTTTTTTTAAAGATTTTATTTATTTGACAGAGAGATCCCAGGCAGGCAGAGAGGCAGGCAGAGAGAGAGGGGGAAGCAGGCTCCCTGCTGAGCAGAGAGTCCGATGTGGGGCTCGATCCCAGGACCCTGAGATCATGATCTGAGCCGAAGGCAGTGGCTTAACCCACTGAGCCACCCAGGCGCCCCTCATTTGTTTAATTTTAAAATTTAAGTTATGGCTAAGACATCATTGAAAAGTAATACTTATAAAGGTTCTAGGTAATTTATCTAAACATAGGAAATGAGATTATGAAATTGACTTCTTTGTTATGATTTGACGCTACTTTGTTTCAAGGACCTGTAAATCCTATGCTTCTGTATCTGTCTGTTCATCTATTAAGATAACTAGAGAACCACAGAATTTATTTTTGAAGCAGATTTTAGGTATCACTTAGTTTAATCTTCCTCCAGCTGTCATTTAGGCTAATTAAAACCATTGAAATCCAGCACATTTTTTGAATGATGACTGCCTGGGCTGATTGTAATACTAATATCGAATTGCCTGTTAGGCTCTAACCTGAATCTTCTTGGAAAATTTTGAAAGGAGGAGAAAAGTTACTGTGTTACTTTCAGCTCATTATTTTGCTTAGGTCAGTGATACGTGTCACATTTCCATTACTGTTAGCCCTATTTAAAAATCTGCATTTGTTTTTGTGTAGCCTAATCTAGTTATTACAATAGCTGAAACAGACTTTTAAATGGTTCTATTGCTTTGCATTAATTATATATATTATATATGTATTATGATATATATTATACTATACATATATTATTATATGGATTATGTATGATCCATAATGATACATATGCATTGCTTTGCATGAAAGATACATATGGTATATATTGTGTGGTTATATTTTCTTCATTTGGAAAAAGCGCATATACACAGCCGCATATGTATTAGAACTTTGCAGGAGGGCAGCGAACTATGTATGATTGCCTTGGACGGGTGTCCTCCATGTAGCACTTTGCCTACTGTAATGTAGTCCATTTCCCCTTGTAGAGCAGGGTCCGTTCTCCATGCTTGTTATGCTACTGGGTCCAGAAAATACAAGTACCCTTAACCTGAAGGGATGTGCATTTACACTTTTAGTTTATTGTACAAATAACTTTGTAATAACACTAATGGAAATAAAAATCTAAATCACCCAGAGACCCATTTTCTAAGAACCTACTAGATCAATCATTTTATTTGTTTTTTCGATCCTTTAATATATAGATATATGCTTTTTAAACCATAATTTTAGTCATAGCTGGCATAGATCTTTTTATTCAGCACCATTCCACTTCCTGAGTATTATATGTACAGAATAGATGAGTGTTTGTAATTATGGAATGTATTTGGGAGATTTTTTTTTTGGTGTGTATGTGTCAAAAACAAGAGTTTTGTTTACTGCTGTGGACATTTTTGCCTTACTGAAGTGAGCAGTAGGATTCAAGGAGAAATTTTGCTGAAGTTAGCCCAAGACTTAATTAGCAGTTTAGATTGAGATTTCATGGTCATAATGTTAATCCATGTTCTGGTATTTAGGCGAGGATAATCTTATTAGAATGTCACAGAGCTGTATTTAAAAATATATTTTTTTGAACACAATTTTCTGGGGGTGAAGGTATCTTCTTTCCTTGACTCCTTTGTCCATGAGGATAGAGTTTCAGGCATTATGGAAATGTGGGACATTTTCTTTAGAGCATAAAATCCAGACTAATTTGTATGTGGCCAAGGAAGGTCTACAATGGACAAGTGCTCAGGAATGCATGGGAGGAAACTTTTCCGGGACTCCTTGTAAACCCTAGAAAGAAATGAGTGACCCTAATTTATACAATGCCTCCTCATTCTTCTTTTCTCTAGGTTAAAAAAAAGTTGAATTCAAAGTTTTGTAAGGTAAAAATTGCTCGTTACCAAAACCTGATGAGACAGAGATGTTATTGTGTCAGGTTAAAAGACTTTTAGCTCTTTACTTTCCCTCTAGAAGGTAATAGGTTTAGTTCAATATTTTATTTTGTTTTCTATGAAAAACATAAATGACTTTCTAGTCCACTAGATTATTCAGTTTTGTCCCTTAGACCTTGTCAAACAAACTGACAACTACACCGTTCCGATAGCTTGGAAACAAATGATTTTGTTATTAGGTTGAAATAACACCATGATAACATCATGATGGTTTGATTTAAAATGGTGGCGGAGATCAATGTGGCTTACACCAGTGTGATACTAGATTTTTGCTGTGTGTTCTTTGTGTGCCTTCTTTTAATATAATCTTCACTTTTTTAAGTTTGTGGAATTATTTGTCTTTCTTTATTATTTTTAAAAAAGATTTTATTTATTTATTTGTCAGAGAGAGAAAGAGCAGTAGGCAGGAGGAGAAGCAGGCTCCCCACTGAGCAGAGAGCCCAACTCAGGACTCGATCCCAGGATCTGGGATCATGACCAGAGCCAAAGGCAGATGTTCAACCAATTGAGCCCCCCAGGAACCCTGTGAAATTATTTTTATAAACTAAACTTTTTGTTGGATTTTTGAATGTTTGTCTGGAATGCTTCAATATTAGAAAGTATTTTTCCCTCTCTTTATAGATTTCAATTAAAGATTATTTATTGGGTGAGCTAATATCTTTACCTTTTGATAAATGACATGATTTCCAAAATAGGTAAATTAGGGTAAATTACTTTCTCTTTAAAAAAGTAATTACTATAAAAGAATTTTAATACCAGCTCCCTAAGGCATTTAAAATGAGACTTGATTATCTAAAGTGTAACTTACAGTCAACCATAAGACCAGTTTTTCTTAGTTTCTGATATGTTTAAGCATTTTTTCTTGCTCTGCATATCATTTATAGCATTTTTCTGGAAGCTCTCACAGCAGAGGTAAGTGCATATGTCTCATTACTTTGTGGCTGGGCTGCCCAGTTGGCGCAGATAATTTATTAATGATGCCAAGGTTTGGGTTCTGTCCCAGGGCAAGCCAATTACTGTAATTTCTCTCTGCCTTCTATGCATTAGGCTGGACTAGTTATCGCTGAATGTCTGTGAAGTCGTAGGAACAGATATTTTGGGCACAACTCTGCAATTTGAGAGCACCTGGTATGTTTATTGCTACAGAGAACAGGAATGATTATGGAAAGAGGTTTTCCCCAAGTTCAGTGTTACGGTTAGCCAAAGGTTAACCAGAAGAGTGCCTTAACTTCCGTGATGATTTTTGAAAATAATTCCAAAACGCATGGAAACTAAACCATGGTTGAAGCTTAGTGCACACTTTTGCACAAGAATAGAAGCATACTTATTTTGTTTTCCTTCGGTGTTTATTTTAAGTGGTCTCATGATAATTCTTCTCACCATCTTTTACGGTTAATTCTCCACATGATTTTGTAGGCTGAATCATAATTGTTTTGCATTCTAGGAGACCTGTAAAGATCATCTGTTTAATTTTCTCACCTTACATGTAAAGAAATATGATTCTTGGGGAACCTGGAAAGGTCACACTGTGTATTAGATTCAGCTCCAAGTTTAGAATTCAGGTTCCTGTACCAGCTTGACTCATTCTCCCAACTCTGTTCCCAGAGAATAGGGCCTCTACCCACCCAGGATATCAGTTTCTAGCCTTAGTATTTTCTTTATTCTTTATTGGAGTTAGCTTATGGGTAAAACACTCTAGTGAAATGTTCTGAAGTACTACTGTGATACATTTTAAATTTAGAGTATATATCCCCTGATCCATGTAGAACTTGACAGGCTTACTGAAGACATGATTGTCTGGATATGGGAATTTACCTATTATTTTTTTATTCAGCCATTTCCAAACACAACTGTGATTAAAAAATGAAATATTAAAATGACCAGAAAAAAAACCCCAAAATAGGAAAGATATTTTTGGGAAGGGAACAGTAAGAACTTTTGAGTATATGCTATGTGTTAAGAGATTAAGGAGTATTCAAAAGGATATCTTTAGGATGCTTGCCAGTTCCTGTTCTTAGGTTTTTAGGAATTTTGCATAATGCAGAAAACACCTTTTAACAGAAACTGGGTATATACAGCTAAGTAAGTCACAGTTACCTTGTTTTCATTTTGTGCAATTATCTCCTTTCCTGAGAATTGTTTTAAGTAAAATTTTAGTTTAGTTATTGTTTACTTTGCTCAATTGGGTGTGGTTGTCACCAGCAACCCAAATAGTGACATCCCAGAAAATTCTGGAAAACAGAATTCCTGCTCAAGTTTATATGTATTCTATACATTTCCATGAAGGGGACCCCCATCTGGGCAGTTGTTAAAAAATATTTAGGTAATGTTTTGTGATTTTTTTTTGTTTCTTAATAAGTTCATGACAGAGTCCCATACCATATGCAAATGATTTTCAAGTGTCCGCTGTTTAGAATGATCTGAACCACTTCTCTGTTAGTGTGTATAATGGAGCTTTGATCACAAACAGCCGTGCTAAGTCTTAGCCGGACAGAAGAAATGTAGGATATTGAGAGGAAAGTAATCTGGAAAGCCCTAGAACCCATTTTGGTATTTTATATGCTAACAAAATGTATGTGAGTGTTTCAGTTAGGACTTTCTTGTTGTGAGTGCCAGAAAATTCAGCCCCCTCTGGCATTAGTATTGTTGGCTCAGGTGCCAGGGGAGTGCAGGGGGGGAAAGTGGTTTTCAGGCAGGGCCGCCTGTGGGCGCTCAGAGGATATCATTCAGGACCTGGTTTCTCTCCATCTCTCAATTCTGTGTCCTTCTGTGACAACTCCATTTTCAGGCTGGCTTACCTTATGTGGCCACACAACGGCGGCCACACGTTTGACCCACATCCTTGAAGGTGCCAGTCCAGGAAAAGAGAGGCCCCACCAATGATGTCACCATTTCTCGGTGGCCCCGATTGGATACGTGTCTGTGGCTGACCGGATCACTGAAATACAGGAATGCAGAACTCCTGCCAACCCAATGTCGTATTAGCCACCTTGGAAAGAGCTGAGTTTTCAAAAGAAAGCATGGGTGTTTTACAAAAGGAAGGAATGATGGAGAGTGGGTGGTCAAAGGATAACAAATACTGACCACAATATGGCTATTTTATATTTTCAACCTTAGAAAAGAATTATTTTGTAATTCTTCGTTTATTGTGAAGTGCAATAGAATCCTTTATTTTGTAATAATGGGAAGGAGTGAGACTATTTTCCTATGTTTGTGAAGCCAACATTAAAATTACTTTTCTTTTTTCCTTGGCCTGAGTTAGTATTTGAAGCCCTTTGGAACCACGTGTCTGTATTTGAACTCTATGTGTTCCCTATCTAGCCCGTGTTCCTCTGACGTGAGGTTTGAGCTTGAACCTGTGGGGTAAGGCAGTGAATGCAATCACTTCTGTGTTAGAGCTGGGCAGACGCTGAGGATTTTAGTGAGGGAGCTGTGCATAAAAGTATGATGACTCCGAGGCTTCAGTGGAATGTTCTGAGCATGGTTCTGATCAGACTTTGGAAAGTATTAAATTCTTTCCCATTAGAAGGGAAAAATACTAAATTTAAAATATGCTTGGGGAGTCTGGGTGGCTCAGGGGTCCTGGGATTCAGTCTGGCATCGGGATCCCTGCTGAGCGGGCGTCAGCTTCTCCCTCTGACCTCCCGTTCATGCTTTTTCTCTCTCTCCCTCATTCTGTCTCTCAAATAAATAAATAAATAAATAAAATCTTTAAAAAATATGCTCGGTTTATAAGATGGTCTAAAGAAGTATTGATACGTTTGTGAAAATAACTCAAAGTATTGCTAACAAAAGCAGCAAGGTCTGGGTGCCCGGCCAGTGATTACCCTGCAGAGCTTCTAACCAGTGCCCTTTCTAGAGCTCAGGGTGGTGGGAGCAGTGCCTTGAGGTACAAGAGGCTCTCTCTGTTTCAGTGACCCCTGATGACAGTTTGCCGATTTATTGGTAAGGACAACTACTTAGTGGTGGTCACCTCCACTCCACCGAGTGTTCTTGGGTGAGAGAAGATGAGGCAGGGCCAGGGGGGAGCATGAATATAGGACGGAGACCAGGGAGGGATGTAACCAGAGAGGAATGCAAGTGACCCGTTCCCAAAGCTGTGGTGTCCAGATTTTACCCAAGTGCAATGTGGACATATTGATGAGGTGTTTTTTATTTTTTTTTAAAGATTTTATTTATTCATTCAAGACAGTGAGATATGGAGAGAGAGAGAGCATGAATGGGGGAGAGGCAGGAGGAGAGGGAGAAGCAGATTCCCTGCTGAGCCGGGAGTCTGACATGGGGCTCGATCCCAGGACTCCAAGACCTTGACCTGAGCAGAAGGCAGATGCTTAACCATCTGAGCCTTCCAGGCGCCCTATATTGATGAGTTTTAAACTAAGAAATGGAGACCCCAGATATGGAGTTTTGAAAGCTCCCTTTGGATGCATGGTGCAGAGGCAAGGTGGAGGGGTTACTGGGAAGGTATTGCAGTGGTCCGAGTGAGGGACGGCAGTGGCTGGATTAATGTAGTGGTGTCGGGACTGGGTAAGAGTGGGTTGGATTTGAGATATTGAGGGAAGAGACTCATTCACCTCCGTGGCTGGGAGTTGGGTGGAACAGGGTGGAGGAAAAGGGAAGAGAGAATGAGAGGAAACTAGAGAACGAAAATTCACTTGTTAATTTTGCCTAGCTATGTTATGAGATGGGTAGACTGATAGAGAAGTAATTGTGTACTTATAAACTATGTATTCTTCACTTAGGACGATAAGAGGGTTTGGAGCTCTGGTTATTTAATCAGGGATGTACCTTTCCTGGGACTGGGATTAAAAGGTCTCAAACCAGGGGAGTGTTCAGGAAGCTGGGAAGCTTATGGTTGGGTGAACTGATACCTAATTTTGGGTCTGTCCCTTAACTGGCAGATTGCCTAGCTGTTGCATATACTTTTTATAGTTAATCCCTTAATTTCTTTTTGCATTATTTCTGGAAGTGTCGGGAGCCTGGATTACTTAAACTTAGAAAACATATTTTTAAAGGTTTCAGGTTTCATACAGTGATTTAAATTTAATTTTAAAATATGATATATTATTATTTGGGGACAAATAATATTTCCCCCCAATATTCTTGAACAAATACTAGGGATAAGCAGAGAGATTTCGCTTGAGTTCCAGATAAAATCAGAGAAGTAATGATTATTCTTTTCATTGCACTGCTGAATTAAGGAATGGTACTTCATAACCCATACAAGGTTCATAGACAATGTGTTAAAGCAAATGATGTTTGGCAGGAAACTTTCAAAGGTAGTTTTCTGATGCTTTTGTTCCATTTGCCTTTTAAGCCTGGATGCTAGTTGGAGCAGACAGACACCACCGCTATCAAAATGTTATCCACCTCTGGTGCGAGGTCTTTTGGTTGTTTCAGTTTCAGGCAGAGCAATTGCAGAGTGATTGGATTTGGTGGAATTAGCCTTTATCTGGCTCAGGCTCCGCCTCTCTCCCCCTCGCCTGGCTTGGGGGCCAGGGTGCCCCAGTGGCTCTCTCCTCTCCTGCAGTCAGCCTGCTGGCTCTTTGTGTGAGCTGTTATCAGTTTCACTGGCTATGGTTTGTTACTTCTATTTGTACTCTAACTAGAAATTTGATAAGGTTATGTGCCTGTCATATGATTTAGATGTCAGGTGGAGATGCAGCAAAGCAATTTTGACAAGTCAAACATTAGTGCAAAGAGGGGGGGGCGAGGATGACCTGCCCACGGAAGAAAGTAAAATCTCTTACAGCCTCGCTTTCTTTCCCTTTTAACGTTAGGTCAGTACTTGAACCTCTTTAATTTGTCCCTTCTTAAGTGAATGTGACATGGTGACTTCCGGCTTCTCTCTAAAGGGCAGGGAAATGGAGGGCTGCCTTTGGAGGGTAGATGCTGGCATTTAAGGACCTTTGACTTCGGATGTCCTGATAAAAACATCTGGGGCTGGAAACTTTTATCTCTGACTCAAGCTGGGATGAAGGTCTTAGAAGACAAGATTTATTAATGCCTGTGTCTGTCACTTGCATGTATCACAGAGAGCCTAGTATTTTAAAATCTTTTTTCTATGACTTCTATAGTTGCCATACAATGTTACATTAGTTTCAAGTGCACAACTTAGTGATTCAGCTTCTCTCTCTGCTAGCTACATTTATGGTGAGGATAACCTGCCATCTGTCACCATACAGTGCTGGTACAGTATTACTGAGTCTCTTCCCTATGCTGTGCCTTTTATTCCTGTGACTGATTCACCCCATAACTGGAAGCCTGTATCTCCTACTCCCCTTTACCTAACTTGCTCATCCCCGCACCCCTTCCCTTTGGCAACCATAATTTTATTCTCTGTATTTACAGATCTGATTCTGGTTTTTGTTTACTAATTTATTTTGTCTTTTAGATTCCACATATTAGTGAAATCATGTATTTATCTTTCCAGTCTAACTTATTCCACTAGGCATCATACCCTTTAGGTCCATCCATGTCGCACATGGCAAGCTCTGGTCCATTTTCATGGCTGCATAATGTTCCATTATTTATATTATATACTACATCTTCTTTACCCATTCATGTATTGATGGTCACTCAAGTTGCTTCCATATTTTGGTTATTGTAAATCATGATGCAGTGAACATAGTGGGACATATATCTTTTTGAATTAATATTTTTGTTTTCTCTGGGTAAATACCCAGTAGTAAAAGTACCAGATCATATAGTATTTCTGTTTTTAATTTTTTTTAAGCAGGCTCCACATTCAGTGTGGAGCCCAGTGTGGGACTTGAACTCATGACTCTGAGATCAAGACCTGAGCTGAGAGCAAAAGTCAGGTGCTTAATTGACTGAGCCACCAAGGCACCCCTTTATTTTTAATTTTCTGAAGAACTCTTCTACTATTGTCCACAGTGGCTGCACCAATTTACATTCCCACCAATAGTGCACAAGTGTTCCTTTTTCTCTACATCCTTGCCAACACTTATTATTTCTTATCTTCTTGATTTTGGCCAGTCTGACAGGTGTGAGGTACTATCTCATTGTGATTTTTTAAAAGAATTTATTTATTTGACACAGAGAGAGAGAGTGAGAGTGAGAGACAGAATGAGATGTTGGGGTGGGGGGGTGTTAAGGGAGAAGGAAAGGCAAGCTCTCCATAGAGCAGGGAGCCTGATGTGGGGCTTGATCCCAGGACCCCAGGATCATGACCTGAGGGGACAGCAAATACTTAGCCCACTGAGCCACCAAGCCTCCCCCATCTCGTTGTGATTTGGATTGGCATTTCCTTGATGATGAGTGAGGTTGAGTATCTTTTCATATGTCTGTTGGCCATCTATATATCTTCTTTGGGAAAATATCTATTCAGTTCCTCTGCCCATTTTTTTAATCAGGGTTTTGTTTTGTTTTGCGCTGAGTTGTATAAATTCTTTATATATTTTGGATATTAACCCCTTACTGTTTATATCATTGGCAAATATCTTCTCTCATTTAGTAGGTTGCCTTTTCATTTTATTGATGGTTTCCTACATTGTGCAAAAGCTTTTTATCTTGACATAGTCCCCATAGTTTATTTCTGAGGAAACCTAGAATTTTTAATAAGCTTTAGACACCTTCCTTTTATCTTCCGATATCAGTCCGCCGTTCCCATTCCGCTTTACCTGCTCACTGGCGTCTTCTGCCCCTGTAGAGATCCAGACGTGTATAATTCTGATCTCAGGCTGATTTCATGGGTGATCGGAGTTCTTTGGTAGGTAATCAGCTCACTTTGGGGTACCAGCTGAAAAGAGGCCTCTTCCTAGTATCCCACCATCTTGTCCCCCCTAGACACCTTCCTTTTAGGTGGAGGTAAAGGCCCAGGCTTGGCAACGTATGTTGTTGTCCTGCGTTCTGTTGTCCAGATTGTGATTCCAGGAGCATTGCTCCTTTGCTTGTCATACTGTCTGTTGAATGAGGAAGCAGTTAAGACTAGGTATGATGGGTTTATGTCTCTTATTAAACACTTTTTTTTCTTGATTGATTAAATAACATGTATCTCTGAGCTTTCATGATATCTGCATCTCTTTGCAGCTTTCATTGAATCAATATGTATGTACACACACACACACAAACACGGCTTTGCTGTGACATCTGCTTCAGCAGGACATTCCCCATTTTGCCAGTGGGAGGTTGGGCAGTAGATACCCCAGGAAAGGCTAATGTGATCAAGAGGTCCTGCTAGAGTTATAGGCACGCGTCTAGTTTTCTGCCCCTGGGTTTTGTGAGGTTATGGAATGAATGGAGGTATTCAGTGTAACTCATCTTGACAGGGGTTTCATTATACTCTGCAAGCACAGTTCAAAGAAATAATAAATTTATATTCAGGGGAGTTTTGTTTGAGTTTATTTAAAGAAATGAAACACGCACAATCACTGTAATAGCTCTTGCTACTGGAGTATTGATGGTGCTGACAAAGAGAAGACTCAGACCAGATGGTTTCCAAACAGTGAAACCACCTGGCTCTTTGGCAATGCCGGCGTATCCCTGTTTCTCAAATAGCTATACTCTCATGGACTGCGGAATGTGTAAGTGAGACATTCATGGGCTCTGGCAGAATGACATCCCAGAATCTGAATTACGAAGAGACTTATTAGAACACTTACCTGCGTCAGTTCAAACCAGCTCCTCTCTTCCACTTCCATTACCTTTAGAGTTCCATAGTTTCCTTCTTACTCTTCGTGACTTTTTACACGTATTTATTTCCACATTGCAAAGAAATGAGTTACACGGCTGCTTGAGATATATGTTCTGGAGGGAAAAGAAAGACCTTTTTGGGACGCCTGGGTGGCTCAGTTGGTTGGACGACTGCCTTCGGCTCAGGGCGTGATCCTGGAGTCCCGGGATCGAGTCCCACATCGGGCTCCCAGCTCCATGGGAAGTCTGCTTCGCTCTCTGACCTTCTCCTCGCTCATGCTCTCTCTCACTGTCTCTCTCTCTCAAATAAATAAATAAAAAATCTTTAAAAAAAAAAAAAAAGAAAGACCTTTTGTCCTTTTGGGAAATGGACTCACCCAGACCCTGTGAGTGTTTCAGACCCAAGGGGAGTCTCTTAGGTCAAGTTAGCAAGGGAACGATATAATGGCACCTGTAGCACCATGAAACGACACTGAAATGTGAAACTTGAAACTTCATAAAAATACAACCAAGATAAGACATTAATCAGTGTGCAGACTTATGCAGTAGTTTTTCTCATTATAATGTTAAACTTGGGAAATTCCTTGAATTATTTTAGTGCTTGATTTTTCGTGTTGGAAATCAGAGTTAATTTAAAAGTTAAAATATTGAATAATCTACAGAGCTAAGTTGGGGCTTTAAGGAAGACAGCGATCATTTTAGGGACAGAGGGGGCTCCGCTGGTTAAGTGTCTCACTTGATTTCAGTTCGGGTCATGATCTCAGGGTGGTGAGATCAAGCCCTGTGTGGGGCTCCTCACTGAGTGCTGAGTCTGCTTAAGATTCTCTCTCCCCTTCTCTCCCTCTACCCCTCCACTCCCCTCCTCCCACTACAACACCCACTCTCTCCTCTCCTCAACCATTTTTTTAAAAAAATATTTATTTATTTATTTATTTGAGAGAGAGAGAGAGAGAGAGACAGAGAGAGAGCAGGGAGAGAGAGGGAGAGAAACTTGGGCAGACTCCTTACTGAGCTTGGAGCCCGACAAAGGGCTTGATCTCATGACCCCGATATCATGACCTGAAATCACCACCTGAGCTGAAACCAAGAGTTGGGTGCTTAATGGACTGTGCCACCAGGTGCCCTGACAGCAGGGATTTTAAAGTTTCATTTTGAAATACTGGAGTTACTTTATTTTTACCCACTCGTTTGATGAATGCTTAACAAGCATCTAATGGGTTGTGTCTACAACCATTAAACAGCCAGTAGTGGCTAATGTATGTCACATGTAAGACAATTTAAACATTATTTAAGATTTTGTTCATGCTGTTGTTTAAAAATCTAATCTTTTTAAAGAAATAATGGTATATTTTCTTTAAAACTGCATTTCAGTCTAAGTGAATGAAGTTGACAAAATGTTTGAATCACTGTCTTGTAGCATGATATAGTAGAAGGAGCAAAGGCTTTGGGACAGCAGATCTGGGTTTGAATCCTGACTCCACTGCTTACAAGATGCTGGTGCTTGGCTTGTGTCTTAATCCTGTATTAGTTAGGGTTCTTGGCTGCAAGGGATGGGAAACTCAACCTTCGCTGAGCAAAATGGTAATTTCTTTGGAGAATATTAGGGTACAAAAATTCAAGGTAGGAATGTACCTGTTTGAGCTTTAGGGGTGGTAAGAATCAGAAATCAACTGCCATCAGATCAGGACTCTTTCTGGCAGATGGGCTGCATCCATACCTCTGGATTCTGGTGGTGGTAAACATGCCTGTAGACAGTTCCAAAGTTTTATATCTTAGAGATTTCACTGGCAGAGGCCGAGACTCACTCTACACTTTCGGTCCCAGTTCCCAAATCCCCCAAAACATGATGACTTGGACTGGCTTAGTCCAGATGACGACTACCTTTGGGTCCATTCGATGGTGGTGAAGGAAGTGGGTCATGTAGGAAAATGGCACCTTTTGAGGAAGCATTAATAGATGGAGTGAGGCATGAAACCATTACGAGAAGGATGGAGGTTTTGGGTGGGACCAGACAGTGGGTTTCCATTACACTTCTCATATGTAAAAAATGGTAAAGTAAATATCTCTTTTGCAGAGTGATTTTGGAGGTTAAACAAGAGAGTCTGTCAAATGTCTAGTATAATGTTAGTCTGATAACTTGTAGCTCTTGAATAAATCCCAACTGCTACTACAGAGCAGGGAGGCAACAAACCAACATTTCTCAAAGCTGACACCTGCAATCAATGTGAAACTCTCACTCTTCACTAAGAATCTTAGGAAACCATAATTCTTCACTTCATTCTTCAACATTGCTCATATATTTGTTTCTAATCATTTCTTCCTTGTGGAAGACCTGAGTTACTACTGAGTTTCTGGTTGTAGCATAGATATATTAATAGCCTTTACAAATTTCTAGGCCAATTTATGTTTTAAATAAAATTCTGTATTAAGAATTTAATCCCGGGGGCACCTGGGTGACTCAGTCACTGAAGTGTCTGACTCTTGGTTTCGGCTCACGTCGTGTTCTCAGGGTTGTGAGATCAAGCCCCGTGTCAGGCTCTGCACTCAGCGGGGAGTCTGCTCCAGGATTCTCTCTCTCTCCCTCTGCTCCCCCTCTCTGTTTCTCTCTACAATAAATAAATAAATAAATCTTTAAAAAAATAATTCAATCTCTTAAATTTTTTTTTTTTTGATTAAAATATCTTGCTGTGATCCATGGGGTTTTCTGGCTGGCAAAGGCTGTCTGTCATGGAAGCTATTCTAAGTGTCATTTGTGCATGCATTAAGTATAATGCATTTAGATTTATTCTTCTTCTCCTTTCTTTTTGTTTGTTTGTTTTTGCTGTGTTACAGGTTTTATTTTCCTGTTTTTCAGTTTTGAAGATGGGGAAGAAGCATGTTTTCTTATAGGAAAGCAGTCGGTGTTGCCCCAAGGAGAATGCCATTGCAGGTGTGGGAAGGTTGTTAGGACCAGTTTTAATGACATTGTCAATCTGTTAGGGAGCAGGCATATGTAAGAACAGGGAAGAATCATCTGTCACTTCCATCAGCTGTGACTCTGAGATTAAGGACAGGTTATTTTCACTTTCATGACTGTTCTGTGTTTGTTTAGCTGTTTGCATTTGCTTGATTCTTGATTTTATCCTTATTTCTTTTCTTCTCTGTAGTTTGGATGTAGCTTTCTTTCCTGAGTTATGAATTTCCTAATTAGTTTTTTAAACCAGAAATTACCCATTTTCTGATACTTTGTTACTTAAAACATGCATGCAGGAATCTTCCTTCTTGTAACTTACTATTCTCTCCTTAATTTAACCTTGTGTGATAACTTCTGGTTCAAAATAATTTCAACAACGTTCTAATCTGTGTGTGAATTGGGTTGTTTATATTTAAGAATCTTTATCATGTCATGGAATGAGACTGGATCTCTCTAAATGATTAAGTAAGAGAACACGTGTCCAGAAATCAAAATTTAAAAATTGCCTGAATTATTAAATATTGTTTAAACGGAAAATAGCAACATAAAACAGCAGTATTCAGGCCCTGTGAGTCAATTACTCTTCAGTAGTATATCAGGTATTAGAATATTAATTGATTTTTGCTCCTTTGGTATCCCAACAGTTAATTGGATGATACTTTAGTTTCCTGAAAAAGTTAATCATCACCAAATACTTAGTTTATTCCCCAGAGTAATTTATAACTCATAGACAGAATTTGGTGGATTAGTTACACTTTTCTCCAGTAAAATTCCTGGTGAAAATATGCATTATGTGTATAATATAATTTAGGCTCCAGTTTTCTTCTTTAATGTAGATATGATTTTCTGGTTTGAATCCATACTTCCATTAATACTACAGTTTTGGGAATGGCATTCTTTCTCCCTGACCTGATCCTTACCAATAGAAAACATAAACAATTGTTTCTTTCGAAAAAAAAAAAACCAAAAACCGCCTGGGTGGCTCAGTGAGTTAAGCCAAAAACCAAAAACCAAAAACCAAACCACATATTGGATAAAAAGTGTGATAGTTTTTGTCCCTTTTATGGAGCTGTAAGTTCCATTGCAGATAATGAATTAGCAAAAATTTTAAGTCACGCAAACCTTCTGGTATCTTCTACTAAGAAATATTCAATTAGTTCCACTTTCCTCTCTGCTTATTTATAGGACACTGTCTCTATCTTATGTGTATTTGGTTTGACAGTTTTTATTTGGTGGTTTTTTTTGTTTTGTTTTTTGTTTTTGTTTTGTTGTTTTGTTTTGCCAGAGGAATTGAAGAATAATGTCTGGGGAGGTGCCAGAGGGAGATTTGGTCTCCTATTCTCTCTGTCACTTCCTTCACACTCCCTTTCTTCATCGATGAAAATGGGCATTGAAATGTGTACCTGCAAGGATTTATCTGAAGATGATACAGGCAAAGCCCTCCTTAGTTCTTTTTTCATTTATTTATTTATATTCTCTTTCAATCCCCTAAAAGACTGAAGGAGCTCTCCAATTCAGGGGCCCCCTGTGCTGAGATGGGATCTCTAGCTATTTGGCTACTGTTAGTAAGTAATGACATGCCTGTGGGAATGGAATGCTGAGTGCTCCTTACACAGCACGGTTGGCCTCCCCACCCTGGCTCTGCTCACATGATCTGGAAAGGGCTCAATGCAGTGCCTGGGACATCGAGAGCACAGAGATGTCAAGTGTTCTTACCATGATCTCACTGATTCTCACAAAGGTGCTACTGATACTGTTACCACTATGCTTATTTTGTAGTCGAGAAAACTGAGGCTCAGAGAGATTAAGTAACTAGCCTAAGGTCACACAGCTATTAAAACATGGAGTCAGGGCCTACGATGAGTTTATCAAAATCCTGTTAGGGTTGTGAATTTTAATTATCTTAGGGGTGAATTTTAATTATCTTAGCTTATTGAGAAGTCAGCTAAATTGTGCAGTTAAGATCTACTTTATGTATTTAGAGTACATGTTTAGAATAAAATGTAGATTTCAATTTTGTTTAAAGATTTTATTTATTTATTTGATAGAGAGGGCACACAACCAAGTGGAAGGAGAGGAAGAAGCAGGCCCCCCCTCATGAGCAGGGGCTCCGTATGGGGTTTGATCCCAGGATCCTGGGATCATGACCTGAGCCAAAGGCAGATGCTTAACCAACTGAGCCACCCAGGCACCCCTAGATTTCAATGTTTTCTAAGTAAAGGAACTCCAAATCTGTTGCAGCTGTATTGCGAATATACATAAAATACTGACAAATCTGTAAATATCAGTAAGTACATCTGTGAATGCAATGGAAGGCTAATTTAAGGCTTAGAAATCTATGAATTTAAAAAGATTTAATGCTTTTTAATCATGTTTAAAAAGGTAATTAAAATTTTAATTTTATTTAATTAACCATAAATTTACAAATTATAAGATTAATTTAAAGAAAAACGAATTCTCTTTTGCGCTCATTTGACTTAACATTTGTTAAAATTAACTTCATCTTAAAAAATGCCCTTAATCAAATTTTCCTTTGTAATTGTTTAATTCCCATCTAGCATTGTGAGATTAGCCAATTTTCTGCATTTTAGATGTTAAAAATACAAAACCAGATAGTAATCAGTCATGAAATAGTTATTAAGCTTTTAATATATGCTTAACATGAAGCAAAATGCAATGAGATAGAAAGAAGCATGTGGTCCACATTCTCTAGTACTTTAAAATCTATAGAACTGTACATGATGGTACGTAATTGAGTGCTAAATTTTGCATATCAAAGTAGGAATTTTGCATGTAGTTTAAAAATGATGCAGCTCTTACAGTTCCCCCTTGAAGAAATGTCAAGTATCCATCATGTCATAAAAGATAATAAAATTGGTCATTGATTTCATTGTATCAGATGGACACTGTTAAATGTATGAAATAAAGAGCAGGATAACATGAATCAGTAATAAATATTCCTGTAGATTTTAGGCCTCCGTTAAACAGATTCTGACTAGGTAAGCTGCTTTAGAGCTAAAGAATGTTCTCTTTTTGCTTATGCTTCGGCCTCTGGATTCTTCTTAGCCATCTGGTCTATTGTCATAGACCAGGACCCCCTTGTACTGCTACTATTCCTCGTTAATCCATGTTTCCAATCCCTTTTGCAACACCCTCTCTCCCTCTCTCCATTTCTGTTTTTCCAACCTTTTTGCTTCAACCCTGTGTTGGCCACTGTGCGAAAGAGCTTCATTAAGATGAAGAAATGAATGAGTAACTTAACTTTCCACATATGGACACCCGCCAGCCAAGTCCCTCACCATTTATGGAAAACCCAAGTCTGCGTACCTCAGCTTCCCCATCTGGACTTTTAAAACTCTGTCCCTGCTTTCTTTGAAAATGCTTTATTGTAAGATATTTAATCAATACACAATACACAAGAACAGGCAATCCTGCTATAAAACTCACATGGCTATTCCATAAGCCATGTGAGTTTTATAGCAGCATTGCATGTGAATCTACCTTCCAACAACGTGGACATCAGCACCAGTGAAACTCCCCTCACATCTTCCCATGAGCAGATCTCACAACAGCCTTGGATATTGTCCTTATCAAGTTTCTTTCCCTCCTTTATTTACCGCGTATGTATGTATTCTTTGCATCTTTCCCCTTCAACAGAATGTTTATGAGATTTGTATGTATTGGATCCATGCAGCTGTAGCTCATTTATTTTTTCTCCTGGATAATAATATATTATACGAATATAATATAATTCATTCATTCTCCTGTGGATGGGTACTTGGGTTGTTTCCAATTTTCTTTTTCTTTTCTTTTCTTTCTCCTTCTCCTCCTCCTCCTGTGTGTGCATGTGTGTGTACGTGCATAAGCGCATGTACATAGCATGTAATATTATGTCGCGTTCAGCATTTGAAATACATATCTAAGTTCCTTCTGAAGAAAAATATGTCAAATCAAATTGCCTATTGTGTGTATTTCTTTTTTTTTCCAATTTATTTATTTTCAGAAAAACAGTATTCATTATTTTTTCACCACACCCAGTGCTCCATGCAAGCTGTGCCCTCTATAATACCCACCACCTGGTACCCCAACCTCCCACCCCCCTGCCTCTTCAAACCCCTCAGATTGTTTTTCAGAGTCCATAGTCTCTCATGGTTCATCTCCCCTTCCAATTACCCAAAAGCACATACCCTCCCCAATGTCCATAACCCTACCCCCCTTCTCCCAACCCCCCTCCCCCCAGCAACCCACAGTTTGTTTCGTGAGATTAAGAGTCACTTATGGTTTGTCTCCCTCCCTATCCCATCTTGTTTCATGGATTCTTCTCCTACCCACTTAAGCCCCCATGTTGCATCACCACTTCCTCATATCAGGGAGATCATATGATATTTGTCTTTCTCCGCTTGACTTATTTCGCTAAGCATGATACGCTCTAGTTCCATCCATGTTGTCGCAAATGGCAAGATTTCGTTTCTTTTGATGGCTGCATAGTATTCCATTGTGTATATATACCACATCTTCTTGATCCATTCATCTGTTGATGGACATCTAGGTTCTTTCCATAGTTTGGCTATTGTGGACATTGCTGCTATAAACATTCGGGTGCACGTGCCCCTTTGGATCACTACGTTTGTATCTTTAGGGTAAATTCCCAGTAGTGCAATTGCTGGGTCATAGGGCAGTTCTATTTTCAACATTTTGAGGAACCTCCATGCTGTTTTCCAGAGTGGTTGCACCAGCTTGCATTCCCACTAACAGTGTAGGAGGGTTCCCCTATTGTGTGTATTTCTTACCGATGACTTAAAGAGCGCATTTTCGAAGTGGCTTGGTTCAGTCTTGAAGAGATGAGCCTAAAGGATGCTAAGACGGCATTGCTTTTCAGCTGCGGCCCATACTTTTTCTGAGCTCCTGGCGCGTCTTAGTTCTGTCTTCCCTCCTCCTGCATCCTTCCTGCCCTGCACTGACAGGAGTACACGGCCTCCAGGATTGGTCTTCTGGGGAAGCTAGGATCTGGGGCTGGGCCCAGGAATTCTCTCTGTCTTCTGTGGTCCTGGGTGGGTTCTCCAATAGGGAACAGTTGAGGTAGGAGGAGCAAAATTGCCTGCTCCCTAACCAGTTTCCAGCTTCTCTCCTGCTCACCTTGAGCAGGTTAGTGCCTCTGTCAAACCAGACGCCCAGCGTGTCCCTGCGCCGCTCGCAGTCCTCACCCCTCAGGTCCTGTTGAGATGCCACCATCTTACTGGGGCCCTCTTGGACAGCCCTATCTCAATGGACAGCATTCCTGGCCCTTCACATCTCATCTTCTCACTTTGTTGTTCTCTTAGCACTTACCACTAACACACCGTTTGTTCAGCTTCCTTAAGTCTTATGTCTTTTCTATCTCTCCCACTGTAATGGAAGCACCCAGAGGGCAGAGATCATGACTGTTGTCTTTGCTGTGCTGTTCCCACACCTGGAACAGTACTTGGCTTATAGTAGGTGCTCAGTAAATCTCTCTTGAATGAACAAAGGATTGAATGGGTGAACATTTGAGGGGATTCCAAAGAATGACATTTCTAAGATACACTGCCATTGTTGTTCATGAAATTATAGTGAAATACTTTTTAGCAGGAGAGTAGGCAAGAGACCAGAGGTGATCATTTTCTATCCAGTGCTGATGTATAAGGGAAGAAAAGGCATTTTTGCTGGGGGAAGAGCTGGAGTTTCAAAGGGCAGCATAGATGAGGTTCAATGAATACAGAATTAATGTTGACAAAGTTAATATGGGATAGCACTGCTTGTTTGTGTCTCCCCAAATCCTCAGTATGATGACATTTGGAGGTGAGGCCTTGGGAGGCGATTCGATCATGGGGTCTCTTGTAGAAGAGAACTTGGAGAGCTCCCCTGCTCCTGCAACTATGTGAGGACCCAGAGAGAAGATGACCATCTATGAACCGGGAAGCAGGCTCTCACCAGACACGGATTCTGCCTACCCCTTGATCTTGGACTTCCTGCCTCCAGAACCAGGAGAAATAAATTCCTATTGTTTATAAGCCACCCAGTCTGCGGCATTTTTTTTGTTACAGAAGCCCAAATGGACAAGTGCTATGGCTAGCAATTTTTTTCCTGAATCTTATCTAGATATGTGGTTCTCAGTTTAATGTCCTCGCGTTCCCTTGTCCGCACCCCGCTGCCCCCACAGTTGGCTACTGCCGGATAGAGCCATGTTTCAGGCCCTGCGTATGTGGTTCTTCTCTTACCTCTGGAACTGGGCCTCTCCGCCGCCACCCCTCTCCTTGCTCTTTCTCTTCACCCTCCCTTCTTTTTCTTAATCATTTGATAATCAGCTCCCAATGGGCTGGGAGTCTAGGCTAGGCTAGGTTTCAGGATTAGAACGATCATGAAGACTTTGCCCTCATCCCTGAGTTCTGTGTGTTCTAGAGCGGAGGGCTGAGACCCCATTGTAAGTACAGTTAGCACGAGAATGGCTCTACCAGGCGGGTGTAAAGCCACGGGGTTCCAGACTGGAGGGGGGGGGCAGCCCAGCTCACAGAGGAACATCACCGGCGGCGCTGCGCTTTGATGAATAAAGGGATTTTATGCTTCCCATGGGCTCAGGGTAGGGAGCAAGAGAGAACATTCTGTCAGTGACAGGGAACCCCCAGTTGACTTACGAGAATACTCTTCATCCAGTTCTTACAGATTTGCCCAGCATGTGGTATGACTCTTGGCAAAGACAGATTGTCGCCCAGCACCTGCACAGATGGGGCTCAGAATTCATCTTCACCTGTGTGATCACCAGATGACATATCCGAGGTGCCATGTAGGGGTCTGATCGCTGGCACAAATCCAACAACAACAACAACAACAACAAAAAATCAGTTTCTGTTCTGAAATAGCTTGACTAAAATTGGTAAATGTGAACTAAGAGCTGATTCTTAATATATTTTGCTTTGTGAGCTGTAATCTTTCTTATTATTGTAGAACTATTCTCTTTAATGTTTCATGATAAATGTTAGATGATCCTTTCACATCAAGCAAAACCAATATAAGGATGGCAATGCTGGGAATTGACACAGCCCCTTATTCTTTCTGAATTTCTTTCCGGTGTTTTCTCTCACCCAATCTCCACAGATCAGTTAGTTAAGAAGTTACTAGAATCTCTAATTAGAGAGGAGGAGACTGGCTCAGAGTAGATGAGGTGGCTGGCAAGTAATAGGGATGGGATGAGATTTCAGGGCTCTTGCCCACTAAAGCAGTGCTTTTCCCAAGATAGAATCCACTTTTGTAAACTATTAAATCCTGTATCACAGTAGGAAGAATCAGTGGAGAAGTTTACATGTTCATACTTACTGGGAAGCTTGTGTGTGAGCAAACATTTTGGGCACGGTGAGAGTAGGTTGAATTAATCAGAATTCTTGGGATTATAAAGGGAGAGATAGTTGAGCTCACTTAACTGAAAAACCTGGTGGCTGAATAGGACTTCCTTGAGGTCTCTTGCTTGGCTTGCCGAGGTGTTGGCTAGTGGTGATGGTGCCTGGGTGGATTTCCGGTTTGCTAGCCCGAACTAGCCGGAGCTGGAGAAAGAGCACCCCTTTCTCAAGGGTTCCTACCAGTGTCCTAGACCTGGGGCTCATGCACAGACACTGGCTTATGGGTCCAGTATGTGTCGATCTCTGGGCTCAAAGGTGCAGTATTCTCATTGGAAGGGTGGGGTCGGGTCGTGAGGGCTAAAATTGAGGGCAAAAATCCTGAGGGCCAAATTGAAGAGAAGATTTTCCCTCTGCCCTCTGATCTCTTTCTGTATCCACTTGTCTCTTGGAATCATGACTGGCAGATCATCAGATATAATATTTAAAATTTGACCTAAACAGAGAGAGAGAGTGTAAGTGGACAGGAGACAAGAGAGGGGGTGACTATGGCTTGGAGCTCCCTGCACGGGGCAAAGGTGTACTTGGCAGGCGACACTTGAGCTGGTCCCGAGCGTCTGTGAGGCTTGCTTGCAGATCGTACCATTAAAAAAGATCACACATCTTCTAAAACTCTGCAGACTGATTACGGAGATGATTGTATACTGTACAATACTAGTCCCTTAATGAGACAAGCCCAAGTCCGGGTATTCTTATGTGCCTTGCGGATGTGGAGTGGACGGTTAAATTGTGGCCAGCTCAAAACTTATGGCTCTGGAATTTGACAGGTTTTCTTTTCAGTTTTTGCCTTGGGAATTTCCATTAGGGAAAAAAAAAATAACCTTAAACTGATCCCCAAAGAATATATGATTTTGCCTTCCCTGAAACTGGGGCTCGGGGTGTTCGAACCTGGCTTTTGGATTTTTCTCCTCACTTCCTCATGCCTGTAGCTGTTATAACCTTGTCATCTTTGCCACTTTTCTTATTTTATGACTCTGTGCCTTGTGCTTACATCAAGTGAAGCTAAATGGCTTCCTTGCTTAGTTGGGCATAAAACCTCAAGAATGTGTGGGTGTATTTTCACTCATGCTGGGGGAGTGAGGGGTACGAGGCTAATCTCATTCAGTACTTTCTGTAAAAGAAAAACTATGCAGGTTATTTGACCTTTTATTTATGGGAATAGTAAGAGTAAGGGCTTTATTACTTTTATATATTTAGATGAAAATATGGAGAAAAAGTGAGATATTCTTAAGCTACTAGTGACGAGGGAATCTAGACCTTTCTATTTGTAGCCATCTGGGATTTTTTTTTGTTTTCTTTCAAGCTTTTCTGGTAAAAGGGAATTTTTCAGAGGCCCCAAGGACAAAAATACCTGGGGGAATTGAGTGTCTAAACACAGACATGACTCAACAAACCCAGTCATTCCATGCTCAACTAAGTGAACCTTTCAAATTTATATAGAAAGTTGCACTTACAGAATCATATTTTTATTAGTCATCCTAAATATTAGCTATTAATTGAAGTGCTAATTTGAGCCTAATAATTATGAATGTAAAATGAGGATGATATGGGTTATCAAAAATGTGTTTCCATATCACTTAATATTTAGATTTTAAAGAAATAAGAACAGTCCAAGTGATGTAGCGTGTCAGTCATTAACAAGCAGCATATTTAACTGGTGTGACAGTTGTTGTCATTATGCTAATAACAGGAGATGGGGCTCTAGTAAGATTAAGCATCAGCGATTCCAGTCCCTCGAGGAAACTATAAAATTCAGCTTCACTGGGTCGTAATTAGAAAAGAAGTGTATTTAAATACCGGAAAAAAAAAAAAATCTCAGGTACCTCAGCACACAGTGTGCCAGGAGCATGTGCTGGAAATCTTTTAATCTCTAGGTGTGGCTTATTTTATAAATATTTCCATATGCATTTACATTCTTGACACTTGGCCATATAGCATTGTATAACCATATCCATATGTTTTGTCTTATGAAATAGAATGAACACTTTGTAAGGACAGGGCTGGCTGTTGATGATTCTGTAGGTCCTCTGCCTCCGTAGGGCAATGGTGCTTAGTCACTGACGAGATGGGCACGGGAGCTGATTCAGCTGTCTTTTCCCACACTTCTGTCTTGAGCAGTAGTACAACTATTGAGGGAGGTAATAGTAACGATTATGGAGGCTTTGCTTGCTTGCTCACAGTTAGGTATGTAACTTAGGACATTTGATCCCATCCTTATGACTTATTAAATAGCCTTATTTAAATATTGTTGCTGTTCTCTGCCTACTTGTGATCTCTCTGTCAAATAAATTAAATAAATAAATATTGTTGCTGTTATCGCCGTTTGATGGACAAGACCACTGACACACAGAGTAGTTAAGTGACTTGTCTAAGGTCACACAGTCAGTGACCTTGTTGGGATACAAACCAAGCAGTCAGACTATGCTTGGCGGCCTCTCCCTCTGCCAGCTGCTGATGGAGTTGGCTCTGGAGGCCTTGCCCAAGTGTAGCTTCCTTGGCCCTGGCCTCTCCTGAGTGGGATTTGTGACTCCTTGGTTTACTTTTCTTTTTCGTTCTTTTGTTCTCTCTTCTGGTAGGTCAAGTACAAAAGAGATTTTGAAGAAAGCAAAGGGAGGGGCTTCAGCATCGTTACGGACACTCCTGAACTACAGAGGCTGAAGAGGACTCAGGAGCAAATCAGTAACGTAGGTGACTGCTTGTTTGGTGATGCGATTGTCCTGACTTGTGTGTCTGGGTGGGGGAATGATACTGGGATTTGGAAGTGTTCTTGGTGCTTCGGTGTGCAAGCAGGGCTCAGAGTTCCTCAAGTATGCCAGGTGCAACTGTTACATTGCTTCCCTTTGATTTTGTCACAGTTATCGAGAGCCTAGCACTTTCATAGCAATGACTACATTTCTGACTATATACTTAATGTATTTAATTACAGTGATTTTCTAAATCAATTTCCTAAGTAAATCAATTTAATTAAATAAATTAAATGTGTATTTAGGCAGACAATCATTGCTATTAAAAGAGGTCTTGTTATTTAGCATCTTACTCCATTTTTAATGGTCCTTGGCTTTGGAATTTTTCCAAAACGGGACTTTTATAGTTAAATTTAAAAACCTGACAGTTCTTTTTTTTTTTTTTTTGCTGGGGATAATCATATAAAAATATACATATAAGGCTAAATATCTTAAGAAATCTTATATTTATTAATGTTGTGTATGTCAGGTTTCATACTTTAAACCAGATATTTGTTGAAATGATGCAATATGTTTAATTTTGGAAATAAACATTCACATATGAAACTGCTTTGGTTTTGAAAGCTGCGTCATGTTAAGTAATATATTTTTCTTGAAAAAGAAAATCGAGAGTAGCAAAAGTTCAAAATCTATAAGGGACTGAATAGTGTTAATTCTGTACTACCTAAAGGTGGATAAATAGCTCGTCTTCACTTTTGTAATTCATGCCTGTAATTATGTTTCTTCCAAAGTTTTATATGAAGTTTATCAAAATGTAATTTTTTTTCAGAAAAATATCAGTTTCAGTGTTAGGTAGCCAAGAGGACAGATGAATGAAAATAAACAACTGTATACATGATATAAAAATATGTGCAAATATGCAAGATTCATGCCATTTTTCATGAGAAGTCTATCTTGTGTGTCTCTCGTATGGTCACTGAACTTTTGTGTATCCTGATGTTATAAATGATGCAGCCTTGATTTCTAGGAAATATTTAATTAGCAGATGATTTATACTCATTGGTATTTGGCCATCATCACTGTATATAATGACAATTTGGAGATAGAATTGTAGTGTTTCATTTGAGAAAGAATTTTATTTGTGAGAAGTTAAAAACCAGAATGATATGATGTTCAAACAGCTTTCATAGAGAGTCGGGGGAGGCAGAGTAAACACTTTGTTTTGCCATATTCCCTAAAACTTATGCATTGTTTGCTCTTTAAATGGACATTTTACATTTGAAAGGACTTGTTTTTTCCTTTGAAGAGAACAGGTTGAATTTTAAGGCTTCACGTTTTTGTCCCCTCATTTTCCTTCCCTGTCCCAACAACCTACTGGTCCTACGTTACTCCCCTCATCTTTCTTCCTATTCATTCTTTTTTTAAATTAAAAAAAAATTTCTGTTTTTTAAAATGAGAGATAGAGATCTATATTCCACTACGGTTACATAGAGTAACATTTCTTTCTTTGGATTGTTTTTGGAAAACTTAAAAAAAAAACCAAAAATAATTCCACACAAAAAAGTTATATCATAAATCGTAAACTATCACAGAAATTTATTTCGAAAAGAACTAAACATTTCTACTTGAGACATCCACGGGACAGCTAACATAAGGATTGCAGTCAATTCAAAGGTAAGCTCTTTAATTTATATTCAAATTAAGTCAATATTTGTTTTTAATAAGAAGAACTGATCATTTCACCAACCTTTATCATTAGCAGGAATATACATTTTATTCAATACCAGAAGGTGTTTGCAGATCCATTCTTAATTTTGCAAAACCCTTATGACACAGGTATGTATAAATCGGTATGTATCATGTACAAAGTAGTATATGCAAAATACTTCTCGGATTAAGCCTATAATTTAGAGAACATTGGTTCTTAAAAGCATATAATTTAGATAACGTCTTAATTTTTTTTTTTTTTTTTTTTTTTGGTAATTGTCTTATGTTAGCCCCCATAGCAGCTTTCCAAGTGGTTCTTTTAGCCATGATGAGGTATATTCATGTTTGGATAGCAGTAAAGAACATATATTTCATAATGTTATCATTAGGGATTTACTCTTGAAGAAAGGAAACTTTTAAATATTCTGAGGTCTAGTGAATTTACTATTCATTTATAAGGCTGCAACTTCATGAAATTTTTCCGTGACTTCACAAGGTTTTCCATATTACTCAAGGATCCTTTTTTTTTTTCTATGAGAAACTTGGATTAATCTGAAAGGTGGTACTTTGATTTAGTCCAGTTTTCCACATTACTTTCAGATAAACTCAAATACTGAAACATATGGGCCAAATCCAGACAGATATTTTTGACAGTGGCCTGGACTGTGTCTGTTTTGAGAGGACGGGGGCTGAGAAAATGTTCAGACTGGTCTCCACCAGAAGTTTCCCACCAGAAGGGCTGGGATGAACAGCCATTTGCTTCATTTTCTTATTTGTTTTGACTTTTGCTTACTTGTTTTGCTTATGTTACCCTTGACTGTCGTATGGATTTTTCTAAGTTGCCTTTAATCCCTTTTGGACTAAAGAAAGTAGAGAGACATAAAACTGTGAATTTAATGACACCTCCTAGGTGTTTTGGGTAATGTGTTGTGGATGAATGGGCATTTTTGATTGCTTGGGTCTGTGCGAGTGTTATGAAATGTTATCTGCCACTCTCATATTCATTTGTGCAGGATTTGAAATCATTTGGAAATACCCACTCAGTCTGCGTCTGTTACTGAGATGTGGGATAGAACACAACCATAAATTTGAAATTGTGTGTAATGAAAGGGGTGAGCATGGGTTTAGCCTTGACTTCTTTCTTTTGGGGTCTGTAATGATAGCATATTGAATCTGGGGAGATTTATTAAATGCTACAGTTTAAAATTCTTCTGTTATATGACTCAGTATAGTTGCAGAAAGAATAAGAGAAGAGGCAGGGTTTTAGAATTTACTGAATGGTTGGAAAGAAACAGAACTGGTTTCCTAAAAAAAAATTTTTTTCTGCACAATTCCAGAAAATGTCTAGTTGTGTCCTCCCACACCTTGCCAAATCCAAGGGCAGAAATCCAGAAATGGCAGAAATGACCTAGCATAGCTTCCCATCTTTGCTTATTGATATTTTAAGGAAATGTTCTTAAAGGACAAGGTCCAGACCTGAATTGAAGGAAAATGTGCCTTTGGACATTTTTAAAAGCCCTCTTTCCTGTTGTCCTCATAGCTGTAGCTTGTGTGGGTGTCTGTAAAGTCTGTTTCTAATTCAAGTAGTTACTGCCTTCAAGTTTCTAAGCAGTGTGTTCAGGGTACCTGCACCAGGAGAGCCTGGCAGCATCACTGCCGACGTCGAAGGGTGAACTCAGTCCAGCCTTGAGAAGATTATTGATGTGTTTCATTCTGCCTGTTTACACACTGATTTAAGCTGCACTTTTAATTAGCTGGGACAGTCTATAGATAAATTGTGAAATAAGATGGTAAAGTCCAACCCCAAGAGACTTTTACAAGCTCTGTGCTGTAGATAAAATCTGGATGTTTATTTTCTAATTTATTTTAGGTAATGGAGAAATATATGGAGGGGAAGGGGGAAAAAAAACCCCAGATGATAAAATCCTGTATTTTACAGATTGACTGAAATAGTAAGTATACAATTATGTGATTTGTCAAGATTTGTGTCTGTCCTTGACTCAGAGAGGAAATAAGTGTGTGTGTGTGTGTGTGTGTGTGTGTGTGTGCAGGCAGTGGGGCTATGTGTGGTGGCTTCAGTGGGAATCTTTAGAACCCCTTTCCTTAGCTCACTAGCCCACAGACAACACAGACACTGGGATTTTCACCTGCTCTATATTCTTTCTCTTACCCTCTCAGTACCTATAATTTTGGTTATCTTTCCTATTTCCCAAATACCCTTTTTTACTACCATTTTCTATTTAGCATATACATTCATAAGACGCTCACTTGCTTCACAAGAAAAGCGAAGATTGAAGCCTTTGGAAAAAAATTATAGAGAAAAGAATCTCTCTGTAATCTGATACTGAAATGTAATTACTTTTAGTTTTTTTTTTGATACAGCTACATAATTTTTCATTGACTTCTTAGAATGCAAAATAAATTATGTGCCCATTAATAAGCTCACGTGGATACTGATGATTTAGTTCCCTGAGATTTTGTGAGTTCGCTTCAAAAATATTAGATTATTGGAGGTAAACGTGACCTAATAATTGAATAGCAGTGTCTATGGGCGATTAAAAGATTTGATTCAAAGTTGGGCTGAGTGGAAGGGTAAGCACGAGGGTAGGGATGATTATCTGGGGATCTGGTCTCTGTTTGTAATTTAAATAAATCATTTTGACAGAGACTGACTGTGGCCATGTTCAGGCTGCTGACGGTGTGAAATTGAGTTGTATGGTGGACAGAAGACAAGCAGGCAAGACAAATCCCCCAAGGCAAAATTTGTTATGTAATTGGGTCAACTCATGCATGAGAAATGCATGCTAATTGTAAACTGGTGGCAAAATTATAGTGTTTGAAGCAATTAGGTCTTAGATGAACCCAAACAACCGATACGGAAGGGTCTCTCGTCCTTTTTAACATTCAGCGAACATAAGAAGTTTTCATTAAAAGGTGAGGGAGGTAAAAATAAGAAAGACATTCAGTATTGACATAGAGTATTTGTTAATCTTGTTCCTTATGCAAGAAGCTTAGCTGTTTCCTGAGCACTGCAAAATGTATATGAAAGCTTCCCATTTTGAGTAGTCAATTCTAGTACACAAAGTACTTAGAAAGGAGAATAGTGTGGTATTTTTGATATGACTCTTAACGGGGTTGATGATTGCAGATGAAATAGCAGCTAGTTATTAGGTCAGTGGCTTAGATTTAAGCCCTTGGAGGCTAGTATTTTCTTTTTTAAAGATTTTATTTATTTATTTGACAGAGATCACAAGTAGGCAGAGGCAGGCAGAGGCAGGCAGAGGCAGGCAGGGGGGGGGAGCAGACTCCCTCCTGAGCAAAGAACCCAATGTGGGGCTCAGACCCAAGACCCTGAGATCCTCTCTTCACCTGAGCTGAAGGCACTGGCTTAACCCACTGAGCCACCCAGGTGCCGCATGGCAGGTATTTTCACAGAGTGTGAATTTATCTGTCCCTTTAATGGACTGTACCTTATCTCCAACTTCTCTTAACTAGTAACTCCAGTGTTTTCCTGAGTCATCATGGGTTGGTAGCATCATCTTTAAAGCAAAGATCAAATATGCCTAAGAAAGTGATAGGAGGGGCACCTGGGTTAAAGCCTCTGCCTTCAGGTCAGGTCATGATCCCAGGGTCCTGGGATCGAGCCCCACATCGGGCTCTCTGCTCCGTGGGGAGCCTGCTTCCTCCTCTCTCTCTCTCTGCCTGCCTCTCTGCCTACTTGTGATTTCTCTCTCTCTGTCAAATAAATAAAATCTTAAAAAAAAAATTTAAGAAAGTGATAGGAAAATGACATGTATTTCTTTGTAGTATCTAACACATGTATGAATGCTTTATTTGTTTTAAAACACATTGACGTACCCAGTCTAATTAGATGCTCTGAACAACCTCTCCTCAGGGAAAGTGTTTCTATAAGGAATACGTAGACTTTCCTGAGAACTACACACAGAAAATCACCACTTGGTCCTTTCTCATGTCCAAATCCATGGTTTCCCTGACACCTGGTTTTGCTTTATTTTTCCACCTAGGGCAGAACTTCAAAGGTTGATCTCTTCTTTTTATCCTCCAATTTTTAGCCACAGTCACTTAAAGAAACAAATACATCCCAGACCAGTAATTACTTGTGCCTGGCACGTACGAGAGTTGTGGCTAATGCCACAACTAATGCAATGCCTAAAATGGCATTGTCTCAAGGGGAGGTGGGGAAGGGCCCCCCTAATAAAAGAATTAACACACATGACTTTTTTTCTTTCTTTCTTGGAACAGAGAGTAAAGATCCAACACCTCATTTCTAAAGATCCTTCTTTTGTGAAATCTCCCTTCTTTTCCCTTGTCCTGTATTCAGGCCCTTTTTCCTGCCCGAGTTACTGTAGGACCTCCTGATGGGCCTTCTCTCCTTCCAGCCTCCTTCTGCTGCTTTTCCATTGTGTCTTAAACACCACCACCAGATGAGTCTTTCTAAAAAATCTCTGTCTTCAAGACCCTAATTATGATTCACTAGAAGCTTCCCTTGGAGCACCACTCTGCGCTGGACCCAGTCTCATCTCCAAAGCTCCTCCTTTCAGACTCTAAGGACCCTCCACGATCTGGTCCTACACTATTTTTTACCTTATCTTGGGCTGTCCGTCAACACTGTTCCTCCGTTTCTTTTAGGTCTGACCAGCTTACTCTGTTCTGGGCCTTTGCATGAGTCATTCCTCTTGTGTGAAACCATTTCACAGTGTCTGTAAACGACCCTGGACCCACTCTAAGACCCCAGGTACCACGATCTTTCTCATCTTTGAGACATAAGAGCTGTTTGTTCCATGGTGCCCTTAGCTGTCCTGCTCATTTAACGTGTCACGTTCCACCGTTTGGTTTTAAGGAGCTTGTTATGTGTTTTACCTCTTTACCTTCCTGAAGACAAAGATCATCCATGCCTTTTTCAAGGTATTTTTTGCATCCCTGCGAATGCATATCATGGCACTTTGTACTTTCCCTTTCTTGTCACATCCTGAATTTAGGCCCTCCCTGTCCCTTGCGCGGATTGTGGGATAAGTCTCTAGACTGTTCTTGCCGGCCACCGTACTCCCTCTTCTCCTTCCTGAGCTGTTCTTGTGGTTTCTTGCAACTTCCTAAAATGCACATTGGATCATATCAGTCTCTTCCTTCGAATCTGTCAGTGACTCCTTGTTGGCTTTGGGGTAAAATGTGAAACCTTTAGCATGGGAAAGGAGTCGGTCCTTGATTGAGTACCAGCTGAGATCTCCAGCCTGGCTGTCCCTCTTGGACCCTGAGCCTTATGCCCTTCATGCCTTCACCTGGAAGGCTCTTTGTACCCTTTCCCTATCCATCCTACGACCCGATGATGCCTCCTTTTCCCTATGGCCTTGTTCTTCTCTTGATGCCCTGAGAGTCTGAATTATGAGTTATCTTCCTGCTAGACTGAACTCTATAATAAAGATTCAGGCTGCCTTTTTCTCTGTAGCCCTAGCGCCTGGCACAGAGCAACATCGGATAAATGGATTTAACTTCTTGGGCCAACATATCTTCTTCCCGTGGCTTTTCACTGTGCCCCAGGCTGCCAGCCCTGGGATGGCTTCCCAGAGACTTTTCCAATAAACAACCCATTTTGATGCCCCCTAGTCTTGTATGCATTTCATCCTATAATGGAGGCTATTCCGAGGAGTTCTAATATTTCTAGATTTATTTTAATCAAAACATCTCTTTTGGAGCTGCATAGTTACACATTGATTTTCTTCCTTTAAACTCTCAGTTCTGTCCTTCATTCCATCATTCTGTAGCACAGTGAAGTTCCCTAATAAATATTTGTTCAGTAAATGACTGAATTCTTTAAAGAGTATTATTTCCTCAAATTTTCCTTTTCTTTTTCCTTTTCAGAAGAGTCTGCCTTACCATTCACTTCTCAGTCTAGGCAAATACAATATTTCCTAAGATATGCACAGCAGTAGGGTAGGGACTAGCATATCCTTTCAACACAAAATTGCTAATGCCTAGAATAATGCTTGACACATAGCGGGTACTCAGTAATGTAGTTGAGGTGGGGCGCCTGGGTGGCTCAGTCAGTTGAGCATTTGACTCTTAATTTCGCTCAGGTCACGATCTCAGGGTCGTGAGATCGAGCCCCACATCCAGTTCTGTGCTGGGCGTGGAGTCTGCTTAAGATTCTCTTTCTCTCTCGGCCCCTCCCCTTGCTTGGACACACACACTCTAAAATAAATAAATAAGTCTTTAAAAAAATGTATGTTGAGTAAATGAATGAAGCAGTCATATTTAAAATATTGACTAATTTTGCATTCTTTCTCTTGAAATCTCTGTTTGCAAGATAGTTCTTAGTGTCTCAAGTTGCTTTGACTTTTGTCATTGGTGTTACTTCATAAATATTTGTTCTCCTCTTTTTCCTATTTTTACTTAAATATTCAGGGATTTCTTGTGAGGACACCAGTTGAATTGAATTGAACATCACCCCAGCCTTTTACCTCAGTTCGCCTTAATTACATTCTTATGGGCCCCATCTCCAAATACAGTCACGCTGGGTCTTGGGGCTTCAAGATATGAGTTTTGGAGGGACACAGTTCAGTCCATAATAGGGCTTAAATCAGCAATGATCTGCATACGTCATAGGTAATTTTGAGGTAATTAAGTAACAAACATCTTGTGAGTATAACCTACTATCATCAGCAGTTTTTTTTTTTAAAGATTTTATTTATTTATTTGACAGAGAGAGAGAAAGAGAGAGATCACAAGCAGGCAGAGAGAGAGAGGGGGAAGCAGGCTCCCTGCTGAGCAGAGAGCCCGATGGGGGGCTCAATTCCAGAACCCTGAGCCAAAGGCCCGAGGCTTAACCCACTGAGGCACCCAGGCACCCCAAGCCAGTTTCTTTGGTGGAGGTAGAATGCACTGCCTGTTGCCATCCCAGGAAAACGTCTACGTCCAGTTTATAGATTTTTTCTATTTTCAAACTGAACAATTTTAACTAAAAAAAAAAAAAATTTCCTTCTAGGTCCTATTTCTAGTCCTTAATTGGCCCTTGCGAGCCTCCTTTTATCTGTGGTCTTGAGCCATGGTCATTTATAGAAACAAAGATAGCGTACAGTAGTAATTATGTTTTTAAGTTTTCCAGGTCTCGGTGAAATTATGGGGGTTGGAATATAGGTTTCACCTGTCCTTTGCTGGCACTTTGGCCTGGACTGACATGAGGGAAAAGGAGGGCAGAGGTGTGACAGTAGAAAAGAAATATTCCAATGCCACTGGGAAAAAGTCAAATCAAGATGAACTTTTAATTTTTTTTAATTTATTATTATTTTTTTTAAGATGAACTTTAAAAAAAAATGTTGCCATATCCAGTACATTATACAGATTAAAAACTTATAAAAGTATTTGAATTTTCTTCCAGATTTTATTTTACCCCTTGGGACATACCTACAGTGAGCACATACTGAACGTTAAAGAATTGGCAATCTTCCATGTATATTTGTAGAGTGTCCAGATGCAACTGTCATTGATAATCATGCCACCTCGTTATAATTTCAGTGGAGTTTTACAGGTACGTTTAAAACCTGTTGTTTGTCCAGTTAATAAGTGTAATGGTCGCATGTCATTTTTAACTTAAGAGACCATGAATCAAAGGAGACATTATAAAGAGATTCAATTAGAGCCCCCTGGTAACCCAAGCCAAGCTCGTACAATTAAAGAAGATTGCACCATTGGAAGTTAGAAGCCAGAATGTCTTTGTTTTCATAAGCCTATGCAGATATGTCCTCTAATTTGCATGCCATGTCCCTAGAAGAATTATGTCATGAACATCGCTTTCCTTTATTTTTTGCTTGTTCTTTCTGCTGTAGCTTCTTTTTTCTTTCACCATCGTCAGGTGTGCGCTGTAGCATTTTTTGTCTTCTGTATGGAATGATATGCAGCGCTGTTTGGAAAAGGATATGTCTGAATTTCTGTTTGAAGGGTCTGTTGCTTTTGGGCAGGACCCCCAACCCAGGCTTGGTTCCAAGGACAAGAAGCAAAAAGGGATGATCATTTTCTTCTTTGTTTGTTTGCTCATATTTCTGACTGATTTTTCCTCCTGTGGCTGTATTACCTATCAGAGAGTCAACTTTTGATTAGTTCGAATTCAGTTTTTGTGTCCTGGCATTCTGAGAGCAATGAAAATGGCAGAGTTTGTCTGTTTAGGACACTGTGAAGTAGAGTCGAAATGTAGAAGAAAGAACAGAAGGCAAAAAAAAACTTAAAAAAAAAATCATTCTGTTCTTCTTAACACTTGTTGTTTTCGATGGCGGGAATTGAGTTCCCCAAGACAACGTGATGTAAATGTTCGCTTTTGTTGTGAAATTATGGTGAGAAGGTGGAGGGCAAGCAGCATTTCCTACTCATGTTCGAACCTTCCAGAACATGGTGCTTTAACTACAGTGAGGAGGATAGAAGTGGAAGTTGCCTTCACAGTTATGTTACGCAGGCAGGCATGTGTTTGTTTTTTAAACATTTGCTGTGGACATCACATTCCCCGGGCCCCGCTGATGGCAGAAAACACGAGAAACCATGTTTTGGCATTTATGCTCTTGCTCAAGTGCATGATGTGGCTGGCGACGGTTTCCACTGGAGCAGGGGAGTCTTAGCTGGAAGTTGGGGATGGCGGAGAAGATGTGGTGAGAGGAGCAAGGCAGGCGAGGAAGAAAGGAATATGATCAAATTCAGAGCACCTAGCTTGGGGGAGACACCATTACAGAAATGTAGATTGAGGCAAGATTGGTAAAAGACTGGTCTCATATCTTCAAATATGCATAATTTGTTATCTATAAAACAAAAAAAATCTGTAAAAGAAACCATTTTGAAAATGATGACTGACTTAAGATATTTGAGCGTTTTACCAGACATTGGGCACTTTGCCAGAAGGGGGGAGGGGATATCAGGAGAAACCGACTAGATATGACCCCTGACCTCATGGAGCTTAGTGTTTACCCTTTCACAGCACCCAGATAATTGCTACACAGTACTATAAAAGCTTGATAAGAGGGAAACACTGTGCTATTATCAGAGGGTTAACTAGCCAGCTATAGGAAAAGGAACAGAAACCTTGCCAGTGCTACATTAAAATAGTTTTTGAAGGATTTTACTGAATCATTTTTTGTTCCGTTGGTATAATAGATGCCATCAATTCTGCTTTTAAGTTTGCCTGTCTCCCTCCGTCTGTGTTCTCTGTTCCCTGTTTGCCTGTCAATATGGGTGTCCGGAAAATATCATTCAAAACTAATCAAGTCACAGATTCCATATAAAATGTAAAAAAAAAAATGTGCATTTATAGAAGAGCATCAACCAGCTTATTAATTTTGGGGTGGTTAAGAAGATCAATATATTACTATCTGCGTTCATTTAAAAATTCAGACTCATGATCTCTGCCTTGTGGTTTTCAGGACTCAAGAAATTGAAAAATATTGAGAGTAAAACTATGAACTTTTTCTTCATCTCTCGCAAACTCCCACCCTCTGTAGGATAGTTTTGAATTAAAAGCTTTTCAGGACTGGGCCCCAAATATTGAGAAATTATTTTTCATTTTAAGAGTGTACACCGGGGGCACCGGGGTGGCTCAGTAGGTGTAACGTCTGACTTCAGCTCAGGTCACGATCCCGGGGTCCTGGGATCAAGCCCTGCATCGGGATCTCTGCTCAGCTGGGAGTCTGCTTCTCCCTCTCCTTCTGCTCCTGTCCCTGGGCGTGCTCTCTCTGTCTCAAACAAATAAATAAAATCTTAAAAAAAAATTTAAAAAGATACATGCATCTGAAAGTGTCATATGTGTACATGGGCCGCATGTTTTGGCTGCCTAGTCGAGTGTACGTGCACGTTTGAGTGGAGAGCTCCTGGAGGCTGGTGGTAAACATTGGTTTGCACTGTTTGGTTTCCACCTTTGGTGTTCTTGGCCCAATCTGTGCTGACAACGAACCTCTGGGACGTCCCCTTAGTGCTGTGCGGTCTTTTCCTGCCAAATATTGTTCTCTTGCAAGATTAAATAGCTGAATCGGTGTGGCCTGAATCTTGACCCCGCTGAGAACATTAAGACTCCTGCAGGTTGTGATACAGATTAGCTGGTGAGAGCTCTGTTGGAAAAATGGAGTGAGTTTCCCTCAATGAATTTAACAACTGCTGTGAACCTTTTTGTGTCCTTTAACATGAGTGTGTGCGCTGGCAGTTAACCACTTATTTCCCTCATTTTCCCCAAAAGTTGCTCCTGCCCACTGCCTGGGCATTTACTGTAAACATTTTCATAACTTTATTTCACATTCCTGTTTCGCCAGAATAAGGCATTTGACATGTTAAAACGATTCAGTATCGTTCATCGTTATTTGAGGAGGAAAACCATTTTTTTCTGAAATTATATGATGAATTTAACATTACTTACCTAATTAAATGAACCACATCACTGGCTTGTTTAGAATAAACTGATGGGCGGGTTGCATTTCTATCACAGGCTTTACATTATTGGTCGAAAAACAGCGAAATATCTAACAAGGGGCAGGAAGGATGAACTGGCCAGAACGATTTACATCGTTTCCAGCCTCCATTCCATTCCTATTTCTGCTTCTCCGGTTAGATCATAACTTTTGAGGGTTCTGAATTCGACAGAGATTATGGTGCTCCCCCTTAAATGAAATAAATTTAAAAAAAATCAACACCAATAATGCGAAACTTGAAAGCATAGTATACACAGATAACCTGAAAATGAGAAGTTGTTAGATTTTCTGATTGCAGTTCATTGAACACTTTTCTATTCTGGGGGGCCCTTACCTCGTGTGTGTACAAAGCATGCTCCTCTGCTTCTGAGGCAGCCTTCCCATCGGCTGCCCACACAGTTCGTCTCCTGACACCTCGTGTGCGTGTGCGCGTGCGCGTGCGTGCGATTTCTCAGTACAAGGGTCTGTGACCAATTTGTTAATAGCAGAGCATCACACAGTGGTAATACTGTTCCCCTTATTAGCGCTGTATTTACTTTTGCAGATCCCTCCGTAGGTTATTACTGGAATTATTACTATGAATATTTTAAAAGGTACATGACTAGTTAAATTATTTTTTGAACTTGTTGGCATAAATGCACCAAACACTCGGGGTAAGAAATGTACTGAGAGAAGGCGTGGGAAGAAGGCAGTATAATGGCTTGGCAGTGTCTAGTGCGTCTTCATAAAATGGACTCTATTTTGCAGTTCTCCTATGTGAGGGTGTTAGGCAAAGAACTGCCTGACCTTAATTTCTGGGTACTTTGGAAGTTAGCTTGTAGCTTCACTGGCAGTAAAGAATTGGGGTCAGAACGGAGGTCTTCCGTCTGCTAATCTGGTTTGCCTTTTTTCTGAATGCTTGACTCTCCGAGTCACATTGGTGGCATTGTTGGAATTTGCAGTCCTTCAGAATTTGACTTGCAAGCTGCATTGAAAAAGGAACTTTTAAGTATTAAATCGTAAATCCTCTAAAACATTATCAGTGGCTTAAAAAATTAATCAGTTCAAGTGGATAGAAATATTAATGCATTATCCTTAGCAAATGTCAGTGGAATGTCCATACCTGGGATTTTTCCATATTAAGACTAAATCCCCCTTTTAAATTGTGAAATAGATCACACATACAAAACAGTCCACAGGAATTCATATGGAGTTTAAAGAATAGTAATAAAGTGGACATGCATGTACCCAACACCCAGCTGAAGAAATAGAAAATTTTAGAAAATTTGGAAGGCCCCTCTGTTCCCTTAGGTTTATACCTCTACCCTCCAAGTAGCTACCAGCAACACAAAGACCACGGCATCCTGAAAACACAGGTTTTCATAGTGACATGATGAAAATCCAGTCGCCATGCATGGAAGCCATTCACGGGATTTTGGAGAAAACCTGTTTGGCCTCTTGCACCATTAAAGCCCGCATAGTCTCTAAGGACTTAGGCTCATTCAGCAGTTTGGGACTCAGGCAAGAGCATGATCTCTGTGTCCGTGGGCATCCTGCTCTGGGCTCAGAGGACACCTACTCCCTGAAGAGAGGACAAGGAGAGGAGCAAAACTTCACGAAGGCCATGCTGTGTTGGGCACAGCCTTTCCCACTGATTTCATCTGTTCTTCTCAACATCCTCAGAAATAACTCTCATTGCCCGCATGGCACAGATGAGACAAAGCTCAGACAGAACGGACAAGTTGCCTAACCACATCCAGCCAATAAAGACCAGAGCTGGGACTTGGGGGCCCGCTTCTTTTTGTTTGTTTGTTTTTGTTTTTTGTTTATGGTTTTTTCCTAACTTAAAATGCGGGATTCTCCCTCTACACCAGAATTTTGGTATTATGTGATATCTGGAGCCCTTGGGCCCTAGAGCGCATGTCACAGATAGGAGGTTTTTTGGTTGTTGTTAACGCCGAAATTGATTTATCCTTAAATGGCATTTTGGAGGTCATATGGTGATATTAGGACCCAATTTAGAAGTTTTCAATTTCCTAACTCCAGGACCGGAGCTCTAGGAGCAGAACCTCCCATTCAAATGTTCTTCATGTGTTGGTGTACAGGAAGGTTTCGCATGGCCCCTGGCAGCGCGAGCATGGGCGCTATTCAGGTGGTCCCTGATGTCCAGGTTGAATGAATATTCCCCCTTAGGGTACAGTTACCTTCCTTGTCTTCCCCTCCTCTAAAAGGACTTGCTCTGTGCGTGGCACCGTTTCGGGAGCTGAGGATATAAGATGGAAGCGAAAGTCTCTCTTAGCCCAGACCACGTCACACAGCTCTCATAAGCCTGTTGAGAGGGATGTATGGTTTCAGGGTCTGGGCCCCCCAGGGTCAGGAACCTTACCCTAGCTGGGGTTTGATGATGGTCACAAATGGCTTACACAAGAAGGTGGCACGAGATGAGTTTCTAAGAATGAATACCGGTAGAAGCAAAAAAGAAAGAAATGATGGTGAGCCGCGGCGGGTGAAAACGTCCCACTTGGGGGACCAGCATAGATCAGGAGTTGAGAAGGGGCCTGTTTGGTGCATTTGAGGAACTGTGAGGACGAATGTTATCCTGAAGATTTTGAGGAGTACCCAAAAGATTTATTTAGTTAAAAAAAGATGTGGGGCGCCTGGGTGGCTCAGTGGGTTGAGCTGCTGCCTTCGGCTCGGGTCATTATCTCAAGGTCCTGGGATCGAGTCCCACATTGGGCTCTCTGCTCAGCGGGGAGCCTGCTTCTCTCTCTCTCTCTGCCTGCCTCTCCATCTACTTGTGATTTCTCTCTGTCAAATAAATACATAAAATCTTAAAAAAAAAAAAAAAGATGTTAGGGTCACTGTTGGCATAAATGCCGGGAGTGGTTTAGGTAGGCTTGTTGTCAACCTGGCCCTCCGCTGGGTGGGATTTCCCTGTCATTGTCTCTGTGGGATCCTGAGAGCCCCCATATCTGGCTGTCGGGCCTGGGATAGCTATAGCACTAGTATTGGTGGGAGTCTGCATTTGGGGAACAAAAGAAGAAAATAATGAGTTCTGGTATCTCTATTTTAATGTTATACCAATAGGGGGGAAAAAAAAAGGAGAACTTAAGCACTTTCATTGCATGGGTTTAGAATTGAATGACAAACATTGAGCACAGGTGTCTGTATGGTATGTAAATAGGGCAGTGGTGTGTTCACGCTCCAACTGCGATACAAGCCTGGGATGGCTAGTCTGCGACACAATGTCAGGTTGGCAGGTCTGAGAGTGTAAACCCCTATTAATATGTATGCCTTCATCATTGCATGCAAATGCTACATTAGTTCCATACAGATATGGGCAGAAAAATCTCAGTGAACGAAGCTGTCTGCAATGGGGTCGTGGGGGGGGGTGTTCTGGTAAACTTATTATTGTGTTTTAATAAAGGTGAAACCTCAACCTTTGTTCTTTGCCAACAGTGTCTCCAAAACTTAGATGACACACCAGGGTGCAGCTAACTTTAACTCAAAAATGTAACTCCCTTTTCCTTATTGTACCGACCGGAGGTGACAGACACTCATCAGCACAGATCACTATATGGGGCAGGCAGATGGTCGAAGAGGTGACCTCTGGAGTCCCTGGTATCCTCAGGGCACCGTCTGGAAGCGATATTTCTGGAAGTTTATGAGGATGCCTGTTTGAGACTGTTCACCTTTGACTGCCTTGGGTCCTCAAGTCAGAACACACAGGAACAAAATCCTAGCAGTGGAATCGTTTTCAATGTTCAATGACTTAATATTATGTGTGTAAGGACCTGAGGACTGGATTTTAGTTAAAAGCAAAGGAAATTCATTTTGAATTGTAGCACATACAATGTGAGTAAGAAACAAGAAATAACTTCCTAGGGGCGCCTGGGTGGCTCAGTGGGTTAAAGCCTCTGCCTTCAGCTCAGGTCATGATCCCAGGGTCCTGGGATCGAGCCCCGCATCAGGCTCTCTGCTCAGCAGGGAGCCTGCTTCCCTTCCTCTCTCTCTGCCTGCCTCTCTGCCTACTTGTGATCTCTGTCTGTCAAATAAATAAATAAAATCTTAAAAAAAATTAAAAAATGACCTATTTGAGCAAAACATTGTATCTCCATCATTATGCCTCTTTTCACCCATGTCTCAAATGGGAATGATCCATCACAGCTGATGCTTATTTTAAGCTGAGATGATCAATGAAAGCCTGATGGAAGAGCCCTTTGTGTGTCGCAGAAGAAAGACACCGTTACGTAGACATGTGAAATCAAGCTCTCTTTATGGAGAAAGGTACACAGAGGTCTGATTGGCTTTCCTTTTGGGGCCTTTCTAATTTTATGAAAATGCAATTGAGAAACACAGGGAAAACAGTGTAGTCTGGCTTGGGAGAGTCGGGGAACTGCATGTGCCCCAATGGAGGGGAGTGGAGGGGAGTGGAGGGGAGTGGAGGGGAGAGCAGGCTTCATCACTGGTTGCTTGGGACTTGGCAGATTCTCTTAAATCCCTCCAGATCGCACATCGAAAACCAAGTGGTGGTAATTATCCCTGAGGCCCCCTAAATGTTATGTTTTGAAATGGGAATTAATACCAGGCGGAAAGCGCCATGTTTTAGGAAAGATCCAGTTTTCTTCTTCCTTATGGTTTTTTTTTTAAAAAGAATTATTTGAGATGAACTGACATATATGGCCCCCCAAAGGAGTCAACCTAAACTTATTCATGAGGCGGGAGAATGTCGAAGTCTGAACAATGTTGGATTACAAGGTCATTTTGAAGGACAGGATGTGCAATAATTAGGACAGGCAGAAATTAAACCGCAATGAACAGTAATCCTAAAGAAAATTAAAACACAGAAAACACTGCATTATTTATTTGGATTCAGTGGGAACTTGCCAAGGGAGAGGCAGCTGGCTTTCTGCTCTTTGAAATGTTTGTAGACTAGAGGAGAAGCTGTCAATCAGATTTAAGCCCTCAGTTAATTCTTGCTCTTAGGCCAGATCTAACTGTATGGAGAAGTGGGGAAGAGACACAGTTAACGAAGTGACTCAGGACAGCAGAGACACGGGCCGTCGTGACGGGTAGACCAGGCCAATTTCATATCACTACCTGACATTTAGGCTCTGTCCTCAGACCTTGGGGACCTCAGGAGCTGATTTTAGAGGCAGACGAGGCCTGGCTTTGAAGGACAGTATCTCCTTTTATTATGTCTGTTACTCTAGGAAACAGAGTAATAAGGGTTTCTGCCTCACTCCTTTCCCCACATCTGAATTTGTACATTTGTAAAATGGAAATAAAAAAATCTGTAACTTGGGACTCCTGGGTGGCTCAGTGGTTAAGCATCTGCCGTCAGCTCAGGTCATGATCTCAGGGTCCTGGGATCGAGCCCCACATTGGGCTTTTAGCTCAGAGGGGACCCTGCTTCTCCCTCTGCCTAATGTTCCTTCTGCTCCTGCTCTCTGTCTCTCTGACAAATAAATAAAATCTTTAAGAAACAAACAAAAAATCCGTAACTTCTAAGATTATTTTAAGAATTACAAATTAGTTCTTATTTGTAATTAAAACACTTGGCTTAGTGCTTAATAACTGATAGTTTTGTTATTGCTGTGAAATAACTTAGGAATTGAGACACAATCTTGGCACAAAAATGTATATAAAGCGTCACTTTGTTTTGTGTTTGGAGAAAAAGGAATACTATTTCTAGTCTTCAAACTGATCGCCGTGGATAACAATTTATTTTATTTTATTTGGACTTCCTTGAAGTAACATTCTTTTGATTACTGTCACTCACAATGTTGTATGAAACGTCATCATTAAAAAAAATTTTCCTGGGCGCTAATGTCCGTTATAGAATTTTCATTGATGAGCATAGAAGTTGATCCTTTTAATAAGAATAACCATACTGACTTAATGATTCCCATGTGTTCAAGGTGAAAAAAAATTCTCATCAGTGCAGCTTGGCACAACACATATTATTTTAAGTTCACAAATGAATTGTTTCCCAGTTCAGGCCCAGGACCCTGTGATTTTCAGGCAGATCATTCCTGATGTCTTGCTTCCTCACAAGCTTTAGGATAAACATCAAGGTTATTTAAATGTCAGCTTTTAAATAGGATGAAGGAGACTAGATGGAGGGTAGATGGAAGAGAACCTATAGTTCTGTTGCAGTTCTGCATTTTAACTGAAAAGGGTAGGAATTAACATTTAAATTCTGCTACTGCCTCCCGAAAGGGCACAGTTTCCAGAGTCAGTTTTTGATCTGAAGGAGGAGCTCTGTCAGTGTCCATGGCAATTTCCAGGCGATGCGGATATATGAGGGCCCCTCACTGCAGTGGGCTTGCTCACTGGGGGCGTCCCCCGTTCTGTTATCTGTGTTCTTCTGTGCAGTGCTCCGTGACTTTGATAAAGAGAAGCCGATAATCATCTGCAGCGTCTGTTACAATTAGTATTACTCGTGAGCTCACACTTGCCCTCCGTCATGCTCAGCGCAGTCTTGGCAGGTCCAGAATTTCTGCTCTTTTTCACCCAGAAATGAATTTATTTTGTGACCTTTGTTATGGATAACCATGCTGTGTATGACACATAACCCACACCTGCAGGAGGATTCTAGATGCTTCTGCAGGGCAACTCTTCGGGCACTTACCACACTGTGTCAAAGCACTGATTGGATTTTTCTCTCTCCCCAGCCAGGTAGACTGGGGTTCCTTGAGCTCAGGGAATGTGGTCAGTCCTATTTTTAACCTCAGCACCAGACATGGTGCCTGGCGTGTCTTAGCCTCCAATAAATGTTTTAATGAATAAATAAAAGTACATGGCATTTTCCCTTACTGTTGCACAGCATGCAAGTTTATTTCCAGATTCATTTTCACTCCAAACTCTTAATGAGGCCCTGACCTATTTTGCCATACTCCTGGCTCCCTTCTCCTTCCATTTGCCTCCTAGCAGAGACACATTGCAGTGTCTCAAAGATTTGTCTGTCAAGGAATGATGAGGGATGTTGCCTGTGCTGACTTGCATGAGTAGTAGTTAATTGCTGAAACCAACAGCCCTTGGGTCTGAGCACAACAGAGGTTTATTTCTCTCTCATGAAATGGGTCGATGTGGGTTGGCAGCAGACGGGGCGGTGTCGGGCCCATGCTTTGTGCCTTGATGTCTCTGCTGTCCCCTTGGGTCTGAGAATGCTGCGCTGGTGGAGCTACAGGTAGATGCAGGCAAACAGCAAGGAACCCTGATGGGTCATGAGCGGTCCCAAGGGCTGGGTCTTGAAGCTGCGTCCCTCACATCGATCGGTATTTCACAGGAGACAGTTCAGTTATGGGAGCTTGCCTGATTGCAGGAGGTCAAGGAGGAAGACAAAAAGTAGGACTTGGTGGCCATTGTCAGTCCCTGTCACAAACCTTTTACCAGCAGTCTGTCCTTCAAGACAAGGCAGAAATACTGTAGGCCTCCCTTATCTGTGGGGGTTACATTTCAAGACCTCCAGTGGACACCTGAAATCCCCAATAGCTCTGAACCCTATATATACTGTGGTTTTTCATAGGCATCTACACCTATGATAAAGTTTACTGTGTAAATTGGGCAAAGTAAGAGATTAACAATGACCACAGGTGATTAAAGAGCAGTTATAACAATATACCGTAAAAAAAGTGGAGTGAATGTGGTCTCTCTTTCTCAAAGTACCTCATTGAACCGTGTTTGCCCTTCCTCTTGTGACGGTGTGAGATGACAGAATGCCTGTGTGAGGAGACGGAGTGAGTGAATGGCGTAGTCCCCGTCACACAATGTCAGGTCACTATTGACCTTCCCATGGTAAGTGGGAAGGAAGATCATCTGCTTCGGGGCCATGGTTGACCATGAGTAAGCAACACTGTTCAAAGCAAATCTGTAGATGACAGGGAGGCTCTGTAGTGCCAAATGTTTGGTGCGTCCATTCAGCCTTTAATATGCTTGCCATGTTCTCACAAGAGCTGAATTTGAGTTTCAGGGAGAAGATGGCACTGCCGATAGGAGAAGTAATACTTTGAGTTGAGAACTCTTTTTCTCTCTTCTTTTTTTTGACTGTAGACCCGTCAAGCCCGGTTCAGTCACAGGTGACGCCCAGTCTCAGGTGGGCAGTGAGATCTCATCATAATATGATGAAGAGGGGATACAGGTTCAAACGTGAAATGCAGACTTGATTTTTTCTGTCAGAGTTCATGAAGAAATATTTTTTAGGTTAAATTGTACTGTCACAAAAAGTACGAAGTAAAGAAAGTGAAACTCATAGTGTACCCAGGTGGCCAGATCCTGAACTGAGAGGACTCACACAGTCTCTAGGAAGTTATTTCCTCAATACCCCTCTCCCCCAGGTAAGAACTTTAGCCTGCCCCCATTTGAAAATTGGAACTGGCTGGAGGATAGGAGCCAACTTCCAATGGACAACTGTGTTATGTCCAACTTCACTAAACCATGAGGCTTTCTTGTATTTTCTTTTCTTTTTTTAGCTGAGATATAGTTGATATGTGACATATTCATTTCAAGTGTATAACGTAATGATTTGATATTTGTATATGGTGTGAAATGATCACCACAATAAGTCTAGTTATGATCCATCACCACACATAGTTAGATGTTTTTTCCTTGTGACAATAACTTTTTTTTAAAAAAAAAATCTATTTTAGAGAGGGAGAGAATATGGGGAGGAGGAGCAGAGGGAGGGAGAAAGAGAGAATCTAAAGCAGACTCCATGCCTAGCGCGGAGCCTGACTCGGGGCTTGATTCCACAACTCTGAGGTCATGACCTCAACCCTAAGGTCGTGACCTAAGGCAAAATCAGGTCAGATGCCCAGCCGACTGAGTCACCCAGGTGCCCCTCTTATGACAAGAACTTTTAAGATCTACTGTCTTAGCAACTTTGAAATATAGTCTGTGTTATTGTTGGCTGTAGTTGTAATTCCATACATCACCTCTCCAGGACTTACTTATTTTAGACCTGGAAGTTTGTACCTTCTCCCATTTTGCTCATCCTCTATCAACTGCCTCTAGTAACCATCAATCTGTTCTCTGTGTATTTTCTTTTGTAATTTTTTAGAAGTTTGCCTTTATCTGACATGACTATGCATGAATCAGACAGATAATATAATGTTATCCAGGTAAGCTTTGAGAATGATCTATTGTGAAAATTATTTTTGAGTCATGTTCTTTGTGAAAAAGCTCGTGTCTGAGGCCACCGAGTGACCGAAAAAAACGGACATTTCCTTTTGGGGTCATATGTAACAATTCATAAGTTTATTCTAGAAAAAAACTTAATTCCTTCCAGCTCAGGAGAGATACATCTAAGTGTAAAAATTACGAATAATCTGAAGGCTTCAAAGAGTCTGTGGCAATTCCCAGTTTGTGACTACAGGATAGCAAACACACTGAGAGAATCTGGTCTCTTCCAATGGGTTGTGCCTTTTTTTTTTTTTTTTTTTTTTTGTCATGCAAACTTGTGCATGTATTTTATGAAGTGTTAATGCAGTTAGTATCTAATGTTCCTAATTTATGCAATTGGATATTTCATAAATGGGCTTTCTGCATGCAAGCATTTGTACACATTAATATTTATGCAAGTATTCAAATCAATGCAAGGGCATCTGTCTGAGTATGTGATAAAAATATGCATATGCATGAACATTTGTACCAGGGGAGAAGTCCCCAAAGTTAGTGATTGCTGAGGTTACAGTTTTCAACTTTTGTCCTCTTGACGAAATTTCTTTGACTAGAAAAGGCAGGCAGAGAAACAGCACTGGCATTCATAGTGACAAACGAAATTGTTTTATTTAACTGTATTAAATCGATGTAAATGACAAGTCCATGGACGCTTCTTTAGTCAGCAATGCCATATGTAGAAAACAGTATTTTAGAAAATGTGGCAGTTGTCACAAAGAGCATGTATTCTCATTTATTGCCAATACAAAGAACATGCTGTTAGTAATGAGAAAATTTTTGTCAGACCTGTTTTATTTCTTTATTATTTCTTTATTTCGGCTTGAATTTGACCCCTAGAAATACTCAGCACAGTCAGTACGGGAATTCCTGAGCTGATTTTGGGAGGCATATACAAATGGAAAAGGTGACAAGAGTGGGATCTGGGAAGGAAAAATTCTCATTTCAAGTCCTCTGGTCACTGTTGATGAGCTTATACATGACATCCCAGAGGATTCTGGTTTTGGAGGCTTTTATAGGCTGGAAACCCCTATCTCTGGGAGGCCAGGACCTTCTGGGGCACTGCTTTGGAACCTAGAAATCGACAGCCCTCCCTGCTTGGAGATCTCCTGACCTCTACCCTATATCTTTGTTCTTCTAGAGGAAAATTGTTCCTTGATTCTGCTTTGTCTATTCATTAGGTTCAACTAGCAAAGAATTTCTTTTAATTTATAAACTTAGTTGTTGGTAAATTTCCAGGCTCCCATGTTTTCATTTCATGGTAGGCTACAAGTAAACAGAGTTAATTCTGAAATAGCAGTTTTGCAGTTTGAAGATGTGTTGAAGACTTTTCTTTTCCTTTTCTCTTTCATTTCTTTTTTCTTTTCTTTCTTTTCTTCTTTCTTTCTTTCTTTCCTTTCTTTTGTGCATTCCTTTGCTGAGGAATTTATAATCTACCAGCTGTTTGGAAGAGATTGAGAATTGTGGTGTACCTTTGTCATGCTTGAGCAACATCTTCCCAGTAAAATTTTGATTGGCTGCTTTTGAGCTGAAATGTCAGCAAATTAGCATTTTTTTTTCCTTATGGGAAAGAAAAGGTTGAGAAAATTATGAATGGCTTAGGTATGAATTGAAAGGAATTGCTTGCTCAGTTATACTGTGCTTTCTCAAAGCCCCATTAGTGCTTGCTTTTCATGATTCACTGAAGGGAAGGGACAGGTTTTGTATCATTGTGTCATATGTGGAGGGCAAGGCTGTCACTATGCATGGGACAGAGATGGCTGGTTAAAATGTTCTCATGGGCATAGAGTGTTGCCTGCTTTGGTGTTTTCCAGTTTTATCATTCTGGGCTATGGAGAGAGACTGTGTTTGGATCACATATGCTTCTTGTGAACTGGAGGAGGCTCAGAACCATTTGCAAGGATTTTGTCTGACTTGGTGGTGTTTACTTGGTCTGCCTTTAAGAAGAGGTCATCCATTTAGGCTCAAAGAAGAAGAGGCATCAAATTTCCCAGTGGGAAGGAGTTCTATATGTTGTGGACTTGAAGATGAGGCTAGAGTGAACAAAGGAGAAAGTGGCACAGGATGTAAAGTACAGAGAAGACAGGGCCATGATAAGAGTTGGTATTTTACTACAAATACAATGGAAGCCATGGAAAGTATTAAAGGAAGGGTGTAACATGATTTGATTTACATTTTCAAAAAGATTACTTGGCAGATGTGTGGGAAAAAATGAATTGCATGGGCTAAGAATGAACACAGGGAATGATGATGGGGGACAGGTAAGGTAGCATGGTTAGGATTAAGCTAGTGGTAGAAATGGAGAAAATAGGACAATTTTATGGTTTTTTTTGGGGGGGGAGGTGGGGCTCTTTCAGCTTCATGCTAAAGAATGAAATGTGGAGAATGAGGAAGAGAGAAAACAGAGGTGTCTCCTAGAATTTTCGTTCTAGCAAATGGGTGATAGGTGTGGTCATGTCACTTAGACAAGGAAGACCAGGGAAGGAGCAGGCAGTGGAAGGTAGAAGTATATCTGAACATCCAAATGGTGGTGACCAGTAAGCTCTTCTCCTACAGCATGGAACTCAGGGGGGAGAGCAGGGAAGGAGGTATAACCTGGAACTAGTCATCAGCATGTAGATGGTATTTCAAACCCTGGAATTAGCTGAAGTCACCTAAAGAGAAAGTGTAGAGATGAGAAGGGGAGCCAGGACTAAGCCCTAACTCTCCACCTGGTACAGGTCTGGGGGAAGGGGAGGAAGGAGCCATGGTGGGTCCAGGGCGATGACAGAGAAGTAAGATAAATTAGGAAACAGAAACCAAGGGAGGAAGATATTTTTTAAAAGGACAGCGGTCGACCGGCAAATGCTGCTGAGGGGTCAGATAAAGGGAGGACCCCGAGAGGCTCATTAAATCTGACGCCGTCAAGGGAGTTGCTGACCTTGGCAAGAGTGGTGTCAGTGACGTTGTGGGCCGAGGGTCAGGCTGGAGTGGGAGAGGATGAATTGGAAACAGTGAACAGAGGTAACTTGTTGAACAAGTTTTGCTGTGGAGGGCAGCAAAGAAGGGACTGAAGCTGGAGGTAAATGTAAGGAATATATTTTGGAATATATTTTTCTTTCTCTTGTTGTTTGGTTTTCGTATGGGAGCTACTAAAGCATATTTGAATTAACATGGATGGGATTGATCCAGTAGAATCAAAGCTGGGGATGCACCAGGGGAAGAGAGGGTTGGGGCGAGAGAGGAGGCAAAGCACAGGTGAAGGGGTCAGCCTTTGATAGGGCCCAGGAAAGTTTCCTCCACCGTACCAGGAGGGAAAGCACAAGGTGAGGAGTTTTATGCTTGGGTACAGGTTGGCTTGTGGTCAGTGGAGGAGGGCGAGGTAATCACAAAGGGCTGCTCCCGGTTTTTCTGGATCTGCGCCTGTGGGCTCTGCACGCCATACCTTTTCACTGCCTTCCCCTAATCTCCTTTTTCTCGGGGCTTCAGAGTCTGGTCTCTGCTCAGTCACCTGTACCATATATGATCAAGTCCTTCTGTGGGTGTTTGCAAGTACTGGTGTAGCCAGGCTTGGAATGAGTCTGAGTAACGCCTTTACCTTGATGCTGAGCTGCCCAGGAGGGTAGCCGACTGGCCATATGTGGCTGCCGAGTGCTTGAAAGGTGGTTTATGTAATGGAAGAATTGAACATTTAATTTTATTTAATTTAACTTTAAAACTAATACTTGATGCAGTTATTAGAAAACTTTTACTCTGTTTGGGACAATATAGATATCTGAATCTATACCAGGTATCTTCAGTACAACTGAGCACCTAGACTATAAGTGTAAATTGGACCCTGGGGGCACCTGGGTGGCTTAAGGGTCTGCCTTCTGCTCAGATCATGATCCCAGAGTGCCGGGATCAAGTCCTGCATTGGGGAGTCTGTTTCTCCCTCTCCTCCTGCTCCCGCTAGTATGCTCTCTCTACCAAATAATTATATAAAATCTTAAAAAAAAAACTTGAAAAAATGAAAAAATAAATAGTACCCTGATTTCAAAGACTCAGCTAAAATATATGTAAACTCTCATGGATAGCTTTATATTGATGGCAAACATGTTGAAAGGACAATAATTTGAGCTAGACTATATTGCTAAATTAATTTCACTTGATTTAACAAATTTTCTTTATTCAAAGTAACTACGAGAGGGGCACCTGGGTGACTCAGTGGGTTAAGCCTCTGCCTTTGGCTCTGGTCATGATCTCAGGGTCCTGGGATCAAGCCCCACATCAGGCTCTCTGCTCAGCAGGGAGCCTGCTTCCCCCTCTCTCTCTGTCTGCCTCTCTGCCTACTTGTGATTTCTCTCTCTGTCAAATAAGAAAATAATATCTAAAAAAAAAACACAAAAAAACAAAAAAACAACACTACTACCATGTCATCATCTCCAGAAATCCAATGTCATTTAAAAAAAAATAACAAATAAAATAAAAGTAACTACTAGAAAAGTTAAAGTTCATAGCTTACATCGCATTTCTAATGAGTGGTACTGTTTTATGGGCTGTGCCTTTAAGAACGGCTCCTGTTTTAGATACACATTCGGTCATGACTACATAGGAGTCAGCCACATACCACCTTAAGGAGCAGTGACTATTCAGGAAACATGACCTCTCAAGGTTGGTGCAAAACCAGGACTTGAATACCGGCTCTCCAGCTGCCCGCAGGCTGTGCCCTGGCCCACAGGCCACGCGGAAGTCATTTGTGCATTCTTGCTTTCAAGTTGTTCTGTGTTTACCCTAGCAAAGGATATTGACATGGACACTTAAAGACAAGAATTTGGTTTCTAACTTGAGTTGCTGAAATCATGACTCTCGGGATCTGGTTTTTAATGTAGCGTTACTGACTTGGCTTTGATTTAGTGGAGGATACACAGTTTATAGTCAGGCCTCTTTCTGTCCTTGAATTCAAAGACTGACCATCGGCTCTTTCACATCTTATTCACTAGTAACGAAGACCACCATTTGGTCCGTGCACCGGGTCTCCTATCGCCAAGCGCCGGCGCGCCCTTTGTCCATTATTCCGTATCTGATGATACCCTCCATTCGTCTTGCGACTGTTCGGCTCTCATTAAGAATCCCTGTGAAGAAAAGAATTATGAGTTTCTTATAGGAATAATTTAAAGTTACTATAAATTTCACATGGTGAAGCTAAAGTTTGTGAGTCACCGCAGAGTTCCGTGGGCATCTGAAGGTCAGTGCCCAGGAGGCAGAGGGAGAGAGGGCAGCAGAATCTCTGCTAAGCAGGCAGCCTGATGTGGGGCTCGATTCCAGGACCCTCGAATCATGACCCGAGCCAAAGGCAGCTGCTTACCCCACTGAGCCACCCAGGCACCCTTTGGCATCTCTAACTGTTCTCTGGGCTCTAGCTCATCCGTGTTCTCTTTCCGGAGAGAAAGGGCCGGGCGTTTGTATCTCATCTTTGAGTCCTGAGGCCCAAGGGGGGAGCTTGTTCTATCGATAGGAGTGTTGGTAGGTTGTGCTTCTCTCTTCACGCCATCGATCCTCCCTCCCTCCCGAATCCTGTTAGCAGAGCTTAGGCAGCGTGACTCCTCAGCCAGCTGCACGAGCAGCGCTGGGGTCACGTGCTCTCACCGAACGCAAGAGTGCGGACTCCTCCGTTGGCTCACACAGATCCAAAGAAAATCTCTCCCTGGCCCTTCCAGCTAATGAGGGACAGATTTCTTTCTTGGAGACTAAGTCCTATAGTAACATGTCCCTGGGGAAAAGAATTGGCTGGAAATCCCTAGAATAAGCTCTACAATACTCAATAACCTTGGGACAAACCCTGGGTAATTTCCACATAGGTGTACGTAGAGGCCACGCATTTGGCTCGTTGTTTATGAGCCAACGCTTGCAATAGGAAATTAAAAAGAAAAGAAAAAGTGAAAAACGGACCACAGAAGAAGCAGAACTTTATATAATCAAATCCCAAGTTTGTTTAAGTCCTCTTTGAAAAATTAGTCAAATTCCGAAAGGATAGCAAATGAATCCCATGGATATAAATTACGCCCACGGCACCGTGTTATCATGACTTCAGCATTTACCTTGGGTCTCTCTCCAAACAGGATACAATTTCAGAACTGAGAGATTTCAGAATTTCATCCTGACCCTGGTGAAAAGGGAATACTTCTGTCTGTAACATGGCAACAGGATACCAGAAGCTACTCAGGCAATTTTGGGGGGCATCTGGTGAAGAGATATTGGGATTTTTATATGGCATATAGGATTTTGAAGAGTTATAATGGAGAGTTTAGCTAAAATGTTTTTTTCTGCTCTTTCTCAGTTTACTGGTGGCAAGTCTTGCAGTGGTGGGTTCCTATATTACAAATCCACATTTGCGAATGACCCAAATTTAGAGACAGCTGTCCCCCACTCCCAGGCCCCCTGCTGAATAAGAGTATTAAGAAAAGCCTCAGAACTTTTGAAGAATGAGTGAATTTTTAGCCAGAGGTAAAGTAGAAAGTGCCCAAAGTACCGTTCCTGATTTTGTTTTTAAATTTTGTTGTTCTCCCTGGAATTCCAATAGTTGGGCTCTCTTTAGTTAAGAAACATCTCCTTTTCTAAAAAAAAAAAAAAAGAAAGAAACATCTCCTTTTCTAAAAGTGAAGGCTAAGGAGAGGTCAGTAATTCCTATGTTAAGTGTGAATCCGACTGCTTTCTTCAGTGAGGGTCAGTGAGGTCAAGAAGAAGCTAGAAGAGAAGCTAAGTGTGTTTGGTGGAGAGAGGAAGCCCATGGTTTTGGAGAGTGGACACTTTGGGAAAGGGGATAGAGAAGAACCAGTGAAGAGAAGAAAGCAAGGGGCTTGGAGCAACTCTGCCCTGAGGACAGGGAAACCTTTGGGGCTCGGGCTACTGAGTTGTAAGAGGGGGAAGACGAACTTTCGCTTTTCCAGAATGCTCCTAGGAGTCATCCCATATTGATACGAATGGTGCATCCATACCATAGAATATTCTGCAGCCACTGAAGAAACAGGTAGATTTATGGTTAAAAAGAAAGTACAAAACAAACTGTACAGTCTGCTCCCATTTCTGCATATAATTTTGAAAGGTTAATATGCATATATGCATGCCTTTTTTACATACATATATGCAGAGTATTTTTGGATGAAATGTAATAAACAGTAACTTGACTGCCTCTGGGAAAGGAGCCTGGGGACCTGGGTCTGAGTTAGGGTTTTTGTTTGCAGTTTGGAGGGTACAGTTTGACTTTTTGTGTACATTACTTTTAAGTTTAAAAAAAAGAACTAGTTGAAAGTTTTCTAGGATACTCTGACCCTTAGGAACTTTGGTGTGTGTGTCTGGGGAGGTGGGAGGTTGGGGAGGGGGTGGGGCAGGGGGAAATAGGGAGGAGGGGGCAGGTAAGGGAGGGAGGGAGGAGGCACATAATCCCTTTGTCCTTTCTCCTGAGTCGCAAAGCTCAGGGCTCTTGTCCGCCAGAACTCCTCTAGTTTTATTACTTCAGCTGGATTATGGTTAAATAAGCTTTCTCTGGGCCAAACTGGAACTGAACTACTATTTATAATCTCTTTCTGTGGGGAAAACTCTGCAGTGTTCCAGAGAGCATGCTAAACTCAATTGTCTCCACCCATCCTCTCTCGATATCATGTCTATTACATTCCTAGTTGGGGGGGGTGGGAAAAAAAAAAGAGGTCCTGCCTGTCCACATTCCCACTCATCTCATCAGAAATGACAGAAACACTATATGCAGTTATGTGCTTACATACCTTCTGGGTTTTCATTTGTTCCAGCAAGATACTGTCTGTTTTGTACTTTATTTTCCAACTAACTTATAATTTTTTTCTGAGGAGAGGTAGTACCTTCTATTTTTTTCCATGCCTAGTAGAGAGCTCTAGGCATCCAGTAACTATTTGTTGGATCATAGGTTAAGATGTGGGTAGGTGTCTAAGCAGATTGGTCACTGTAACCTGTCATGGATAAAACCTTCTTGGCCTCAGAGACATTGTAGCAGGGACTCTAGCCTAGTACCCGGATTCTCGGCATTGGCAGTGTTGACACCTTAGTCCTGGTCTTTCCTTGTTGTTTGCCACTGTCTTGTGCCTTATAGGAGGTTTAGCAGCATCTCTGGCCCCTCCCCACTAAATACCATTATGGAACCCCAGTTGGAACATTCAAAAATATCTGTGGACATTGCCCAATGGCCCCTGGGGGCAAAATCACCCTAGCAGACAGTCATCGATTGCAGTGATTTTGGATTTGCTAGTCAGTCTCCAAGAATTTTTCTGTATTGGCAGAAAAGTCTTCAAATCTTGGAGACCTAGGGACGAGGTCAAAGCAAGTCTTTCTGAAAGCTTACATCGTGCTTTTGTGAAGAATTAGCCCCCGCAGGGCACATAATTAGAAAAGGAACACGGAAGGAATTGTTGGCTGGATTTCATCCTCCATTTGTCCCCTCCTGTCATTCCTGCTGGCTTTTTGAATAGGAGGAGTTTCTATGGCCTGGAACAAAGTCTGGAAGTCTACCTGAATTGGGAAACAATAGGTGCTGGGAGCCAGTGCCTGTGTGGAAGGATGGAATGACAGACTAGACCGGCTTCCATCAGTTAAGTCAGCTGTGCTCACATGGCTTCCGAATAGCATAGCAAGAAAACTCTCCCTCATTAAATGAACCAGAGACCAATTATGCTTCTCAGGTGCATTCACCAAACAAATGTTTACTGAGCATCTACCATGTGCCAGGAGGGAAAAAAAATACTCTCGCCCCCCTGCCCCCGCACCCTTATTTCTCAATGAAGCATTCTATTTCTGTGCCCTTGGTAGGCTCATTTTATTTTTTATTCATGAGAATCTTTCTTATTAATACCGTCTTCTTTTTTCCACTTCCACTTAATTTACTCAGTTTCGGAAGGACCAATTATAATTAAAAGCAAGAGGAACAGCAATCAAAGACATGGCTGGAATTCTCAGAATAATTCTTAGCTGTGTGTCAGTGCTCCGCGAAAGCACACACATGCTGGGCTGCATTCTGGAGACCCTCTTTAACGGTTCTTATATTTATACGTTTTCCTCCAGGCCATTGGCTCATCAGCTGCCAAGGCAGTTTGTAGAATCTCCTTCCCTGGAGGTCTTTAAAAATAGAACTAAATACCCATCTGTCCAGAATGGTTTTGATACCGTCCTGCTGCTTAGAAGGAATAGGGCGAGAGTTTTCTGTCAAGGTTTGTTTCAGACTTGAGTGATCTTCGGTGGCTAAGTTTGCTTTTTGGTGGGGGAGGGAGGGATGTAAAGTGATACCGTATGAATTTATTGATGTATCACTCTATGTGTCCTGGTTAAGTAGGATAAATTATATATTTCTCATGCTTTTAATGTTTCTGAAGTACCTGGCGCATTTGGAGTCTTGCAAACAAACCTGTGAGGTAGGTGGGCCCCTCCTCTGGGTCCCTGGGCTACAGGGCAGTCAGCGAAGCCTACAGATGTTCAGCTTGTCGGCCCAGACTCCGTGCAGGTTTGGGGTGCCTACTGTCAGCCCTCCAGGTTCATTGTGCTTTTTTCTTCTTCCCCACCCCCTCCCCCACCTCTCATCATCATGCTTTTTTCTCTTGACCCTCATCCTTCTTTGAGTTTGTGAGTTTTGCTCTACCTTTTGGATATAAACACAATTGATTAGGAACTAAAAATTTTTTTTAAAAAATTGGGGGGACCCTATTTAGGTCCATTACCTATTCTATTTCCCCTTCCAAAAAAAAGTGCATTTTCATGTAAAATTCAAGTAAAAAATATTGCCTACCTCACACCCAGACACACACATAAGTCTACATATATGTATTTATGTGTATGTATATGTGAGTTTGTGTGTGTGTGTATAAATATAGGAGAGCACGTATATACGTGGATATATAAGGATAGCAGTTGCTGTATTGGTCAGGGTTCAGCAGAAAACAAAGCAAACCCATGTGATAGCAAATAAAGAGATTTTTACTGAGGTTTGGGGATAGTTAGGGGAAAAGGCAAGAGATGGTGAGGCGCCCAGAGAGTCAGAGGGTCATGACCCCCTCTTTGGGTTGAAGCTCATGGAGAACTTGGAATCATGGTGTTGTAGTTGTGAGGACAGAGCTTCTGCCAGAGGACGGCACCGCTGGAGAGTGAGGGAGGGGAAGAAACGCCCCCTCCTTTCCCTTCCTTCCTTCTGTTCTGTCCGTGCTTTCCACTGGCCTAACTCAGAATAGAGCCGGCAAGGAGACCAACCAGGGGTGTGTGTGTGTGCGCGTGTGTGAATTTGTCCTTTCCTTAAAATTGAAGTATGGTTGATACACAGTATTCAATTAATTTCAGATGTACAGCACAGTGATTCGACAACTCTATAGGTTATGCTGTGCTCACCACAAGTCTAGCTACCATCTGTCACCATACGGCTGTATTAAAATACCATTGATTATACTCCCTACACAGGTACCATTCATTCCCATGACTTATTCATTCTGTAAATGGAAGCCTATAGCTTCCACTCCCCCTCACCATTTTGCCCATCCCTCCACCACCGTCCCCTCTGGCAACTAGTTTGTTCTCTGTATTTAAGAGTCTGTTTGTTTTGTTTGTTAGATTTCACACTTAAATGAAACCATATGATATGTGTCTTTCTCTGATTGTCTAATTTCACTCTGCATAATATCCTCTAGGTCCATCCATGTTGTTGCAAATGGCAAGATATTTTTGTTTTTATGGCTGAGTAATATTCCATTAGACATATAAAATTATATATAAATACATATATAATTACATAAATTATATGAAAATATATAATTAAAATAATATAATATGTATACATACCACATCTTCTATTCAATATCCATTCATCTATCATTGGGTGCTTGGGTTGCTCCCATATCTTGGCTATTGTAAATAATGCTGTAATGAACATAGGGGTGCGTGTATCTTTTCAAGTAACTGTTTTAATTTTCTTCGGTTAAGTGCCCAGTAGTGGAATTGTATTTCTGTTTTTAATTTTTTGAAGACCGTCCATTCTATTTTCCATATTGTATGTATGTATGTTTAAGTATGTATGTATTTATTTATTTATATCAACATATAATATATTATTTGCTTCAGGGGTACAGGTCTGTGAATCTTCACTTTTACACAATTCACAGCACTCACCATAGCACATACCCTCCCCAATATCAATAATCCAACCACACTATCCCCCCACCCACCCAACAACCCTCAGTTTGTTTCCTGAGATTAAGAGTATCTTATGGTTTACAATGAGATGCCACATCACACCAGCCAGAATGGCTAAAATTAACACGTCAGATACTGGCAAGGATGCGGAGAAAGGGGAACCCTCCTACACTGTTGGTGGGAATGCAAGCTGGTGCAACCACTCTGAAAAACAACATGAAGATTCCTCAAAAAGTTGAAAATAGAGCTAGCCTCAGCCCAGCAATCGCATTACTGGGTATTTACCCTAAAGATATAAATGTAGTGATCCGAAGGGGCATGTGCATCCAAATGTTTATAGCAGCAATGTCCACAATAGCCAAACTATGGAAAGAACCTAGATGTTCATCAACAGAGGAATGGATAAAGAAGATGTGGTGTGTGTGTATATATATATATATATATATACACACACATATATTATATACATATATATTATATATATATATAATGGAATACTATGCAGCCATCAAAAGAAATGAAATCTCACCATTTGTGACGACGTGGATGTGATGATGGATGGAACTAGAGGGTATTATGCTTAGCGAAATAAGTCAATCAGAGAAAAACAACTCTCATATGATCTCCCTGATATGAGGAGGTGGAGATGCAACATGGGGATTTGGGGGGTAGGAAAAGAATAAATGAAACAAGATGGGATTGGAGGGAGACAAATCATAAGAGACTCTTAATCTCACAAAACAAACTGAGGGTTGCTGGGGAGAGGGGGCCAGAGAGAGGGTGGTGGGATTATGGACATTGGGGAGGGAATGTGCTATGGGGAGTGCTGTGAGGAGTGTAAGCCTGGCAATTCACAGACCTGTAGCCCTGGGGCTAATAATATATTATGTGTTAATAATAATAAAAAAGAGTATCTTATGGTTTGTATGGATGTCTTCTTTGAAGCAATGTCTGTTCATGTCCTCTGTCCATTTCTTGTTTGGATTATTTGTTCTTTGCATGTTGAGTTTGAGAAGTTCTTTATAGATTTTGGATACTAGCCCTTTATCTGATATGTCATTTGCAAATATCTTCTCCCATTCTGTCTGTTGTCTTTTGGTTTTGTTGACTGTTTCCTTTGCTGTGCAAAAGCTTTTGATCTTGAAGTCCTAGTAGTTCATATTTTCCCTTGCTTCCCTTGCCTTTGGCAGTGTTTCTAGGAAGTAGTCATTGTGGCTGAGGTCAAAGAGGTTGCTTCCTGTGTTGTCCTCAAGGGTTTTGATGGATTCCTGTCTCACATTGAGGTCTTTCATCCATTTGGAGTCTGTGTTTGTGTGTGTTGTGTAAGGAAATGGTCCAGTTTCATTCTTCTGCATGTGGCTGTCCAATTTTCCCAGCACCATTTATTGAAGACACTGTCTTTTTTCCATTGGACATTTTTTCCTCTTTTGGTGAAGATTAGTTGACCATAGAGTTAAGGGTCCATTTCTGGGCTCTCAATTCTGTTCCATTGGTCTATGTGTCTTTTTTTGTGCCAGTACCATACTGTTTTGATGATCACACCTTTGTAATAGAACTTAAAGTCTGGAATTGTGCTGCTGTCAACATTCCTCTGGTTATTCGTGGCCTTTTCTGGTTCCATATAAATTTTAGGTTTATTTGTTCCATTTCTTTGAAAAAAAATTGATGGTATTTTGATGGGTATTACATTAAATGTGTAGATTGCTTTAGGTAGCATAGACATTTTCACAATATTTGTTCTTCCAGTCCATGAGCATGGAAAGTTTATCCATTTCTTTGTGCCTTCCTCAATTTCTTTCATGAGTACTTAATAGTTTTCAGAGCACAGATTCTTTGCCTCTTTGGTTAGGCTTATTCCTAGGTATCTTATGGTTTGTGGTGCAATTGTAAGTAGGATTGACTCCTTAGTTCCTCTTTCTTCTGTCTTGTTGTTGGTATATAGAAATGCAACTGATTTCTGTGCATTGATTTTATATCCTGATGCATTACTGAATTCCTCTCTGAGTTCTAGCAGTTTTGGAGCAGAGTCTTTTGGGTTTTCTGCATAAAGTATCATATCATCTGCAAAGAGTAAGAGTTTAATTTATTCTCTGCCAATTTGGATGCCTTTAATTTCTTTTTCTGTTTGCTGAGGCTAGGACTTCTAGTACTATGTTGAATAGCAGTGGTGATAATGAACATCCCTGCTGTGTTCCTGACCTTAGGGAAAGAGGTCCCAGTTTTTCTCCATTGAGAAAGGTATTCGCTGTGGGTTTTTCATAGATGGCTTTGATGATGTTGAGGTATGTACCCTCTATCCCTACACTGTGAAGAGTTTTGATCAATAAAGGATGCTGTACTTTGTCAAATCCTTTTTCAGCATCTATTGAGAGTATCATATAGTTCTTGTTCTTTTATTAATGTATTGTATCACATTGATTGATTTGTGGATGTTGAACCAAACTTGTAGCCCAGGAGTAAATCCCACTTGGTCATGGTGAATCATCCTTTTAATGTACTGTTGGATCCTATTAGCTTTAATTTTGGTGAGAATTTTTGCGTCTGTGTTCATCAAGGATATTGGTCTGTAATTTTCCTTTTTAATGGGGTCTTTGTCTGGTTTTGGCATCAAGGTTATGCTGGCCTCATAAAATGAGTTTGGAACTTTTCCTTCCATTTCTATTTTTTGGGACAGTTTCAGGAGAATAGGTATTAATTCTTTAAATGTTTGGTAGAATTCCCCTGGGAAGCTGTCTGGCCCTGGCTCTTGTTTGTTGGAAGATTTTTGATGACTGCTTCCATCTCCCTACTGGTTATGGGTCTGTTCAAGTTTTCTGTTTCTTCCTGGTTTAGTTTTGGTAGTTTATATGTCTCTAGGGATGCATCCATTTCTTCCAGATTGTCAAATTTGCTGGTGTATAGTTGCTCATAATATGTTCTTATAACTGTTTGTATTTCTTTTTTGTTGGTTGTGATCTTTCCTCTTTCATTCGTAATTTTATTAATTTGGGTCCTTTCTCTTTTATTTTTGATAAATCTGGCCAGGGTTTATCAGTCTTATTAATTCTTTCAAAGAACCAGCTCGTAGTTTCATTGATTTGTTCTATTGTTCTTTTGGTTTCAATTTGATTTCTGCTCTGATCTTTCTTATTTCTCTTCTCCTGCTGGGTTTAGGCTTTCTTTGCTGTTCTTTTTCCAGCTCCTTTAGGTGTAAGGTTAGGTTGTATATTTGATACCTTTCTTGTTTCTTGAGAAAGACTTGTATTGCCATATATTTTCCTCTCAGGACTGCCTTTACTGAGTTGCCATGATTTTGAACACTTGTGTTTTCCTTTTCATGATTTTTTTCAACTCTTCTTTAGTTTTCTGGTTGTCCTATTCATTCTTTAGTAGGATGCTGTTTAGCCTCCATGTATTTGAGTTCTTTCCAATTTTCCTCTTGTGACTGAGTTCTATTTTCAAAGCATTGTGGTCTGAAAATATGCAGGGAATGATCCCAGTCTTTTGGTACCAGTTGAGACCTGATTTGTGACCCAGAATGTGATCTATTCTGGAGAATGATCCATGTGCACTAGAGAAGAATGTGTATTCTGTTGCTTTGGGATGGAACGTTCTAAATATATCCATGATATCCATCTGGCACATTGTGTCATTTAAAGCCTTTACTTCCTTGTTGATCTTTTGCTTAGATGATCTGTCCATTTCAGTGAGGAGTATGTTAAAGTCCCCTACTATCATTGTATTATTATCGATGTGTTTTTTTGATGTTGTTATTAATTGGTTTATATAGTTGGCTGCTCCCATGTTAGGGGCATAGATATTTAAAATTGCTAGATCTTCTTGTTGGACAGACCCTTTAAATATGATATAGTGTCCTTCCTCATCTCTTATTATAATCTTTGGCTTAAAATCTAATTTAGCTGATATAAGGATTGTCACCCAGCTTTCTTTTGATGTCCATTAGCATGGTAAATTGTTTTCCACCCCCTCAGTTTAAATCTGGAGGTGTCCTTGGGTCTAAAATGAGTTTTTTGCAGACAGCATATTGATGGGTATTGTTTTTTTAATCCATTCTGATACCCTGTGTCTTTTGACTGGGGCATTTAGCTCACTTGTATTCAGGGTAACTACTGAAAGATATGAATTTAGTGCCATTATATTGCCTGTAAGGTGACTATTACTGTATATTGTCTCTCTTCCTTTCTGGTCTGTTACTTTTAGCCTCTCTCTTTGCTTAGAGGACTCCTTTCAATATTTCCTGTAGGGCTGGTTTGGTGTTTGCAAATTCTTTTAGTTTTTTTTTTGTCCTGGAAGCTTTTTATATCTGCTTCTATTTTCAATGACAGCCTAGCTGGATATAGTATTCTTGGCTGCATATTTAGTGTTCTGAATATGTCATACCAGGCCTTTCTGGCATGCCAGGTCCCTGTGGATAGGTCTGCTGCCAATCTAATATTTCTAATATAATTGTATGTTATAGACCTCTTGTCCCAAGCTGCTTTCAGGATTTCCTTTTTATTTCTGAGACTTGTAAGTTTTACTATTAGATAATGGGGTGTGGACCTATTTTTATTGATTTTGGGGTTCTCTTTGCCTCCTAGATTTTGATGCCTGTTCCCTTTGCCAAATTAGGGAAATTCTCTGCCATACTTTGCTCCAATATACCTTCTGCCCCTCTCTTTCTTTCTTCTACTTTTGGGATCCCAATTATTCTAATATTGTTTTGTCTTATGGTATCTCTTATCTCTCGAATTCTCTCCTTGTGGTCCAGTAGTTGTTTGTCTCTCTTTTTCTCAGCTTCTTTATTCTTCATCATTTTATCTTCTGTATCACTAATTCTGTCTTCTGCCTCATTTATACTAGCAGTAAGAGCCTCTGTTTTTTACTGCACCTCATTAATAGCTTTTTAAAATTTCAACTTGATTAGATTTTAGTTCTTTAATTCTCCATAAAGGGATTTTATTTCTCCAGAAAGGGATTCTCTAGTATTTCCATGGTTTTTTCCGAAACCAGCTAGCACCTTGATAATTGTCATTCTGAACTCTAGTTCTGACATATTATTACTAATGTCCATATTGATTAGGTCTCTAGACATCAGTACTGCCTCTTGTTCCTTTTTCTGTGGTGAGTTTTACGGCCTTGTCATTTTATCCAGATATGAATAGATGAAAGAGAGTCCAAAATACTAAAAGGGTGGCAATGACACCAGAAAAATATACACTAACCAAATTAGAAGAGACCTAAAACTGGTGGGAGAAGAAAGGCGGGGGGCAGTATATATATATATACACACACATACACATACACATACATACACACACACATACTAGACTGGTGAATAAAACAGAGCCACACACTTGATTTTGAGTCTATTTAGAAGAAACTACCTCCCAAAATTTTAAAGAAAGAAAAACTTATATATATAGAAAAATAGGGTAAACATGATGAATGGATAGAATGTGACTATGACGATGAAAATTTAAAAAGATTTTTAAAAAGAAATTGATAAGAAGTTGGTTGAAAAAAGGAAAAAAATGAAGAAGAAAGCACGTGATTAGGCTGGAGACTAGAACAAAGCCATGCTCTCCAATATTTAGGGTATTTTTTGATCTATTAGAAGAAACTGTAACCCAAAATTTTAAAGAAAGAAAAACCTATATGTATACAAAAAACAAGGTTAAATACAATGAAGGGATAGAATATAACAATGAAAATTAAAAAAGATTTTTGAGGGACGCCTGGGTGGCTCAGTTGGTAGGACGACTGCCTTCGGCTCAGGGCGTGATCCTGGAGTCCCGGGATCGAGTCCCACATCAGGCTCCCAGCTCCATGGGGAGTCTGCTTCGCTCTCTGACCTTCTCCTCGCTCATGCTCTCTCTCACTGTCTCTCTCTCTCTCAAATAAATAAATAAAATCTTTAAAAAAAAAAAGATTTTTGAAAAGGCATTGATAAGATAAAGTAGTTTAAAAAATGTTAAAATAGGAAAGAAGAAAAATTAAAAAAAATAGAATAAGAAAAAAAACTTTTAAAATGTGACTTTGAAAAACTTAAGAATCATGGGGAAAAAGCCATGAATTCTGTTTTGCTTTCTGGTAGCTCTGGAGTTCTGCAGTTCTCAGTGAATAGTGAAGTTGGTTCTGGCTGGATGTTCTTGCTAATCTTCTGGGGGAAGGGCCTGTTGCTGTAATTCTCAAATGTTTGCCTGAGGTGGAATTGCACTGCCCTTTGCCAGGGGCCAGGCTAAGTAATCTGCTTGGGTCTGCCCTCGGGATCTTTTGTTTCCTGAATGCTTTCTGCTTTCCGTAGAGCTCTGGAGGACAGGAATGAAGATGGCAGCCTCCCTGTTTCCAGTCCAGAGGAGGTGAGAGCTTGGGCTCCACTCCTCTGTGCACCCTCAGAGAAAAGCAGTCAATCCTTCCCTTCTGCCTGGTCTCAGGCTGTGCTCTGTGCTCACCCAGCCTGTGACTGAGCATTTCTATCTCTGGTGCACAGCCCCATTTGGAGTCTGCAAACCCAGCAGATACCTGTAATGTGCTCCCCTGCTGCTCCTCCCTGAGGAGAAAGGGGAGTCTCTGGGATATGCCGCTTGTTGGGTCCCTGCTTGAAGAGCAGTGGGCTGACTGTGCCTTGGATCACGGTTTAAGGTAACCCCAAGCTGAGACCCCACTGCTTGGCACTGTCTTTACACCCGGCTTCTCTGCTCTGATACCTGGGAGCTCTGCCACACTCAGGCACCCCTGTTCTTTCTGTTACCCTGTGGGTCCTGAGACCACACTGTCCCCACGAGGTCTCCACCCCCCGCTTAGTACCTGAACGATGTCCCTCAGTGGAGCAGACTTCTAAAAATTCCGATTTTGTGCTCCACTTCTTGCCGGGAGGTGGCCCTTCCCCCCACAGTCTCTCTTCCCATATATTGGCTCAGATTCGCTTCTCTGCACATCCTACCTCCCAGAAAGTGTTTGCTTTTCTATTCCTAGAATTGCTGCTCATCTCTTGGGTCTCCTTTTGAGTTTGTAGGTGTTGAGAATGGTTTGATAACTATCTAGCTGAACTCCTTGGACGTGATGATACGTAGGTCTCCCACTCCCGCTCCATCTTGCTCCTCCCAACTGTTTTCCATAGTGTTTGTAAAAATTTACCCTCCTACAAGTAGTGCACATGTATTCTCTTTTCTCCACAATCTTGCCAACACTTGTTATTTTTTTGTGTGTTTTCAATACAAACTATTCTGACATGTATAAGGTGATATCTCATTGTAGTTTTGATTTTCATTTCCCTGATGGTTAGCGATGTTAAACATCTTCTCATGGCCATCTGTGTTTCTTTGGAAAAATGTCTATTTAGGTCCTCTGCCCATTTTTAATTGGATTATTTGTTTCTTTAGTGTTAAGTTGTATTAGTTCTTTGTATGTTTTGGATATTGAGTATATCATTGATAAATAAATATCTTCTCCCAGTCAGTACGCTGCTTTTTTGCTTTGTTGATGGTTTTCTTTGCTGTGTAAAAGTTTTCTATTTTGTTGTATTCCCAGTGATTTATTTTTACTTTTATTTTCCTTGCCCGAGGAGACATCTAGACAAATGTTGGTAAGGCTGATGTCCAAGAGATAACTCTCTGTTTTCTTTAAGGAGTTTTATGTTTTGGGCCTCACATTTAGGTCGTTAATCCACTCTGAATTTATTTTTGTGGAAGGTGTAAAAAAGTGATCCATTTTCATTCTTTTGCATGTGGCCATTTGGTTTTCCTAGCACCATTTGTTGAAGAGACTGTGTTTTCCGAATTACATCTTCTTGCCTCCTTTGTCATAGATTAATTGACTGAATGTACACAGATTTATTTCTGGGTTCTCTATTCTGTTCCATTGACCTTTTTGTCTGTTTTTGAGCCAGTTCCATACTGTTTTGATTGCTACAGCTTTGTAGTATAGCTTGACATCTGGGATTGTGATACCACCCACTTTGTAATTTCTCAAGATTGGTTTATTTTTCTAATTTAACCTTAGACCTGAAAACTTTGCCATGGATCAGCACGACTGTGCATTCTCTTAACAGCTTACATAAAATCTTGACATTTGTTTCCTGAATTAAAATAAGGTGTGAACTCAAATTGTTCATGAAGATAGACTGAAAAGAGTTTCTTAAAATATTTTGATTACCGGTTTTTACAGGGTTGTCATTACTTCTAGACATCTTCGATGGACAGAGCTAGTCAAACACATTTTTTTTTTAGAAAGAGAAAAATACATTATTTATAAAATAACAACCTTGTTGGTACCAAATATAGTGAATGCAGCAGGCAAAATACTAAAAAAAATTATTTTCTCTGAAGTTATGCTACTTAAACTGATATAAAGTTAGGTCCATTTATTCAGTTTGATTTTGAATTTTAGAGGGTATTTTATTTTTGTCTTCTTGATTTATTAATGCAACACTAACTGTATAAAATGTTTACATGATTTTGCAAAATCAAAATATGAAATGTAGTATATCGGAAAAGATCTCACTTTTAACTCCACTTCTTCCTTTTTCATAAAAATTGTTCTGTTTTCTCCTTTTTATTAGTTTTGATTTATTATTTATTTTAAAAATTATGTAAGTAGCTGTGTTTCTATAGCCTGCGTTCTCTTTCCAACCCAAATGGACACTAACATTCAGTACACACTCTTCTGTACTGTGCTTTTTTCCTTTCTTGAGATATTCTGGAGAGCATGCCATAGGAGTATATGGGGTCTGCCTTATGGATTAGATAACTTTTGTGGCAATGCTATAGTTTATTTAACCAGTCCCTAGTTGTTGGACATTTGGGTTATTTACAGTCTTTTGCTATTCTTAGTCTTGTAATGGATAGTCTTGTACATATATCATCTCATATTTTTTTGCCAGTACTTTTGGGAGTTGTTTTTTATAAGAGGTCAAAGAGTAAATGCATCTGTAATTTTTCTAGATACTTCAAAGTCTACTGCCATCAGAATTGGAATAATTTTGTGTTCCCAACAGTAATATATAAGATGGCCAATGTCTCCACAGTCTCACCATCAGACTATTTTGTATACTTTTGGAGTTTTTGCTAATTTGAAAGGTAAAAATGAGGCTTCATGTTTGAATTTGTATTTTTCTTGTCATTAGCAAAGTAGAACACCTTTTCCAAAGCTGAGGACCATTTGCATTTCTTTTTCTGTGAACTATATGTTCAGTTTTTTTCCATATTGAGTTGTTGATCTTTCCTTCTGAATTTTTAAAAGTTCCCTTTGTTGGGGCTGTTATTCCTTCATAATCCATTGTAATTACTATCTGCCCCCGCCCACTATTTTGTTTATAGTGTTTTATTTTTATGTGAAAATTTTAGATTATTATTTGTGTTTATATGGTCATTCTTTTCTCTATTGGTTCTGGATTTTGAGTTAGGAGTGGTTTCCCAGGTTATAAAGTAACCCCTCCATGTGATCTACCCCAGCTCTTCATATTTTACATTTAGAAATCATTTAGAATTTCTCTTGGTGTGGGGCTTGAGAAGTGGATCTAATAATGTTTGTTTCCCATATTGTTCTAACATTATTTATTAAGGCATCTTCCTTTTCCACACTGACTGGAATGCCCTGTATCATGTGAACTTAGGGTCTGTCTCTGGACCATTGATCCCATTCTATGTGTGAATGCTCCAGTAGCACACAGTTCTAATAATAAAGGCTTTATAGTAGGTATTAAAAAAAAAAAAACTTCTTTAAACAAAAATCATGGTGACATCATTCCTGCGTTTAGAAAAACAGAAAGTGTGAAATGGAAGCATTTTTAAAGATACCCCATGTGTGAGCTACATTTATTATTTTATTTTGCAGAGAAGGGAAGCAGGGCTTATAGAGGTTGTTCAGACTCATCCTACATCACTCAGGGGGGCAGCAGTGGGACTGGAACCCATGTTCTCAGTCAACACATCGCATGATTTTTTTTTTTCCATAGAGATATGGTTTTCTCAGAAAACATGGATCTCTTAGTCAGGACCTAGATCCAGGTTGGATGTCTTCTCTTGCCACAAAATATTTTCTGAGTTTTGAATATTTAAAATAACACGTGATTTAGTTTATTTTTAGTGATAATGTAAGAATTTTAGAACAGTTGGAGAACTCGAGTACTGACTCCCAGTAATATGTTAGTATTTTGTTCAGTTATTTCCAGAATTTTTAAATGCATAGTCTTTTGCTTTATTATGATTGTGTTAAGTGGAAACAGTTTTGAGAGAATGGAAATAATATTAAGTATTTATTAAGCACTTACTTAAGTGCATTGATCAAAGTGCTTTGAAAACATGATCTTCGTTAGTTGTCATAAAATCCAGCTAGGGATGTGATCCTTATTATTTCAGTATTACGGATGAGGGATGCTCAGCTCCCAGAATTTAAATAATTTGACTAGCCACCCAGAGCTGGTCAATGTTGGAGCTTGGATTCTAATGTGGCGTTTAACCCTGGTACCTGTGTCTTAACCACTGTGCTCATTGTGTTCTGTGCGGATCGGTTTGGATTCTATTATTTGGATTCTATTAATTATTAATACATTAGCAGAAATGATTGTCCTCATTTCCTTGATGGTCATATTAAATTCCATTTATAGTATCACCTTCCTTTTAATGTAATGAAATTGTTTATACCAGGTTATAAGAGGGTGGAGTTAAAAAAATTTTTTCTTTTTCTTCCCCCTTTGAATGTTAATCATAAGATCTCAGCATCTACATAAAGAAGGGTTTTGAAAAATGAAAGAGTAAATGTGGAAAGGGCCAGTGTGAGACAGAAAAACACATTCGTTTTATAGATATGTTTGCTGCTCACGCATTTTATACGATGTTCAGAGGGAGGTTTCCTTTCCTGTTGGCTGGACATCCTCTCTGCAAGTTTGTTTATCTCAAAATTTGCATAACTACCTTGATTTTTTTTCTAGCCTTTCCCAGATCCAAATCATTCCAAATTCCAAGTTAGAGATGAGAGATGCAATACAGAGTTATGGGTGGCTGAAGTTGTCCTAATTTGGAGCTTGATGTGCAATCAGAAGTAAATAAAATAGCCATTTTCTGAACTGCCTCAAACTGCCAGCCAGCTCAGGGATACACAGTCCACCGTTTACTTTGGCTGTGACATCCATGGACATATCAGTGAGAAAGAGGAAAGCATCATTGCCATTATACATTTGTTCCCTTGGAGAAATGGTGGAGAGGACATTTTGAAGAGAGAAAGGAATAAAATGTATCAGGCCAGTGTAAAATTACATTAGTGACCATTATAGGTGAGTGTTCTGGCTGGCAACATTTTGAGGGCAATTTTGCATGTGTGTCTGTGCTGGGAGACAGCAATAGAGTAGACTTTGGATTCACAAGCTGATTTTTAATTTTGTAAAATGTTAGTGCTCTTACCAGCTCTGTTCTATGTACACATTGGACTATTAGGGTAAACGAGGGTAGTTTCTGTCATCAGGAGGTTGATAATTTAGAGTATTGAATTCATCATTTTTTTACTCTGCCAGTCCTCTCAGTAAGTAAAAGCCTGAGATCATTCTCCAGTATATTTTATATTTACTTATAAATTACACACACTTGCTACTGTAGATCCATAAATCAAAAAGGTTTTTTTCTTAAAAATGTTTTTAAAAAGATTTTATATATTTATTTGACAGAGATCACAAGTAGGCAGAGAGGCAGGCAGAGAGCCCGATGCAGGGCTCTATCCCAGGACCCTGGGATCATGACCTGAGCTGCAGGCAGAGGCTTAACCCACTGAGCCACCCAGGCACCCCTTTCTTAAATTTTGACTACAGAATATTAGTTGGCATTCTCCTCATTTTTCTTGCAAGTCAATGCAGTACAAGATGCATATTTCCTGTTTTAAATATCACCAAGCTGTCACTCTAGCGGCAGGGAGTAAAACAGGCTATTGCTTTAAGGAGCTTCAACTGGGGACACATTTTATCCCTAACAAGGTTAGAAGATTTTCAGGAGGATTTGAAAGTTGAATTGTTTTCTTCGGAGCTGCCTGAGAAGGATTTCATAAGACTCTAGATATTCCTACGTTTTAAATTTTTTATGGATTTTTCCGGGGCACCCGGCTGGCTCAGTCAGTTAAGCATCTGCCTTCAGCTCAGGATTCTGGGATTGAGTTCTGCATCAGGCTCCCTGCTCAGTGGGAGTCTGCTTCTCCCTCCGCCTCTGCCCCTCCCCGCTACTTGGGCTTACTTGCTCTCTCATGCTCTCTCTCAAATAAAGAGATGCTTTTTTTTTTTTTTAAAGATTTTATTTATTTATTTGACAGAGAGAGATCACAAGTAGTCAGAGAGGCAGGCAGAGAGAGAGAGGAGGAAGCAGGCTCCCTGCTGAGTAGAGAGCCCGATGCGGGACTCGATCCCAGGACCCTGAGATCATGACCTGAGCCGAAGGCAGCGGCTTAACCCACTGAGCCACCCAGGCGCCCCAAGAGATGCTTTTTAAAGCATTAAAAAAAATAAAATGGATTTTCCATCTAGTTCCACTCCTCCTTTGTTGTTGTTCCAGTATAGTTACAGTTCAGGGTTGATTAAGAAATTGGGAACTGCAGAAGTAACAGTTCTTACCTGTCGTTTCAGAATTCTGATGTTTAGTGATGTGTACTCATCAAACATCTTGTCAAACTAGATGACTGGCTAATCACCTGGTGATTCATTATGTTTCACTTCTTATGTAGGAAATAAAAGGCTAGCTATTTCTGAAATAAGGAATGACTTAATCAGGATTTATCATAGAAAGACAGTCTTTTATGTCTTACTATGCTGCAGAACTAAGTGATAAGTTATGATAACATTTGGAAATGAGTTTTAGTTATTATGTTTTTAATAGAATGTTCATTTACTCTCTGGACGTAAATATGTTCTGTTAGCTTGCAGAGCCAATATAAAGCACCAATTTTAAAATTTTCAATGTGTGGTGCTTTTTATATGTAACTGTCTAAAAAGAATTTTTTGGTGAAATATTATTGTAATGATAGGTTCATATATTTCCATTTATTAGATCCTTGCTCTGTTCTATAAAGAACTTTTATGAAGAAAATATATAAAAAGTAAATGTTGAGAGCTAGAATCATCAGTGTATATTAACTCTTATTAAAGTTGTCTTTATCATTTAAAATCCTCATTTCCATTATTTTTACCCTCTCATACATTCCTTTCAAGTTTTGAACATCTTCCTGGATGTGTAGTTTCGTCTTCTAGCTCAGAATCTGATTAGTTTATTATTAAATTCAAAACGCACAAGAGGACATTGTGGTAATAACTCTTGAAAATATAAAGGAAATAGATTTTTTTTATTTTTTATTTTTTAATTTTTTTTAAAGATTTTATTTATTTATTTGACAGAGAGAGAGATCACAAGTAGGCAGAGAGGCAGGCAGAGAGAGAGGAAGGGAAGCAGGCTCCCCGCTGAGCAGAGAGCCCGATGCGGGACTTGATCCCAGGACCCTGAGATCACGACCTGAGCCGAAGGCAGCGGCCCAACCCACTGAGCCACCCAGGCGCCCAAAAGGAAATGGATTTTTAAAAGAAATATGTAGACTTCCAAAATCAGTGCTAGAGGAGTTAGAAAAGCTGAGCAAAGCAATAACCAAGGAAAACGTTGAAAAATATTATGTAATAGTTACCTTTCTAAAAGGGTCCTGTCCCTAATACTGTCTTAGGGATGTTTGATTCTACGGAAGGGCTAAAGAAAAAAAAGGGTATATAGGAAAGATATGGGATAACTAATGGGAAAACAATTCCAACAGGGAGGGTTGGACTTCATGGGAATTGTGAAGTCATGGAAAGCAAATTACAATCTCTTTTAGGGTTTGTATGGTTCTTTGTCTCTGTTTTTCTCTGAACACAGGGTTTCTTAGGCTGCTTCTTGGCCTTTGATTAATAAACAGCCACCTGCCTGAGTCTACCTGGTATCAGAGCCCCAGCACTCACCACCATCTGATTGTCTACAGTGAATTGTCTCCTCATTCAAACTCACAAAACATATTCTTATTAGTCACTGGCTGGCCAGTGCACTTCCTCTCCCCAAGTGCAGGGTCTGTTCCTGGTCTAATGAGCTATGGCCATGTATCAGGTCATGTGATTCACAGGGACCTGAGCGTGGTTCACACACATAACTTTATTGGCATGATTAATGTAGCTTTATCATTGAGTCTGTCTTATTTTCAGGGAACAGCCATTCTAAAGGTACATAGATTGACATAGATCCCAAAGAAGGAAATAACCTCCAAAGAAAATTCCAGTCCAGGAACGTAAATGACTCTAGTCATGAATATAAATGTGCATTATTACATACATTTTATATCATTATATAAGCAAATGTTATGAAATCATATTCATTTTTTTTTAGAGAGAGTATGCAGGGGCAAGGGCAGATGGAGAGGGAAAGAGAGAATCTTAAGCAGGCTCCACACTGGACTGGATATGGGGCTCGATCTCATGACCCTGAGATCTTGACTTGAGCTGAAATCAAGAGTCAGATACTCAATGGACTGAGCCACCCTGAAATCACATTCATTCAAGGAATAATCTACCAACAGCAACTAGTATTTTACCCAAGATTACAAAGATGGTTAGATATTAAGAGATCTATTAATATCATGAAGTTAATATGCTCAAATAAGTCAAATAAGAAAAGCCATCTAATGATGAAAAAGCATTTGCTAAATTTCAACAGCAATTCCTGATACAGTATTTCAAACACTTGGTTTTGATGCTTTTTGCTATTTCCAGTAAACCGTGCACATCTGACATTTTTACAAACAGACGAGAATATGTAAACTTTTAAAAGCACCTTTTTGGGAAGATAATAAATTTGTTTGTATTCTAAGTTCCTAGCTCATAGAATGGTGTCTCAAGAAATATTTTTAATGAAACATTCCATTAAAACAAGATAGTCTCATTTTTGAGAATTGGTAAGAGAACAGAAAAGAGAGCATTTGTCCTTGTCTCATAGGAGACCTTTTTTGAAGCATGTACAGCACTTCCTTTTTCTTAGGTACAGCACGAAACTTCAGCAGTGCCTTCGAAGGACACTTCGCCACTCTTCAGGCGATGCCTTTGAAGCTTGTCCTCTTTGCTTTTTCCCACCATTTGCCTGTGGCTCCCTGAGCTCGGACCCAGGTCCCTGAGCTGAGCCTGTGCCCAAATCTGACCACTGTGGGCACCTAACTGATGGCTGCCTCCCCCGGAACAACTCTACCTTCGACTGCACACGCCATGCCCTTTCTCTTTAACCAACTCAAAATACCTTAGAATGGCCTCTCGTTCTTCATATCTTCTCTGTCTTTCTGCCTACATCTTTCTAGTGTCTCTCAAATCTCTATCTCTGGCAACTTCACGACCCCGGTCTCCGTCTTTATTTTCGACGTGGGCTGTTCTGCAGAAATCTTCTGATACTCTCTTCCCTTTCCTGTCAGTCTGTTGCAACTAGATTAATTTTTCTCTATTGGATTTATAGGTCACTCCTCCGCTTAAGACTTCAAAATGCAACATTTCTGATTGAATTATATATAAAATGGTTGGCTTGACATTTGCAGCCATCCTATTCTGCCTTTCGAGTAGTCCTTACTCCTACACTCTCTGCGCACACTGTGCTTACCTCTCACGGGGCCCATCGTCTGGCTGTTCTGCTGTCTTTGCTCGTGCTCTGTCCGCAAGCCTTCCTGTTCTCACTTCGGAAAATCTGACTCATCTTCATAATGTGCGGATCAAAGGCAGTATTCCTTGATTAGAGTCTGCTTGGTATTTCTGGTTTCTTCTGTCTTCCGAACCCTCACAGCTCTCTGTAATTCTCTGATGGCTTTGGTGTACTCTTTAATTGCCTCATCTCTGTGAAAGGCTAGATTTTATTTAGTTTTCTATTTCTTGCAATGCCTAACATAGGCCTTTATACACCGTAGTTCACATATGGGTATTTTGATTCAAATACTAAGCTATTTGAAAATACTACATAGATACATGGGCAATATACATTTAGATTTAAAACATGTCAATGCCATGGATTGATTTACTCTTCTTGTAAGCCACGGTCTCCAGCATTCCTTTGGGAGGTGGTAATACAAATGTAAATATTAAACAGAACCATCACAAAAGAGAGTCGTGTTGGTCATGTAGTTTATTTTGAAAAAGTGATTTTTGTCCTTTCATGTTCACATTCATATTTTCAGAACTAAAATATTATTAGGGTGAAGACTAAGAAACGTTATTATTATAACCTGGAGAGAGAGTGTTAATTAAATTGTGGGACAAGGAAAGGGACAAATGCTTAAGAGTACAATTTCTTTCCCCATTTGCGATGATGTGAAAACTTTATTTTCTCATACTGAGTCAAACTGCCATGAAACTTTTGCAACAGATTGAATGGTATGATAAATATCCACTTTGTAGGGCTTTGGACAGTGTCGTTGCTTGAAAAGCAAGCTTGAACTCCCCATGAGATCACTGTCGAGCTAAACGCTTAAAAGCTTTTCAGAGCCGTACTCTTGGCTCTATCAGAATTTAATTTCCCACTGATGATGTTTATATTGATTTTGCAACACATACCCACGAATATACTCAGCATAGCTACATCGCTGATGATTTCCCGTGCCTTGGGAATACAGCCCTATTTTATGTGCTCGTGGAACGCACTTATACTTTCATATAGATGGATACCTTGAGTTAATCCTCTAGTTTTTAGACTAGACTATGAAAATGTCCTTGTGGTTGCTTAAAGGCTATTTCTTCATAACAGAAACAAATTGATGTATGTGGGAATAGGTTTTATAAATATCCTATGCTTTCTTACCTCTCTGGTCATACCTGCTTGGTTTCTGTACTATAGTCAATGAAAGGGGCATTTTTTGTTGTTGTTGTTGTTTTTAAGATTTTATTTATTTATTTGGCAGACAGAGATCACAAGTAGGCAGAAAGGCAGGCAGAGAGAGAGAGGAAGAAGCAGGCTCCCTGCTGAGCAGAGAGCTGATGCAGGGCTCTATCCCAGGACCCTGAGATTATGAACTAAGCTGAAGGCAGAGGCTTTAACCCACTAAGCCACCCAGGCGCCCCAAGGGGCATTTTTGAAAGTAGATTCCAGCCATATAACATTAAAGTTCTGAAAACTCAAGATGCATACGTAAATGGATCGAAGATCTCGGGTCCAGTACTGTTGATGTTACTTTTAAGCAGATTACTCTACGTTAGAGCTTCAGTGTGGGGATCCTGGCAGTACTTACTTTCTAGAGTTGAGGCATGGGCCATGAGACATGTGAGGGACTCAGCACAGTACGACTGTCCAGTACAGCTTACTTCACTACCACTGTTACCGAAACCCAAACTGATTTGATAAAAGAATTTGTCAACAGATGATGTTCTTATCTTCGAAGGCTTTGTACCCCAGCAATTAGTGGATAAAGTTGGTAACATACAATTGCAGACCCCAGAAAGACTGATGGTCCTTCTTGACCACGGAGAAAATAAAGAACCAAAGACTTCAAATGACACACTCACACCCCTCCCCCCCACCCCAGGACCAGTCACTAGCAGACTGGGGTTTCGAACTCAGATCAGGGGACTCCTCTTCATGTGGCTGGTGCTCTCTGCGCTCCACACACTGGAAGTCGTGCTTCCTGGGTTCACTCTTTTTCCAGTGATGGTTCCGGGATTAAGGTTCATTCAGTGAGGTACTAGTGGCTTCTAATCTCTTTTGTGCTTTAGTCATTCTTTCCTGGTCCATCATAGTGTTTTTGCCAGGCTAGAAAACAGCGTAAGGTTCTGTTATCTATTCAGTGTAGAATATAATCTTGGGCACGCATTTTTTTTTTTTTTAGTAGAATAGAACGAACTTGAGCAGAAGCCTCCCTGTAACATAGTCCATGAGTCAGTTATAATCTTCATCAAACATGGCTCCAAATACCATCACTGATCCTGCTTCTGAAACAGAAACATCATAAAAGCCTGGAATGTTCTCTGAAAGATACATTTCTGATGGCGTTTTGAAAACTAGTTAGTCCTTATATCATAAACCTCTCAACCTTTGAATATTTAAACAAAGGTGATTTGTTTAAAAAGGTCATTCACTATTGCTGTGTTTTAGGAAAGTACTATCTATATATATATATATAGATATATATCTATCTATATATAAAATACTGAATTAAGTATAAGTAAAAAGGTAAGTTAAATGAAGCACTTGTTAAAGCATAAAACTGTGTGTAATTTTCTTTCTAATAAAGTCTTCTGCAAATCTATCCGAGAAGATTCGGTTTTGTCATATAGATAATTTATCCCTTTCTAGGAAATTTGTATTTTGGATTAGCCACACTTAATCAGCAAAGAGATGGTCTCTTAAAAAAAAAAAATCTTGGGGCACCTGGGTGGCCCATTCATTAAGCAGCTGCCTTCCGCTCAGGTCATGATCTCAGGGTCTTGGGATAAAGCCCTGCCTCGGGCTCCCTGCTTAGCAGGAGGCCTGCTTCTCTCTCTCCCACTCCCCTTGCTTGTGTTCCCTCTCTCTCTGCATCTCTCTCTGTCAAATAAATAAATAAAATCTTAAAAAATAAATCTTGTAATGTTTGTTAATAAGCAAATCTAAAGCTATTGTAATAAGTTAAAAAAATCCATACATATGAATATTTTAATATAGGATAATATAATTTAGCTATTTATTCTGATTAAATTAAAATATGAGGTTTCCCTAACTCATGACTATTTTGTACAAGAGAAAGTAAAGTAAATATCGTAAAGAATTATCAAAGGAAATCCATATATAGTGATTTTAAATCTTAAAATAAGGGACTAGGTACAGCCTTGATCAGATGCACATGTAGTAATATTTCTGTAGAAAAATTATTTCATAGGGTTATAATAATGGTCTGGTATAAAGCTTAAAATCTTGAAAAAAGGTGTCCTTGCTAATGTCTTAATGCATATCAGCAAAAATACCTCCTTTTTGGCAAACTTTATACTTAAATAAAAATTTTGACACAAAAGAGACCCTCATAGTGTGATTACTCTTTAAGGAGTTCACTTTTATTGGAGAGTTTGTCATAGAAAACCTTGAAAGTAGCTATTCCATGCTTTAAAAATGGTTAGATTTGCAAGAAATGGCCAGAACACACACATTTAAAAAATAAGTGATCTTGTTAAATGAACTTTGAATTTTCAGCTCAGAGTGCCTATAAAGTCAGCATTTCTTTACTATGACTATTATTGTCATTATATTTTGTGATTAATTTTTCCCAATATTCTAGTATAAGTCTAGAGAATTCAGTTTTTTTGGCAAATTATCAGTTTTGTGTAAATCAGGGAATGAGTACTCTAAAAGTCATAACTATCACATTATTTTCAATAAATACTTGCAATTTTCTGAATTCTTAGTGTTTTTAAAAAACTTTTATTGAGGCACAATTGACCTATGACATATTAGTTTCAGGTATAGAACATGATGATTCAATATTTATATACACTGTGAAATGATTGCCACAATAAGTTTAGTTAATATCCATCACCATACAGAGTTACAAAAATTTTTTTTCTTGTAATGAAAACTTCTAAGATTTATCTCTCAGCAAATTTCAAAAGCACAATACAGTGTTATTAACTATAGCAACCATGCTGTATATTATATCCCTGTGACTTACTATTTTATAGCTGGAAATTGATACTTTCTGATCCCTTTCACTCTTTTCACCTCTCGCCCCTGCCTGCTTCTGGTAACTGCCAATAATCTGAATTTGGTGTGGATTTTTTGTTTTTAATTTTTTTAGATTCCACTTATAGTGAGATCATACGGCATTTGTCTTTCTCTGGTATTTTCCTTACTTTATTGCATTTGGCATAATACCTTCAAGATGCATCCATGTTGTCACATATGGCAAAAATTCCTTCCTTTTTATGGCTGAATAATATTCCATTGTATGCATATACCACATTTTCTTTATCCATTCATCTGTCAATAGACACTTAGTTTCTGTATCTTGACTATTATAAATAATGCCGCCTTGACCATGGGGGTGTAGATCTTTTTGAGTAAGTGTTTCTTATTTCTTTCAGAAAAATACCCAGAGATGGAAGAGGTAGATCATGCAGTATTTCTATTTTTTTTAAAGAAATGCCATACTGTTTAAATTGTTATTTATTGAATCCTTTCCCCCCGCCAAAGATTTTATTTATTTGTTTGACAGAGAGAGAGCGAGAGAGGGAACACAAGTAGGGGGAGTGAGAGAGGGAGAAGCAGACTTCCTGCTGAGTAGGGTGCCCAAGGCAGGGCTCGATCCCAGGACCCTGGGATCATGACCTGAGCCGAAGGCAGACACTTACTGACTGAGCCACCCATGTGCCCTTCTTATTGAAACCTTTTAAGAGAAAACTCAACAAATCTTTTTGGGTGTCAAGGTAGCTATGTAGAAAGGGTAGACTCCACTTCTTATAATTATTCTCCACTCCCTTTCCTTCATTTGTGTGTACAATATCTTCTATATATTTAAATTGCATTTAAGAGTGCCACAAACACAGAATTTATGATCTCAGGACATAGTGATCGGTGGAGAAAAAGTATTTCTCAAATAAGTTTATAATTTTATTCATTAGCCTGATTTAATCAACATACAGATACAGAACAGAATAGCACAAGGGGTATAACTGTGTATCTTGAGATGTCTATTTTAAAATTTGGAAGATTAGTTTCTCAGGTTGACTGGCAGCCTTTGGTCCATATCCCAGGAGATACAGGCTTTTATTGTTGTTAATTACAGTGTTTCATATTGTTGGCTTCTGTCAGCTCATCTGAGCCCGTTGTGGTCAGCCATCCATTCCTTCCTTCCTTTCTTCCCTCCTTCCTTCCCTCCCTACCTCTCACCCTCCCTCCCTCCCTCCCTTCCTTCCCTTGTTCCTTGGGAGAGATGGTTGTGAAATATTTTCCAGCTTACTACTGCTTATACATTTTCCATTAATGTATTAAGGAGGGCGCTTATTGCATGGAGCACTGGGTGTGGTGCCTAAACAATGAATTCTGGAACACTGAAAAAAAAAAAAAACCTGTAAAAGAAAAAAAAAAAGAATAAAAATCAGAAAAGTTTCTCAAATTCGGTTCCTGCCAGGTCCTGGATGCTCCTAATACTATCATTATTACCTGCTTTACCATGGCTTCTGACTCCTGGGGAGTTCTTGTTTTTGCCAATCTCAGGAACCCAATTGTCTCCATACCACAATTACTCTTCTTTTAAGTCACTGTCAGTAATGATAATACCTTGGAAGTTGGAAATTGAAAAAAAAAAAAAAAGATAGAAAGTAATAATATCATTATCAGAAAGAAATTAAAGTCATTGAGTGTTCTATTGTTCAGTGTTTCCATAGATTTTACACAGATTAAAGCAGTACAGACCTGGGTTGGAATCTCTTGGTGTGAGAACTTCGGCAAGTTATCCACTCCCAGTCCTAGTGTGTCATCTGTGAAATGGATGTTGTGAGGGTTACATGGGCTTCTGTATGGAAAGCCCACAGTCACCGTGCTTGGCATATGGTGGTCACCCTTCTGTGCCCTCCCCTAGAAACAACTAGGGAGCTTCTAAGACTGTCTTCCCTTGACTGTCTTCCATTTTTATATAGAGTTTAACTTTCTCCAGAATTTTCAGCAGATCTTGGGTGTGGGATAACACAAATATAATTTAAGTCCTTGGATATCACTTCATGTAACAGTATTTTTGATTCAAAGCACTTCATTGCATTTAGATATTATTGAAGATCTTAGTAGTTACAAAATATCCACTTTTGTTGGTAACTTGGAGAAAAGAAGCTGGGTCCTCTGTGCAACAGAAATAAGAGATACTGTGTTTCCTTTCATTGATCAAGGACTTTTCTGCTGAGAATTTGAAAATTTAAAATCTTTTATTTATTTATTTGGCAGAGATCACAAGTAGGCAGAGAGGCAGGCAGAGAGAGGGGAAGGGAAGTAGGCTCCTTGCTGAGCAGAGAGCCCGATGCGGGGTTCAACCCCAGGACCCTGGGATCATGACCTGAGCTGAAGACAGAGGCTTTAACCCACTGAGCCACCCAGGCACCCCGAAAATTTAATGTTTTTAATGGGAAAAAATCTCATTTCAGTAAAAGACTTAGCTTCTTTAAGTGATCTATCGTCTCTTTAGTAGGGTATCATTGTAACATTGCTTTGTAATAACATGGTTTAAAAAGGATTTACCTAGCCCAACTGAGAAGCAATTGCTGGTGTGTTTTAAATTGGTTTATATGAGTTAAACATGGGAGGACCAATGAAAGATACTTCACTATTTGGACTTTTTTGTCGTTAGGTAGAGAAGTAAAGAGTGAATAGCTATTATTCACTCATATAATTATCTATTTATTAGATAATTAAAGAGTGAATATTTATCCTGAAAACTGCTGGGACTTTAAATATGTCATTCTCATTAATGAAACAGGATAGGATTTTGAAAATATACCTTTGGTGAAGTTAATTAAAACATCATTTAAAGAGTTAGTTCATTATTTATAAGAACAATTTAAACCTTTAATAAAATACATTCCCATACAGAGGACTCTGATTTAAATAAGTCTGGAAATGAAATTAGATTGCAGTTTTTATTGCTTGCTTATTAGGATTCTGAAATTCTCATCTTAAGTTTAATGTTAAATGTATCTTTTTCACATTTAAGATATATACAATCAAAATGAAAAAGAGCTAATAAAATTACTACAAAAAAGAGCTTATAATATTACTACAGCTACACTGGGCAATCATAGCCACTATCCAGTAAGATCTCATCTGAATTGAGATGTACTAGAAATGTAAGATTAAAATACATTGGATTTCACAGACTTAGTATAAAATAATGTAAAATATCCCAATACTTTTCATATTGATTACCTCTTCGAATGATAACAGGTAATAACCTGTTCGAATGATCCCAGATAAATTGAACTGAATCAATTATATCATTAAAATCAGTGTAATATATTTCTTTTTTTAATGTGATAACCAAAATATTTAAGGTTACATATGTAGGTCACATATGTATATTTCTACTAGTTAGAGCTGCTCTAGAGAATGTTTCTGAAATAGTTAAAACATCACAGATAGATGTTGCCTGAGGAATGCCACTTTAGGAGCAAATAAAAAATACGCCAAACATTGGGGTTATGAAGGAAAATTTCACATGCACAATTTGAGGAAAAAAAGAGGGCTGGAGAAAACCATCTATAGATATGGAGTAGGAAATTGGATAGAAAATTGACATCTACAAAGTTAATTGGACGTTGAGAGAATTTCTTTAAAGCATCCTGCTCCTTTCTTGAAATATAGGTTTTATAAGTCCAACAAATTTTATCATATTCTAAGTAAATTCACATTTCACCGACTTACCATTGAATACTGACTCTCATATGCATATTCAGTATCTGAAATACTCCTGGGACACAATGCTTATTATAGCTCATGGCATAAAGTAGATGTTCAATATTTGATGAACGAATATGTGATTGACATAGGAGAAATGGGTAGGGATGCTTATCGGTTTTGTTCATTGATTATCTGAGGAGATTAAGATAGTGTGCCTGGACCATAGATTGCACGCAAAAATATTGGTGCATGGTGAAATAAATGAAGACAGATACCCACACATATATTAAATAATAAAGAAGACAAAGTACTCAGAAACTACCGCCAATATATGTTCAACTACTTCTCACTATTCAAAGAGTACCAAATATTTAAAAACATCACTATATGGCAGTTTTAATTACACCTTTGCTTTAACTATGATCCTGTTTTGATATTGTGTTATATTTTGAGTTATACATGAAGAAACTCCATTGAAACAGTTGGAATACGATGCAGAAATTAGTGCTTCAGAAGTTCTGAACTTGTGATTATCGGTTATGTTGTTTTCTCTGGCTTGCAACTATGATGAATTCATGATCTCAGGGTCCTGGGATTGAGCCCCATGTTGGGCTCCGTGCTCTGTGGAGAGTCTGCTTCTTCCTCTCCTTCTCCCCCTCCTCCCCTTCCCCTTGCTCTGTGTGCGCTCTCCCCCTCTCGAACAAAGAAGTAAAATCTTAAAAAAAAAAAAAATCAAGATTTGAGGATAAATCAAATCTTTAGTGAATATAGGTATAGTTATTGGATGCTTTAAGGTTTCTGTTGAAAGCATTGATACCACTTATTCAGGAAAGAGTAGAAAAAAATAGGTGCATTCCAATAATAAACCTGTAATTGTAGAAATGTGGAAGTGTGAAATTTATATTTTAAACACATTTAACATCAATTCTATTTATTTGGGGGTATATACAACACACATGTATTTCCCTTCATTAAACCAACAAACCTGGGAGTAATTTCTCCACTATGAATTTTCATAAATTCCAGATACACAGTATTTAAATAGGCTAATGGTGAAATGAAGGGGTAGAAATTAAATTCAAGGCTTATGAAGGGAATAGAGGAGGTGTAAAGGTGCTATTTCTGCAGTTAATTGACCAGGAACTGTGCTGTTTGTAAAGGATTCGCAGTTCAAACGGGCTTAAGCTTTTTGTGTTAGGATAAGTGATTTCCACCCATTTACTTCATCAGTCTATCCCCGGAGGACCCCTTTGCCTCTCTCCTTGCTGCTCTGCTGCCCTCTTCTCCCTCCATTGTGTTCTCCAATGACATTGAACTTTTAGTTCCAACTCTTGTCTCTGGGTCTTTGCAAATGCTTTGGATGCCTTCCCTAAACCCCATCACTTTGTCTAATTCTGGCTCAAATATCCTCTCTAGGGGGAGATCTGCCCATTGCTTGGTTCCTACTAAATCTTCTTGTTAGGAGCTCATGTAACTCCCTGCTTCCCTTTTAGGAGCATTATTACACTGTTTCCAAAAAAGAGCAGAATCGTCTAGCTTTGCATGTATTTATGTAAATTATTGTTCTAATGGCTGTTTGTTTTCATGTGCTCCACAACCCCAAAGCCTTCCCTTCATTTCCAGAATTTAAGGATTTCCTCATTATTTCCACATTTTAAAACAGTATATGATTTTTTTCCCCCTGAAAACATGACAAAAATGGCTTTTCTCCCTAAATGACTAGAAAATCATTTACTTCCTGGTGTTTTCCTAAAATTCATAAATCTTGTCCCTGCTTAGGACATGCTATGAATTAATTGGTAGAACATCTATCTCTGAAGAGTTAAAGAATTGCCAGCCGTGATCAAGCCCACGCGCTCTCTCTGGCTCTCGATACGGTGTTGACAGCCAAGCAAAGAGCTTCTTCAATAAATCCACTCTCATATTCAAGTTTTTCCAGATGTGAGAAGTAATTAAGTCTTTGCATTTATTGAGGCCTTGTATGCTTTTCAAGAGGGAACTGGCAGCTGTGGTGAATTAAATCTGCTCCCGCGCATGTGTATGGGTGTGTGTGTGTGTGTGTGTGTGTGTGTGTTGTGCATGAATGTACACATATACAAGCACACATGTGGCCTTTGCCAATAGTCAAGCGAGATCAGACCTGAGGACAAAACAAAACAAAAAGCTAAATTCAACGAACACCAAAGATTTTTACAATTATGTTTCACAGCTGAGAGCCGAGCACTTTGTCCGGTGATAACTTTTCCCTTTCTACCTTTGCCAAATGTCGAAGAAAGCAATGAGGATAATTAAATCGTTTGCATCTATTAAAGGATTTTTTTAAATGGTGAAATCATGATTCTCGTGTAACATAAAACAAACACACTAAAAGATTTTAACTCATTGGGGCGCCTGGGTGGCTCAGTGAGTTAAGCCTCTGCCTTCAGCTCAGGTCATGATCTCAGGGTCCTGGATTGAGTTCCACATCAGGCTGTCTGTTTCGCGGGGAGCCTGCTTCCCCTCTCTCTGTGCCTGTCTCTCTGCCTACATGTGATCTCTCTATCTCTCTGTCAAATAAATAAAAATCTTTAAAAAAAAAAAGATTTTAACTCATTAATGAATGAGGGCACCAATAAGACGTTAAGATTGGTTCATAGGTGAATTGAAGCACAGGCGTGAATAAGTAATAAGGAATTGCTGAAATGAATTTAGGAAATAAAGCCAAAGGCTCTATTGATAGGACCAGTAATCAATTGCTTTTCCCCAGGACACAATTAATTTGCATTTGTATGGATAAAGCATCATTAGCATTGTTATCAGTTTTTTAACATTTTATGGTCTTGTGAAGCAGTTCAAAGACAGCAAAAGGCCAAATTAGCCAGAGGTAACGCTAGATAATACAGGAGGCTTTTTTTTTTTTGCCAGTTTCAAAGTCTTTCACAATTCTTCCTGACACATCTCACACAAAATTCTAGGAAAGGAATACTTTCTGGGATAGCCAAGCTGTTTGATTGTGCCTGACCCTTTGGTTCTGGTTATAAGGCTTACAGAGGCCACCCAGAACTTTGGCTTCCCTCAGTGGGAAGGCTTGTGAAAGCGACTGTATGAACTTCACTGTTGTTCATACTGAACTACTGTCTCAAGTAAGCAGAGAATTAAATCAAAGTCCTTCAGTTTGCTGGATGCTTATGTTAATGTAGACTCTGAATGAGAACGCCCCGGTCAGTACATCTGGAACATACTTTTGATTTTGGCATCCCAGCCACACCCGACCCGGAAATTTTGCCAAAAACAATGTGCAGTTTCTTGTTCTTCTCCTCCAACACCAGTTTAGATGCATGGCTCTCATTTGTGAATAGGATCTCTACATGTGAAAACAGGAATATGAATTTTAAAAAACACATTCTATTCAATCTTATTTTAATGGCATAATTAGTACTGGTGACAGTTATTCAGGTTGCTTTGTATTCTTTTGATTTCTAATTAACAAACAGTAATGAAATGGCCATTCAAAAGGAGAAGATGGGCTTAATGAATGTAAACTGTAAAAATAGACTGGGCTAATATTAAGCGGAGCTCTCATCTTTTATAAAGAAGACAAATTGCCCAAGAGAGCTTACATTTCTGGTTTCAAGAAACAATTTCATCCCCTCATCTACTAGTAAAGTTCTCTTTTGGACAGTTGCCAAACCACGAGGAACTATGTGAGGCAAAAGTAAAATGACCAGGAGTTCAGCTGAGAAGCAAGAACCTTCTGGGAGATAGTCATTAAAATAAAAAAAATAATAATAATAAAAAGAAAGAAAGAAAGAAAGAAAAAGAAATGTAAAGAACCCAGGCAACTGAAAACAAGTCTATGAAAGACTGCCAAGACAGGCAAACAAGTCAGATGAGCTAATTTGTCTCTCACCGAAACATTCAGGGGGAATATTTTGCAGTAAGAAATGTTGAATTAATTTTTAAAGTGGAAAATTTCAGTTTATCCCTGGAAGTTTTCCTCAACTCAGAACTGAATCTCCATCTATTTTAATTATTAGGGATTTTCATTTGCAAGGCTCTCATCGCCATGTTGGCAACAAGTACATGTTCTATCACGATCAAGAAAAGGGGGAAAAGTGAAATAAGTGTGAAATGTTGGTCACAATCTGGGCAATTCTTACTGCACGTGACCTTAAGAGCATTGCAGCCAGGAGCTCTGCAGACAAGGGACCGCTGCAGACAGGGGAGCTCTGCAGAATAGGGAGCATTGAAGACAGGGGGGCACTGCAGACAAGGGAGCATTGAAGACAGGGGAGCACCGCAGATAAGGGAACACTGCAGACAGGGAGCACTGAAGACAGGGGAGCATTGCAGACAGGAGCTCTGCAGACAAGGGACCGCTGCAGACAGGGGAGCACTGCATACAGGGGAGCTCTGCAGACAAGGGAGCATTGAAGACAGGGAAGCGCTGCAGGCAAGGGAGCACTGCAGACAGGGGAACACTACAGACAGGGGAACACTGCAGACAGTGGGGCACTGCAAACCGGTGCTGATGGTACATAGGAGTTTCCTTGGCCAGGGGCTCTGTCCCAATACCTGAATTACCCCTATGACTTGGCAGTTGCTATGGAAATATATTTGCTTACACAAAAACATCAAACTCTAAACAAATTAAAGACTTCTGGGGACACCTGGGTGGCTCATTTGGTTAAGCATCTGCCTTCAACTCAGGTCATGATCCCAGAGTTCTGGAATCGAGCTCTGCATCAGGCTCCCCACTCAGTGGAAACTGTCCTTCTCCCTCTCTCTCTGCTGTGTGCACTCTCTCTCTCTTTCTCAAATAAATAAAATCTTAAAAAAAAAAAAAAGACTTCTGTATTGTCATATGCAACAGAGCCCTTATCTTTAGGCTGTTAGGCTATGGGGCTCTTCTGGCCTTTTCAAGTATGTTGATGTTGTAGAGTCTTACCTTTTGACCTGAGAAAACCCTTTCATTATCAGGTGCTTTTCCTGGAACTGTGTACCTTTGTTGGATAGTTGACAAATCTTGTGTTTGTAAGAAGCTTTGCTATTTTTTAAGTGCTTTGCTTTTAATAACTTCTGGCAATTTGGTTTTTTTCTTTAACTATGGAGACTTAGGGTGGAGAAAGGGTGGAGAGGGTAAAGAATGTGCCCTAGAGGATGTGGGAGAGCTATAGCTGGAAGTAGCAGGTCTTGCCATAAATAATGTGATCCCCACATTGGTCTCATTCTGTATCAGGGCATGGGGTCGAGTACTAAAGTAAGAGGTAGACAACATACACAAAGAACACAATAAGCAAAAGGGATAGCAGTTATACAGATATTCCCTTATGGGGGGTGCTCCAGGGTGCAAATATATATTAAAACACAACATTTAACTTGGTTTAAAAAATAAAGAGGAAAAGAGGGAATTTTGAAACATGATAGCTATCCACGAAGAACTTTCTTCTTATTCCCCAAGTTGCATCTGGGAGCTACTGACAAGAGCGATTTGCTGTGATAAAGTGCAAGGCTTAAAATGTTTTAAAGAAAACTTTACATGACTTTTGTATCATACTAACAGGTGAGAGGGGAAAAAAAGATACATTCAGTCAGAAGAAATAATGTATGTAGCTTGCCAGACAGGCCATTGAAGAGTTCATCCAGCAGGTCTTGAATGATGTTTTTATTTTTTGTTTTTCAAATTTCCTGCTTTATCTTAGCAGGAGTATGCTTTATTCACCATCACGTCCCCAGCACCAAGCACAGTGCCTGACATAGTAACACTTATTTCGATGAATGAACATAAAGCTCGGGTTAAGTTTTGGTCCTGGTATTCCATTGAGTAAATTTGTGGATGAGACAAAAAATTGACTTCTCTTGGTCTTAATTTTGTCCTGTAAAAGAGAGGGCTTTTAGTAAAATTAATTTCTTAAGGATCCCTCTGGCTTTAAAATTCTGACTCTAAAATCCACAAATGGAAAATGTGTGTTTACAGTGCATATGGTGTTTGGTTTTGCTTTCAGAACTTCTGTGCATAATCTCAACAGATTATTTTCTTCCAGCACAGTGGAGAGTCAATAAGGACGTATTACATGATGGGAAATGAGAAAAAGCAGCCACTGAAGTCCACTGCAGGTAATTCCCCACGAGGATTAGATGTCACCGCGAGCCGCACAAGTCATCTCAACTAGCTCTGGTGAAATTTTCTCCCCATGCTTCTAGAAGTTTTCTAGAAAAGCTTATAGAAACTGTTCTTCCCCTTTTCCAAATAAAGATAATGTAATAGATCTTCTATAGAATATTAGAACAGTCTTTTGGCAGAAGGCTTGAGGGAAACAGAGTTCACACATTCTGCTCCCTTATGGAACAAATATAATGTGTGGAGAAATTCCCTGTAGAATTCTCTACATAGCTATGTTTAAAATAACATAGTTGTTATTTTAAAAGTGAAGGTTTCCAAATTCAGCACCCTGGGGGACTTCTTTTTGGCATTTTGCTAGTGAGCAGGATATGTGATGCCATTAAGTTAGCCTATACCAAAAATCATTTCATGAAAAGACTATTCTAGAATACAACCTTTTTTTTTTTTTTTTCCTGGAATAGGATAATGCTTCCCTTACGTAGTACTTCACAGAAGAACACTAATTTTCTGGAGCATGGGGAATCATTTAAAAAAAATGATATGTAGGTAAGTAGGTAGATTAGATTAGATGAATAGGATTTCATGTTTCAGAAATACTGGATTAAGAAAACCTAACCAGTTTCCTTGATTGTGGGTCTTCTTGGAGCTTCCAACTTGTCATTATGCCATGTGGATCTCTAAGTGACAGGGGTAGAGATGAACATACAGGTTTTTCCAAACACATTTGCTTACGAAACCCCCTTCCCCCTCTAGAGTATTCTGTGGAACTTTGGCCTCATGGAAAAACAATCTGAAGAATAAGCTATGCTTAATGACTGTTTAGAATATTTTTCTTGTCAGAATTTTTAGTTTAGCTAAGGCCAAAGCAATTAGATAAAACTAGATACGACATAAAGAGAAAATAGCATGATTCTTGGCTACTTAATGTATTTGGAATAAATTTATATTTTATATTTAGTTTCATTATTCACTATGGGGGATTTTTTTATGTCCAACAAGTTAATTTACCCTGGGTTTGAATAACCAAACTGATAAATTATGAGTTGTTATTGCCTAAACTGACAATAAGGCTTTTTTTGGAGAAATATACTTTTAATTATATAATCGATAACACATACTCCATTATAAATAGTGTTATAATTTATTTTTCCAAAATTTTCCAGGCGTGTAGTACACATTGAGGAATACATAAATAGTGAATATTTTGTAATATAAAGACTAGTGAATTTATAAAAATTGATACAATGGGAAGAATGGAAGAGCATCATTATTATTTTTTTGAAACAGTGATGTTTCTAGAATTCTTAAATGATATATCAACCTATGTTAACTGCAACTTCTCGTATTTAATGATGTTTACAATTAAAATAATGCAATAGTAATATAAGAGTAATGATCATAATTAACTCAGAATAGATTCTTTAAGGTGGTTCAAAGGGCTTTTCATAATAAATTACTAGCCTTTAATCAGCTAATTAAAGTTAGTATCTTTTAGAATGTGAGAAGTATGTTTTTGTGTCATAAAAAATTTAACCCAGATTAACAAGACAGGTTTGAATGATCCAGATTCACTATACCAAATCTGAGAGATGTCTGACGTTCCAGCAAAAGCTTTATTTAGAGGGAGCTGGGAAATCTTTGAGATAACAGGCTTTGGACGTGCTATCTTGAGTGTTACATTGTGGAGTTGTTTTCCCACAATCTTTAAGTCTTTTTCAAACTATTTTGTGAATGAATTAAATTAGTGAAATATAAATAAATGGTCTCTTTTGGATTGCTTACCCAGATTAGAGAATGTTGACTTTAAAAGGTCACAGAATTGAATTTTGCCTGTTGGACTGGTATTTCCACTTGGGAGGCTAGTCCTGGCTGACCTCCACAATTCCATCCATCCACTCACACGCAGTCATGATAAGAGCGTGAAGTGTGAGCTAAATAGGGATGAGGCCTGGGCAAGGTCATTTCTGCCAGAACACCAGAGACTCCCAAGAGCTCAGGGGTGCTATAGTACAGAGAAAGGGGGTGTCCTCGTGAATTAAAAAAAAAAGAAGAAAAGAAAAAAGAAAGAGAGAAAGAAGAAAAAAAAACCCTCTATACACAGAGTAAAAATGAGGGTCCTTGTATTTGAGGATGTAAAAGATGAAGCAGAAGAGGGAAAAACAGAGGGAGAGGAAGATGAAGACGACACGGTAAGTGGGAACACACCTGCTAAAGAAGGCTACTTGTTCCTCTAAGCCGATCATTAGAAAAAATGTTTCCTTCCTTTGTTTTTCTGCACAGGTGTTCTTCAAGCCTGTTATTGAAGACCTAAGGATGGAATTGGCCAGAAAATGCACCAAGCTCATTAGTGATGTAAGTGACTTCAGTGATTTTTTTTTTTCATTATGTGTGTGTGGCACTATTATGCCATCAGATCATCGAGTTGGGGAGAAAACCCTACAATCATTGTTAAAACACAATTATTTTCCAGATCATGGAACTAAGTCCCGAAATTTCCATTGATTTCCTCAAGGTGACCTATACAGAGAGTATCTGTAGGAACAGGTCCCTGTGTTCTCAGTCCAGAGCGGTGTCCCTTATGAATTTCATTGTCACTCGGGCATGAAACCATAAAGCATTGAAATTTCGGAACATGTTCCATGTGTGAACTGCAAAGCCTTTTAGACTTTGAATGGGGGTGGAATTTGTGTCAGGAGGATCTCTGTCTAAACGGATGGTTTTTTAAAAAACAGTTCGGGGATTTTTTGAGGACTCCGATGAATGCAGTAGTTCCTGAAACCAGGGAAAAAAATACATATTTACATAAAATGCATTTACAGTTTGGGGTTCTTGAGTTACTGAACTGCATGGTAAGAACCCTGTGTGTGGGGGGGAGATGACCCGTGAAAAGTGAGTAGGGCCTGGGTCTCTAGAGAAGCAAGCATCATACTAGCCATTTCTGTTGTAGTTAATGAGCAAAGTGATCAGAATATTTTGCACATGTTTGTTTTGTTTTCTTTCTTTTTAAAAAAAAAACATTTTATATATTTATTTGACAGAGATCACAGGTAGGCAGAGAGGCAGGCAGAGAGAGAGGAGGAAGCAGGCCCCCTGCTGAGCAGAAAGCCCCATGCGGGACTCCATCCCAGGACCCTGGGATCATGACCGGAGCTGAAGGCAGAGGCTCTAACCCACTGAGCCACCCAGGCGCCCCAACACATGTTTGTTTTCAAAGGAGGTCAATCTGGGGGAGTGGCGTAGTACATTGGCATGTTCGCTGAAGTCAACCTGCCTGCATCAATTTAACAGTAAGGTTGGGGCAGGTTATGTAATAGGACTGGGCTCACTTCCTCAAGGGCAACATCTATTCCAGTTTCTAGAAGTAATGGTAATACATCTGGAATGTTTAGTGAACTGTCCGGAACACGGTGAGCACTCAAGGGATGCTGGCAGTTATTAACTGCTACATCAGAAAATTACTTTTATATCCATCCAGTCACATTTTATATATGACTGTCTCCTTGTGGGCTTGTCGGAAAGAGCCAGAGGATGGTGGGAATCCTACTCTTTCCATATATTTGACATGTAATGTAATAGAATTTTAAATGGAGTATTTCTTTGTGCTCTTACCTGGGAGTACTAAGCTACTGCATGAGAAAGTTCTTTGTAAACTCTTTTTTTTTTTTTTTTAAGATTTTATTTATTTATTTGACAGAGAGAGACACAGCGAGAGAGGGAACACAAGCAGAGGGAGTAGGAGAGGGAGAAGCAGGCGTCCTGCCAAGCAGGGAGCCCAATGCGGGATGTGATCCCAGGACCCTGGGATCATGGTCTGAGCCGAAGGCAGATGCTTAACGACTGAGCCACCCAGGCTCCCCCTTTGTAAACTCTTAATAGTGATGGAATGATGACCACCACAAGACATCAGCCAAGTTAAGATTTCTCGAGGACTCTGTGCCAGGCTTTGGAGCTTCTGAGGTGGACTCCACTGTTTCTCTCATTTTAGAGGTGAAGAAACAAAGGCTCAGAGAAGTTATCTTGCCAGGGTCACACAGTTGAGCAGTGGGGAAAAGGACTGAGCACAAAGCCCTCTCCGCCTCAGCCATTCTGCTGTGTTTGCTCTTAACCGTAGATTTCCCTGCACAGGTTACCTTTACTGTTATTGATTACACTAATATTGGTAATGGGAATGCTACCATTTAAAACCTGAAGTTTCCTAACTCTGGAAATAGTACCTCTTCTAGGTGGTTATGTTTTTTATTAAATGGTGATGGGGATGAGCTAAGTATATTATATAAACCATCGGAACTCAAGGGGCAACTTCAGTGAGTAGGTGATTTTGTTGGAGTTGTTTCGGATAAGATCATTTTTCAGTGACTGCAGAACCAGCCTCGTGGTGAGGGGCATGGCCTTTACTATTTAGCAAAAGCCAAATCCATGTTATTCCTCTCTGAGGTAGGAGAAATCTAATATGTGGGAGTGATTTCTGTTTATTACAGATTTATGCTACATGGCAGAATGTCTGTACGACTTGAATATTTAGATCACAGCCTGTGGCCTGATATATATATATCTGTGTACATGTTCATCTTCTGTTTCAAAATAGATTTTCATACTTTTAAAAATACTGTTCTTTTTTTTAATTTTTGGAATTTGTGTATTTACCTGCAAAGAGTCGGAGCAAGTACTACTTTTGTCTCTAAAACAAAACTAAAAAGAGGAGTTTGTGCTATCGTTTTACAAACAAATTTTAATTTATATGTTCTGGAAGAACTTTATGTATTGGATCCAAAAGAATTTCTAGTTTTTCGAAGTTTGGTGGAAAAGGTATTTATTAAGTACTAACTGCTTTATCCACAGTTCGCGTCATCTGTGTCCTATATGGAGCCGATGAACTTACATGGGAGGGTCTCATGTCTATTATGTTGCCTGCATCACTAGGTCATTGTCTAAATGTGTGTTTGAGTTGTGTCAGTCATGGAGCAAAAACAGACAGAAGTGGACGAATGGTCGGGGGATTAGATGGGAGCCCCTGTCGCGGCCCTTTCCTGCTTCTGATGGTGCCCTCGGTCAGTGTCCACATTTCATTCAGCACACGGGCTTTTCCCTGGGTCTCAAACTTAAAGACAGACCTTCAGGTCTTTTCGTTTGTTTTCTGATCCTTGTATCCCAGAGGGACACCTGTGTGTTTACCGGAGCCTTTTTCTCTGTTTGGAGGCAATCTGTTTGCAGCCCGCGTCACCCGATGAAGCTGGGGTCTTGTTTGTCCGGGCTGCACGGGTCTTCATCTCGAAGCCATGAGAAGCGGCCTCACATTCTGTTCACCGGATCACACAGCTAGGGAGCCACACACCTGGGATCTGAAACGAGGTCCTCACGACCCCCAGACTGTGGCCATCATTGCGTCGTCCCTCTCCTGCTGGGTGCCGGGCTCTCCTCATAGAGTACTGTGTTCTGTGGCATCAGTGTTACAGAGGACCGGTCTAGAGATAAGCCCAGGAACTCACAGTTTTCCCTAGAAAGATATGGGTGTTTTTCGGGTCAGGTGGCTTCCCTTTGGGGGAATCAGTGGGAGGCATTTTTCTGGGTGTTTTTTTGTTTTTGTTTTTGTTTTTTTTTTGCTCTACCTGGTTTCCCTTTGTATAACTCACTTCCCGATCCTTTGAAGCCACCTCTTTTACTTTTCTGTTAACCACATAATGCTTTTTATTTTCCCAGATACTCTCTCTCTCTTTCTGCAACTATTGGCTACCTACTGAATTTCTTGAGTAAGTCAAACCTATGAGCTCTATAGAGACATTGGAGTCAGGAATCTAGTATCCTTTTGTCAGGTGGCCATAGGATGTAATAGGTTAAGGGGGATATTTTTGTATGTTTCTTGTAAATTAGGCATCCAGGGTTTCTGCGGAATGAGTTTGGCCCCATCTGCCTGAAGCCTGTGATGCAGTGTTTTGGTTCAGCCCTTTGGAGGGTATTCAATTGCGTGGCAGCAGAAAGACATTTTCCAGGCAAATGAACATTGTTTGTTGTGGGTAAATCCTCCCAGGGCTAAAGGCATTGGGATTCTGTGGCTGTTCCTCCAGAGAGAGCTCTGATTTTGTTTAGAGAATGGCATGGCATTCTTGGGATGGCATCCCATGGCATTCTTAATGCGATGGCCGCCTTGGCTCTGAGTGTCCCCCACCCTGTTACCAGGTAGTGACGGGGCTGTGGTTCTTTCTTCCAGGGTTGGATGCGTTGAACCAACATGGCTCCACTTCAGAGGAGACTTTCTTGATACTTTCAGTTAAGAGTGCCTGTAAAAGGAGGGGTGCCTGTCTGGCTCATTCGGTTAAATATCTGATTTTGGCTCATGTCATGATCTCAGGGTCCTGAAATTAAGCCCCGTGTTGGGCTCCCCACTCAGTGGGTCATCTGCTTGTCTCCCTTCCCTCTGCCCCTTCCCCTGATCAAGTCTTTCTCTCTCTTTATTTATCTTTCTCCCTCAAATAAATAAATAAAATCTTTTTTTTAAAAAAAAGGAGTGCCTGTTAAAGGAAATATTCTCAGACATTTTTATATCTGTCATCCAAGTTCAGCCATTACTTGGGGTCACACCCAGTGAAAGAAAGCCTGGGCTAAGAAGAGAAAGCCTCACTGAACTGATTTACCTCTAATTGTAGTTGAGACACGGTGGGATTAATGGGTGCGGTCAGAGCAGAAGGTCAATATTTGGGGTATCTTACTGACTAGTAAGTCATCAACCTTGCCCACTTCCCCCTGCCCCATTAGAAAGTAACTTGGATAGCGTCTGAGTTATGAGGGCAGATGGCCACAGGTGACAGGAAGACCCTAGCACAGAGGCTTACCATATAGGTGGGATTTCTTGTTTTCACATAATAGAGTGTGGAGGTAAGGGGTCCAGTCTTGGTATGGTGGATGTTCTTGGGCTCCCAGGTTCCTTTCCTTCTGCTCTATCATCCTGGGTATGGTGACTTACTGCCTCGTGGTGACCCCGTGGCTGCTGCATCCCTGTGACTGGGGAATGGAGGAGGTGGAAGAGCAAAGGTGTGAAAGGGCCGTGCCAGCAAGGTTTTTCCCTTTGCACCAGCAATACCAGGAACACCCCAGGGAAGACTTCTCCAAATGTCCTGTGGCCAGCGCTGGGCACCAGGGGAGACCAGTCACTGGCCAAGGGGAAGGAGCAAACCATGCCTGACTTAGAGCAACTCATCCTCTAGGGCTGGGGCAGGGGTCTGGCTACGCTCATAAATACGTTCGAGTTCTGTTATTTGGAAAGAAGGAGGTCGCATAGGCAGTCTATGCAGTGGACAGGGCCATGGCTGTGTTAGGAAGTGGCCATCTCTTCAGTGATTTTATTATACCTAGGATGTTGTGTCCCTCATCGGTGTAGTTCCCACCCGTCTGTTTTTTCTATTATCCTGGTAGAGGAAAGCTAACACTATGTGACGTTCTTTACATAAAAATGTAAGATCATTTGCTTATCCTCAGTCATGTTGTAAAATTCATTAGAAATACAATAGGAGGGGTGTCTTGGGGCCTCAGTCATTAGGCATCTGCCTCCAGCTCAGGTCATGATCTCAGGGTCCTGAGATCGAGTCCTGCATCGGGCTCCCTGCTCCTTGGAAAGCCTGCTTCTCCCTCTGCCACTCCCCCTGCTTGTGTTCTCTTACTTGCTGTTTCTCACTCTGTCAGATAAATAAATAAAATCTTAAAAAAAAAAAAAGAAAGAAATACAACAGGAGTTACAATAAGCAAATAATACGTGTCTCTGTGTGTGTGTGTGTGTGTGTTTGTGTATACCTTTTGGACAAAGACCAGAGAAAGGACTGGAGACCCCACTTAAGACTGTACTATTTGCCCGCACAGTGAAGGAAGTAAATACTTCACCCTTATCCTGTGCTCTCGTCCTGAACGTTCTGCTCAGGTCAGAGCTTATCAGAGGCCGGTGGCCATTGCACATACTGCTGTAGTCAAGAATGTGACTGTGAGGGGGAAGAAGATAGTGGTGAAAGATAAAAATAATGAGCCAAACTTAAGCCTAATGATAGGTTATTTTCTCTCACACTTAATTATATAACGGGGATACTTTTTTTTTTCTCCTTATGATCAAAATAGCCTACTATTTATCATACTGCCATTAACGGTTTAATTACTAGTGACTGAGGAGGGTGATTTGCAGAGCCCTAAAATTATGGCTAATCTCTGAGAAGAAAAAAAAAGTAATTTAGTGCTCAGATAAGATAAATATGTTCCAATGTTGATTTCATGAATAAAGCAAATGTTTAATGTGGTAGGCGTCTAATACCTAAGAGTCACAGCAATGAGAAACGTTATTTTGCAGTAACTTTGCTTAGATGTTCCTGTCTGGTCATACCTCAGGTCGCAATATGCCTCTCAAGTCTGATTTACCTGTGGTAAAATCTCTGTGTAATAGTGTTGCAACGTCGCGTTAGTCATGTCCTTTAAGAACCAGGTACAGAGTCAACTAAACTTCACTTTTAGGTTGTAATTAGGGAGACCATATAATTTATCATCTGACCTGGAACCCTTTTTTCAGCGTATTTACAGTGTTGGGTAGATAAACATGACTTTATTACAGGGTGATATAATTTTTAGCAAATTGCCTTCATCCTCTCAACTAGTCATAAATTTTGCCTCACCAGTTTTCAGATTGGGTGGCAATTAGCGTGAGAAGGGGATGACATTTTCGGGCCTTGTCCATAGTTTCCTGACTTCAGCTCATGTGTTCCTACAGGATCTCCCGCCAGAGTAACTATTCTGGCTTCTCCTCAAGGGGAAAAGAGTGACTCCTTTTACTACTGACTTTGAGAGAAGGAATGAGCATGCTCAGCTCAGCCTCTCTGGGCTTTCTCTTGAGCATCTGTCTACCCATAGCGTTCTGGAATGATCTCCTCCACCATGTGGCAAACTTTCAGAGCAGGTTTTGCTCTTGTTGGGGGAGGGAAGGCAGATAAGGAGGCCTATGGATGCTCCTCAATTGGGTAAGTTTGATTTGAGCAGAGTTAGTTCATATAAGGAAGTTCATTGTGGCCACTGTTCGAGCTCCTTCCTCTAATCATGCATGCATAGGTAATGATGCTAACAGTAATTTCACTTGTTTGATCTTTGCCTCTACTTCTTAATTGGTTTCATCTGTCCCAATGACTACTTATCTTAAACCTAGAGGTAGCAGCTATGTTTTTGTTTGATTGTAGGCTTAACTGTTCAGCCAATGGCTTGAAAGTAACAATAAACTAGGACACTTGTCAAATGAAATGAGAGTGTTGAATAATTACGTTCAGCTAGCTGGGCAGACAGGACCCATAGTCCATGTGCGCCCACCCCTGTGATCCTTGATGATAACAGGACTTTTACTTATCTAAAGACCAGGCTTGCCCCCACCCCGCCCCATGTCTCATCACCTTTGCAGCTCTGTGCTAGATGTCCCTTTTCTTGATTTGGCTGGTTTTAAAGATCATTCCTCATTTGAGTATTTCCTTCAGAAAACAGACTTCCTCAAGTAATTCTTCTCTTCAGAAAGGGGGCATTAAAATGGTTTTTCTTCTTTCTCATCATCCGTAAATTGTTCTCTCTTTTAGATTCATTATAAAGAAGAATATAAAAAGTCCAAGGACAAGTGTACATCTGTGACTGACACTCCCATGCTAAACCACGTAAAAAACATTGGTGCTTTTATTTCTGAGGTAAGGCATCAAAACATGCGAAATGGTTTGCATTTTCATTTTTTATTTATGTAGATAAAAGTCTGCACATTAAAATTAGAGAATAATATTTTTGAGAGTGCTACCGAGTGTTGGTAATCACTGCATAATTATGTAATCCTATGCACAATGTCAATTAACTCTCTGGTTGATCTATTTCATTATATATGTCTATATTTCGACTCTGATCCTTTCATATTTATATAGAATTACTCTTGAAAAGAGCTATTTTCTTAGATAAGTAGAAAGTACTAGAAAAATAGTTTTAGAAATGCCATTATTTTATTTCCTTATGGGTATATTAGATAAAAATTGTTGAATATCATTTTGGAAATAAGTAAAATTTAGCAGCTGATTCTCTGAAACATGGTATCTTCGGTAAGTAATTTTAGATCAATTTAACCTATTTTTGAGTAGGATCAGTTCAACAGAGACACTTACTATGAAACAGAGAAAAGCACTACGTTCATTTTCCAGCTGAAAAAGCATAGCCTCTATCTGAGAGCGTTTCAAACTGCAGATTATGCTACATTAATACACACCATGTTAACAGTGATTTGAATCTGGGAGGAGACATTTCTGTTGTCTGTGACTAGATCACTTAGGAGAGAGAAATTTGAAAAGAGGATGAATAAAACTGTATTGTAAATGACTGACCTCTAGTGTCTCATAAGTTATGTTGGAAACAGATCAACACGATACTCTCAGGATTACTTCCGGGGACGTGAAAACCTTTTGAGGAAAACTGGCAAATTTTCTCTTCTTGAGTACCCACATCCAAAGAGTTGTGAGAACTCAAGGTTTACACAGGGTCTATACTCAATAAATCCAGGCTCACATCTGGCTCTGTAATATCAGAATGTGGGAAACCATGGTTTGGTTGGTTTGCATTAGCTGTTACTTCTCCTGTGCAAAGATTCACATGATGTTTGTCATTCCTAATTGACTCTTTTTCCTGAAGGTGTTAACTATAAAAAAAAAAAGTAGGCAATCTCTTGTGGTTCTTTGATCCTAATCTCTCCAAGAGAAATGGTGAAGGAGCATTTCTATTTATTAGTACTGAATTTGGGGGATCACTTCGAGACAGTGCAAATTGGAGGTGGGAATACACAGAAACAACAAAAAAGGGTTCTCACTTCCACCACAGTTGTGGAAGAAGGAGTTTAAAAAGATTTGAAGATTTGAAGGAACGCTGTCCTTTACATTCACGCTCTAGACACTACATTCTACCAACCTGTGTTTTCTGGAACAACTTTAGTGTCCCTTCTTTCTTGGGTGTTTCTTTGCTGGTCAAACATCAATATATACGAACGGATTTACTTTTAGAAACATACGTAGGTTAAATTAGAAAAGTCATTATTATTTTCTTGAGTGGCTCCTTTTAAAGATTTTTCTGTGATAAATTAGATTTACCTCTCTTTAGAATATGTTCTTCAGTCTAGTATCTAAGGTTTAAATGGTCTTCAGATTTTTAAAATAATTCTGCTTCTGAAGCAAGTTTCCTTTTATTTTCTTTCAATATTAACAGTAAAAAAAAAGTAATGCTTATTAATTTTTTTTTCTTTTTCCCTGCCTCTAGGCAAAATACAAAGGCACCATTAAGGCGAACCTCTCCAATTCTCTTTATAAGCAGATGCCAGCCACAATCGATAGTGTCTTTGCAAGAGAAGTTACGCATCTTCAGAGTGAGGTGTGGTTTTCCTAAATTGTTATATAATCATATATGTAAAAATTTAACCACTTATAATTAGCACCTTAAAATATATTAATATTTAAAAATATATTTAAACATAGTTAGCAAAGTAGTAGAAAGTACTGGAAAAATAGTTTTTATCTTGGGTATCGCATATTGGATGAAAACTGCAAGCAGGGGACTCATGCGCTGTCGGTAGTCATTGCCATGTCACAGAAATTGAAATGGATGGACAAATTCGTTAGTCACAAGATGCTGTTTTTCCTAATCCCATTCACAACTACTAATAGAACAAATTTCAATCTTGTGAGGACAGCTTACTTAGATTAAAATTGGAGAGCAAATATTAAAGCTGTCTCTCATTTAGCATGTGATCTCTAAGTGGAGGACATTCCAGTAGCTTCTTAAAGTCCCATTAAGAGTTAATGGTTTAATTCAGGATCCACAGGTCTGTGCTTCCTCAGTTAGGCGAGAGGTTCCTGAATTTCTTTTTCTGTGGGTTGTGGATTTCATCTGGATTATCTCAGGTGCAAGTGGTCACTCTAGTGATTTCAAGTTGCAGATGAACTTAAGAATTGTCATCCTGTAAGCTCATTTGGAATTCAGAATAATTTCCCCCTTATGTACATTAGACATAAGGAACACATAGTACATTTAATTTGTTGTATTTCTTCAAACAGAATTTCAAAATAGAATATTTCACCTCTTTCTCGGTCATCTTACCCGCTTTGTGTTCTCCATAATACAGTTATTTTGTTTTGTTTTAAACTCTGCGAATCTGCTACGTGGCTCCCCTAAGTGGTATGACAGCAGGGACTTCCCGTGTCTTATTCTCTGCTCTACCCTTGGGCTTAGCATCAGTCCTTGGCACACAGGGAGATAGTCAATAAATACTGGTAAAATGGATTTTGTTGAACTTGTTGATTCTCTTTTTTAGGAAATATTTTCTTTTATGTAGTTTATATTCTTCATGCTACATTTTAGGTTAAAAATAATAATGGACACACAGAAATGCTTACTATGTATCAGGTGCTGCTCTATATATTCCACATATATTTGTATCATTTAATCCCTATAAGTACTCCATGAGATAGCCCCATTTCAGAGACATGGAAACTGAAGCACAGAGGAGTTAAGTAACTTGCCTGAGATCACACAGCCAATAAATGGCAGAGCCAACGCGTGAACATGGATAGTCGAGCTTCAGAGTCTAGGATCTTAAACACACACTGTATCAGCTAGTTCTTACCATTTCCACCACTCCTTTTCTTATTAAACAAGTTGAAATCTTCATTCAGAATCTTTTTAGTTTTAAGTAGAAGATGCCTAGGTAATTTTAAAATAGTCAAAATAAAGTACTCTCGAAAAAGACTGAGCGTTGTTACCCTTTGCAGAACATCTTTAAGTACTTTATTATTACCAATTTAAATGTCCTCTGTGTACACAGCTTGGCAGTAAGCTGATCTCAGCTGTACAACATGAGGCTAAAAATATAGGATACCAGCGTTTTGCATGGCTGACCATGACTAATATGTCCCCCTTTTTATTCCTCACAACATCTGGTCACCTAGCCACTTGCTGATAATATTTGGACCACTTTGTAAAGCAAATAAGTACAACCCAACACTCTGTATGTGACAAACAACAATTATGTGAAAAAGAAAGAATTGTCTCTTCTTATTTTTATACTTGGGAAGGTAACCTTGTCAGATATTTACATCCTCATTGCCGTGTAAGTGCAAGATTTTCTTCACCTTTTCTTGGCAGAAAGGGAACTATAGTACACGAGCACATGCAGTGTAGGACTGAACGGGGAGGATAATCCACAGTGTGTATTGTGGAATCTATCTTTTTTCTGTTAGCATGTGTTATGCTCTAGTGGGGTATGCCCCCTGCGAAATACAGGTGTATGCTCCCAACACTGCCCATCGTTGTAATTAGTCATTGAACTTGTTAGTAAGGAAACACCTGGATTCCAAATAAAGTATCTATTTCAATGGAATCATGTAATAAAATTTCGATGTAATGTAATAAAATTTCTTGAGGTTTGTGTAAATCAATTTTATCGTGGCTAAAATTGCAATTCTCAGAGCTTACCTGGTAATAAGACTGGCAAGAAAGTAAAACTATTCGACTGTGTCTGAGAAAATGAAACAGCTAACCTTTTGCTGTGTCCAAATCATATCTGATTTGTGGTAATCTAAATTAGAGTGGTTAGACACATTCTAGAACCTCAGGTGTTCTGGATTCTAATGAAAAAGTGTCCCATACCAAGGACACTGGATCAAAAGGTTGTGTTAAAACCAATTTGCAAACATTCTCAGAAACTTAATCCAAACTAGAATGATACTGTGAGGTGAGCTAGATTAATGCTCCTTATAGAAAATGACTGAGGAGAAGTCATTTTAAAAAAGAAAGAGATGTGGAGAATTTAGGAAGCCATTTTATGAGATATCCCCCATGAAAAATCTTATAAACAAAGATCACAGAAAATTTCTGGACATGGACGTGCCATGCCATGAAATGGTGAGATCTTCTCCCCAGGGCTATTTCAGGCAGGGGCTAAATTATCTCTTATCACAGAAGCAATACAAGGTATTACTCAGGCATCTGGACTCAGGAGGTGTTTGACCGCCTGCGTTTCTATCTGTGGTGGCTCCGGGGTCTGACCTCAGGAGCTCCAGGCGTGTCGGTGCTTGGGGACTGGCAGTGCACTTACTGACACAGTAGTTGTAAAATATCCTGAAGTTAGAAATGTATAGAGGTCTTATGTATATATATGATATAAAAACATACCGTGCTATTAAGTATACAAGATAAACGTACATACTACTATACTACTGAAACATATTTATATGTAAATCTGTAAGATTATTTTAAGTGTCCTCCACTATCTAGGTATCCAGTAGCAAGGCAACCTTGATTCTCAAGGTATGAAGACAACAGTGTTAATCTAGGGAACTGCTACACAATAATGACAAATCCTAAGAAATCAAATTTATCAGAAAATGTATTAGCTTGACATAATTTTCCATTAGCTCTTTTAAGGATGAAAATTAATATGATAAATTAAAGTTCAGCTGCCTCCAATTTGATGTAATCTTAATTCTAAAGTGGTGCTGCGTTGCAGCTATAAATGAAATGACTTTTAATGCTGCGAGTAGAAAATTACATAGCCTTTTAAAGAAAGAGTGCTTTTTAAAATTGTGCTTGATGACTCACCATTTCTATGATAACCCACCAAATGATCGGCTGTGTTGGTTATGTTTATAAAGTCACAAGTCATACAGACTAAACCAGACACCCAGCAAAAAGGAGCTAGGTACACGCTATCTCCTTTATATTTAAGAAGAAGGAACAAATCTGATAAAGGTTTCTTCTTGGCTTAATAGACCTGGTCACCCATTAAACTCCTCCTCCATTCCCCCCAAATTATAATATAGAATGTAATGGAACTGACATAATGTTTTTGCCAACTTAAATGGAGGTCCTTCATGAATTTCTTGTTTAACATAACTAATTGGTGAAAATGTAAAGATATGTTCCTGAGAATTAGATATCCTGATGGATTAAATCAATGGACAGAGTCTAACAAGATGAGTGATCCCTGGAAAAACATGGGGGTCCTGCGTGTGAGTCCCTGTATTCGACTAGGTATGCAGGATTGGATGTGAGGACGGAGTGGGGCAGAACTGAATAAGGCTTAAGGAATCTAGGTGACAGAAATCTCAACGTAGCTATCAGAAGGAAAACACTGTGATCTATGGATACATGAATAGTAGGTAGAGCACATAAGAGATCATAACGTAGACTAAACTGGACAGTACTAATTAGGAGAGGTCAGACCATATCTAGGACATTCTGGGCATTTTGAGTGGATTAATTAGAAATTGGACAGACAAGGGCATTCAGAGGTACAGAGTTTCAGGACCTTACTCCGTGCAGATGGTTTGGAGTGCAGATGGGAGTCGTTGACAGCTGTGTGCCCATATCTGAAGTTCTGTCCACTGAACTAGACTCTTCCTACCTGGCCTCAAGGGGAAGACAGATTGGGGCTTCGTTAGGGGAGGGGATTTGTGTCAAAGCTTCCACAGTTTAGAGACTGTGACACCCCAGCATGAGGTCCATTTCAGTAAATGTTTTCAAGAAGAACTTGGTTGGGGAGCCAGAGAAGAGATTTAAATATTGATAGTTGTAAGAGATGGCTTTCTTTCTTTATGGTAAGAGGCGGTGATTTTATTTTTTAAAAATTAGTTTTGTGAGAAGATATTTGCAAATGTCAGTACAGACAAAAGGTTGATATCCAGGATCTATAAAGAACTCCTCAAACTCAACACACACAAAACAGACAATCATATTAAAAAATGGGCAGAAGATATGAACAGACACTTCTCCAAAGAAGACATACAAATAAGTCAAGCAGAGAGAGTCAATTATCATATGGTTTCACTTATTTGTGGAGCATAACAAATAGCATGGAGGACAAGGGGCGTTAGAGAGGAGTAGGGAATTTGGGTAAATTGGAAGGGGAGGTGAACCATGAGAGACTATGGACTCTGAAAAACAGTCTGAGGGGTTTGAAGTGGCGGGGGGGTGGGAGGTTGGGGTACCAGGTGGTGGGTATTATAGAGGGCACGGCTTGCATGGAGCACTGGGTGTGGTGAAAAAATAATGAATACTGTTTTTCTGAAAATAAATAAATTGGAAAAAAAAAAAGAAGACATACAAATGGCTGATAGAAACATGAAAAAAATGTTCATCATCATTAGCCACCAGGGAGATTCAAATCAAAACACATCAAGATACCACCTTACACCAGTCACAAAATTAGCAAGACAGGAAATAACATGTGTTGGAGAGGATGTGGAGAAAGGGGAACCCTCTTACACTCTTGGTGGGAATGCAAGTTGGTGCAGCCACTTTGGAACACTGTGGAGATTCCTCAAGAAATTAAAAATAGAGCTTCCCTATGACCCTGCAATTGCACTACTGGGTATTCACCCCAAAGATACAGATGTAGTGAAAAGAAGGGCCATCTGTACCCCCAATGTTTATAGCAGCAATGGCCACAGTCGCCAGACTGTGGAAAGAACCAAGATGCCCTTCAACGGATGAATGGTTAGGGAAGATGTGGTCTATATACACTATGGAGTATTAAGCCTCCATCAGAAAGGATGAATACCCAACTTTGTAGCAACATAGACGGGACTGGAAGAGATTATGCTGAGTGAAACAAGTCAAGCAGAGAGAGTCAATTATTATATGTCAATATAAGAGTCAATAATTATATAATATATATATTTCACTTATTTGTGGAGCATAACATATAGCATGGAGGACAAGGGGAGATGGAGAGAAGAAGGGAGTTGAGGGAAATTGGAAGGGGAGGTGAACCATGAGAGACTATGGACTCTGAACAACAATCTGAGGGGTTTGAAGGGGTGGGGGGGTGGGAGGTTGGGGGAACCAGGTGGTGGGTATTAGAAAGGGCATGGATTGCATGGAGCACTGGGTGTCGTGCAAAAACAATGAATACTGTTACGCTGAAAAGAAATTTAAAAAAAATTAGTTTTGTTTATATGTTAATAAAAATTTAAAAAATAAATTAAAAAAATTAGTTTTGTAAATATCACCTTAATCCTCTAGACAAGTATATTATCGAAGTTAAATGAATGGTTAATACTGTTTATTAAAACCCATGAGGGGTTTAAGTTCATGAGAATATTTAATAAACTCATTTATTCATTCATTCACTAAACATTTATTACATTTCTACCCTCTGTCATTCAGTATGAGAGGCACAGGATATTAAAAGATGTGTAAGAAGATAGAGGCATAGCTCTCAAGGAGCTTGTATTGGTGAAAAGTTTTTCCTTGAATTGAGCTGCTATTCCTTTCCATTAAAAATTAAATCTTATTTTGTTCTTGTGACTACTCTTCTTTTTTTTTTTCTTAAAATTGCCTCCATTCTCCTGTGTCAAGTTATTCTAGTTCTGTATAATATCTTTTTATTAGAAAACTTTTAATATATATTTGAATTAATTTTAAAATAAGTTATTCATTCATCCATTCCTGTTTTATTTTTATTCATTCATTTATTGAGCAAATATTTCTTGATCCTTACTTTTTGCCAGTTTGTGTTCTGAGCATTCACCGAGCTAGGTAGTTATGTTCTCATGAGGGAAGAGAAAGTAAGTAATCCTACAAAAATAAAACAAAAGTAACTGAAAATTGGGAAGGAAATACATAGGATAATGGAATAGAATGTGAGTAAAGGAATAATTTCTTTGTTGTCTTCTGGATTTTTTTCCCTCTAACTCTGTCATTGAATTTGGTGATTTCTACTTTTGAAATAATCATTCTTATGCCTTCTCTCCATCCCAGGAGGGGACAAATTGAAATGGTAGCAATGGGTGATATTGGCGTGATGCTCTTTTCCCTTGCAGAGGAAAGGCCTCAGAAATCTGCCTGCATGTTTTATTTTCTCCCAAAGTTTGGGGCATTTAATGAGCTTTATGTTATATTATAGCTGTGCCTACAGAAAGTCATTAACAATTAATCAAAAAATGAAAAATTCACCTTTAAATGTCTGTTCATTTCATCCACTTTGTCAGTTGCTTTCCCAAGATTTAAACCTTGGACATTTATGACCCTAAGAATGCCTAGATTTGAAAGGTTTCCCAATATGGTCCCTGAGATTTAAGCTAGCTGGGTACGAGTGGGTTTGCAGCACGCCTGTGGTTGAGGACTGTTGAAATTAGCAGGAAAGAGTCAGAATTCAGATTCTAACCTGAAGCACCAACCTTAAAGCACTGAGTATATTCTCTTGTTACAGAGGCTTAGGCAAATACGACCATTGGTGGTGGAACTCAAGTACACAAACTCCTAGCAAAACGCTGAAATTTAATGGGTAGGAACGTAGCGTACTCCTGAAGAAACTAACAATGGTTTGTGTTTTTAAAGGTTGCCTATAAGCAGAAACACGATGCCGCCAGAGGATTCTCAGATTATGCCCATATGAAGGAGCCACCTGACGTCAGACACGCCATGGAGGTCAATAAACACCAGAGTAACGTAAGGACACCATCTCCCATGATTTTCTGGGAAATCGCGGTTACCCACATCAGGACTAGTGGATATGTCATTGCAATTTACATATGACAACTCTCCTGTTCAAAAAGGACTTTAGAATATCTTGTCTTTAAATCTCTCAGTGTTCAGACATAAATCCATCTGAGCTATTCTATCAAAAGGCATTAAAACCTCATGGAGTATCTTCAAAGTGTCAGGTCCTTGCAGTTATTAGAAGTTCTGCTTGGGACCAGTTGGGTTGCTGGCATTTCCTGGAGTACCCTTGACTTGATGGTAAATCCTTCATAGTTTCTAGTCGAGAATTGTAGAAGAACTGGGAGAGAGGGCAGCAGAAATCACTGGCCTGGGAAAGAGTCACTCACAAAGGCTAGTGAGATTATACCCCAGTACTGCCTCTTTTGGAACGCATGTAGAGAGCCAGTGGTCAAGGTCAAGACCCACGGAGAACATGAAAGCAGTTGCTGCCTAATGACTTACTTAGCAACAGAAACCAAGGGAGAGGAAACAAGCCCATAGAAAAGAAGTTCTTTTCAAAGTTATGAGTTAGCAGATGCATCAAAGCTTCCATGTGTTTGCTCAGTGACCACCACCACCCTGGTGACCCAGAAGAATAATTTCTTCCTGAAATTTCAGTGGCAGCTCATTTGTCTCCCCATTAGGAGTTCTCTGCTCTCTAAGAGGCATCTAGGAACTTTTCGTAAGGTTCTTTTAGGGCTACGATCAGTTCAGATAAAGGTGTCTGCCTTAGTTGGGTCAAGAATCTCCTTTTCTTTGGAAAGTACCTGATACAGCTTTGTCATCTCCCATGGACCCTGTCCACTTAGCTCCCTTACTGAATGGTGTTTTGCTGATACTCTATCCCCCCTGCCTCAGCCAGGTGTTATCTCTTTCCAGGATGGCAACAGTTATCTGGTATTAATTTCAATAGATCAATGCTTAAGTAAAAAACAGAGTGATTTTAACTCCAATGTGTAAACATATGCTAGAACCAAGACAATTTCCCAAGATGGTTTAACCCAGATGAGAGACGAGAAAGCTGCACGTCTGTAATTACCAGCAAGGCCATTGGAAGGGGATGCTTCGTAAGAACGGTGCGCTTATAGAGTGTCAGTTGTAATCAGAATAACTACCACTTAGCTAGCACTGCTGAGCAGCAGGAGCTCTGCCAAGACTCCTGTTGTTTCCAGCTCTCACCGAATCCCTGTACGGAGTCCCATTCTGTTGGCGAAGAAAATGAGACCAAAGAGTCGAACTCCCAAGGCCACTGTTTCTGTTAGGCCCACTGCCTGCCTCTTAAAAGGCACTGGTTATTGGTCAAGATTGTGAATGAAAATTTTTAGATGTGGGACAAAATAGTTTATCATCAGGATTTAGATCACCAGATGCAAGGCGCTGTGGGGATGAAGGCGTCGTGGTGGTCCGGGAGCGGCTGGAACGCCTCACACGGACCCTGGGGAGGCCGCTTCCAACTCTATAATTCAATGACATTCAAATACGGAAGTTCCTTATCATAGAACTGGGGTTATTATTTTAACTCTGCCTTTTCTTTTAAAAGGTCTTTGATTGTGGGATTGAGGGAATAGAGTATAAAGGCCTTTTCTCTTCCATTCAATACTGTGTACTTATGGGAGAAGGATGTATTTACTTACACTCCTCTGCCTACTCGGCTCGACCTTCACATGCAAAGTTTGTACATATAATAGGATTTAGAAAGTGTTTAAGACTATTTACTCAGATTTAAAGTGCGAATGATAATTGTATTCTACCTGTGAAGTAGTTGATATTCCTCTAGAGTCAAGGCACTTAGAATAATACATTTGTTGTCCCTACAATATGAAATTTAAACAGAGGTCTCAAAAGCCTCAGGAAACCAAGCACCTTTCCTGGTTTGTAGGTGAGGCTAGTGCATCTCCACGAAAGATGAAACTCTGGCTCCCACAAAACTCCACTCCAGTGAATCTACTAATAGAATTACCCTTTGGTAATGTGGGATGTCCCTTTATATGCTGCCTGTAAATGACCTGATTTAATTTAAAAGAAAATGTGTTGTCACACATACATCCGATTTGCTTAGAAACAATGCATCTTTGCTTACCTTTTTATTTTATGTTTCCACCAAGGGCAAGTCAGCTTTCTGATATCTGTTAGAGAACCAAGAAACTGGGCCAACAGCAGTTTAAAACTTTTACATTCTGCCTTCTTTCAGCTCAAACTTTTATAAAAACATTTATCAATGGGCCAGAAGGCACAGAACCGTTCTCTCCCTCAGCCTTTAGAGACATGAATAGGCAGGAGAGGATGAGGAAGGACTTCAGGGAGGGCCAGCTGACTCCTCACCTCTGTGTAACTGAGAGCTTCAAGAGGAAGACCGTCCTAGGGGCACAAGTCTCTTCTGTTCCCCTTCCCCACCAATTCAGTGAGCACAGAACGGGGTTGGAGATCATTTACCCAATTACCCTCCACTGTAGCATATAGTAGAAAAGGAATTTGGAGTCAGACCACATGTTGCCTGGATGATCTTGGACAAGTTCCCCGATATCTCCAAATCTCAGTGTTCCCATCTGTAAAGTGGGGCAGTGATATCTCCCTCACTGGGCTCTCTTGAGTATTAAATGAGATGGTATATAGAAAGGGCTTTGCGGAAGGGCAGCTCTGTAAAATATGAGTCCTCTTTGGTCCCCTTCCAATCTTAAAGGGTGATTTGAGAGGTTAGGATGATTTCATAGTCAATTTGAAATAATTAACAGACCTTAGAGTGAATAAAAGGCCAACTCCATATGAAATTTATATTAAGAAGCACTTAGGTCAGAAGAGCATGTTCAAAATGATCCCGAACCCATATAACTACCTATTTTTGTGGATATTATAATCAAGAAATGATTAAAAACAGCCAATCTAAATCCTTTTGTATCTTAAGGGATGTACCCCTGCCAAACTCTTCTGATGTAATTAGAGAAACTGGAGATAATCTATCCTGTTATTTTCCCCTAAAGATGGGCTCAAAATGAAAACCCTGGTAAAACATTATTAGTTCTCATCAATCTTACCAGAGACATGAAACCCAATAGTTCTGAAGGAAGTCAAACAAATTTTGAACTGCCATGTTAAGTTTCGTAAGTGATGTGGTCTGAGTAGACTTGTGATGAAATTGGAGTGGTAAACTCTTCCAAAAGACCATATTGGTAATCAATTCAGTGTGCATTAGAAGGAAGTATTCAGCAGGGGAAACCAGAGATTAAATGTTCAAGAATGATATATATATTTTCTTAGTGGTAATAAGAACTTATCAGGAGATACAATTTCTTTTCCATCAGAAAGTGAAAGTGATGAATCAGTAGGGCGGTACCCGAGAGGCAGTCATGGTTCTGTGTGGTTCCCTCGATGTTGCTTACGATAACAGCACTTTGGGAGTGAGTATTAAAATGGATACATTAGTGCTTTGCTTGTCTCTGAGATAGAAGAGTTAGTAATGCTTATTCTGCCTTCTTTACAAGATTTTGGTGGTGGTAAAATTAACTCATGAATAAAAAAACTATGAACTCTAAAATGCTTTTTATAAACAATGACAACAATAATAACGAGAAAGATGCAATTCTGTATTTTACTTCATCTTTTAGGAGATTGAAAACTTTTCTGCCTTCTGATGAATATCAGATCCTACGTTTACCTGTATATAAAAGGCATATATTCTCTCCTAAAAATAATACTTACTATTTACTTATTTATTAAAGACTTTTATTTTATTCGTGAGGGGGAGAGAGAGGTAAACAGAGGGAGAAGCAAGCTTCCCGCTGAGCAGGGACTTGATGCCAGGACCCTGGGATCGTGACCTGAGCAGAAGGCAGATGCTTAACCGACTGAGCCACCCAGGCATCCCAATAGTTACAATTTAATACTTTACTCATTTTTTACATACAAGATGCCCAGACAGAAATAAGCCTGAGATAGAATTTCCAGTCCACGTGCCTTTGTGGGATACCTGGGGCCTCTCTAATGTGAGAGTTTAGGATACAAGTGTTTCTTGGGAATGACTGCACACGTGCTTCAAGATTATAATGAAATACAGGCCATGCTCCCCCCTTCTGTTCCGCAAACTTAACGTGCATATCCTTTCTAGTCTCTTCTCACCAAGAATCACATCAACCCTCGTCAGAGTAGCAAAGGGAACGATGATTCTGAGCCAGCTGGGGTTGATGTTTTTAAGTCTGCTCACCAGCCCTAATTCCCCCAAGGTTGTATGTCTGTGACTGCCATCCTGGCTGTCCCCTCACCTCTCAACCTTGGTCCTTAACTGAGGACCTAAGCCTGAGTCTCTCATTGGCCAAGCCCAACTCAGAACAATACAGGGAAGGGGACTGCAGATAACTGGTTCCCGTCCTGGGAGGGAATGTTGAGGAAGCCCGGTTGGACACAGACACTGCAGCAAACAAAGGTGGGGTGATGATTTAATGCCTTCGTACGTGTGAAGTGCTCGGAACAACGCCTGGCATGTTGGGCCTTCCGCCGCAAAAGATGTTAAACGCAACTAATGAATCATGGAACAGTATGTCAAAAACTAATGATATGCTCTATGTGGGCTAACTGAACATAATAAAAAAAAATCTGTAGATTATAGGAAACAAACTGAGATTAAAAGACGATAAAATGATGACAGTACAAACTGAGGGACAAAGTGAACGTGGTGAGACAAGGAAGAAATTCAAAAACAGATTTGATAGAATTAATATTTTTATTGGAAGCAATGGAGAACAGATTTGACACGGCAGAAAAACCGGAGATGGAGACCGTGTTAATCGGGAGTTTCTAGGTTTAGCAACAGAACTCCATTTCAAGTTAGCTAAGGAAAACATGAGAATTTATTGGTTTACGTAACCGGAAGTTCAAGTTACCTTTCGAAGTAACTGGATCCAGAGGCTCACAGTGTCCGTGGGGCTCTTTCTCTTTCCCCACTGCGTGGCTTTGCTTTCAGACAGACTGTCTAGGTGGTCTCAGGATGACGGCTGGGGTTTCCAAAATTAAATTATCCCTAGAGCCGCTGATTCCAGAGGGAAGGACAGCAGCTGTTTCTCGCCCAGCCCGAGATCCATCAGTGACTCGGGTCCTCCCTGGGTGCTGTGTCTGCCCCCATTACTGATCATGGTTTCTGAAAGAATGAGATGTCTGATTGGAGAGCTTGTCATGTGATGCCTGCCACCAAGAAGGTAGGGTGCCTAGGATACAGCCCACCAAATCACCTGGAGTGAGGGAGACAGTTTCCAAATAAAAAACCCCAGGATACAAAAATTACACATGTCCATTACAAAGGCATACCTTAGGGAAATGACCCAGATAAATGGAAAAGGGACAGGAAAGAAATTTAATGTGGGGGGGGAGGAAGAGATCAAGCATGTACGGTAATCATTTCAGGTGTTCCTGAGAAAGAAACTAAAATTAGTCTTTACAGATAAGATTGTATTTTGTTACGTTATTAAAAAGAAAAAGTAGTTTATCTTGGATATAATATCAAGGTATAAGGAAATGATCACCTTATGATAATTACTTTATGGCCTTGTGTGGGACCTCTAGAAGGGAATGAGGCAACTTCATGGAAGGTATAACACAAGGTTTAAAGAAGTGGGGAAATACACCTTCTTCTCTTGGGAACACACTGAAATAGTATTGAGAGATTTTTCCCGGAGTTGTTTTGTAGGTTGAGTTGTAATGCTCACTAAATTTCCATTTGTTTCTGTTGTGGAACTGACTGGAGTTACTCTAATGTTCATTAATGAGAATAAATAGCTAAGAATTAAGAAACATTTTGAAATAGAAGAGTAGTAGACAGAACTTGGTGTAAGGAATGTAAATTCTTATAGTCATCCGTTCAAGAAATGCGTGAGTGAGGCAGGGAATGTCAAATCCTTAATATGCTAGTCGGCCCTTAGTAAATGGTCCAAAGTGGCGATTATTATTGGTGTCATGATTTCTTCTCTTCCCCCTCTTCCTCTCTTCTCTCTTTTATGTCCTCCTTCCTTCCATCTCCCTTCTCCTGCTTTTTCCTTCTGTCCTCCAAGGATGCAGTAGGGAACGAGACGTTAAGTAAAGTGAGGCAAAATCCATCATTGACTCTCAAGCTTGCACCCATCTGGGGCTGATGATTTTCATTGTATCTTGTTATGTTATTAAAAAGAAAAAGTAGTTTATCTTGGATATAAGATCAAGGTATAAGGAAATAATCACCTTATGATAATTACTTTATGGCCTTGTGTGGGACCTCTAGAAGGGAATGAGGAAACTTCATGGAAGGCTGATGAAACAGCCCCAGATGGGTGCAAGCTTGAGCATCAATGATGAGTCTCTTTTTCTCTTCTTATTCAGCAGTATTGTACAGGACACCATCTTGTCAAGAGAAGACAGCCCGAAGGATGGACGCCGGTCCCTTATGCCAATACAGTTAGCACTTAGGGGTTGAATTTATTCAGGAAATAGGAAAAAAATATATGTCTTCTTTGACCTTCCCCTGCCACATCTCTCTTCTGCCACGTGCCATTTTTATTCTTCCTGGGTTCTGACAGACTGCAGAACGAAGCAAAGACATATTGCAGATGTGAGAGAAATGTCAGGCGAGCTCCCCTCAGACCCAGGGTAGGAGGAAGGAAGATGAGCGGTCCGCCAGGCAGCCATGTTGCCGCACCGCCCAGGTCAGACCCCCTTGCAGATAGGGAAGACCAGGAGCCCACGGCCCTGTGCCTCTCCATGGACAGCCTCGTTCCTGCGGGATGTCCCCGTGCACGGTGGTCTTCTGGAAGATCTGGCTCGTGACGGGGCTCCCAGGCCATTCTCCTGTGTGGCTCTGTGGTGTCCGCTTGTTTGAATTTGCAGCTCTTGTCAATCTTAATATTTGTTTTGAGTCACATATGCCGGCCTCTAATTTGCAATTTACATGGATGATGGGGCCCTATTCAGAGTCCTGCTCCTGCCGCCTTTGTGCCCCTCACCTCTCTTCATGCAGTCATTAGGCTGAGCAGCATATAATTACATAACCCAGGCGAAGCTGAGATTTCTGGAAGGTTGCAGCTCTTTTCAAAAAGTAAGGGTTTCCATTTTTATCCTCATTCTTTTCTAAACAAAAAGACATTACCCCCCTGTGGTTTCCGTATGAATGCAGTAACTTAGGAACAGTTAGTCTTGTAGGTGGGTAGTAATTTTGGTTTGTTTTCACCTGAGAGTCCATTTTTTTTTGTTTACACAGCTTGTGTTTAACTGGGTGCGAGCGGGGGTGTAGGGGTGTAGGGGGGTGGGGGGGTTGGCTGGCCCTCGCTGGTGCACGAGCCTGTGGTTATTTGAAGCCAATGAAATTGGCTTAATTTTACATCCTTAAAGATTTAAAAAATTCACCCAACAATATAACTCAGTTTTCAGCCCATTTTCCCGTTTCTTTTGCTACCTGGGTACACAAAACTTACCTGAATTATTTGTTAAGGTAAAGCCTATGAGAACAGAAATGCTGAGGAAAACAGATGTTCTTGCTGAAATTATGTTAATTCTGTTGAAGTTTTGTTCACTTTTTAGACAGATGCATGATTATAAACACTGTTTAAAAAACAGTCATGGTGGTGAGACAAATGCAAGGCCTTACAAGAGTAAGTAGAAATATATATAAATATTTCACTGAAATAAAATAATAGAACGCATAGGGAGCTTTCATTTCTTATACCTGATATTTTTGAAAGGAGTAAGAAAGTACATTTTTTTTCTTTAACTCTGCAAGACTGAAAGGAAAATAACCAGATACGTTGATATTATCTAGAACACACACTGGCTCATATTGATCAACAGGAGAATTCATTAAAATGCAGATTCTTCTGCCCCATTTGCTGAAATTCTGCTATGTAAGGTTGGGGATGGACCTCTGGAATCTAATTTTTGAATAAGCACCTTAGATGATGCTATTGTAGAAAGTTTGCAGGCAATATTGGAAATACTTGTTTCATGCAAATATAATTAATAGTACATTTTGTATACTTGTCCAGTTTTACGTTTCTATGTTCTACCTTTGTATGCCTTGAAAAAATGAAGGGGTGTCCTAAAAATAACCATTGCTACTCTCTTTGCCTTAGAACTCTTTTTTTTTTTTTAAAGATTTTATGTATTTATTTGACAGACAGAGATCACAAGTACGCAGAGAGACAGAGAAGCAGGCTCCCTGCCGAGCAGTGAGCCCGATCCCAGGACCCTGGGACCATAACCTGAGCTGAAGGCAGAGGCTTTAACCCACTAAGCCACCCAGGCACCCGCCTTAGAACTTTAATAGAACTAATGTAATGGACAAATCGACCACCCCTGGTGATAATTATCTATTTTCTGGTGGAAAATAGATGAATACTCCTCCAGCTCATGTCGGAGCTCAGGAGGCAGAGAAATGGACAGCCTGGTGAGGTGTGGACTGTGGGACGTTATACCAGTTCTCATCTGGTTTCTCCTCCTGTTTGTCAGTCGAGTTAATCGAAATAACCACCATCGTTTTAAGTATGCTTGGTAAAATGTACATGTATTTTTTTCTGTTGAAATGTCTATTTTCCACACTTTGGTTTGATTGTATCTCGTGCATTCAGAGAATGAATGTCCCTTAATGTCACGGCTTTTATTTTCGGAGGCTCAAGTCATTGCGATGGTATTTGCTAGGTAATAAAAATATCAGTACTCATGACTCGACTTGCCAGACATGGGCATTTTAAGAGTCCAGTCAGAAAAAGAAAAAGAGAGATGGAGAGAGCAGCTTTACGTGCCCTCACCCCAGGAAGTGATTTTCTACACTCTTGTGCAGGGCTTATCCTACATCCAGTGGGGGTCAAGACTGTGTGATGGGCAAGTTACAGCCCTCGCTGGGGATTTTCTGTATGTGAACATGTACGTACACATTTACATGCAATGACACGCTTTTCAGGTGATAATTCACGAAGAATTCCATAAGATTCTCTAAGACTGGTTTTGTGCTGAAGTCTCGGGCTCACAAATTTTAGACTGTATGACTCCAGTTCACACGTAATAATGCTAGTGAGACTTAGGTATGGTAGAAATAAAATAATGTACCTATTCAAATAAATTTTGTGCATACAAAAAATTTAAAAAACAATTTATGTTCGCTGGGTTCTCTAAGATGATGATGGCAAGAATAATTGATGTGATGAACATTAAGATTGGTAGCCCTATAACATGATTAATTTCTTCTTTTTTTTTTCTTTCAATCAAAATTGTCTCTTTGATCAGATTTCTTATAGAAAAGATGTGCAGGACGCCCACACGTACAGTGCGGATCTCAACAGACCAGACATCAAGATGGCAACACAGCTCTCCAAGCTCATAAGCAATGTAATCTCTCTTTCTTATCTTGAGCAGAAATGATTTCTTATTTTTTCAGAGACGACACGTGGCTTTGGTAGTTGACTGGCTAATTTAATTAGTGAAATTAATCAATCTGAATTAACGATACCTCAAGTTTTTTATCTGAACTATCCCTTTGACTGTGTAAGTTATTCAGGTATATGCAGAAACTGCTCAAATTTGCCTTGACTTTGGCTAATGCTTTAGAGAAGTAAGTGCTCTTTGGGTATAAGGTAACATTCAGATGCCTCAGTCTGAAAGTCAGTTTTGTTAGTCGTCTGGTCTCTCACTTTACCCTGTCCCAACAAACTTCATTTGGCCGTGTTCCCATTGTGTTACTGTTAATTGTGCAGATTCTTTTTTGTCACCATTTACCCTTGTACATTTTCTATACATGTTGACTGTTTTCTTGTTATATCTTCTCCAAGATATCCTTATTGGCTAATACCATTTTAATTAAATATATGTTACACCCTGGTTAAAAAGGATGACTTCACACAAAACAAATGTTTGAATAACAGAGACTATACTCGCTTCAAAATTAATAACTATTTACAAGATTTAACTTGATGCTAACCAAACGGGGTTAGATCAGTTCCTAAGGTGAAAGGAACCATACAGGCTATCTGTCTGCAGAAGGCAGGGTCTCAATTATCCAGAAATTTCTCCTAATTTTTTTTCAGTGTTTATCCATCAGCACAATGATGAGGCCAGGATACATAGACTCAAATTTAGTAATTATTTTACTACAAAAAAGGTTGAATTTATTTACATAACTACTCAAAGTCAATTTCTGCTCTACCAGTCTGCATTTTAGCATTTGGTGAGTTGTAAAAAATGCTTTTTTATGGACTGAGGGTCTATTATAATTTTTTCAGCTAATATTAATATAATTCTTCATTGGGACGTAGAAATATTTAACATTCTCTTATTTATTCATTTTAGGCAGAGTACAAGAAAGGGCAAGGAGTAATGAATAAAGAGCCTGCTGTACTTGGAAGACCAGATTTTGAACATGCTGTGGAAGCTTCTAAACTTTCTAGTCAAGTAAGACTCTAGTGGTGATTTCACAATGATTTTATTCAGAGATTTTGTTTCTAGTGGCACAGGAGAGTATTTCATTTTAGATAATATCTTTAATTGCAAGAATATGCAAGGATTATGTTTCTGAAACCATTTCAGATAGGATTGCAATAATTACAAGTTTTAGTAAGAGATAAAAGGAGTCCAGTTTTAAGCGTAAAACAAAGTTTTCTCCTGGCTCAAAGTCTAATCTTTTTCATTGAGGTTAGCCGTGTTGTCACATTTCCTAGGATTTCTGGAATTCAGCAATCATGATATCAATTAGATTAGATTAGATCGATAATTAGATTGCTGTTTATCTGTACACATATACATACAGTTTTTAACTAGGTAGTAAAATATCGATTTTCATATGCTCTAGTTTAGTCACAAAATAAGAAAGAGGTGACGCAAATGAAGAAAACTTTGAAGTCTTATGGAAGAACATCAAACAAGATCTGAAAAAGTATAGACATGTCATGTTTTTGGCTGAATGTCTCGGTAGATAAAAATGGTGATTCTCCCCAAATTAATATACAAATGTCATGCAATTTCAATTACAAGCCAATAGATTTTTTAAAGTATATGGATAAATGATCTTAGAGTTTGAATGGAAAGGAAATGCCTGAGAAGAGCCTTTAGAAGTATGAAAATGAAGACCAGTGAAGGAAAACTTAAGTTATGGGTTACCATAACATAATATAAAGCCACTGAAATTAAATCAATATGGGATTAGTACAGTAAGAGATAAAATGATCAGTAGGATAGAATAGGGAATCCTGAAATAGAGTTCAATATGTGTAAGAATTTAATATATGATGAAAGTGTTGGTTCAAGTCAGTGGGAAAAAAGTTATATTAGTTCATAAATGGTGCTGACATAACTGTCCATCCATCAGGGTAAAAATAAAATTAGATCTGAATCTTAACCTATATACAAAATGAATTCCAGATGGATTAGAGATGGGAATAGAAACAATAAAATAATTTTAAAATCTTAAAAGAAAACCCAGGAGAATATATATATACCCCATAGGGGTGACAGATTTGGTCTTAAAAAGACTGGAGATCTAGAAGCCATAAAAGGATAGTTACACATACCTGACCATAGAATTTAAACTCTTTCAATGGAAAATGATAATATTTGCCAAGTTAATAATAATAGAATCAAAAGCAACCTTTATACAGTTACGGTGTTTTCAACTTTGAAAATGCACATTCCTCAAGTTGCAAAAGTTGGATGACATTTCAAAATGGAGAGGTGTAAATGAAGAAAACTATAAAATCAGACTGAAGAATGTGAAATGATATGTGAACCAATGAGAAAACCAACAGTGCTGTAGCTTGGGAGTATCATAGACATGTTAATTCTTCCAAAATTAATTTCAAAATTTCATGCAAGGGCCCCCTGCTGGCTCAGTCAGTAGACCATGCAGTTCTTGATCTAGGGGTCATGAGTTTGAGACCCACGTTGGGGGTAGAGTTCACTTAAAAAAAAAAAAATTTAAAAAGTTTTTTCTAAAAACAAAACAAAACAAAAAAACTGTGCAATTCCAGCTAGAATCCAAAGAGACTTTTTAAACAAAATTAAAAAAAATTTTTTTTGAAACAAATTAAATATTTGAATAAATTAAGTATATTAGATTATCTATGGAGAAGGAAGAGTCTGAGAAAAGCTTTTTAAAATGTAGAAAGAAGAGCTGCTGTCTTCAAATATTTGGAAAAGCACTTGTAATGCAAATGATAACATTTTCATATCTAGAATATACAAAAGTTCTTTAATAGTGAAAAGAAAAAGACTAAAAAACCCTGTAGAAAAATAAGTAGAGGAGATGAATGAGTAGTTATAAAGGGCAACATAATAACAAAATAGTCAATAAACATTTTAAAGGATGTTCAAATTTATTAGCAGAAAGAAAAATGCCAGTAAAGCATTTATACCTGTCACATCCGGTGAGTGTGGAGAAAAGGGCATCAGTGAGGGCTGTGTAGTTGGAAGGCTTTAGTGTAACAGATAGATTTGAGCTAAGATGTACTGGAAGGTCTGCTCAGGGGAAGCCCCCAAATAAAGGTTGGGAATGTGCAGGACAGAGAAGAGGGGTCTGAGAGACAGCAGAGGCTTCTCAGCAGGGACAGGGGAGTCGTAAATATACAAGGAAATCCGGGAGGAATTGAGATGCTGTGATGACAGTAAATGGGTCAGTGTTATATTCATTTGGACTGTGGTCCATATTTATGGAGCAGAATAGGAATAATGTGTTCTCTACAAGAAAAGGTAAAGAAGAAAAAGGGATTTCAGTTGTCGTAATTGGGAGTATTGTAGAGTTAAATTCAGAAATGGAGTCACCACTGCAACTTCTCACCATTTTAACTATAATCTCTCAAGTACCCTCCACTTCCAGGTAGGAAATGGATTGTCACAGAAAATGTTGAGCAGAAAAGCATTGTAAAGAAGATACTACTTAAGGGAGGTTAGCATGGCAGCACCGTGCAGGAGACAAAGCCTCATGAGAGGCAGCGTCCCGGAGGCCAGCTGGGAGGCCACCATCTTGGTCCACAGCTGGGGTGCTAAGAAGCTGGGACAACTCGCTGGTTGTGGGGTGAAGATGAACAAGGAGGGTCAATGAGAGACTCCTGAATGTCAGTGTGTCTCATACCCATTGTTTTATGATGCATAAGGCCCTTTTACTTACAAAACAACTATATGATTCAGGAGCCTGTGGATGTGCTGAGAGCCTGGGGACATGTGCTGGTCTGGGACCCGAGGTGGGCAGGGGCTCCTGGGGTCTCCGCTCTTGCCAAAACACACTTGTTGAAGAAGCAGGGCAGAGCAGCGTACATTTGGCAACTCTTCTCCAGCCTCTTCTGGGGACAAAGACCTCCCCTCGATTGTATAATTGAAGCAGCAGATTCTGGAAAAACACTACGGTTTGGTTGAGGGGTTCGAAAATGGGCTCCAGAGCAGGACTGCCTGAGCTAAACGCCTAGTTCTGCCTCTCGCTGGCTGAGTGAACTTGGACAATCTTTCCGTCTGCAGCAGCCTCATCTGTAAAATGGGAACAACCGCAATACCTCCTTCTTAGGCTTGTTGTCAGGGTTCAGATGCTGTCTGGCTCATAGAAACGTGCTGTCCCTTCACAAGACTACTTTAACTGCCGATATTCAGAATAGCTTTCCACTCCTGCCTTTTTGCAGGAATTTACGCCCAGATTGAAGCAGGAATAGTCACACTGGCCTTTAGATACCAGTCTGCAAGTCATTCCTTTATGATCTTACTGGAGAGTTTTTAGCAGGAAATTTTGGTATTTGAGCTTTTCTTTTGATATTTCAAATTCAGTTACCAGAAATCCTACCCTTCGCTCCTATCTCGGTTTTTAGGGAGGTCTAAAAAAAAAGAAGAAGAAGAAAATCCAAATCCTTTAGCAACTGAATGATCAAATACCTAAGCAGGTTGTAATTTGCAAGTTACATTGTATCTATCATCTTTATTTTTTCCACAACATTTTTGCATTTTGAGTGTAATAACTCATCAGAAGAAAAGAAAAGTGGGTAGATGAACATATAGAACTTCTGGAATGAACTTGATATGTTCTATTTGTATTTTCAGGTATATGAACTAGAGACAAGGGCAGAAATTATGGTTTATTATTTTCATTGGCATCTCTGAAGATCACATACATATTCTCTTGCTCCTAACCTAATGTCAGATTGGAAATACAGGAGCACTCAAAGGCAAAGAAACACCCAGGAGGGAAGTGACTTGGCAATGGCAATGAGCAGGGGACCTGGGGGCAGGGGCAGGAAGGGGAGAGCAGATGGTACCAGGAGCACTGTATGAGGGAGGGAGAAATGAGGAGGCACTTGAGGTTTGTGGGGATAAGACCTGCCTGACGAAGAGCTGAGAACAAGAAACCAAGGGGCAGAATTCTCCCAATTTACCAGGAAATTATGCTCTGTCGGATTGAACCCAGAAAAGGTAACAGAAACACAAAACCTTTCCTGCTAACTTGTACAATAGATTTGTCCCCCCAGTTGCCCCCCTCTAGTTTCCTTGTTTAAACTTAGAAGGCACATAACATTACGATCAAGTAATTAAGAGAAAAATCAGTAAAAAAATTAAAGTGAAATCTCATCTGCCAAGATAATGAGATTGGTGTATTTACAAGTATCTTAAATGTTAGTGGAGTAACTGTTGAAGCCATCATCTTAATTCTTCCAAGAGCAGTTAATTTGTTAATATATTCATATATCGTCTTAATTTATTACTGGAAATTTATCTCTGTGCGGAATGGAATTCTTCTAGTTTTATAACATCAAGGAAACTTTTGTATTTATAATAACTAGTGTTTGTTCTAAAATTGCATATGATGTATTGATAAGAATGGGTTTGAAACATAAAAAGTACATTTTAGATTGCCATTAAAATTTAATTATAAATATTGTCCTCAAATTGAATGGGAATGTTAATTGGTTTGGAGAATCTCCCATTTCCCTTCCTGGCAAGCGCTCTCCCAACCAACCTCTTTACACCCAAGTATTGGCTTCAAGGTCGTGTACTTGAGTTGCCAATTGAAATTGTATTTCTCTCTCTCCTTTATTCTCAGTTCTTTTTCTTTATTATTCTTGATACAATTTATATTAGTCATATTTATATATGTGTTTATGTTCTTTAAAAATATTTTATTTATCCATTTGAGGGAGAGAGAGCACGAATGTGGGAGAGGGGCAGTGTGAGAGGGAGAAGCAGATGGGAGCCTGATGTGGGGCTTGATCCCAGGACCCCAGGATCATGACCCCAAAGGCAGACACTTAACCGACTGAGCCGCCCAGGTGACCCTATATGTGTATGTTTTAAATATCTCCTTTATTACCACACAGCAGGCTTCCTGGGGACACGGTTGACATGTGTTTAATTCATCATTATAGAATGGCACAGACTGGACCTCTGTAAATATACATAGACCAATTAATTAAACACATTTCTCTAGCTCATTCACCGTGCAAAATCAGTAAGGTGTTATTTTGTTGCAGAAATAAGACAGTGATATGATTTTGTGTAAAATTCAGACTTGGAAATACTATTAAATTTATGGCAACTTCTACATAAAAATCTAGTTATACTGTCTTCTTTGACAGCTTTTAGTTCAATTTCATCCAAAATTGGAGGTTTAGGGATGTGGCATTGTGTTATTTGTTTACTTTTCATTTTCGCCGATAATTAAGGTATATTATCAAAGTTTCCATTTTCTTCCTAACAATTGTTTCTCTGGCTGTGATGAAAAGATGCCCTTTGGGGTCTGCTTTTTTCTGCCTTTTTCTGTCTCTCTGAATCTGATCCATAGGTGGTGCTGCAAAGCCCAGTGCCCCTTGTGGCGAAGCTTTGAACTACAGAGTTTAGAAGTCAGGCTTCAGATCATTGGAACACTGCGTTGTCCAGAAACAGTTTAGAGGAATGAATTTAAGAGATATTGTAGTTTAACTCTTCCATTGTTTTCTCCAAGTGTGGGCCTCTGAAAGCCTTGCTAAATCTGTTAAAATTTCTTAAAAACTTTTAGGATTAGGAACTTCTATACCTTCCATATATATATATATATATATATATATATATTTTTTTTTTTTTTTTTTTTGCAGATTTTATTTATTTATTTGACAGAGAAAGACATAGCCAGAGAGAGAACACAAGCAGGGGGAGTGGGAGAGGGAGAAGCAGGCTTTCCACAGAGCAGGGAGCCTGATGCGGGGCTCAATCCCAGGACCCTGGGATCATGACCTGAGCCGAAGGTAGACGCTTAACGACTGAGCAACCCAGGTGCCCCTACCTTTCTTATAATTAAAAAAAAAAGTTGGGGGGCGCCTGGGTGGCTCAGTGGGTTAAGCCGCTGCCTTCGGCTCAGGTCATGATCTCAGGGTCCTGGGATTGAGTCCTGCATCGGGCTCTCTGCTCGGCGGGGAGCCTGCTTCCCTCTCTCTCTCTCTCTGCCTGCCTCTCCATCTACTTGTAATTTCTCTCTGTCAAATAAATAAATAAAATCTTATTTAAAAAAAAAAAAGTTGGTAAACATCAAGATCATTAGATTTGATGATATTTATAATGTAAATGAAATCAATCACGAGTGTAAGTAAACTTAATTATTTCCAAAGGGATCGACTTAAGCATAAGGGGTAACATTTATCTTAAAACCATAGCAAAATCACTCAACCCAACACCTATTTCTCCCTTTCTCAAATGGTCTTGAGAAACCAGTTGGTCAAGGGAAAGCATTGCTTCTGGAGATGTGAGTGTGGGTAAAGAGACACTCAGATGTGTGAAGTGTGGGTTGAAAATAGGATGTTGGGTCTGTTTGTATAGTGAGTGAATGAACCAGTCAGAGGTGAGCGAGGGACCTGTTGAAACCATTTGGCTCTTCTCTCACCTCATTTAATACGCAAACCTTACAGCAAGAGGTAAGAAACAGTTGGGTCAGAGTCTGCCAAGTGTGTTTTTTATGTAATGCAGTTATTTTACTCTGTGGTTAATTAATGGGAAACACTTGCATTTTTGTTCCTTAGGCATCTTCGAATTAGATCACACAGAGTACTCAAGCGTAGAGAGAGATAAATTTTATAGCACTTTGCTTCTTACTACATTTATTACAAGGATAGGAGTGGCAGATATATTTTAAATAACTAATATGATATTATAGAAATAACCTGAAAAGACTAGACAGAATTTTAAAATTCAAGTTTTAGGGTGTTGAGCTCAATGCATAATAGTGGTAGAAATCTTCAAAAATAAATTTCCCCAGAAAGGAGTCATGTACTGGTTAAACCAGTAAGTCTGAGGGAGACAGTTTGATATTGAGACAGTCTGTAATCCATTTCTGTATTTGAATCATGAATTAAGGGTGTGAATGAGAAAAAATGGTGTGAATGGATTTCAAACCTCTGGGCAGACATAACCATGATTTTGCATGAAATATAGTCACAAATTTTGGGATCATTTGCATTACTCTGTGCTTAATTAGTGATGTCACGAGAGTACTTTTTTAAATAATTTGTTATAATTTAAAAACATCAGACTTCTATTAAATACTTTCAGGAGAATATTGCATTGGAATGGCATTTAGTTCTGAATAGCTTATTTTATGTACCCAGTTATTCCTAAGAAGTGTAATTTATGCCCCCAGTCCACCCTCATTAGGACCTAAGCTGACCAATGCTTGCTACATGTGAAGCATACCAAATTCCCTCGCATATTTTGGAAGAATGTGAATTTGGGATTTTTATTATTCTTCCCCAAAACATCAATTCTTTTTTTTTTAATGGATTGACTTTTTTTTTTTAAGATTTTATTTATTTATTTGACAGACAGAGATCACAAGTAGGCAGAGAGGCAGGCAGAGAGAGAGGGGGTAGCAGGCTCCCCGCTGAGCAGAGAGCCCGATGCGGGGCTCGATCCCAGGACCCTGAGACCATTTCCTGAGCCCAGGGCAGAGGCTTAACCCACTGAGCCACCCAGGTGCCCCCAATAGAATATTTTAAAATCTATTGTTTTTCATTTCTTTTTATATTCTTTTTCTTCCTAATGGGATATAGTTCCAATCAATTTAACAGTGCCTGTGTGTGTGTGTGTGTGTGTGTGTGTGCGCGCGTGTACTTGGAGAATTAGAGGAGTAGTATTGGAGATCCAACACCTGTCTCAGGGTGTGACTCATTCTATGAGCCATAAGAGTCTTTGCCTATCACTTTCATCATTAATTTATATTTCTTTAATGAATATATAGTAAGTGCCAAATCTATTCAAAGCATTATGCCAGGCACTAGGAATGAAGAGAGGGATAAAGATCTATTCCTTGCTCACTGTCAAATGGGAGAGCAGACTTGCACAGATAACTAAAAATGTCCAAAATTAGAAAATAGCCCAATCTAGTCTTTCCAGGGAAAACTCGTCTTTAATAACCGGGTAGGATTACTACAAATTTATCTTTTAAAACATCAGGTGAAAAAAGCGCAGGCTTCTGCTTATATGGAACTATTTAAATCTAATCAAAATCCAACAATGCCATGCTGGCTTGCATCAAGTTTTCCTTCAGTTATTCATGTTCTCCGAGCTCAGGCACTATGTGCGCATATAAGTATCTATTAGCTAAGTGGCAGAAACAGATTATATCTGTCGCACAGGGAACCGCTCCTGCTCTCTGCACGTCAGCACTTACACGAGGGGCAGAGGGCACGCAGAGGGGGTGAAGCTTGGAAATTAACCTGACACGTTCTCACCTGCTGGGAAACATGGCCGGTGTTCTTCCCAAGAGAAAGCACGTTTCTGAAAAGCAATCATCAGTCCATAATGCGATGACTCCTTTTTCCTCTACTCATTACGTTGAGTGTGTGTTGAGGTCCTACCGTGAGGTAGGAGGAGTTCCTTCCTGAGGTTGGGAATGTGAGCAAGATACCCTCTGTCAAGACCAGAGTCGGAAATCCTTCCAGTAGCAAATCTGCTCAAGTCACAGACATGCGTAAAAGGACTTCATACTGGCCTTTGGATGAAGACCAAGGTCCACGACAGCTGCAAGGCTCTGTAGGACCTGATCATTCCAGCTCTCCAGTCCCTCCTGTAATCTCCCAACCTCTGCCACCCTTGTGTTCTGAAATTCCTTGACCATGCTGTGCGTGCCTCTCTCTGGCCTTCCACGTGCTGTTCCTCGGGCACACGCCATCAGGACGCCTCCTACTCAGCCCTTTCCTCCCTTCCACTCACTAAGCACACACTCTTCAAGCTGTAACGTAAATACCTCATTTCCCCTGACTTGAAGAGCGTCTGCAACAACACGGTCCATGGTCTCGTTGCCCTCTGTGGCTGCAGCCAGCTCACCCTTCCAGCGTCTGCTTAACCAGCGCCAGGCATGCCTGGACGTGATCAAGTTCATTTCTTATTGCATGTCCCCAGGGCCTCGCTCACAGATGGGGACTTAGTGGGCACAGGTGTGTAAACACACATATGCATGCATACATGCATATTTATATATATGTGTGTGTCTAGAGGAATGTCTATATCTCTATCTATCTATCTATCTAGTAGAAACCTTTTATCTTATTCAGAGCTGTAGTCAGATAAATGAAGAAGTTAGTTGAAGGAGGAATTATAAAGACCGGACACGTACCTTAATATTTCAGTTTAATACAACACACATAGGTGTACATTTATTCACCAATCTTTTGATTATAGTGAAAAGTCTTTTTCTTTGTAAATAAGGCTGCGGTTTGGAGTTTTGTGTTGTTTTTCTCGCAAGCTATAATCACAATGCATTGGTCTATGATTTGCATTTTGAAAGACACTTAGCTCAAAGACACACTGCCAATCTACCTGAGTTGCAGAACCTTTTACATTATTTACATCCCACTGCTGACTTTCCCGGTTGTCTTGACTACCCTTAATTTGATAGCAATTTATTTTTAGGGAATTGCTCTCATTAAGTCTTTCATGGAAATAACATAGTTTTCATAGGGTAACTTTCTTTTTACAGTAAATTTGTCAGTGTTTTCAGTATTAAATTAAGTGATGTGATTATGATAAATATAGCTAGCATAAACGGGGTTAGGGACAAACTCAGCTGACTTTTGGCAAATTTATGTTCCTAGCTAACGGGAGCAGAAGCGCTGGGAGTGTCTTTAAACCACTTTAAGCGAGTGTGATCAAGTCCCACTTGCTGTTGGAAAGATTACTGACCCCAGTCTTGAGAGAGTCTATCTTGGTCACACTCCCAACCTCAGGAAGGAATGCATCCTACCTCATGGACTTCTGGAAAGCAATCATCAGTCCACACTGATTATTCCTTTTTGTGTCTACTCATTATACCAAGCCTGCGCTGAGCTCCTACCATGAGGTGGGATGAGTCGTTGCATTGTGGATTAATGATCGCTCTTCGGAAACGTACCTTCACTTGGGAGGAACAAATGTGGGGTTTCAGGGCAGGTGGGAATGTATAGGGTTAATTTCCAAGTTCCACCCCGTCCGTGTTGTGTGCAGACAGTAGGAAAGGCTGATACAACCTTTTTTTTTTTTTTTGCCACTTAGCTAAGACCTAGCTAAGAAGCTTATGGTGGAGGAGGTTGGAGAATTTGAATAACTGAAGGAAAATGTGATGCTGCCAGCCAGGATTGCTTAGCTGGATCGGTTAGTGGGTTAAATAGCTACCAGCTGCCGAGCTTGTTCAGGGCACCCAGGCCATCAGTTAGAATGTCTTGCTCAGTAAGTGGAGAGTGTTAGCGAATCTGGCTGAGTCAGGAGTGCCATTCAAGTAGAAGTCAGTTAAGAGAGACTTCTCTCGTTGTCAAGTAAATATTCTTTAGGCACTAAAAACCTAGAGAGATGAAGCACAGATTAAAATAGGGTATAGAGTACGCGGGCAGAAGGATGTAGAGAGTACAAAGGGAGTGGGACTGTGTATTTAGGGGAGGACCAGGTCCGGAAAACTTGGCTGTGGTGCCAGCTACTGTGGAAAGTTGTGAATGAGATCTCAGTCTGTTTCTTTCACTGGTGATCCTGTTCCTGATTCCAAGACATAAAATATTGTATTTTTTTACAAAAATCAGAATTTTTTTCCTTGTTTTATAGAGTCCTTCCCAAACTAGTTAGAATAAAGGAGGTTTTGCTTGGGTTTGTAAGGCAATGTGAAGATCAGAAAGCTATTATTAGCAATTCGAACTGCAACAGAAAATATTTCCTGTAAGCCATGTTGGAATCTTTTCCAAATGTATTCCCCCCAAGATTTTTGCTAGCTGCCTCCCTCCCACAGGTGTCACACACATATCCTTGAGGAAGATATCACCCAATATACATTCGATTAAAATAGATAATGTGAAGTGTTCCCAAATTGCTTCTTAATAAAAATTACTTCCAGGCCTGGGTGTAAGACGTATGAATAAAGGTGCATTGTGTGAGAATGCTGTAAGAACACAAAATATGATGAGAATTGTAATATTGTAAAAATCCTACAGGAGAATAAAACATTTCTGCTGTTGTGGTCTGTGCATTTCTTCCTGGAGACAGGCATCCAAGGGTTGTGAGATTTGAGTAACTAGTTTTTTGGTTTTTGTTTTTGGTAAAGAATTTATATCTACATTTCAGATAGTTATCACAACCTACATTTGCATATTTCTCTATCCTTAGAAAATTATATAGTCCTATAGGATAAGTGGATAATCCTTTCTTGGATTGCCCTAAGATTACTGTAAAAAGGAGAAAAAATAATTCTGGGTGCATATTACAGATAGTTTGTTGCTGAATACAACGGTAGGGAGCTGAAGCAGAGGAATAAAAATTCACATTAAATAGACTCAGGACATTTCAGAAAATGTAATCCCTAAAAATGAATTTTTGAACAAATGGGAAATGATGAGAAAAAAACAAACAAACCGTAGTCCAAACCATGTCCTGTATTTGGGATAATTCCCTCAGGAAAATTCATATTCAAATTCTGGGACTCAGGTTCCATTTTCTAAATGTGATAGACTCATTCATTTGTGGTCTCAATTTCTAATTGATCATAGATTACAAGAGTGCAGAAATGGAAACTGACATTTAGAAATCCTGAGATTTTAGTGTATAATTCTTGTTAATAGGATTTGAGTTCATGCCTAATTGCATTTATGATCAATGTTCAAGTAGAGGTTATTTTTGCATAAAAAAATTTTTATGCCTAATTAAGCTTTACCAGGGGAAAAAAAATACCAGGAATTTAAACTTTGCTACCATTCTTTTTTAAGGTAGCTTTTATCTGATCTAATTAAAAGTCAACTCTGTCATTCTGAAACCTTAAAGATAAATGTGCTATTTAATTTATCCTGTTTTTTTTTCCTTTTATGGCAGATTAAATACAAAGAAAAATTTGATAATGAAATGAAGGATAAGAAGCATCATTACAATCCTCTGGAAAGTGCTTCTTTTAGGCAAAGTCAGCTTGCCACCGCACTGGTGAGCGATGTAAGTTACTTTGTGATTCGGGAATTATGATTCATAGAAAATTTTAAAAAATATCTTTTGACTCTTGCATTTTCAGAACCCAAGTGTATTGTAATTACTTATACTTAAGATCATGTAGTTTCCAAGTAATTTTAGTTGAAAACACTGAAGCATATTTTCCTGAAGCTTTTTTGAAAAAAAAATGTATTATTGTAAGTTACTATTAATGGTTACTGATTGCTATTTAGTTAATAAGTAGGAATAGTATTGCTAATAAAAACTATTATATGGGATCAAGCGTAGAAATAGATTACAGAGTTTGGCAAAAAAAGTATTGTGTAGTATCTTAAATTAGTGGTTGTGACAATAGTTAAGTCATGTAATTATGCCCAGGAAATTGGGCTTCTATAAAGTACAACCTAGTGTACGGTAGTTTATAATAAAGAGATATTTAGAAATTGCCCTTTGTAATGGCTTATGGGTTGTTTCCCATCCCTTATGTAAATGCTCGGAAATACTTTTTTACAGATTTGATTTCATTCTGTTTTTTTAAAAATAATTAAGTTTCAGTTTACAAGAAAAGATGCCTTAAAATTTTTATTAGAATTAGGCGGAGTGTGAAAATGGAAATGGGGAAAATAGACCCCTTTGCTATAGTTGAAGGACATATGGAGTCCCTTTACACGTATTAAGATGAAGAATTGCTGAACTGTGGCTTTGTTAGATCACTTAAACCTTTCAACTCCTGCCAGGTGGTTGGGACTCAGCATCTCTTACTTTCACTAATGTTTAGTATGTGTTATTTGTGTGCCTTAACTCACTTGTGTTTGTTACCAGCAATTGAAATGGTCTTCTGGGATCACTGGGAATATCAGAACGGCTTCCTTTTCTTTTGTTTTTATCCTGTGTGTGTGTTAAAGTATAAAGCAAATAGAGTTGGAATACACTTAAAGGAACCCAGAGCATGGAGCCTGGGAGCAGGAGGTTTAGAATCAGACAGCTAGGATTTGAATCCGTTCTACCTCCTCTAATACTATCCCTTCATCTTTCTGTGCCTCAGTTTACTTATCTGTAAAATGGAGTTGCTTAAAATACCTCTCCACTAGGGTTGTTGTGGAGATTAAATACGTACTACATGTAAAGTGGTTAGAAAAGTGTTGGCACACAATAAGTGGTCAAATATTTTGTATTAATATTTTAATATTATGAGTACTAATATTATTATATTTTCAAAACAGCTGGTTAAAAAAAAAGTTGGCAATAGGATGAAAAATACTGAAAGCCTTGAAATTGCTCCAAAATGTAATTAAAATACTGTAGTAATTTCTAAAGAATATAGTAGCTGGTATTTTTGTTTCGAAGACAGAGTGCCTATTAAAATTACTTTATTCTTCATAGCAATCACGATAGTAGTGTTGCCTGACATCTCATAGCATTTACCATGTGGCAGGAGCTATTTTAAGTGCCTTTTATAGGTAAGCTCTGTTCATAGGTACAATAGATGGTTGTGGGATGGGGTCCAGATGGCGTTTCCAAAAAAAAAAAATAAAATAAAATAAAATTACTTGATTCTGTGAACATCACTCTTTTAAAATATGTAAACAATGAAAGCAGTTATCAAAATATGTGCAAGTCCCCGGAAGTTAACTTTTTTACTCATTCACTGGTAAACGAGCACCACCTAGTGGCTACATGTATATTTGCCTGTTAATTTACCACTGCCTGGTACTTCATGATGTATTAAAAATTAATGATGGCCATAAGGCAAAAGCACGTTTTTCTTCTCTTAGATGGTATTTTGTTCCATGTTATTTTCATAGGTGAAGTACAAGAAAGACATTCAAAGTATGCACGAGCCAGTCTCAGGTCTCCCAAACCTGTTTTTAGAGCATGCTTTGAAAACCAGCAAAATGCTCAGCGGAGTAAGTCTGTTGGATGGCAACTCAAAGTGCCTTGTGTCTCCACGGAGCCAACCTGCTTCCTCCCAGAGTGCCACGCCTCCCTGAATAACTAACTCATTGGGAAAGTAGTGGCTTGCTTTCTTAAACCCCACCAAAGCTGCGCTCTACGAAGGGGCTTCTCGCTGGCTCTTTAATATCTCTTCAGTGCAAACTCTCTCGTTGAAACAACTATGCTTCAAAGCCCATGGACAAGTGTTCTTTCTGTCTTTCTTCTTCCCAGTTAGATGGAAGCCACTTGGCGGCCAGGCTTAAATCAAGGATCTCTTCTTTTATGCCCTCTGCTCTTTTCTGGAGCAGAGTGTCTGGGATTATCCCAGTAACATACAAAATTGTCTAATTTGTATTTTTCCTGAAAATAAATCCTACATCACATGACACTCTACTTTGAGTCTTGTGAGGGTTTCCCCAGTTTCTTCAGAGCAAATGGGGGAGTGAGTGGTTTTTTCATGCCCTAAGGAAAATATTTGTAGATGCTGCCAAGTGATCATTCCATCAGAATTCACCTCCAGGATGCTGTTTCAAACATTTAATGCGTGTGGATCCTGACTCCGTGGGTTCTCAAAAGTGATGACCGCGGCTCACCTGTGCCCCACTGCCGACTTCTCAGAATGGCTCGTGGTGACGATGAACTATAATTTGACCTCACGTTTTTTCTGCATCTATTTTCATAATGACTCACACGCTCACCCACTTGCTCAGAATTATCCAGATGTATTGAATAGCTGCTTTGGGCCAGGTATGATCAGATGGAAAATTCTGTTGGGCAAGAAATGTGAAAATAATTATCTTCAGGAGATATGCTCACAGTCCTGGATTTAAAAAAAAGAAAAAATCTGTAGTCCAGACCTGGTTCCTGAACTATTAAATAATGAGATACAGCTTCAGTTCAGGTTTAAAAATGTCTGCCTTTGGCTTTGATGTGTTGAAACTTCTGTTCATTATTTGGTAATCTTCCTTTCTCAACTGATGTCATCCTTCTTGAAGTGCATTACGTGTGTAAATAATTCATATTCTCAGAGATTTTAAAGTTAATTAACTGACTTTTATCACTGGTCTTGGGAGGAAAAGCAGTCTATCATTCTCCCTGTCTGTTGGGTGGGCTAGGAGACATAGAGGATTATCAGGCACGGAATTAGACTCTGGTCCAGCACACTTTGTTCATACTTCTTGCCATTGCAAGCCTCCTCTCCCCACCTGGCACACATTCCTCCACTCCTCAAGTGGTCCTTTCAGATTCACATTTTCCTCTAGGACCCATAGGGATGTTTCTAAAAGTTGGTACATTTCTATTCTCGGAGCCTGCTTTCTTCATGTTTACTCTCTGCCATCCCATTTTGATCATTGAGTAGCATCTGCCCTTGACTCTTCTCCATCCGTGCTTGAGTTGAATTTCCTGAGGACATGAGGATTTGTGCGCAAATAAGACAAGAAAAATATCATGGTGGTCACTTAAAAATTTGGTAGTTGGAAGAATACTTGCCTCTCCTAGGCAATATTATCTTCAAGAATACTGACCTTTCTCTTACAATAATGGTGAAAAAATCACAACTTAATACAAATTGTTTCTATCACAGATAGATAGCAGAGAAACTCAGCAAAGACATATATTACATTTATTGTATATACTATTTTAAAAGTTTAAGTCTTGGTTCAGATGGTGCTTTTGTCTAGGTTATAGATATTTTTCCTTCACAGAAAAATTGTGACTGAATAATCACTTCACAGAGAAAGTTTAAGACTCAGATATGTTACCCTGAGGTATCTATTTATTAAAGATGTATGATAATACATTGGCTGAAATTTATTGTACATTAGAATTGCCCTCTTTTAAATTTTAATGTGGAGAGAATTGGAATTTTGCTGATTTATAAAGGCAACTTAATTTTAGCCAAAGATTGAATAAGAAAGTGCTTAATAAACAGACATTCTGCCAAAATTAGTTGTCAGTTGGTTATAAATGACTGTTTTTTAAAGACCTCTAGATGTCTTTGGTATAAATCACCATTTTTTAAAAACACATAGTGTAAGAGTAAAATTAATACTTAGGAGTTTGAACAGCTGTACTAATTAAAGTTTTGAAGGACCATTTTGCCCTGGAAAATAGAGCTTTCAATTTCTTTTATAACTTTGCATTAACGTGAAATATGTATTGCATGTTACTCTGTGTCATTCCCACTAGGAGGCAACAGAGACTATTACATAAGGAAGAGCAAGTCTTGAAAATTCTTTTGCAGATCTTCCTTCAAACAGGTTCTGTTTTTTGTTTTTTAAAGAGCAGTTTCTGAAATTCTCTGCCACTAAAATAGATCACTGGGGACAGTATTTATTGACCTTCCCTGAGTCCATTCCATTATTGCAGGCATAATATCCTGGGCTTTACTAGTTCTGATTTTAACTTGATATGAGTATACTCTAGCGTGTTATGTTTGATTCATAATTATTTTATTTACATATTATAAAATAACTTTTAAGTAAATTATAAAGTCCCTAAGTGTACTGTAATTCTTTGAGGTTATTTAACTAGCAGAGGAGCCGAAATTTAGAATCTGTTCTCTTCTTGACAAGATGTACTATGGGAACATTTTCATGAGCTTCCTGGGGTGTTTTACTCCCTCACTTTATTCTGCCTAGAGTTTTGGGAGACACATGTCTTCGTACTCTAATATCCCAGAAGTGCCTCTGGGGACTATTGCTGTGTCCCCATGGAACGGTGGTTCTCGTATGCATCCTTCCAGCCTCCCCATCCCCGGCTCTGGGCCTCTTCCTGGTTCACTCTCAGATCCCTGGAGCATCTGCTAAGACGGGAAGGTCAGCTCTGTTCCAGCCAGCTCTTTCCTGCTCCCTTTCAAATGTGGCATACCTCTCCCTACATCCTACAACCCTGCCATTTTCCCTGAAATCCTCACTGCTGAATGAGCAACCAGCTTTGGCTCAAGTCTTGAGTCTTGGAGAGTTACCATTTACCTCTAGAAGTGAACTAACGCAGTGTCCAGTCTCCAGTGAGAGAAGTTACAAAGCAGTTTTTGTTTCATCGTGGCCTGTTGTCCTTGGTGTCCTTCGGTTGCCAGTTTTAGCACCTCTTCCAAATTCACCACTTTGTCTGTGTCTCTAAATCGTAGTCCTAATCCAATTTCTTCACCTTAAAAATTCAACGGACTATACCCAGACCCCTCTGTTTCTCTTCCAGGTATCTCCTACCCTCTCTTTTTAGGAAAATTAGTTGAATTAATCCTCATTCCCTTATTTTCCTTATGACCTTTCAGTCTTCCTCAAGGCTGAGCCCTCGCGCGGAACTTCTTTCCTTTACTCGTTCTTTTTTCTTTTCTCCCTTTACTTCTTGGAGACGCTATCAAACACATTTCTGTTCTAGGGTAAGCTCTGAACAAATCACCTTTATTTTGCCCACCTTGCTTGTTCACATGAGTCCCGTCGCTGGTTTTTCCGTTGCCACTCCCCAGCATCTTTTCATTGTGCTAAAGCTAATCGTGCCCTGTTCCTCTAGGGTGTCCCCCATGGACCACCTCGAGCTGCTGGTCTCTGGTGCTTTGCCCGCTTCCCTCAATGACCGAAATCCGCAAGGGCAGCAATGAGACTTGTTAGCTTTGCAGCTGTTGTTGGTTTGTTATTTTTCAGTTTGCGCTCCTACGTATTGACCGTTCTAATGGGTCTCTTTTATTTTGAATGTATGTTCATGTTCTCTATTTTAGCACGAGTATAGAAAGCTTTTTGAGGAAAACAAAGGAATGTATCATTTTGACGCGGATGCTGCTGAACACCTGCACCATAAAGGCAATGCCACGCTCCAGAGCCAGGTGTGTGCCCCTCCCCCACACCCATCCAGACCCTTCACCCACTCACTGCCACACACCTCCCCCAAGAAGGGGGAGCAGAGCCTACCCCCTGAGGAAGTGAGCATCGCTTCGGAAAAAATCTCAGACGCTGCTCTCTGTGACTGGGGTGGGAGAGCAGGAACCATGTTTCCGTGTAAAAGCATTTCATAAAATAAGTTACTTCACACAATTTTAAACTTACAGTATATCAGTTAATTAAACCATGATCAAATCTCATGATAATTTCAGTTTTCGTAGTGTACTAATTTGTCATCGTGAGCTGCAAAATTAATTTTCCAGGTGCCAAGTTTATTAGAATTTCTCAGATCAGTTAGAAGTGTTATTAAAAATTATCTTACATTAATGTTTCTTTCAAGTATAAAATTCTGTGTATTCCCTGAAAGAAATTAAAAAAAAAAAACCTTCCCTGTGAACTGTTTAAGGGTGTTATCTATACATTTTTTAATTCTGAGTTTCAGTAGTTGCAAAAGATGTCATTCCAGCATCTACTAAAATATAATTTTACATCACTCCATTAAATGTATCCTGTGGAACATAAACTCCTTAATGATTTGATACCCATCTTCATTTTAAAAATAAACAAATTGGCTATCCTTTAAGGTTTGGAAACCTACATTTTTTTTTCTCTTTGTATTCTTACTTTTTTTTTTTTTTTTAAAGATTTTATTTATTTATTTGACAGAGAGATCACAGTAGGCAGAGAGGCAGGCAGAGAGAGGGGAAGGGAAGCAGGCCCCCTGCTGAGCAGAGAGCCCGATGCGGGACTCGATCCCAGGACCCTGAGATCATGACCTGAGCCGAAGGCAGCGGCTTAACCCACTGAGCCACCCAGGCGCCCTGTATTCTTACTTTTATTTATTTAATTTTTCCTACAAAGTTTTATCCTCGCATATGTTATTACAGATCCTAGTATGTTACTACACTTCAAACACTTTTATGATCACTCTGTCATACTTCTCTAAAACAAAAATAGGCCTACAAATAGGAATTTAAAAACCTGTTACATTTCCTGCTACCACAAAGTTCTAAGTATTGAACAACTACTTTTGGATTTAATCATTATTAGAAGTGCTATTACTACATAAGTTAAGAAACAATTTCAAAAAATTATTTATACATAAGAATTTTATTTTATTATTTTTAGAAGAAGATTTATATTTATTTGACAGAATGATAGAGAGCACAAGTAGGCAGAGTAGCAGGCAGCGGAGGTGGGGGGGGAAGCAGGCTTTCCACTGAGCAGGGATCGTGGTGTGGGAGCTCGGTCCCAGGACCCTGGGATCATGACCCGAGTTGAAGGCAGCCATTTAAACCGCCTGAGCCACCCAGGTGCCCCACAAATAAGAATTGTAATGAAGATGCATTTCTGAATGAAATGAATCATGATCAATACTTTTTTGTGAATGTAATTCTAAAAGACATATATTGCTAACAAAAAGCTGATCACTCTGACACCTTATATGTAATTCTAGTTTCTGTTATTAGGAATTAGAAAATATAGATCCTTTTACAAACTAAAATACGAAAGAGGTTGGTTGTAACTGAAATAAATAATTCATGATATGATATTATTAAATAATGCAGGGCAAAACTGAAAGCAATTACATAAAATCTCTCTGTGTGGGTGTTACTCAGTGTCTGTGGAAGAAGACAATAGTCCCAGAGAACACTGTCTTCCCTTTGAAAGAAAGAGAATCACACCTGTGTTTTCCTCCTTGTTCATGATTTTCTGATAGACATTCGAAGGCATCACAGGGATCTGTCTCTATGTATATATGTGTGTACCATTAGTGTATACATATTAACCCCATGTATATGAGATATATCTATATATCCGAGCAATTTAAATAATTCATCCAAGTCCTAGAACTGCATTTAGTAGTTCTAAATTATTTTAGTTCACAAATATTTCTGTATATTACCTGTTTACTTCTTTTGTATGTCATTTAACACAGGGAACCCAGTGACCAACCCAAATGGCCAGAATAATACAATGTTAGAAACTAGGATGATTAATTTCGGATGTATTTATTTTATTTTTCTCTATTGGTACAAGGGCTTGTGAGCTTTATGTGCTTTTTATACTTTTTTTCAATGCAGGTTAAATACAAAGAAGAGTATGAGAAAAATAAGGGGAAATCAATGCTTGAATTTGTTGAGACACCCTCATATCAAGCTTCAAAGGAGGCTCAGAAGATGCAGAGTGAGGTGAGTCCCTTTGATGTTATGAACTTTTTTTTTTTAAGTTTATTTATTTTTAAGTGATTTTGTGTCCAACATGGGGCTCAAACTCAGGACCTTGAGATCAAGAGTCACATGCTCTCCCAAATGAGCCAGCCAGCTGCCCCTGTTATAACTGTCTGATGCGCATTTGGTGTTTCAGCATTTGAAAGGAACCAGCGAAGTGATTCAGAATGTTGAATGGGTCTAGAGGAAAGCACACTGCCCAGGAAGGCCAGGGAATCCCCGTTCTAGATCTGGCATCTTGTCTGGGTCTTTGACATTCTGTGGCCTTAAGTTTTTCTCATTTGGCAAATACAGTATCAGGCCAGGTGAGCTCTTTGAAACTGCCCTTTCACATTCTATGATTACAAAGTTGACACTTTCAGGTTGTGTCCGTGTAAAATTATGATGAGCAGAAAGAAAATGAAGAGCCAGGTTGCTCTATTTACCTTTTTTTTTTTCAGTGACAGTAGAACTCTGTGCTAAGCAGTTTGCTAAAAGATTTATATATATCTCATTTAATCCCCTCAAGGTAGTGATGCTAGGTGGGCATATCCCTCAATTGATAATCATCTACTGATTAACGGTCTTGTCTGAAATCCCATATCCAGTAAATGCCAATGATTTAGGACCTGGTCAAATCATGAGTGATTCTCTTTTTTCTGTTCCTTTACTTGGTTGATTCTCCCCACAGTCCTCCCACACCCCAAACAGTGACAACAGAAGTTTTAAAATACCAAGAGAAAAGAGCAGTTAAGAATTTTTTGTACGTATGCATTCCATGTTCTATTTAAAATGATGCCGAGGGACGCCTGGGTGGCTCAGTTGGTTAAGCAGCTGCCTTCGGCTCAGGTCATAATCCCAGTGTCCTGGGATCAAGTCCCACATCGGGCTCCTTGCTCGGCAGGGAGCCTGCTTCTCCCTCTGCCTCTGCCTGCCTCTCTGTCTGCCTGTGCTCGCTCTCTCTCCCTCTCTCTCTGACAAATAAATAAATAAAATCTTTAAAAAAAAATAAAAAAAAAATAAAATGATGCCGAATTATATCCAGATATTGCCCGAATGGTTTTGCTTCATCCTAGTGAGATTTCTTCTGCTCTTTCCTTCCGTACATTTTTTGGGACCAGACACCAGACAGAGAAGGTTTTCTCTGCCAGTACCCAGATTCTGTGGGTGCACCAAGTTATTACCTCAAAGAGACAGAAATAGTGGAGAGCAGATCAGCCGATTACGGCCCCACGCCAGGTGTGCTCTGTGGGCACGATCTTGTCTATTCTCCAGTCACAATAAAGACCAAAACAGGGAGAAATGAGAACTTCCGGACAATGAAACTCTTATAGGAATTTTGAAAACAGCATATGTGCTATTTGTTGTTATTTATGCTGCTGTGTGTTATAATTCCTCTTTCCAGGGAAAGGGCAGTCAGACATTACGGGGCTTTGTTGAATTGTCCAAGTTGTTTAATTGTGTCTTCAGGCAAGAAAAGAGAAAATGGCTTGTTTTGTCATATCTCATAGCTTCTGAAGTTCGACCAAGAAATAAGTGAATATTTTGACGAAATTAGCTGTTTGTTTTAACTGAATTGGCAGAGAGGTTAATTTGGTCATAGTTCAGAAGCCTGACAACAACTTACATTTAATGGGAGAGCTTTTATGGGACTATCATTGTCTTAGTTTTGGCCGCTATTAACCAAGTGCCACAGACTGGGGGGCTTAAACAACAGACATTTATTTCTTACGGTTCTGGAGGCTGGAGGTCCGAGATCAGGGTGCCAGCAGGTCAGGATTCTGGAGAGACCGTCTTTGGGGTGCCTTCTCGCAGCCTTCTCACGGTGTCCTCCTGTGGAGGATAGTGGAGAGGAAGCAAACTCTCTTGCGATGAGTTTGAGGGCACTAACCCCATCGCGAGGGCTCTACCCCCATGAGCTCATCTGTCCTTATCACTTTCCAAAGGCCCCACCTCCAAATGCATCACTTTGAGGGTGGGGTGGGGTTTCCACGTATAAATTTTGGAGCAATACAGACATTCAGTCCATGTCACCTTTTCTGCATTTCGAGAATCGTATGCAGAGTACTGTGCCCTTACCAGGTGGGGAGCTGGAAGGCAGCCTCTGGGTTGAGCCTCCCGGTGGAGCCTCCAGAACTTGTGGCCTGTGTCAGTTGTCCCCAGGCTCTCACTGATAGTCAAGTGTCATCCTTCAAGGAGAAGATGGGCACCTTCAGACTGGGCTTTCTGTCTTCTTGCCGCCAGCCCCAGGCTATTATTATTCAGGTGTTTGGGCTACATCTTCTTGTCTTACTCATAGAGGGACATGTTCCCCTGTTTTCCGCTCTTTGATCCTCTTTGTACTTTCTCTTCTGAAGGCTGCCTTTTCCCTCCCCTTCTTTCTCCCCATGGCTCCAGTACTCAAACCGTCCGTGGTAAGTCTTGGGGAAGCATGTCGGGAATGCACATCCCCACGCCGCTGCCTCAGGAGGTCCTCCATGAGTTGGCCAGTAGAGACTGGGAATCCTGCTTAACAATATCCCAGGAGCTTCTGATGTCGGTGGTTCCACAACCATACTTTGAGAAACACAGACTCATTGAAGAAAACGACTGTTCCCCTAACTTAAAGTCATAAAAACCAGATGGATTTAAACAAACAAACAAGCCCAAAATATATAGATAATCTGCCTCTCAGAGATGCAGTGGGCAAAGTAGACCAAGTTGTTTTTCTTTATATGAAATGCTTAGTTGATTTTTTTTCTACTGGGGATAGACCCTCGAAAGAGGAAGATCCCCAAGACCAAATTTCACTATACAGATGACAGGGCCTTCAAGAATACCTTCTGAAAAAGTGCTGTTGTTTCTACATAGACATGTTTCCTTGTGCTGATCTTGGGAATCTGAGAACCAGCGCTTTGCTTTTACAAACATTGCTATGCCTACGTGGTACAAAATGAAAATAAAATGTCGACAACTGAAAAAAACAAAACAAAACAACAATAACCCCCCCAAAAAACCCCACCCCAAATCAGTCAAATGAACTAATCGAGTCCTTCTGGTTGGCTGTTTTGACATCAGGTGCCAACAGCTTTAAGGTTTAACTGTAGTAATGTATTTATTATATGCTACAGAATTCGACTACATCGGGGACTATGTGGGCCTTTTGTTAATATTGGCTTTCAATTTTTGCTGTTCTGATTTCTGGTATTGTCGCTAAGGGGAAATTATCCTTTGCAGGGGCTGACACATGTTTTCCCTTTAATTATAGCCTCTGGCTATTAGATTTTTAGGCTCAGCAGTTGTGTTTCTGCTCAGCAGGGCTTGAGGAGAGAGAAACCTTTCAATAGAAAATATTTTTGGCCCAAATTTATACTACAAAGGCTAGAAATGTAAAATATCTAAAAATCATAGTCAGACCGAGGTTGATGTGAAAGATGCGTTTAGATATAGTACCAATGAAGTGGACGCAAAGAGAAACGTCTGGGTTACAGATGCTTTTTATTCCTACGAGGTAAGCCTGATGATGAGTTTCTTGAGCCTACTCTGGGGAAAGCTAAGTGTGTATGATGTCGAGGGTGGTCACTCATGTTTCTGTCAGGCCTATAATTATGCTTCTCTCACATTTCTTCGAATGCCAGATACAGGTTTAATCAGTATGTTTTCTAGAAGAAATCTCCAAATCTGGCTTTGCAAATTTCTTTGTCTTCTGTTTCATAAAAAAGATACTTAAGTTTTGTTTGTTTGTTTGTTTGTTCTGGTCAATCAACCTTCCTTAATGACTTATTTCAGCAAGATAAATTTTTCACCGGAGAAGGGTTTCTTGAAGTGGATGATCTGAAATAAATAAATATATAAAAATTTTTATTTTTGCTTTTTTAAGAAGACATTTTTGGCCTGGAAATACCCTAGCTGCAGCCTTATAACTGTATAATTTCAGTTAGTTCCACATAAAGAAGTGGGCGGTTTCTCATTGTTCTTCGGGAATATCTATAGTTCCTTTAACTCAGAATGTTCTCAGTGCAACGTATTAATCACTTTGTTAAATTTTAGTGTTTCCAGGACATCTCTTGTGACCTTTTTTTTTTTTCTTCTTTCCTGTGGCTTTCCACAGATCATTTGTTAAATAGTTGTATGTGACATAAATGTAGGAGAGCCAACAACCACCTCTCTGATCGTCCCTCGCGGTTTGGGAGAATTTCTTTACACAATTACCTAACTCTGTAATAGGTAGATTATGAACCCAAAATGGCCTTTGGTTTTGCATTAATAACAATCTCCTGTAGAATTTATATTTATTATCTTTGTGATGTAATGTGAATAAAACACTTAGCTGGTAAAATGTAGGCTTTTGTGTGTCCGATAAATACTTCACTTGGATGGAGATCTTTGTTATTTAGAGAGACTGTTTTTACAGTCCTGAGGTGAGAGTTACATTGGCTTTCAAGTCCATGGGTCAAATGCTGGAATTGAGGGATTCTTAGCCAAAGGGTGGCCAAGAATGTCGAAGGGGCAGGTGAGGGTACGGATGTCCGCCCTTCACAGTCACCCTCTGCCCCTTTCACTTCCTAGCTGAGAACTCTTTCCTAGAGAAGAATTTATCAGCTTGAAGATAAGACTCCTCACAGTATACCTTGATGTAAAGGTGGTAGAGAAACAGTTTCAGGGCCAAAATCATTAAAGGAAGACATGGAAGCTGCAGCGTGAGATGGTCTTTGCCACGTTCACAAAAGGCTTCCAGCGAAAGGGGTGATGAGAACCTCAACATTTATGCTCCTAGGCTTTGAATGGCTTTCCACACGGCCAGACTTTCTTCCAGTGGATGGATCCACCCTGTTAAGAATGAACCAGTCCAGGGATTCTCAAATAACCCACTTCATTGGCTTTCCTCTCCAGTCAGGCTGGAGTCAAATAGTGACCGTTTGATAAGGTGTTCAGCAGCGTTACTCTGCTTTCCCAGAGGCAGCTGGTCCTTGATGATTCTTCTTTTGTTTGGTAAGAATTCTAAAATTTACAGTAAATTTGGAGTGATTTCCTTCCTTGTGGCTGTGAAGACTCCAAGGTGGTAGGATTATATAAGGCAAACCTCAGTTTTGTTCTGGGAACTCTTGTTCTGATACCTTTCTGACAGTGATGAGTATTTTCTAAATTTCAAATTATGTGGTCTTATTTAACAGAAAGTTTACAAAGAGGATTTTGAGAAGGAGATTAAAGGAAGGTCATCACTGGATTTAGACAAGACTCCAGAATTTTTACATGTAAAGTACATCACCAACCTTCTGAAAGAGGTAGGGTCTTGTGATTTACTATTAAATATTGTGAAAGAAAACTAAAGAAATAACCCAGGAAATATTTACTCCAAAATTCCCTACTAACTGGGATGTTAATCTATTCCTCTTTCTCTCGTTTTGACCTTTATGAACAGAATTTTTCATTTTCATTAACATTTCCATTTAAATGGAAATTCACATTTCCATTTAAAGTTGGGGGAAGAAATCACCCAGAGTTTCTGGAAAAACTTGAAAAATATTCTGACTCTGTGTTTGTACCTCAGAAGCTCTGTAGACAGTTTTATAGCAGTTTTTTTTTTTTTTTAAATTCTGACTATGGGTGAGGCAAACTTCATTCTTTCAAATTTAGTTATTCAAAAATGCATTTTTGAACCAGCGTTTTCTGCAACTCTCCTGTAGCATTCTCGGGAGTCTGATCATCAGAAATGAGGGGCTCAGATGTGAAGGTCTGGGTAAATGACACATTGTTTCTGAGTGGATTGTGTTCTAAGCAGGGGAAATATTTAGCATAGAGAACATAGGGACTCACATTGATTTTTTATTTTACTCTCAGCGGGAATCTGCTCCCCTCCCCCCCAAGTTGGTGCATTTTGGCTCACGATATATTACATTTGCTGAACATTAAGGTCTTCAAACCAGCAATTAAAAATGTCACGCTCATAGTCCATCCCTTTTAAAGTTTCTTTTTCTTTTTCTTTATTTTTCTATTTTTTTTTTTTTTTTTTTTTTTTAGTGGCTGAAAAGTAACTCGGAGCTCTTCGAACTCCCTGTTTAAATAGAGTCTCTTTACATATAAGGGGAAGTATTACAGACCTTTTCACCCTGAATTTTGACTGAAGAAGCTACTCCTGAAAGAAATATCTTAAATCAGTGAAATAAATTCGAGTACGATTCTGTACATGAACTTCCTTAATAACTGAATGCCAACTGGCCTTTACCGTTTAACTGCTTTTAGAAATTTAATGTGCCTCGCTGTTGTAAAGTATGTTGGGCTGAAATGGGCATATGGTTTACGCAAGAGTGCTTTTGCTGTCCTACATTTTCTCACTCCTAGTTCCTCTCGAACTTTTTGAAGTCGAAGTCTAATCAAATGGCCACTTCCTGCTATTTTCTTTCCTTTACAAAATATGCACATTTTATATGAAACTTTGAAAGGAGACTCTCTTTTATCATTTACATGCAAATGGAATGTTAGATCCAGTTTAAGGTCCATAAATGACATTGACTGTCTCTTTTATTTCTCTTTTTGAAAGAATCTTATTTTAGGTGTATTGATTCAGAATGTTTGCATCAGGATAGTAAAAAACCCATAAGACTATGATTAAAAAATCTTTTAATTCAATTTTAAAGAAGTCTAATTTTAAAAAAGGAACTCTCAGTGACTTAATGAAATTAAAACTTTTCTTTCTAAGTATATGCACTTAGCTTTAAATTGTCTTTGCGTTTTTTCCTTTATCATGGTTTTTACATTTATATTGCCATTTAGAATGTTCAAAGTATTGTTTTATACTTCCATTTCATTTGATTCCCCCAATTGCCCTTTAACATCAGTATAATAAGTATTTTTATTTTCATTTTGCCTGCGCGTGTGGAAATCAAGGCTCAGTTACTTAAAGTCTTTTGAAGGTCACATGTCCAAACAAGTGAAAGAATTCCTACTTTCATCCAGGTCATTTGACTCCAGAGCTCTTTCCAAAATTACATTCAGGTCATTACAGTGTCTTCTAGACTATTAGTTAAGCAGAGGACTAGCTAATTTAATTATACTGGACAAAGAGAAAATAACATCAAATGAACCCTAGAATTTACTGGACTATAACTTCTTATTATTAAAGGAAACCTCATCTTTTATCTGGCAAGTTAGTCATAAGTGCAACTCCGTTGAATTGGATCAAGATATATATTGTTTTCATAATACATTTACTAGGGAAAAAAAAGAAATTCATTAGCAGAACAAAAACCTCAAGTTATATATGGGTATTAGTGGAGACATTTGGATCTACTTAAAATATAATATTAAAATGGATGACATTCAAACTATGTATTATCAATCTGTAGGAAATTATTTGGTTTTATGAATCTGAATAAAGTTGATTTTTTTTAAACTTTCGCTACATCAATCCTTTTGATTTTGTAATTTCCAATTCTTTCTCAACTATGGTCTTTTGGTGATTCATATTTTATAGACAGCTTTCAAAGAAATACTTCAGATAATTAATAAGAAGCATCCATTCCTAAGATCTTCCTCACCACTTAAAAGGAAGACATCTTTTTAAAATATGGCACCAATATGGTACCAAATATACTGGAAGTCAGGATGAAAGGGAAAATCCTGATAAAATTGGAAGCCACTCTAAACATGACTAAAAGAGAAAATAGAGTCTCTGTAGAAAATTAGGAGCATAAATACTCAGGAGTCTGATTCCTAACTTCCTAGAAATATTTTCTCCTTTCTTTGGTCTCTAGAAAGCATGTGACATGGTATATCAATTAAAGGGTATCCCAGAAATTTTTGAATTGTCATGTTCTTGTCTCATAGAAGGAATATAAGAAAGATCTGGAAAATGAAATAAGAGGCAAAGGAATGGAACTTAACCCAGACGTTCTTGATATTCAAAGAGCAAAACGTGCATCTGAAATGGCTAGTGAGGTAAGTTTATTTATTTAGCAACTGAAAATGTATGAATTTTCAGCTGACTTCCTTGTCTGTAAATTTTTTTCAAAGATTTATATACATTCTGTAACTTTTATGTGCCAGGTGGTAATAAGTAGCTATTCCTAGTAGTCATTTTCCAGTCAAGGAATTAAAGGAAAAAAAAAAAGAAAAGATATTCACCATCTCCTTTCCATGTGGTATGAGAAAAATGACCATTTCCGGGACGCCTGGGTGGCTCAGTTGGTTGGACGACTGCCTTCGGCTCAGGTCGTGATCCTGGAGTCCCGGGATCGAGTCCTGCATCGGGCTCCCAGCTCCATGGGGAGTCTGCTTCTCCCTCTGACCTTCTCCTCGCCCATGCTCTTTCTCACTGTCTCTCTCTCAAATAAATAAATAAAATCTTAATAAAAAAAAATTTAAAAAAAATGACCATTTCCCCCTTGCAGAGAAAAAAATGTGTTTAATAAACTAGAATAATTATAGGAGATTCAATTTGAATTTTTAAGGAAGTAAAAGGCAGAGGATTGGGAATGTGTATTACAAGCTCTGTCAGTTACTATGGTGCAGGTCATGTGCTCTCCTGCTCTCTACCCAACGGAGCCCCCACACCGTGCATCCACTGCTCAGTGAGCCCACATAAAGCTCTTTATGAAGTGAGAGTGACTTTGCTCACTGTGCATGGAATTTGTGGGGAGGAATGAAATGCCCCTGAAGAGCTCGGTCCTTTCATCCTTGTGTTATGTCATTACTTTGGTATCAGATAATGACCCTGTGCTTTGAGGAGAATCTAGCTGAACTGAGCAATGAGAAATGGAAAGTTGTGTCCCCATAGGTTCATAAACTGAGGTAATCATGATGATGGTGATCCTATAGGCAGGCTGAAGATGACAGGGACCCAACTCAAACTGGGTGAAGCAACAAAGGGAATGTTTTGGCTTATGAATAGAGAAGTCAGAAGTCAAGTTTCCGGGACGCCTGGGTGGCGCAGTTGGTTGGACGACTGCCTTCGGCTCAGGGCGTGATCCTGGAGTCCCGGGATCGAGTCCCACATCGGGCTCCCAGCTCCATGGGGAGTCTGCTTCGCTCTCTGACCTTCTCCTCACTCATGCTCTCTCTCACTGTCTCTCTCTCTCAAATAAATAAATAAAATCTTTAAAAAAAAAAAAAAGTCAAGTTTCCTTCAGGTTGGAATCCAAAAGACGTCTCTCTTCCTTCCTTTCTCAGTTCTGTTGTCTTTATTGCTTCAACCTTAGGAAGCTATCTCCAAGTGATGGCTCATCCTAACAGTAGGATAACTCCTATCCATTCCAGTAATCCCAATAGGAAGTGAGCATCTGTTTCTTTCTTCCTTCCTTCCTTCCTTCCTTCCTTCCTTCCTTCCTTTCTTTCTTTCTTTCTTTTTTTTTTTAAGATTTTATTTATCATCTGACAGAGAGAGACACCGAGAGAGGGAACACAAACCGGGGGAGTGTGAGAGGGAGAAGCAGGCTCACTCCTGAGCAGGGAGCCCGATGCAGGGCTTGATCCCAGGACTCTGAGATCATGACTTAAGCCAAAGGGAGATGCTTAACCAAATGAGCCACCCAGGTGCCCCTGAACATCTGTTTCTTATATTTACAGCTAAGGTCCTAGGATTGAATCTCACTGGATCAGCTTCTATCCTGTGTCTACTTCCGCCCTAATCATTGTGTCTAGGGCAGAGGAGTGTATTGGTATGGTTCTCGTGATCCCTCCTCGGTTGTTTAATTCCATTCTAAGTGTAAAAGATTCAAGGCTTGCCTGGGTGGCTTTGTCGGTTAAGTGTCTACCTTCAGCTCAGGTCAAACTCCTGGAGTCCTAGGATCAAGCCCCATTTTGAGCTCCCTGTTCATCAGGGAGCCTGCTTCTCCCTCTTCCTGACCCCTGCTCACTCACTCTCTTTCTCTCTCTCTCAATTTCAAATAAATAAATAAATAGTCTTTAAAAAAAATTCAAAATTGTTATGTGTTTAAAAAAATTTTATCATCATCTTTGGCCATATCCGTGTTCTTTAAATGAACTAAAGAATTGAAAACCACTATGATGTCTTTGGCTAATATTGACATCACATGTCCCTAAGTTAGTAATTCTGTACAGATTCTTCTGTTATGGTGACATGTACAGCCCACATTCAGAGGTAGATCTTGTAATCACTTGTCGGCAATACCTGGAAAAATCATTTTAGACTCTCAATGGCGGAGTCTGTCTAGATACAGCTGCATGGCACTATGGGGGCAGCAACAGCAGTAAGTCAGCCTTAGCCCTACAAGTACAGGAGTAAAAGACCAAAAGAAGCTATCAGTTATTGAACACCTACTATGTGCTGAGCACTATACTATATGCTGTCTCATTGCTCCTCAGACGGCTGGTGCCTGGAGGAATTATTGCCCCCATTTTTCAGAGGAGTAAACCGGAAAGGTTACACATTCCCAGTGTCACACAGCAATTGAGTACTGTGGTCTCCAAATCAACCTTCTTTCTATGGCATTAACTCATCGAAACCTGCCTTCCTATCCCCCAGCCCCTAACACAGTTGTCAGTGAAGCTTCTCAGCATGTGTAGTAAAAACCTCAAAGCTTCACATACCCTTTTCCAGTGAGAATGGTGATACCCTTCTAAGCAGTCCAGAAAACTTAGTTCTGGGTGATCATTTCATAGTACAAAGTAAAGTGTGTTTTCTTCTTCTTCTTCTTTTTTAATATGGTCAGCAATTTTTTGGTATCATTGATCACAGATACAGGTTTGTCCTTAGAGTGTCTGAATATTATAAAATGCTGGTTTTTTGTTTGTTTGTTTGTTTGTTTGTTTTTTACAGAAAGAATATAAGAAAGACCTGGAGTCAAAAATTAAAGGGAAGGGAATGCAAGTTGGCACTGACACCCTTCAAATACAGCATGCCAAAAAAGCTGCAGAGATAGCTAGTCAGGTTAGTCGAGTGAATGGTACAGATGTCTTAACACCTGTATTTCAGGGGGCTCCTGGGTGGGTTAGTCGTTAAGCCTCTGCCTTTGGCTCAGCTCATGATCTCAGAGTCCTGGAGTCAAGTCCCGTATCAGGCTCCCTGCTCAGCAGGAAGCCTGCTTCTCCCTCTCACACTCCCCCTGCTTGTGTTCCCTCTCTCGCTTTCTCTCTCTCTGTCAAATAAATAAATAAAATCCTAAAAAAAAAAAAAAAAAACCCTGTATTCGGAACTTCACAAATCATATTAATCTCCCAATTAGTACATGGAGTTTCCCAAAGCTTTGTGATTAGTTTAAAAGTTTGGAATGGAGACCATTCCAAATCAGCATGTTTGTTTGAAAATGTTTAGTTCCGGCTTTACTCATTTCCTTTAAATATATCAAAGAAAACTAGGGGGAGGGCATTTTAATAGAACACACACACACAACACACACACACACACACACACACACAAACACCCATACCCCCTCTTTCTTATCTTATCCTGGGAATACAACAAATTTCACATTCATCTGGGCTATAATAAATGTTTTCATGCTATGTTTTCTTTAAGGATAGGTCATGTGCCTCTCCGTACATCTGCGTTTCCCACTTTCTGAACAGACCTTGAAAATCACATATTGAGACTCTAGCCTGACAGTGATAACCATTTCTGTATGATTTGGTTGCACGTTCTGAAAATACCCCATTGACCTCACCATCATGCTGGAAATTCCTACCGGGTTAGCATTTCGGTCATCCTGAATGACCGTGTTCTTTCATCTAATATTTTCCTCTTCATGGAATGCATGTAACAGCAGGATATTAATTTAGAAGTTTTGGCTTAGAGGCTATGATATGATAAAGAACAGATAACAACGTTGTAGGAGTCAGACCATAAATGTGTAGTTTTTTGAAGGCAATATCCCAGAACCAGTTCCATACCTCTGGAACTCCTCCAGAAATTTCGAGAATGTACGAGCTTCACTGGAGTAGAGGGTATTTGGGAAGAGCTGATTTTGTGAGAAACATTTGTAAAGAGAATTTTGCGGAGAAGGCTAAGGAGTGCTGCCCACTTACCTCAAGGCTGGTTGGGGGGTGTTTCGTGGGGCTACTCTGAGAGCTGTAAGGTAATGTGTTTGCAGTTAGGAAGAGCTGGCTCAGGGCTGACTCCCCGCAGGAAATCTGGAGGGTGAGAGGGAGCTGATTAAATGCCCTCTAGTCTGCTGCTGCGTTGGGATCTGATTACATCCCCAGGGTTAGGGTCTGGCCAGGGGAATGGAAGGGTCATAACTGGTTTGGGAAAAGGATCTGGAGATGGCATAGGAGTCTTGAGCAATAGAGGTTTTATTTAGAAATGACAGAGTTGGGGGGGATGCATACTGAACAGGCCCTTGAAAACCTCCTTTGACTTGACCCCTCCTTCCATTCTCCTGAAATATAGCCATTGTTGCAGATTTGTTGTAGAACCTTCTGGATCTATTTTTATGTGTATATAGATAAACATAACACTTATGTACACGTAGACTTAAAAAGTCCTTAAATACCATGTTTTTTTTTCCCCATACTTGGTTTCCTCACTTAATATTATAGACCTTTTTCCATATTACTTCATATAGTTCTACCTCATTCTTATAGCAAAATTGTTTCATAACTTAGATGTGAATATGTAGCCATTTACCTTTTGATGTCTCATAGGCATTACCACATGTAAATGACATGTAAAATGTAGTAACAGGATCTCAATATTAATACAATAAAACCAGAAGGCTTAATTTTTCCCCGGATCTGCTTTCCTTTTCCACTCCCTTCTTAGCAAATGTCATCAGTGAGATATCTGAAGTAGCTTGGATTCTTCTCATCAGCAACTTTTATTGACTCTGCCCCAAAAATGATTTCTAAATCCATCTACTTCTCTCCACCCTAGTCCAAGCTACCATGTTTGTCACCTAGATCCCTGCAATGGCTTCTAACTAGAATTCTGCTTCCATTATTGTCCTCTTCATAGCCATTCTTTACCCAACAGCCAGAACCATCCTTGAAAAATTACGGTAAATTATGTTAGTCTCACTACTTAGAACTCTCCCATGGTTTCCAGTTATGTCCAGTATAAATGCCCCACTCCTTGCTGCTGCATTCAGAGACCCTCTTCTGCCATTCTCATCTTATTCCCCTCTTCCCTTGCCCATTATGATTGTGCTCCAGCCTCACAGACTTGCAGTCTCTGCAGAGTGCTGTTTTCTTCTGGAAAGTTCTTTCCCTGGTCTTTGCCCAGTTGTTCTTTCTAGTTATTCATTGCTTAGATGTAATGGTACTTTTTAATGGTGGCCTCCTTGGGATTCCAAGTAACTAGCTATTTGAAACTATCAAACTATTACTTATAAATCTCAGAAATGCTTCTTATTATTAGGAGGGGGAAACATCCAGTGTTAGTTCAATGTACTGGCTTAGAGTAAGGGGTTTGGGAGTGAGGAATTCAAGGCTGGAGAAGAGGCTTCAAAATCAGTCTGAGAGTTGAAGCCAAAAGAAGGTATCCTTTCCATGGAGAGAACAATGTGGAAAGACTACAAATTATGTATTTCACACTTTTATCTAAGGGCCTCTAAGACACATTCTTTTCATGAAACATTGGAATGTCATATCTTTCCTTGAACCGTATAGACTTGTTTTATTCAACAATATGCTGCTTTCAATCTCTGTGTGTAGCTTAGGAATGTCTGCTAGTTCTTGAGAAGCTAGGGGAAAGAAGGGCCTAGAGGAGTCAGGTGTCCTATAGTTATATGTACATCATGATTATAGCCATGCTGTTACTTTTGCAATCCGAAGGTCTCATTTGTATGTAATCCTAGCCATGTCCCCTTTTACCCAGTTGCTAGGTTCTCGCATCTATTTCAACCAAACTTTGGGACTTTTGAGGCTTAACTTTCCAAGGAAATTAATGTGGTATATATTGTTACATGAATCACTTCCAATAGTTAAACCCTCCAGAACCTATGGAATTGACCATGTGACTTTCTATTAGCCAATAGGAGATTAGCAGACATGACTCAGGCAGAACCTATAAAACTCTTGTGCATTGGGGCTTGTCTTCTTGGAATATAGGTGCCATCATGTTTTTTCTTAAACCTTCAGAATTTTAGGGTGTTTTATTATACATTAGTATGTAAATGATGTAACTAAGGTCCTATGTAATCTATTGATGTGCTTGAGGATGCTTTTAGATTTGAACATTCATATTGCAAAATTAAATGACGTACTTCTACCCTGGGACCTTGGTGGCTATCTATGATTAGTGCCTCACTTTCTATATACATTGTCCTTCAAATGAGGTGCTTTGTTTGGGGGCCTTAAAGAGGCTTACTAGAAATTTTTTTTAATACATACAGTAATAATGGAATATTATGATTTTGAAGGTTAAATGCTATTATTTAAATTGTATTCAGAAATGTGAAACCGAGACTCCAAGTCAGTGAAAATAAGCAGAGTTATGAGTAGAAGATAGAAAAAAATGTAATATTTTTCTGAGATTGAGATCTTCGTTTATACCTTTTAAAATAAAGGATATCACAAATAAGCAAGCCAACATTTATGCCATTGCAGGAAAACTGCAAATCTAGATTATGTCACATCTAGGCTACATCAACATAGTCGGAAATAACTGTTTTAGAAGAGATGTAATTAGATACAGCAATGTTTTTTTTCTTGTAATACAATTTTTCATTGAAGAATCCATACACACTGAAAAGTGTACAATTTAAGTCTACAGCCTGCTTGATTTTTTATAATCTGTTTTAAAATGTGACGAGTCTTAGAGACATGTTGTGTCTGGGTAATTATGACTATTTTGTAAGTAACACATAATTCAATTCAGGCTGCTCAAAATAAGCAGATAATTTATGGTTCTTAGAACTAGACAGTAGAGGAAGCCCTAGGCTGGGCTTGCTCTGGGGCTCAGACAATGTAATTGAGTTTCAATCTCTATCTTCAGTTCTCAGGCAGGCTTTCTTTTGTTCACAAAGAGGTTCTTAGCAGTTCCTGGGGCTTCTTCTTTCTCCATCCATGTCTAGAAGAAGAGGGAAAGCTTCTTGATAGTATGTGTGGAAGAAGAATCCTACTTGTCCCTGGAGAATTCTGGAAGGGCCAGGGATGGAACTTCACAAATCATATTGTGATTATACCCCATTCCCCATACCCCAAGGGATGGGGTATAATGGTAAATTTATGTGAGCCCAACAGGACCCCCTGACTTGGGCCAGCCTCACCCAAGCTGAATGGTATGGGGGAGCTGTGAGTTGCCCAGTGGCAAAGCAGGGAGCTAATGGGAGTTGGGGGTAAGAGCAGTTGGATTCCAAGGAAGCAACCAGCAATAATTATTTACTGCAGAGCAAAAAGTGACAATTTTGCAATGACATCCTACTGATACTCATCAGATGAGTTATATGTTAACCAATAACTGAACAATTTTATTGTACTGAAATAGAAAAACTTCCTCTTTAGCTAACTGTGTTTCCTTTCTTAATTCAGGTTAGTGGGCAGGAGCCTTCTGATCCCTTGTGAATAAGTCACTCCAAGCCATGTTCCTCCCACAAGTTTTAAAACTCTTCCTAGTTTTGTAGAAATAAGAGTCCAAAGCCATGATCTTGATGTGAAATGCCAGCACAGTTGTTAACAGTTTTTCACGTTCTTGTGGAGCCCTCACTGCATGTTTTATTTTCTCCAGAAAGACTATAAGAAAGATCTGGAGACTGAAATAAGAGGGAAGGGCATGCAAGTGGGCCCAGACACTCCTGATATCCAGAGAGCCAAGAAAGCATCGGAAATGGCCAGCCAGGTGAGGAACCCACAAGATACAAAGTTTACACCAGACACAATGATCTGCGTATAGAAAAAGCATAAATGGCATTTTCACACGTGTAGCCTTGAGATTCAAACACATACATATCAGCCTTGTTCTGGAAGGAGAAGCGAAGCTCTGAAGATTATTTTCTGTTCGTTTAGAAAGAATATAAGAAAGATCTGGAAAATGAAATTAAGGGGAAAGGAATGCAAGTGAGCATGGATATCCTGGACATACTACGAGCCAAGAGAGCATCAGAAATCTACAGCCAGGTTGGTGAAGGGAGTAAAGAGACTCTGAATACCATTTTCTGATTTTCAGTCCCCATGTGCCTTGTGTGTCTCTAAGACTGGTATTTTTTGGAGGGCACTGTATTCAAAGTCACTGCACTCTATTCTAGGAGCTATTGGTCAAACTTGATTAAACTCAGTAATGAAAGGAAATTTGCTGTAAATTCAATTCAGTGGCTGTTATTGAGTGTCTGAGCTCCCCTGTTTGAGTGCAACAACACTGTGATCCTTTTTATTTTTAGTTTTTGACTCTAGTGCACGCTTGAATCCAGAGCTCACACTACAGAGAAAAGATTACAGATGAGTTTGTCTATTAACCATCTCATAGTAATAATGAATATTATCCCTAAATAGTCAGCTCTAATGAAGAATAAATAAAACTGTGCAAGGTGGAAGGTGAAATTGAACATTAACTAAAGATTAAGAGAAGAATGGTCTTCTTGGTAAAATTTAATTTACCAAGTGTGACCTGTCACACATCCTCTCTAAAGACTTGTAGAAAAAAAGCTCTAAAAAAAGCTGGATATGGATATAACCAAAAAAGAATATATCTCATGGAAGAAGTTATGGATAAAATCTGATCTGGGCAAAAAATTCATTAAGGAATATTGTCTTTGCTATAAAATTTACAAGGAAAAGAATGAATCCCAATGGAAAAAAAAACAAAGGGGAATGAAAAAATTAAAATGGTGATAGAAAATTGACAAAGGAATTGCATTTGATGAATGGGATTTACGATGAAAAGAATTTTCAACAAAATCTGACCAAATTTTTTAGAATTCTGATTAAAGCACGAGCAGAATCCGAACATCTAAAGGGCGTCTCCAGACGACAGAGTCAAATGTCAAAGGAATTGTCTGCTTCTCGGCCTCCTCAGATGTCACAGCTGTGGGATGGTCCTGAAATGCATGGCCATCTGTCCTCAGTGTCTCCTTGTGTCACCTGAATGAGGAGAAGTTAGCTCTAACTATATCAAGTGACTAAAATTATAAATAAATACATAAACCAAGTGAAGGGTCATAGGAGTCAGTGGAGAAAAGTTACTATTTCAAGAATGTCAATCTCATTCATTCATTCAGTAAATACTTTCTGAGCACCCACTTACGTGTAAAATTAGACATGGTTTTGCCCTTAGGGAACTAATCTCATAGTTTAATAATCAAATAATCACACAAATACAGTATTACCCACCATGATATCTGCCACCATGATATATGCCACTCCCTCCAAAGGTAAGGGCTTCCCATGGGAAGCGATGCCTGAGTTGTCAGCATTCCTGCCTTAGCTTAACAGTGTTGCTTTGTTTGTGTGGGACAGAAGGATACATCTAACTTCAAGGAATTTTCATTATTTTAAGATACAATGGAATACTTATGATATTGTAACAATGTTGTGCTGAGTCTCAATACGAACAGTAATTACCTTTCCTGACAAACATGTGTTAACTTCACTGACTTTGGGCCCAGAGTGCCTGGGTTGAATCCTGGCTCTGACACTTCTTAGCGAGTGTCTCAGTTTCCCCATCTGTAAGAGGGGATAGTAACATCATCTGCTTGGAGAGTTGATTTAATGAGTTAATGTGTATTTCAAACCATACCTATGACTATATAAACGTGGGTACTCATTGAAGGTATGGCCCAGATTGGACCAGAGCATGTATTATAGTAATACATTTAGTACACAGAAAATTGAGATTTTAATCTCAACTATAGAAATACTAGTATCTTTCCATTATACAAACGTATCTTTTTCTGAAGTAGGAAACAAAGCACAAATCCAGAAGCATGAAAAATAGTGCATATAAAGAGCCATGTTACTCGTAGGAGCTATAGGACTACCTTGAACAGGGACTGGGGCTGCTCATGAAAGACTAGGTTTCTTCAGGGTTCTGGTCACCAATTCCAATGCATGTATGTGGAGGCTTCCCCACACCAACAAATAATTCTTGGACATCAGCAGGGGACTGGAGAATTCAACTCAATTCTGGCACTGTCTACTAGAAGCTGGCACCAAGTTCTACAGGTTATGGGCTCAGTCCTACAGGATAGTTCCTCTCCCCTTTTCAGATGCCAATTGCAAGCTCAGTTCTTCACCTGTGCTTTTTGGTCAACAGGCTGTAGATCACAGGTTCCCAGGACCCCATACTCAGGGTTCATTTGCTAGAGCAGCAGATGGAACTTACTAGATCAGCAATTTTTTATAAAAGGATATAACTCAGGAACAGGCAGATGGAAGAGATGCATTGGAAGAGATGCATGAGGAAGGGTCATGGAGCTTCCAAGCTCTCTCTAGTTTCATTCCCCATTTCCCCCAAATCTTACCATGTTCACCAACCTGAAGCTCTCCGAACCCTCTCCTTTTGGGTTTTATGGAAGCTTCATTACATTCAACTCTGGGTATTGGTGATTGATTCAGGCTCCAGCTTCTCTCCTCTCCCTAGAGGTTGTGGGTTGGGGACTGAAAGTTCTAACCCTCTAATCGCTTGTTTGGTTCCCCCTGGCAACCAGTCCCATCCTTAAGTGTGGTCCAAAAATCATTTCATTAACATGACTAAAGATATTTTAACCACTCTCATCACAGGAAATTCTGACAGTTTTAGGAGCTCTGTGCCAGAAATAGGGACAAAAACCAAATATGTATTTCTTATCATAAGTCACAATATCACAAGTTTCTAATCTTAGAAATGGCACAGAGGCCAAGGCCTCTGGAAGCCTTTGGATGGACTAGGGTGGGAACCGTTCCCTGAGAAGAGGCAGCCTGTTTCTCTGGACTCTTTGCTTACTCCTTTTATTTCTGCTGTCCCATCAACAACTGCTTTGAACCATAAGATATAATTTATAAGGATATGAGCCATGTGGAATAGTAGAGTTGGAAGCTGCATTATTTTCTATCTCTCATACATGTACATCACACACAGTCTCAGATTCATATTAAATGTTTATATTTTTAGAAAAAGTATAAAGACGAAGCAGAGAAGATGCTTTCTAACTATAGTTCTGGGTTAGACACTCCTGAAATTCAGAGAATCAAGATAACTCAACAAAACATTAGTGCGGTGAGTAACAATTACTGCTTCTCAGTGGGCACCTTGAAATTTTGTTTCCAGAAGGAGGGCATTTTTCCTCATTGTCTGATTGTTGCGTTGTTTGAATTTTCTATCAAAGGTATTCTCTTTCCTTCGTTAAAATAACAAGAGTACTGTTAACCAAAATTCAGTCAAGTCAATTTAAAGATCTGATTGGTTTTATTCAATAATTCATGAATCAGGCAGTGTCCCCTCTAACAGATTTGAGAATGATCAGTAGAGATGTACAAAATGTACGGCTTTGATAGGCAGAAACCAGCAGGACAAGGAAGTTATTAGCAAGAGAGAAAATAGGATTGCTTCAGACAAGGTCACCTTCCCTTAGGGAAAAAGATGGGGGTCTATCATGCAGATTACCTCTCTAGTGCTGATGAGGAAATTCCAGACTGATTGGTTTAAAATTCCACTCTTGGGAGAAGCTGAAACTGCAATTACTTTAAGTATTGTCTTGATGGGTCTTAACATGAGTGACTCCATTTTGGGCCTGTTGTTTTCCTTTAATAGTACCAAATGTTCTTATATGGTACAATTTATCATGATTTTTTTTGAATTACAAATTCAGATTTTCTTCTGTGGTACAGGCAAGAGTTCTTTTTAACTGAAATTTAAAATTTTACTCACGGAAGAGGTCTTACTTAATCTTCCACACATATTTTACTTTGGAGATGAGCATAATCCTATAAAATGACTTCCTTCCTGATCACTGATTTGCCATAATAATGTATTTAGGAATTTACTAGTTTATAACCAACTCCTAAACTTTTATGTTTTTTTACTTTGAGGAATAGGAGTTGTATCAGCAATCATTAATTAAGGGACAAGTCTATGTTTGATGGATATACAAACCTGAATTCTAAAATTATAAAAATTGACTATACAGCCAATATTTATAAGTAGAACTAGCTCATTAGTCATTTAGTAGTTCAGTAAAGGTCCCATCAAAAGACAAATTCAATGAAGTCTGAGCATTTTTACTTTGTAAAAAATTGGCAAACTCAAAACCTCCAGGTGTGCTAGTCAGGTACCATTAGGGCCTTCAAAGCAAGTGTGCTAAGAAAGGGAAAAGTCTGGCTTGAAGGGATGAGCAGGGGAAAAAGCTGCTTCCCCTCCCATGATTCCATGTTTTATAGATTTTTTCTTTGGGGGAAAACATCTCTGAGGCCATACTTTCCCAACCCGCATTAGGGCTCACTGAATTACCAAATCTTAACAGAGGCAATAGTTTTGTCCTCATCTGCCTTTCTTTTTTTTTTTTTTTTAAAGATTTTATTTATTTATTTGACAGAGAGAGATCACAAGCATATGGAGAGGCAGGCAGAGAGGGAGATAGAGGGAAGCAGGCTCCCTGCTGAGCAGAGAGCCCGATGTGGGACTCGATCCCAGGACCCCGAGATCATGACCTGAGCCGAAGGCAGCGGCTTAACCCACTGAGCCACCCAGGCGCCCCTCATCTGCCTTTCTGATATTTACTCTACTATTCGGTAAAACATTTTGTTTCTTCGTTTTGCTTTGTCTTAGAAAGGCCCAGACTGTTGGTAGGAGTGGAGAGCCATGTGGGAAGGTTAACGAATAAGTAGAAGAGACGGAAATAGACTGAATAAACTTTTGATGTTGATGATGAAGCCACTATTTTCTGTGAAGAGAATGAGGGCATCTTTGTGTTTGGAGAATAGCACTTGCTCAAAATTTCATGCCATTTTTGAATTAAATGAAACTGCTTAGTAAGCTTTTCTTTCTTTCTTTCTTTCTTTTTTTTTAAAGATTTACTTATTATTTATTTGACAGAGAGAGATATCACAAGTAGGCAGAGAGGCAGGCAGAGAGAGAGAGGAAGGGAAGCAGGCTCCCCGCTGAGCAGAGAGCCCAATATGGGACTCGATCCCAGGACCCTGAGATCATGACCTGAGCCGAAGGCAGCGGCTTAACCCACTGAGCCACCCAGGCGCCCTTAGTAAGCTTTTCTAATATGTGCTTTGCTTTTTTTCAACCGCACATATGATATATGTTTATATTTGAAGAAGGAAACTCTAGTTTGCCAACTTTTTTTTTTTTAAGATTTTATTTATTTATTTGACAGAGATCACAAGTAGAGAGGTAGGCGGTGGGGGAGGGGAAGCAGGCTCCCCGCTGAGCAGAGAGCCAGATGGGGGGCTTGATCCCAGGACCCTGAGACCATGACCTGAGCCGAAGGCAGAGGCTTTGCCTACTGAGCCACCCAGGCGCCCCAAGTTTGCCAACTTCTATTCTTAGACCACGTAATCTGCAGCCGTGTCATTACCACACACGAGGTATTGGGGGTTACCTGTGGAATGCTGTGGAATGTGAGACCCAAATTGGACATTTATTCTCATAATGGATTATTTAATTGATTGATATAACCTCGTTATATCAGAAGCTGTATTCACATTACCTGAGAACCTAAGAAATTGTCTTCCTTTAATAAGAACCTGATCTAGGACCTAAATTCCAATAAGCTTCTAGTTATTCTTTCCTTCTCTTATAATAAAGATATTTTATAAGAAAGAAATAGGAGCTGGCACAGCAGTAAAAGATACTCCAGAGACTGAACGAGTGAAGAAAAATCAGCAGAATATTAGTTCAGTAAAGTGCTTTACAACATTAATTATCCTTTCCAAAAGCAAACATAAGCTAGATAAATGTTTTTAGTTCTTTGCTAAACTGGCTGCTTTTTCTTTTAGTCTTCACTTTGTTAAAATGCTATTTCATCAAATATCAAAGGTCTCACTTTCAGAAGGAAAACTGTAGCCTTGTTCCCCTTGAACCTAAAGCAGTGTTTCATCTTGATCTATCATAGTGTACGAGAGATAGATCACTTTAATAGTCCAGTAATGAAATCTAGGATTAGATTTCATCTTTTGAACAGAATTTTAACTGCATTAAATTTTTCAGAGGAAAGATAAATTTCAGTACCTCTCCACAACTTGGAGGAAAGAAATTTTACCCTACAGAACGATTAAAGGCCCTTAGTACATTTATTTGGTGGCTTAAGAGAAGGTTTCAGAGGCCCTGTTTGTGTTCTACTTCTTCCAGCTTTCAGCAAAGCAAAAACATGCACCTTTGCTATAATTTGTAAAATAACTTACCCTCCAACTCTCTTTGAGCTTGGAGGGGGAGGCTAGAGGAGGTGCTTACTATTATGGATGAAAACTTTTTCATTCGGTATTTGACATTTACAATGGAGACTTGCTGTCCTTACCAACAGGAATTCTTCCATGGATATGTAGTATATTTAATTTCATTCACTCATTCTTTCTTTTATTTTTCTTCTTTTATTTTTTAGCATTTTGTAGCCATAAAGTATTTTTATTTTATTTTATTTTAGGGAGGGAGAGAAAGAAACTTAAGCAGGCTCCTTGTCCAGTGAAGAGCCCACATGAGGCTCGATCTCACAACCCTTAGATCATGACCTGAGCCAAAATCAAGAGTCGGATTCTTAACTGACTGAGCCACACAGGCACCACCTATATTTAGTTCCTTGTTGAGGAAGTCTTAAAGGTTCTCTCCTGAAATCCCCTTCTCCTTTCTCTTCACCTTCCCTCTTGAAGGCAGAGCCTTTAAGTAATTCAAGTAGAGCAGCCCAGGTTAGACATCTCTGTCAGGATAGTTAGGTGGCATTCTAGAAGATGAGTGCACATGGGTTTTTGTGGAGAAAGAGTAGGAAAGTCAAGGTAATGCTGTTACAAAGCACACTTCAAAAAAATCTGCAGAATACTAGTGCAATACAATTTCTGTAGCATGAACGAACAAAGCTTTCTCTTGAAGAAAGCGTGAGGAGAAGGAGCTTACGGTGAGGTCCTGCAAATGTGTTCTGATCCACTGTGGCGAGAGCCTTGTGTCCGGCCATGCTGGGGTCCGCTGGGGAAGTTCGTTTGGCAGAAAAGAATGCTATGTTTGTTTCCTTCACTTCCAAATGATAATATTTGAATTGTACCCATCAGTGTACTGAAATACTATGTTATAAATGTTCTATAGTATGCAATTCCATCGCCTATAGGAAGATGACTGTGCCATTTTGATTAGTTTAAAGTCATATGAAAAACACAAATGTTCATCTTTAATCACGTTTAGCTTCTCACCCGAGGAAAATCACGCAAAGTAGTATGGTAGATCATTTCTTTTTCCAGCGTTCCGCTGCCTCTCCTAGCAAACAATAAATGCATAGTTCTGTATCTCTATGAGGTTGGGGCCATAAACTCCTGCTTAGTATTCAAATGGAAAGTTGCCCTTTCAAGATTAGCCAGATCTGTCAAACCAAGATATGATTCTCTAACATTTAAAGATCTCGACATTTTCCACCTCCCCTGTACAAGCGTTTTAGCTATTAGCTTTCCCCGTTAAGAACTATTTTTGAATCTTTATTTAGAGGTGGTCTTTCACAGTGTATTCTCGATTTAACTGTTTCGGATCTGGACTTATATTGCCATTGTTACTCATATTAAATCTAAGGCTCCTAGGACATAGACATGTAGGTTACCATTTCTTTGCCACCGTCAGCGTGGATTTCAGCCTGAATCATTTAAACATTACCGAGTGATTTCCTTTTTTTTTTTTTTTTATGATTTTATTTATTTATTTGATAGAGATCACAGGTAGTCAAAGAGGCAGGCAGAGAGAGAGCGGGGGTGGGGGGGAGCAGGCTCCCTGCTGAACAGAGAGCCTGATGCGGGGCTTGATCCCAGGATATGACCTGAGCCGAAGGCAGAGGCTTTAACTCACTGAGCCACCCAGGCGCCCCTTCCGAGTGATTTCTAAAACATGGTTTGCGTAGATTTAAGTCTTTGCTAAATTTCAACATGGGCCTCTTCATTTTTGCCTGCATTTGCTACATATAAATATTTATGTGTGTCCTTTTTCTTGAATCTAATATTCCATGAATCTTAGACTTATTAAAATACCACTTGATATGATAGTATTACTAATCATTTCATAAATTCAAAGAGCTGTTTCTCATCTCATGCATAACCGTGTGCTGACATGACCATTTTTGTCTGGTTGATCTTCCTCTAAATAGATTTGAGGGAAGAGCTTTTGAATAAAGTGGGTACCAGGATATAGGCTGGATTTGTAGAACATGATTCTGTGGGTAGAAGACACATCCCCACTTTCTGCCACAGGCCCTTCAATAGGGGTCTTGGCCTCTGCTTTTTTGTACATTTCCCCCCACCTTCCACTTTCTCTTCTTTTGTTCTGGCCACTTTATTTTTTTCCTTATTCCAGAATATTTGCATGCTCTCACCTAAATAAGCAGTCTTCCCAAGGCTCTGTAGCAAATGCAGTTTGGCTTTTGTCTTTAAATCCATGATACATTTAAATTCACACGTTAATGAGTAGAAACTGCTTTTTGGCTAGAAACTTACAAGTTATTATATTCCTTGGGAGGATTTCCAAGGTTTTCTGTGTATCTGCCTAATGATAAAATTTATTTTCATAAGCAACATTTGCTTATTTTAATGAAATAATTCCTATGGTGATGGCTAAGTGAATAGATATGAGTTCATTGGCACATTTGGATAAAAAAAAGCACCCATAAAATAAAATAAAAATTTCTGTTCCCACCGAAGGAAAATTACTGTTGAGAGTTTAAAAATTCAGCTGTGTAATAGTTACAAATGCAGGAGTCTTACCTATCTTTTAAGCCTTGCATTGAAGAAAACCCACATTGTTTTCTTCTGTTGTTTGTTTTGTTTTTAATAATTTACCACCTTATTTCTTAAATACATACTGCAGGTAAAATATAAAGAAGAGATGCATCAGGCAACGGCCATTTCCGATCCTCCAGAGCTAAAGAGAGCTAAAGAAAACCAGAAGAACATCAGCAATGTGTGATCATATTTCTTTGAGTACCGTTTTCTATTTCTTTGAATGGCAGTAGGCAGGGAGGGCGAGCACTTGTACGAGCAAAGCCCCAGGACAATGCACACTGTTGCAGGAGGCCCAGTTGCTAAAAGATGGAGCTAGATGCCCCCTGTCTTCAGGCTGGGCTGGCATGGCCCCGCCTGTGTGCATTTATGCATCGAAGGACATGTTACTTGAATGCCCGCTCTGTTCTTGTTCTGGGGAAATTCAAAGCTGAGTGTGACTTCTCCAGGCCTCTAGGAGAAACAGGCATGGGAATAAACACCCACTGTGCATGAAGAGCTATCACAATAGTTAATATTGACTGACTGTTTGCTATGCTTGTGGAGTACATTACACGTGGTGACTCATTTAATGATAAATAATGTTTCCTTTTGCGAAGTGCTGTGGAAATGCAGAGGAGGAAGGCAATGTTCGTGGCAGAGAGGGGAAGACCCTCCGGGAAAGTGTGACATTTGAGTTAGATCTTGAAGGGTTAATAAAAGTTGGGGTGGATTTCGTGAGGAAGCGCCTTCCTGGCCAAGCAGAACGCATCTGTACAGGTTCTACATGCCGGTCAAGGAGGGGAAGGTTTAGTGTGATGAGTGCATAGGGTAGAAGGTGGCAGGGACCTGCTGGTGCAGAGAAAAGTAATTCCGGCCCTAAGGAGGCGAGTCGGGAGTCCTGGTGTTTCCCAAAGTGCGGTTCACGTGTAACTGACAGGTGCTCCTCCCACAAGCAGGTCTTGGCTTAGGGATTATAATGTCTTAATGTGTCCCTTTTTCTAAAAGAAAGGGTAGTAGTTTTCAATGTGTCAGAGAGATCTAACACCCCCTTAAAATAACTTTATTTGCAAATAGTAGTGAGTTAATTTAATGAAAGACTAATATTGGTGAGCATGCTTGAGAGCCAGCCTGGCATACAGGAAGGGCTGTGCACGTGGTAGAAACTGGCACCATACTGGAGTCGCAGGAAATACGGGGACCCTGGTCTGCGGGCTGGATCCCAGCTCCAGCCTTTACTCGCTGTAAACCCTTTCCAAACCCTCACCTCTTCCAGCCTTAACTTCCTTATCTATGAAGCTGGCACGAGGGTACTATGTGAGATCGTGCATGGAGAGCGCTTAGCCTCTCTGTGAATGAATGAATGAAAATAAGACGCGAAGTGTTCCCCAGTGTCAGATTTACGTCCCCAGACTTACATCCACTGCCGAGTGGCTACAACAGTTTCTCCACCTCCATCACGCCAGTCAGCAGCATTTTCCCCCTGCGCGCTCTCCCTGGAGTAATCTTTCCTTGCATCCTGGCCATCAGTAGAGCTGACACTGGACCTTTTCTCTTCAACTGAGACAATTCATTATCCCAGATACAGAATCTGCCTAAATTCTCAACCACATCTCCCGGCACAAAGAAAGGCGCCCCCTGAGGAAAGCAGTCCCCCAGAAGGGGCCTGACCCGTTGTCCTTTATTTCCCGGCTGATCAAGCTTCTCTTCACTGTCACGTTCGCGGCTGAGGGGTGCAGCTCAAGTCCATTTTTATCCGCAGGCCCCGCAGGTCCTGTGATGTCTCGCAAGAAAAAAAAAATTCTCTTCCACTAAATTTAAATTCCAGAAAATCATTAAGACCATCCCTGTGGAGTTCCTCATAATAGGATTTTCACCTTCAGTTTTACTTTTTGGCTGTCAAAAATTCGTTTGACGGACATGCTGTTCCGTTTCTTTGTGCTGGATGCTCATTTATTTCCCGGGGGTGTCAAGGGGTTGCTGGAAAACTGACCACAAATGTCAGGATCTGATCCTCCCAGCCAAGAAAGAGCACGTCCTAGGCAGTAGGTCAGGCAGATTTCCATAATGCCAGTCCAAGCGCAGGCCTGCCATTGTGGGCACTTGGTAGAGAAGTGAAATGTTGAGGTTCGGGGTGTGTTTCCCTAGTGACAGTCTGTCACAGAGGTGCACGTGTGGGACGGGGGCAGCCCTCCTCGCTGATGACAAGAATATACACTTTTTAAAATAAAGATGTTATTTATTTATTTGACAGAGATCACAAGTAGGCAGAGAGGCAGGCAGAGAGAGAGGAGGAAGCAGGCTCCCCGATGAGCAGAGAGCCCGATGCGGGGCTCGATCCCAGGACCCTGGGATCATGACCTGAGCCAAAGGCAGAGGCTTTAACCCACTGAGCCACCCAGGCACCCCAGAATATACACTTTTTTTTTTAATTTTTTTTTTTTTTAGATCTTTTATTTATTTGATAGAGAGAGATCACAAGCAGGCAGAGAGAGAGAGAGAAGGAAGCAGGCTCCCGGCTGAGCAGAGAGCCCGATGCGGGGCTCGATCCCAGGACCCTGGGATCATGACCTGAGCCGAAGGCAGCGGCTTAACCCACTGAGCCACCCAGGCGCCCCCAGAATATACACTTTTTATTGTTAAATATAAAATGGTGGTTTGATAGTGTTGCTTTAGTGCTATGAAGAAATGAATTCACAGAAGGGGTAATTTCTTATGACCAATAATGGCCAAACTCAAACCACCAATACATAAGACAATTCCAAAGAAGCACCACCAAAATGTGGTGGAAATATGGAAGTTTAAAACATTCGGACCAGAAGGAGCTAGGAGTCTGGGATGAGTGTGTTAGAGACGTCTGTTAGGAATGCCTATTTCACTTTACAATCCTAATGAAGATTTTAATTAACTTAACGCCCTGTAGCCATGGGGCATTCCTTTTAGTCTGTTCTGGACGGTGGGTGCACACCTCCTTGCCTAACTCCACGCAGTCTTGGACCTTGTCCCACAGCTCCAGTACAAACAGCAATGCCCCAAGGCCACGCCAGTGAGCGTCACACCGGAGATGGAGAGGGTGAGGAGAAACCAGAAGGAGCTGAGTACGGCAAGTGGTTCTGTGTTCTCTATTGTCACGTGTTACGAATTTTTCTCCTTCACGCTGCTCTCTGAAAACCTCAAGTCCTTCACGGGACTGGATGCTCCTTTTCATGGTCATGTGCTTGAGGGCATGAACTTTGGTTCTTTCCTGTGATCCCGGAAGTGCAGGACTGTCTTGCTGTGATTTAGCTGTGCTTGTTTAGTCAAGAAGTCTTCAGTAAGCCCCCCAGTCTGTATTCTGTTGTACACAAAGATGGGTAAGACCTAGTTCCTGTCCTCATGGACTTCATAGTTGAGTAGGTAAATCTCTAGTTTCAGGGAAGGATCTGGAGAGAAGCAGATCTGTTGTCAGTCTGAGAAAAAACAAAACAAAACTTGTTGGAATAGAGCAAAATGAAGAGCCAGCTGGGCTGGGATTCAAAGGCATAATGTCAGAGCAGGAAAACTCTAAATAAAATGAAAAACTTTAGTCAGTCAGTAATGTGTTGCTAATAAATCAGTGAGGGTTAACAGTCAGGAGAAACCTCTAACAGGGCTCCTGTGTGAACTGCTTTATGTGAACCCGTGAGGTTGCCACAAGTTATTTCTCTGGTTTGTAGGTGCCGAAAACTGAGTCTTGGGGAGGTCAGAGGACATGCCCGGGACCCATAGTTTGAAGGACAGAGATGGGATTTGAATCCAGGCCTTCCTCAATTCAGAAATCCCTTTCAAAGTACCCCCTACTGGGTATTTTTCCCATTTTGGGGACCCTTTCATGGAAATTTTACCAAAATAAACAATAGCCTTCTACTTCCCCTAAAGGGAATTTTGAAAGACTTTAAAATTTGAGTGTATTCTTCCAGGTGGAGGAAAAAATCAGGCTGAACACTGCTTTATTCGTATAATACCCTTGGAATGTGGTAGGAACAAGGGGTCTTCATCTTCTTTTGAAAGCCTCAGGTCAGAAGGAGAGTAAATGGCCGCCGTTTGGCTCCCTCACTGTGATTCTCTTGCAATGACCTCATTCCCTGTGTCTCCCTTATGTTTCCATGGTTTTCAGTTAACGGAATTGGCAGTGAGCTTTGGTATTCAACAGCAAAGTATTTATTGAAAAATCTGAAGAATCAGGATCCAGGTGTAGATACGAACTGAAGGGTGGGCGCTTAACTACAGTGGGGGAAAACGTGTACAGAAAGGGTCAATTTTGAGGTTGTTCCTCTGCATTGTGTGGGGGAGACCATTCTACCATCTGTTGAAACTCTCGCTTATCCTCTGCAGGTGAAATACAAAGGAGAAACTAAACAGGCAACGGCCATTTCTGATCCACCAGAGTTGAAGAGAGTTAAAGAAAATCAGAAGAACATCAGCAATGTGTGACCTTAGTAGCTTTCTTTCTCATGATAGCAAACGTATTATGGACATGTTGTCGAAGGGATCACGTTGATAACATTTTCATAACCTTGAGTTGGCTGTTCTGCTCTCCATTGCCTGCCAGTTTACTTGAAAGGTTGTAGGGTCTGCGGTGGGGTGGGTACAGACAGGCGTTCCGTCCTCTAGATTTCCCAGTGACCGCCAGTACGATTTTGGTCTCTCAATGACTGTGTGTCCCCTCTCATCTTGTCTGCATGCTGACAGCTGCTGTGTTTCCCCGAAGGGATGCAGCAGTGGCTTCTAGCATCTTGGCCCTTCAGATAAGCTTTCCCACTGCTTTTCCTACTAGTATGTGCTCTTGTTCACTAGCCTGTTCAGTTCCATCGCCCACTCCCAGCTACTGTCGTTTTATTTTTGGACAGCGTCTTGGGGGAAATTATAAAGTGTGCATGCCTGAAGAGATCACAAGGGATGGGCCCATGGGAGCTCTCAGTTTTTACTCAGGCACCAACCCTTGGCGTGTTCTTAACCCCCTTCTATTTTTTTTTTAATTTTTAAATTTTTTTATAAACATATAATGTATTATTAGCCCCAGGGCGACAGGTCTGTGAATCACCAGGTTTACACACTTCACAGCACTCACCATAGCCTATACCCTCCCCAATGTCCATAATCCCACCATCCCCTCCCTACCCCCCTCCTCCTGGCAACCCTCAGTTTGTTTGGTGAGATTAAGAGTCTCTTATGGTTTGTCTCCCTCCCTTCCTACCCCCAAACCCGCCACGTTGCATCTCCACTTCCTCATATCGGGGAGATCATATGATAGCTGTCTTTCTCTGATTGACTTATTTCGCTCAGCATAATACCCTCTAATTCCATCCACGTCGTCACGAATGGCAAGATTTCATTTCTTTTGGTGGCTGCATAGTATTCCATTGTATATATGTACCATATCTTCATTATCCATTCATCTGTTGATGGACATCTATGTTCTTTCCATTATTTGGCTATTGTGGAAATTGCTGCTATAAACATTCGGGTGCACGTACCCCTTCGGATCACTGGGTTTGTATCTTTAGGGTAAATACCCAGTAGTGCAATTGCTGGGTCATAAGGTAGCTCTATTTCCAACTTTTTGAGGAACCTCCATGCTGTTTTCTAGAGTGTTAACCCCCCTCTGTTTATGTAATCCATGGCTGTAGGTCACTGAGAGAACCCTTTCTCGAGGTCATTAAGGCCATTAACATATAGATTGGGTTCTCTGGAAGAGGAAATCTGGAAACCTATTAGGTTCAAAGAAATCTTTTCTTCTTCAAACCTTTAAAGTTTTATGAACTTATAAAACAAAGGCAGGTCACTGTTTGGCACTTCTCCTCACAACTGTGTTTTGGAGAAGTAGATGCTCATCTTTTCCCGATCTATGTAAAATCACAGTTGACATAACTCCATTAGTCTCAGAAAGGAACATGTTACTGAGAAGGAAGAATGCAGCCGTGGAAGCACGCCGGCCTGTTTATGGGTGACGTCGGTCGCCTACTTAGGCATCTTTTCAAAAGTTCTGCCACATGCAGTTAATTACTGACAAACTGTAATAGTGTATGGGTAGGAACACCTTTAAGGAATATCCATGAAGACATTTCTCCTCTTCCTTTGTGATACAGTGCTTCTGACAGCTTTACTGACGGTATGCTCATATATGTGAGTGACTTCATTCCCAGGGATTCATGCTATGGGAGGAATGAAAATAGATTGATTTAAAATGCAAGCATTTTAAATATGGTTAGCCCTCTAGATGGCATTCTCCTTTTTTCGTAGTTCCCTTTCTTGGCTAGCTCCTTAAGATAGCTACTGTGAGATGCTTATTTATTCGAATTGATTCACAGTCCCCTTATTTTTTATTCTCTGAAATGGCAGGTTCATTATAAAGGTCAACTGGGAAGAGCTACAGCTTTAAGCATAACTCCTGAAATGGAAAGAGTGAAGAAGAACCAAGAAAATATCAGTTCGGCAAGTGGTTTTATCAGTTTTGGTCTATTACAAAGGATGCGTCTGTTATTATTTATTTGCAGTCCTGTTTGTCTTTTTTTTTTTTTTTCTTTTGTGAAAATAAAAAGTATTTTCAAGCAACATTTGTGATACACGCAGTAAGTACATGTGTTATTTCCAATGATTTCCATTGCAAAACTTGACATTATCCCGCAACCCTTCATTGCTCTTTCCAGATGTGACCAATGGTTACCTTCAAAGCTTAGTTCAAAGCTTAGTTTCAGACTCTCTCATGCTCATTTAAACAGTGATTCAGGTTATGTGAGCCAGTGTCTTTGAAAGTGGTGACGTCTTTGATGCGCAAGTTATGGGAGTGTCACTTTGCAGATGTACTCCACTGGCTGTGGATTGTTAAATGTTCTCAGCAAAACAAAATCAGGAATGACTCTTTACACCAGAGTAAGGGCGTAGAGGGAAAAAATCTTTCAATGCACTGAATATAGAATTCAGTTAATTAAATTAAAAAACTCATTAAAGTTTTTATTTGAACAGGATGCTTTCTCTTAGTAAGTAGTGGGGCTTTTGCTCCGAATTACACACGGGTGCCCAAGATCTTGGTGATTGCTATCCTAATGGCATGCGTAAACAGCTTCATAAACAGCAGTGTTCTGCCTGCCGGGTGTCAAGAAGAGCTTGCTTATGCCTGGGAATCAGCATTTAGGTTTTACAGTTCATGGCTCTCCAGTGGCATTTCTGCCCAGAGATGCTGACTGTATTTGACATAAATTACCTTTAAGCTGTGGCTGCTTAGAAGGAAATTCGATTTATTTATTTTTTTTTTAAAGATTTTATTTATTTATTTGACAGAGAGAGAGATCACAAGTAGGCAGAGAGGTAGACAGAGAGAGAGGGGAGGAAGCAGGCTCCCTGCAGAGCAGAGAGCCCGATGCGGGGCTCGATCCCAGGACCCTGAGATCATGACCTGAGCCGAAGGCAGAGGCTTTAACCCACTGAGCCACCCAGGCGCCCCAGGAAATTCGATTTTGATACTCCTTGTTTTTCTTATCCTTTACAGTGGGAAAAAAAAAAGAAAAGGAAATAGAGGGATGCTTGGGTTTGGTATACATGGAAAATGGGGAAATCCTAGAAACAGGACAACACATTTAGGTTTCATTTGGTTTGGGTTTTTCCTGTTTAATGGAAGTGTGATAAGCACTTTTCCTGACTACATTGTTAGTGGATATCGGTCATTCACACACCATTCTTGATTCATAGAGAGACTTAGGTTGTCTTCGCTGTAGCTTTTCAAGGTGAATTTTGAGAGTAAAATTTTAGATTGTTACCCCAGAATGACAGGTAATTCACTGAACAACTTCCCTGGGAAAGAATTGGGAATATGTTCTATGTGTTTCACTCATTTGTAAAGTCTGAAAAGTTATGTAATGTTTTCTCTTAAAATTGTCTTCTTGTTAAGTACATTCTACTATTTACTTTGCAGGTAAAATATACCCAGGACCATAAACAGATGAAAGGTAGACCAAGTCTGATTTTAGATACACCTGGTCTGAGATATGTCAAAGAAGCACAAAATCATATTTCAATGGTAGGGTACAACCATCTCCTTCTTCTCATGACTAAAACATACTAAGGAATGGCCCCACCCAGTGCACTGACGGCGTCGTTCACCATTAATCTGGATAACTAACAAAGCATGAATGCAAAGCAACGTGTGGATGGGGCCATCCATTTGAGGGGACTTTCTAATCACACTGAAATGTAATGGACATCTTTAGTCCTAATAAAGTAATTTTTCTCAGTGATATTTTGGGTGTGTTTTTATTTCTAACACAACTACTATGAATGCATTTTATGAAAAACATTTGCTTGGACTTCTTTTCAAGTAATTTTACGACAGAGCTTGGTATGTTTACATGTTGCAAAGAATATAAAAAATGTGTATGTTTTTAAAAGCAGTTTCATGAAGTACAATTTATACACGATAAGGTTTATTCATTTAAAGTGTACAATTCAGTGGTCTATAGTAAAATTTACAGGTCCAATTTCAGAACATGAAAAAAGTGTGTTTTGTACGTATATCCATTTTTGCGATAATATACAAAAATTATATGTATCATTATTTTTGACTCTCAATCTAAATTTAAATAATAATGTTTTCTTGGATAATTGTGTGGAAATAACATGTCATTTTAATACCTGTTAAAGGTTCAAAGATAGAAAATTAATTTGTACCTAAGTTAGTACATTTTAGGAAATCACCAGGATTAAAATATAGATGTATCTTTTAAGCCTTCTCACTGATATACTGTACTGGTTTATATATAAATTTAAAAGAGCTGCTAACCATAATGATGGAAAACTGTGAAAATATCAGCAGTTGATTCCTGATGCAAGGAAGCTGACATTTCAGACACTATTTTCGGAATAATTGAAAAAGATTCATATATATGGGAAACAATCTAGATGCAACTGAATCTAGATGCAGTTGATTCTAGATACGTAAATGTGGAGAATGATCTAGAGGCAGCTGCCGTATCAACATGTTGTGAGGTATGTAACAACCAGGAAATTTCAGATTGAGTTCATGCTGTTCTCCTTTTTTTCAGGTAAAGTATCATGAAGACTTTGAAAAGACAAAGGGAAGGGGCTTTACTCCTGTTGTGGATGACCCCGTGACGGAGCGAGTAAGGAAGAACACCCAAGTGGTCAGCGATGCGGCCTACAAAGGTGTCCATCCTCACATCGTGGAGATGGACAGGAGACCTGGGATCATTGTCGGTAAGCTGATGGTCCTCCTTGGCAGGTCCACACAGTGAAAAGATTGTCCTTGGCCTAGCTTTCGAATCAACCTACTTATTCACTAGACGACTCCTCAAATGTTTGATGTGGTGCCCATCTAAGCACAAGCCAGGGGCTAAGTGTTATTGTTGGTGCTATGTTGAATGGGATCCGTGGTACTTGCCAGGTTATCAGTGCCAATCCGTTCTGTTATTGGACCTTCTCTGTCTTTAATAACTTTCTGGCCTTAAGAGTGTAATTGTATTTAAGCTCAAATACAAGACATGAGTGATAGCAATGGTTGAAAATTATTTTGTTTTCCTTTCGCTTATGTGCTTGATCAATGCATTGTACTGTAGACATTGTCTACATGGGGGACACAAATAACAGAAAAAATCCCATTTTGGTTCTTTTACCACAAATAAAAGTGCTAGAGAGATTCTGATAGTATTCCATAATATGAGTAGCTTATTTTTTTTGAATATTTTCTCTGAATGGGGATAATCAGGAGCTGTCTACAAATGCCATAAATCTGAGACGAAGGAAGTTTCTCTCCTCAATGTTCTTCTCGTCCATCTGGGGACATCTTAGGAATGTAGTCTTGAATGGTGGCTGAGATAGCAGGGACCACCCCAGAGTATAAGGAAGGGCTAGAAAGACAGTTATTGACTTTTCAGTACCTATCAATGGCCCATACTTCCAAAATACTGTCATCTGAATTTTCATAGCTAGACCAGTCCTAAAGCTCAGGTAATATTTTTGGGAACCACTCCACATGCTCGTCAGTAATCTGAGTGTTAGGTGAGTGCTTCTTCACAGGGAAGAGCTTATTTTTTTGGAACTAGTGAAAGGCCATTTAGAGGTGGGCTGGGCGAAGGAAGTGTGTATCTGACTGGAGACTGTCTTAACGTAAAGCAACAATACTAAGATCAGGACACTAAGTTCCTTGAATGATTTAGTGAGTGTGAAAGTCCTTCTCACAGAGGGATTCCACACACGTTTGCACACTACTGACAGCTCTTCCACATCTTCCAAAAGTGATTTTGTAGAAGGATCACCGTGATTTGGATGGATGTGCTGAGATGTTTTCATTGAAAGTAACATGGTGTTAATTTCATTGCCTTGGTTTAACATCTCACAAGGGATGGTGAGAACAGAGACTCCGATTTGTCCCTCAAGGGTGGAGAGAGATGCTGAGAGTCTGCACAGCTTACACCGAGGTCCTCTGCCTTAGATCAGGGCCTGAGTGATGGCGAAGTTCTTGTTAGAAACTGGGAGATTGTCTAGTCTTCAAGCTCTCAGAATTCAGTACTCACTATCTTTGAGATAGAAATCATTATTTATTTATTTTTTTAAATTTCAACATATTTGTCGTTAAATTATTCCCTTACTGGAAGTCACTTTACTTCTTCTTACTGGGGGAGACTGTTTTCCATTGAGGACTTTCTCATGAAGCCACAAAATGAAGCACATTCAACAAACAAACTTCTGAGCCGGGCAGGGAAACGCAGATTTGGAGATTTTCTGAGCAATTCAGACTAAGCCAATTTGTGCAGCTTCTACCTTTGCTGGAGGCTCTGCTCTCTCCTAGGTGCGTACCTGTGGCCAGGCTAACTCCATCTCTCTGTCTTCGTTTCCCCCTCTAGGAAACGGGATAGGAGTAGTGCCTACTTAAATATGGCGCGACGCGTAAGGGAGTTACGTTGTTGACCGACAGTGGTGGCCGCACGTACCTCCGAGCTCTACTTCTAGTTCATTAATTGTTTTTACTCTGTAGCTAGATTTTTCACTCTCCGCTGGGGAGTACAGCGCTGTGCAGATTATTTTAGGACCTGAGCACCATGAGTTGGAGACGCGGGTGAACCTGGAAGTTATTAGATTTGGATTTTGCCTCTGACTTAGATAGGAGAGAGGACTGGCCTGCTCGGTCTGGTTGCTAAGCATGGCCGTGAACACATGGCCCGTCCTCTGAGAGCAGGAGGCCACTCCTCGCTCGACTTTCCATCCCTCGTCGTTCTGTCCGCTACTGCACTTTTCCCATAAATGTGCCTTGTGAGGGTTAAGCTTGCACTCACGGGCTCCCAGTAAAAGTTGGGCTGGCCACTTACCTACATTTTAAACCATTTGTTTTAGGGAGAGAAGTTTTTGCTCTACGTTTTCTCAGACAAAAACCTCTCAGTCATGAATGACTCAGGCGCCCTTGCTCAGGAGCGTAAATCAAACATTTTACCTCTTTCAGCCTGTTGGGGGTCCGGGGGTGCGGGGAGTTGTTGGTGTGTCGGGTGATGAGTGGCGGGCTCCAGGTGGCAGGTCAATGAAGAATAAACCAGGCAAGTGAACTTTGCTCACCAAGTTTTCTTACTAAAGCCTTGTGGACGTGACTGTCCCTTTGTTCTCCTCTGAAGTGCAACGGGTTTGTTCATTACCGGTTTGCTGATGACGTGCTTCTTTTTCCAGACATGTGCTTGACTCTGATGCTGACTTTTTAAAATTCATTCTTGATTTTTTGATTTCTTCCTTTTGGTAAAAGACCTCAAAGTTTGGCGTACAGATCCTGGCTCGATCTTCGACCTTGATCCCCTGGAAGACAATATTCAGTCTAGAAGTCTCCATATGCTTTCTGGTACTGCTTACATTTTGAGTTCCTCCCCGTTTATGTGGTTTTGTCCTGAGAGTGAAGCTACCCTGAGCGGTAGAGGCTCGTGGTACCGACTGTGGATGTAAATTGTAAAACTGAGGATTTGAAAAACAAAACAAACAGAGAAACTGTTTTCAAATACCATTAATCATTTATGAAAGCAAACTCGCAAAAGGGCTTTTTAAGTATATTTTAGATTCATTTGCTCTAGATTCACTTAGAAAGGTGTCCAGAGATTCCTGATGTCTGCTTTTCATTAGTGAATGTGATTTTATAGGTTTTTGGGGGCTTGCAAGTGCAGTCTTTGGAGTACACTAAAGTGCTGAGACAGAAGTTTGTTTCATGGAAAACACTGTTCCAACCTTTTAAAGGTAGATGTTAAGAACCGAATATAAAACAGTGGGGAGGTTTTCTAAATAGCATCATGAACATGTTAACATAAAATAGACTTTTAGGTACCCTTAAAATGTATCTCTGAGTGTTTGTATAACACAAAATTTATAGTGTATAGATATGCAGGTTTATTTGACTTTTAACTTAGACCGCATGTTTCCAATTAAAAGCAAAACCTGAATGGTTTGGCTATTTGGGTCCAGTGATAGCATGGTCTAACATTTCAAGCTCTTAGATAGTGTTTAACAGACTGAAGCTGTGACAGTTATGCAATTATTTTAAACAATATAAATAGATGTATCCTACCCATTGGGTCTAACTCTATCCCCTGATTTATACTCCACATTTAATTACTGACATTAATGAAACTGAAAGCCCAAGGCAAAGTAGGGACTCTAATACTTTTGTAATCAGTTTGATCCACCTCCTCTGCCAAATTGCCCTTAAACTTTCTGAAAATAAGGAAAAGGCAACAAATGCTGTATGCTTGGGGATTGTTGAAAACGATTACGTCTCACCAGTTGTTAAGTTTGATAGAAATATTTTAGTTTGCTGCATTTGTTTCTTAGTTCTTGTCAATTTCCCATCCCCCATTTCTCCTTGGAAATCTAGACTTATAATGAGTATAAATGATTGTTCAACATTTATACATTTGACACAATGTGTGCGGAGATTTGGTTGTAGGCGACTGTAGTTGAGCTTTGGGTTTTTTATTTAGTAAGAGACTGTTTTTCTTCCTTGTTAAACTTTTAAGTAATTTTTCTTCTTCTTCTTTTTTTTTTGTGTGTGGCTTTTTTTTTTGTTCTTCAAGTCACTGAACTCACAAACCTGAATATTTTCCCTCCAATATAGAAAAGGCGAATCACTACAGGAGACTCTGTTCTCGGTCTCACTCGAGCAGTACTTTTGGTACAGGTCTGGGAGATGACAAGTCGGAAATATCTGAGATTTACCCTAGCTTTTCATGCTGCAGCGAGGTAACCAGACCGTCGGATGAAGGAGGTAGCAAACATGAATGAGTCTCAGAGAACAATAATGCATTTTTGTAAACACGTCCCGAGTGCTTCTAACATTCTTACATTCTTTACCTTTGCACAAACACGGGTGCATTTGCAAATTTTACATTCTGTTTAGAAAGTCGAGTCCTTTTCTTTTAAACTACTAATTTGCATTCCTGCATGTTGGTTTTTCCTGTCTCGCTTCGCTATTTTCACCGCCAATGGATCTTTAATGACAGAAGGGTCTTGGGACCTGCTACGTGAGTCTGTTTCACAGTTGGATGTGATGGACACATGCAGCCAGAGTGGACACTGGAGTTCTGTGGAGCTCCTATCTGATTTCCATTAAGGAAAATCCATCTTATAGTTATATTTGAGTGAGTAAGAGGGGTTGCTCCGAATTTGTATGCATTGCAATATCAATATGTATTTGCAGACAGAGCTAGATCTTGCCTAAAGCAAATTGGATGTGATACTTGAGATATGAGATTTTTTTTTTAAAGTGGAAAAATGCTATTGATTGTTAATTATCTTCCTTATATTTCCTACAGTCATCCTCTCTTCTGTTTCTGCATCCAAGCTAGTGGGTTCGGTCTAGACCTTTTCATTGCAATTGTTTTGGATGTTAAAGTAATCCTGAAGATAAAAGTCTTACATCAGATGTTTAAGACTGTGGCGCGGCTACATTTTGGTGCTGTGGATGGTGGGGTGTGCGGGTGAGGGGCCAGCAGGGCACAAGAACTACTGGAATCCTGAATTTCCTTTTCAACTGCAGAGGTCATATCGCTGGGAATAAATCCCTGAGGCAGGCAATTTTGATGCTGAGCAACTTAACATTGGGGAGCTTGGGGTGGGCGGGGAGTTGGGGAGAAAGTAAAGTGATGGAAGACCAGATGAGACCACGAAAACTCCTGCAGTTTTGTGGTGGTTATTTCCATTCGTCCGAATAAAGGTTAAAATCAGTTACATCCCGTACTACTTAAATTACGCATTTAGGCAGGCCTTAGCTTGGTAGAAAGTTTTTTTTTTGTTTTGTTTTGGTTTTGGTTTTTGGTTTTTAATGTCTCAGCTTTACAATTGACATACAAAGTTGGAAGATATCTGATGTGTCCATTGGGACGATCTGACCTATGAGGACTTGTGAAGGGACCCACCCACCCCCACTCCCCTGCCCTGTCTAGTTAATTAGCCCATCCGTCACCTCACAGAGTTCTCTCTTATTTGTGTGTGAGAGAACATTCGTGTTCTACTCTCCCAGCAGATTTCAACTAGGCAGTACGGGGTTGTCAACCATTGTCACCGCGCTGTACGTTAGACCCTTGGAGTCTATTGGTCTGAGAGCCCAACGTGTGCACCCTTTCCAGCTGCCCCCCCTTTTGCCCCACCCCCCAGCCCCTGGCAGCCACTTTTCTACTGTTTCTATGAGTTTACTTCTTTTCTTCTTTTTAAGATCCCACCTTGCTAGAAAGTTTTAAAGATCTCCTTTCTCTACGATTCTAGTGAAGAATTTTTCAGTTAGTTTTGCTCTCCTGTAGATAAGAGACATGGGTGATCTCCCTTTTCTGTAACTGCCTCTCTAGCAAAGGGTTCAAGTAACTTCTTGAGTTTTTTGATTAGGATTTAGGGATCTTGATTTCTCCCTTCCATGTCCTCTGTGGTTCTGGAGGTGCACGATACTGTTGATGCTTGATGATATGAACAACACCCAAAGCAAATACAAGAATAAATTCTGATCCATCTTAGTTAGTCAACGTAGCTCAGTGCAGCATTTTAGTTGATGCAAGGTACCTTGGAGGCTTTGCTTCAGCAGTGACCCTTCCCCTTGTCTGTGTACACCCAGCACAGCACTCATTCATTTATTCGCCAAATGTTTATCGAGTGTTCTTTGTACCCCAGCCCAGAGCCAGGATCTGGCGATGCATATAGCAGCAAACAAAAGAGATGCGCCTCTGGTCTAAGGGGTTCGAGTTTGGTGGGGGGGCCCTGGCATTAAACAGATACTGACCCAACTCCTGTATAATTAAGAACAGAGCAAGTGCTGTGAGGGGAGAGCATGGCGGCTACAAGATGTGTAACGGGGGACTTCCATCAGGCCTTGATGTCAGCGAAGCCTTTCCAGGGAAGGAGGATTTGAGCAGAAACACCAATGCTCGATGATGTTAACTAGGCCAAGAGGGCTTTGGGAGAAGGACGTCTTTGAGAGAACAAACAGATCTCTGAGACAGTGTGTCAGTGAGGTGTTCAAGCGGAGGGGTCGAGTAGGCAGACTGCAGAGGGAGGGCTCCGTGGCACACAGCTGTGGGAGGTCTGGGATGAACCTGCAAGGAGAAGGAGAATTCAGACCCCTTCCCCCTGATGGGTCCAGTCCCTGTGCTGCTGTGAACTCTCCATTCTCTGCCTCCAGGGCTGCCCCGTGAGAACCCACTGTTGTTCGATTAGCCATTCTTTCTCCTCCTCGGCCATGCCTTCTTTTTTTCTAACTATTTCTGGCAAAGGGACCCTCCCTATACTATGCCCAGCTGAATGAGAAAATGTCTCCCTTGAAAGATGGTATATGTAAATATTCTTACAGTTATGCCAGAATGTAAGAGTAACCCATGGTTAATAGGGAATAATTACATTTTTTTTTTTAAATGGAGGAATTTCAGACTCCGTGGGAGGGCAGTGAGCTGGGGGAGGAGATTTCTGGCAGAAAGGTGTGTCTCAGGAGCTTAAATAATGTCTTATAAGATACCTTTAAAGATGCCTTTCATGGGGCGCCTGGGTGGCTCAGTGGGTTAAGCCGCTGCCTTCGGCTCAGGTCAGGATCTCAAGGTCCTGGGATCGAGTCCCGCATCGGATTCTCTGCTCAGCAGGGAGCCTGCTTCCTCCTCTCTCTCTCTGCCTGCCTCTCTGCCTACTCGTGATCTCTCTCTGTCAAATAAATAAATAAAATCTTAAAAAAAAAAAAAAAAAGATGCCTTTCATGCTCATCCCTCTGTTGTAGGGCCAAGACGCTCTGCTCGTAGTGACATTCCCTATTTTGGAAAATAGTTATTGAGGTATGAAGCAAAAGTCAAGATGTGTCAGTAAGTGTTCTAAAGCACATCCAAGTGATGGTAGTACCGTAAGATATCTGCATCAATTCAAGAAGAGTCCGGACTACATGGAAATAGACACCCAGTTCCATTTATTTTAAGGGAAGCAGGCACATTCTATCGATTGGCACATTATGTCTGTATTCAGGTAATTAGTGATGTAGCAAACCTAGTATGTTCAAAAAAATATCCTCACTCCCCGCCTCCCCACCCTCCCCAGGAACCTGCTCTTTCTCAGGTTCCCAGTTTGCTAAGTGGCAGCCGCAGCTGTCCAGATCCTGAGATCCAACCCCGTGGAGTCGTCCTGGGTCCCTGTCCTTGACTCACACCAGCCTCCAACCCATCAGCAAATCTTGTCAGTTCTACCTGGAAAAGTGCACGCAGAATCCAAGTGCGCAGGACCCGTCTGCCTTGAATCATCCTAGTAGCCTCCAAATGGTTTCCCGCTTCTGCTCTGGCCTCCCCCACTACCAGCCCCATGTTCGCCACTTGGCAGCCGGAAGGAGCGTTCTGAAACACAAGTCAGACCACGTCTTTCTTCCACTACCATTTCATTCTGAATATAGCCCAGACCCTTACCGTCACCTACAAGGCCCTCACCTGCGCTGGGCCCTGGAGGCTAGTCCAAGCTCATTTCCTTCCATTTTCTGTCCACCCCCAGCGTCCTGTCTCCCTGCTTTACTCAGACCTTCCAAACAAGCTCCCATTCTGGGCCTTTAGACATAAAGTGCTTCCCTGCCTGGAACACTCCTTCTCATCCCTGTATTTGCTTTTGCCTAGTCCCACTTTTTTCCACGATTCTGCTCAGATGTCACTTTATCAGAGAGACCTTCTCTAAAGACCAGAGATAAAGCAGTGCCCACTCCTTTCCTGTCTGTCTCTTTACCTTCCTTCTTTCCTTCCATTAGCACTTGGCGCTCCTGGAGATATTATATATTTCTTTTTTATTTGCTCATCTGTATCTGCTTTGCTAGAATAGAAGCCTTACAAGAGTGGAGTTATTGGCTCTTTTGTTCACCAATCTCTCTCCAGCCCTTAAAATTAATGCTCACCAAGTATTTGGTGAATGCACAAAATGGCCAAGTTAATTTTTTTTTTCTGCTCATTCTTTTTTTTTTTTTAATGGAGGTATAATCGACCTATAACATGGTATTAGTTTCAGGTATACAACGAACTTAGATCTTAAAAACTAGAACTGCATCTATAAATATATATAGCATAATTATTTTCTAAAATACAAGTCTACGGTGGAAGGCTTTTAAAGAAATTCTTCCATTTTTGTTTGGATGATGTTTTGATATGTTTCAAGGACATTAAAGCATAGCTGAAAAAAAAAAAAAAAAACCCAAAACCCTAAAATGGAAACACTCCCAGTGTTGTGTTTTGTTTTGTTTTCCCGATGAGAAAGGGAACGAGTAGTATTCATGACTTTTTGGTTACTTTGAAATTTAGGGTCCCCTTTGAAATGTGTACTATGCTGGGTCCTGGTAAAGAGGCGCTGATTGACTCCACAGAAGGAAGAAACTTCTATGATCTTGATGGCTATTTGATGAAAACCTTTAGTGTCTTGAATAAATCATATGCGTTGCTTTAAATACCATTCTAGAAATTGAAAAGAATTTTAAAACCATACTTGTTAGTGGTAAGATGAAGAAAAAAAGAAAATGTAAGTATTCAGAAATGCCATTTTTGGGGTCCAGACTTTGTTGATTTTTTTTAAGATCTAGATTAGGATTTTATATGATGGAATGCACTAACTCCCAGAGAGAGGCCCTGTAATAGTGGGTTCTCTCCCTGCCATGCAGGGGGTGTGTGTGTGTCCACGTTGCATTGCAGAAGACACAGCGCCGGGCCACAGGGCCTTCAAGAGTGTGGACTTTACCCTTGCTCTCGCCCACGTGGCCTGAGTTCTCTGGAGGCCACCTGACGTTACAAGGCACATCTGTAACCCGAAGGCTATAGAACAAGAACTCTCTAAGAGATTTTCCGTTCTCCTAAGCTAAGTGCCATCAGTTCAAACAAACTTTTTTTTCGTTGCCCTCTCACTTCTCTATGTGTGAGAATGTGTTTCTGTTTTAAAGATAATCCATTGTACTTTGTGAATTAAGTGGCTGGGCAGTTAGGCGAGTTATGTTTTAGAGTCCTTCCTATGAGTCAGAGGAAATTCTGATTTTTGGGACAAAGCGTCAAACAATTGGCTCCTTTCCTTGAGGCAAAAGTACCCTGTTTTCTCGTTGTTCACATTTGGTTTTCATGAGCATTAACATAGAAGCCCTCTACTTTAATTTTGTATCATTGTTTCCATTATGTGTTGCTCATGATATTTTCTCCCTCTTGCTTTGATTGCTGAATATTTTCATTTTCTTATGTGATTATTTTGGGCTTTCTTACTCTTCATCTACTTTCCAAGGTATTAAGTTACCAAAGGATTTTCATTTTACATCTCTACTGTGTTACTTTGATTCAATAAAAGAGGCTTTTATTTAAACTTGATCTAATTTTGTTTTGATTCTTGAATAGTATTATTTGAAATTATCTTTATTGCCTTTTGGTATCAGATTAGGTTAACTCATTTTCACTTGACACACGGTTCCGTGACTGGCAATTTTCCTGATGGCTCTTGCTTATTTCACTGCGAGATTTTCTTTGATCTTTGTGTTTGTCTTCAGGTCACTTGCCTGCAACATCTTTTTGCCTTCTGGTGCAGAGATTTCTTCTGTTGCCCCAAACTCACAGTGGTCCTTGTAGCTAGTATTTGTGTTTACAACCTTGCCCAAGGTTTGCCCTTCTCAGTTTGAACTGGAGTTCCATTTGGCTTCAGGTATTTTGTGTTTTCTGATTCCCTCCAGAGCCTACGAGGCTATGGGAGGGCGATGGGGAAGGAAAAGCAGATGCACTTTTTAAGACAGACATTGGCAGTTTTCCAACCCTGTGAACTTTTCCATTTTGTTGCGAAGAAATCTGATGGGGATGACCTAGTCTTGCCTTCACTGATGAAAAATGAGGTTCTGAATTCAGTGACTATGCCCACAGGGCGGTGCTTATAGCGTTCCAGCCCAGGCACCATGTCCTCAACAGAGGTTAGGTTGAGGGAAATGCTTTAGCACCTTCTGGAACTCTCTGTCAATTGCCTGGAGGTGGACCGAGAGGGTGATGCGCCAAGTAGGGAGCCAAGTACCTGAAATCTATGGGTGTTTAAGAGCACCCATAATGCCATCTGTTCATTCACCAAACACTTATCTCCCCGATGCATGAGACACTAGAAACAGAGAAAATAAAGATACAGTTACTGGTCTTGAAGAGCTCACCTTCTGGAGGGAGAGCTGGCTGCATTAACCCATTGTGCTCAGGAAGGTGCCATGTGGAATGACACCTGGAGTCAGAATGGTGCGGAATGGGGAAGGAGTGTTTTTGGCAGAAAATCAGCAGACGACAGAACACAGCACCTTGCTGGCTGTGTTCTGGCATATCGGAAGCCCAGGGACTGTGTGTCAGGGAATGGGGCTGAAGACCAGACCAGAGCGTGGGGAGGGCCAAGCCAGTCTCTGCAGACAGGGTGCAACCGAAATCTCCTTTCTGGGCATGCTGCATGGGCTCCTGTCCTGCAGAAGATTTAGAGGCTGCGTAGAGCTCCAGGTCGTGAGGCTGGTAGGTCTCTGGGTCTCTGACTTGGGAGTTTAACCCACTCTGGGAGCTTGTCTCAAGATCTCGTCTGCACTGGCTGATTTAGACTCTGCCAAGAGAACGGACTCCATGGGCTCCACGTGACCAGAAGGCCTTCTGAGCAGTCTTGCAGAGGCGCTCGTGGTGCAGAGACAGCATTGTTGGTTTTTATTTGAATTATCACAATGTTTCTCATAGCTCAGTGACATTCATCACTGTTATAGAAGAGCAGGAATGTCAAAATCATAGCCCCTTCTTACTCTCAGGACTTCCAGACTCCAGGCAAAGGAGCCCACAGCTGGGTGTTGGATAGGCAGCTCAAATCTTATGACAGAACCAGTGTCTTATTTCCTGTTTTCCCAAACACACAAACACACAAACAAACATCTGTTCTTGTCTCTGTTCACCATCACAGCTGATGACACAATCATTCAGAAAAATAAGCCAACAAAACCAGGGGCATCCTTGTCACCTTTCTTCTCTCACACTTGACATTCAAGCCATCTGGACGCCCATTGGCCCTGTTCATGATGGAGCTGTGCCCAGTCCAGCCTCGCCTCACCAGGTGCAGAGCTCCCTGACCAAGTCCCCTCCCATCTCTCTGAGAGCTCAGGTATAGGCTCCTGGTCTTTGTCATTCCGTTCTCGTCCTCTTCGATCTGACCTTGGCCTGACTGCCAGTGATCCTTTAAAAACCTGCATCAGCTCTCATCTTGCCCTTGCTCACAATTCTCTAGTGGTTCCATTCATGCTTCAGCTGAAACTCAAGAGCCACAGGCTACAAGGCGTTACATGGTCTGGCCCTTGTTCATGTCTCCAGTTTCATCTTCTCCCAGACTGTCTGCTGCAGCCTCCCGGGCCATCTGGCTGTTTCGGCACATTAGGCCTTCTCTGGCCATGGTTCTTTGCCTGCAACACTCACTGATGCTTCGTGGCTGGCCTCCCTTTCTACAGGTCTCTGATTAAATCTCAACTAATCAGAAACGCTTTCCTTGACCTCTCTACCTAGAGAGATCTCAACCCACATGCAACTCCCTATTCCTTTACCCTGCTTTATTTTTCTCTGTAACTCTTTTTTTTAAGATTTACTGAAGCATAGTTGACATACAAAATTTGCACCTGATGTCCAAAATTTTGATGGGTTTGGACATATGCACAGACCCATAATACCATCACCACAAGCAAGGCACTGACCTTGTCCACCACCTTGAAAACTTTCCTTTTGTGTGTGTGTGCGTGTGTGTGTGAGTGATAAGAACACTTAAACATGGGAGCTAGCCTCTTAACATCTTTTACAGTACAGAGTAGAGTATTGTTAACCACAGGAATTGTGTTGCACAATAGATCTCTAGAACTCACTCGTTTTGCATAATTGAAACGTTTACCCATTGAGCAACAATTTCCCATTTTCCCCTCCCTCTGCCCTTGGCAACTGCCATTCTGTTCTCTGTTCTATGAGTTTGTTCTAGACATCTCATTAATGCAATCATGAGGTATTTGTTCTATCATTGGCTTATTTCACTTAGTATAATGCCCTCTAGGTTCATCCATGTTGTCACAAAGGGTAGGATTTCTTTCTTTTTAAAAACTGAATAATATTCCATTGTATGTCTATATCATTTTCTTTTTCCATTCACCTGTCAATGGCCACTTGGGCTATAGTTATATCTTGGCTATTTTGAATAGTGCTACAGTGAACCAGGATCAAAATCACAGTGAGATATGACCTCTTATCTGTTAGTTTAGCTGATATAAAAAAAAAATCCCTCGAAAAACCACAAAAGATAAATGTTGGCAAGGATGTGGAAAAAGTGGAGCCCTTTACACTATTGGTGGGAATGCAGAATGATGCAGCCACCATGGAAAACACTATGGAGGTTCCTCAAAAAATTAAAAATAGAACTATCTAGCAATTCCACTTCTGGATATACATCTGTCACTCTTTTTTCTACCTGATATTTCATTATGTACTGATTAATTATGGCTCTCCCAGAATATCTCTAACTCTATTAGAATGGAATTTTTCTGCCTGCTTTGTCCTGAATTTTATATATAGTATCTTGGACAGTACCTACAAAACACTTAATAAATATTGTTGATACATAAATATATTCAAATTAAAGTTTGGTCTGAAATACAAAGAAATAGCTTTGCTACATGTGCTAAATCATTAAAACTTGGCCTTAGTCTTTATTAAGTCTAATTAGAGCCAGTTTGGTTGAGGGTAACAGTGCAAAAGTAACGCTTATTATAGCTTCTTTAAAAAGCAGGAATGTAAGATGTATCACTGAAGCGTAACATTGTAACATATGTTTATTACAAAGCCCGAGTTGGCCCTGAACTTTCGCAAGCAAGCAATCAGTAAAGTATTCCCACATTACCACTTCTGTTCTCCTACAAATACTTCTCATTTCAGTGTTTTATTTCACTTGTGACAACTCTCCTTAGTAGGGACTTAATAAAGTGAAAGTGCCCATCAGAATTCTGACATTCATACCTCGTATGGCTTCTGTCTCAGCGTAGTCTAGTTTACTGTTTGATCACGAACTCCACAGTGGTAGAGAATGAACATGCCTTTTAGCTCTCTTTACAATACCTAACTCAGGTTGGGGAATGCTCCATGAAGAAATGGTGAATGGAAGGAGACAAAATGAGAGGACAAGTATCTCTTTCCTAGACACAGTGAAGTCCACAGAATGTATCCTTAATTTCTAGGGATAATAGGCATTATTAAAATTTCAATTTACCGGGGCGCCTGGGTGGCTCATTGGGTTAAGCCACTGCCTTCGGCTCAGGTCATGATCTCACGGTCCTGGGATTGAGTCCCGCATCGGGCTCTCTGCTCAGTGGGGAGCCTGCTTCCTCCTCTCTCTCTGCCTGCCTCTCTGCCTACTTGTGATCTCTGTCTGTCAAATAAATAAATAAAATCTTTAAAAAAAATTTTTTCAATTTACCATTACATTGAGAACAGAAATATCAAATACAGACACAATAATAAATTCTTGGTATATTTTAAAAGTGATGGATTTGCATCCAAGCAGCAGTGTTTTGAAATCTCCTTTAATATGAACAGTGTCCTTAAAGCCACAATCCTTTGCTCAGTATGTGCATTAATTTTTCTCTTGATTTCTCTCTGCCCATTGAGGATTTATGTTTTATGATTTACAGATGGCATTCTGCCCCAAATTCAGCATTACTTGTTTTTAATGGTGAGCGTGGTTTTAAAATTAGATAACCGGAACAACCAGCTAGGAAATGCACTCCTGATTTTGAACTCTTGGCCTTCATTTAATCTAAATGTACCAGTATTTCTCTTGGAACCAGTACTTTGTTTTTCTGGTTACTGATCAGCAGGCTTAACCCTCTTAAAAAATCCAGTCCCTTCTTAGCCTGACTTCTACAAAGGAAATACCTTCAACAAGAAACTTGCAGTTGTACCACTTCCCTACTGTATTTGAGCGTTGTTTCCAATCTGAATATTGAGAAGTGTGTGATATCCGTCAAAAAGTGTTGTTTTAAGTGTCCACATGGAAGTGTAGGAAGATTTAAAGAATTGATGACTGGGGAGCACCTGGGTGGCTCAGTGGGTTAAAGCCTCTGCCTTCGGCTCAGGTCTTGATCCTGGGGTCCTGGGATCGAGCCCCGCATCGGGTTCTCTGCTCGGAAGGAGGCCTGTTTCTCCCTCTCTCTCTGCCTGCCTCTCTGCCAACCTGTGATCTCTCTCTCTGTCAAATAAAATCTTTAAGAAAAAAAAAATTGATGACTGGGATACTTCTGTGACAAATTTCGGAGACAAATTTCTGTGATGAAAGTAGTATATAGGAAAATAAATGAGTCCTTTATAACGGAAGAGGCTAACGCTGCCAATTACATGATCATACTTAGCTATTGAGCTAGTGCCTATAGAAGTAGCCTACAGGAAAGCACACCCTGCACGCTGTTAGGAACTTTTAGTTAGACCTGTTGCACCCCCAAGAAAAAGGATCAGGGTTCTGACCGAATTCAAAGTCCTAAGAGAAACTCCTACTCCTGGTCTCATTAGACTGGGAATGAAAGAAATGTCCTAAGTTTCCTTTTCTGAGTGTGAAGTTGGGAAAAGGATCAAATACTAATGAATAGCACTTGTTCTGAGACGCACATGTGTCTTTCATTGATTTGCCAAAATTAAATCAAAGGGTTCCATATGTGTCTGAAGGAGAAACATCTGACACTTAAAGTAGCAAACAATAAAACATTAAAAGTATATTTCCTGTGAAGCTGAGCTGATTGGGGGAAAAGAGAAGGTTTGATCATCAGGAAGGAGATAGATGTGGGCCACAGCATATGTGTCCAAGGGGAAACTTTAGAAGAGCTTTGAAAATGGTACAGTGATGCACGCGGAGAGGGAGAGAGTAGCTTTTCCAATATTGGTGAACATTAGTAATGAAAATGGAAATAGTCCTTTTTGGTTTGTATGGATCAAATATGATGTCGGGATTGAGTAGTAGACTGAGTATACGTGTGTTACTTATGTATCTGTCTTAGATATAAAACAGTCATAATGTTACCTTTGTAGTCATGAATTGCCTTGCTCTCTCCCACTTCCTATATCATCCAGGTGCCCCATGTCCCTCCTCCCCAAGCCCCAGGCTAGGAGGTCATGGGGATTGGATCCTGACTTTAGATTTCCACGGGCTGCTGCAGCTGGGTGCTGGACTGAGTTTCTGCGTTTTGTTTGGTCTTGATCTGAAATTGTCCCAGCTCATTGTTGCGTGGTTCCCCTCTTGCGGCCAGATTCCCTACTCCTTAGTGCCTAATCCTGTTCCAGAAATATTCCTAATCCGCCCATGCCACATTCTTCAGACATTCTGGTTTTTGAACTCTGTCTTCTACCATGTACCCGACCCACGCTTAGTGAACTTATTTACCGGCCCGTTGGACTCTAACCTGGATCCTGTCTTCATGTCTTTAACACTGTGCCTTTGATTCCAGTGAACTGTTGCTCATTTCCCTACCCAACTGTGGCTTTTACACGTGCCTATTTGCTTAGCACCATATAAACTGAAGCTAGGGCTCTAGGAGAGCAGGACAATCTTTTACATTCGTTTCCCCACGTTTCCCTATCTTCAAATCATGTCAGGGACCCACTGGTTCCATTTCGTATATGTCTGTTGGTCGAAAAAAGTGTTATACTTGCTCATTCAGAAGTATTACCATTACTGAGATGTGTCTACATGTGATATTTAGTGTGGCTTGTCACTAAAGGCATCTCATGTAAAATGGTATCTGGGAATGACTCGTGGATTGGTCATATTTCCTAAGAGTCAGTATTAGGGTTGATCAGCACAAGAATAAATCAAATGCACAGTCTGTTTTTAAGTCTTTAAAAATGTGCTACGAAAAACAGTGTTACTTATGTTTATCTGAGACATATTTATAAATATCCTCTACAATGGCATAATGAGACTTCCTTTCATTATACTTGAATAATGAATCTTCCTAAATGAGATTGACTCACACAATATTGGTGGCAGTGTTCACTGAGGAAAACTGGGATTTGCTATGAGCTGACTTTAAGGTCATGGCATAGTTTGTGTCCAAAAGCTAGATTCAGCACTGTGATTTACCTAATGGAAATAGTATCCTGTGTCCTCATTATCCTTAAATTCTTTTTTTTTTTTTAAGATTTTATTTATTTATTAGAGAAAGAGAGGGTGAGAGAGCAAGCACAGGCAGACAGAATGGCAGGCAAAGGGAGAGGGAGAAGCAGGCTCCCTGCCAAGCAAGGAGCCCGATGTGGGACTCGATCCCAGGACGCTGGGATCATGACCTGAGCCTAAGGCAGCTGCTTAACCAACTGAGCCACCCAGGCGTCCCTCATTATCCTTAAATTCTTTATTGTTTTCATCTTATCAAAGAACTGCCCCAAATTATGTCTTTCTTGTCAGAAAACTACAGATATCTTATATATCTGTAGTTTTCTGACAATAAATATATTTCTGATGAATTTCTGACAAGAAATATATATATATACACACACACACCCATGCTGTGCATTCCTTTATTTCTTTATTTTCACTTTTGTTTTATTTTGGGACACAGCATATATGTGTATGTGCAGTTACATACCTCATTGATTTTGTGCCATGAGAACATGATATTCAAGACTATAGTTTGGGGCAAAAATTATTTCTTTTCTCTCAGTGACAATCCTACTTATATCTGTGGTTTGTGTTATAGTTACAAGTTGGGGAGTTTATCCTGGATTAGAGAGCTAAAAATGAGAAACAAATCTGAGGGGAAAATACACAAGTTGATATTTAAATCAAAATGTAAGAGTAAATTGGCTAAATTATTCTGAAGCAAAATAGCAGATATTCTTATCTATAAATCTCTCTAGTTCTGTTCAAACCACAGTATGTCTTGGTTTACTTCTGCCAGAGAACATTCACAGACATTTTTTTCTAGAGAAAAACCAGTTAGTTTTGAAATGAAAATGCACTGCTTTTCTGGGCTTGTGAGACTAAGTTTAACTGGCTGATCATTTAAAAATAACTAATTTTGTGTTTCTTTTTTTTTGAGCCCCAAAACAATATTTTAGAAATTCTTACTTGGGGGCAACTCAGCCAAATATATAAATGAAATGGTAAGGTGTGATTCACATAGGCATAGTTTTGAAAAGTACATAATCTACATGTTTCCTTTTATACTTAATAGGTAATTAGGAATCTTTTACATCTGATTTATATTTGACTAACACAACATTATAAATCTATTATTTAAATTCAGAGAAAAAATGGTTAAATAATCTTCTGGACTTAATTATGTTTGCAAGTAAATTCTTAGCATGTCTGTAGAGCTTGTCACTATTCTGATGCTGACTTGGGGAAATAACATTTTGCAGCCTGTGTCCTACAGAAAGATTTTGAAAATTGTCAAGTGGCATCGTGATGGGGTCTTCCTTGCTCAGTGGGAGAGTGTTGAAGTCATATTAGGAGATGGGGCTTGAGCGCAGACTTGAAACTATTCATACAGAATAAAGTGACCGAATGACAATTGCTTGGGCTAAAATAGGATACTATTGACAAAGGGAAGAAGAAACACACACACACACACACACACACACACACACTCCAGAAATTTACCAGATGCCAAAATGACCCTTAAAAGAAATTTGAAAGCCATTGCTTCAGAAATAATGCTATTCCCTATGATTTGAACTGGCTTTTCCAAAACGAATGCCTCCTTCTCACTATAATTTCTTCCCGAGGTGAAGAAGTGGTGAAGAAGAGGTGACAAGCACCCCTTGTCAACTACAAACACCCAAGCTTCCGGTGACGTTTGTACCCCCAGATGTACCACAGAGAAGTCAGTGAGAGCGAGAGTCACCTCTGTGAGCAGAACGAAGCTGCCCACGCACCTCTCCACACATTCAACCTTTCTCCTGCCTTTCCCTTCCTCTCCAGTCTGCCCGCTGCAGGAGTGAGCGGTCAACTGTGGGCTCTTCTGACTTCACATAGAGGCTTTGGTGCTAGAACCTCCTCTGCTCCCCAGACCACAGAGCCCTCTTTCATATTTCTGACCTCACAGTGTTCATTCTGTCTTGCCATTTCTTCCATCATTTTGGTGTCATATGGTCAAGCGTTTGGGTTCTAGAGTCAGACCGTTGGCATTTAAACACTAACTCCGTGGGGCTCTGATTTTTTTTACCGAGTTACTAACTCTCTGTAAACTTCAGGTTCTCCATCTGTAAAATGGGCACTTTGCCATGTGTAAAGTGGGGATGGTTTCTCCAGCTAATGCATGCGACACGCTACACACAGGGCCTGGCGTGTTGTAAGTAGGGGGACAAGCTGTATTCACTGGCCTGAGACCAAGGGGCTCCCAGACAGTAGAGCTTCCTTCGCTGCAACTGGGGGAGTCCTGAGCAAACCGAAGTTGTCCTCCTACTTGTAAGATTTCATTTATTTAAATGGTATTGCGTTCATATTTGATAGTCCTTGGAAAGCAGAGTCCTGTGATGCATCTCTCTCCCGCTAAGTTTCACCGGGACACATACAGGTGATAAAATACTTGCACATGTTTTGGATTTTCTCAAAGGAGGGTTGCAATTGTAGTAATAGCATCCATCTAAGAATAGAAAATGAAGATAAAGATGGTATTGGGGTACAGTTGGAGAAAATTGTTAGGAAACTGGCATTGGCTTGAGGGATAATTTTTGAATCTGTAAAGACATTTTTTTGGCTGCAACTCCCAACCCCCACCTTCCCTCTAAGATGGTAACCAGGTCCGGTTCTGGTCAGCCCCCAGGAAGTGGGGTCGGCTTCTCCTGGCCTGCCCTCCTTGGACGGTGCTTCACGGCGCTTGCCTTGCCCTGAGTGCTGTATGTTAGTGGCTGAATGATTCTCCAGTGAGCTTCCTCGCCCTGAGATTTCTTCCCATAATCCCTGGTCACTTCTCCAGTTCAGGGTTAAACATTTGCCTCCACAAATACAAACAAGTCATGGGGGAGATTCGTGTTTTAGCCCCTTCCCGCAGAACACGATAGAGTGGATAGCAGACTAACAACAGAAATTGATTTCTCATGGTTCTGGAGGCTGGAGGTCCGAGACTGGGGTGTCAGCATGGTTGAGTCTGGAGAGGGTCCTCTTCCCAGGTTGGAGACGGCTCTCTTCTCTGTGTGTCTCCACCCAATGGGAAGAGAGCTAGCTAGCTCTCTGGCCTCTTGTGAGGGCACTAATCCCATTCATAAAGCTCCATTCTCATGACCTAATGACCTCCCAAAGGCCCACCTCCCTAGAACATCTTCTTCGAGGTTTGGGTTTCAGCGGATGAGTTTTTGGGGAGCTGGGGAGAAACACAAATATTCAGTCCATTTCAGGGGGAGAGTGGGAATTTGGGAATAACATATAAAGGGTCATGTGAGCCTCTAAATTTGTGTCGGGTTGGGGAGAAGGAAGCTGACAGTAACTAGTGGTTCTTCGCCGTGGCTGCTCATTTCAGTCACTTGGAAGCCTTCAAATATAAGACACCGATGGTCAGTCCCTCCCACTCCCACCCCAGAGATTCTGATTTACTTGGTCTAGGAGACCTGGACATACCATGGTTTTAAGAGATCCCAGGTGAGTTCCATATGCAGCCAGAGTGGAAACCCAGGAAGTAACTGACTCTCCCTGTCTCAATTCCCTTTTCCTTCCCACAACTTCTGGCCCTTGCAAGAGCTAGAAATTTAACATATGAAACAGTAATGATTGCTTTTATTTTTACATATGATTTCCAAAGTTTGAGCACTTGTTTTTATGGCAGTGATGATTATGCATGTCTTTGAAACTTGGTGGTTTCAACTCAATTATCTCATTTTTATGATAAAGTCTGTTTATTCTTGGTTTATTATGCAGCAAGCTGGCTTCTTAGGCACTTGTCTCTTCACAGCTTATAATTAAAAACCAACAAACTAAAACCTGGAGGCAATCTGGCTTGTTTCTGTCTTCTGCAGTGAAGGAGAACTTTCTATAGTGCTCAGAATTCTATCAGATTTAAAAAAAAAATCATCTTACTGCTGTATTTGGCATGAATGTGGGTTTAGTACCCACTTGGGGATTGTGGAGAGAATCAGATGTCACGAGGACCTGAGGCTCTGATTTGGAACCTGATGGCACCTGAAAGAGCTATTTGAACAAAAAGGCCCACATCATTGGCCTATCTGATGACCAATTAGCTCAACCCCCTTGCTCATGGCCTAGATGAGATCTAATAAGGGTTTAGCTCATTATTTAATATTTATTTCACCACCAGCAGTATCTTCATACTTTCTCACTTATAGTCACGTCTTCATTCCTTTTAACAATTCCCCTGTGATTGTCCAAATCAAGATTCTTTGTCTTTAAAAAACAAAACAAAACAAAACAAAAACAAAAATGCACACACACAGAAAACATCCCACAACTCATTAAGTTCTTTGACCCCCATTAGCTGATAAAACTGTAGTCAACTGTTAAAAAAATGTGACAGTAATGTCATTGCATCCTATATTCTTTATTGGAAAGCTTCTGAAGGGTAATTTTTTCCTTATTCTGATTTAAAATTAAAAAAAAAAAGCAAGCCTCTGAGAAAAACCCCCAAATTATTTTCTCTCTTTGTGTTACATCTGTAGTTAGCTAATTGTTACAGACTGAATGCTTGTGTCCCTCCCAAATTCACATATCAAATTCCTGAACCTCAGGGTGATGATTTTAGGAGATGTAGCCTTTGGGAGGTGACTGGGTCAAGAAGGTAAATTTAGTGCCCTTATAAAAGAGATCCCAGAGAGCTCCCTCATCCTTGCCTGCCATTTAAGGACTTGGGAAAAGGAAGCAGTGTGTCTACGAGCCAGGAAATGGACCCTCATCAGACACTGAATCTGCCAGCGTCTTGATCTTGGACTTCCTCATTTCTAGAACAATGAGAAACAATCTGTTGCGTCAAATGCCCAGTCTATGGTATTTTTTAAAATACCAACCCTAATGGGCTAAGACATCAATAAGGCACTACTGTTATTTCTATTTTTGCCTTTGGAGTTTGGCCATCTACTATGACGCTATTGTCATTGTGAGGCTTTCAAAACCTCCCCCTCATTTTGAAGGACATCAGACCTTTATCTTGGTGTTCCTTCTGTGCAGAGACCATTGCTCTGCTGCCCTCCTGCTTAATCTCCAAGCCTCTGTATTTTATTCTCTAAAGTGGGAATGGTACCTATTTTAGAGAGTTTTTCTAGCAATGACATGGCAATGTGGGACACACTGTGCACACCGGGGACACTTCCATAATCCTCCTCCTCTTTTATCTACCCCAAAGGAATTCCCCACAGTAGGCTGGCTTCTTTTTGAGAATTTTTTCTCCTTTATTATTGTTGATTTACTCTACTCTGCATGTTTACACATATGTCCTTACTTTTCCAATTTCAGATTTATGAAACCTCCAAAAAAACGTTTCTTCTTCCATTTTCACCTTCTGTTTTATAATCTTCTTGTCTACTTACTTCTCTATCTTGGTTTTATCTCCTTTCATTGTAAGGAGAAGCATTAAATAGAAAATATTACTATTGGCTGCTTGTGGAAGAACTTTATTGTGCTCTAAAAGACAGATTTAGGTTTTATAAATACTGTGGGACATTCCAAATAGAACCTTAAATCCTTAGAACTTTAGTGAGCTTCCCAATCTCTAGTCAATAAATCTTACCAATGTGAAATAAAAATTGAGTTACACTTGTGTGTTTTGTTATTGCCTTAGGATAATGAAAGCTATTACTGTTTTTTTTTAATTAAAAAGAATTTTTTTGAGAGATAGAGAGGGAGCAAGTACACATGAGTGGGGAATGAGGAGGGCAGAGGGAGAGAGAGAAAATCTCAGATAGGCTCCACACTCAGCATGGAGCACATGTGGGACTCTGTCTCACGGCCATGACGAGATCATGACCTTAGCTGAAACTGACAGTTGGACGCTTAACTGATTAAGCTACCCAGGTAGACCCTAAAGCTATTGTTTTATGGCTTTTAGGCAAATTGCAATAAAAAACCTCTCAACCTCAGGACTCTCCTTCTGGAAGACCATCATGGAACCACCATCCGTCTGTGTCAGTGTTGGTGGAATCTGACCACTGTTTTAAGGAAGAGGGCACAATGTGTGTTTTTGTGATAAGAAGTCCTTGTTAGTTGCAAAATTAGTTTAATGTCTTGCTTTTGCAAAACCTTTTGGGTTCCATTATTTTCATGGAGGAAATAGCATACTCAGATGGAATGGCTATCTTTCACTCAAATTCTTAAGAAACCCAATTTCCAAAGCCATTGTTTTAAACTTCCTATTGCTTATTTTGCCTATGCATCGCAAAAAAGAAATCGTATAGCAAAACAATTAAAAAAAGCAATGCTTGCTTTTTTGTAAAATTGGCATTTGCTTTTAGTAAGTTGATTCCTCTGAGCTCTTAGTTATGTTTTTCATAGCTCTAATAGGAGCTTCCTAAAAACTCTTCTATTGTATCAGGTATAAGGTAGATAACAAAGTTTGATAGCCCTGAAAGAACATGCATTAAGTAATGCAGCTGAAGAGAGAAATGAAAATAATAAAGGCATGAGAAGAAAACGTAAGAATGAGATAGATTATATTTGCCCTCTTTCCTGCTCTCTCCAACCTACACAGAAGGACAAATACTTCGCTTTCTTTTCCTGCTATATTTGACCATAGCTACAGGAGCTCTTTGAAGGTCAGATCTGAGCTGAACGAGTATGAATATACTTGGTTTCTAAAAATCCAACATTAGAGAACGCTGCTCAACAACATTCTCAAATTATCACTATGGGGATGATGACCACAACCATGTATACATCAACACATCACGGCATACAAGATAGCATGTTTAAAAATATTTTCATCATTGTCTTTTCCTGATAGTTTTTTCCCCCAAATATTTTAAGAGGGCTGTGCTTAACTCTGTACATCAAAATGTGAAGGTCACAGTTTGATAGTGTAATGAAGGATGAAAAGTTCAGTTTTTATACCTAAAATTTATGGGGTTTTTGAATTTAACCTTCAGAATTTATAAGTAAATTAAAATAATAATTAATGAAGCAATGACTTGCTTACGTGGTGAAAACCCAGTCTGGAGTCCTTGACTTACATATTTAACTTACTAAAAGCAACTTACATATTTAACTGAGTATTCAGAGCCATTTCTTCAGCTGGGGAAGGGACTGATGTCCGGGGTCATTACTGCTCCAGAAGGGCAATTGTTTCTGTCACCCCTTTCCTTTGATGCTTGGCATGCCTTGAACATAGTGGACAGTGATAGCTGCTAAGATTTATGGAGGCTTACTAAGAGATGGGAAGTGTAGTAAGCCCTGTGCACACATTAACTCACTCAGTCAATATTTGCTGAGAATTGAAGGAGGGAAGAAATGAATGGTCCATGCTTCCAACACACAGAAACGGCTCTGTTCCTCAGCTAATTAAGTGAGCTTAGATATTTTTAGGGATTTCAATATTTTTGCTTCATGAGTGAATTTTGACAATATTCCTGACATCTCTTAGCATTAAATATTTAAATGGAGTTGATAATGTTAAAAAGTGCTGTTTTCTGAAGTATTTTATATTTAACACTTATAACAACTTTGGAACGTACCACAGTCCAAGTAAAGATCTCAGTGCTTTCTCTTTGATGCAACATCTAGACTTTAAATAAACATGATTTCTAATAGCATTGCAGTATAAATTAATTCAAGAACTTTTAAAAAAATTCCTATTCAACCTAATACCATTATCATCTGGAGAACACATTTATGATTTGTAATTTTCTGATGATTAAACTTCTTTAAATTTTGATGTTCTCATGTATCATTAGAATGAACATACCAGTTATAAAATATTAATTACTCATGGTACCCCAGAATTATATCTGCTTTATTCTTTTATTATAAAAACTGTCCTAAATAAACCAACCTAGATTAATTAATGCTCAACCTGATTGAACAACACTGGCAACCTATTGTGGATTTTTATGGTAATTATATCATACAAGTTTTACTAATGTCTCATGTGAGTATTCAAAACCCAATGAAGAGTGTGCTACTAAAATCCTGCCATTCATAGCCAGCTCCTTGCTCCTGTTTATTAGTACTTACATTTACTTAGAGAGAAACACACACTCAAGCATACATCTACTGATTTTGTGGGGTTTTTATCTAGTTTCTGTGTTCGTTTCTCTAAAATTGGGTGTTCTTCAAAACAGGAGCTGTGTCTTTTGATTGTCATATTTAGTGGTAAGAATAGCACAAAATGAGTGAATGCTATTTTGGTACTATTTTCTTTTCTTTTGATGTAGAAGGATGTTTATGAAATTCTTTACATGGTTTGGTTTTTTAGGCTTTTGTAACATATTTAGATGACTTAGTTTTGACTTACAGCCAAGATAAAATGGAGAATTTATATATTCTAAATAAAGTTTTTTTTTGGGGTATAGACTCATTATTAATTGCTTAACAAAAATAAGTTGCTAACTATATGCTATATTTTACCATTTTTGTAAAGGTAATATTTAGCTATATGTCTTGAAATATTGAGTGTATCTGTTATATGAGTATTCTGTGAAAACATTTATACTCTGTTGTTGGTTTGACGATCTAATGTAATTTTTAAAAAATTTCTTATTTGTATCTTGGAAAATGTTTAGGAGGATTACATAGCTCAGTAAAAAGGTGATTTTGTTAAAAGGTGATGGTAAATTCTTGTTTTGTACTTGTGCTGTTTGAACCGAGCCTCTGCAGTAGAGAATTACAACTATTTCTAATATATTTAACTGCATGTTAAACTGATTTCCTGTATATGTCCTTAATTGCTGAAATTTATACTAATCTAGAAATCACTTATAACATCACTATCCAAATTTCACATGGCACTGAACACGGCATTTTCTTTCAGAAGAGTATAGCAGAGCATGAGGTCCCTTGAGGGCTCGGGAGGGCTGTTTTGAGGCTCGCTTTGAGGAATCTTTGTGTGTGTGTGTGTTTATGTACAGCGCCTGTTCTTCCTGGAGCCTACCAGCAAAGCCATTCCCAAGGCTATGGGTACATGCACCAGACCAGCCTCTCATCCATGAGGTCAATGCAGCACTCACCAAATCTAGTAAGTATCGATTTGAAGTGTCTCCTCTTCCCATTTTATCTCCAAAATAGAAATACTCGTGGAACAGACTTGCATTGTATAGTGTCTATTTTCACATAAGGGATGAATGTCAACATTTTGCTTTCTGTACCCCTTTGAAGAAAGCAGAAGACTTACAGAGGTAAAACCACTGAGAAAGGAAGGCATGCCGTGAACATGTGTAAAGAGCAAAACATACAAAGACTGTCTCGGAACAATATCCTAATTGTTACTTCATGATTGGTTTTAGCCAACTGTGATCTTCCTTCAGGTCTAAAAGTACAAATATCTGGTCACATTAACCTGTCAATTTTGACAGTAATCAAAATGGCCACTAACCCCCAAATGACATGGCCAACATAAGTCTCTAAATCCTTCTACTGGAAATCTTGAAGGGCTTACAGATTCATTCACTGAATGTGCAGTTTGGAAGCAGTGCTCTAGGTCATCTTGCCAGATGGGCATTTCATGCTGAAATTGTTTCTCCAAACCTCTGTCTTACACAGAAGCCTTAGCCTGAGCACGGAGAAAGAGGTGGTCCTTCTAAGCAGTTGCCAGTTCTTCTTAACTGCTCTAAAGTTTTCTTGCCTCCACCAGTTTCCTCAGCCCATGGATTCACTTAATTTTGAGACTTTCTGATGCTAATATTAACTAAATTCTTGGTCTTTATGGCAAAACTCAACGTATATTCTGGCTATGAGCCTCTTGTCGGACATGTCATGTGCCGATATATTCTCCCAGTTGGTAGGTTCATTTTGTTGGTGGTTGCCTTTGCTGCACAGAAACTTTTCAGTTTGATGTGGTTGCACATGGTTATTTTTGCTTTTGGTGTCAAATCCAAATAATCATTTCTAAGGCCAATGTCAGGGAGCTTACCGCTTATGTTCCCCCCCCGCCCCAAGAGTTTGATCTTTTTAGGTCTTACATTCAAGTCTTTAATTTATTTTGGATTAATTTTTGTGTATGGATAAGATAGTTGTCAGTTTCACTCTTTTGAAAAAAAGTTTCCCTTTTTACCACTTTTCCCAGCACCATTTATTGAAGAGACTGTCCTTTCCCCACTATGTGTTCTTGGCTCCTTTGTCATAAATTTATTGACCATACATACATGGGTTTATTGCTGGGGTCTCTCTTCTGTCTCATAGGTCTGTGTTTTTATGTTACTCTCAGAGTTTTTGATTACCACAGCTACAAAGCTTCAACATAGTTCGAAGTTAGGAAGTGAATAATTTCCTCATTATAACAAGGATTCAGCTATGTGTCCCTCAATATTCAGAACATTTAGATGCTCAACGTCTATCACTGTGATTCTAAAAGCTACAAAATGAGTGTATTATGTATTTTTCTTTTATATACATGTATTTTTAAAAGAAAGCAAAAATTCTTTGTTCCTAACTAAGAAAAATTCATTTCCTCTGCCAGGGGCCCGTGGCAGGGACTTGGTGGTGACTTGGCTCTGTCTGTCCCTAGGGCAGATTTTGTTCTCTGAAGAATGTGGAATAGGGGAGAATCTACATAATCTAAAGGGTTAACTGAAGCTGGGAGAAGTTGCCTTTACTGCTTCAAAGCTTACTTTTTCATGGGCTAGTTATTGTATCTAGAGGCTTCCTTGATTGCCATTCTGGGCCCCCAAACATTACCCTTTTTGCTAGCCTGGTCAACTTGAGATGCATGCAACTGAGGTCAGTGCTAGGCTCTGGTTTGGAGATCTCCAGAAAGAAATATACTTGGGAACATTCCTCATAGTTACTTCATTTTGTGTGAGCTGGTCTGTCATGATTGGCATGTGTGGCCATAACTATTTGGTCTCCATCGTGTGATCCCCTCTTTCCTTTCTCAGAGGACCTACCGAGCCATGTATGATTACAGTGCCCAGGACGAAGATGAGGTCTCCTTCAGGGACGGCGACTACATCGTCAACGTACAGCCCATCGACGACGGCTGGATGTATGGCACGGTGCAGAGAACTGGGAAAACAGGGATGCTCCCAGCCAATTACATTGAGTTTGTTAATTAATACTCTCTCCTTGTCTTTGAGCTTTATTCTAATGTATACTAAACCCAATCTTTTTAAAAGATAGAAGATACTTTTAAGACAACTTGGCAGTTATTTTACAATAATCTATCTTCACTTGGACAATGAGACACATAGGTACCAGGAAAAAGGACTGACTTCTGGGCTCAGAACAGCAGCATTTTCAGTAATTCCTGTACACAAAACCTTAAGGTCTGGAGGCCCGGTGCTGCTAATTGGGTTAATGGTTTCCTTTGATTGGCTATCGAACACTTCTGGGAAATGTATTTTTGTAGACTTTAATAGAGATGTTGATTGTCCCTTACACGTAACAAGTCTATGAAACTCATTAGCTGTCACTTTGGAATCACCAGAAGCCAATTCTTGTAATTCAGTAACACAGCCAATAATTTAAAAACCATTTAGCTTTTGAGTCATTAGGGAATTTCCAATTCAAGTGAAAATTGCCTAATGTAATAAACGTCAGGAGTGGCAAAACGGCAGTTTGGTTAAAATTATATTGACCGGTGGCCTTCGGGACCTAGAAACTTCTCCCAAACAAAGACATTTCCTTGTTCCCTAGGCTGACTTGGGTCTCTTTGTTCCTCATTTGTACCAAGGCGTATTCTACTCTTCATTTACATTCTGTGGGCCCAAGTCTATGCTTGACTCCATAGAAGGTCAGGACCAAATAAGGTCACAGCTACTCTGCAAAGGGCAAAGTTGAAGGTCATCTCTATTATTTCCCTAAGGGCTTTGACCCTGTTGCATGTCACGTAGGTTCAAGCTTCTGTAACATAGGCAGCTGCACTGCCCATCCCCGTTATTACAGCAACAAGTGCGGCTGATAACCTAACAGCCCTCCCGGCTAGTAGCCTGCTCATCAGAAAAACATGTTTTTGAAAAGTTGCTTGAGATTCTCCTGCTGCCTTGCACTCTAGTTTCGAAGGATTTACACCTTTAGGAAATAGACGCCTACTCTAGCAAATAAGTGATTTAGGTGTTTACTGAGCAGCTTTCTTTAACATAATGCCGCTGTCGATTTAAAAGTAAAGCTAACTAAACCCGAGCCAAAGACTACAAGGTGTGCGAGAGACACAACCAGTGAGCAAAACGTCACCCACTCCACAGAGAGATGATCAGGTTCATGTGTGTGTGTGTGTGTGCGTGTGTGTGTTTCTGGAAAATGCTATTTACATCCAGGAATGGAGGTCCAGCCACTGAAACCAGTTAATGGAAAGACGTCTTTTCTACTTTCTTCTGGTTTTTACTTTCTAACCCATATTGGGTGGAGGAGGGGAGATGAAAATGCCAGCAGAGATTTTAGATCAAGGCCCAACAGGTTGTTCACTAAAAAAAGAAATTGTTGTCCTATCTTGAATTTCAAATGCAAGACCCTGCGGGCACTTTCTGGGTTCACCACAGAGCCGCCGCCTTGCTGGCCGGTCGTGATGATCGGCCTGTGGTCTGCAGTCAAGGTGGCTGGAGAAGTTAATGTCCATCCGCCACTCTGTGTTTTTCTGATGTATTTAGACCTCAGCAGGGTAGCATTCATGTAGGGCTTGCCTCCGGAGTTGTGACGAAGAGGCTAAAAGCAAAGTTTTAAAAATGTGATAAAATGTATCGCTCTTGAGGCTATCTCCTTTAGGTAACATAGGCAAAGAAATTAAGGAAATATCTTATAAAATACCTTTTACAGAAATGTTTAGGAGTCCAGAAACAAATGCTAATTCGTTTATGCTTGTGGAAAATTAGCACCTACTTTTTGAAAATCTAGAGTTTTATTTTCTCTGGCTCAAAGAACAAATAAGCTTTATTACACTCAAGCTGCATCTATAGGAACTCACACAAAAAGAGATAAGGGAAATTCAGGTAGAAGACTAGAGAATTTTTTGAGGGGTTTTTACAGATTCCTACATACCCAGCAGGACTGATTTTCTGGCATTGAATGGACAGTCATGATTAAATTAACCCCTATCTGTTTAGATGTCTTGTCCACAGACCAACAAAGGCAAGCTAAACTTGCAACATTCTTGCAAAAAAAAAAAAAAATTCTGTGCATTAAAACTGGGGCAATAAACTTACTCAATTTTATAGTATCATTAAGCAAATATTTATGTTTCACCCAGACCACTTTTTTTGTGATTAGGGAAAAGAGTAGTTGTTGATTAAATTTGCAGACTAAATGTAGGACAGGTACAATTTTTGAGAAATAGCACATTTATAGGAAGCTCAAAGGAAACGGATTTGAAGTGATACTCTTAATTGGGGAAAAGTCCCATAAAATAGCAGTTGGTTGTTCCATTGTCTTTCTCATCTATTAATTTTAAAATCAGATTCAAGGAATGTAGAAGTCAATAATTATTAGGGGAATAATTCTAAAATTTTAAGCTTCGCATAATGTTTGCGTAGTGAGATGTTTCTCCTTCCAGCTTCTAGGAATTAAGGTCTGCTCAGAATTTAACCAGAGAGCAATTATTTGTTGTCACTGTTACTAACGCTTGTCAGGATCTTGGGCATCTCAGCAGAAATATTGGAAACATACATGTATAATACCAAAGCGCTATTTTTACAGCATTATTTTTCAAAACTATGTTCTCGAACAGTTTTTCCACTTTGCACATGGCTCCCCTCCCCTCAATTTGGCGGCATGCATCTCACACATAAATAACACTAACTGCTAAAGAAGGGTGTTAAAAAAAAATCTATTTTTTAGAAATCAAGCTAAAGACTGTGAAATGTCCAAGCACAGAAAGCATGCACCTGATTCTCTGAACATGATGCATTCTCAGGCCTGAAAAAAGCACATGGAGCAGGTTGATATATCTTATAAGGTTCTGAAAACAAAACTAAGTTTGGATCATCTCTCTCCTGAGAGAAGCTGAGCAGCAGAATAGATGACTTTTGTTGTATGTCTTTGTAGTCAACGTTTTTACTAATTCTCGTGCTCTAGGAAAGCTTCCGATTTCTAACCTGTGACAAAACGAGTTCTTCACGTCTTCTTGTTCTTGTTTATACACCACAGCGTAGCCCAGTTTGAAATACTTATCTGGTTGTCAGATCCCCTCGCCATCCCTGCCTCTTCCCAGGCTTCCCCACCTCCAGAGACCACACGGGAATTTGCAAGCACAATTTCTCCGGGCACCTTGTATGAATGTGGATGAGATTAGACCCGCCCCTCTCTCGTCACTAGGTTCACCGCTTGAAGATGATGAAGAGGCCATTTGGGCAAGTTGACCCCAGTCTCTCCTCTCTTGTCCTCTCCCGGTTGGGCTTGGCAACAGTCTGGGAGGTGGGGAAACAGACTTTTCTAGAACAGTGAAGTTCAAGAGGTGCATCTCTTTTTTTGGGTGTGTTCACCTCCAGTGAAGTGTTTTTGATGAAAAGATAAAGAAAACGGGCATGACCCTTTAATAACGCATCCTTATATAAAGTGGATATAGTTTATACCAAAATTATAATAGAGATATATTTTTTAAAAAGGTGCCTTTTTGATGACCCTTGTTTATCCATGATGGTCTTGGAATGAGAACCAAGCAACCAAGCTTCTTGTCTATTCTATAGTAATATTTTATTATACATGATTGGTATTTTTCTTGTGGGGGAAATGTGATGCTCCTGACAGATATGAAAGGTGATAGCTGATTGTATTTTTACCTCTAAAGGTGTAGAACTTTAGAAAATACTGACCTTTCCCCGTCTACTTCTGAAAAGTTCTTGGTGGATTTAAATATAGTCAGGATGCATAAACATTAACTTTAGGTTTGAGACTTAAAATACCTATTGCAAGACAGAAGAATTATGTTATGAGGCTGAATTCATTACACAAGATGAAATTCACTTCGTAAATTTCTATTAGACCTTAGCTATTTGCTTCTGATGCTCTAAAAGTGGCTCGAGCGTGGGTGTTTTGGGTAATGAGACACAGAGGTGAGAAAGCTTTAGTTAAGTAAGAAGCTATGTGAAGTAAGTTAAGAATGCTAAAAGGAAAGTCTCTTTCTGAAGGATCCCAACGCCCATTCGGGTCCTTTCCAGGCAACTGGCTGTCAACTACTGATGATCAAAAACAAAAACAAAAACAATAACAATAACAAAAAACTAAGATATTGTATGATGTTTCTGTGGCCATCATTTCATGATGCTTAGACTACTGGAATCCACTAGCCTGGAAGGATCTCCAGGCAGATATCTCCCCGGATGTCCATATTACTTCCATATATTCATGGAATCCCATATGCTTTTTGCGTTTGACACATGGTTCCCAGTTGGCATAGTGTCTACTTCTTTGTAATCCAGTTGCTGTTAAGAATGAAAAAGGAGAAAGAAAGAAAACTGCATGCTAGTCCCACTCTTCAGTGTCCATACGATGAATGGCTGAGCATTGAGAAGTGGCACCAAGTGTGTTGTGGGCACAGTGTGGAAACGTTGGCCTTTGACTTGTGAGAAGAATACAAAATTGAGTCACTGCGCAGCTTGGATTCTGTCTGCTTCAAAAATGTAGAATTGTGGTTGACGAATTTGTAAGACCGTACTAACTTTGAGAGCATACAGTTTTAATGGAAACACTTTATGGTTTTAAAATGAAGGGGCTTATAGAACGATACGATGTTATTACTATAATTTGGCTTTTGTTATGCAAATTAACACCAGCTATTAAAATATATTTTAGTAGAAATGCTTTAATTCATGTTTTCTTTCCTCTACACTGTGAATCTTTAAGCCTTGGTGGACTAGAGCAACATCGTGCTGCCCAAAGGACTAACCTATGCAAACTAGTTCACATTTTAGTGGATGTCACAGTAATCGTGTAATAAGACATTATTTCCCCCCCTGCATAATGTACAGCGGCATTGGAATAAACATGAAGCCTAGCATCTTGTATGTATAGTATAGTCACTCACAAACCCTTCAAGGCTACTATAATCATTAGTATTATTATTTGTTTAAAAGCGAATCGCCAAGTTATCTCTTAAATCTACTTGAATGATGTCAGAACAAGACTGAGAGATGGACGTGTCGGCTGTGGCTTCATTGTGGTCACTGTAAGTGTCCTCCTGTGATCGAGCTGTGTTCGGATGCACTTTCTTCAGGATATTATTATTCTGTGTCTTCTTTCTGTATTTGTAAAATGTTATAACGCTCTAATTTTCCTATCTCTACACATTCGGTTTGCTTAAATAAATGCAGGATATAACAAAATGGTTCTACGTCTTGGTTCTCACCTCGGTTTCTTGGAGCTGGGGTCATTGACGGTGCCCCGGGGACAAGGCTTATCATGACAATGCACAGTAAATCACATTGGAGGCCCCGGCTGGCTTCGGTGCCCTTCCATTAGTGAGTCACTCAAAATGTGTCTTCCTCCCCCAAATAAACTTAGTTTTAAATGATAACAATATTATGCTTTTTCAAGCTGAGTATCTTTCTGATTGTGTATCAGAGTACTCCAATAATACAGCATTGTAGTTCACTTCTTTCAAGATTAAATCCCTCATATGTTCCCAATAGTAGAATTTTAATTTTCTTATAGTAGTAAGATGAAAGAAACAGCTTGAAGCAAAGAATAGAAAATGTGCAAATTGAGTACATGAAAAGGAGAGATGCTCTGATTTCTCAGCTAAGAATGGCTCATTTATCATAGAACATAATTGCTTTTTTCTCCTAATTTTCCCATAGTTGGAAAAGGTAAGTTAGTCCCTATTTTTACCCTAGTATAAATCTATTGAGACTAGGATCTTAGCCTTACTATATTATTGTGTAGAAGTTCCTCTTTGAAGGGGCATAAACCCTCCCAACGGTACACTGATGAACAGTATGGATGACGCATTTATTTAAGAAAAAATTTTAAAAGATTTTATTTATTTATTTGTTAGAGAGAGGGTGTGTGTTCATGTGTGAGAGAGAGAGAGAGAGAGAGCACATCCAGGGGGGAGGGGTAGAGGGAAAGGGAGAAAGAGACTCCCCTCCTCTCCCCCGTGCTGAGTGGGGAGCCCGACATGCGACTCGATCCCAGGACCCTGGGATCATGATATGAGCAGACACTTAACCGACTGAACCATCCAGGTGCCCCAGATAACACATTTAGAACACTTGCTCACAGAACAAACATGTCTTCCTGATCTTGAAATTTTCTGCTTTTCATATTCTAAAATCATAAAATGAGTATTTGTGTGATATTCATCATCAAATATACTGATGATATTTCAAATTACAAAACAGCCTGTTTATTTATTTGAAGAATTTGCTATCTTTTTCTCCTGCCAAGATTTTTTTCCCTCCATGATAATAAATTTCTTCCTTGGAACCCAAGTCACAGAGTAATGAGTAACTTAGCAGGAATTTTTTTTTCCCTAAACTAAAATAATTGGGATTTAGAATATTTTATGCTTATGATTTTATTAACCTCAACATTGTGACATCAGTTTTATAAATCCCTGAGACCCACATGACTACCAGAAGCCTACTAAAATAACCTTTTACAAAAATACTCTGACATAATAAATTAAAAAGTAGATAAAAGTAAAGCTTTGTTCCTTCCTTTATGTAACCTGATTCTCCCACATAGGGGGACTGAATAAGAGTTTTGTGGTGGCAGAAAACTGAATATGGGCCAAATGTGAGCTTCAACTACTCTCTGCAGTTCTAAGCAAAATTCTCATGGCTTGGTCTATTATATTAGTATTTGGGAACAACACAGTTGTAAAAAAACAGAAGGAGAAAATAGATTAAAAGTGTGCCAGGTCAACACTAGAACAAAGGACCCAGTTACAGATTTTGTTTTTACTGTGGCACTTGATCTTTGCCACTTCCTACTTTTTATTTTATTTTAAAGATTTACTTATTTGAGAGAGAGAGAGAGCAGGGAGAGAGGGAGAGAGAGACAATCTCAAGCAGACTTCCTACTGAGCTTGGAGCCGGAGGTGGGACTCGATCTCATGACCCTGAGATTACCACCTGAGCTGAAACCAAGTCTTGGTCACTTATCTGACTGTGCCACCCACACACCCGCCTTTTCTTTTTCTTTTTAAAGTAGAAAACATGAAAGAGAATAGTAGAGAAATGAAAAATCAGAACTCTTGTTATTCCACTCAACAGAATAAGGAATTTTCCTGCATCTCAAATTTAGTTATTAGATTACTCTTTAAATGGACTCGTTTCTGGTTCTTGACCTGGGCTAACCATATTCACTGCCATTATTCTGAGGGTTGCTCTCCAAGACCATTTTTGTCATCTCACATAATCTCACCACTGTGATCACAGCTGACTGGGTCTAGATGACCAACTGATGGGCTGTCTGGGGGGCCTGGATGGGGGCTACACAAGAACTTGGCCCGACAGGGATGGTGACTGATTCTGTCCAAATCTCTCTGAAGAGCCTGAGTTCCAAAGATAGAGCGGGTTGGCTAACTGGTTGTATTATTCAAAGCTAAAGGACGCGGAGAAAGAAGGAAGTCAGGAGTAAGCCTAGGCTTAGGGAAGGCAGGAACCATGAGTAAGAAAAGCCACAAAATGGGGGACAGATATCTAGAGGAGACGGAGGGAAAAGTAAAGTTGATGGTCAGTAGTGACATATGGCACATGGTAGAGCCATAAAGAGATGGGAAGAAAGAAACTCGATTCTTATTAATGAGTGGCTCCCATCATTCAGCAGCCCCGACCCTTGCTGCTATGGGTGGCCACATGCCACATCAGGTGCTCGAGGCTCAGTCCTAGAGTCACTGCGAGACCACCTCCTCTAATCTTGACAAGGAGCCAATTTCATGAATGTTGGAAAGATTTGTACCATGTCCTCCCCTTCCCCCACAATGAAACACTAAATAGCAGAAGTAACTGAGATGCCAATTACATTATTACAGTTCAATTGTTCCCAGCTTGTTTTATGTAATTTTCCTTTGTTTTCTTTTATGATATAGTATACAGCCTATATCCTACTGAAAATCCCTTTAGTTAGAAGTTGTTTCCTTGGACCCCATGAAGGGTAACCACAGTGGACAACCAAATGCATTTAACTGCAGCCAGTGTGTAGGTACGGAGAAGAGACTGGCAGTTCAGAGGAATGTTCTCGTTGATTTGTACATTTGGCAAAGAAGAAGGGAGTGTCTGGGGCCACCTTTGAGAGTGACATTGGCACTGGTATTCCAGGGATGAAAGAGGACTGGTTTTTGCAGAACTTTCAGGAATACCCAATTCAAGGTGGGTTTTCATAGTATAGTGGTTATCACATTTGCCCAATAGAAACATCTGCTTCTTCCAGTTTACTCTGGTGATCACTCTTGTTGAAGGTGGTTTATGAGTTCAGCATCTATTTAGGGTTTATGGGATTCAAGGAACAGAACACAGAACTTTCCTCATCAAGCTTACATACTGGTAAGAGAGATTAGCATGAAGCAGCTAAGGATGTACTTGCATATGACTGTGTACATTTGTATATAATTGTGTGAATTTGCATATAATTATATACATTTGCATGCAATTGTGTATATTTGGTAATTAGTTGTCCAGTTGCAGCATAGGAGACACTGTAAAGGGGAAGTCTAGTGAGCCCTGGGGCTCTTCCAGCTGGGTGAGCTGTGCACCAACCAGGAGGGGGCAGAAGGCTTTCCTGAGGAGCCCAGGCGAGAACCTAGGGTTGGAAGCTGCATGGATAGCAGTCTCTGTCCATCTAGGCATTAGACATGTGGGAATATTTTACCATCAGCAGCCAGTGCTAGAAATGCTGCAGTCTTCCCTCTGCCAAATTTTAATTTAAGTAGCAATGGCAGGTTTTTGTAATCTTAATAAAGTTAAATGTTTTATGGACAAAAATCAGAGTATGCACGTGCATGGGTTTATGTGCATGGACTGCCCTCTTATTATTCTAATTAAGATTTTTTTCTCAATCAAAAAAAATCCAGCCCATTGCAAAGAGTTAATTATATACACAGTTTTACAAATTGTGGAATACTTCGCTGCCTTTTTGGATAATTAATTATTACATAGCCTTTCCTGGGTCCTTTCCTCCTCCCTGAATGTTTTTGGAAAGTATGTGTTTACTGGAGTTTATTTTCATACAGTCTGCCACAGACATTGATTCAAATGCTGTTTTTTTTCTCCCAACTTAGATTTCATAGATTTGGGAGTTGTCATTTCCACCTAATATGTGGTAGGAGTTAGATTTGCTACATTAACCAGGCAACACAGGGAAAAATCACTGGCAATGCAAGAAAGTCACTGGTAATTACTTATAATAAGTCCTCGCTCTGAGGTGAGTCATAGCTGTGTGTACGGAATTGTAGCAAGAATGTCGAGCATCTGCGTCCTTTAAAGTCTGGTGGTGCATTTGCACACTTTTTCTTGAGGACTTTTGCCCCCGTTATGTGAACGATTGCTAATATTTTGGGTGTCTGTGGTTCCCTTAGCCTATGCCTAATAAAATGCCTGTTGTGGGAAAGCCCTTTGATACACACAAACACCCCCTGGCTTCATCACATCTTTCATGTTTGGACTTTCAAGACAGTGCCACCAAGTGATTTCTGGTTTATATGGCTTCCCCCTCCCCCCCAAAAAGAGAAATTCTGATGAGTCAAGTACATTGTCATATTTACATTGTAATGACACACGGTTTCTTTTGTTCACAAGTTGTATTCCCATAGGTTTACATTAATTTAGTGGGGTTGGGAGAAGAGGTACCTGAAAAGCCAATGGGACATTGTAGGACCCACATGCCAAGGCTCCTTCTGGCCGTGTCTAGGCATGAGCTCCAGGGAGCCAGGCAATGTGTCTCCTTTCTGCCTGCAGCCTCCCTCCCACTGGAAACAGGAGGCACAGGACCAGAGAAATGTTTCCATTTTCTGTGATTCATGTCCTGGAAAGTGGTGGGGTGGGGTGCGGGGGAATGTGTGGCTCCAGTGATGATTTTATTTTCCCACAGCAGGCCAATAAAAAACATTTCTGGTATGAGAACAGTAATTATGTTGTGCGAGCCTCTTAGTATCATTGAAAAGTTCCATGTTTGAAGGACACCGAAATATTTTCAGAACTTGGAATGGGGTTTCTGGTTTTGATGTAAGTCCCTCGATTATGACCGAGACCCTAACAGGGGAGTTTCATAATATATAATAACCCTTCAGGATTTGACAGACTCCGTTTTATGTTTACGCCCAGATCAAAAATCTAGATTATGTTTGCCTGGGATGGATGGAGCTTCAGCAGGGAGATGTCCTGGTGAGAAAGATGAGTGTATCAGGTGAGCGAGAACCGGGGAGGGGGGGCAGTCAATAGCGTTACTGGCGGAAAGGGAAGGATGGAAATAGTTGAGGAACAAGGAGACATGAATCTCTCAATGGTCTCACTTGGATAAAAAAACCTCAACGATTTAGTTCCCAGGGGAGTTGGATTTTTCAAAAATTATTCCAGTGACAGGAAGTAGACTCTCCTTGCCTTTGCACCTGACATCCACGAAATAAGGCTGTACTCTGTTGTATGACTTACCTTTCTTTTTGGAAAGAATGCATCTGGAAATTGCTGAAAATTGACTTCATGGGAGTATATGTTGGGATACATTTTTGGAGTTTAGGACAGTGTGATGCCCTAGCTTTTTTTTTTTTTTTTTTTTAAGATTTTATTTATTTATTTGACAGAGAGACAGCAAAGGAAGGAACAAAAGCAGGGGGAGTGGGAGAGGGAGACGCAGACTGCCTACTGAGCAGGGATGTGGGGCTCAATCCCAGGACCCTGGGGTCATGACCTGAGCGGAAGGCAGACACTTAATGACTGAGGCACCCAGGTGCCCCTGCCCTAGACTTTTGATGTTGGTTTTTTAGTGTGTGTGTGTGTTTTTGTTTTTAAGTCTGAGAAAGTTGTGTTCACCTGAGGGGAGCAAGTAGATTCTGCACTGTGACTTGGGTAGTCTCACATTCCTGAAGTGGACGATTCTGGCCAGAGTCATGTTTGACCTTCCATGCATGTTCCCCTGAGACTCATGGATTTTTAGGGGAGCAGAAACCTTTAGTTAGACCTCTCCACCCCCGACCTTCAGGAAGACATGGCATGACTATTTCACTCTAAAGACCAGAAGACCAGGCCCTGAGAAAATTGGTGACTGCCAAAACCAATGGCACATAGCTTGGAGGGTGGGTAAAAGCACAGCCCCCCTGTCTCTCATCTCTGTATGAGTTCTAGCAGTTTTGGGGTGGAGTCTTTTGAGTTTTCCACATAAAATATCATATCTGCAAGAGTGAGAGTTTGACTTCTTTGCTGATTTGTATGTCTTTTATTTCTTTTTGTTGTCTGATTGCTGAGGCTAGGATTTCTAGTACTATGTTGAATAGCAGTGATGATAGTAGACACCCAGCAGTGTTCCTGACCTTAGGGGGAACACTCTCAGTCTTTCCCCCTTGAGAATGATATTCGCTGTGGGTTTTTCATAGATGGCTTTGATGATATTGAGATATGTACCCTCTATCCTTACATTGTGAAGAGTTTTGATCAAGAAAGGATGTTGTATTTTGTCAAATGCTTTTTCAGCATATATTGAGAGTATCATATGGTTCTTGTTCTTTCTTTTATTAATGTATGGTATCACATTGATTGATTTGCAGATGTTGAACCAACCTTGCAGCCCAGTAATAAATCCCACTTTGTTATGGATGGTGAATAATCCTTTTAATATACTGTTGGATCCTATTGTCTAGTATTCTGGTGAGAATTTTTGCATCCATATTCATCAAGGATATTGGTCTGTAATTCTCCTTTTTGATGGGGTCTTTGTGTGGTTTTGGGATCAAGGAAATGCTGGCCTCCTAAAATGAGTTTGGGTTTTCCTTCCATTTCTATTTTTTGGGACAGTTTCAGGAGAATAGGTATTAATTCTTCTATAAATGTTTGCTGAAATTCCCCTGGGAAGCCATCTGGCCCTGGCCCTGTGCTCTGCCCAGATTGCCCTGGGCAATCCTTATATCAGATAAATTATATTTTAAGCCAAAGACTATAATAAGACATGTGGAAGGACATTATATTATACTTAAAAGGTCTATCCAACAAGAAGATTTAACAATTTTAAGTATCTATGCCCCTAACGTGGGAACAGCCAATTATATAAACCAATTACTAACAAAATCAAAGAAACACATTGACAATAATATAATAATAGTAGGGGACTTTAACACCTCCCTCACTGAGATGCACAGATCATCTAAGCAAAAGATCAATAAGGAAATAAAGGTTTTAAATGAGGCACTGGACCAAAGGGACATCACAGATATATTCAGAACATTCCATCGCAAAGCAGCAGAATACACATTCTTCTCTAGTGCACATGGAACATTCTCTAGAATAGATCACATCCTGGGTCACAAATCAGGTCTTGGCCAGTACTAAAAGATTGGAATCATTCCCTGCAGTTTTTCAGACCACAGTGCTTTGAAACAAGAGGAAAGTTGGAAAGAACTCAAATACATGGAGACTAAAGAGCATCCTACTAAAGAATGAATGGGTCAACCAGGAAATTAAAGAAGAATTGAAAAAATTCATGGAAACAAATTAAAATGAAAAAACATCTGTTCAAAATCTGTGAGACACAGCAAAGGCAGTCCTGAGAGGAAAGTATATAGCCATACAAGCCTTTCTCAAGAAACAAGAAAGTTCTCATGCATACAACCTAATCCCACACCTAAGGAAGCTGGAGAAAGAACAGCAAAGAAAGCCTAAACCCAGCAGGAGAAGAGCAATAATAAAGATCAGAGCAGAAATCAATGAAATAGAAACCAAAAGAACAGTAGATCAGATCAACAAAACTAGAAACTGGTTCTTTGAAAGAATTAATAAAATTGATAAGCCCCTGACCAGACTTATCAAAAAGAAAAGAGAAAGGACCCAAATTAATAAAATCATGACTAAAAGAGGAGAGATCACAACCCTCTTCTCTCTTTCTTCTTGTGGGATCCCCATTGTTCTAATATTGTTTCATCTTATGGTATCACTTATTTCTCAAATTCTCCCCTTGTGGTGCAGTAGTTGTTTATCTCTTTTTTTCTCAGCCTATTTATTCTCCATCATTTGGTCTTCTATATCACTAATTCTCTTTCCTGCCTCATTTATCCTAGCAGTAAGAGCCTCCATTTTTTATTGTAGCTCATTAATAGCTTTTTAAATTTCAACTTGATTAGATTTTAGTTCTTTTATTTCTCCAGAAAGGGATTCTCTCATATCTTTTATGATTTTTTTTTTTCAAGCCCAGCTAGCATCTTTATAATTGTCGTTCTGAACTCTAGTTCTGACATCTTACTAATGTCTGTATTGATTAGGTCACCAGCAGTTGGTACTGCCTCTTGTTCTTTTTTATGAGGTGAGTTTTTCTGCCTTGTCCTTTTGTCCAGGGAAGAGTAGATGAATGAGAGAACAAAATGCTAAAAGGGTAACAACTACCCCAGAAAAATATATATTAACCAAATCAGAAGCGATCCAAAACCAGGGGGAGAAGAAAGTAAAAAAAAAAAAAAAAAAGTATGATTAGGCTGTTGAACAGAAAAGAGCCACACACTAGGCTTAGGGTGTATTTTGGTCTGCTAGAAGAAATTGCCTCCCAAAATCTTAAAGAAAGAAAAAAATATGTATATGGGTACACACGATGAAGGGATGGAATATGACTCTAAAGATAAAAATTTAAAAAGTATTCTAAAAAAGGAGTTGGTAAGATAAGAAATTGTTTGAAAAAAGAAAGAAAAAAAGAGAGAATGTAATCAGGCTGGAGACAAGAACATAGCCACATGCTAGATTTAGGGTATGTTTTAGTCTGTTAGAAGAGACTGTATCTCAAAATTTTAAAGAAAGAAAAACTTACATGTATTAAAACACAAGGTTAAATACAATGAAGGGATAGAACATGACTAAAAAAATGGTAATTAGAAGATTTTTAAAAGGGAATTGATAGGATAAAATAGTTAAAATGTTAAAATAGGAAAAAGGAAACATTAAAAAAAAAGAAAAAGATAATGAAGATTTTAAAAATTTAACTTTGAAAGATTAAAGAATCATGGGGGGAAAGCCATGAATTCTATATGTTGCTTTCCCCTAACTCTCATTGATCTGTAAGCTTGGTCTTGGTGGGGTATTCTTGTTGATCTTCTGGGGGAGGGGTCGTTGCACTGATTCTCAATTGCTTTTGCCGGAGGCGGAAATTGCACCGGGCTGGGCTAAGTACTCTGCGCGGTGTGCTCTGGGGAGCTTTTGTTCCCTGAACGCTTTCCGTAGAGCTCTGGGGGACGGGGATGAAGATGGCGGCCTCCTAGTCTCCGCCTGTAGGAGCCGGGAGCTCACTCGGGCCCCCAGTCCTCAGTGCGCTCTCGGAGAAAAGCAGTCAATCCCTCCCGTCTCCCTGGGCTCCGGTCACACTCTGTGCTCACCCGGCCTGTGACCGAGTGTTTCTGTCTCTGGCGCACAGCCCCGTTTGGAGTCTCCAAACCCAGCAGATTCCTGCAGCTTGTTCCCGCCACTCCTCCCCGGGAAGAAGGTGAGTCTCCCTGGCCCTGCCGCTTGTGGGGTCCCTGAGCGAAGAGCAGGGGCCTGACAGTGCCTGGGATCATGGTTTAAGGTAACCCTGAGCTGAAAGCTCACTCCCCGGCTCCGTCTCTGCTGCCGGCTTCCCCACTCCAATACCTGGGGACTCGGCCACACTCAGACATCCCCAGTCTTCCTGAGACCACACTGTCCCCGTGAGTGCTCTAACCACCCCTTAGCCTCTGGAGCGACGTCCCTCAGTGGAGCCAACTTCTAACAGTTCCAGTTTTGAGCTCTGCTGCTGTACTGTGTGCCAGGAGCCCGCCCCTCCCCCCACCGTCTCTCTCCCGGTAGGTCGCCTCGGATTCACTTCTCTGCACGTCCTACCTTCCAGAAAGTGGTTGATTTTCTGTTTCTAGAATTGCTGCTTTTCTTCTCTTCGATCTCCAGTTGAGTTTGTAGGTGTTCAGAATGGTTTGATAACTATCGAGCTGAACCCCTGGAACTTGATGATATAGGTCTCCTACCCCTCTGCCATCTTGCTCCTCCCTCATGGTTTTCCTTTCAAAATGATGCAGAGTATGTTTTCATGTTGTTATTTCCTTCAGTGGACTTGTTCAAAATGGAATGGCTGGGACAAAAGGAACCTATAATTTTAAGGCTTTTAATAAATATTGCTTATTTGTGACACAGCAAGATTTACCAGTTTAGAGATACCTACCATTAGTAGATTCCTCTCTTTTGTGTCTTTTTACTTCTGTGATTGTGAATGAGATTGCACATTTCCTTCTTGTGCTTATTGGCCATTTGCAGTTTATTTCTCCCTAACTTTCTGGTCTTCTATTTTATTGCTTGGGATATTCAACATTTGGGTATGACTTTTTTTTTAAACTTTTGATGTTACTCTCCAGAAAACTTCTAGTAACTTATACTCCCAGCAAGTGTGCGTTTGTTTCAACAAGCCCTCTCTAACCTGGGATGCCATTGTTTGGGTTGCTTTTTTGAGTACCCCCTTTACTTACAGAAACTGTGCTATATCTGGTGGATATTAATGCCATCATTTTTATGTATATAATTGGTGTGTGTTAAAACCTTGCTGATGGTACACAGACCAGAGAGAGAGAGAGAGAGAGAGAAAGAGACAGAGAGAAGAGAAAAATGGAGAAGGAGAAGTAATTTTGCAGGAGAGAAGGCTTGGAAGGGTGGAGTGGAGAAAGGGTCCCTAAGTATTTGAGATTGCTAAGTCAGAGGAAGTATATATAGAAAGGAAAATGCAGAGATAGGTCTGCGTATGAAAGAGGATGGACCACTAAGGACTACGGAATTGTATCAGTTTGCTAGGTGGTCATAAAAAAGTACTACAGACTGGTGGCTTAAATGATGGCAATTAATTTTCTCAGAGTTTCAGACCCTAGATATTCAAGACCCCGATATGAGCACGATTGATTTCCTCTTCTAATAGGGACATCAGTCTTACTGGCTTAGGACCCATCCTCATCCCCTTATTTTAACCTAATGACTTCTTTCCCAGCTCCCAATATAGTCACCTTCTGGGGTACTGGGAATTAGGACTACAACATATGGATTTGGGGGGGTCATGGGGCAGCCCAACATGAATGCACAAAATGTTACTGTGGTCAGCCAGACACAATCAGGTGTAACTTGGAAGCGTTCGGGTTCTATAAAGGAAGGACTGTCTTGAATGTCCACAGAAGACATTTGAAAAATGAAGACACCAGGAACCACGAATGTGAGGTACTTGGCCAAAAGTCACACAGCAAGTTTGTTGTAGAGTTGAGGAGAGGAGCCCAAGACCTAGATTTTAGCTATCATGGTTCTCTCGTTGGGCCTTACTGTCTCGGGCTGCTAGGCTCTGCTGTGAGGCTGGGCCCTGGCTCTCCTCTGACTAAAACCCTTGGCAACGATCTTGAGCCAAGTAATCTACAGCTACACACCCCAAATCACCACTGTTAAATTATATGCTACAGAAGGATGGTTTTTCGGACAAACCACTCAGGACGTCTCTCTTCTCAGGTTAGCATCGATGTAGCAGGATCAGCTTCATTTTATACCACCTGCCATACCGGAGGAATCTGGTTAATATATGAACACAACATAGAGGGGCAGTGTCCCTGTCCTACATCCCTTCCCCCGTCCCCAGCCTCATGGCCTCCCCAACCTCCCCTCTGCCCCTCCATGCATACCTGGTTATGGTCACAGGATGTTGTGCCACAGCTTGCATTTTCTTCACCAAATATTGTTCTTCTCTCTTTGTCGTAAGTTCTTCGAGAAGCTCCATCTACCAGGAGGTGGGGGTTGAAAGTGCACAACTGGGTAGTCCCTTTGCATCACTCACAGCTGGGTCCTCTCTCTACATGCATATCGTATGTAGTCATCAAATCCATGTTGACCAGCGCAGAAGTACAGTTCTTAATTTCCCCAAAACTTTGTGTCTTGGCTTCAATTTTTTTTTTAATCCACCCTTTCCTGATACAGGAAAATTTTATACAGAACAAGAACCGGGTAGTACTTAATAAGAAAACAACAACTGAATAAAGACACAGAGCATCTGTTTGTGTCAACACTGATGATAAACTGGTTTTCCTTGTCTAAGCTTCCCCTCAGTTTAATCAGACTGTTTCCAGGATGCTGAACAGCTGGCTGATCATGAACTTGTGGAGAGAGTTTATTATGGTAGAGGAATGCCAAAGAAAAGACCAATTCTCTTGGTGGGCAGAGCTCTAGTCTGGAGAATGTGCTTACCTTTGGCTTCTTTAGAAGGCATTACCAAACTCCTGTGCTGTGTTTCTTTGTTCAATGGAGCTAAGTCTTTTCTTTAAGCATGTTCTCATGGTAGGTGCCTTAATAAATGGCAATAAAGACCCCAAAAAGACCCAGCTGGCCCTCTGTGAGGGACACTTTTATCAATTGTTATAAAAGACAACTCACTTTCATTTCATCTTACTTTTCTTTCCTTTCTTTCTTTCTTTTTTTTTTTTTTTTAAGATTTTATTTACTTGGGGCACCTCAGTGGCTCAGTCCGTTAAGCATTTGCCTTTGGCTCAGGTCATGATCTCAGGATCCTGGGATTGAGTCCCACATCAGGCTCCCTGCTCAGTGGGGAATCTGCTTCTCCCTCTCTCTCTGCCTGTCTCTCTTGCGTGTCCTCTCTCTCTCTCTCTCTGTCAGAAAATAAATAAAATCTTTAAATATATATATATTTTCAAAAAAATTTTTTAAGTATTTTATTTATTTATTTGACAGAGGGGAAGAAGTAGGCAGAGGGAGAGGGAGAAGCAGGCTCCTTGCTGAGGTCGGAGCCCAGTGAGGGGGTTGATCCCAGGACCTTAGGATCATAACCTTAGCTGAAGGCAGATGCTCAACTGACTGAGCCACCCAGGTGCTCCTCCCTTTCACCACCTTTGGGATCGTGGAGTAGTGGTAGGAAAGGATAAGTGCAAAACCATGCACTCAGTGAACACAGATTAAATATTAATTGAGCACTAACTGAGTATAAAGAAACAATACAAAAGCTTTTTAAGACTTCTGGGTATGTGGGCTAAGAGAGGACCTGGACAGAGTAAATTATAGTACTTTTTAAATATTTAGATATTTTTGCCAATGAGTTTTAATTAAACTGATAGATCAGGTATATTTTTCCATATTGTGCTTTGTAAATTACCATTTCTGATATTAATATCAGAAGTAGAAGAGTAGTGGAACATGGTGACCTTTAAAAAGGCATCACTGATGGAATCACTGGTAGTTAAACATTAATCGATTTAATTATATGAAAGTGACACAAGAGGGCAGCTGTGCACTGTTTCTGAATACCTTTTGCTATAATATATTAGGCTAAAATTGAATATATGAATAATCAAAAAGATAGGAAATTGTCTTTCATAAACTTCCTATTATATAGAAGTAATAAAATTATTTTATTTAGAAACAAGTGAATTTTTTATACCACTTTAATCCTTACTGGCAAGTAAAAGTTGACAAGTAATAATTTAATTAACATCCTACTGCTGAGCCATAGCTCCTACATTTACGCAGAACTTCCTGGTGATGTCTTAAGAATCATGTACAGATCTGAGGGGGGGGAATGGACGGGGTTGCTCATCAATCAGGGATATCCTGGTCCCCATGGGAGCATATATGTTGAAACGAAATGTGTGTCCTGTGCACGAAGCTTAGCAATAGTGTAGAGCTGGAAAGAAATTTCTCAGCTCCTATATTTTCATATAGATCCTGGAAGATGTTTCACTTCTGGCACCTTTTGGTAACAACCCAAAGGTTCTTTGGACCCACAGCAGGTAAATATTCTGCATGTTACCTAGGGTCTCCCGCCAGAGCAGTGGTGGGGCTTTGTGGAGTGGATTCCATCCTGGAGGTCAAGCAGATCCTAGGCAGTAGGAGAAGGTGCCCTGAGCCAGGGGATCCTGCAGAGGACGCCCAATTTCCCAGGTCTGAATTACGTCTGGTTTAAAATGCAGCTTCATAGGGACAGAGAGAACTGTGTCTCAGCACAGACGAAGAATGGAGCTGAAACAGATCTCCTGGGCTTCCACAAAGACGACCTTGTGTTTGGGAGGCTGCATCTGCTTTGTGAAAATGGGGAGCTGCAACACCTACAGTGCCATCTCCAAAGGGAATGTGGATATTTCATTATTACTTACATTTCAATAAACATTTGTTAATTGTCTACATATGGCAAGCTCCAGCTCATAGTGGGTGCAACAACACCGTCTTCTGACAAGAACTGAATTGATCAGAGAAGAGATGGGGGGGGGCGGGTAATGGGTTAAACCCCTCAGGGGCCATAGGATGGCCTCCGAGAACAGGTGATCTGGCCTTGGGTCAGTAGTTTGTGCTTCAGTGCGTGCTGATCTGACGACTTCATAATGATACCAGTGGAGCTGGGGAGGAGATGCTTGAGACACTGGTGTGTGAGTTCACTATGAGAAGCACGGTGAACTCACACTGGAAGCAAGAACAGGGCAGGCTGGAAGGTGGACTTGCTTAAAGACTTGAAAACTGCCTGTAGGCTCTTCATCCGGAAACACCGTGGTGGGGGAGGGGTGTACGTCCCCAAATCTCAATGTCAATTCCAATCTAAGCATTAGGGACACCATCTAAGTCCAGAAGTTCAAGCTGGATATCCACACTGGACATGGGGCATGGGGGTTTTCAGTGAGAGGAAACAGACAGGTGGGGTGGCTTTGAAGTTGAGAAACCAGGAAGAGCGTTCAGATCAGAGAGTAAACCACGCTCCCATGAATCTAGATGCCGTTGCCAATCACAAATCAGGAAGCGCTTTGCTTTCTGAGCTGGTTTAAAACAATAATCCTGGCAAGGACAAGAATATCCCCACAGCTGCTGTTTCCCTTGAGTTACAGAATTCTAACAGCATAGAAGCATCTATATAGAAAGGAAATGCAGCTCAAAATGAACAAACAGAGCAAGGCTTAATTGATGTCATGAGTTCATGTCTCCAGGTACAGCCAACTCTTGTCCCAGGGTGCTGGAGGAATTCAAATATGTAATCAGGGAGTCACCTCCAGTAATCTCTAAAAAATCATGTACAACAAAAGAGGAGCCAGAAAATGGAGGACAGTAAATGTCACAAGTTTTGAAAAGGGGTGGGCTCCAGAAACCACAGACTAATAACTTTGGTCAATGTTTGGTCAGATTATAGAATGCTTTTTAAGCAGCTGTCTTATGAGCACTTTGAAAGGAATGTGTTGACGGCTCCATGTTGACATGGAGTCCCCAGGGCCAAATCATGCCAAACTAATCTCATCTCCTTTTGTGAAAGCATTTTCTTGAGCTGTGAGATCAGGGAATGACATAGATCGAGGGTTCCTTGGTTTTAGGACAAAAGTTTGGCAAAATCCATTAAGATAATGCTATAAGGGGGCGCCTGGGTGGCTCAGTGGGTTAAAAGCCTCTGCCTTCAGCTCAGGTCATGATCCCGGGGTCCTGGGATCAAGCCCTGCGTCAGGCTCTTTGCTCTGCAGAGAGCCTGCTTCCTCCTCTCTCTCTGCCTGCCTCTCTGCCTACTTGTGATCCCTGTCTGTCAAATAAATAAATAAAATCTTAAAAAAAAAAAAGATAACGCTATAGATAATATGGCAAAATGCACCTAGTATGAAGGTACTTTGGATGGCCAGGACCTGTTGGAAAACTCTGTGCTTAGAATGGAAGAACAAAAAAATTCAGTGCACAATGACATTTGCCACCTGCTAATGTTGTCTTTTGCAAATTCTTACTATGCTACCTGTGAAGACAGAAGTGAGGAGAAAAGAGGAGTGAGCCTGGGTGGCTCAGTGGGTTAAGCCTCTGCCTTCAGCTCGGGTCATGATCTCAGGGTCCTGGGATCGAGCCCCACATTGGGCTCTCTGCTCTGCAGGAAGCCTGCTTCCTCCTCTCTCTCTCTGCCTGCCTTTCTGCCTACTTGTGATCTCTGTCTGTTGAAAAAAATAAATAAAATCTTAAAAAAAAGGAGTGAGGGTGGCCTATCACATTAGTGATAAAACGGGAAGAATTTTTACTAAATTGAAAGCTGATGAAAATGACAATTAGTAACCTATAACTTATTGTCTACGTGTAGGTAGAAAGACCCATTCTTTTCTCCACTTTTAGTCTCTGCCTTAGAAACATGGATTCTATAAAACTAGAAAACTGCACATTTACCCCTCTGCATGGGAAGAGATTCTAGTCCCAAGAGCAACAAAAACTGGGAATAATTCTGGCAAGAAATAAATGGACTTATAAGAAGAAAGTTATAGAACTTCGCTGAGCGACATAAAAGAGTATGAATAAATGGAGAACCCTATTCCTGAATGGGAAGATTAAACATGGTAAATATGTTAGTTCTTCCATAATTAATTATAACCTTAATAGAGCCTAACAAAATCATGAAGAATTTCTATTTTTGGACTTGACAAAAAGATACTGCGTGCATCCAGAAAAAGTAAACAGTAAGAATGGTTAAGAAAACGGTTCCTAGTGTACACTGGAAGTGAAGTTCGTGCTTGATAAAGGAAACAGCCAGTGGAAAATGGACAGATTCATTAACAAAAAAAATTATTTTCGAAAAATCAAGTTAGAGCTTTTTTATATCACATACCAAATAAATGTCAGAATAAAAATGTAGAAATTTTAACTACTAAAAGGAAGAAAATATAGATGAATATTTGATAATGTTGGAATAAGGAAGGATTGCTAAGCATATTATTCTTTCTTTTTTTTTTTTTAAAGATTTTATTTTTATTTATTTGAAACAGAGAGAGAGAGATATCACAAGTATGCAGAGGCAGGCACAGAGAAAGAGAGGAGAAAGCAGGCTCCCCACTGAGCAGAGAGCCCGATGCGGGCCTTGATCCCAGGACCCTGAGATCATGACCTGACCCGAAGGCAGAGGCCCAACCCACTGAGCCACCCAGGCGCCCTGCTAAGCATATTATAATGGGAAAAAAACACACTGAAACGTGAAACACAGAAAAAGAGCTATTGACTTGGATATAAACTTTTTTTTTTTTTTTTTTTTAAATTTTAGAGCGGGAAGGGGGCTAAGGTCAGAGGGAAAGGGAGAGAGAGAATCTTAAGCAGGTTCCATGCTGAGCATGGAGTCCAACATGGGGCTCAATCACACGACCCTGAGGTCATGACCTAAGCCGAAATCAAGAGTTGGACACTTAACTGACTGAGCCAACCAGATGTCCCAAGGATGTAAACTTGTTGGAAATTCTTTTTATTAAGCATTTCATTTCTAGGTAATTGGGAGATTTAAATTCATTTGTAAGAAACAGTACAGAGTTTATGTTCACCTTACTCAGTTTTCCCCAGTAGGAATATCTTGCAAAACTATGGCAAGAGACCCCAGCTAGGATGTTGACTTGATAAAGTCAAGATATGGACCATTTGCAACATCAGGAGTCCTCATATTGGTGTCTCTTAGCCACACCCCATGGTCTCCATCCCTAAACCCTACTAGTCACTCACCTGCAGCATGGGTGTACCTTTGCAAATCCATTCACCCCTTGAAGGACTTGTGGGTTGTTTTCGGGTTTTGGTTATTATAAATACAGCTACTATGCAAATTATATATAGCTTTTTGCACAAATGTAAGGTTTCATTTCTCTGGGATAAATCTCCAAGAATGCCACTGCTGAGTCACAGGGTGGTACCATTTTACATTCCCACCAGTATCGAGTTTCTCTGCATCCTTACCACAATTTGGTGTTGTCGCTGTTTTTTTGAATTGTAGACATTCTGATAGATGTGTCATGATATCTCGTAGTTTACATTTGCATTTTCCTAGGGACTGATGATGTTGAACATGCTTTCATGTGTTTTTTTGGCACTGGTTATTTTCTTTTGTTAAATGTCTGTGTATGACTTTGTTCATTCTTTAGATTTTTTTTTTTTACTGTTGTATTTTGAGAGTTAAAAAAACCCAACAAACCCAAACTCTAGTTTTTTGTGAGATGTGTGGCTTGTATATAGTTTATCCAAGTTGGTAGCTTATCTTTTCATTCTCTTGAAAGCTCTTTCATGAGGGGTTTGAAGTGGCGGGGGGGTGGGAGGTTGGGGTACCAGGTGGTGGGTATTATAGAGGGCACAGCTTGCATGGAGCACTGGGTGTGGTGAAAAAATAATGAATACTGTTTTTCTGAAAATAAATAAATTGGGGAAAAAAAAGTTTTTAACATTGATGAAGTTCAATTTATCAGTTTTTTAATGTTATGGATTATGCTTTGGATGTTAAGTTTAAGTTAATTAGTTCTTAGATCTTGAGGATTTTCTTCTATGTTTTCCTTTTTAAAATATCATATGTAAACAGAGACAGGTCTATGTCATTTTTCGCAATCCATTTGGCCTCTTTCCTTTTCTTGCCTTCTCACATTGGCCAGAACTTCCATCACTATGTTGAATTAGAATCTGATCTTCTAGGCAAGCATTTATTCTTCGCCCATTAAGGATAATGTTAGCTGTAGGTTTTTTGGTAGATGCTTTTTATCAAGTTATGCACATTTCCCTTTATGCCTGTTTTTCTGAATGTATTGAGTTATTAAAGGATGTTGAATTTTGTCATGCTGTTACTCTACCTGTTGATATGATTATATGATTTTTCTGGTTTAGCCTGTTAATATTGTGGATTATACTGATTCAGGCATGTGGAGCTAGATTTGTATAAATCACACTTAGTTGTCAAGTATAAATACTCTCTTTGCTAATGTATTTTTAAACATTTTGTCTTTATATTCCTGAGTGGTCTATAGTTTACTTTTACTGTGCTTTTTCTGATTTGGGTATCAGGATAATACTAGTTTTGTAAAATGAATTGGGAAGTGTTCCATAAGAATCTAATCTCTGTGAAAGCAGGAACATAGTTTGTCTTTTTCACTGAATTATTTCTAAAGCTTACAACAATGCTTAGAACATAGTAGATGCTCAGCAAATATTTTGAGCAAATGAGTAGGCAATGTAATGTTCCCAAGTCATGTAAGATAAATTAAATATTAAAATTGGAAGTTATAATTGAACTGGTTTTTCCCTTCAACAAACTTTTTTTTTCTTTTCTTTGTTTTTTTTTTTTTTTTTTTTTGCTAGATGCTGGAGATGCCATGGTGAGGGAAATGAGTATCTCTTCGGAGTTCTTATAGACTAGCAGAATAGTTATACACACACACACACACACAAATAAATATATAAATTACATAAAAAATATGTAGTTAGAAACTGTGTTGAGAGTCCAGAAAGCTAAGCACAGGATGCTTTCAGAGCAAACACTAGAAGGGCCAGATCTAGTGCGGTGTGTCAAGGAGGACTTCTCTGAGATCTAAAATGCGGAGGAAACAAAGCTATAGGGGAAGAGACTTAGGATAGAGGGAAGATCATGCTTCTAGCCTCATGGTAGGATGAACCACAGAATGTCTAGAGTGGAACAGAGAAGGAAGGAGAACCGTGAGAGAGGTAGCTGGGGAGGTGGGTGTGGCCAGACCATGCAAAGCCTTGGAGCTTCATTAATGGTGTTGGGTCTTTATCCAAAGAGCAACGAGTAGTTTTAAAAGTTTTCAAGCCATAAAATAAAATTATTAGACATAGTTTTCAAAAGCTCCCCCTTCCTGCTGTGTGGGGAATAAATTGGAAAGGGACAAGAGTATAGAATCTAATTAGCAGGCTACAGCAATAAGCAGGTGATGTGGTTTGTACTAGGCTGGTGGCAGTGGCAAGAGAAATAGGAGAGAAAGGTGACATATTTTCATTCACCAGCATACTGAAAACTGAGGATATGATGCAACTCTTGGAAAATCTGACAACTTTCGATATAAATGTTCTCTTATTATAAGAACATACGGAAGAAATAAAATATTCTTTGGTAAAAAATTTTCCAACTTAGGTAGTGGTGACAGCACATTCACCTCAGGCACGTTTCTTAAACATTTTGAGCCTCAGTTTCCCCATTTGTTCAATGAGTTTAATAACGGAGTTGTTGTAAGGTATGGTAGATGCTACTGGTGGCCCCTAAGTGCCTATTCTCCCTGTTTCATGGAGTAAAATAAATATTGGCCGTCAAACAGGAGAATAAATTTCCCAGGTGCTTTGGAGTTACATGTGGTTATGTGACAAAGTTCTGACCAATGAGATATAAGAGAAGAATTGTGTGGCAGTTATTAAGAAGCTTCCTTAAGAGGGCTCTGGCACCTTCTCTTTGCCCTTTCTCTTTTTCTTTTCTTCCTCAATATTGCCACCTGGAAGGAATGCTTCCTTTGACCACAGAGCAAGGGTGACCATCTAGTGATGACAGAATCCTGAGCTGGAAGGCTGTTGATCCCCGAGAAGTCCCCAGGCCTGAATATTGCTTTTTTGTTTCATTGTTTGTTGATTTTTCTGCAAAAGAGAGAAATCAACAAAGAAAAGACTTTCTCTCTTATTGCCCCTCTAACCTCCTCTTACCTGCTACATAAAGATTAAAAGATGTAATATACACGAAATGCCCAGGACATTGGAAGCGGTCACTAAAGTTTGTCTTCCAAGCCTCTCCTACCAAAAAATTAAAAAAAAAAAAATAGAAAGAAAGAAAAGACATAAGACCTTATAATTCTGTCCACCAGTAATAGAGAATTAAATTATGTTATTCAGGGGCGCCTGGGTAGCTCAGTTGTTAAGTGTTTGCCTTTGGCTTGAGTCAGGATCTCAGGGTCATGGGATCGAGCCCCACATCAGGCTCCCTGCTCATTGGAGATCCCGCTTCTCCCTCTCCCTCTGCTGCTCCTCCTGCTTGTACTCTCTCTCTTTCTCGTTTGCTGTCTCTCTCTGTCAAATAAATTTTAAAGAAAATAAATTATATTCTCCAATTTTAGTTTTTCTTTGACTCTGGCAAACTAAAAAACATCCAGGAGAAAACTCTCAAGGAAGCGAGAAGGTGTGGAAACCATATTATAGAGGGAATGGTTACTTGTGTCGAATTTGCTATTTTTAGACAAAGTTTGCCTATGACTAGGCGAGCGGGATCCTGTGTGTCCATTCCTTGGGCTGGGATTGTAAGAGCATTGCCAAACCACCTGCTGGGGGCCCAGGCTGGTGCTCTTAGCTGGGAACTCTGGGGGCTTGGGGTGCCTTTGCAGTGGCTGGGCGCTGGCGGGGCTCGCCACCCAGCACAGAGCCCAGTGGTTTCCAGGGAGTCCGGGGACTGTGGTCGTGGCTTAGGGGCTGCTGAGGAGGGTCGGGAAAGGGAGGGCTGGGGGCAGCAGGACAGGCATCTTCTTCTTCCCGGAGGTCCTGGAAAACAGGGCTTTTAAAACAAAAAAGGTGTGGCTTCCAGTTTGTGAACTAGATAGAGTCCTTGATAGGACTTTAAACCTGGAGTGGAGACTAAGAAGGAAGCACCACTGTTTTCCATGGCCATCTGCTCAGTGACCTGCTCGTGAGAGCGCCGGGTCTGTTTGATCTCACGTCCAACTGAAACCTGGTGGACCTCAGAAGGGAGTCAGAGCTACAGAGTAGAAGCGAAGACACGGAAAGGGCCAAGAGAAGCTCCCTCTGAAGGAAGCACGTAAGCCACATTCCTCAGTGCGTATCTCCGTCCACATAAAAGGAAACTGTTTGGTGGGGAATCCGTCATATCAGTGGGGGGATGTGGATGTTGGCGGTAATGTTTTACCCCAGGAACTGGATCTGCTGAAAGGAGATCCAGGAGGATAGTTTTCAAATAGAATGCTTCTAGCTTAGTCAAGTGACTGATGCCCCTGAGGACACCAGAGGTGGCCTCATCACCTTGAGGGACCCTTCATGTGTTGCTTAAATAGGTGTAGCCACCACCTGCACGGTCCCTAGGAAAGTTCTTTTCCTTCCATCCCTCCTGCCACACTGTTTTGTATCTTGTGCTTCAGCCATCCTAAGGGACTTGGAGCTATCAGGAGACATGATCTAGGGGATGCCTGGGTGGCTCAGTTGTTAAGCATCTGTTTTTGGCTCAGGTCATGATCACAGGGTCCTGGGATCGAGTCCCGAGTCAGGCTCCCACTCCCCCTGCTTATGTTCCCTCTCTCACTGTTTCTCTCTCTGTCGAGAGAGAGAAAAAACAAACAAATAAATAAAACCTTAAGAAAAAAGAAAAGGAGACACGATCTTCTTCCCTTATATGCTCCTGCTCTGAAAGTCTGTCCCTCCCCTAGTTAGTGCCCTTGCACCTGTCTGTCATTGCCCCTGTCACTCCAGAGGCTGTCTTCTTCTCTGCCTTCCCCATAGACTTCTAGCTAGGATGTTTTCTCTTACTTTATTCCAATAATAGCCTAGAATAGAAGGTGATTAAAAATATTTTTTGAGTGGTTGATTGAATTCTCCAGTGCACAGCCTAGTTCCATAAAGCCTGAGTATCCCTTACCCTTAGAGATTTTGGCTCACTGCAAGGGGCACTGAACTAAATGCAGCAAAAGCCTCAGGAGCTATTCCAAATGCTTCAGATGGTCTGGTGAGTAGACAGTTGTTTTCACAGGCCAGCAGATTCTATGGACAGGTAGCCAAGTAGAGAGTTTCCAGGAAGTGGGGCTAGATATGTGGGCCCAGGTTTCAGCTTTGTCCCCAACTTGCTGTGTGACTTTGAGCAAGTTTCTTAACTTTTTTGTGCCTTTCTTTCTGGACTCCTTTGTACCCGACCTCGCAGTCAGTGTCCTAAGAAGCTAGAGAGGCCACACTCAAGTAGCTCAGCAGAATCTTCTGGGAGGAAACATGAAGGAGATTGCAGGTGTTGAGGGGGACGTCCTTTTTCTCTGGTCTAATGTGGAGGAAGTTATATTTGGAGAAAACCATTGGAAGACCACTTCTGGTCTTTCCTTGCCCCCTCTTTTACCCTGCAAGGGTGGAGGAGAGATTTCTCTCACTGGCAGAAGGAACAGAGCATACTTGGCTCAGGCCTTTCTTGTCAGAGTCAGACTTCCCATAGGGGTGTGATTTTGGTACCTTCCGTACCCTCACCCCATCCTCACTTGAGAGGCTACCTTATGGTAGAGGCTCATGACTGGGTAGATGCTATGGATGGAAAGTTGTGTACCACCCCCACGCCCTCAAATTCATATGTTGAAGCTTTAATCCCCATGGTGATAGAATTTGAAAGTGGGGTCTTTGGGAGATGATTAGTGTTAAATTAGTTCAGGGGGATGTAGCCTCCTTGATGGGATTAATGCCTTATGAAAAGAAAAAGAAACACAAGATTTCTCCCTATGTGCTCACACCAAGGAAAGGTCATAAAACATGAAACCAGGAAGAGAGTTCTCACCAAGAACCTGGCCTTGCTGGCAACCTGATCTCAGACAACCAGCCTCCAGAAGTGTAAAATAAATGTTTGTTGTTTAAGCCACCCAGTGTGTGGTGCTGTGTGCGAGCAGATGAAAATGGTGGATAAGCATGGTGGACCGAAGAGCAAAAGGAAGCTCTTTTTTTAATTTTATTTTTTAATTAACATATAATGTATTATTTGTTTCAGGGGCACAGGTCTGTGAATCATCAGGCTAACACAATTCACAGCACTCACCATAGCACATACCCTCCCAATGTCCATCACCCAGCCACCCCCTCCCTCCCACCCCCAACCCCCTCCAGCAACCCTCAGTTTATTTCCTGAGATTAAGAGTCCCTGATGGTTTGTCCCACTCTCTAGTTTTGTCTTGTTTCATTTTTTTCCTTTCTTCCTCTATTTATTATCCTCTGTCTTGTTTCTCAAATTCCTCATGTCTGTGAGATCACATGATAATTGTTTTTCTCTGATTGACTTATTTTATTTAGCATGATGCTCTCTAGTTCCATCCATGTCATTGCAAATGGCAAGATTTCATTTTTGATGGCTGCATAATATTCCATTGTGTGTGTATACATATACCACATCTTCTTTATCCTTTCATTTGTCTATGGACATCTAGGCTCTTTCCTTAGTTTCGCTATTGTGGGCATTGCTGCTATAAACATTCGGGTGCATGTGTCCCTTTTGATCACTACATTTGTATCTTTAGGGTAAATACCCAGTAGTACAATTGCTGGGTTGTAGGATAGCTCTATTTTCTGCTTTTTGAGGAATGCCCCCCCATACTGTTTTTCAGAGTGGCTGCATCAGCTTGCATTCCCACCAACAGTGTAGAAGGGTTCTTCTTTTTCTGTATCCTCACCAACATCTGTCATTTCCTGACTTGTTAAGCCATTCTGACTAGTGTGAGGTAGTTTCTCATTGTGGTTCTGATTTGTATTTCCCTGACATGGAGTGATGTGTAGCACTTTTTCATGTATCTGTTGGCCATTTGGATATCACATACGCTCCTTTTTTTAAAATTTTTCCTCTTTCTTTTTTCAAACAACTTCTTATCTTACCAATTCCTTTTTAAAAATATTTTTGAATTTTCTTTTTCTTTTTTTTTTTTTTAGATTTTGTTTATTTATTTGACAGAGATCACAAGTAGGCAGAGAGGCAGGCAGAGAGAGAGGAAGGGAAGCAGGCTCCCTGCTGAGCAGGGAGCCCAATGCCGGGCTCGATCCCAGGACTCTGGGATCATGACCTGAGCCAAAGGCAGAGACTTAACCCACTGAGCCACCCAGGTGCCCTGAATTTTCATTTTTATAGTCATATTTGATCCCTTCATTGTATTTACCCTTAATTTTTGTATATATGTGTAAGTGTTTCTTCTTTAAATTTTGGGAGGCAGTTTTTCTAACAGACCAAAATACATCCAAAACCTAGTGTGTGGGCCTGTTCTATTCACCAACCTGATCAGATTCTTTTTTTTTTTTTTTAATTCTTTTCTCCTCTGGTTTGGGGTCTCTTTAGATTTGTCTAGTGTATATTTTTCTAGGGTCATCATTACCCTTTTAGCATTTTGTTCTCTCATTCATCTATTCTTCTTTGGACAAAATGACAAAATGGAAAAACTCATCTCAAAAAAAAAAAAAAAGAACAAGAGGCAATACTGACTGTCAGGGACCTAATCAAACATGGGCATTAGTAAGATGGTGGAACTAAAGTTTATAATGACAGTTATAAAGATACAAGGTGTGCTTTAAAAAAAAATGCATAGAAGATACTAGAGAATCCCTTCCAGGAGAAATAAAATCTAATGAAATTGAAATTATAAAAGCTATTAATGAGGTGCAGTAAAAAATGGAGGCTCTTGGGGCACCTTTGTGGCTCAGTGGGTTAAGCCTCTGCCTTCGGCTCAGGTCATGATCCCAGGGTTCTGGGATTGAGCCCCACATCGGGCTCTCTGCTCAGCAGGGAGCCTGCTTCCCCCTCTCTCTCTCTGCTTGCCTCTCTGCCTACTTGTGATCTCTGTCTGTCAAATAAATAAAATCTTTTAAAAAAATGGAGGCTCTTATTGCTAGATAAATGGGGCAGAAGAGAGAATTAGTGATAGAGAAAACCAATCAATGGAGAATTAAGAAGCTGAGAAAAAGAGAGAGAATTACTGGATCATGAAGGGAGAATTTGAGAGATAAGTGATACCATAAAGCAAAACAATATTAGAATAATTGGTATCCCAGAAGAAGAAAGAGAGAGAAGGGCAGAAAGGTATATTGGAATGAATTATAGCAGAGAACTTCCCTAGTTTGGGAGAGGAAACAAGCATCAAAATCCAGGAGGCACAGAGAACATCCCCCCACCAAAATCAATACAAGTAGGTCAACATCCTGACATCTAATAGTAGAACTTAAAAATCTCAGAGACAAAGAGAAAATCCTGAAAGCAGCTCAGGACAAGAGGTCTGTAACCTTCAATGGTAGAAATATTAGATTGGCAGCAGACCTATCCACAAAGACCTGGCAGACCAGAAAGGACTGGTGTGATATATTCAAGGCACTAGAGGAGAAAATATGCAGCCAAGAATACTATATCCAGCTAGGCTGTCATTGAAAATAGAAGGAGAGGGGCACCTGGGTGGCTCAATGGGTTAAGCCTCTGCCTTCAGCTCAGGTCATGATTTCAGGGTTCTGGGATCGAGCCCCTCGTCTGGCTCTCTGCTCAGCAGGGAACCTGCTTACCCCTCTCTCTCTGCCTGCCTCTCTGCCTACTTGTGATCTCTCTGTCAAATGAATAAAATCTTAAAAAAAAAAAAAAGAAAATAGAAGGAGACATAAAAAGTTTCTAGGACAGACAGAAACTAAAAGAATTTGTGATCACCAAATCAACCCTACAAGAAATATTGGAAGGGGTCTTTCAGGCAAAGAGATAGCCTAAAGGTAACAGACCAGAAAAGAACAGAAACAATATACAGTAACAAGTCACCTTTTGGTCAATACAATGGGATATACTTGAATTATGTGTCTTGTTTCTCAGGGAAGAAAGGAGTAGTATGTATAGACACACTAAGCTGTAAGGCCTAGCTTTGTAAGGATGTGTTGTGTGGTCAAACCCACTTTGGTTTATAATTCCTGAGGCAGGATTTACAGAATTTCTAGTCCAGGCTCTAAAACCCCTGCTTCTGCTGTCTCAGCCAAATCCAAGGGCTTTTCTGGCCCTTCATTGCTTCACCTATAAAATGCAGATGTTGAACTAGTTGATCTTTCTAAAAGCTTATGAATGCATCATTGTAATCCACATAAAGAAGGTTCCAGATGAACAGTGAACCTTTTATCTCTTGGTAACTGGCAGAGACTCTTAATTCACTATTGAATATCCATCCATTCTTTCTTCTTTAGTAAGAAACTTCATTCTTTACTGGCTGAGAACTAGAAGATACAATGTTGACTTCTCTTGAAGCTAGGAAGCTTTGTATAGAACATTTGAGACAGCTTCTTAAGGAGGCTACAGACAGCTGTTGGGTCCTCTTTTGCCCTTTCTCCTTCCTCCTGCTTCCTCAGAATGTGGAAACACTGACTGGGAGCCTTAGCAGGCTGTTTCTTGGCCGGGCCAAGCAACCATATTAACAATGGAAGCCATACGCAGAGGTTGGTAGAAAGAAGGATCCTGGGTTGTCAGTGACAGGGAGAACCGCCACATAAACCCTACATTGCCTGCCTCCAGATTTCTTTATGTGAAAAAGAAATGAAAAAGTCACTGTTCTTTCTAGTCTTAGTTGCCAATAGTTGAATGAAATTTCTATTTGGCTTTCTCTTGTAATGATAAATCCTTCAACAGGATGGAGAGTCTAAACCAGAATGGTATGATCCACATAGCTTGTCTTTAGAACAGAAAGGTTAATTCACATCCAGAAATCTGTGTTCTGAGGGGTCAGAGAAAATTAAATGCCCCTTTACTTTTGGACACTAGTGGTGTCATAGGACTGGAGATTCTTACTTTCGATTGACCCCAGTCATCAGTGACACATTTCAACCAGCCCAACCTAAATGTTTTTTCAGGCATCTCTAATAGTTAACAACTGTGGATCCGAGCAAAACCTGTTGGCCAAAAATTCTTTCAGGCTGACAAAACGTACTAGTCCCTGCCAAACATGAAATAACTCTTAGTCATTTAAAATGAGCACTCTAAATCTTTGCCGTCAGGACTTCCTGTGTTTTGCACCCTTATGAAGTAAGTAGTGACAGGAAAATAGATATTCATCTAAATCAAGCAAGTGACACTCCTCATGAAGCATCTTAAGATGCTTTTACAGAGCTCCTGGATTTAATAGAGGCAAGACTTTCCATGAAAAGCACGGCAAATATTTCTTCCACATTGTTGCAGATGGTAACTGTGGCATCATGGGAAGCACCTGGACTTGGAAATGGGAGGCCTGGATTGGAGCTGGAGTTTTTCCAAGTAACTCCATGACTCGGGACAAGTCATTCCACTTGCAGTCCTCTCTTTCCTTATATACAGAATTGGGATATTGACATTTATCTTACAATGCCACCATCAGGACTAAATAATATTGTGTGGAAAAGACCTGGCAAAGAGCCCAAAGGAGGGGCAGGTGCCATTTTAGAAACTTTATATTGAATCTATGGCACCACATTGGTTCCCTGAAATCTAGAATTTGGTCTTTGAGCTTTTGAATTATTGATTGGGTATATTCAAGCGTAGTCAGACTCCACCAAGACATTTGACGTTCAAACAATTTAAAACTCTTGTTCTTAGTGGCGAAAGGAAGTGATTGACAGAGTTTGAGCAATATGACCCCCCACAGGGCTCTGGGGATGACTTGCAGACAGCTCCAATTGGTGTGTATGTGTGTGTCCAACAGTGTGAAGGATGGGATTGGAATTAACTATGGAATTTGACAAGTTTACCAATGAGCAAGAGGGTGAAATTCACTGAGGGAGGGAAAGCCCCGTGTGTGTGTGTGTGTGTGTGTGTATGTGGGGGGGGGTGGCTCCGTGTAGATAAGCCAGGAAAGTGGGGTTTGGTAGTACGTCAGAGGGGGCTGTATTCTCTCCATCAGCCCAGTGCAGTGGCTGGAAGACCTCCTAGTCAGACCACCTGCTTATCAGCTGCTTCTATTGCCTGCTTGGGAATATTTATGGAGGGCCTGAAGAAGTTCCAGATGAAAACAAAAGCTCCACAGCAATAATGCACCCTTCCATCCATACACGTCTCCCATGCAGGGGCTCTCTCATTTGATCCTTAAAATAATGATTGCGTGCAGCCAAGGGCAGGTGGTCTTGTTACCTTTCTTAAGAGTGGATAAACTGAGAAAAAGAGAAGTTGAATTAAGAACTGTTTGGAGGAGCGACTAGAACCCAGTGAGACCTTGGGTCTGTTATGGGGTTCTGAGACAAGGGCATGGCGCGTCATTATTCTTTTGAGCTGGTGCTCAATAAATGGCCATTGTTGATGATGCTGGTGGGCTGGAGTTCTTCCGGCTGGGAAGGAGGCCATTCATGTGACGTAGTTGTGCTCTTAAAGGACTTGTGGAAGAAGCCGGCCAGCTGCTTTCCATCTTTTCTGAGGACAAACCAAGAGGAAATTGGTTTCAGCCACATGTGGAATCTATACATTCATTCTGAAGTGCACGTCCTCTTTAAAAGAAAAAAAAAAGGAGCCTCAGGATGCAAGCTCTGCAAAATCAGTCAATAAAATGATTAAATTAATGGCAACCATAACCTGTTCAAATAAAGGCTAACTCAATACATACTGCGGAAACAGCGTGTTCCGTCATGAAGGACTCAGTTGAGCACATTTTTAAAAATGGGACCTTCTCATTTGATACTCAACTTGCCCCTGCCCACCTCCCCATTTCTGGTGAATTCCAGGAGACTGGTATCCTCTTTTTATAGCACCTGCCTTTGGGGAAGGAAGTCATCAAGAGGGCCACAAGGCTTCCTCATCTTTTTTTTTTTTCAAGATTATTTATTTATTTATTTATTTGACAGAGAGAGAGAGAGAGACAGTGAGAGAGGGAACACAAGCAGGGGCAGAGAGAGAGAGAGGGAGAAGCAGGCTTCCTGCTGAGCAGGGAGACCGATGTAGGTTTTTTTTTTTTTAAGATTTTTATTTACTTATATGAGAGAGAGAGAATGAGTTGGGGAGAGAGGTGGGGGGGAGGGAGAGAGAGAAGCAGACTCTCCTGCTGAGCAGGGAACCCGATGCAGGGCTCAATGCCAGGGCTCCAGGATCATGACCTGAGCCCAAGGCAGATACTCAACCAACTGAGCCACCCAGGCCCCTGGGATCATGACCGGAGCTGAAGGCCGACACCTAACGACTGAGCCATTCAGGCATCCCTGCAGGGTTTCCTCTTAGGATGATGGTTCGCCTCCAGGACTCTGAGCACTTTGTGGCCATAATTGACACCTGTAACCCCCAGCTGCTGAGGTGCAGCTGGAAACAGAGAGCAGGTGCAATGCCCCAGTTCACAACTGAACAGCCTGGTTGGTTCACATTGCTTTTGCTTTTTCTTGGGCCTCTGGGGTCTGCACTCTGTAGCTGTCTGTCATCATTCTCCCCTTTCTTCTACCTTTGCCAGTTTACTCAAATTGTTCCCCCTACTCCCTTGCACCCACTGTGTCATCAAGATCAGTGCTTTCAAACGTTCATCCCCTGGGAAGCTGGTTTGGCTTCTGAATCAATGGGTCTGGGTGGGGCCCATTTCTAGCAAGCTCCCCAGTGATGCTGATGCTGCTGGTCCTCGAGGCACAGGTTTTGTTGCATGGCTCTCCAGCGTCCCTTGCTTGGCAAGAGAGCTTGTTTCCCTGTCCTGTATCCTCCTGGCCAGTTTGGAGGGCATGACACCAATCCTCCTGTGTGACTGGGATACAGGAACAGAGTTAGGCAGAGCTAGATCAATGAAAACCTTCCTTCTGAGATTTGTTAGCACCGAAGAAAGCAGAGGAACATCTCATCTTTGCATCTTTTAAAATTCCCTCTCTCTCCTGCAGTGGGTAAGTGTTGACCTTGGGCTCACCTAGAGCTAAGTGCAAAAAGGAAATTATAACCAGAAGTTTCTCTGAACCATTACGTTATGGAACCCAGGAAAGGATGATGGATAGGACCGAATCTGAATCCCAAGTAATCCAATCATTGTTTGGTCCTTCTCAGTTTTTTGGGTTTTTTTTGAGTTTTTAATTTTTTTTTTTTTAGCCAAATGCCAAAGATTCTAAATCACATATTTGAATAGTTTTGCATTTTCAAAGCAAAGCTCCAGCAGGGGGTACCTTCCATGTACACATGGACTTCATCATTATAGTGATTTTCCTGTTCTATGTGCAATGAGCCAAGAGAGTCTTCAAAGACCTTTTACCAAAAATGCATTTTCCCCCTGAAATATTCATTTAAGCAATTCAGCTACCTACCCCGGGCTCATGATAAATTATTTAAATAATTGCTCTAATTCTCTGCTTCAGTTTGCTAATGTAGACTTGGCCTTTGCCTATGGATTTATTGCCAGCTTCATGTTTTTCAGGGAGCAAGAATTACTGAAGGGTTGATGGTTTCATTGAGGTTTACTGCTGAGGCATTAGAAATAATACCACTTCCTCATATCCTACGATTAGAATTTTTTATGTGAGTCTGCTTATCAGATGCCGTAGAGGACATCTCATGTGGGAATGGTTGGTGAGGGAAAGAAGTCTGTCAAATCACTGGATAAGTTATGTATGGAGCGCTACATATTAGTATTAAATATTGCGTTTCAGTTAGGCTGTCACATTTAATTTTTCCAAAAAGCAACATAATATGTAAGTACATTTTCTAGTAATTTGCTCAACGTGATTCACAAGGAATGTGTCCTCAGGATGAGTCCATGTCTAATTAAAGTCTGCTACGTCCAGCCAGGATCCTCCCTGAAGATGTTCCAACTCCGGAAAAACTCCTCTTCATTCTGTTCAGCCTCGATGCCGCTGTAGCTAGAGCTAGTTTGGTTGGTAGCTGCTGGGAGGAGGAAAGTTTGCAGAACCGGCTGGAGACGGGTGCCCGAATGTGACTGGATGATAAGGGGTGATGGTAATAGGAGCCCACATTTCAGAAGTCCTGGTGACATCTTAGGTCTTCAAGTAGAGAAATAAAAAATATAATGGAGGGGTGCCTGGGTGGCTCAGTGGGTTAAAGCCTCTGCCTTCGGCTCAGGTCATGATCCCAAGGTCCTGGGATCGAGCCCTGCATTGGGCTCTCTGCTCAGCAGGGAGCTTGCTTCCTCCTCTCTCTGCCTGCCTCTCTGCCTACTTGTGATCTGTCTGTCAAATGGATGAATAAAATCTTTAATATATATATATAGAAATAATATATATATATATATATATATATATATATATATATGAATCTCAAGGACATCAAAACCCAACGTATATGGTAGAATTATGGGTGAAGGAAAAGAGAGAAACCAAACCTTTTAGCAGCTGTGTGCAGACTCTGAATAAGGCTGCAACACATGTATCTAGCCTGATTCTACCTTTTCGCCAAATAGGCATGTGCAGTAATTGGGGAGGTGAGCCCGCTCCAGGTTCTAACTTTCCATGGTGCTCCCTTCTTCCCTGAAACACACAAGCCAGGACTTCTGCACAGGAAGGTGGAGGGCCTTCTGAGCTCTTAACCTCCAAACTGTTTAAACCGCTACTTTAAAAAAAATAAACAAAGGCTTTAAGAAGCTTGCTTTCTCGTTAACACTGGCACCCTGTTGAAACTATAGTCACCACCAGGGCCACTATGATGTTCTATTTGGAAGCTCTTAGAGTCCTCCCTTGGACTATTTATTACTCACCTAACAATCAGCGCCAGGAAGTTTTCTTTTGCCTTCAGTGACTTCTACCCAGTGGGTATTGCAACACTCTGGCTGGTGGAACTGAACTTTTCCAGGCTCGTCAGATTTCTCGTGCTAAGAAAGCAGAGCAGACATTTGGCTTTTAAAATATTCCATAATGCCGCAAATATTTTCTAGATGGCTGGCCCAGTCCGGAGTCTCGTAGAAGTATTCCAACTTCACTCCATTATCTAAATTGTTTAATTTGAGTGACACTCAATATGGCATGGGGGGGTGATCATTTGTCTTCTCATTTCGATATTGATGAGCTGCTGCTGTTTTCATGCCACTGAAAGGACTGTTGGTTTATTTGCATTTCGTTCTGTTACCATCGCCACAAGCAGCTGTCACTTTGGAATCTGATGGCGATACTGGGCTTTGATCTCAGCTTTGTTTTGCGGTCCCATCGTCTACATTCCAGCTTTTGCTTCCATTTACCCAACTTCCTAACCCAGAAACCTGGACGCCATTCTTGACTTGGCCCTCTCTTTTCCTGGGATCTAATGACACACACAGAGAACCTAGTCATTTCCTTCCCTGACCACGTCTTTGCTTAGGTCATTTCCCTCCACTGGGACCATTGCCCTTGGGATGAAACCCAACCATCTTAGGGCCTGTCAGCATCTGTTCACCTCTCCAGCTTCGTGTGTCCCCACTTCCCTCCCTCAGCTCTATCCTCATGCCACACCAAGCTGCTCAGGGGTCTCAGACATGCCACACTCTCTCCACAGGCCTTCAACTGTGTTGTTGCTTTGGCCTTGAATGTCCGCTCTTTCTTCTCTTGGTTAACTTGTATGAATCCATTAGGCCTGTGTTAGGTCATACTCCCACTTCAAGGCATGCCCTCACCCAGAAGCATACCTCCTCCACAGCAAGCCCAAGTGACAGAGTAAAGCTTTCATCCAGGTCTGCCTCAGCCTCAAGTCCTCATTCCACCCACCATCTCATTCTGCAGCTCCAAAGAAGTACGGCCTTTGTCTTTGTCCTCTGTGGGGCTCTCCCAAGTTGGATAGAAATAATTTCGCTTGCTCTCATTCATGGTAATCCCCATATCTAACAATTCTGGAAAGAATGACATTCACATATTTCCCTATTTATTCCTCAAGCCAAAGAATCAGTAGCCAGGCCCTTGAAGTTGGGATCCCTGAGCCCTTCCTGATCCAGTCTTGCCTGATGAATATACATATTACTACATATAGGTAACTGATGAATCAGGCACATTGTTTATAGATAGGTTAGTGTCATGGATAGGCTAGCATTTTCCAAATCAGTATCCTAAGGAGTTGTCATCATCTCAAGCAATATTTCATGAAACAAACAAACAAACAAACACCCCCCAAAACCAGCCGATCTCTGGTCAAATATATCTGGCCAGAGTGCTGTACTATAAACACCTCTACACTTCTCTAGGAGGCGTTTATGACATGGGAATTCCTCTTGAGTAGAAAACAGTTTAATAGAGATTGTAAATGTCTGTCTCAAGATGAGACAGCTGGTTAGTGATGAGGCTGATAGAGAACCAGATGTTCTGTGACTGTCACTGCAGCCATTTATACAGTTTAGGCCACCCAAGCCCCGAGTCTTCCTGCCTATAGATGATAGACATTTGGAAGATAGAGTCAGCCTTCCAGACCACAGAAGTCTAAGTCAGACAAGGCAGATACTGTGGCCTATTAGGCCAGTCACTTAAAACCTAATTGTCTGGTGAACAGAGAAAGATCCTGGGAGCCAGTCTCTGGATAATGATTCCTGATATCAAATTAATTTCCCTGGCTAAGACTCAGTTGCAAGATAGAATTGCTTTGAGTTTTCCTCAACTGTGTTCTCCAAGTAATCACATTTAAAAGAAGACACAATGAACCAGACACCCATCTCATAGGATGGCACGTTGAGATCTGACTATCTATTTCCATTTCCTATAAGCTGTTGCTGCCATCTCACACTTGGCAGACAGATGCTGTGCCTCAAGCAGCTATTTCCTGGAGATGGTTTGCATTACCAGACATCTTGCTCCCTTATTAACTGTCAGGACTGTACTGAACTCTGAAACACTGTTAACTCCAACCAATTTGATTACTTAATACATTAAGCTAATAAATCAAAGAGCAGGTGCTTTCAACCGTAATAAAATATGGACTTACCCATATATAGATACCATAAGGGAACACTGGGATATATGTAAAACTGTGGAGAGGGTAGTTTTACAAATGTGTTGTTGCCTCAGCAATTAACAATTTGGTTAAATGTCTCTGACTGGGGCTCTACAGTCCAAAAGGCAGGTAGTGGAGGAATTGCAGAGGGGCAAAACGCATGGACACGGGGGATATGTAATCTCCATGAACAAGGCTGCAAAGTTCCTACATTTCTTTCATCATTACATCTGTTCCACTCATTGGCGTCTTTTGGTGCCTTGACATTTCTCCTTGATTTCTATTTTCTTATTTATAAACATATTCATACCTTTATCCTCGTATTTCTGGAGTCTGAGCTTGTTCTTGGCTGTGCCTTCTTCTTCACTCTTTGGATTAGATGCCGTCTGAAGTCTCTCATTTTCTCTGTTAGGTTGTGAGCACTTGGAAGACAAAGGGTCTGTCTTTGCTTTTGAATCCAGATCCTTAGAAGACAGTAGTCATTAGACTGTTTGCTGAGCAAAATACGATAGTTCCACATGCCCCTGTGCAGCTGAACTGGCTACACAAGAGAAGACTGATCACCTAATGAGGAAATTAAGAAATTACGATTGTAAAGATTTTTTTTTAAGATTTTATTTATTCATTGGAGAGAGAGACTGAGAGAGAGCATGAGAGGGGAGAAGGTCAGAGGGAGAAGCAGACTTCCCATGGAGTTGGGAGCCTAATGTGGGACTTGATCCTGGGACTCTGGGATCATGACATAAGTGGAAGGCAGCCGCTTAACCGACTGAGCCACCCTGATGTCCAAGAAATTACGATTACAGACCAATATTCCTCATGAATATAAATGAAAAAATACTTAACCAAATGTTAGCAAATAGAATGGAAGAACATATAAAAGGATAATGTGTCATGTTTATGGGTTGCATTGTGTCCCATTACCAAATTTATATGTTGAAGTCCTGACACCCAGTACTTTACAATGTGAGTATATTTAGAGTCAGGGTCTCTAAAGAAGTAATTAGGTTACAGGGAGGTCATTAGGGGAACCCTAATCTAGTGTGACTTATGTCCTGGTAAGATGAGATTTGGACACAGATATCCACAGAAGGAAGTTACTGTGATGATCCAAGAAGAAGATGACCGTGTGCGAGCCACAGAGACTGGAAACAGATCCTTCCTTCATGCACAGAAGAAAGCGCTCCTGCTGACACCTTGATCTGGGCCGTTTAGTCTCCAGAACTATGAGAAAATAAATTTCTGTCACTTAAGCCACTCAGTCTACAGCCCAGTGAAACCAATATGCATTATAACCAAGAATTAATGGAAGAAAGAAAAAAATTATATGATTATTTCAAATTGTTTCAAATTTTAGAAAAGGCATTTGAAAAATTCAAAGCCTGTTTATAATTACAAATTTTCAGCAAACTAGAAATAAAAGGAAATGTTCTCAATCTGGAAAAGGGCGCCTACAAAAAATTTGAAAGGGAACCTTGAATACTTTTTGAAACAGGACAAGGGACACCTGCTCTCACTATTTCTTTTCCATACTGTATTGAAGAACATAGCGCAATAAAACAAGAAAAAGGAATAAAAGACCCAATAGTAGAAAGCAAGAAATGAAACTGTCTTATTTTCATTTGCAGACAACATGTTTACATATGGTAAAAACAAAAAACAAAAAACAACAAAGCAAAACAAACCCTAGGGAGAATGAACAAATTCTCAGGATACAAGGTCAATATGCAGAAGTCAAATATACCTCTCTACATAATAACAAACACTTGGAAAGCAAAATTTAAAAAAAAAATTTTCAAGAACATAAATCTTAAAATTCTCAGAGATAAATTTAACAAAAAAAATGTGTAGAAAAAATGTGCAAGATTGCTTTACTGAAAACTATGAAATATAGCTGTTCATGGATTAGAAAACTCAGTATTTGCTAAGGCATCCATTCTCCCTAATTTCATTCAATGCATTCAAAATACAGCATTGTGGGGTCAAAGTTGACAAGCTGATTCTAATATGTTATGGAAATGCAAATGACCTAGAATAGTCAAAACAATCTTGCAAAATAATGGAGCTGGAGGACTTGTAATACTTGATTTCGAGACTTTTAAATTATGGCAACCAGGGGCCCCTGGGTCGCTCAGTTGTGTAAGCATCTGCCTTCCACTCAGGTCAGGATCCTAGGGTCCTGGGACAGAGCCCTGATTCAGGGTCCCTGCTCTCAGCTCAGCAGGGGGCCTGCTTCTTCCTGTGCCTCTGCCTCTCACCCTGCTTGTGTGCGTGCTCTCTCTGTGACAAATAAGTAAAATCCAAAAAAAAAAAAAAACAACAACAACTTATGGCAACCAAAACATTATGACGGTAGCATCAGAATAGCCTAGAAGTAGTCCTATGCTTATGTGGTCAGTTGATTTTGACAAAGATGCCAACACACTTTAAAAGGAAAGGTGTTGGAACAACTGGGTAAATTGGAAAAGTTGACTGGAAAATTTTAAAAGGTGGCATTTGTGGCCCAGAGAAGTTAAATAAATTACTCAAAGTCACACAGATGGGCCATGACTCCTAATTTGGTGGTTTTGAGTGGTTTCTATTGCCCACAAAGCTTCTTTTGACAGTAGTTTGATATATTTATCTTTAGTTTGTATGCAATGTAGCCTGAATTTACATGGCTAGGTAAATTTTCCAGTATGTTTCTGGTATCTGTTTCGATACAGAGGAGTGAGATTTAATCGTAGGCGTGCTCCTAGAATGGCACACACCTAGCTAGCAGCCACAGGAACTAGAGTCTGATCTAATCAAAAATCCTAATAGCGGAATCTCATCTCTCAAGGGTGGTCTTTACCTCGAACTTTCTTAATGCTATTAATACCCATCTTTTGTCATTTACTATTTTGAGTTATTTCCTTTTTTTGTGATGCTCATGAAATGAGCAATGAAAAAGAATATCTTAAAAAAAAAACCCTGTTTCTCTTATTTTGGTAAATAATGAATCATAATTGGATTAAGGTAGAATTGGGTATTGAGGCAGATGGAAAAGTACTGACCAAAGCTTCAGGTTAGAAAACCATGGTGTCTGCATATCGCAAAGTTTTTCTATTTTCTGAGCTTGAGTCCACGAGATGGGTGATTTTTATTTTGTGAATCTGGTTTGGATATCTTTTGAAAATATTTTTTAAAAAGTATCAGGTAGAAACCCATGTAAATATGACCAAGCATGGGAAAAGAAAATACTGATGATAATAGATGTTTGTAAAGGGAGGGCAGGATATGCTAGGCAGTGGGGTTTTAGAAAAGAGCCCAAATTCCAGATTCTTGAGCTTGACGGCTTCATGTCCTTCATCTGCCAGGATGTGAGTTCTGACATGTCCAAGAGTTACTTTGTGGAACTCTCCTACTAAGTGGGTTGAAACATTTCTAATACTTTGGGGCTATGTAATATTTGCAGTTACAATTTCATAGGAAACTAGTATACCAGATACGGGAAAGAACTTTGAGATGTCGTTATCCAACCAAGTACAGAATATAGATGAAGTAGGCTTAGACAAGTTCATTGATTTGATCAGGCTAACGCAGCCAGTAACTATTACAGGGAAGGAGTCCAGCAGGTGTTCTGATGTCAAGGGCAAAGCTGCCGTCATTATATCTTGACATCTTACAACTTCCATCCCCCTCCCATCCCCAGCACACAGGTAGCTTTAATGATATAAAAGAATGTTAAGTGGGACTTTTCTGGTCTTGGGTTTTTTAGCTGAGAATAACGCATGATAAAGACCAGTGTTGGCGATTGCATTTGCAGGATTTGGTAAGAAGGTGGCTGAGAGGTGATCACCGCCCCACAGCTACCTCCAGCCACATGGAGGAAGAGCCCGCATTTGAGCATCAACCCCCAGCCACCACAGAACCACTCCACTAAGACCTTCTGTCCATTTACCTTTTTTAAACTTCTCTTGGCCCCAACCCTAGAGGAATCATAGCCAGTTTTTGGTTGGTAGAGGACATTGAGGGAGGAGAAAAAAAATGTCTACTCCAGTTTTTGAGTGTCTAAGTTCTAAGCTGTGGGGAAGGGGAGAAGCTAATGATGAGATGATAAATGGAAATTTTTAAAACCCACTGTGCATCATTTATTAATATTTATTTATTAATACCCAGAATACCTTAAAAATTATAGGCTATATCAGGGTAGGAAAGGGAGATCCACCAAAGAAGCTTAAAGAGAGTAGTGGAGAGAGAGTTCCTTCCTGTTCCTTCCTAACCAAGCCCAGCTGGTCCAAGACATTGGTTAAATTCCTCTGGGTGTTTACATACTCTTGAAGCATTTATACAGAGCTCGTCTGATTCACACTTGACTGGAGGGGGTTTCCTGATTCAGGGGAGTTTAGAGGTCATGGGGAGATGGTTTAATCTATCTTCTTGGAGACCACACAGGGCTACACTCATTGCAGTGTGACTTATCAGGCCACTCTGAAGGAAAATGAATTTCTGACTCTGTCTTCTCAGATATGTTGGGTTCAGTTTATTAGGCAATTAAGCTTCCAGAATAGTCTTGGTCATTGATTAGGAGGTGTGGTTTTTCAACTGAGGTGGCCCTAAATGGGAAGGAGTGTGCCTGTCAGGAATCACATTTCTCAATTTTTATAAACCTAGAATTTTAGTAGTTTCTTAAGTCATCAAAATTTCTGCGAGTATGCTTATGTGGTAAAGAAAAAATAATGAACAAGAAGACCTTTCATGGAGTGAAACATTATGTAAGAACTTTAGATTGTGTATAACACTGGTTGATTCTAGTTAATTCCATGAAACAATAAAACCTTAAACCTGACATCATCTGAAAGTGGTACAATCTCTAAAGTCTGATTCTCTGCCTTAAGTTTTTGTTCTATTATTTTTAGCTTCAGGGGAAAGTATATTTTTAGCTTTTAAAAAATGCAATGGTTACATAAATTCTTTTCGGCCCTGGTAATTTGGTTGGCAGCCCTTCTATCTGTGTGTATGTAGATGGTGGGAACATAGCTTTCTGATGAATTATTCTCTTCTCCCTTTGATAAAGGACTTTAAAATATATTATCGCTCTTTCTCCAAATAGAAGTGGGTCATTATTTCCCCTACATTGTTCCCTCGAAAAGATGGAGTCTTTTCCATGAGCTGTGCAGATAGTACTATCAGCTTCACGTGTGCAATCAGCAGTGCCATATCCTTTCTCATTGTTTCTAAAATCACCACGTGGCTCTAACCAGTTGTAAAGCTAGGGCTCAGGACCAAGCTTTGCTACCTAAGGCTCTGTCCTACTTCATTACTATGCTGGACGTTTACAAATTACATTCCTACCTCCCTATCAGAACAGTCTCTGTTGGCCCATCCCAAGTCATAGTCTACCCCCTTTTTGTTCTAGAAGTCTAGATTGTTCAAATTACATAGACTGGTTCCTTCAATCTCTGGCTTCTCATAAGATCTGCCCAGTGGAAATCACCAGCAGGAGATGGGAGGGAGAAGGAGAGTGAAGCTGAGGTGTTTATTTTTGTGCCTTTAAGTACAGTCACCAACAGCAAGCAGCGCATCCAGACTGAGGGCACAGCTCCTATCCAAGGGCCCTTTCTGTCTGCGTGTTCATACAACTCTTTCCTTCTTTCAAGTCTAGGGATGGTGATGCACTGCTGTAACTAGTCTGGGTCAGTGCATTATCACTTGTGGGTCCCTGTCTCTGCCCTTACTTTGTAAGTCGTCTCTTGGTTGCACTCCCCTCAACATACCCAATGTGAGAGGGACATCTTTTATTGAGACTCTAGTACAATTTCACTCTAATGACTCCTCATGAAGAAACTCACAACAACCATTCCGACCCCCCCCAATGACTTCTGCTGTCATTTAATTAAAACCTTCTTTAACTCATTTCTGTATCCCTGTCACTTTCTAGAATCTTCTATTGCAGATCTTTGGTTGTGAACACTTGCAGAGCAAAGATTTGTATTTCTGTTGGCACCCCCTAAACCATGAGTTCTTCAGTCCAGGAACATCTGTGTGTCCTCATCACTTGGTAAAGAGATTTTCTAGTATACAGACCTTGCCAATATCCATTTATTTGGAAAAGGTCTGATAAAATGCACAAAGATGAAAGTGAAATGGGAATAATTAGTTGCTCACTTGTTCTCCTACAGCAATTTTTATTTTAATGGGGATCAGTATAGCATATCAATGAGCTGATATAATCAATCAAATGTGTCAATAATTTGCAATCTAGGTCTCCAGACATGATCTTATTGTGACACATTTTGAAGAAAGGAGACCATATTGAGGTCAACATTTGTTCTGAAATTTTGCCAATGTCATTCTGCAACAGAAAGTGGAAAATGAACTTTGTGGCCAGAGAGGCCTGGGTTCAGGTCCCGGTTCTACTACTTATGACCCGGATGACTTTGGGAAAATGATCTCATTTCCACAGAATTCTTATGAAAAACTTGCAATATCACTTTTTCCCCTCTCCAGAAAGAGATTAGGAGCTCAACAAATATTATCCATTTGGTAAATATTAGTTTATTTTCTCTTCTCCTCTTTCAGACCAAATAAATCACAGGGGCCAAGAAATGTAACCCAAAGCAATGGAGAACCAACAGCAACTAAAAAGCCATAGGGATCAGTAGTCATAGCAGTAAAGCCAAAACCAGTTCTGGGGTTTTAATTAGCTCTCCAATGTGGCTTCCTGCAATTTACCCAATGTAAGCAGCTTCTCTGGGAGTTGGAAAATCTAAAAGCACATTTGTTTAGCCTCGGCATTCTGTTACTTGGGTCAGGAACTAAAATCCTGTGATTCACATTCTCCAAAAAAATTTCAGATGTAACTTGATATTCTAATATCTGTTAAAGCTTAGGCGATAGCACATTTATTTAGCCAAAGTGGCACAGTTAAGTATCTTAGAAGCACAGATGCACCATGAAAATGAACAAGAGGAGGCTTTCTGTTGGGTCCTAGAGCTAGTTGGTGGCAATGACATGATTTGAGTCATATATCCACTCTCTTACCTAGTACTCTTTTAGCACATATTTATTTATTTGGCCAAGGAAGAAGGATATTGAAAAATTCACTTATAATTCTTGGCATAGGCCGTCTTAAGGACTGTGATGCCCTTCTTTCTGTTAGCTTGGGAAGGATAGATGCATTCAAATGAAACCATTTATCTTATGGCTTGATAGATACGGAGACTAATGGATTTGTGTAATACCAAAATAGCCAGTCAGTCCCATCAGTTCAGGGAAACGATTGGGAGCCTTAGGGAAGCCATTAGCCCAAAGGTTCATTTAACGGAGTGAGCCAGTTTATTCTAAAAAGCTGCATCATTTATCCTGGGTGGATTGTGTCCAGCTAGGAGAGTGTGCCTTAGGATTTGCCAGTGACTGCCTCTCTCCGCTTCAGCGGACTTCTCCTTCAGCTCCCATTCCCATCAGAAAACTGGCCGTGAAGGTATCTGTGGAGAAGTGGACAGAGCCAGAGGAAACGGAGCCATCCTGCTGCCGTCTTCCTACTTAGCGGCTGCCCAAGATACTCACATTGAACCAAGATGTTGGATCCTGGCTTCCCTTTCGAATGTGGGATTTTGTACCGACCTGAAAAACCCAAGTGGTATCTCTAGACTTTCAGCCAAGCTCTGCCTGTGCTGTAACGTTGGAGTTATTCTGAAGTTGGAACAAAACCAGAAAGAGAAAACATTTTAGTGCAAATGAAGTCATGTTTGTTTTAGAATGTTTACTTCACAAGGATGTTGATTTTCTTTTTGGTCTGCTTTGTCCACTTCTATTTCTGCGGGAATTAATAAAATAGTGACACTGATAAAAATTATCATACAGGTCAACAGTCACTCACTGTACTAATTAATTAATTTTAGGGATTTCTGACTAAAAGAAGGCGTGGTTCCAAATTTTTAATTGAAAGCGTCCAGTTTGGTTTCCATGTATATTCATTGCTGTAGCATCAGGATATTGAAGTTACACTTCAATATGGATTTTGCGGTCACAGCCTTTTCAGAAACATGCTAGAGAGCATGTTGTTTTGAGTTTTCCTCCCAATGAGAGCATCTTTTTTTTTTTTAATTTTTATTTTTTTTCCAATGAGAGCATCTTAACAGTTTGAGAATAACAACAATGAGGACCAATTCCTACAGATGCAAATTAAAGAAGGAAATGGTTGTCTGCCCACCCATTGCAGCTACTGTGTTGGTTAACGGATCACCTGGAAGACAACAGATGGAAAGCAATCCTTTTTTATGCTAATGTATTCTGCTGGTTTGGTAGCTCGAAGGGGCCTGTGGAGACAGCTCGCCTCTGTTCCATAATATCTGGGACTTGAGTGGGGACAATTCAATGGCTGGGGAACTGAAATTATATTTACTCACATGACTGGCAGTTGATGTTGCTTTCAGCTGGGGTCTGCTGAGGCTGTGGGCCGGAACACTGATTCTCTGCGGGGCTGTCTGAGCTTCTGCAAGGCACAGCACCTGGGTTCCAGCAGCAAGTGCCCCCAGAGAACCAGGCAGAAGTGTATCATTTACTATCTGGCCTCAAGAGGTCACACTATTACTTCAGCCCTTGTCGTAAGTCTGCCCCCAAAGCCAGCCTAACAATATAGATCCTACCTCTCAGTGTGAAGAGTGTCAAAGTCACAATGAAAGAGGCCATCTTTGGAAAATGCAGTCTGTCACACCTGCCACCATCCACGTCTTCCCTGATGAGGGAGAAAGTATACTGCACCAAGTCTCCGTGCCCTTCCCATGACCTCGTGCCCTGCCCTGGTTGGGCTGTTCCTTCATATTTTACAGGCTGTGTGATTAGCTGAGTACTCCCCACCTTATGTATCGAAAGGAAACCCTGGTTTTCCTTCTTCCTAATCCCTTTCCTGAGGGTTTCATGAGAAATTATATATGCCTTGCAGCGTCTACTTTGCTTTGAAAATAAAATAAGGAAATAAAGAAGTCATTAAAGGTGTATTTCTTGGACCAAAAAAAAAAAAAAAAAAAAAAAGGTAGAAAAGACAGATAGTACAGACCCAAGATTAATAGACCAAACTTGGCAGGGCGTAAATATTTTTGCAGTTTTTTAAAGAGTAAATGAAATACAATAAACTGCACATGTTAAAAGTGTATTATTTGTTCTCTTTTAACAAATGTATGCACACATGAAATCATCACCTCAGTCAAGATAATGCACGTATTTAGCACCCCCTACACCAAATTTCTACATGTCCTTCCTTACTCCTTCCTTGTGATTTTGTATATGTTCTTTGGAGAAAGAGCCATTGAAGCCTCTTGCCAATCAAAACATCTTCTCGTCTTTTTAATTTTTTGAATTTTGAGAGTTGTTTATGGAATCAGGATACATGTTCCTTATTAGATAAATGATTTTCCAGTATTTTCTTCCCTGTGGTGTGTGGCCTTTTCACTTTCATGATCATGTGTTTTGGAGCACAAAATGTTTTAATTTTGACAAAGCCCAGTTTCATCTTTATTTTTCTTTCCTTGTTTGTGCTTTTAGTGTTGTATCTTATAAGAGGTCAGAGCCTGACACATCCAAATACTGTGTAGGTCAGAGGTTTGCACCTGTTTCCTTCTAAGAGTTTTGTAGTTTTAGCTTTAACATTTAGGTCTTTGATCCATAGATATGGTGTCAGGTAACGGTCCAATGTTACTCTTTTGCAGAGGGATATTCAGTTGTCTCAGACATTTGTTGAAAACCCTCCATGCTCTCCTGTTGCATTTTCTTGGCACCTTTATCAAAAACAAATTGGTCATAAATGTTAGGGTTTATTTCTGGACTTGCAGTTCTATTCCTTTGGTCTAAATGTCTGTCCTAATGCCAGTGCCACACAGTTGTGAGTACTGGAGATCTGGAGTTAGTTTTGAAATAGGGAAGTATGGGTTCTCCCACCTCATACTTCTTTTTCAAGATTACTTTGATTATTCTGGTTTTCTTGAACTTCCGTATGAATTTTAGGTTCAGTCTCTCTGAACTTCTGGAGAAAAAAGTGGTAGTGTTATAGGGATCATGTTAAATCTGCAGATTAATTGGGGAAATATTGTCATTTTAATGATCCATGAGCATGTACTGTGGACTGAATTGTGTCTGTAAGTAGGATTCAAACTCAAGACTGTCTCTCTCCAATTTAGTCAGCTTTGTGCTTACCACAGAGCTCATTGATTTACTGATTCCTTTAGTCATTCAGAAAAATGTTAATGAATTTAATCTGTGCAAAACTGAAGCACAGTATTTGTTTGTTCTGGAAAACCTTGTCTTAAGAGAATTTTCTCTTAATTTATTGTTGTTTATTATTGTCTTCTCTATGTAGGAATTTTTAAAAGTGTGCCCCCACTGGGTTATCACTTAAACAATATTTGTCTTTAATTCTACAAATTGTAGGAGTTGTGGTAGGGGTAAAATGATGAAACAAATTGCCATGATCCTTGGGAGCGTACAGGGGGCTGGTAGAGATCCATTTGGAGATATTATGGTAAGTGCTGTAACAGAGGAATATTTAGTCTATTCAGAAAAAATAGTTGATGAGGGGTCATTATGTATACCAGTCACTGGGTGAGGCACTGGAGACTCAAAGATGAATAAGACATGGGCATATGGGGCGCCTGGGTGGCTCAGTGGGTTAAGCCGCTGCCTTCGGCTCAGGTCATGATCTCGGGGTCCTGGGATCGAGTCCCGTATCGGGCTCTCTGCTCAGCAGGGAGCCTGCTTCCTCCTCTCTCTCTGCCTGCCTCTCTGCCTACTTGTGATCTCTCTCTGTCAAATAAATAAATAAAATCTTTAAAAAAAAAAAAGACATGGGCATAAGGACAGGTCAGCTTACAGCTTAGTGGGAAGAACAGATTTATAAATATATATTGTCAGTGTGATGCATTTGATCATTGATATATTCAGGACACAGAAATGGAAGATATATTAGGAGCATGAAGGAGTAGCACGTATCCCAGCTTGGAATTCAGAGAAGTGAAATGGTGAGGGCACTGGGCTACAAACAGAAAGGGGCTTTATGTCAAGATATTAGCACCCCCCATCACTGGGAGAGCTAGAGAAGTAGATTAAGGCTAAGGTTCCCGAGCAACACTCAAAAATTTTGGTCTGTTGAAGTAATGGTCAACAATGCAGCATCATCACAAGACATAAATGCAACTGCCACAGGAGCCAGGAATGGACACTTGTCTTTAGGAACTCCACCTTTCAACCACTCCCACTTCTACAAGCTGGATATCTCTGCTGCCATCTGCAATGGGTAGCACAAACAGAAGCTCCACTTGGAGCTTGTTTCCTCACATGGCTCCCCCTAGGAATATTCATCTGCTTAGGTGCAAATGGTATATTACATAACAAAAAAGATAGACTTATCTTCTTAGGAGGATCCCTTTGACAGTCCTTCTCAGCTTTGGGCTTTCATTGTAATTCCCTGGACGTTCATTAAATTGTATCTGATTTAATTGGTCTCAGGTACAGACCTGACATCAAGATCTTCAAAGGCTCTCCATTGATTCTGATTGAAAGTTAAGACTAAACTAAGGCATGATGGTTAAGTTCATGTGTCAACTTGGCTGGGCCATGGGACACCCAGATACTTGGTCAGAGGTTACTTTGGGCTTGTCTGTGAGTAGTTTTTGGATGAGAGTAATGTTTGAGTTTGTAGACTGAGTTAAGCAGATTGCCTTCCCTAATGTGGGTGACCCCCAACCATTCAGTTGATGACCTGAATAAAACAAAAGACCCGACCACCACTCCTGCCAGAAGAAGCTCCTCTTGCCTGAATGCATTATTTGGGACAGGAGTGTTTTCTCTGCCTTCAGACTTGAACTAAAACATCAGCTCTTCTTGGGTCTTGACCCTGTTGGCTTTCACACTGGATTGTATACCATTGGCTCTGTTGGGGCTCCAGCTTGCTGACTGTAGCTCATGGAACATCTCAGCCTCCGTAATCATGGGATCCAGTTTCTGATAATAAATCCCTCTCTCTCATTTATGTGTGTAAATATTATGTAACATGTAATTATATATATATATATATATATATATATATGGTTCTGTTTCTATGAAGAATCCTAACCCAGGGATTTAGGGTCTAGCTTCTTGCCAGTTCCAACACTGAAGTACCACTCAGCGTAGATTTCGGGTTCTCCAAAATAACTAGGTGACGTTCCCATAGTCCTCCGAGTTCTCCGCCTTGATCCTGAATGTGGAGAACGGGATGGAAGAATGTGGGATGGCAAAGGTGGGGATAATAGACAATCAGAGAGTGTCACCTCAACCTCTTTTGCCATTATGATGTATGACAGAAGCCCCAGGGTAGAAGGTATTTGGGGGATGTGAACATACCTGATGATACAGGTAGACCTCACATCAGTCTGGATACAGCATATGCTCACTGGCGTTAGGATGCAAGATCAGTGACTTGGAAAATGTTGAAAGATGGAGCAAGTTAATTCTTCAAAAGCATACCCTTCGGCAGAGGTCCTGTGATATCTGGGAGGCTGTAGTGATGGACAGATGTATGCTGAAAGATCATAAAGAATCCTCGAGATTGAAATGAAGGTATCTAAGCAAAGAATGCAGGGGAAACCATGCTGAGCATAAGTATGTGAAATCAAATCTGTCTCTGGCGATGTGATGCTTTGCAATTTGTGGGGGAGAACTAGCAGCAAAATCCACATAATCAGCTCATGGCTGTTCCCCAGTTAGTATGGGGAGAGACATAAAGTGTGGTGTGGAAATTAGCTCAGCCCTGCGCTTTGCTATTGCTGGAAAGGCTTTGACCTGTGTACAGCATATATTTTTATTCTTGAACAGGGAGCGATTTTGTAGTGTTTGTCAGAGACAATGTTCACAAACCACTTGTCATCTTCTGATGAGAGGGTTTGCATTATTTAAACTGAGAATGAAAATGATTTTTCTCTTCCAGATGATTGAACAATTGCAGCATTAGAAAGGTTTGGCTCATTCTACCTCATGCACTGAACATACACACACCCACCCACCCACACACACACACACAAGCTCTTTCTGTGATAATTTACTGCTTATTTGTGTGTATGGGATAGGTAGGTGGGGAGAAGGACATAACTGAAAACCAACCACTTCACATTTTGGATGCCAAACCTGCCAAAAACCGAAATGTTTTTTCAGTGAGCAATGTGACAACTGATACTGGCTGAAGTCAGTTTTCCAGACCAGGGGTCAGCTATCCAAACAGAAGAATCTCTCTGAAGTTCATATGGGGCCAAGAGAACTTGGCTTTTTATACTTTGAGCAGTGTGTGGAAACTTCTTTCTCCACCTATCAATATTTCACAACATTCAAAAAATATTCCTAGGTATTTATCATGCCTATGCTACTGCCTATAATCATTTTACTGCCTATGATCTTTTTTATCCCTTTCAGTTTCTTCTCTTGAATATGTCTCACCTACACAGGTACATTTATGTGTCAGAAAATCCAAGGTAAAGGAGTTTGTTTTCGAAAGTCCTCCTGGATTATTTTGGAATGTATTAGAAGGTTTCAAGAACGATTAGAAACTCTAAGTTTTCCTAGTTTCTGCTGCCAAACTATTTCTTCGGCATTACAAAAAATTAGGTATGAAATATACACCAATGTTTAGGTTTCCATCTGTGGTACATGGTGATTCGTGGAGAGCTACTCAGTTGACTGGCAATTTGCAACCCGGGACACTTTGCTCCGAAGCAGGATATTTGTCTATGATATCTAAGAGCAAAAACACTGGAATTGTCCAGGAAATTACCTGCACACATTTCCAAGGAAAACTTCCCATTTTTCCATATTGATTTTATGTCATTGGATCTTATATATGAATTTGTGCATGCGGAATGACCTGAAAACATGTTCAGGTCACCCAGGAGATGTACATGGATTGTTTTGTTATCCTTGTCTTAGTTTCCTTGGGTTGCTGTAAGAGAATGTCATTTCCAAGGTAGCTTGAATACCAGACATTGAGTTCTCACAGTTCTGGAAGCAAGAAACCCAAAAACAAGGTGCTGGGAGATCTGGGGTCTGGTGAGGTCCTCATTCCTGGTTTGTACACGGCTGTCTACTCCTTGTATCCTCACATAGCAGAAGGCGGAGAGAGAGGCAGCAAGGTCTTTTGTGTCTCCTTTTATAAGGGCATCCTCATGACCTAGTTCCCTCCCAAAGGCCCCATCTCCAAATATCATCACATTGGGGATTGGAGTTCTGACATATAAACTTGGGGGTGGGGGGGATACATTCAGTCCATAGGAAACTTCTCTCTTGTTAGCTGTTTTCTTCATACAGGTTCATTATCTATTCAGGTTAAGGATGTCAGATTAATCACATATATTACCTTTTCTCTCTCCAAAGACCCCATTAAAAAGATACTAAAGAGACAAAAGGGGATAAACCTCCAGGGGCAAAGTGAATTGATTGGAGTGTCTGAGTCTGAGCAGTTTAGACAGAAAGCAGATGAGGGAGGAAAGCCAGTAGAGCTAAGTAAGACTCTTTGAGACAGGCAATGGACACAGTAAGAAGACCACAACACCGCAATGTATCCCAGAGCACCCGAGATCTCAGGTTTAGGGAGATCAGATATGGCGCTAGTGAGTCGAGATCCCCAATTCACCTTCCCCATTTGCCTGCAACTTCTTGGTCACTGGGCATCTACGTTATCTCCATGTTTTGGTATCTGGAAATCCCGGAGCACCGCAGACTCCTGGCTCCTGGTCTCCTTGCCCTTCAGTGAATCCCAGCAATCAGCAAACTGTGGGTTCAGACTCAGATCTGCCAGTCTTTTACTATTTCATTAAAATCAGTAGAATGGGGGCGCCTGGGTGGCTCAATGGGTTAAGCCTCTACCTTCAGCTTAGGTTATGATCTCAGGTCCTGGGATCGAGCCCCACATCAGGCACTCTGCACAGCAGGGAGCCTGCTTCCCCTGCGCCCCCCACCCCCCCGCTCTCTGCCTGCTTCTCTGCCTACTTGTGCTCTCTCTCTTTCTCTGTTGAATAAATAATTAAAATCTTAAAAAGGATCAGTAGAATGAACAACAAATCATAAAAAGTCCACCTGAATAACCACAAAACAGCTTTATCAATTATAACTCCTTTGTCATATTTATTTATGATATTTTTAAGAAATATGTATCAGGAATACAGGAGAAGCCCCTCTGATCTTATTTTTCTTCCTTTCTACATCCTGAAGGTAAATCTTCTGAATTTTGGGCTGATCATTCCCATGCATCTTTTTATACTATTAATAAATAAAAATCTATCAACAATAAAAATATTGTTTTGCACGTTTTCACATTTATAGAGCAGTATTATCCAGCTGCTAGCCTTTTGCTACTTACTTTCTCATTCAGTATTTAAAAAAAATCTATTTAGACAGAGTAGATGTAATTGGTTCATTTTGGATTTGCCACAAAATTATTTATTTTCTGCTACTCTTCCCAAATTTCAAATAATAACACCAATGCTCAGTGGATATTCTTGTGCAGGTCTCTGTGTACAGGTGTAAAAGCATTTGTTCAGAGTAGAGACTAGAAGAGAGAATTCTTGGTTTGAAGGGATACACATATTAATTTCTATTAAATATGGCCAAGCTGATCAGATTGTTTTTTCATATTTAACAATGGTGTTTCAATTTTAATTTGCATTTCTTTTATTATTAGTGAGATTGAACATCTTTTTTTTTTGCCATTCAAATTTCTTCTGTAAATTGACTGTGTCTTTTATCAACTCGGTTTTCTTTTCTCAAAGGTTTTAGAAATTTATAAAATTACTTTAAATAATACTGAATTAAAATATTTACAACAGGGGCGCCAGGGTGGCTCAGTGGGTTAAAGCCTCTGCCTTCAGCCAGGTCATGATCCCAGGGTCCTGGGATGGAGCCCCACATCAGGCTCTCTGCTCAGCAGAGAGCCTGCTTCCTCCTTTCTCTCTGCCTGCCTCTCTGCCTACTTGTGATCTCTGTCAAATAAATAAATAAAATCTTTTAAAAAAATAAAATATTTACAACACATATATAAGGAACAATGTGTTAGGATTTCTAAAGAAATATATTTTGTCACCGTTTTATTGGCTGCATGCTTAACATGTGTAGACTTTTATTAAATGCTTTTTCTGAGTCTGAGATAACATTTTTCTCTTTAATTTTTTTAATTTATTTTTAAATAAATTTTAAATTTAACAATTTAAATTTAACAAATTTAAGATTTGTTAAATTAACAAATTTAATAAATCACACTTTAATTTTAAAGTGGGATTTGTTAACATAGAATTATCTTGAATTCCTGGGATAAATCCACATTCATTTTGCTTTTCTTTAGGAGAAATATTCTTAACATTATCTTTAGGATTTGTGTACAAAGGATCTCAATGTGATCTCAATTTTGATCTCAGTTTGTTCTCAGTTTTTCCTTTTCTTGTCTTTGTCTGTTTAGACTATCATAAACTCCGCCTGGCCAGTGAGGAGAAAGGAGTCAGCTGTGCTGTCATTCCTTCTCCGCGGGAAGGAAGATAGGTGTCTGGATCCTTAGAAATCTTTGGGAACATGCTAGTAACTTTGTGTCCTGGTGGATGGACTGACTCTCCCAGGAGGAGAGTCCTTATTTTAAAAGTGCTCTTAATCATGTAAAGTGAAAAAGAATGACAGTGTATCTTTCAGACCAACAGTGCTACTCAGAGTCATTCCCTGATTGGCCTTCCTCCCTCCCACTCTTTCTTTCCTTGGTTCCTTCTCAGCCTCTTCCTCTTCTTATTTTTCCCTTCCCATTCTCTTTCTGCTACCTCTTCTCTTCCTTTTTTCTTTTTCTTTGTTAAATGGGTACTGTGCACATCTGTATTTCTCATTGTCTCTTGAAACCTCCTGAATAAGCTCATGAAAGATAGTTTAACAAACAAACTGGACTTTGATAAAAGTAAAGCTACAGAGTAAGTTAATGTTCTTCTTAACGATATTCCCAGGGTGATATCTTTGATAATCTTGTAGCTTTTTCAGTCACTTTCATGTGTTCATGTAGAGACTTATGTCCACATTTTTCAGTGTACTTGGCTATAATAGGGAAAAAAAAATCTCCTATGTCTTGTGAGGATTGAGCCTCTTTCTGTTGGGATCAACTTTCTATTGGAATCAACTCATTCCTTGGCAGATCTCTTAGACGGTGTCCCTTTCAAGATAAACCAAGCCTGGCTGACATCTGTGGGGTCTACTCTTTCCACAGGCAAATTATTCACTTTTTGCTTTCAGTATATCCTCTCTGCTTACTGTGCTAGCAGGAAACTCCAGCAAGTTTCAATCTCTCTCTCTCTCTCTCTCTCTTTTTTTTTTTTTTTTTTGAGATAGAGAAGAGAGTGCATAGAAGTGGGAAGGGGCAGAGAGAGAGGGAGAGAGATTATCTTAAGCAGGCACCACGCCCAGGGTAGAGTAGGATGCAGGGCTCAATCTCACAACCCTGAGATCATGACCAGAGCTGAAATCAAGAGTTCAAAGCTCAACTGACTGAGCACCCCCTGCAAGTTTCTTACCTTTAGAATTTCTTCAAGTATGCCCCAGGCAGCAGTCTCTGTGTTTCTAACCTCAGGGGCACACATATCAGGTCTTTCAAGATATCTGTCTTTTCACACTGTTCCAGGCCCCTAAATAGAAAAGGACTCGAGTATTTGTGAAGATAGGCAAGGATCTTGTTAAAAATGTTCCTGTCCTAAAAAGCATCCCCATGGTCTATGAGTGGTTCTCTGGAAGCCTTCCTTACTTGGCTTGAGGTGGGGACAGGGGAGCTAAGATCACCAGGCTTTATAATTTTTTAAAAAAATTATTTAAATAACCTCTTAGCATGCTTGATATTGATCATCCCTTTTACTTATAGTTTGTGTTCTCATCTCTGAGGCTACAGTCAAAATTCTGTGTTAAAAGACAAAGCTGCTCACCTAATGCCTTGCTAGGGTCTTTATCCTTTTATTTTATAAATGTTCATCTTTTCTTTGACTCATAGTTTTATTTATGGGTGGGAAGTATGGAAGTGTTATTTTTGAGAAGGACCAGAATGTAAATAAGTAGCCTGTTGTTGCTAAGGGAACAGTCTTCCTTTTAACCTTTTTCAAAGAAGCTATTAACTTCACTTTCAAACTACAGAGAAAAGAGAAACAGCCTGTCCAAGTTGTTAAGCATAGGGACTTGAGAGGTAATTGGACTAAAGGATTAGAAAATTCTGAGCAAGAGGAGAAATGGCAAATGTTCTACTCCTTGACTTCTGTACCACACAGGCTGGATCGATTATTTGTGCACATATGGAAATCCTAAGACTAAGGTTAATTGTTGCAAGAGTCCTTCTCAACTAGGCTCTATTACTCTATTGTTCATTTTTTTGAATGGAAAACGCCCCCCCCCTTTCTTTTGCTTTTTTTAAGTAACATTCCCATGGCCTAGTTAGATACAAATGGTTCTCTGGAAATCCCAAGAATTGTTTCTAGAGAGAAGCATAAAATATGGCCTGGTTCTGGGAACACTTACACAAATGGTACTTAAACACCAGCCATCCTTGAGTTCAACCAATTCACTTGTCATTGATTTCGTGGCTTCTTGGTCTGAGGTTGCACCATGGAATCAAAACTGAGCCGGTTGCCAATTGGGCAACCTAACCATTATAATCTCCCAGATTATCCACACATTCATATCCTGGGGTTTGCTGGCTGCTGCTGTGTCCACAGCAAGGCAGGATAGAAGTCATTCTAGAAACAGACGCTCTGAGGAACACACCTGACTCTTTTACATAAATAGAACAAAGTGCTTTAAGATCTTTCTCTTGGGTCATTTGCCTGAGTGTTACTTTCACAGGTTCAGGTCCAAACCTAGGGAGTTAGGGAGCATCACGTACCATTATAAATCCTGGCTCCTGGCTTGGATAACATTGGCATCAGCCCTTGTAGCATGGGAAATGCATACAGGAATCTTCAAAGTTCCATCCAACAGTTCAAGTCTTAACACAAAGGGCTTCTTACTGTAAAGGAGCCAGGGATCTCCTCATAACCTTTGAATTTATTTTATTTTTTAGACAGACCATAGAGGTCATGTTCACTGTTACAGTAAGTTTCCAGTGTGTTCTCTATATGTTCTCTAGTTCTCTACTCTATTGAAAATGCACCTTCCAAAAGGATACATTTTTTATTACTGTCACAGAGAAACCAGAAGTTGAAGAAAAGGAAAGTGATTTTTCCTTTGGTAGAAACTGTTCTGCAAATGTTCCTTCTGGCTTCCCTTCAGTTTTTGTTTCTCTCTGAATTCTTCACTGTATGCAGTTGATTAATGTAGTTGACTGCTAATCAATATTAGCAGCCAGGGTAGTAGAGATATTACTGAATTATAAATGATCTTTAAGATACATTCCAAGAAGTAATCACTTCTAGGCCTGTATTTGTTATCACAATGTTGACAACCTTGATATCAAGATTTTAATATCCGGTAGGATAATGAAATTTCTACCCAACACAGATTTTCTCTGTCTTTGTACCATGATAACTAAATATACCTTCAGGTTGGCGAATGGTAATATTTTCTTGGCCTGTATTCATATTATTCATATAAAGGTTCTTAAGAGAAGTCCCCCCCCACAAGACATAGGAGTTCCTAGACATGAGGATAAAGTAACAAAGGAGAGGTACTTAGAAGAAAAAAATTGTGTTCTCTGAGTCTTCTAGTTGGTTCTCTGCTCTAGGTAGATAGGTGGCAGGTTACACTTGGGCTCTCGGCTCTCATCAGTGGTTGACAGGAGCAATGACAAGAATCTAGGAAAAGAAAGTGCCTTTGTAGAAGTGAATGCTGGAGAAAGGCCCAGAGGAAAGCTTGCTGATAAGATTGATTCACGGGAACAGAAAGTCAGAGTAACACAGAATCTCAAATATGTGTGAATGACTGCAATTGCTGGTACCCAGAGGAGAAGTGACCCTTATCCCATTCATCTTGCTCTGGCTCTCTCTGCAACCTTGCTGGGATTTAGTGTGTTTTTTAAAAAATGTTTTGTTTCCTTGATTAGTATAAAAACAAGATGCCAACTCTCATTGACCCTATTGGTATTTGTGGCTGGCAACAATCAACTTTTGCATTTTGAAAATTATTATCTTGTGGTGCCCAGGCATATACTACCTGATGTTATCGGATATAAATTCTTACTGGTATTAGTCAATGCTGAACCATTAGTGAATGGTTCAGAGCACCAAACTAGGCCCTCCTGATTTCCAACTCTCATTTGCTGGCAATTATACTCCATCCTATACTGACTCCAGTCATGAACATAAGTCTGGTTTAGAAGCTTCTTTGAGTCAAAGATCCAGTTATCTCTTCTCTTGATTTTCCGAGAGGTGTAGCATGCTCCTGCACGCAATACCTATTGATTGAATAAAAGGAAAACGAAAGAAAATCAGCATTCTGGAGAAAATACTGTTTGGGTAACAGGGATTATTTTTTCATCTGTTAGTCTAGAGTTGTTTTCCTTTCTTCCATATGGTTTATTTTGCAATATGTATCTGATTATAAAGGTCCTAAGGAAAACTCAAGAAAGTTACTCAAACCCAAAGAAAGTTATTCTAACCCCAACATGCTGTAAAACACCAAGATCTTTGAATAAATGAACGAGAAGCAATGAACACTTCTCTGAAGCCCTACTGATAAAAGTACTAATAGCTAATACCGAGCGCTTTGCATGCATAGTATCTATTCTGCCCCCCTGCAACCCTGGAGGCAGGCCAAGATCTGGAAGGTTAAGTAATTGGCCCAAGACCCCACAATTAGTAAGAGGTCCAGCTGGGATGCCAATCGACAAGCATGTAATTCAGAACGTGCACTCTACCTGCCGCCTGAATTGTCTGGAAAACCCTGGAATTAGAGTCAGTCCTCAGGAACTTCATCTGGTGGAGGACATGGTTGGTTCTGGGTGTGGTTGCCAGGGACCTGCTGGCACAGGTCCCTGGCAAACTGAACTGGAATTTGGCCTTCATTTCTGTTCCCTCCTGCTGGTACAGAATCCTATCCTTAGTGGAAAAGAACTGCTTAGGGTTAATTAGGTCAGTTATGGAATGGCAACTTGTCACCTCAGGCCAAGAAGAGTAGATTCAAGATATAAAATTATAAAAAAGCCTAGTTAAGACCATGAGCAATAGAAAAAAAATATCCTAAAAACCCAAGAGCGCATAAGCTGTTCCATAGGCATGTTTTTTTTTTTTTTTTTTTTTTACAGATGACAGCAGAATCAGGCCGTTATACTTAGTACAAGTTCTTTTGGAAGTGAATTTATAAACTGAGTCAGCTTGCTGCACCAGCAAGGAGAGCTAAAATTCACACGTGCATTGCAAGCTTGGGAGCCTCCCAACAGACAGCATGATAAAATGCAGCAGACTTCCTTTCTTTGAACAGGAAAGTAGAGTGAAATGGCCTGTATTGCTTCAGTCTGAACTTCTGAAAATCCTGTCCAGGCCTGAGAGACTAGGGAACCGTCAGTTTGAGAAGATTCATTAGTTTGGGAGCAGCTGGGGTAGAAAGTCCCCACAAACTGGAAAGCATACTGTGGGGCTTAAAGGAAACCAAGAGGAATTTTTATGAAATGATATTAGACTTCTTAGGGACTATGAAAAAGGGGCTGCAAATGAGAAGTCTCTTCAAAGGAATGATGGAGGGAGACCGACATCAGAGAAAAATAAGACACTTCTATTTAGCAGAGATTTTAATGGGTGAGAAAAATGTGGAACATAGGACAAGAAAATCCTGCGAAGCTAACACAATACCTTTCTGCCAAGGGCAAAGACTAGGGTCATAGATGGGAGTGTGTTTTATACAATCAGTGACATAATGAGATGCGGGCCGGAAGGAGCAGTTGTCTATGAGGTTTTGAAAGCCCTTGAACCTGTTTGCCAAAGACAAGCAGTTGACACCACATTCCCAGGTATAAATAGCCTAAGTTAATTACTAGGGTTTTAAAGCCTAGTCATCCTAGAACACCGGCCCCTGCACCAACTCTCTCTCTTTCTTCTATGTAATAGGGGCTTAGTCATCCATATTACTGAATAAGTAAAAAGAAATTGAGAATGTCCTAGATCTCATATATATAACTCATATGCTACCTAATTTTTTCAAGCTATAATGCAAATTTTATTGCTAAGGGAAAGCTGGACTATATGAGAAAGTTGAGCTTCTATGCCAGGAATATGTATGGTGTCTATGTTTGTGAAATAATTTAGTGGGTACTCTGATGCCTGTGATTAAGCATATAGAAGAATGTCTGTTTTGCATGCTGTATGAAATTGAATTAATCAGCTTAGCTTACTGCTCTTGCATTTTTGAATTGGTTTTATGTAAAATGAATTTTGACCTTCTAAAGCTGTGATTGTCCGAATGGCTTCTGTGGTTTGTCACATGGTGGAGGAATTGCCAGTTTACCTCAGTAACTTACTTCTTCTTTCCACCTGCATCACATTTGCCCAGTGGGCTCCCTGAGGGCCAACGGAGTGTCTGATTTTCTGTGGATTATGAATTACTTGATTCCTCTTGGCAGTTAGGGGCCATTAGCTTAAGTAAAATAGAATGGAACAAAGAAGAGAGAAGATGGAAGATTGGTGATTCAAGTCTGTATTTTCTCTGGCAAATCATACTCCCTTCTGTAAACTTCCTCAACTGTGGAACCATGTAGTAAAATTCAAGTGGGCTCTACTCATTAATTGTCTTTGCCAAAGGATCTTTGTAAAACTCAGGGTGGTGCTTTAGCCTATGTACTGAAGATTTTCTCCATCAGAAATGTTCACACCTTCACAACGAGATACTAGGATCCAGGCCTATATCTGAGAAGCCATAAAATCAGCATGTTGAATTTTGAGATTAGAAATCAAAACCCAAGCAAGTATTCATATTATTTTATTTTATGGCATCTTTATTCAACATAACATCCTGTCATGAATTTATATGTCTTCCTGGTTGAGAAACACAAGTACACTAATACCACTTTTATTGAGTTTCTCATTTTAAAATATGCTGTGGCCTTCAGTGGAAAATATGGCTATTTTTTTAGCTACTGATTTCAAAGTGTTCCTACTGCAACGGGTATCATTTTATTTGTTCTCACCTATTTTTTTTTTTTTTGAGCATAAAGAAAAGGGAAATAAAATGGAACATAACCTGGACTACTTTTTTTAGCTGAAGCAATTGCTTTTTACCATTTTGAAATTTCTCATTCTCAAAACCTTTAAAAGTGTTATTTTAAAATAAGGACATTATATGAAAGTATAGAAAAAGGGCCAAGTTATAAAAAAAATCTTTAAAAAACATGCTTGGTAGCTTAAAAACTGAGAGTTCAATAGCAGAAATCAGCAAGTTGGGGGCTTGCGATCATTGCAGAAAAATAGCATCCAAAAACTTGGTGAGAATGATCCAGAGCTACTGCTCTCTAAAAGCAGGCATCATGAGTGTGGACTCATGCAGGGGACCATCGAAGTACCTCTCAAATAGAAACCCATTTCCTCATGGGGCTGGATGTTTTGTTGCTGGAAAGGAATTGTTCCTTAATTAGCTGAGCCCAAATTTGTCCTTTACAATTCTTGCTTTATTCCCACAGTTAGGACTTGGCTGTAGCCTAAGACTATCTGACCTTGAAGGCAAAATCCATGACCCACTTTCGGTGTGCACTTAACCTTGAAGAAGAGAGGTCTTTGGTTTGAATTTTATTGATATTTACTAGGCCTTTGTGAGAATGGGTCCATATGAAAGAATTTGACAATCCAGGTTGGGGTTGAGTCAAGCAGATGCTACCCAGACACAGAGCGAGAGCTTGAAGTAACAGCTCATACTTTTGAAGTTGGGATTGTTGTGACAGTTACAGTCTGAGAGCCCATAGTTTAAGAATTGATATACACCCCCTCCTTGTGGGCCTCATTCCCCCATATCCAACCTTGAGGATATAAGCACTGCCCTTGGGTTAGGAGCCAGACTGAGGGTCACTGTTATCCAAGGTCAAGTTCAGTGACTGGTCCTCAAAATGTGGAGGCAAGTGTGGTAGTTGTCATCTCAGAAGACCACGGATTAGGAAATGGCTGATACTCCTTGTGGATTCATTATACTAAAATAGATGAAATGCCTTGATGAGCTCCTCAGCACTTATCTGCTGCTCTAATCAGTGCACATTTAATGAAGGGCACACAAATTAATTAGTGTAAACTGTAAATGCTGAGTAAGCTGAAAGTAAAGGGGTGAGGAAGGCGACTACTTTTTTTTTTTTTTAAGAGAAAGAGTTGCTCTCATTAGAAATGACTTTGGGGATAACAAGTATTATGTAAAGAAAAAGGCAATATTAGTTCTTTTCACACATAAAATAATTATGTTTAAAATTCACAGTTGAAAATAAAACCTAAGTCATTTACGAAAATTGTTATGTGGCACTTGAATTTTGCAATATTTCCACATATTGTATGTGATGAACTATTAACATAAAAATAGAGGGATGATGAAAAATGTTCAATTAGCTTTGAACCTGTTGTAAAGTACAGAAATATTTCTTATTTTTTATGTTTAGGCTTTAAAAAAGTGGGAAAGAGATCACAATATGCTAGAGCTAGAAGGGATTTTATATAATATCTGGTTCATCCCTTTTGGCATTGAGTAAGCACAAATCATTTTTGGAAAGAGATAGGAAGAAACAAAGCCACACTTAAGGGCTAAAGTAGAACAGAAACAGCACCTTTTATGTTCAACAACAGTTTCGAACTTTTCTGAGTTGCTTTGGATATTTATTGCCTTTTCCTTCTCTACTTTCCCTCCTGTTCCCCTTCCTCGTCCTTCTCACCTCTTCTTCTTTTTCTTCTTCTTCCTCCTCCTCTCCTCCTCCTCCTTCCTGTTCCTTCTCTTCTCTTCTTCTCCTCTCCCTTTTCCTCCCCCTTCTTCTCCTCCCCCTTTTCTTCTTCTTCCTTCTCCCTCTCATTCTTCTTCATTGTTAGCAATTTCACTGCTCTTTTTTTTTTTTTTAAAGATTTTATTTATTTATTCGACAGACAGAGATCACAAGCAGACAGAGAGGCAGGCAGAGAGAGAGGGGAGGAATTAGGCTCCCCGCTGAGCAGAGAGCCTGACGCGGGGCTCGATCCCAGGACCCTGGGATCATGACCTGAGCCGAAGGCAGCAGCCTAACCCACTGAGCCACCCAGGTGCCCCTCACTGCTCTTTAAATAGCTTGTCTAGCAGGTTGACCATACATCCTACCTTACCTAGTACAATCAATCTTGGATTACAGCAGTTGCCTTAGGGTCTACCCAGATTTTATCCCAATTCTTTTAAACATAGTTTTTTAAAAAAAGTTATTAATAGTTGCATTGGTATGGTCCTTAGTTATTACTATCAGTCTTACTGTTAATAGCTACATTTAAAATTATGCTGGAGGTTGATATGTCTCCATTTTATCCTCTATCTTTTGGTATGATCTCATCCTACATGATATTAAAAGCATGTTCTCCCTTCCAACAAAGAGATAGAAAATATTTTTTTTAAATCAAAGAGAAATTAAGCAGGGATTAAGAATGTGATAGCTGAACTGAAAAATATGTTAGAGGAGTTCAACAGCATATAAATAAAAATACCTGTAGAGTGTACACACACACACACACACATACATGTAAAGGAATCAAAGCATATCAATACAAAAATCAATAAAACACGAAGACAGTGAGAGAAGAAAAGGCAGACAAAAATAGCTACAAGACCAACAGAAAACAGCTAACAAAATGGCAGCAGTAAATCCTTTTCTATAAGTAAACACTTTAAATGTAAATGGATTAAATTCCCTGATCAGAAGAAATAAAGTGGTAGAGTGGATAAAAAAATGTAATCCACCTATATGCTGCCTACAAGATGTTCTCTTTAGATTTAAGGGCATACATAGGCTTAAAATGAAGGATTAGAAAAAGATATGCCATGCAAATGGTAACCAAAAGACAGTGGGCGTGGAGGGGGGCTATACTTGTATCAAATGAAACAAATTTTCCAAATACTGCCGAAGAGACCAAAAAAAAAAAAATTTCATAGTGATACAAGGGCCCATTTACCAAGAAGATAAAACAACTATCAATATATATACACCTGACTTCAGATTAGCTAAATATATAATATATAAAGCATTGACAGAACTAAAGGGAGAAGCAGGTAACAAGGAAACAGAACAGTAATAATAGGAGATTTCAACTCTCCACTTTCAACAGTGGATAGAACATTTGGACAGAAGGCCAGTAAGAAAATACTGGACTTGAATGACATTATAGACTGCATGGACCTAACAGACATAAATAGGAGATTCCACCCAACAATAGCAGAACCATATTCTTTTCAAGCGCACATAAATCTTTCTCAAGGATGGATCATATGTTGGGTCACAAAACAAGACTCAGCAAATTTAAGAAGGCTGTAATTATACCAACTAAGTTTTCTGATCACAGTGGAATGAAACCTGAAATTAACAGCAGAAGAAAACTGGAAATATCACAAATGTGGAAATTAATGGCACTCTTGAGTCACCACTGGGTTGGAGAAGAAATAAAAGAATATATCGTGAGACAAAAACTCCCCAAAATACAACATACCCAAAGTATGGGATGGAGCAGAAGCAGTTCTAAGAGGGGAAATTTATAGCAATAAACACATAAACTAAAAAAGAAAAAAGACCTCAAATAAACAGTCTAACTTTACAGCTTAAGGAAGGAGCTAAAACAAGAAGAATGAAATGACACCAAAGTTAGCAGAAGGAAGGAAATAGTAAACATAGATCAGCAAAAAATTAAACAGAAAATAGAAAAAAAAATCAATGAAAGTGAGGGTTTTTTTTTTAAATGATTAAAAAGTTGACAAACACTTAGCTACACAAAGAGAGAAAACTTAAATAAAATTAGAAACAAGAGAAGACGCATTACAACAAATGAAGTAGAAAGGATAAAAATGGTCTACTATGAATAATTATTTGCTCACCAGCTGAATAACCTAGAGGAAATGGTTACCATATGACCAAGGAAACAGAATTCCCATATGATCTCACTTCTGGATATATATCCAAAAGAACTGAAATCAGGATCTTAATAGTCACAATTGCTAAGATGTAGAAATAATCTCAATGTCCATTGCCAGATGACTGGAAACTCAAATGTGGTACATAAAAACAATGAAATACTACTTAGTCTTAAAAAAAGAAGAAATGTTAGAATAAACAATATGTCCAGCTTTCCCCATATATCTCTCCTTAAGCCACTTAAAAATAAAATATGCCTATATTTGCCACTTTCATATGATTTAAAAAGGGGTATAAAATTCCTTGAAGAAGGAGAAGATTTCTAAGAGAATGGAAGTTAAAGGGAAAGGTGATTTATGGAAAGAGGGGAAGCAGGGAACACCTTTATCTGATTCTTGATTTTTCCTGTGGCCAAATCCAAAAGGGTTGAGGCTTTTGTCCAAGTGAACTCTATTTGTTTTTAAGATTTTATTTATTTATTAGAGAGAGAGAGATCATGAGCAAGGGGGAGGGACAGGAAGAGAAGCAGAATCCCCACTGAGCACGGAGACCTACTCAGGACTCAATCCCAGGACCCCAGTGCCATGGTTGCAGCTGAAGGCAGATGCTCAACCGACGAAGCTACCAGGCACCCTCAAGTGAACTCTATCTTTTAGCAGAAACCTCCCAAGGCAAGGACATTTTCCCTCTTATTATTTACTTCAGTTATGGGAAATACTTTTTAAATTCGTCTAAGCACTTAGAAATCTTAAATAGGTTGCAGAATTTAGTGAAGCAATTACTGACTCTCAATTGAGTTGTTGAAGGTAGCGGCAAGAGAGCCAGAAAAATCTGAATGCTTCCTGGAACTAACTCACTCTGACTTGCATAGCCTTCTGTGTTCACATACACACACCAGTGAAAGAGATGTATTTGGGGCACCTGAGTGGCTCAGTGAGTTAAGACTCTGCCTTCGGCTCAGGTCATGATCCCAGGGGGTCCTGGAATCGAGCCTCGCATCGGGCTCTCTGCTCCGCAGGGAACCTGCTTTCTCCCCTCTCTCTCTCTCTGCCTGTCTCTCTGCCTACTTGTGATCTCTCTCCCTCTGTGAAATAAATAAATAAAATCGTAAACAAAAAAGAAAGAGATGTATTTGGTGTTCTGATTTTCTGATTTGCAAATGGAGATACTGAGGATTAGTGAGGTTGCCTAATAAACTTTCGAGTCAGTGTTTGCAGTCAGGTCTTCAGATTTGAAAGACCATTTTTCCCCCCTACTGCACACTGTTTATACTCTTAAACTTCTCTCAATATCAACCAACTGAATTTCAAAATACCTGCCATTCCTAACCAGGAAGTATTAGTGTAAGATAAATATTTTGGGGAAATGCTATATACTATGTTCTCTTACAGGGTATTATATCTTCTGAGAAATCCTATAATAGAGAACTGCCTGATTTACTTTCAACCAGTGTTTTCAATCCAAACAATGGCTCGGTGTTGTTTCTTAGAACTCAATTTGGTGAACAGTGAACAGGCTGTTGTGGGTTTAAAGAATAATGGTCGTAATATTAACTGCTTATATTTATTTGTACCCTTTCTCTTTCTTTTCAAGGGTTAATTTATTCCTTAAAAACCCCTCTAAAGTAAATGTTCAAGTCAAATACATAATTACCATTAGTTTAAATGAAAAAACTTTTGAAGCAGGCTTCAAATTAGTACCATTAGGCTTCCAAATTAGTACCATTTATGCCAACAGAATCCTGAAATATATAAAATGGAGCTGATTATCTGAACAGTTAACATTCATGATTGTGATGGCAGGCTGGGGACTCTCTGTGATGACTCTGTGGTATCTATACTATAATATACGTAGTATCTATAATATCTCCTAGGCTTGTTCATCCAGCTCTTGTGTCATTGATGTATGTAATAAATTGTATGTAGTATGTAGGATGCTTAGGACAAAGGTCACAAAAATTGGCCAACACAGGATACACTATATCTTTATAATTAAACATTTAATTTAAAAAAAAAGCCAGAAAAGTAGAGGCCAAGGAAGTCAATGAAAGCAAGGCACCCATTCCAGGAGATTCTCTGGGCTATGAAATGAACACACCATGAGTATCCCAGAAGAACCACATGCCACATGTCGCCACAATACAGTGTGAGGGTGATGAGAGGTGGCTCTTGGTTAACTGTCCCTGCTGCTCAGTGTGCAAAATCTAAATTTTCCCTTGTAATTTAGAGGAAATGTACTAATTAAATTCTTGTAATCCAAATGGATTTATCCTGGAGTACCATCATGATGCCACCATGATGTTAATATTGAGATTCTAGCCATTTTCTCATTTGATCTTTGCGGTAACTCTGAGGGGGTGGTGTTGGTGCTCCCCACTGCATTTTCTTTCAGTCCCATTCGTTTGCTGTTTTGGGCTCATTGTCTTAGCTCCTGGACTCTTTGGCACCACCACAGCAGAAGATCTAAAGTCTTGGCTATAGGTTCTTGAAAACTGTCATTTATTTTGAGTATTAACATAAAGGCACCATTGGGCACCCGGGTGGCTTTGTTGGTTAAGCGTCTGCCTTCGGCTCAGGTCATGATCCCAGGATTGTGGGATTGAGTCCCACATCCGGCTCCCTGCTCCACGGGAAGCCTGTTTCTCCCTCTCCCACTCCCCCTGCTTGTGCTCTCTTTCTCTGTCAAATGAATAAGTAAAATCTTTAAAAACAAACAAACTAAACATAAAGGCACTGTCAGGTTCATATTAAAGAAGGCTAGGACTCTCGGGTGGGGCACCTGGATTTCTTCAGATGCAAAGTGGAGTGGTAACCCGGTCTCAGAGATCTATTGGGAGATGAGAGTTAATCAATGAAAAGTGCTTGCAAGAGTGCCCAGCAGGTAATAACCCTGCAATGGCAGCCATTACTCTCAGCCATCACAAGTGACAGGTACTTCCTGAGCACGGGCTGTGAACCAAGCCAAGCCCTGGGAAGTCACCCCTCCACTGGGATCCTTTCCTGCTAGAGCTTCCTGTCCACGGTGGAGACACAATCATGCATGGAAGGGAGGCCCTTGAGAGCTTACATTCTGTTTTTATTTTTGAACAGTTTTATTCAGGTATAGTCAGTATACAATAAACTGCATATATTCAAAGCAAACTATCTGGTACATTTTGGGGTATGTCTGTACCCATGAAACCATCACTATCATCAAGACAATGAGCATACATATAATCCCCCAAAGTTTTCTCCTGCTCCTTCAACATCCCTCCCTCTCCCCACTCCTACCTCTCTTTTTGGGACATTCACTGATGTGCCTCCTGTCATTATAGACTAGTTGTCATTTTTCAGAATTTTGAGATGGAGCCCCCCTGCTCTGTGTCGTGGATCACTAGTTCATTCCTTTTTACTGGGGCCCAGTAGTGTTCCACCCTACAAATATGTCACCCCTCGTGTATTCATCCACGTGCTGATAGAAATTTGTGTTGTTCCCAGTTTCTGACTGCTACCAAGAAAGTCACCACAAACTTTTTAAAAAATAAAACATTTGAAGTGTACATTTTAATAAGTCTTGGATGTATACACCTTTGACACCACTGCTACAGTCAAGACAGAATGTTTCTCATGATTTGTCACGAGAAATTTCTCTCGTGATGGTCTGCAGCCCATTCTGGCCCCAGGCAGCCACTAAACTGTCATCTTTGACTACGTAGTAGTTTGGGAGAATTTTATATAAATGGAATCACACAGTATGTCTGCTTTTGGGCTTGTCTTCTTTTATTCAGCATAATGATTTTTATTTATTTCTTTTTTTAAAAGATTTTATTTATTTATTTGACAGAGAGAGATCACAAGTAGGCAGAGAGACAGGCAGAGAGAGAGAGAGAGAGAGGGAAGCAGGCTCCTCATTGAGCAGAGAGCCTGATGGGGGGCTTGATCCCAGGACCCTGGGATCACGACCTGAGCCGAAGGCAGAGGCTTTAACCCACTGAGCCACCCAGGCGCCCCGGTGTAATGATTTTTAAAATTCACCCTGTGACTGTGTTTATCAGTATTCTACCCCATTTTATTGCTCAGGAGTATTCCACGGAATGTAATACCATAATTTGTTCATTCATCAAATGGCCATTTGTGTTGCTTCTGGTTTTGTGCTGTTGTCAATAGCTACTAAGGGTATTGTAGAGTTCTGAGCAGACCTAAGAATTTCATTTTATAAGTTCTGTAAAGACTATGCCCACTCAGAAGCTGAGTTGGTTACTGCTGAGTATAGTTTCTTCTGAACTGTATTTTCCATGTTATGAACTCTGTGAATTTATAACTAGTTACATTTTTCCCTTTGCTTTTGTCTCTAGAATGCTGGGGGGTAAACTTGGGGGCCAGTTCTAGCAATCATTCAAGCTGTTACTGGGTGTAGATTTTGTGTGCTAACATTATCTCTGACTTAACTTACCTTCCATTATGATTTGTACTCTCACCCCTAATTTTATCATTAAATTTTTATTACAGCATGTATTTTATTAAGTACCTCAAATCCACTATATTTTTTTAAAGATTTTATTTATTTATTTTTAGAGAGAGAGACTGTGTGAGCAAGGGGAGAGGCAGTGTGAGGGAATTTTTCAAGCAGACTCCTCGCTGAGCGGGGATCCTGGTGTGGGGCTGAATCACACACCCCATGAGATCATGACCTGAACCAGAACCTAGAGTCATCTGCTTAACCGACTGAGCCACCAGGTGCCTCTCGAATCCACTTTTCAAAGGAGGTAGAGTAGATCAAAGCATTAAATCTGGTGAGATTTGAGAGACATCAGAAAAATTTAGCCTGCACTCAAATAGCTTTCCTTTCTACTTGTCAGGAATGCTTGAAATGCTTCCATTACAGATTCATTTCTTTGCATCAGAAAGTATTTCCTATTAAGAAGAAATCCTCAGAAAAAAGAAAGGACTCATTAAGCTTAGGTCATGGAAAAACAGATTCATTTATCTGAACTTTTCCAAGTGGACATTTGAGTCTGGAGTGGATGGGAGGGAAGATCGAACAGGGAAAACAAGAAGTCACCATATTATGAAAAGTTAAATGGTGCTAGAAAAGCATTGAAAGGAAGAAGCCAGAAGGGTATCCACCATTTTTTTAAAAAATTTCACTCATCTTCTTGCTGAGAAGTAAGAATTTTATATTTACTTATTAATTAATTAATTAATTAATTATTATTATTTTTTGCTTTGTGGGGAGGGAGTCTTCACAAGGTAAGAATTAAATAACAATGGCCACTGATGTTTCTTTGCTGACCTGCCTGAAAAGCTTTGATTACTGAAGCATCACAATGGAATAAAAATAAATGTAAAGGGTCCCAATTTAAAGTCACCCAGTTCAGAGTGGAAACCATTTACTTGTATTTTGTTCCATGTGGTGCTGAAGCTGATGTGTTTGCTGAGGCAGGGACAGGCAAAATAGGGAGTGTTGTGGAGGGAAAATCCTATTTATGTGCTACAAAGAAGTTGGTGTCAGATACAATGCGCAATCATGAATACACACCCCAAAATCAATAAACTCAGAAAGGAGTCAATGTAGTGCCTGAAAGCAATTCTACAAGGAGAATGAGAGAGAAAGAGACTCCCCACCCCCAAACACATCCACCAAACAATACTGTGCTAATGTGAATGAGAAACTAGATGTCAGAAAAAGTACTAAGTGCTGGAATGGGTGATTCAGACAGCCGAAAAAAAAAAAAATAGATAAGCAAGCAGCTGAATTGTAGATGAGAGCACTTGGCAGTTGCACACTCCTTGCTGATGAAAGTCTTGTTGATGGAAACAAAATTCCTTGACATTGAGATCTTGCAAATACGTTCCCTTTATAGACACAAGTCTAATGTCGTTCCATGGCTTGGTAAATTTTAGCTAAATGACTCAATAGACTTGTATTTGATTAAAAGTTCATTTTTGTAGCTATCAGGAGAGAAGGCAATTAGGCACTCCTCCATTCTAGACAACAGGCTAGAAAGGGGAAAATAAACAGTAGTAGGTTCTTGGAGGCAGTGGCTTATTGATACGTTTTCTGCACAAAGCTAAGTTTCTATTATAGCTCGGTACTGAATCCTGATCTCAAGTGGGAGGTGGCATTTCCCTTTAGAACCAAGCTATAAATATTCCGGGTAAGGAAATTCAACTAGGAAACATACAAGGTATAAACAGATGTACATTACAGCATTTTTCTATGGAAGGGGACTTGTGGGATAGTTTGATTGTATCACCCCCACAGTGTGGGAGCCTGAAAGGATTACAGTAAAGTGCTTCATGAATATTTATTAAAGTGGTAAATAAGGATGACTAGATGGCTCTCTAGATCTCAATGCAGCAATATCCTAGGCAAAGGAAACTAATGTTGGAAATTGTGAAGTTATTGCCACATGTGTCAGAGAAGCAGATGACTCACCATGGCACAGCCATCCAGAATTGTAGCTATTCTCCCCCAAATCACAGTTATATTTTACTACCCACCCCATTCTCATCTGGTTGCTGCTACTTACCTTCATGGCCTGTGAGTCCCCAGACCCGTGGGTTGTGGAGATATGTTGTGCAGGGGCTGAGCTTTGCACAGCATGCCTTGAGTCTCCAATGTATCTAGGATTCACCGGCCAGAAAGTTAGTTACTTGAGGCTTTTCACCTGCAACTGGGTGTCTCTCCTCTGACCTCTGGGCTCTTTGGAGCACTCACAGTTCCCCTCCTTCGCTTTCTCCACTGCCTGGAGCCTCATGTGTTTCCCTCGGAAAACCTCCTATCATTGCTTGTCAGTCGGGTGCTGAGGTGTTATGGAATATAACCAACATTGAATCGTGTGCGAGGATCTCTTACTGTTCTGATACAAAGGAGTCTGTATCTTTTACATGTTGTGTTAGGCTACCTGGGAGCTGTGCTGGTAGCAGGGGTTGTATCACAGTTCCAACAAACCAACATTTCTAAGTTGCAGTAATTTTGTATATATTCATGGATTCTACTTAACGTCCCCCCCTCCCAAAGAGTTACCGTTTTAAATATCTTTATCTTAGACTTCCCATTTTGCCCTATATGCTAGGAGGACATTGAAGCTCACCAAAATTCTCCTGCAGATAAATCCCAAGGTTTAATCTTGAAGACTGATTTATCCCTCCTTTCCCAAATCAAAGCTAAGATTAGTAAGCTCTTCTTTTTTATTTTATTTTATTTTATTTTATTTTATTTTTTTTTCCCAATTTATTTATTTTCAGAAAAACAGTATTCATTATTTTTTCAACACACCCAGTGCTCCATGCAAGCTGTGCCCTCTATAATACCCACCACCTGGTACCCCAACCTCCCACCCCCCCGCCACTTCAAACCCCTCAGACTGTTTTTCAGAGTCCATAGTCTCTCATGGTTCACCTCCCCTTCCAATTTACCCAAATTCCCTACTCCTCTCTAACGCCCCTTGTCCTCCATGCTATTGGTTATGCTCCACAAATGAGTGAAACCATATAATTGACTCTCTCTGCTTGACTGATTTCACTCAGCATAATCTCTTCCAGTCCCGTCCATGTTGCTACAAAAGTTGGATATTCGTCCTTTCTGATGGAGGCATAATACTCCATAGTGTATATGGACCACATCTTCCTTATCCATTCATCCGTTGAAGGGCATCTTGGTTCTTTCCATAGTTTGGCGACTGTGGCCATTGCTGCTATAAACATTGGTGTACAGATGGCCCTTCTTTTCACGACATCTGTATCTTTGGGGTAAATACCCAGGAGTGCAATTGCAGGGTCGTAGGGAAGCTCTATTTTTAATTTCTTGAGGAATCTCCACACTGTTCTCCAAAGAGGCTGCACCAACTTGCATTCCCACCAACAGTGGAAGAGGGTTCCCCTTTCTCCACATCCTCTCCAACACATGTTGTTTCCTGTTTTGTTAATTTTGGCCATTCTAACTGGTGTAAGGTGATATCTCAATGTGGTTTTAATTTGAATCTCCCTGAGGGCTAATGATGATGAGCATTTTTTCATGTGTCTGATAGCCATTTGTATGTCTTGATTGGAGAAGTGTCTGTTCATATCTTCTGCCCATTTTTTGATGTGTTTGTCTGTTTCGTGTGGGTTGAGTTTGAGGAGTTCATTATAGATCCTGGATATCAACCTTTTGTCTGTACTGTCATTTGCAAATATCTTCTCCCATTCCGTGGGTTGCCTCTTTGTTTTTTTGACTGTTTCCTTTGCTGTGCAGAAGCTTTTGATTTTGATGAAGTCCCAGAAGTCTATTTTCGCTTTTGTTTCCTTTGCCTTTGGAGACGTATCTTGAAAGAAGTTGCTGTGGCTGATATCGAAGAGATTACTGCCTATGTTCTCCTCTAAGATTCTGATAGATTCCTGTCTCACGTTGAGGTCTTTTATCCATTTTGAGTTGATCTTTGTGTACGGTGTAAGAGAATGGTCGAGTTTCATTCTTCTACATATAGCTGTCCAGCTTTCCCAGCACCATTTATTGAAGAGACTGTCTTTTTTCCACTGTATATTTTTTCCTGTTTTGTCGAAGATTAATTGACCATAGAGTTGAGGGTCCATATCAGGGCTCTCTACTCTGTTCCACTGGTCTATGTGTCTGTTTTTATGCCAGTACCATGCTGTCTTGGTGATCACAGCTTTGTAATAAAGCTTGAAATCAGGTAAGGTGATGCCGCCAGCTTTATTTTTGTTTTTCAACGTTTCCTTAGCGATTCGGGGTCTCTTCTGATTCCATACAAATTTTAGGATTATTTGCTCCAGCTCTTTGAAGAATGCCGGTGGAATTTTGATCGGAATGGCATTAAAAGTATAGATTGCTCTAGGCAGTATAGACATTTTAACGATGTTTATTCTTCCGATCCAAGAGCATGGAATGGTCTTCCATCTTTTTGTGTCTTCTTCAATTTCTTTCATGAGTGTTCTATAGTTCCTCAAGTATAGATCCTTTACCTCTTTAGTTAGGTTTATTCCCAGGTATCTTATGGTTCTTGGTGCTATAGTAAATGGAATCGATTCTCTAATTTCCCTTTCTGTATTTTCCTTGTTAGTGTATAAGAAAGCCACTGATTTCTGCACATTGACTTTGTATCCTGCCACGCTGCTGAATTGCTGTATGAGTTCTAGTAGTTTGGGGGTGGAGTCTTTTGGGTTTTCCATATAAAGAATCATGTCATCTGCGAAGAGAGAGAGTTTGACTTCTTCATTACCAATTTGGATACCTTTTATTTCTCTCTGTTGTCTGATTGCTGTTGCTAGGACTTCTAATACTATGTTGAACAAGAGTGGTGAAAGTGGGCATCCTTGTCTTGTTCCTGATCTCAACGGGAAGGCTGCAAGCTTTTTCCCATTGAGGATGATATTTGCTGTGGGTCTTTCATAGATAGATTTGATGAGGTTCAGGAATGTTCCCTCTATCCCTATACTTTGAAGCGTTTTAATCAGGAACGGATGTTGGATTTTGTCAAATGCTTTTTCTGCATCAATTGAGAGGACCATGTGGTTCTTCTCTCTTCTCATATTAATTTGTTGTATCACATTGATTGATTTACGAATGTTGAACCATCCTTGTAGCCCAGGGATGAATCCCACCTGATCATGGTGGATAATCTTTTTAATGTGTTGTTGGATCCTGTTGGCTAGGATCTTGTTGAGAATCTTAGCATCCATATTCATCAGTGATATTGGTCTGAAATTCTCCTTTTTGGTATGGTCCTTGCCTGGTTTGGGGATCAGGGTAATGCTGGCTTCATAGAAAGAGTCTGGAAGTTTTCCTTCTGCTTCTATTTTTTGAAACAGCTTCAGGAGAATAGGTGTTATTTCTTCTTGGAAGGTTTGGTAGAATTCCCCAGGGAATCCGTCAGGTCCTGGGCTCTTGTTTTTTGGGAGATTTTTGATCACTGCTTCAATCTCGTTACTAGATATCGGTCTATTCAGGTTGTCGATTTCTTCCTGGTTCAATTTTGGTAGTTTATATTTTTCCAGGAATGCATCCATTTCATCTAGGTTGCTAAGCTTATTGGCATATAACTGTTCGTAGTAACTTCTGATGATTGTTTCTACTTCCTTGGTGTTAGTTGTGATCTCTCCCCTTTCATTCATAATTTTATGAATTTGGGATTTCTCTCTTTTCTTTTGGATTAGTGTAGCCAGTGGCTTATCGATCTTATTGATTCTTTCAAAAAACCAGCTTCTAGTTTCATTGATACGTTCTACTGTATCTCTGGTTTCTCCCTCATTGATCTCAGCTCTAATCTTGATGATTTCCCTTCTTATGTGTGGAGTTGGTTTGATTTGTTGTTGATCCTCCAGTTCTTTAAGGTGTAGAGACAGCTGGTGTGTTCTGGATTTTTCAATTTTTTTGAGCAAGGCTTGGATGGCTATATATTTTCCCCTTAGGACCGCCTTTGCTGTATCCCATAGGTTTTGGACCGAAGTGTCTTCATTCTCATTGGTTTCCATGAATTGTTTCAGTTCTTCTTTGATCTCCTGGTTGATCCAAGCATTCTTAAGCAAGGTGGTCTTTAGCTTCCAGGTGTTTGAGTTCCTTCGGAACTTTTCCTTGTGATTGAGCTCCAGTTTCAAAGCATTGTGATCTGAGAATATGCAGGGAATAATCTCAGTCTTTTGGTATCGGCTGAGTCCTGATTTGTGACCCAGTATGTGGTCTATTCTGGAGAAGGTTCCGTGTGCACTTGAGAAGAATGAGTATTCTGCTGTTTTAGGGTGGAATGTTCTGTATATATCTATGAGGTCCATCTGGTCCAATGTGTCGTTCAATGCTCTTGTTTCTTTATTGATTTTCTGCTTCGATGATCTGTCTAATTCTGAAAGAGGCGTGTTAAGATCACCTACGATTAGTGTATTCATATCAATATGACTCTTTATCTTGATTAACAGTTTTCTTAAGTAATTGGCTGCTCCCATATTGGGAGCATAGATATTTACAATTGTTAGATCATCTTGGTGGATAGTCCCTTTAAGGATTATGTAGTGTCCTTCTGTATCTCTGACTACAGTCTTTAGTTTGAAGTCTAATTTATCTGATATGAGAATCGCTACCCCAGCCTTCTTTTGAGTCCCATTGGCATGAAAGATGCTTCTCCACCCCTTCACTTTCAGTCTGCGTGTATCTTTAGGTTCAAAATGGGTCTCTTGTAGACAGCATATGGATGGGTCCTGTCGTTTTATCCAATCTGCAACCCTGTGCCGTTTTATGGGTGCATTTAGGCCAATCACATTGAGAGTGATTATTGATAGATACGTTTTTATTGACATCGAGTTACCTTTGAAGTCTTTCTTTCTGTAGACTGTCTCTATATTTCTGTTCAATGCTATTCTTGGGATTTTTCCTCTTTTATAGAACCCCCCCTTAATATTTCCTGCAGTATCGGCTTGGTGGTTGCATAGTCTTTTAAGTCTTGCCGGTTTTGGAAACTCTTTATCTCTCCATCCATTTTGAATGTCAGTCTTGCTGGATAAAGTATTCTTGGCTGCATGTTCTTCTCATTTAGTGCCCTGAATATATCTTGCCAGCCTCTTCTGGCTTGCCAGGTCTCTGTGGACAGGTCTGACGTTATTCTGATGGGCTTCCCTCTGTAAGTAAGGAGCCTCTTTGCCCTGGCAGCTTTCAAGAGATTATACCTACAGTTATAATTTCTCAATTTGACTATCAGGTGTCGTGATGTTTTTTTGGAGTGTATAATCTTGGGTGGAGACTGTTCAGCCTCTAGTACATGAACGCTGGTTTCATTCGCGAGATTCGGAAAGTTTTCATGAAGGACTTGTTCCACGACATCTTCTAGACTTCTTTCTTTCTCCTCCCCTTCAGGAATTCCAATAATTCTGACGTTGGAACGCTTCATGGCATCACTTATTTCCCTAATTCTGCTTTCGTGGGATCTAAGCTGTTTGTTCCAGGCTTCCTCCTGATCCTTTCTCTCTATCTGTTTGTCTTCCAGATCACTAATTCTATCTTCTGTCTCAGTTACCCTAGCTTTGAGAGAGTTTAGATTGGATTGGAACTCATTGAGAGCATTGTGGACCTCCTCCCTGGTAGCTTTAAGCTCCGCCCGAACATTGTGAACATCCTGTCTGGTCGCTTTCAGTTCGGCTCTAATCAATTCTGTTTGGTCATCCATGGCTTTCTCCAACCTAGCTATTGCCTGGATAATTGTTAGCCTGAATTCTCTTTCCGACATATTGTCTATGTTGATAGCCGTTAGCTCTGTTGCGGAAGGTCCATCCTCTGTATTTTTCTTCTGTTGGGCATTCCTCCTCCTAGTCATTTTGGTGGGAGAAGACTGAACAGATGTAGCTGGATGTATCAACTCTGGTGCAGTCAAGGTGCACCCTGGAACACTTCCTGATCTCCGTCTCAGAAGCCTCAGTCTGGGTGCAGAAGCTGAATAAATTCCCCCTTGGACGCTGGCAGTGCAGGTTCCAAGTTAAAGACCCTGGGGGCGCAGGATCTTTTGCTCGTCCCCAAAGCCAAGGCAGTGGCGGCTGTCTGGGAGCTCCTGACCGCCAGAGAGGTTCCAAGCAGCGATCGCACACTGAGATTTTGCCGCCGGCCGGGCTGGGAGTGCCCGGCTTGCGCGCACCTCTTTTCAGAGGCGGCTGTGGGTCGGGCGCGCGTCTGGGGCACTGAGAACGGGGCGCTGGTCCGTAAGCCGCAGGCTGGGCTTTTGCGCGCCTCTGTCCGGGGAAGAGTTTCGCGGGCGCGCGGCTTAGACTTTGAAACAATGGCCCGGGTCAAGAAGCGCCCCAGGGCCTTAGAAACCCAGGAGAGCTGGAGGGACGTGCGCGCGCATCTCAAGCTTTGTGGTAGGGCGAGCGCGCGTTCTGCAGACCGGCGCAGCTCCCATCCCCTCACAGGAGCCAGAACCCCCGCGCTCTGGGGCGCGCTGGCGGCTTAGGGACCAGGAGCCGGTTTCTCCGCCGCACTCTCTCTGCCTCCGCGCCGGGGAGGCCGTCTGGGACCGGGGACTCAAGCCCCTGTCCCTAGCCGCCCCGATTCCCACAATTTGCCCCCGCGATCCTTTGCTCTTTTGGAGTGCTTTCAACCAGTCTCCGAGTTAATGCTGGTCCCCAGACGCAGGGCACTTTCGCTCGTATCGGGGTATTACTTTCGCACCGGTCGCCTCTGGTGGCTCCCTCCCCCTTTTGTTTATCTTCCGATATCAGTCCGCTGTTCCCATTCCGCTTTACCTGCTCACTGGCGTCTTCTGCCCCTGTAGAGATCCAGACGTGTATAATTCTGATCTCAGGCTGATTTCATGGGTGATCGGAGTTCTTTGGTAGGTAATCAGCTCACTTTGGGGTACCAGCTGAAAAGACGCCTCTTCCTAGTACCCCGCCATCTTGTCCCCCTAGTAAGCTCTTCTAAAATGAATTCACTGGCTGACCCTTTTGGACAGGAGTCTTTCCTGATCCATTTTAAATTTATGTTTAAAGCCCAAATATGGCACTATTACTGTTTTTCAAAAGGAAAGAAGATAGGAAAGGAGGAATCTCTTATGTTTTGTGCTGTAGCTTAGCTGAGAATCTGTGGTAATTGCTAGACTGACTCATTGAGGCCTTACTAAACGCTTACTAAATGTTTTTTGTATTGAGCTACATTGAACTAAGGTCTATATTGGAGTAATTAGAATTCTGCTTTCATGCATAGTCTGTATGATTTTTGAAATCTTAGTGTTTTCCCAGGCATATCTCTGCCAAACAGTGTGACAATCAAGTTTTCATCTTTTCTTCTTGTCCCTAAATCTCCTTAGTATATTAGTCTTATCAGGTGACGTCATTTACTCTATTGGCTCATTTTTGGACTTGAATCCAAGTGTGACTTCTCTAGCACTTTCTCTTACTTTACAAAAACTCTTTGAATCCAGAGGAAAGTTATTCATACACCTCCAGACTATGGTATAGGTCCCTCAAAAGCCACTGTTATAGCTTGTTTCCATCATCTTGAGGAGACGTGATTGGTAAACACTGTTTACTCTGTCTCGTTTATATCATTGTGTTTAGTTGGCTGGGGTGTAAGTCAGGCAACCCCGAAGGAATCTAAGCAAGTTATGTCATTTTGCATTTCACATGGTTAAGGTTTCCCAACCCAGAGAAGCAGTATTGACTGCTCTATGGCTTTCCTTCGGGTCGGTGACATTTGTTTCATGAACATACTGTCATCTCAATATTTGTGTTCACCTTTATGATTCTGAGGGGAAGTTTAAAAATATTGCTTGCTAGTGCATGTGGCCGGCTCAGTCAGTTAAGTAGCCGACTCTTGAATTTGGCTTAGGTCATGATCTCAGGGACATGAGATCAAGCCCTGCACTGGGCTCTGCACTGGGCATGGAGTCTGCTTAAGATTCTCTCTCGGGGTGCCTGGGTGGCTCAGTGGGTTACAGCCTCTGCCTTCGGCTCAGGTCATGGTCCCAGAGTCCTGGGATCGAGCCCCGCATCGGGCTCTCTGCTCAGCGGGGAGCCTGCTTCCTCCTCTCTCTCTCTGCCTGCTTGTAATCTCTGCCTGTCAAATAAATAAATAAAATCTTTTTATTTTATTTTATTTTATTTTATTTATTTGACAGACAGAGATCACAAGTAGGCAGAGAGGCAGGCAGAGAGAGAGGAGGAAGCAGGCTCCCCGCTGAGCAGAGAGCCTGATGTGGGGCTCGATCCCAGGACCCTGGGATCATGACCTGAGCCGAAGGCAGAGGCTTTAACCCACTGAGCCACCCAGGCGCCCCAATAAATAAAATCTTTAAAAAAAAAAAAAAAAAGATTCTCTCTCCCTTCCCATCTGCCCTGCCCTGTCTTAAAAAACAAAAACAAAACAAAAAAACCCCAAAACAGTGCTTGCTGCTTTTCACCCATGCTGTCTCGTGCTTCTCTTCATAGCACATAATAAGATAGGAGACACATTGAGTTTCCGGTAGGTAAAGGAATTTTATTTATTTATTTTTTTGCCCTTTTTAGCAGCACATAGCTGTATAATATATCACTGGAGCTAAGACCTCATTTTCACAAGACTGATATTTTAATGTACCTATATTATCTACCTATCTAATCTATCTATCATCTATCTATTTTCCAAATCCATACAGTATCCTGGTTGAAGGCAACCAGTAATAAGATTCTGAGTGGAGACTCTGAGGAAAAACTCCTATTTAAAATGTAAAAACTTGGGGCGGCTGGGTGGGTCAGTGGGTTAAAGGCTTTCCCTTCAGCTCAGGTCATGATCCCAGGGTCCTGGGATCGAGTCCCGCATTGGGCTTTCTGCTCAACAGGGAGCCTGCTTCCCTTCCTCTCTCTCTGCCTGCCTTGTGATCTCTATCAAATATATAAACAAAATCTTAAAAAAATGTAAAAACTTAATTCAGTTGTAAATTTGAAAAGCCTGGTAAAGATGCACCTTCTTGCTTTGGTCTCTGCCTTCACGGTTTTTAGGGACATGAATTCCTAGAACATCAGAGCACACCAATGTTCAAATATTAATGTCCCAATTTACCTCAAAGCTAAATATAAATTTAAAAATATTGTGCTTTTGTTGTTGTTAATAATGGCTTCACCATCCAGGTCAACACACTGAAATTTGGGAATTGAAGGACTACCTTTGCTCATCAATTTCGCATCTTAATTAGGGTTGTCAGATTTAGCAAACAAAGATACAGGAAACCCAGTTAAATTTGAAGTTCAGATATTTAATGGGTAGTTTTTAAGTGTAAGTATGTTCTACGCAGTATGTGGACAAGTATTGCATGGGACATACTTTATACTATTGTTCTTTGTGAATCTGAAAGTCCAATGTAAAGGTACTTTTTCTGGTTACTTTCATCTTAATGCAACCAAATAATCCAATTAAAACCAGTCTTCACTCTGCCTTTTCCTGGTCACTCTCTGATTCTGAAATTTTGAATGAATAAAGGATTGCTTAGCGTATCACACTAAGAATCCCACAAATTCAGTATTGTCGGCATCTGCAAATAGAGGTAGAGGTCTTAAAAAAAAAAAGATATAAAAAAGCAAATCTGAGTTCTTAACTATAGCAGTTCACGTGGTATTTTGCAGTTGGTTGGGCCAGCTGTTGTTTTCACGATTCAGGTGGGGCTAGAAGGACATTTACAATTTTTGTATCAGAGTGTCTTCACAAACCCAGATGAGTAAATATGTGGCAAGCAGGTGACACAAAGAACCAACGAAAGAGTTGAGAACAGAATCTCATCATTTGAGCAAATGTAAAATGCAAAATCTATTCTGTGGTGTAAAATTCTGGAATGTAGTGCCTGCCATTTGCTTTTCCCCAGGTGGGATATTTTATGCCTTTAGAATGCAGATATGTGAGGTTTATATTACCTCACAGTGTCTTTGCAAATGGGCCATCAGGGCCACTGAGAGGTATAAATGTGTCCACCAAAATGGTCAAATTACTAAATTATCCTCCTGATTCCCATGTTCAGCCTCATTTTCCGAGTCGTAAGTTAGGAGAATACAGCCATTACTTTTGAAGTTTCCACTGTTAAGTGTCCAGACCTGAGGCACTCAGGACTGTACCTCCCACCAAAGTGCGGTCTATAATTACTTCAGAGACACCACTTAGGCCCTGCTCTTCTTCTGTCAGAGGCCTGCCATGTTATTGTGCTTTGTACTTGAGGCTAATGACTAAATCTCCTGGCAGGGCCACTGGGGACCACGGGTAAAATTAAACCATCATTGCTGTAACACCTCTGGAACTGGGTTCAACTTCTGACATCTGTTTAACGAGGCATTCTTTTTGAAAAGTTGCTCATTTGAAGTCTTTTCCAAAAGCAATAAAAATGTCTTTCAATTTCACTCTCAACTCAGAGTAAAACAATTTTTTTTTTTCCCTTTCTAAACCAACCTTCATCTTTCTGAAGAGCTCGAGGAGGTCCAGAAACAATTCCTGTGGAGCTTCAGTGTGCTCAACCAGGACACTTGGAGGACAGGGGAAGTACCAAGGCACTACTGGCAGAATGAGTTCTTGGCCAGAATGAGTTGATTTCCACCTACACTTGAGGAGGAGCAGGGCATTATTCTGTTTTCATGGCCATTGCTAATTGTATCATCCCTGGGATGTGACCACAGTGTCATGGAAATGTGTAAGAAGTAAAGGTCTTATTCTTTAAATATTGTGTGCATACCATAAAGCCTTTTGTCACTTCCCATTAGCTACCAAATAATGTTCCAACTCCTTAGCCTGACTTTTAAGAGCTCTGAGGATGTTCAGAGTTGGTCCATAATGACCTTTCACCAAGGCAATCTTTCATTGTGAGAAACTGCCCTGTACATGTTTAACACACACGGCCTTCCTGTCACTCTGACAGCCAAAGATGTTTCTAAATTCTTCTGAGGTGTTGGTAATGTCCCTAGACAGAATGACCCTTTCAGAGCATGGCCTCAGTTTACTCTTCCCATCCATTGTTCCACTGAGTGAGTACTATGCTCCAGATATCATATGTACTATTTACTGTTGCAAAGAATAAAGGGGATAAATTAATAAAGAAACTTGTACACTCTTTGCTCCAAGTAAGAGTTCTGTATGCTCAGGATCTCCTCTGTAGTTACACCGATCTTGTGCATGACTTTGCTCTTGCTTTCATTCCCTCTTGTGGGGGAACACCCTCTTGTGATCTCTGAAAGTCCAAACCCTATCCTCTTTTAGGTACAACTTAAATAACATGTGAACTCTTCTCTTAATCTCCTAATTTTCTAAGTTTTTCACCACTCATGGTCTTTGTTAGGCATTCAAGGACATAGCTGGAAAGACAAATGAAATCGTGTTTCCTATGCAGGTGCAATGACAAAGAGAAGTCTAGGCTTCCGGGGTGGCAAAGGAAGATTCTTCATGGAAGGTTTCCACAAAAGCAATGCTTGGGTCAAATTTTGAAGAAGGCAAAGGGTTGATTGGATGAAAAGTGAGACGGGAAGAATATTCTAGCTAAAGGGGAAAATTATGAACAAAAGCATGGTGGTGGTAGTTCATTTTGGTGGAAGTAAACAGAGCATAGAGAGAAGTGTTGGGAAATAAGGCAGGGAATGTAACCAGGAGCCAAATCACAAAGGGTATTATGTGATGAGCTGTGGAGTTTAGTCTTCATTCTGCAAGTCACGAGAGTAGCTGAAAGATTTTATTTCACATATTATCTTTTTCTGCCTTACAGTATAATTACATATTTATATGCACATTTTTCCATACTTGACTTTTTCTGCTGCATGGACAGAGTCTATATTTTCTGTTTTGGATTAATGAATGAATGAAATAATGAGCATTTTAGAATTTTTTTCTTATCCAAAGAATGCTGATTCATTTGTTTCATTTTAATAGACTGATGGGAATTTGGGGTTTATCTTTAAGCTTATTTAGCAAGTAACTTTTTTGTGTGTGAGCAGTTGGCTTCCAGTTACTTTGGTATCGATGGTCAGTGGCATCATTTACTCTTTGTTCTATTATTCATTTTCACATTCATAACACGGTATGTTGAATAGCTAGTAGTCCCCTGGGCAATGACAAATCAAAGGTAAAAACAGAGTGATTACAAATTAGAACCTAAAACCCACAGAGCTACCCCTTCTTTCTTTGGAGAACATCTGAATCCTGGGTAATTCTGTCACTCTGGCCTGAAGGTAAGCCGACTCCTGCCAAATAGCTTCAAGAGAGGCAGGGAGTCTCCTCTGTAGAAAAAGACTTTGTCTTCATTCCTCAATCTGTCAACATTTACACCCTGGCTTATCACAGCTGACAGAAAATTGGAGGAGAAATATTTTCAAATCCTCTTGGGCCCTCGGGCTCAAGAGCAAGCAGACTCCTCCATTCCAAAGGAGCTGAAAATTTGAGTGATGAATTATCTTTGTAGAACATAAAACAGGGCACGTTTCTGTCATCTGTCCATCCATACTCACTCACTGTCTGTGGTGCTCATTTTCCTCTTTCTTAGGAAGGGGGGAATGTAGAAAGTCACAGGGTTCTGGTCCAAGAGGAGGAGTTAAGTGTTAAATTAGCCTTACACAAACCCTAGGGCTTCTGGAAAATCCTGCTGGGAAGAATTTTTATAGCTCTGATGGTCAAGATTAATTAAGCTGATTTCATGTTTATATTAAATTCACATAATGAGGTGAAACTTTCGAAGAAGTGCCAAATTTTGACCAGGCCATAAACTTGTTTTACCAGCTTCTTCATTCGTTAATTTAAATGAATAGAGAAAAACAAAACAAAACAAAACAAAATCAAAGTTAGAAAGAATTTGCTCGAGGCAAATTGGTCTGCCTACCATTGAAGATCTCCACAGATCAGTGATGAAGGCGATGCTCTCTTGTTTGTTACAGCTTCCCCGCTGTTTTGCATTCTGTGATATGGAGGGAGATCATGTGTGAGGAAGAGCAAAGAGAGAACGCACCAGAGGATGTAAGGCATGTGTTATGTAATGCCATTTGGACTATTTAAAATGGTCATGACTTTCCCATGCAGAAGCTTAGAAAAATTGGTTAAGAGTTTACTTACATCCTGCCCCAATCTGATCTCATACAACACATCGTTATGCCACATTGACTCATTTATGATCCTGAAACAGGGATGGTCTCCTGTTAATATTATGGCCATTACATGTCAACATTACTTTGAGGCAGAGTTTCTCAGCCTCAACACTATGGACATACTGGGCTGGATAATTTTTGTTGCGTGGACTGTCCTATGCCTTATGGGATGTGCAGCGTCATCCCTGGCTTCTACCACTAGACAGAGTAGAAACCTCTCTCCCAACTACCAGGGAAGACAGAGATGTCTCTGGACATTTGACATGGTGGGCAAAATCCACTGTTTCAAAATGTATTGCACTTAAGCATTCACTAAATAGAATGAGAGCCTTAAAGAAGTTAAGACATCTACCTCTGCAATTTATATATCTGTATCATTAACCACCATCCACTGCCTTTCCTTCCACAACCAACATTTAGCAAGAAGCTAGTTCAAAACAAAGAAGAATACCCAGCAGTCACTGTTTTGAGGTGCTAACAGCTCCTAATGGGAATGGTGACCAATAGTTAAGTGTATCAACTATTACACCGACATCCGAATATAGACTAGGTTCTGTTTGCAGATGGACATGTGCCAGGAACTAAACAGCATGTATCAGCAAGTTCTGGAGCAAAGCTCAGCCCCAAACAGGGTCTGGACACTGTAAGGTTTGGTTCGGGGTGTTGCTGTCATTGTATAATAAATTGTGTATAATAAATCCAAGATTGTATAATAAATTATGAGGGGGTCACAGATATTTTGAGAGTCAGCTCCTCCAAACAATAAGAGAGCCTCTTGCTTTTTTGTTTCTATCTTGGTCACTTTCTAAGAGGACTTAAGGTTTTTTTTTTTTTTTTTAAACAATGAAAGCATCATTAATAACTTTTTGACTTTTCCTACTGTCCCCAGGGAATCTCATGCAAGCCTGTGACTTCAAAAATCACTGCTACATTATGATTGATTTTTCTTCTGTGTCCAAAATACTTTTTTTTATTGAGATATAATTCAAACATCATAAATCGTATATAACTTCACAAACATAAATTATACATTTTTTAAAGTGCATAATTCAGTGGGTCTTAGCATATTTACAAGGTTGTATAACAATCACCTCTGTCTAATATCAGAATGCTTTCATTACCCCGAAAGAAACCATGCACCTATTAGCAATCCCCCCTCAATTCCTTCTGCCCAAGCTTCTGGCAACCTTTCTGTCTCTAGATTTGTTTGTTCTGGACACGGTTTAAATAGAATCCAACCATACATGGATGTTATGGTCTGTATGTGGCAGTTCTTTAAATTTGTAAGTTGAAACCTAACCACAAGCTGATGGTATTTGGAGGTGGAACCTTCAGGAGGTCATTAGGTTACGAGGGTGGAGCCCTTGTGAATGGGGTTAGTGACCCTTACAAAAGAGAGCCTGGAGAGCTCCCTGCCGCTTCCACCCTGTGAGGACACAGCGAGAACACAGCCGTCTAGGAGCTGGCCTCTCGCTAGACACTAAATCTGCCCGTAAATTGATCTTTGATTTCCCAGGTTTCAGAACCGTGAGAAATGAATATTTGTTGTATAGAAGCTACCCACTTTGTGGTACTTTGCTATCACAGCCTGAACAGACCAAGCAAGCGGCCTTTTGTGTCTGGCTTCATCCATGTAGCATTGTATTTTTGAGGTCCATTCTGAGCTCAAGACCTATTTCTCCAACCATTCGTTTCCCTGGCTTGCCTTAATCTCACCCTGCTTGGGGCTAACGGAGCACATCACCTGCCTCTCAGACTATTCCTGTTCTTTGTCTCTAGTGCCCTGTTACCCAGACCATAAGGCCTGGAGACTGTCCCATGCATCTTTTTTTCCCTCACTGACAACATCCAGTTGATCAACAAACCTCATCCACTTACAGTGCCTGTGCCTTACTTCAAAACCTCATGATCCCTCCCCTAGCCTGGTTTATGGGCCCCTTAGCCAGGCATCTTGTCTTCAAGATCATCACGCCCCATCCATTCTCTACAGCCCTTCTGTAGTGATCTTCCAGCTGTCTCCTGCTTAAATCCCTCTGTGGTTGCCCTTTGCCCTCTGGCACAAGGCTAAACCCCTCAGCATGGCAAACCAAGCCTCTTCTGATCTGGCCCTTTCTACCTCTTCAACTGTTTCCTCACTCCCCCTCCCACTTTCAGCCCACACTTCGGTTATGACAAACCTTGTGCACTTCTCAAATGCCTTGCGTGTTTTATCTGTCTTTGAATAGATGCTGTTTTTTTGGGATGACGGTAGTTCTCCTTCTCCAGGAAGCCTGCTCTCTCATCCTCCGCCCTCGGTCTGAGCAGGAGCTCTTCTCCTACACTTCCTGTGTCACAGAAGTCATCTGTGTCACAGAAGTCATCTTTCCATTTCCTACCTGTCCCTCTCTTTAAGTTGTGAGCCCTTTGAGGTGGGAATTGCACCTTCATATTCATCTGCCAGGTGGCGTAAAAAAATACCATGGAATGGGTGGCTTACACACAGAATTTTTTTTTTTTTTTTCAATTCCGGAAGCTAGAAGTCCATGATCAAGGTGTGGGTGGGTTTGGTTTCTTCTGAGGCTTCTCTTTGGCTTGTGGATGGCCATCTTCTTGCTCTGTTCCCCACATGGTCATCTTCTGTCTCTGTGGTCTATGTCATAATTTCCCCTTCTTATAAGGACACCAGTCATATTGGATTAGGGCCAGCTAAAAGGCCCTGTCTTACCCTAATCATATCTTTAAAGGCCCTATCTCCAAATAGAGTCCCATGCAGAGGTACTAGGAATTAGGTCTTCAATAGATGAATTTCAGGGAGATACAATTCAGTCCAGAGCAGCCTTCCATTTTCACTTTGCCAACACGTACTCCTTAAATGGAGTCACAATAGGTATGAAAATGAATGAAAGAGTATAAGATTCAAGGTCACTGGGAAAGAAAGTGATCAGAAAGGAGGAAGAGTGGAGAAAACAAAGGAAGGTATACATAAGAAATCATACCAGAAACCCAAGGTAATGATGTTGCTAAATCTGTGCATCGAATTAGTGCTGGGCTCAATTCTGACTTCCTGAGGCCAGAGGAATAAAGGAAAACACTAAGAATTATGTTATACACGACAAAGGATTAATTTAAACATCAAGAGTTCATAAAATTTAGAGAGGTGTATTTTATAATTTTAAATTTCTTCCTTTTTGTTAAGGGTACTCACCTCTACCATTTCCTTTTGGATTTTTGGATTGTGTTTAAATGTAGAGAACTAGAAAAACTCTGTGTTCTGGGATTTTTAAAGTTAGTTATAAAGCTCAATTTTAGTTATTTACTTGGTCAGGTGGGGGAATAAAAATAAGCGGCATTTGATGTAATTCAATAAAATTCACTTCTAAAAACAACTTTATTATGCTTAGTATAAGCCACATTTTCTGTTTCCACCCTCGGTATGATTAAATCCTCCCACTGAGGATTTAACATTGACATTTGAAAGGAATTGATAGAAAACTAGATCCTGATAGGAAACAGTTCATTAGCCTGTGCTTTGTTTTCAGGAAAGAGCACTTACATAAGGTTGTGTCTAATTGAAGAGCTCAGCGAAGGTCTTTGATTCTGAGTGCCATTGACAATGAGAACCAGAGATACTTCAAAGTGGCCTCATGTGACTCTTAATCCATCCAGAGCTTAGCTTCTTCTTCCAACAGATGTGGAGGCTGGACCAGGATCTCTAAGGGCAAGTTTAGCTCCGTCCTTCTGAAATTTTATGGCTCTGACATCACCACCAATCATTATAGCCAACACTAATTGAATAATTAGCACATGCCCAGGCTGTGCTGAGTGGGCACTTTGTATGCATTACTTAATATGATGTTCATTGCAAAATGGAGTAGGGGCTATTCTACCTTTACAGATCAGATGACTGGAGTTTAGAGCAATAGTAACTTATAGCTGGTAAATCAAAATGCTTCCAACTGAATGCCGGTCATGTGGTTTTGTGTTATGATTACAAGCTCTAACCGCTATATTATACCACCCAGCTTTAAGCATTTGGTTAGTACTGGGCTTAGACTGGGCTGTTAAAGCAGAGTTTAGCAAAACATGTCACATTTACTATGGTGGTAAGACAATCCGAAATGATAGAACTTTTGAGGTCCTAATGTCCAAGACCTCCAGGAACCCATCTGAGGTCAAAGTTAAGATCATTGAGCTTGCTGCAGAAAGGAGATGCATGGAGGAGCTGTGAAGCATTCCAGTAAGAGGGAGTGGGGAAGTCACCTACTACTGAGTTTGGGCTGTGCTGACTGGTTCCAAGAAGGAGCTATTATGGGTTGAACTGTGTCACCTATAAAGATATGTTGATATCTTAACCCCTACTACTTCAGAATGTCATCTTATTTGGGAATAGATGCTTTACATACGTAATCATATTAAAATTAGGTCATTAGGGTGAAACCCAACCCAATATGACCAGTATCCATATAAAAAGGACAAATGTGGACATGCGTGGAGGGAAGACAACAAACCAAGGAATCGCCAAAGACTGCTGGTAAACACCAGAAGCTAGAAGATATATATGAAATATATATATATATATATATATATATATACATATACACATATATATATGTATGTATATATGTGTGTGTGTATATATGTATATGTATATATATGATATTATATATGGCTCTGGGAAAACCCAGGAGCCTCCAGAACTGTCTGTTGCTTTAAGCCCCGAGCTTGTGGGACTGTGTTACAGCAGCTCTAGCAGGCGAGTAAGGGGTTGAGAGAGCTGAGCCCAGTTTTGGATTGCTGTTAGTTCAGCAAATGGATATCTCCATGAACTTTGCTCAAGGATGGAAGGAAGAGGGGGGAACTGGGAATGTTGATAATAAGAAAACATTGATCATTAATTTTTCTTAATTTTTAAAAAGCTTTTTTTGAAATTCTAGGTAGTTAACATAAAGAGTTATATTAGTTTCAGGTGTCCAATATAGTGATTCAGCGCTTCCATATGTCACTAGGTATTCATCATGAAAAGTGTACTCCTTAAGCCCCAACACCTATTTAACCCATTTCTCCCCCCCAACTTCTTCTCTAGTAACCATCAGTTTGTTCTCTATAATTAATAGACTCTCTTGGTTTGCCTCTCTCTCTCTCTGTTTTTCCCCCTTTGTTCATTTGGTTTGTTTCTTAAATTCCACATATGACTGAAACCATATGTTTTTCTTTCTCTAACTGACTTATTTTTGCTTAGCATTATACTTCCTAGTTCCATCCATGTTGTTGCAAATTGCAAGATTTCATTCTTTCTTATGATTAATACTCCATTATATACATACATATATATTTATGTACATATATATGCTACCTTTTCTTTATCAATTCATCAGTTGATGGACACTTAGGCTGTTTCCATAAATTAACCATTACAGATAATGCTGCTATAAACATTGGGTACATGTATCTCTTTGAATTAGTGTTTTTGTATTCTTTGGGTAAATATCCAGCTGTGCAATTGTGCAATTGTTTGTCATAGGGTAGTTCTATTTTTAACTTTCCGAGGACACTCTGTACTGTTTTGCATAGCGGCTGCACAAGTTTGCAATCCCACCAACGGTGCATGAATGTTCCTTTTAGTCCATATCCTTGCCAACACCTGTTTTTTCTTGTGTTACTGATTTTCTCCATTCTCACAGGTATGAGGAAGTATCTCATTGTCATTTTGATTTGCATTTCCCTGATGGTGAGTGATAATGAACATTTTTTCATGTGTCTATTGGCCGTCTGGAGGTTTTCTTTGGAGAATTGTCTTTTCGTGTCTTCTGCCCATTTTTAATTGGATTATTTGGGTTTTGGGTGTTGAGTTGTCTAAGTTCTTCATGTATTTTGGATACTAACCCTTTGGATATGTCATTTGCAAATATCTTCTCCCATTCCATAGGTTGCCTTTTGGTTTTGTTGATTGTTTCCTTCACCCTGCAGAAGCTTTTTATTTTGATGTAGCCCTAGTAGCTTATTTTTGCTTTTGTTCCCCTTACCTCAGGAGATCTTTGTAGGAAACAGTTGCTATGGCTGATGTCAAAGAGATTACTGCCTGTGTTCTCTTCAAGGATTTTTATGATTTCGGGGTCTCACATTTAGTTCTTCAATCCATTTGAAATTTATTTTTTTAGAGCACTGATCATTTAAAAGAAATAATTTTTGGCCACTTTGCAACTATTTTGTGATTTTGCATAGGTTCTGTTAGAAATATTGTTGATGTTCTATTAGGAATATTTCAGTCCTGTAGGAAACCCTTCTAGAATTCTAATTTCAATAGGACTGATTTTTATTTTCTCAAGTTTTATCTTTAGAGTAAAATATTTATTATTACTCTATTATATAAAAATAGAGTAAAATATTTATTTTAATTATTTGTTAAAAAAATTCTTTTTTTACTATTCTTAATATAGTGTTCTTAAAAATATCTATATTCTAAGTGTTCTTAAACACTTCTCTACATGTTTTACAGATTGAATATAACTTCCAATCATTGTAAGTGGTAATATAAAATTTCCTTTTAATGTAATTTCAGCTAAAGAAAGATTTTAAAGGCATATTAGCACAGTGGTCCTGGGTATGGCAAAAATTATGAAGGTAGTGCCCAAATGATTGAAGCTTGGGAAAAATTGTGCAGCAGGATTGCTTCAGGTTTCTACTGCTTTGAAATAAAAAGAAAAGCTGGATTTTTATTACACGAATTCATTTGCAAATGTTGAGAACTTACATATATAAACCCTCCCACTTGTTTATGTAGAGGTTGTAGGAATAAAGAACAAAACTTGGGAAAACACAAGTGGTATCAAGAATTAATTCAGTCGAAAACATTAACTTTGTTTATATACACTGAACATAAAGGCCTGGCTTCTTCTTTTATTTTTTTTTCTTTTTATTTTGTTATGAATTTCTGATTTTTGTCTTGGGCTAAAAAGATCTTGTCTTGGGCAAGAAACTTCATGTTAGGCCAAACTTTATTTAAAAATAAGTTATGTTAAACTAGATAAATGATCAGTTTTCCTTCTGACTCAGTGATATATTTCTCTTTAATTCTAAATCCCCTGGAAGAATCAAAGATCCTTTTTGCTCTATGTACTGTAACGTGAAGCAAAGTATATAATAGGAAGTCATTTCTCTCCTAAAACTCAGCTGGTGAAGTTGGTGGCAAGGGTGGACTTGAGAAGGACTGAAGTCTCTTGACAACAGTCACCGAGGATAAAGTGAAGATAGATTGGGAAGAGAGTTATGGAAAGGGCAGCTGACCAAGGCATCAAGTCATGTACCATTAACTTTTGTCTAGGACTGGCCAAGCAATGAGGAAAGCATGTATTGATCCAGACCCCCTTGCTCCCCTCTGTACATGCCTTGTGGCCACTTATTTCCAACACTGACTAGACCTGAGAGTTCCATTATTGATCTGCCTTCTAGGTAGGCAGATTTCAAGGGCCTGCTTGGAAATTCACTTGCAAGGTGTAACACTTTTCATGCACTACACCTCCTATTTACAACTGTCTTTGTAAGGGGTCTTGGTAACATGGCCCATTCATAAATTTAAATTTACCTGCCCTTATACAAGTCCTAAATTATGATGACAAACTATGAACAGGCACCAATGGGGAGAGAACATTTTTACATACAAAAAATTGTATGTACTTGGGGCGCCTGGGTGGCTCAGTGGGTTAAGCCGCTGCCTTCGGCTCAGGTCATGATCCCGGGGTCCTGGGATCGAGTCCCACATGGGGCTCTCTGCTCAGCGGGGGCCCTGCTTCCCTCTCTCTCTCTCTCTGCCTGCCTCTCTGTCTACTTGTGATCTCTGTCTGTCAAATAAACAAAATCTTTAAAAAAAAAATTGTATGTACTTGATTCTTCTAATTTTTTTCTTAATTTTTCTTATAACTTCTTGATTTATCATTTAGTCATGCCCTTGAATCTGGAGACTTAACATCAACCACAGGAGAGTTCAGCCTTGGGCTGAACCTATTTCTCTTCATCTCTCACATGGCTTCACTATTATTTTAAATTTCTAATTTCAAGTGGACAGAAGTTATTAATTTATTTTTCACTTGTTTTATTATAGCATAATTTGCATACCATTTAATCTCACCTATTGACAATGCATATAGTCGTATAATCAACACAATCACAGAACAGTTTCATGATACCTCAAATTCTCAGGAGCTATTTTTGGTCAGCCCTTCTGCAGCCCTGGCAATCACTGATTTGTTTTCTGTCCCTTTAATTTAACATTGCCCAGAATGTCATATAAATTGAATTATATAGTATGGTCTTTTGAATTTGGCTTCTTTCACTTAGCTTAATGTATTTTAGGCCTTTGCATGTTTCTACAGGGTTCAAGAGTGATGAAAATGTTCCTGCCAAGTAGCATTACATTGTACGTACATAACACCCTTTGCTTACCCTCTACATAGGTGATTGGCTTTCGGTGATTATGAATAAAACTTCTAAAAATATTCTTGTGCGGGTTTTTGTGTGAACATACATATCCATTTTATTTATTCATTGTTCATGTTAAATACACTTAAGTCAATTAAAAGTGGCAGGGAATTTCTTTTATTTTCCCATTTTATTTTATTTCTTTTCAGTGTTCCAAAATTCATGAATTTCTAACTTATTGAAGAATCTTTAACAGCTTCGTTAGGAAAATGAGAAACAGAGAAGCGCCGACCCTGGGGAGTCAGGAAGCAAGAGAATCTAATTAATTCAGCTTTTATTTCTTAGTCGACAACTGAGCCTGCAAGCATTTATTTTGGGAAAACATATTTTTGGAAGTATACTCTTCAGTCAAAGCAAAGGAAGGTATTTGGTCAGGTGAAGGGAGGTCCCAGAGCAAAATATCTTGTGTAAAGAAGGCAGACATGAGGTTTGGCAAAATACATCTTCTTCAACGAATCCTCATCACTGTCTGAAGAGAGGATATGAAGTCAGCTTAAGCAACCCTGCCAATCTATCAGTATTTCTCACTATGTAACTTAGACAAGTTAGAAGCTGATTGATTTTGAAGAGCTAGAAGTGTGGACCTGAAGAAGACAGGTGTAAAATGGTTCTAGCCAATTGGCACCAGGGTGAGTTTAATCATGTGATGGTCACTGTCATGGCCGCCATGTTTTTATCTAACTGGACCCATTGTAGCTCTACTGGTCTTGTGTAGTCATAGTTGCAATGCCCGGAATAAGAAAACTCAGTGAGCCAGATCCTTTACAGGGCAACATATCACAAATTCTTTAAGACTCTTCATTTTCTTTTCTTCATTTCTTTTCTCTTATTTTCTTGGGTTTCCAGTCAGCTTTTCTCAGCTTTTTTTTTTTTTTTCATATGTCAATTCCTACATAAGAACTTGTGATTCATTGAAAGCAGAAGAAACATTATAGCATTTCTTTGAGACCAGAAGCAGAGAAAAGATTACTTTAGATTTTTGTAGAATAAGTCTTAGCTACAAAGCATAGATTTGAGCAGCTTTGCTGAGTTCAAACCCTTTGTGGTTGTTACATAGGTATTAGGTACGAACACAGTAGTTTTATTTCCTTTCTTGGTGACTGTTTTTACTCCTAAGAAAATGTGTTTGCTATTAATCGGAACCTTGCATCTTTAAGTTGCTTTATCAACTGGCCTGTAATTCGTTTTCATAGCCTTCCCTCCGGGCATTTGTTTTTCTTTCAGTTTGCCTCTAAGGAAGCTGAAATGGATGCAGATTGTCCTGCCATGCCAGGATCTCTTTGAACATCTGTCCAGTCATCTGATCATCCATTTCCTCCTCCCACTCACAAAATCCCACAGAGACAGAACTTGCCCAGGTTTGCACATATGGCTGATGCTCACAGCTTGAAAGTGTCTAAGCTCTTTAAGATTGATTTTCATTTTAATGAAAGCTCATAGTTTTGCCCAGAGATGAAAGCAAGGTGTTAGAAATCCCCAGATTTCCAGGTTGTTAGATCACATATGCAGTAGCTCGGCCACGGCGGCCTCTCCATTTTTAGTAGAGAAGCATGCATAAATGAGCCTGATTTCAAAAATATCCACCTCAAAGTTTTAGGGGGTCCAAAATGTACTGTAGGGGTCTGGTTTCAAGAGTTTCCTTTGAACTATTAGAATTCCATGTTGGTGGAATTGTATGGTTACCAAATAGCTTCTAAAAACAACCAGGAAAGTAGTTCATGGAAATATCCAATTGGGGAAAAGAGTGAATGCATTTTGAACATGCAGCACCCCCAGCTGGATGAAAGTTTTAAGGCAGAATTCTCCAGTTAGGAGGCTGACTGACTGCACACTGTTTCTGGCCCCTGGAATTGCGACTGGTTGAGCTCTGATTTTTGTATCTCCAAGGGCCTCTCGTGTGTTTTCTTGTCTGCAGAACTTTTCAAGTAAATTTATTTGAAACGGAATTAATTTATGGAATGAGAAGAGTTCACCACACAGTGAACTGAAGTGCAATTATGCTGTGAACCAGACATAATATGTGATAATGTTCAGATAGGAGCTTCTAAACTTCTAATTCTTCCTCAGTAGAAATTGATGGCATCTTCAGCCAAGTAGGGCTGGTGACTTCTCTTACTGCCTCTTACATGGTTTGTGTTCTGCTGATTCTGATTCTGTTTGAAGAGTCCAGTCCCAGACTCATCTTATGTCATTCTGTATCAAAATCTCCTGATGTGCATCAATAGATAGAAAAAAATCACTATTTTTGAGATCTTGAAAACAATGCAGAAGCTGAAGTTGGTACTTCTAAAAAATATAAAACAAAACACAACACCAACAAAAACCCAAGCCACCAAATTGAACTTCACCATGAATGCAGAATTTTTTAATGGCATTCTGCATAAACACCCATTGTGGCTATTTATCACCCCAGAAATGTTGTCATCCCAGACGCAAATGTAGTATAGCTCTTCTCTGTTTATCTGTACCTCTTGCTCAAAGGCATCATGGACTTAACTTTCTTAGCAGTGATGGGAACCATATTCTTAATTTTTCTTCTTTTCTTGGGAAGAACAACTTGAACCTTGAGACCAAGATGAAAACCTTCTCTGTAAATAAAAAAAAAAAAAAAAAAAAAAAACAACAAAAACCTTCTCTGTAGCACAGGGAGCCCTTTTGTGCTGCTCCCCTGTAACAATACCCCATCATCTCCCAATGAGGACTTGCTATTTTCCCTCATTCTTCGCCTATGTGAAGTGAGCAACACCCCATTCCCAGAAATGGCTACTGCTTTCTCCTCCAAATTTATGAGAGAATCCCAGCAGAGAAGACTATGATGGCATGGGGAAGTGATATTTGTAGCTGACATTTTTCCCCATATGCCCATATTTTCATAATATCAACTATAGAAAGTAAAATGTGACACAAAACTTCTAGGTTGGTAGAGAGAAGACGACATGGTAAGGGCTTTCTCTTTCTTTTTTTTAAGTTTAAGAAACTCTGAACATAACGATTAATTTATCAGCACATTCTTTCTAGTCCTCATGGGCTGACATTCTGATTGGTTGGTTTGGAGTTGTGACTCTAATGTAATCCTCAGGGTTCTGCTCATTTTCCATGGAGTCGTACTTCAAGTGTGTCTGAGCTTTCCTGTTCAATGTCTTCCCCCTCCGCTCACACCACATGTGCAGCTTTGGTGTATCCCAAAGTGCTTTGAGTGGCAGTCTCTCCTCCTTCCCCTCTTTCTCCCATGGGCCCTTACTGGGCCACACCCTGAGGCAGCTGTAAAAGCCCAGTCAGACATGGTGTCCAGCGTTAGCCCACAGGGGAGCTATGTCCAAACCCAGTCAGAAGACCTTTAGTCAACAGTTCAACATTTAGCCTTATAAGTAGGACATCTATAATACATAGTTTATGATGGGAAACATTTAGCCTTATAAGTAGGACATCTATGATACAGGGTTTATGATGGGAAATATGAGGTAAAAGTTGATGTCCTTCGTTCCAGAGAAAGGAGGTTCCTTCCATAGAAGGGAGGGCTATTTGATGCTCTTGTCTTGCTTTCAGAACACTTTTGGGTTCTGGGGGTTTCAAACAGAATCACAAGCTTAGTGTTTTGGCGAGAGCAAGGGACCAGATGGAATTCAAGAGTTTTAGTGTCTTTTCATAGTTTTTTTCAATAACTTATTTGATCTTGAGCAACTTCCTGTGAGATTCAATTTTCCCAGAATTGTAACTAGGGCACTTATTAGAAAGGCAGATTGCTTTCTCCGTTTGCGAAGTTGGAGATACAGCATATGGCTTTTCAACAATTTTTAAATGGCTGGGGTTTTTCTTGTTGTTGTTTGTGGAGCATGTTGGGCATATTGTGTTGGGTCTACTGGTCTTCATAGTATTGCTCCATGTTTTCTGTCAGAGCTGGCCCTACCTTTCCACTTAATGCCTCTCCTCTTCAGTGCCAGTCATTTCTACGGTGACTTCTACCTAGTTTTAAGGACTCTTGAAGCATATCAATCATATATTCATATCTTTCCTTCCCTTGATAAGGTGAGAGTGTTAGCAAATCGGCACTCATTCATGAAATTGATCTTAAAATAATAATGGTGTGAACTTACTAGTTAAAGTGTCCAAGATAATCAGAGCTCTCATGAGTACTCCGAATTTGATTTGAGTTTATTGTGACTGACATAGTGCTCATATAGAAGTCTCTCCATAAATGTCAGCTACAGTGAAGAAGAAACTTGTATCCCTTTTTCTTGGGCCACTTTTCCCTGGGAACAAAATCAGGATGACATGAGGAATCTCAGTTAAGTGGATTTCTCTGGCTGCTCCTCCATCCGCCCATGGCACTTCCTTAAATTTCTGTAGAGTAGTTAATTCCTGGAAAATGTTTTTAACATGCTCTGAATACAATTCTTCTTGCCCTGTAGTAGATTTACCCCCTCATTGATGGATTTGCTTGTCATTCCTGGCACAGGTATAGATGTTCCAGAAGCAGCTTTCTATGCCTTCAGTGATACTCGCCATGTGCATTGCATGGTGTGTGGTACTCTTTGGGAGCTGAGAGTATTCATTCTTTTTTTTTTTAATTTTTAAAAGTTTTTATTTATTTATTTGACAGACAGAGATCACAAGTAGATGGGGGGGGGGCAGGCTCCCTGCTGAGCAGAGAGCCTAGTGTGGGGCTCGATCCCAGGACCCTGAGATCATGATCTGAGTTGAAGGCAGAGGCTTTAACCCACTGAGCGACCCAGGTGCCCCGGAGAGCATTCATTCTTAACCCTCAATACTACAGACCTTTAACTTTTACTCCTGCTATGTATACTTCTTCCCATGAACCAATGGGGACAGGGCTCAAAGGCTGTCTGTACTACAGAACATCTACTGTGGTGCTCAGAGTGCTTCTTCCTTTCCATAACTTTCCCCCAATGTGAGTCCTCTTTCTCCTCACTAACCTCAGGAAATACCTTGGTTCATCATATAAACCATCTTCACACTTGATCTTAGCCAAAAGGCCAAGAACCATCTTCAAAAGCTCCTGTCCTACCAATTCTCTGCTCATTCCTGAACCCCAAGGGGGATATCACTTAAGTTAATTTGAAAATTCTACTACAGAAGCTTCACTCTGGTGATCACTTCAATTTCACCCAACTTTCTTTTTTTTTTTTTTTCCCAATTTATTTATTTTCAGAAAAACATTATTCATTATTTTTTCACCACACCCAGTGCTCCATGCAAGCTGTGCCCTCTATAATACCCACCACCTGGTACCCCAACCTCCCACCCCCCCACCATTTCAAACCCTTCAGACTGTTTTTCAGAGTCCATAGTCTCTCATGGTTCACCTCCCCTTCCAATTTACCCAAATTCCCTACTACTCTCTAACGCCCCTTGTCCTCCATGCTATTGGTTATGCTCCACAAATGAGTGAAACCATATGATAATTGACTCTCTCTGCTTGACTGATTTCACTCAGCATAATCTCTTCCAGTCCCGTCCATGTTGCTACAAAAGTTGGATATTCGTCCTTTCTGATGGAGGCATAATACTCCATAGTGTATATGGACCACATCTTCCTTATCCAATCATCCGTTGAAGGGCATCTTGGTTCTTTCCATAGTTTGGCGACTGTGGCCATTGCTGCTATAAACATTGGGGTACAGATGGCCCTTCTTTTCACGACATCTGTATCTTTGGGGTAAATACCCAGGAGTGCAATTGCAGGGTCGTAGGGAAGCTCTATTTTTAATTTCTTGAGGAATCTCCACACTGTTCTCCAAAGAGGCTGCACCAACTTGCATTCCCACCAACAGTGGAAGAGGGTTCCCCTTTCTCCACATCCTCTCCAACACATGTTGTTTCCTGTTTTGTTAATTTTGGCCATTCTAACCGGTGTAAGGTGATATCTCAATGTGGTTTTAATTTGAATCTCCCTGAGGGCTAATGATGATGAGCATTTTTTCATGTGTCTGATAGCCATTTGTATGTCTTGATTGGAGAAGTGTCTGTTCATATCACCCAACTTTCTAATAGGGAAATCTGGCCTGTGTCAGAGCTTTGCTCTGGGTGGTCTCCCACCTGAACTCTGCCTGCATGGGAATGCAGCTGAATGTGCAGGCCCGTGGGACGATGTACAGTGATTTCTGCCCAGGTGGAAGCTGAGACTCACCTGGGAGTTTTTATCCTGCATCCAGGGTGGAGAAGCCCTGAGTGAGGCAGAAAGGTTCTTCTGAGTTGGGTAAGAAAAAAGTATAAGTTTTTGAAAGAAAGGGATCTTTTAATGAATCTAGCAGTTCATAAGGAAGGCTGAATGCTGCGGGGGCATGCAAGGTCCTTGAATTATTTTCCCAGGCCTAAGTACCACATGTTTCTTCTGAAGACTCAAGGGAAGGGTCTGTCTTCAGGCTTCCCTCCTCACTTCTGGTAGTTTCTTGGCTTGGGGCATCGTAACTTCGATCTTGACATGTGACCTCCCTGAGTGTATGTCTTTTGTAACAGCCCCAGTTATATTGGAAGAGGGGCCCATCCTCCTTCATGATGGCCTCATCTTAACTAATTACATCCACACTGATCCTGTTTTCAAATAAGGTCACATCTGAGGTACTGAGGTTAGGAATTTGACATATGAGTTTTGGGGGGACACCATTCAGTTCCTACATTGTTCTTTTTCCTGCTCTATGCCTGGATGTAGAGCCAGTTTGAAACAGAAGTCAGACCAAGGTATAGCTCTGGCCATTGCTGGGATGTAAGTACCATTTTCTCTGTTTGCTTTATGTAGACATGACCTGGATGTGCTATCTAAACATTCTGAATTTCTGACATTCTTCTCCCAGTCATACTCGGCTCCTGAATGAGAGATAGGCCTTTAAGATATATTTGTTGTGCAACTCGGAGACTGTCTAAAGGTATCCAGCCTTAAAGTTGTCACTAAAAATGGGAGAAGAGCAACACAAAAACAATTTAAAAAGATTGTTATTTGTGTTATGTACTAACATTTGTGAACCAGATTGCATTAGGGCAGACCCTTCTAATTGAGAGAAGGATTTTTGTGCTTGGATCAGTGTCTATTTTGGCCAAAATTATGATTTTGAATACAGGATATTAATGATGTTCCATGTTCTACTGCTTGAAAGGAACAAATCTCCTGTGCACAATTATTTATTTTAAGTCACTTGTAGTTTAATGATCAGACTTGAAAATGAACAAGCCTTGCTGGTATTGACTGTGTTATGGCAAGAACTCAGGAGATGAAGGAATGTAAGGACTGAATTTTTCAACTTGCCACATTCAACAAGAAGGAGAAGCCCATTTCTGGAGGTGGTTTTGAGAGAGCATTCTTACAATTCTGCTCTCCTATGAAAAGTCTATGTACTCCAAGGTGGGGTTTTCTTACAATCACTTTGTACTGTGCCCTGTCGCTTGGAGAAGGAGAAGAACCTTCCTTAGGAGTTGCCTGTGGTGTGGAACAGAGAGCAGGCCAGGACTCGGGTGCTGTGCTGCACAGCTGGCCTCAGAGATAGAGGCATCATGGGATACAGCAGCTAAACATCCATCTTATAGGAGGGGTGTGTGGGGACTTTCCTTGAGATTACATTGGTTTGTATGATTAATTCCCTATCGTGTTAGTTACATCACCAGTGGGTGGAGGTTATAATTTAATTGTGGTCTCTCTAGCAGATTTCTTATGAAAGATAATGGTTTCTGGTTTGATGACAATATGTGCCATTATCTCCTGCTTTTCTTTCTTATACAATTAAAAGTGTTATTTGAGAAATGTATTTTAGTTATTTCCATTTCTTACATATAACACTGCCTAAAACCAGGATGCTTATTTGTTTGGGGTTTATTGCTACTAAACCTTCCTTTAACTTGAGGCAGGAAGATGGCATCATGAATTGTATTCTATAAAAAAAAAAATTGTTAACAGACCATGGAATATACATGTGGAAGATGAGGTGACCAGACATTCTTGCGTTCATCTTTCCTTCCCTCCTCAACTCCAGACCAGCAATAGATCTCACCTGCTCTACATCCAAATGGGTCTGAACTCCTCTAACTTTTCATTTCCCTCTAACTACTCGTCCCAGGCTGAGCCACTCTCCGCACACACTGGGGCTACTGTGATACCAACAACTCCTACGCTTCCATTTTGTGTCCTTCAAACCTCATCTCCACCTGGAAACCAGGGTGATCTTTGAAAGCATAAATCTGTCACGGTGCTGCTCACCCTTTGGCTGAGCTCTAAACCCAGCCTGTGAAGCTCCTCTGTTCCCACAGCCCCATCCTCTTACCCAACACACTCCAGACAAAAATGTTCTCCTTTCGGGGTCTTCAAATAGGCTGAGGACCCTTCTTTCTCAGGGCCTTGACATATACTGCTCCTTCTGCCTGGAACAGAAGGCTATCTCTCCACCATTCCCTGCCAGCACCAGCATGCCTACACACATGCATACACACACACACACGCTCTCCCCACCCTCACCCCCCCACCCAGACAGGCACAGGCACACAGCTGGTTCCCGGGCATCCTGCAGGTCTTGGCTTCAATGTCTCCCTTTCAAAGAAGCCCCCGGAGGTGCCTGTGCTTGAGTGTTTTCCCTCTTGTTATTCTTTACCACTTCATTTTGTTCCTTTATCAAGCAACACCCTGGCGGTTTTGCTGTGAGCACGCTTTATTCGCCTACCTCTTCCTGCCCATTTTCTCCCCGAAGTAGGCATTGTGTCAGTGTTTCTCAGCAGTGTGTACTGTGTTCTCAGCACATGCCTGACAAATGATAAGCACTATTTGTTGAATGGATAAGGAATGTAGAGCTGGCAGGGAGAGGGAAAGGAGGAAATTGAGAATAAATGGGTCTCCCCCCCCTCATAATTTTAAAGTTGGAAGAAGCTCTCAAATTTCAAAAGAATTGTAGAGAACACAATGGGTAAATAGTTATTATGTAAAACTATCTACTTGGGTCATTGTATGTAATGAGTCCAGAAACTCTATACTAGGCCCTGTGTGTTTTTTTAAGATTGGTTTATTTATTTGAGAGAGAGAGAGAGAGAGTTCACAAGTTGGGGGGAGGGAGAGAGAATATGAAGCAGACTTCCTGCTGAGCCTGGAGCCTGAGATCATGACCTGAGCCAGAACCAAGGTCAGATGGAAAATCAACTGAACCACCCACCTGCTGCAAGCACGGTGCATTTTGAGTAGAACTTTTACAGAAGGAATTATGACACAATAGATATACTTTCCTCTAGTTGTGAAAGGAAAGAAAGGAACTTAGAAAATGATTATTCAAGGTAAATCTCCAGTATTTTTTGTATCTCTAATAAGATATCAGGTTTGTATTATTATTCTTTGTGGCTTTCCTGTGCTACCAAACAAATCTTATTTCTCATGGTGGTCCAACCGTGCACCCTTAACTACATTTATTTATGAATTTTTGAGTGTCTACTGGGTTGTAATACTATCCAGAATTTGGGCTAATTTCCATATTTTTTCCTTTGTTTATGTTACTTTTCTACACTGGGAAATCAGTTCCTATTAATTTTTTCTATTCACCCTTCAAAATCTAGCTCTGTCCCACTTTCTTCGGAAAGCCACTTCTGTTTCAACTCAAGGGTGATTCCTCCATATTTGAGACTCCAGTTTTATTTATGGTTTTATAACTGCCATTTGTGGATTAAAATTTATTTACCTATGGTATTTTGCCTTCCACAGACAACAGCTTTTGGGGGCTGGGTTATATCTACTGCCTCTCATGTATACATCATTCAGCCCAAGCAGGCACGTAGTAGGTGCTCATTAATTATCAGGGGATTTTTTGATTGACATAATTGCTGCTGTGTACACATGGAGAACATGCATACATAGGATTATTTGCTGTGGTTGTGAACTAAAGGAAACCAAGATATTATTCATAAATGTATGAGCCAACAGGGGTTGGTCAATAATGAAAGTTGAGACAAAAGAACACCCACTCCCCCAGGTCAATGCTGTGACAACCAAATACCACCAGGGAAGGGGAGACTTCAGTTATAATCAATTGACATAATGGCTTCATTGGCAGAGCTATTCCTGTAGCTGGTGAGAAGTTCTTGATGCACCTTTCACCAGGAGATGCCTTTTAAGATCATCTCACTCCTGTGTTCTGCTTCCACGCTCTCCATGAAACCCTCTAATAACTTGGCTTCCCATATGCTCACTTCTCATTATATAATAATAAATAGGCATTTGGTCTCTGTGAACTTGATTAAGGCAAGTTTGTCTCTAAGGGGTGACAGAGCTAATTCCAGCGTATTCAGTAAAATCAGGTTTCTTAACCTTCAAGCTTGATACCAGACCCTGGGGTGCGTGAATTCATCAAGGTAAATGTAACCTTGCGGGAACTTTCTGAACAGCCAGCCATAACATTTGAAACATGAAAAAAATGTCTCTGTATAGTAATTTTAACCTGCATCTTGTAATATTTTATTTGAATAGAGGAAGGAGGATTCATTCCTTTGCACAGTCTGACAGTAGTGAAGAAATCCTAATTGAGACTCCTTTATAGGGGCGAGAGGGCAGGGTGTGTGTGTGTGTGTATGTGTGTGCACGTGCGCATGCAAATTCTCCTACTTGTGTTACTGTCTCCTACTCTTTTCTTTTAGGTCAGCTTTCCTGAGCTGCAAAATTTCCTTAAAGAGGAAAGCAGGGAGAACAAACAAATTCTCAATCCATGATACATCTAGGCTTCTGTAGAATTCCCAAAGGTCAATTTATATTCATACAAGAATCTGTCACCTATTCTTGAAATTCTGAAATAATTTTTTAAATTACTTAGACTAATTTTCCTGGGATAAGGTTACTTGCACACATATTAGCAGCATAAGTTGGCTCCAATAGATGAATTGCAGTCAAGTTAATAAAAAAGATTCTGCAGCTGTCATTTCTTGAATGATTCTTTGCCCTTACTTCTATTGTTGCCACCCAACCAAATCTAGTGCAGTGAGTAGCCTCAGCAAATTCAAACAGCAGAAACTTCAAAGAGTACATATTGGAGAACTATTATGCTGTTTTGGACAAAAATTAAAGTGAGATTGATAATAATTTGCTTCTTTAGTTTTGTAAGGAATTTCTGAAAGCAGTGTACATTTTACCAGCACATATGCTGTTTAACTTTCTTCTCTATTTAGAGAAGAAATTTTACAGTATCAGTGATACTCCATCTCCTTACTGAATTAAAAAAGCTAGAATTCAAAACCTTACATTCAAACAAAACAGAATGATTGTCTCATTCAATAATTGGTGAGAAACTTCTGTTTCCAAGAAAAAAGCTACTTCAGATTCCAGTTTATCTGAGGAAAAATCAGTGATTCTGAAACATTTAACCTATGAATATATTTTCCTGTGTCTCTGTCAGTTGGCAGTATGGTTGAAAAATAATTGTCATGTCCTATTGCATAGTATTATTCCAATAATCTCTGAAAATGAGATTCTAATTTTTAAAAATATTTTACTTATTTGTTTGAGGGAGCAGAAGAGGGCATGAGCGCAATTGGGGGGGTGGGCAGAGGGACAGAGGAGACTCCCTGCCAAGCATGGAGCCTGATGTGGGGCTTGATCTCAGCACCCCGAGATTTGACCTAAGGCAAAATCAAGAGTTGTCCACTCAGCTAACTGAGCCACCCAATCTTTGGTCAAGAAATTTGACTTAGAAATTTGATAACTGTATGAGGGGATGGGTTAAACTAACACAGGGGCCAGAGTGGACAAAAATAAATATTGAATATAACAGATTTCTTTCTATTCTGATGAAGAAACCAAATATCAAGTCAGACATCTGACAACTAAGAAAGTACATATGTTAAAATAAGTCAAGATGAAGTTGTTTCATTTTGATTTTTTAAGCTCGAAGACTTTGCTCTGCACAATTTGTCTTGACAAGGGCAGATGAGGCATCGAGTTCTGAAGTATTCAAGAAGGTGTATGCAAAACAAAGAGTTTGACCTAAGTCCCCATATTTGATGCTTTCCTTGTGACAGAGCTCAACAGTGTGCTTCCTATGAAATGTTTTCCTCCAAACAGAAATAACCAGCTTGATAACTTACCCCAGTCTCTTGACTTGGCTCTGAACAAAATTGAACAATTTGAACAAAAATGCAATCTCGAGGTGTATCTGTCATCATTCTAAGTTTTGAGACTCAAAGAAAATAGATTTGCCTCCACTCCCCAAGTGCTTAGACATCCAGTGTCCTTGAAATATCTGAGTCTTTTGTTTTTGTTTTTTGTTCGTTTGTTTGTCTGTTTTGAAGAAGGAGGAAGTTATTTTATATGGTGTCCACTGAGTCTGAGCTTTATTTCCCTAAACTATTTCAGCCTCTGAATGATCATGCCATATTTTGCATGTTCTTTTTGTTTGGCCTTATGCACACACCACTGTCATTTCATCTCTCTAAACTACAACAAATACAAAACTCTAACAGGCAGCACAATTTTAATGACTTCTTGTAGCAATGTTGGTGGTTGTATTTATTTGATATTGCTGTTTCTAGGCACATTAGGATAGATTATTAGCCCTCATCTTAGAAGTTTCCATGCATTTTGTTACCAAGAATTTCTCCCTGGCCAGTTTTTGTAGCTTCCTACATTTCACCATGTTCCTCAGGCCTGTCTCTTTTCCCTCGTTTCCCCCTGCTCCTCCCTTACGTCTCTAAATTCCTATTAATTCTTTTTATTCAGAGATTAGCTTTCTGTGGGTTTTATGAATTCCTTCTAAAATAGTGCTTTTCAGCTTGCAGATTATGACCATGCCTGAGAAACCTATTCCATAACTTGAACAAGTGTTTTAAGAAAATTTTAAGAAAACAAAACAGAATGAAAGAGCACATATCCAAGTGCCTTGTCAATGGTAAAGTGGAAAATTGCTGTAGATTCATTCCATCATGTTATGAAACATGTTTAATTCCATGGTGGTAGGCCACACAGTCCCATCTTCTGTCCACCCACAAGTGTTCTATCAAGGTATTTTCCTCAGCAAATAATGCTTTTTCTGCTATATGTGTTCTCAAAAATCAAATCCACTAGTCATGGAAAGTTATGCTCCGCCATTGCTGCTGTTGAAAAAAATGTGGCACTAAAGGCTTTAAAAGCTTTCCAGGGGGAAGTTTCAAAATGTTTTGCACAGCAGAAGCAAAGCCACCTGTGATGGCACTTTCTGGACAACAGCCTTTAGTTGTATGCTGAGCTTTGTTTAGGAAAAAATCCAGACCAATCATTAATATTCATGCTATTTCTTTATTGCTAAGCACTTTTAAGAGGAGTGTGAAGTGTATGGTCAAAGAGACCAAGAGGAATGACCAAAATTTTCTCATTCAGGGCTTCCTCACCTAGGTACTGGTGTCAGTACTGACCAGTACCTGCCATGTCACAGTGCTGAGGAGAAGTGTGTGTATGTTTGCATTGGGGTGGCAAAGTGAGTGATGGGTACTTAGGACAAAGGATACCAGTTCTGTAAGCAACAAAAGCTGAGATAAGTGATTTTTTTTAAATAATTTGTTTTCTCTTTTTTTAAAATTTATTTTTTATTTATTTTCAGCGTAACAGTATTCATTATATTTTCACCACACTCAGTGCTCCATGCAATCCGTGCCCTCTATAATACCCACCACCTGGTACCCCAACTTCCCCTCCCCCCCGCCCCTTCAGACCCCTCAGATTGTTTTTCAGAGTCCATAGTCTCTCATGGTGCACCTCCCCTTCAAATTTCCCCCAACTCCCTTCTCCTCTCCATCTCCCCTCGTCCTCCATGCTATTTGTTATGCTCCACAAATAAGTGAAACCATATGATAATTGACTCTCTGCTTGACTGATTTCACTCAGCATAATCTCTTCCAGTCCCGTCCATGTTGCTACAAAAGTTGGGTATTCATCCTTTCTGATGGAGGCATAATACTCCATAGTGTATATGGACCACATCTTCCTTATCCATTTGTCCATTGAAGGGCATCTTGGTTCTTTCCACAGTTTGGCGGCCATGGCCATTGCTGCTATAAACATTGGGGTACAGATGGCCCTTCTTTTCACGACATCTGTATCTTTGGGGTGAATACCCAGGAGTGCAATTTCTAGGTCATAGGGAAGCTCTATTTTTAATTTCTTGAGGAATCTCCACACTGTTTTCCAAAGAGGCTGCACCAACTTGCATTCCCACCAACAGTGTAAGAGGGTTCCCCTTTCTCCACATCCCCTCCAACACATGTTGTTTCCTGTCTTGCTAATTTTGGCCATTCTAACTGGGTGTAAGGTGATATCTCAATGTGGTTTTAATTTGAATCTCCCTGATGGCTAGTGATGATGAACATTTTTTTTGTTTTCTCTTTTTTGATCATATATATGACATAGAATTTTCATGTAAAATAATGACATCTTGGGAATGGTAACTCTGTCTGCCATCAATTTTTAGAAGATCAATATGCAAAAGAAAAAAAAGAAGATCAATATCCTTGGAATTCACAAAATTTATTTCCTAATAAAACTAAACTTTCTTCAAACAAATTGACACAAGTAATTAGAGAATAATTCATAAAGTACACATAGGTGTCACAGAAAGGAGTCTTTTTCTATGGCAGTGATAGAAACATGCTGTTTTTCCTGGCTAAGTGGGACCACGTGATTGACTGGCCCTGCACACTCCAGGGCAAGGGAGCAGACTCTCAGACTCACAGTGCTTTAGAAATTCTTTATGTTCCAATCTAGTGTTCTGATACACAGGGGAAACCAGTTCTTTGTAGCTCTATTTATCTTGGGGACAGGAGTACTTTGTTGGAGAAGAGGTAAATTACTACAGATGACACTCTCTTGGAAGACTATCTCTCAACCATAAAGTATTCAGAACTATTTGTAAAGCCCACCGATAGACTGATACCACTACTGCATTTATATTAAAATCCATGATGCTAATGTAAGCTAAGGAAGGGGAACTTTGACCAAGATGGATCAAAAAGTTTTAGAGTTTAGTCCATTCATTGTACATCCGTGGTTATTTTCAGTTCACTGACCAACAGTCTTTATGAATGTTTGATTACAAACAGTTGCTGCCTATAACCAACTCCATTTATAGTAAATGCTATTTTAATACGTAACAATAGACGTGTCTACTTTAGACAGATGATATGGAGTTTCCAGAGTCAGCAGCAGCGATGAAGCTATTTTTCAATTACTAGAATCAAGGCAGCACTTATTCCTTTTTATTTTTCTTGAAAGAGTACCATATGTCATTTTTCTCTTTGAGGAAATGGCTGTTGTTACTGGAGCACACTTGGTCATTTTATGAGGCTATAAGGAGCAAATTGTGTATCTGCCTTAAATTGAAATTTTTTATTATTTTTATTAACATATAATGTATTATTTGCCCCAGGGGTACAAGTCTGTGAATCCTCAGGCTTACACACTTCATAGCACTCGCCATATCACATACCCTCCCCAATGTCTATAACCCAACCACCCTCTGCACATCCCCCAACCCCCCAGCAACCCTCACTTTGTTTCATGAGATTAAGAGTCTCTTGTGGTTTGTCTCCCTCTCAATCCCATCTTGTTTCATTTTTTCCTTCCCTCACCCCCCCAAACCTCCCACTCTGTCTCTCAAATTCCTCATATCAGGGGGATCATATAATAATTGTCTTTCTCTCATTGACTTATTTCTCTCAGCGTAATACCCTCTAGTTCCATCCACGTCATTACAAATGGCAAGAATTCATTTCTTTTGATGGCTGCATAGTATTCCACTGTGTATATATACCACGTCTTCTTTATCCATTCATCTGTTGATGGACATCTAGGTTGTTTCCATAGTTTGGCTCTTGGGGACATGGCTGCTATAAACATTCAGGTGCATGTGCCCCTTTGAATGACTACATTTGTATCTTGAGGGTAAATACCCAGTAGTGCAATTGATGGGTTGTAGGGTAGCTCCATTTTCAACTTTTTGAGGAACCTCCATGCTGTTTTCCAGAGTGGTTGCACCAGCTTACATTCCTACCAACAGTGTAGGAGGGTTCCCCTTTCTCCGTATCCTCTCCAACATCTGTCATTTTCTGATTTGTTAATTTTAGTCATTATGACTAGTGTGAAGTGGTATCTCATTGTGGTTTTGATTTGTATTTCCCTGATGCTGAGTGATGTGGAGCACTTCTTTCATGTGTCTAATGGCCATGGATGTCTTCTTTGCAGAAATGTCTGTTTATGTCCTCTGTTCATTTCTTGATTGGATTATTTGTTCTTTGGGTGTTGAGTTTGATAAGTTATTTATAGATTTTGGATATCAGCCCTTTATCTGATATGTCATTTGTGAATACCTTCTTCTATTCTGTCAATTGTCTTTTGGTTTTGTTGACTGTTTCCTTTGCTGTGAAAAAACTTATGATCTTGATGAAGTCCCAATAGTTCATTTTGCCCTTGCTTCCCTTGCCTTTGGCAATGTTTCTAGGAAGAAGTTGCTGTGGCTGAGGTGGAAGAGGTTGCTGCCTGTGTTCTCCTCAAGAATTTGGATGTATTGCTGTCTCACATTGAGGTCTTTCATCCACTTGGAGTCTATTTTTGTGTGTGGTGTAAGGAAATGGCCCATTTTCATTTTTCTGCATATGGCTGTCCAATTTTCCCAACACCACTTGTTAAAGAGTCTGTCTTTTTTTCTGTTGGACATTCTTTCCTGCTTTGTCAAAGATTAGTTGATCATAGAGTTGAGGGTCTATTTCTGGGCTCTTCATTCTGTTCCATTGATCTATGTGTCTGTTTTTGTGCCAGTACCATACTGTCTTGATTGACTACAGCTTTGTAATAGAGCTTGAAGTCTGGAATTGTGATGCCGCCAACTTTGGTTTCCTTTTTCAACATTCCTCTCACTATTTGGGGTCTTTTCTGGTTCCACATAAATATTAGGATTATTTGTTCCATTTATTTGAAAAAAAAAAGGATGGTATTTTGATAGGGATTGCATTAAATGTGTAGATTGCTTTAGGCAGTGAAGACATTTTCACAATATTTATTCTTCTAATCCATGAGCATGGAATATTTTTCCATTTCTTTTTATCTTCCTCAGTTTCTTTCATGAAGTACTTTATAATTTTCTGAGTATAGATTCTTTTCCTCTTTGGTTAGGTTTATTCCTAGGTGTCTTATGGTTTTGGGTGCAACTATAAATGGGATCAACTCCTTAATTTCTCTTTCTTCTGTCTTGCTTGTTGATGTATAGAAATGCAACTGATTTCTGTGCATTGATTTTATATCCTACCACTTTACTGAATTCCTCTATGAGTTCTTAGCAGTTTGGGGCAGAGTCTTTGGGGTTTTCTGCATAAAGTATCATATCATCTGCAATGAGTGAGAGCTTCATTTTTTTCTCTGCCGATTCAGATGCCTTTAATGTCTTTTTTGTTGTCTGGTTACTGAGGCTAGGACTTCTAGTACAATGTTGAATAGCAGTGGTGATAATGGACATCTCTGTCGTGTTCCTGACCTTACGGAAAAAGGTCTCAGTTTTTCCCCATTGAGGAAAGGTATTTGCTGTGGGTTTTTCTTAGACGGCTTTGATGATATTGAGGTATGTACTCTTTATCCCTACACTGTGAAGAGTTTTGATAAAGAAAGGATGCTGTACTTTGTCATATGCTTTTTCAGCATCTACTGAGAGTATCACACGGTTCTTGTTCTTTTCTTAATGTATTGTATCACAATGATTGATTTGTGGATGTTAACCAACCTTGCAGCCCAGGAGTAAGTCCCACTTGGCCATGGTGAATCATCCTTTTAATGTAATGTTGGATCCTATTGGCTAGTATTTTGGTGAGAATTTTTGCATCTATGCTCATGAAGGATATTGGTCTGTAATTCTCCTTTTTGTTGGGGTCTTTGTCTGGTTTTGGGATCAAGGTAATGCTGGCCTCATAAAATGAGTTTGGAAGTTTTCCTTCTATTCCTATTTTTTGGAACAATTTCAGGAGAATAAATATTAATTCTTCTTTTAATGTTTGATAAAATTCCCCTGGGAAGCTGTCTGGCCCTGGGCTCTTGTTTGTTGGAGGATTTTTGATGACTGCTTCAATCTCCTTACTGGTTATGTATTTGTTCAGGTTTTTTGATTTTTTCCTAGTTCAGTTTTGGTAGTTTATAAATCTCTAGTAATGCGTCCATTTCTTCCAGATTGTCAAATTTGGCATATAGTTGCTCATAATATATTCTTATAATTGTTTGTGTTTCTTTGGTGTTGGTTGTGTGATCTCTCCTCTTTCATTCATGATTTTATTTATTTGGTTCCTTTCTCTTCTCTTTTTGATAAGTCTGGCCAGGGGTTTATCAATCGTATTAATTCTTTCAAAGAACCATCTCGTAGTTTCATTGATTTGTTCTACTGTTCTTTTGGTTTCTATTTCATTGATTTCTTTTTTTTCCCTTTTTAAAAAATTAATTTATTTATTTTCAGCATAACAGTATTCATTATTTTTTCACCACACCCAGTGCTCCATGCAATCTGTGCCCTCTATAATACCCACCACCTGGTACCCCAACGTCCCATCCCCCAGCCACTTCAAACCCCTCAGATTGTCTTTCAGAGTCTCTCATGATTCATTCTATGAATCATAGTCTCTCATGATTCACCTCTCCTTCCAATTTCCCCCAACTCCCTTCTCCTCTCTTACTCCCCATGTCCTCCATGCTATTTGTTATGCTCTTACAAATAAGTGAAACCATATGATAATTGACTATTTCATTGATTTCTGCTCTGAGCTTTCTTATTTCTCTTCTCCTGCTGGGTTTAGGCTTTCTTTGCTTTTCTTTCTCCAGCTCCTTTAGGTGTAGGCTTAGATTGTGTACTTGAGACCGTTCTTGTTTCTTGAGAAAGGCTTGTATCTCTACACACTTTCCTCTCAGACTGCCTTTGCTCTGTCCCAAAGATTTTGAACATTTGTGTTTTCATTTTCATTTGTTTCCATGAATTTTTTCAATTCTCCTTTAATTTCCTGGTTGACCCATTCATTCTTTAGTCAGATGCTCTTTAGCCTCCATGTATTTGAGTTCTTTCCAACTTCCCTTTTGTGATTGAGTTCTAGCTTCAGAGCATTGTGGTCTGAAAATATTCAGGGAATGATCCCAATATTTTGGTAATGGTTGAGACCTGATTTGTGATCCAAGATGTGATCTATTCTGGAGAATGTTCCATGTGCACTAGAGAAGAATGTGTATTCTGTTGCTTTGCAATGAAATGTTCTGAATAGATCTTTGATATATTCCATATCTTTGATATATTCCATATGGACATTACATATATGTCCATGTGGTCCAGTGTGTCATTTAAGGTATTTATTTTCTTGTCGATCTTTTGTTTGATGATCTGTCCGTTTCAGTGAGGGGGGTGTTAAAGTCTCCTACTATCATTGTATTATTATCGATGTTTTTTCTGATGTTGTTTATTAATTGGTTTATATAGTTGGCTGCTCCCATGTTAGGGGCATAGATATTTAAAATTGTTAGATCTTCTTGTTGGACAGACCCTTGACCCTTTAAATATGATATGGTGTCCTTCCTCATCTCTTATTATAATCTTTGGCTTAAAATCTAATTTATCTGATATAAGGATTGCTACCCCAGCTTTCTTTCAATGTCCATTAGCATGGTAAACTGTTTTCTAGCACCTCACTTTAAATCTGGAAGTGTCTTTGGGTCTAAAATTATTTTCTTACAGACGGCATATTGATGGTTTTTTTTTTAAATAATTTTTTTATTTTTTATAAACATATATTTTCATCCCCAGGGGTACAGGTCTGTGAATGGGTTTTGTTTTTTCTTATCCATTCTGATACTCTGTGTCTTTTGATTGGGGCATTTAGCCCATTAACATTCAGGGTAACTATTGATAGATATGAAATTAGTGCCATTGTATTGTCTGTAAGGTGACTGTTACTGTATGTTGTCTCTGTTCCTTTCTGGTCTACTACTTTTAGGGTCTCTCTTTGCTTAGAGAACCCCTTTCAATATTTCCTGTAGGGCTGGTTTGGTATTTATAAATTCTTTTAGTTTTTGTTTGTCCTTGAAGATATTTTTATTCTCTCCTTCTATTTTCAATGATAGCCTAGCTGGATATAATATTCTTGGCTGCATGCTTTTCTCATTTAGTGCTCTGAATATATCATGCCAGTTCTTACTGGCCTATCAGGTCTCTATGAATAAGTCTGCTGCCAATCTAATATTTCTACCATTGTATGTTACAGATTTCTTGTCCTGAGCTGCTTTCAGGATTTTCTCTTTGTCACTAAGACTTGTACATTTTACTATTAGATGACAGGAGATGGGGGTACCTGGGTGGCTCAGTGGGTTAAAGCCTCTGCCTTCAGCTCAGGTCATGATCTAGGGTCCTGGGATTGAGCCCCACATTGGGCTCTCTGCTCAGCGGGGAGCCTGCTTCCACCCCCGTCCCCCTGCCGCCTGCCTCTCTGCCTACTTGAGATCTTTATCTGATAAATATATAAAATATTAAAAAAAAAAGATGGCAGGGGATGGACCTATTTTTATTGATTTTGGGAGGGGTTCTCTGTGCCTCTTGGGGTTTTGATGCCTGTTCCCTGGGTGTTTTTTGGTCTCATAGAAGGAACTATCTCCCAAAATTTTAAAGAAAGAAAACCACATATGTATAAAAATAAGGTAAACATGATGAAGGGGTGGAATACGACTGAAAGATGAAAATATTTAAAAAATTCTAAAAAAGGAATTGATAAGATAAGTTGGTTGGAAAAAGGAAAAAAAAGAGGAGGGAATGTGCTCAGGCTGGAGACTAGAACAAAGCCTTGTGCTAGCTTATAGTATATTTTGATCTAATAGAAGAAATTGATTTAATAATACCTTTATAATTCCTTAATAATACCTTTATTCTTAGAAAGGTATTATTAAGATAAACTAGTTAAAAAACATTTAATAATACCTTTATAATACCTTAATAATACCTTTATTTTTAGAAAGGTATTATTAAGATAAACTAGTTAAAAAACATTAAAAGAGGAAAGAGCAAAAGTTTAAAAAATAAAAATAATTAACTTTGCAAGACTAAAGGGTCATGGGAAAAAAGCCATGAATTATATAAGTTGTTTTCCCCTAGCTCTGGAATTCCACTGTTAGCTTTGATTGGTGAGCTTGGTCTTGGCCAGATGTTCTTGCTGATCTTCTGTGAGAGGGCCCTGTTGCTGTGATTCTCAAATGTCTTTGCCGGAGGTGGAATTGCACGGCCCTTGCCAGGAGCTGGGCTAAGTTATCTGTTCAGATTCGCTCTCGGGAGCTTTTGTTCCCTGAACGCTTTCCACAAAGCTCTGGAGGACAGGAATGAAAATGGCGGCCTCCAAATCTCTGGCCTGGAGGAGCCCAAGAGCTCAGGGCCCAGTCCTGTGTGTGCCCTCGGAGAAAAGCAGTCAATCATGCCCATGTCCCTGGTCTCCGGCCGCACTCTGTGCTCACCCAGCCTGTGAGTGAGCATTTCTATCTCTGGCACACAGCCCCATCTGTAGTCTCCAAACTCAGCAGATTCCTGCTGCTCTGCTCTTCTGGCAGATGAAGGTGGGTGTCCCCAGATCTACCACTTGTGGGGTCCCTGCTCTAAGAACAGTGACCTGTGTCTTGGATCATGGTTTAAGGTAACCCTGATCTGAAAGCGCACTCCTGGGCTCTGTCTCTGCAGCCAGCTTCCCTGTTCTAATACCTGGCAGCTCTGCCATACTCAGACACCCCTGATCTTTCTGTGACCCTGTGGCACCTGAGACCACACAGTCCCTATGAGGGCTCCACCCCTGCTTAGCCTCTGGAGCAATGTCCCTCAGTGGAACTTCTAAAAAGTTCTGATTTTTTGTGCTCCACTGCTTGCTGGGAGCCAGCCCTTCCCCTGTGGTCTATCTTCCTGTCGCTTTGGATTCATTTCTCTCCTACCTTTTAGAAAGTAATCGATTTTCTGTTCCTAGAATTGCTGCTCTTTTCTCTTCTATCTCCTGTTGAGTTTGTAGGAGTTCAGAGTGGTTTGATACCCATATAGCTGAACTCCTGGGATCTGATGTCATTTTAGTCTGCCTTCCTCTGCCATCTTGCCCAGAATTTTCCTTACATTGAATTTTAATCCATCATTAAGAAATACTGTTTTTCACTTTGGGTTAATATGTAAGAGAACTTGTTGATCAGCTGGAATTCTCATACATTGCTAGGGGATTCTAAAATGATAGAACCACTTTGGAAAGAGTTTGTGTTTTATAAAGTTAAATAAGCATCTATGCTATGACCTAACAATTCTCTAAGGTAATTCCCCAAGAGATGTGAAATACATATGTAGAAAAAGATTTTTATAAGAATATTTATTTCTGCTTTATTCTTTTTTTTCTTAAAAATTTTTTTCTTAAGTCAAGGCAATTTGGTGATGACTGGCTATGTGTTGTGTTTGGGTCTTAAATCTACCCTTTCTGGCAGCACAAGAACTAGGATGCTGGACCTTGGATGAGGGCCAAGTTGGGAGCTGGTGGGAGAGGAGAGCTTTAGAGCTTGGGTGCCAGAGAAGATCTAATATGCTTAACATTAGGTTACCCATATTATTCTTGTATAGCTGGGGCTGTCCTGGAAATGGCACACCAGAAGGTGATTTAAAATATTTAGTGAGCTCTTCCTTATCTTGCTGAATGTTCCTTTGCCCTTGTCCATATATTTATCACATCACTTATTACTAGGAGGTGTGATGGTAGGCTGGACTTCTAAGAGAATATGCAGCTATGCTCTAATCCTGGTAGTAAGCATAAAATTTTTATTGAAATATGTGGTAAGTTTGAAACTGTTTTATAAACAGGAGGATAAGAGCTTTTGGCTTTCTGTGCTTTGGACAGTACTCATGTAATTGGATTCCTGTATGAGAGAGAGAAAAAAGGTCAGGCAAATCCTTTGGTAGGAAGAATGATGTGAGCAAAGGTGAAATCTGGGTAAATCTATCTGATTCTTAATAGCCCCAAAGTAGAAACAACCTAAATGTCCACTATCAGTTAAATTCTCAACAATAAAAAGGAATAAATTATTGATACACATAGGAACATCCATGGATCTCATAAAAACTGGGCTGAGTGGAAAAAAGTCAGATACAAAATAGTACATACTAAGTTAATTATTTAAATGAAGCTCTGGAGCAGTCACACATTAGCTATGGTGATGGAAAATCAGGTCCCGGGTCACCTGAGTTGGGGTATTAGCTGGAAAGGGGCATGAAGGAACTTTGGAGAGATGGAAATGTTCTGTATGCTGATGGGGAGTTATTTATGTAGGGATATACATTAGTAAAAACATAGCAAGTGTATATTTAAAATCTGTGTATTGGATTATATATGAATGACACCTTAGTAAGGTTGATAAAAATAGAAAATGCATCCAGAATATTTGAGACAATCATTCCAAAAAAGCTGAGGATAAGTTAATGAATAAAACTAACAAGGGCTCTATCTTCATGAAACTTATGTTCTAGAGGATGATGACCGGCAATAAAAGAATAAACCAGGGCGCCTGGGTGGCTCAGTGGGTTAAGCCGCTGCCTTCGGCTCAGGTCATGATCTCAGGGTCCTGTGATCGAGTCCCGCATCGGGCTCTCTGCTCAGCGGGGAGCCTGCTTCCTCCTCTCTCTGCCTGCCTCTCTGCCTGCTTGTGATCTCTCTCTGTCAAATAAATAAATAAAATCTTTAAAAAAAAAAAAAAGAATAAACCATAAATGTATAAGATGCCAGGACATACTGCCTGGAGTTAGGCTTTGACAGTCTCACTCACTATGCTCCTGCAGATGGATAGTTTTCTACACCTGCATCTGACAGTGTTCTCTGACTCCAAATGCCAGAAAGTTTAAGACTGAGGAGCTATGGTCAGTATGGACAGGGGTAGGTCGTGTGTGTGTGTGTGTGTGTGTGTGTGTGTGTGTGTCAGTTTCCTTACCCCTCTCACGTGCACTCCATGTAATTTCTTATGAGCAGCGAGACCCAGTTGCTCACAAAGGTAACTGATCCATTGACATATTCTTTGGTGGTCCTTCTTTCTTCTCTCTCTCTGATTTCCTCATTTCCTTGCCATGCCTCTGAGATCACCTCTGAAATATACTATTTGCACCCAAATACTTTTCTCAAGTATTTTAACAAACCTAAAACCAGGACTTTGCTAAAACCCTGTTTAAGGCTGTTTAAGGTTTTCTAAAACCCTGAGTAGGAGGAGTAGAGAATTCTGAGGATGGCAGAGTAGAGGAAGGGGTATTTTGACATAAGATGGTCATAAAAGGCTTATCTGAGAAGATGACACTTGAGTTGGGGGGAAGGTCTAGGGTGAGCACACATTTAGATACTGTCAGGATTTGGGTGATCTTTTAAGCCATGGGACTAGAAAGAATCACCCCAGAGAGTGAGTGTGTGCTTGTGGGCTGAGCTCTCAGTACCCCCGTGTTTACCAATTGGGAATTTAAAGAGGACATAGAAGAGGTTAATAGAAAAATAGTGGTAGTATACCATGCACATTTGCTGAGGGGAATGATAGAGCAGGGAGGGAAAAAAAGGATGAAGGAGAAATGGGGGACAGCAGCTAATAGTATGTCCCAGGGTAGGCAAGAGACAATGAAACCTAATTGTCCTAATGGAGAGGTTAACCTAGATTGGGGCAGGGACCTCAGCAACATTAGTAACAGGAGGGAGGAATTACATTTGGTTATAGATGTCATGCATTAGTAGATGTAGTAGTGGAAGTCTGGAAGTTCTTTTCCAATTAATTGTTTCTCAACAGGATAGGTGTCAAGCCATCAGCTGAAATTAAAGAGGAAAGGAACTTTGAATATTTGAGGAGAAATGAGAAGCTGTGTCATGGACATCTAAGAGAGTGGTAGAGGGAACTGATGAGGTGAACCTGTGAGATTTTGGCAGCACTAAAACCTACTTGAAACCAGTGGTCATGAATCTGACTTGAAACCAGTCAATGTGATTTTTTGTTTTCTTCACCAGTGGGTACAGAGGCATAGATTAGGCAGAGAACTTGGTTTAATAAAGATTAGGGTTTTGCTGAGGAAGTAAAATGCAGGAAAAAGAAGCAAAGCCACTGAGCTGTATGCAAGGGTTTTAATAATGGAATAGACACAAGGCTTGGATGCAATGGAAAGGTAGAAGTGTCACTGGATTGTATGACCTTTTGGGGTTGCAGAATTGTTGAACTTGGATAACCAGAGGGAATATATTAGAAAACAACTGGGTTCAGAAAGTACAATGCTTTGGGGCACCTGGATGGCTCAGTCTGTTGAGTGTCTGGCTTGGTTTTGGATCAGGTCATGATCTCATGTGTTGTGAGATCGAGTCCTGTATTGGGCTGCATGCTAGCAGGGAGTCTGTTTGAAGAGTCTCTCCCTCTGCCCCTCCCCCCACTCATACACACACACACACTCTCTCTCTCTCTCTCTCAGTCTCTCTAAAATAAATAAATAAAACAAACAAAGAAAAGAAAGTGTGATGACTTCAAGTTGAAATATTGGAAGGCTTGGGTTACTGGGAATGACACAAGCTAGGGTATGACCATGGGAGTGATCACATAAGTTTGGCTGATGATAAGAGAAAAAGGGTTCAGGGAATTGAGAGCCAGGTTATTGAAAGAGCGCTTACATGGGATATTAACATCAAAGACAGTAGCAATGAGTAAGGAGTTAAACCTTTAAAGAACAAGGGGTTTGGCCAAGAGGTGACAGATGATTGTAACAAGAAGGTGAACATATAAACTACCTGGATATCTTTGCTGCTTCTTGAACATACCAGGCACATTCTTGCTTTCAGGTCTTTGTTCTTTTCAGTCCCTCTGCCTGGAATGTTCTTTTTTGATATTAGCATTATTTCCTTCTTTACCTCCTTTAGGTCTTTGCTCATATTTCATTTTCTCAGTAAGATCATTTCTGGTCATTCTATAAAGATCAACCTTCCAACACACCCTAACAAGTTATTTTTCTACTTCTGATATTAACATACTATATATTTCACTTACTTCATTATGTATGTTTCCCCTTTACTAGACTCCGGAGAGCAGAACTATTTTACTCTAATTTACTGCCAGATCCCTAATGCCGAAGACAGAGTCTGATCCATGGTACCTGCTCAAGAAATATTTGCTGATGGTCTGATGACGTGAGCTTCAGAGTTTGGGGCCTATAGAGAGGATAGAGGGACTAAGGTCTGGAAACAGCAGTGATGAGCAAGAAAAATGCCCACCTCACCTCCAGGCTGAGAGATTCTTTGGTGTAGAAGAAATAGAAGTGTCTTGAGTACAAACCACGTAAAAGGATTCCAGGAAGCATCGTTCAATGATTTTCACTGGACCAGATTTCAGGTCAAAGGTTGAAAGGAATGCTCCAAGCAGAGCTAGAATTTAGTTGATTTTGTTGTGAATTACAGAAGGCCCAGGGGGAAAAATTTCAAGAGACAGAGACGGGTGGCAGCTTGTGGGCTACAGACTTGTACAGAAATAAAAGGGCATCAGTGTGAATGAGGTAAACCAGGTAGAGCTCTTCCTGACGGTCTTTTAGGAGATGGTGGTGGCAAGACCTAGAGGTTTGGGTTTAGAAGATATCAGGGTTACCAGGATCACACAGGTTTCCAGAACTCTCTGTAGGTGTAAATACCATTGGAAGAAAGACACACAGAGGCCAGGTATCCTCAACATCTAGCACATGTTATTGATGTGTAATAAATATTTGTTGGCTGAAGTAATGGATGGAAAAATTAGTGCTGAAATTAAATAGTTAATTCGGAAGAGGGGAAAACATAGAGTAGTCCTAACGAGTCACTAATGAAAGAGTATGCTATGTAAATTCACAGAGGAAATGACAAAGAAATAAATGTAAGACACAACCTTTGCCCTTGAACACTTCAGAGTTAAACATAGATTACATTCACTGTTATAGAACTCTGCATTGTTTTAATGATGTACAAAAAAAAAGCAACATAAATAAATGCTCTTCTAGTTTTAACAGGAAAGACAGCACATTTGAGTAGTTGAGTCAGAAATGTAACCTACTTTGCATACAGAGGCCCAGGAGACAACTGGTTTGTGGATGATGATGATCAAAGATGACCTTCATATTGTTCTTGTCTGAGCCAATTAATTATACAGAATCCTGGGAGATTTATTTCCTCCCCATGGTTCATTTTATTCTTTCTTAAAAACAGGGCTTAGAATTCCTGAGTTATTAGATGAGAAGCACTAAAAGATTGCCAAAACCAATTTTGGTTGGCTTTTAGAATGAATTAGAGTTTGCTTCACAGAGAAAGGGCAAGAGCAAAGGAGCAGGAAGCCTGGCTCCTGTTACACCTGGGAGCTAGTGTGGGCTCAGGGACACCTGGGCAGCGGAAGGAGCATCCTAAATGTCCCGTGGGTGGTAAAGACCAGGCTTCTAGCCCCTGGGGAATCAATTTACTTGGTTATATCACTGGTTGAAGGTATGAGGAAGTCAATTGTAAATGTGTTTCCAAGCTGCTAAATTTTTAAATATCAATTTTAAAGACTCAGAAGGGGAAAAAAAGCAAAGCCCCTTGAAGAATTCCAACCTGGAGAATAATTTGCCTACCATTTCAAAGTTACCTTAACCATTTTGGTAGCATGTTCAGGGTAAATAGGTCACTCACCTCTCCTTGAGGCTCATTACTATTATAAAGTTTGTGTGTACTACCATGACCAGTCTGGAGGCAACTTCCACGAAGGCAGGTGTTGTTGAAAACCCAGTCTTAACCCATGCCTTTAGGGTACTAGTTCTCAAAGTGTGTTCCAGGGACTATTTAGAAAGGGAAGTGCCAAGACCCAAACATGGAACCATGAGGTCAAACCATGTTCATAATTATATTAAGTCCTTCCCTTTCTTCACTCTTCCTCTCTTTAAGAGTAAATAGCAGTAGAGTTGTCCAGAGACTACATGTCCCATTAAAGATACATTATTTACATTCACGTGTAAGGAATTCATTATTCTCATTTAAAAAATAAACTAATAAATACTAAAATTCTCCCCTTTAATTTCAAATGTTGTAAATACTGATAGATAACATAGCCATCATACACAAAAGCACTTTGGAGGCTTTCAATAATTTTTGAAAGTATAAAAGTATTTTTTAAAAGTATATAAAATGTCCTGGGGTCAAAAACATTGAGAACTATGGCTTTATGGTTATCTGGAATTCATTGACAATGATGGGACACAGCTTTTCCCTATGAAAAAATATACCTAAAGACTCTTGTCTCCCCCAGCTGGCTAAATAACAAAATCTGAGGCCAAAAGCCAGCTCTAGGGATCAGAAGGCACACGACTTTGCCTGTGCTGCTTTTCCTGGTCCACCTGGGCTTTGGGCCATTGGTATACCTGAGCCACCAAAGGACCTACCTGAAGATGCCTTGGTCCACCCCACCTGAGCTCCCACAAGATGGGCCTTTCTCTGTTGCTTACAGAAAACGAGTCCTGGCCAGATGCTTTCAAGCAATAGAGACTTTACCAATCATGGATAAAGAGAGAAGAGAACCAGATTTGGGGATAGACCTAATTAGGGAGTCCTAGACTCCTGTGGCCCTACTGTGTCTAGTTCTGCCGACTGTCTTTCTGCCTTAGACATTGTGAGGCTTTTTGGAGCCTAATCCATCTCTAGGGCATATGCTTTGTAGATAGGTTAAGGCAGGTATTTTTGAATCAACAACATTCAGTCCTCATACATATTTGGTCTTTTTGCTGAGCTAGAATATCTTCCAAATGCCTCTTTCATTGGGGCCCAAATCTTTGGGTCTACTGCCTCTACACAGCGTGAGCTACTCACCCATCATGGACTCATTAGAAAGTTTTTTGCTGTTTAGTTTGACTTGCGATTGGTGAAATAAGCCTTTTTTTTTTTTTCCCTTGGTGGTGGTGGTGGTAGAGTTCAGAAAGATCATTTCTTTTAAACTGTGATTTTTTTTCTCCCAACATTTAATTATAATTTTTTTCAAATATACAGTAAAACTGAAAAAAGTTTATAGTGAACCTCCATTTTTCTAGAGCCTAGATTGTACCACTATCCTATTTGATTTATTGTTAATCTATCTATCTACCTATCCCTCTATCCAGTTTTTCAATGTAATTTTTAATTTAAACTTTAACAAACAACTCTACAAAAATGAATTGAATTTTTGGTGAAGAGAATTTCCATGTGGGAAATCAAATCTAACCTAGTAAATTTTTATCTGAATCACCCAAACCTTCAGAACCAAAATGTTGTCATCAAAGCACATTGTTTGGGAATGTGGTTCAAGGATAGTACCTTTTGGCAAGAGTACTCTCTTTTCCTTTTCTTGGTTCATAGTGAGGATCTGCACCTTTACTGTTTTTTATTTCTGGAAACTTCTCAGATGTGTTAAGCAATGTGTTAAGATGTGTTAACCAATATCAAGAAGTTATTAGGAGCAGCTGAATAAAATTTAGGCAAGAGGTGATCCGTTGGATTTTCCTAAAGAAAATAATGGGTCCTTTCAAACCTTTAAAAAAGACAAGAATATGAACTTTGGTTCTGCAGTAGGAATCAAGTTTATAGGAGAAAAAAAGTTTTCTGTTCTTCTCCCTTTAAGATTTGGGAAAATCTAAAGTTGCAGGGAATAACTGGAGCCTCTTCAACCCATTAAAGTTTATCTTCTCTTAATATTCCAGTTCCCTCAGGACTCTGGTTACAGTAATTGTTTTTTTGAAATATCTCCCAGTGTTTAAGTTTTGCTATCTCTCCCTGGTAAGCTATTGTGTACACAAATAGCCCGTGATTTTTCTATAATTAAAAAAAGTTAAGAGGTTGGAGGCTATTTTATGACATCTGTTTCAAATTTATTTTTCTTTATTTTGCAATTATGCTTGGAGTTTTCTTATCTGTCTTTTGAAGAAATAGTAACTGTGCTTGGTATTAACGAGGCTGGTTAAAAGACTTTATATACAAAAATTAATTTCCCTTGAACTGTCTTTTATAGGCTGTAAATTTCAGTTTTTATGGTTTCCCCATATAGTTTTCCTCTACACTTTTGTTAACGGCTTTGTCTTCTTCTAAACCTTAAAAAAGTGATGTAAAAGCCAAAAGAGATAGTAGCCAGGACAGACCATCAAGTCCTACCACGGCCTGTTGGAATGGGAGCTCCTTCCACACCTTGGATCTCACTTTTGGGCTTTGCAGTATTACATTTCCAGCTGGGCCATGACAATTTGACGGACTCACACCATTTTCTTCATTTCATTGACATAATTTCAGGTGCTGGTGGTCATTGGATCCCTTAATGTATTGTATTTTTATATTCATTTTTTGCATGAGACAAGCCGAAGTTCATTTTTTACTATTCCATTCCCTAGAAAAGTAGTTTAAATGGAAATAAGAACTATTCATCCTTCAATAATTGTGACTAGGAAGTCATATCAGCAAGAAAGTACTTCCCCACCTAAAGTACTGATTCAAGATTCCATTCACGTTAAGCTGAGCTTACTGGATAGAAGAGGTGATTTCAATCTCTTTCCCTTGTTTGGAAACCTCATATTTCTAAATAACCTAGATCTGGCAAACAGTTAAACAGGAAAGTCACAGGATGTTCGTTTAGGTGGCCTTGTTGTTAAAATTAACCTATAAAGCCAAAGAAAATAAATTGCCAAAAGATATGAAAATTACAGTGGCAATTTAACTATATAATAAATATAAAATATATATTCAGTTAACGTGTCTTAAAAATAAGAGAGCACTTTACCAATGCCTCCGTTTTAAAAAAAAAAAAAACAGCATGGATCTGGCCTTCTGATTCTCTTTTTTTTTTTTTAAAAGATTTTATTTATTTATTTGGCAGAGAGAGATCACAAGTAGACGAAGAGGCAGGCAGAGAGAGAGAGATAGAGGGAAGCAGGCTCCCTGCTGAGCAGAGAGCCCGATGCGGGACTCGATCCCAGGACCCCGAGATCATCACCTGAGCGGAAGGCAGCGGCTTAACCCACCGAGCCACCCAGGCGCCCCTGGCCTTCTGATTCTTTCCTCAGAACTGATATATGACCCCTGTTGTTAAGGGAAGTGATTACTATCAGACCACAGGATATGAGAATTCTCTGTCCAGCTTACTTGGAAGTACGCAACCTCTTTTGGTAATTTAATAATTTCTATCTGCCACATTATTGGTCATCTACAGAGCAGGATGTTTTGTAGTATTTGCTGAAAAACAAATGCTATTCCTTCTTAAGGGAGCAACATAATAGAGAGACACATTGGACTTTGAGTGAGGACACCAGAAGAACATTTCATTCCGGTGCAGTGTGTCATGGCTGTGCTGGCTCTCCATTGGATGATTCTGGCCTTGGCCAAGCTTCAGTTGAAGTAGGTAGAGCACGGGGCTGTTGGCTCTCGGGTCTGTCGAGGTAGTACAGGTAAGGAGAAGTAGATGTTACCTAACTCCTGTAGTCTTCAGTGGCTTCATACATAAAATAAAAGGGATGGGGCTAGATAATCCCTCAAGTTCTTAAAGTCTTCCATTTATTTTTGTCTTTTCAAAATGTCTCAGTTTATATATACCACTCAATCTGGGTTTATTATTAACACATTTAAGAGAGAGACCATCTTATCTCTTGAGCTCAACTATTGTCCCTTTGAAAACACAAAAAAGCACCAGTCTATGTTTCCTTTAGCTAGACCTGGTGAATATTAGAGTGGACATGTTTCCACAAGTGTTTCTAGAGGCCGTGTGTCTATGACCTCTGAGGTCAGCAGCTGTTGTTTTTCTGTGGTATTTCTAAAGTTGATTTGATTGTGTGGTTAATGGAATATAAAGAGAAGTTTCTCCTTACCCAGTTAATCTACAAATTGGACTAAAAAGATAGCTAAAAACTTTTAAGAATATAGATTTCAGCTCCTGGTAGAGATAGCAGTAGAAGGTACGGAGGCTGAAAAAGGAAGGTTTTTAATAAGTTTTCAACTTTTATTTTATGTCTGGATCAAATGTCCAGCTTAAAAATCTGAGGTAATGGGTCCTCCTTTCAAGTATACTCTTTGCCCACGTGAATCCCCATCTGACAATTTATCCCTGTTGATTCCAGAAGCTGTACTGCTGGTCTATTTGAACCTGAGCTTGAGTGTCTTGATTATAATTGATTTATTGATGAAATCAAAAGTGTTAGCTTTTGCAGGAAAGGGATTTATTGTATGCATGTGGAGAAATGTTTCATTCTGGTGTGGCATGCGTTTCCAGCTGGGCCGTGGCAATTTGTGACATTATGACAATTCTTGTCATAATGGCTTCACACATCTTAGCCCTGAAAGTAGAGAGTGAGGCTGTTGAAGATGAGGTTTATTGAGTTTATCCTAAAGGGTTAGCATAGAGGCTCCCCTCACGTGAACAGCTGAAGAGGTAGTAGAGTGTGGGGCTTCTAAAGAGCACTAATGATGGCTGCAGTAGGGAGACATATTATATAAGGGGAAGGGAGCCTATGTTATAGAGATTTAAAAAAACCCTCTTAATCAAGTGCTTTATGTGTTATTTTCCAGAATTTTTAATGCACAAAACTAAGAAAAATAAGCCATCATTCCCTACCATTTCAGAAAAGCACATGACTGAGAAGAAATGTTATATCTGATGGACAAGATGGCAGCTTTTCTGCTGTTCCTGCTGGGCATGTCATCTTCTCTGTTGTTTGAGGGGGTGCTTTTGTGCTGGTGAGTGCCATCCTTTCTTATTTTGGCACTTGATGAAAGAGATAACCTGGCACAAGTTCCTTGGAAACGACATTAACTGTGGATTTGTAGCATGTGTCAATAAAAGTATCTTCATTTTCAAACACTGTCCTAAAATCACTTTCTTGAATTTCAAAGTTGAAATCTTTCCAGACTACATACTTTAGCTGAGTAAGCAGAGTGAAGAAATAGGCATCCAGCCAAATGTGCTGTTATGGATAATGAGCGGAAAGTGTTCTGTTGCTGGGGCAAGGAGGCACGCATTCCGCTCCTAGAATTGCCCTTAGTGATTTGAGTGTGTGTGGTTGTGTGGGTGGAGGGAAAAGGGTGAAGAGATGTGAGAGGATAGTCAGGGAAGAGGAAAAGAGAAGCATCATGAATACAAATTCAACCTCATCTTGTGGGAAGAGCTTGTCCATGATGGACACCATGTATGGACCTTTCTGAGCAGCCAGTAACATTTTTTAAAAATGTCCTAGCAGTGACTCAAATGTATTTTTCTCTATTTGAACAAAGATATCAAAGAAACTCAGTGGAGGGGCTAAGAGAGAGACGATTTCTGAGGAAAATAAACAGGTAAGAAGGCAGTTTAATGAGCTTCTTAGCATGAGGCAAGGAAGGTAAGTGGTTAAGTGAGAGAAAAGAGTTCAGTCAGCTAGTATGCCTCATTTGAAAAAAGTTTCCAGTTCTCAAAAATCTCACTTTGGAAGGTGAAGTAAAGGGCATCTGAACGCTGTTCAATTCAGCACTGAGGTTTCAATAAGGACTAGGAACCTGTCATTTTAATCTGTATGGTGTTCTCTGTTCTTTTCTATAATTATATTGTTCTTCAAAGAGGAAGCCAAGTAAGCTGGGGAGATTTCTCTGAGAAAGAAAACCTGAACAGTCTCCACAGGGATGAATCACTTACAATGAAAGAACCCTTGATCATGACTTTCAGATCATTTCAGTCCATCACAGAATATTCTCTTAAGAGGGGACGTGAGGTATTGAAGTGGTTCCCTTGAGGAAGTATGACTTCCTTCCCAAGAGGTGACTTGTGTGTATATGCCGGAGGAGGGGGAGTTGAGAGCTGAGGTGGGAAGTAAAAGGGAGCAGAGTTCAAAGGTGGGGAGTAGTCTCCCCAGGGGGCCTTCTCTAGGATCTCAGATCGGGGAATCCTTGAGGATCAAGCAAGTAACTTCTGACAGTGAATGTGCATTCTTAATGCTGCCCTGGGGAAGGGAGCGAGGAGAGGAAAGTCAAGGATGAGGCAGGGTTCTGGATCCCATTCATAACCACTGTAATTCCACCTGACTCTGCTTAACATTGACCCTCTCTATGGTTCCGCACACCAAAGGGTTGAGAAGCATGGTAGATGCCATGGCGTACTGTCCAATTTTAAGGGTCTCAGCTGCCATGGGTATTGGTTGATGACCACTCACAGCTAAGTCCCGCTAGTGCCCATTTCTAATGACAAAGACCCAGCCCCAGCCTCGATTCAGAAGAGCAGGGAAGGGCCAGCCCAGCAGCCGAGAGCTCCCTGGGAGCCCGGCTGTGGTTTGTGTCACAGCTGTTCACAGCTGACCTTCTTCCTCTGCCTGGTGCTGCTGCCCTCACTCCCTTGTAGGTGTTACTCCTGAGACTGCCTCACGGCATGCCAGCTGTGCACACATCTCCAGCTTTGAAAGTTTGTTTCCCAGGAAACCTAGCTAAAGAAAAACAGCTAAAAGGCATGCGAAAATGACCAGACACAATGATTGCTGCAGCTCTTGGACACTGTGTATGTTTGCTCATCCAGTAAATATTTCATAAGAACCTACTATGTGTCAACAGTCACATCATTGGATAACTCTGTGCCTGGAGACATCAGAGGACTTTAGGATCTTCAGGGTGGACTGATTAAACTTGAGTTATTTCTTGAACTCTTTGGAATCATCAGCCATGTATAACCTTAAAATATTGTTTGCCCATTTGTGGCCTGAAGATTAAATCTGCTTATTAGTGTTTTTCTTTTTTAATGATCTATGAAGTGGTTTTAATATTTTGATTTAGTTACAAATTTTAAAAATTAGGTGATTTTGCATAAAGTCTAAATTCAGGCTGTTTTTGAAAACAGAACATCTGGCAACACCCGGCCTGCATTCCTGGAAGATAACAATCAGCTGGAGTTAATTAATTGTTGTTTTTAAAACGAGTACCCATTCTAGTTTGCCATAGTTCCCACTTGCCGTGTTTTACTGTAGGTGGCTCACATTGCTTATACTTCCTTCTAGGGCTCTGGAGGTATTCAAATTTGTGAAATTCTAGGTCCATAAGAGTTTCTCTCAATCTCTGGATTGTTCTTAATGATCCTGGGGTAGGAAAGATTTAGGTTTATCCCCTAAGCCTGGCCTACCCATGTGAGATGGTCTCAAAAGTATTTCGTATTCTTCGTTTGATGTAGAGCACAGCACAGAAAAAAATGATCTTACTCTTCTAGTTTCTTCATTTTTGAATAGTACTTTTAAGAAATAGTCATTCAGTGTTCACAGCACAGTACGCACAAGGGCCATTACAGAATTTGTGAGGTGGTTCTATTCTCCCGGCTGCACACTTTTCCTGCAGGAGCTCAGGAACCATGCCGAGAGCGGTATGGGGTTTCCGCAAGTGGCAAAAGTAGGACTGGAGCCCATTTCCTCCCACTCAGGCAAGTGCTGTGGCTCCAGGCTGTCCTGACTCTGGCACTTTATCTCAACACAAATGAAGACGCAGCAGGACCTGAGCCTTAGAAAAAGCTTTGCTGAGAGAGACAGATTTATTCTGGCAAAGTTCAGGACATTGACCATTAGCAGCAGTCTTTGGCACTGAGTGCAAGTCGAGACCCAGCTCATGGACAGAATAGAAAAAATATACACTGTCAGGCAAACCAGGCATGGGCAAGGGATTCGAGGTGCTGAGGTCAGATGAGGTGGCCCCCTCCAGCTCCCATGTCACCAGAGACAGAGGTGAACACTCTATCCCCTCCTGCCAAGGCTCACCTCTTAGCACTCAATGTAAATGACACAGAAGTGGGGCCCCTGTGTGGCTTAGTCAGTTGAGTGCCTTACTCTTAACTTTGGCTCAGGTCATGACTTCAGAGTCATGAGATTGAGTTCCTCATGGCCTGTTCAGTGAAGAGTCTGCTTGAGATTCTCTCTCTCTCTCTTCCTCTCCGTCTGCCCCTTAGGTGGTGGCCATTTTCCTTCCCACAGCCCTCATCGCCCAGGGGCTGGAAATGGGACAGTTTTAACTCCTTGCTTCATTTGCCACTTCTTTCTTCTTAAAACCCCTCAACACAGTTCTGGATCTCATCTGCACCTATCTGTAATCATGTGGAGGCAGGGGCGGGGCCACCTCATTCCATGCAGCTGCCATGTCAGCAGACTGTCCAACCTACTGCCCCTTCTAATGTGAGTCACCCACCAATCCTCAAGCCACTTTCCACATTCTTTGAGGATTTCAGCTCCTGGCTCACAGCCACTCTCTCCAACTGTGGTCTTATCATAATTGTAGTGATTCTAATAAGCACAAAGATGAATTCTTCAATATCTTGACCTTTGAACTTTTTTTGTCTCCTCTCTTTTAATGATACTGTTCTTAGCCACATATACCTTAGAAATGGCCATTACCTTAGAACTGAAACCCCTCTGTAACCTCTGTAATTTAAGCATCTTATTCTCTACCCTCTCCCTCTGGCTTTCCAGCATATTATCTCTAGTATCTTGATTATAATAATTCCTTGTCCCCACAAGACATCCATTGATTCTACCATCTCTTAGCTGTCCTTCATCACCTTCATAGTCATCCTACATGCTTTTTTTTTTTAATCAAAGATTTTATGTATTTATTTGACACAGACAGAGAGAGATCACAAGTAAGCAGACATAGAAAGACAGGCATAGAGAAAGGGGGAAACAGGCTCCCTCCTGAATAGAGAGCCTGATGCTGGGCTCGATCCCAGGGCCCTAAGATCATGACCTGAGCTGACGGCAGAGGCTTATCCCACTGAGCCAGCCAGGTGCCCCATCATCATACTTGCTTTTTAATCCAGCTTAAGTTTCACAGTTTATCATTATGACCACTCCCTTACATGAACCCTCCACTCCCTCACTTCTCTCTCCCTGCATTGTACTTTCCAGGAAAAGCCCCATGGTTTTATTTATGCTCTTAGCCTGTTCTGCTCCTGCATCCACAATGGTTCAGTTGGACATGGTTGCAGAAAAACATAACTGCACAGTCGTATCACATCTTAAACTCATAACAATGACCTTTAAATGATTCCTGAGTGCTACCTGAAAATCCTAGTCCATTTCCTCAGTCTATTCAATCTCCATTCTTCTTGACAAGTATTTTATATCTTTTTGGATCTTCAAGCCTCTAATACCTCCTCTATTGTTAGTCTTAGCTGGTGACACTGCTTCCTATTTCACTCAGAACATAGAAGCATTCAGAAGGTAATTTCCATAAGCTTTTACCACCACATTTACTTACCTCCCTGCACCTGGGTCTCATACTCAGACTTCTTCCTGGAACATGGAGGACTTTCCCTGGCTCCTATCAAAGGTCAACCCCTTACTCTCACTCATTCCAGGACATTTTTCATGCAATACTTCCCCTCTCTCCTCCATCATCAACTTTTCTCTTGCCACACTTCCATGTTACTATTTTTCTTATCTTAAAGAATAATTTCTTCACTCTATATCTTCTTCCACCTGCTGCCTATTTTTCTCCACTACAATACATCTGGGACTTGTCTAATTTTATGTGTCAACTTGGCTGGGCCTATATTTGATCAAAAATTATTCTAGATGTTTCTGTGAAGTTTTTTTTTTTTTTAAGATGAAATGAATATTTAACTCAGTAGACTTTGAGTAAAGCAGATTAGCCTCCATAATGTGAGTGGGCCTCATTTAATCAGCGAAGGACTTAATAGAAAAAGACAGGAAGGAGGGGGAATTCTGCTAACAGATCACCTTCAGATTTAGGATGACATCAACACTTCCCTACATCTTTAGCCTACTGGCCTGCCCTGAGAACTTTGGATTTGCCAGCCTTCCCAGTCACATGAACCAATTCTTTAAGTTAAGACTCTCTCTGTCTCTGTCTCTGTCTCTCTTTCACACACCACACCACACATGCACACACACACATCCTATTTGTTCTGTTTCTCTGGAGAATCCCAACTAATACATTATCCATATTCATTGTTTCTTCATTTTCTCATCCTAGTTTTCCTTATTCCTACCCCAATTGCCTTTGGTCCTAATTACTGCACTGACAAAAGTTTCCAATGATCTTCGTATAGCTTAACCTGAAAGTCAATTCCTTGTTCTTATTTCTTTTACTCTATTAATAACATATACTAACCTGTATACTAACCATATCCATCTTAATTATTTTTCTTACTTAGCCTCTTGATTTCTTTTTTACTGTACTGGTTGCCCCTTCTGGTTTCCCTTTGCTGTTCTTCTCCTTGTCCTTCTAAGCTCAGGTTCCCCAAGTCTTAGTCCATAGACCTTGACTCTTCTCTACGTCACTTCCTAGGTGATTTCTTCCCATTCTCCTCTGGAAGACTCCCAAGTTTATATATCCAGGCTGGATGTCCCCCTGTCTACCTAAGGCCTCTATGTAGAAGTCTGACAAAGATCTTCAGATGAACATATATAAGACCAAGTTCCTGATATTCCTCCTTACACCCAGGTTGTTCCTCCTGATACCTTCGCACCATCCTTTTAGTTGCTCTGGTTACAAATTTTGATTTATCCTTGACTCATTCCCTTTCTCTCACATCTTGCATTCGATTTACAGATCAGATAAATGTATGATAGAACTTTACTGTTAAAATATATATAGAATCCCACAGTGCCTCACCCCTCTGCTGTCACCACCCTGGTGCACTCTTCTAGCATCTTCGGATTATTTCAGTAGCCTCTGTACTATTCTTTCAGCTTCCATCCTTGTGCCCCTACAATTCTATTTTCAACAGAGTTTATGGAGTGAGCTTCTAGACTACCTACCTTAAATTATGACACCACTCTGGGGAGACTCTCCAATGGTTTCCCAATTCACATGGAACAAAAGCCAAAATCCTTACCATGTCCTGGAAAAGCCCTGTGTGACCCAACAGTCTTACTTCTCAAATCACTTCTTGCCTCTTCCCAGTCATTCTCTTCTTCAGATACACCAGGCACTCCACCTGTGTGGTTCCTTTATATGTGCTGATCTGTCTGCCTGTAATGCCCATTCCAAGATGCCAACGTGGTTTGCTCCTTCACCCTTTTCACATCTCTGATGGAATGTTCTTTCAGCCTTCCCTTACTGAACTTACTTCTCTACCAACCTCTCTCCCTTTACACCTACCTATTCCTGCCACTTGATGCATGATACATTTTGTTTGCTTATCCGCTTGCTTATTTTGTTGCAGGTGTTCCCCCCACTCAAATGAGAGCTCCATGAGGTTTGTCTTTACCATAACTCTCAAACCTAAACAATGCCTGGCATATAGTAAGTACTCAATAAATACTTGTTGAATAACAAATGAAGGTAATTTCTAGGGCATATTTTTTTTTAAAGATTTTATTTATTTATTTGACAGAGAGAGATCACATGCAGGCAGAGAGGCAGGCAGAGAGAGAGAGAAGGAAGCAGGCCCCCGGCTGAGCAGAGAGCCCGATGTGGGGCTCGATCCCAGGACCCTGCGATCATGACCTGAGCTGAAGGCAGCGGCTTAACCCACTGAGCCACCCAGGCGCCCCTCTAGGGCACATTTTTAAACAGTTGCTAATTATCTGCAAATGATCTGACCATTAGCACTGCTATGGAGTTATATACACAACATATATTTGAAAGTGTATTCATCTTAAAGTATCTTTCCAAAGTCAAAGTCAGCTTATTTTTAGTGATCAGAACCTTCCAGAACATACCAATCACCTTGTCTTTCTGTCAACAACAGCCCATTCTTAATTAACCTCAGCAAATTTCTTTTTTAAAAATTATCTTCAAGCACTTCTGAATTGGTGCCTTTAAAATTTTGATCCTTAGTCATGTTAGGTCTGAAATACACAGTCCTTATCTTTGGACAACAAAACAGATGATAAGCTTTGAGACCCTTTATCTAGGTCATTTGATAAATCGTCAAGCTCTCAAAGTAAATAGCCCTTGGGACAAAGGATCTGTGGTAACCAACACAGAGCCCTGGGAGCACAATAAGAGGAGGAGCTCAAGGATCCTGAAAGAATAAAACCCAGCCTGAGACAAATGCCACAAGGCCAGAAGTAAATAGAAACCTCCCTGAGCAAGGACATCCTCCATGGTGAGGAGAGCCCTCGCTGAAAGCAATCCGTCAAGCCAAGCTCAGTAAAAAGGAGGAGACCCAGTCCTTGCAGAGCTTTGCCAGAGGTCAACAAACCCAGGATAAATCCCAGACACAGTAAATTGGACCACTGACAAACAGACACATTTCAACCGGAGATAAGTCTGCAAATTGATGAAATGTAATGAAACCCATAATTAGAAAAAAGAATAAATAGGCAAAAATGCCTACTCCCAAGAGGAGAAAATTGCATTTTTTCCCCTTAGAAACAGTTATTTGGACATTATTATCTTTCAGAAATGGGTTTTGTGAAGCCTTGGGCAAAGGTTTTACTCAGCTTGGCCTCACAGAGTTAACCCTGAGCTGTGTTCACTCTCACTGCAGCGAACGGATAGAAGCATTTATTTTAAAAGCATGGCAAATGAGTCTTCCTTGTCAAGGCACTAAATGGTTATCCCAGGTTCTCCCGAAATAAGAACCGAGCCATCCTAAGAGAAGACTATCCAGACATGTATTTCATTGCAGAAATAAAACAAAAGAATCCATTCTTAAGGAACTAAGTGATTTCTCCTAGCTGACAGAGTAACTGAATTGAAACTTTGGACCCTGATTTTTTCAGTTTCTCCATTTCAGCTTTTTACTTAAAATGTCTAGTAACATCTACAGACTCCTTGCTCTGTACCCATTCCTACACTCATCTATATTCTCTCTCAACATCCAAGGGTCTGAGAATCCTAGGCTACACCTACTGGCTCCATTGCTACCAGCTATTCATTCTTCACCCATTTGAAATCTGACTTTGCCTTCCTCCACTTACTGGAATCATTCTTGCTAAGGCCACCAAGACTTCCTACGTGTTGAAGACTAGAATTTTTTCAGGTCTTACCTTATTGGAACCCTTTGGTACCTCTCATGTTATTGATCATTCCCATCTTCCCAAATTCTGTGGTCTCGAGAGCTCATTTTCCTTACGTTTTACCATATCTGTTTGGTCCCTTGTTCTTCTCACTCTGCATACTTTCTGCAGGGTGTTTTATCACCCCTGATGCTTAAAATCCGCTATTTTTCATCTGAGATAGCCTAAATTTTCAGGATGGAAATTCTAAGTCTTAGGCTTCAAAATCTAGTTACTTTTTGACAGACTGACAGTACATTCTTCAGGAACTCAGATTCAAAATGTCCAAAAATAATCTCGCTTTTTTCCCCAGCTAATCCCTTGTTAGTAACAGGACTCATCTGTGGCTTCTCCTTCTTCCCTTTCTCCCTACAAAATGCTTTCAGAAACCAATCCTGACAAGGCAGCCACTTACATTTTTGGAATTTATTTGTTTTCCTTCATCCCTTTCCTTATTGCCTTTTTAGGTCCTGATCATCGTTCACATTGATTGTTACAACAGCCTGTTTAATCACTCAGGACAGTTTCCTTCATGGACCTTGAGTCATCCCAATGCCACCATAATGGTTTCTCATGGAAGTGGAGATTAACAGTTGTGAGAGTTCTCCTTACTTGTTCTTAACTCATTTCCTGGAGATAGCTTGCTGTTCGTAATGAAGGAGGACAACCATAGGGTCTTCAAAATCCCTCTAACATAGTCCTCCTCTAGAAATTGGGCTGCTTTACAGGTGTGCCGTCTGAGTGAATCACACTTGCTTGGGGGTTCCCCAGACTGGAAAGCTGATGAATCCCATCTTCAGAACAATGTAGTAGCTGTGTGGATATTCCTAGAGTATTTTGCAGCATGGACATTGGTAAGAAATAAAGGGAGAATGGAGTGAAACTCTTTGATAATTTTCTACCCCTTATTTTGCTGATATATCTGTTTCATGAATATCAAAAGAATCCAAGTACTGGCTTGCCTCTAAAAGGGAGGCATCCACAATTTCACCAGATGCTGAGACAATGAGTCATAGTTGAGTTCTCAGCTGAGAGTGCTGTTCACTTCATGTCAGTTTAAAGCAGAAAGCAGCCTTGTTCCTGATAATGGTTTTCTGCCCACCCCCTCCTCTCCCACTCCCTCCAGCTCCCTAGCCACACGGACCTTTCAGCCAAACCATGCTCTCTTCTACCACAGGGCTTTTGTACGTGCTGTTTCCTAAAGCTAAAAACATCCCTGCTTTTCCCCCACTCCACCTCCATATGTAATAATTTCCTATTTAACTACAAATAGTCAATTACTATTTATTCTTCGGATTTCAGTACAAATATTTCTTCTCCAGACACTGCATACATACAGCCCACCCTTAAGAATTTCTATTTTCTTGGGCGCCTGGGTGGCTCAGTGGGTTAAGCCACTGCCTTCGGCTCAGGTCATGATCTCAGGGTCCTGGGATCGAGTCCCACATTGGGCTCTCTGCTCAGCGGGGGGCCTGCTTCCCTTCCTCTCTATCTGCCTGCTTCTCTGCCTACTTGTGATCTCTGTCTGTCAAATAAATAAAGTCTTAAAAAAAGAAAAAGAATTTCTATTTTCTTGTGATCTTTTAGGGCCATGTATCTTTTCTTTCCTTCCTAGCACTTCGCCCCAATTTGTGATAGACAACCAATTGGATTACTATTTGATTAACATCTAACCTCTCCCCATTGGTGTATGAGTACCAGGAAAGTGCAAGCCACATTTTTTTTTTTAAATGTTCACCACAATCAATCTTATTTGGCATTACTCTTTATTCTTATTTTTTTTTTCCTCACTTAAGATGAGATCTAGATTCTTAACAAAATTTTAAGTGCAATGTATAGTATTATTAACTATGGCACAATGTTGTACAGATCCTTAGAACTTACTCATCTTGCTTAACTGGAACTTTATTCCTATAGAACTACAACTCCCCTCACCCCCACCTCCCACCTCTGCAAACAGAACAAACATATGATCCAGGAGTCCCTCTCTTGCATAACTATTCAGAAGAATTAGAATCAGGATCTCCAAGCCATATGTGTACTCCCATGTTCACTGCATCATTATTCATTATGACCAACATGTGGAAACACGTGGGACACATTTGCTTTTGTTCACTGTTTTGTGTTTTTTATTTTTTCCAGTCCCTCGTGCCTTTCACGGGGCCTGTACGTGGACAGCTCTCGATAAACAGTTGTTGACTTAAGGAATAAATGGCTGAGCTCAGCACTGTCTGGACATAGGAACTTATCTCCCCTGAAACTCTCTGTCTCATGCTAATTCTCATCCGTGGACAAAAAAAAAAAAAAAAAAGAGTTGCTGTCATGCATTACGTGAGCTCTTGCCTCCAACAATAGCGCTGGAAAAGGGTTTAGGAGAGGGTCATTTTCTTTTTCCCCTAACGTTCTCTTGAAATAAATACGAACGGGCCTCAAAGCGTTCCAGTTTCCCTCTAATAGCCTATTATATATTTCTAGTGCATAAATTTGTCATCTTGACACATTTCTTCTACATATTTTTGGTCTACTCTTCTCTGGGTTGTGCTTTTAAGAATTGTATCATGTCCCCTTTTAGTTGATTTTGACCCAGATTTTAACTAGTTGATGTTCATCTTTATAAAGCGGGACCCCTTTCTCGATCTTTCCATCCCTAGATTATTTGATTTGCCCCCTCTTGCTTTTCTCACATAGAACTAATATTTTTGAGGACCTGTTTTGTGTCAGACCTTGTGCTGAGGATTTTTCCCCCAGGTTAGTTCACATAACAAGAGAAGCAATGATCTTATATGAGCACCATTATTATTTCCATCTTACAAATCGGAAACTGAAGCTTAGTACACTATTTTGCCCGCTCATGTCAAATATTTATCGGGTGGGGGAGGAGATTCCAATTCCAGAGACCACTCTTTTTGTGAACTGTGTAAATCCAAATGACATCGGGAAGGTTTGTGTTTAACAGACGTCGACTGCTAGAATAACGATCGCATTATGGCTATTCTCCTGCAACAATCAAATGCTCAAGGCAAATCATGAACTATTTGCTCATACATTTTTGTAGCCCCTAATATCTAAAGAAATCGGGTTTTTATCGGGGGCTTTTAAGTGTGAGCATGTAACTTCCTGTCACTTCAGTTCATTTATTGACAACGCCAGAGGCCTACCTACATGGTTACAACCCTGCCATGTCCTGCCAAGGTCCCAGGACAGGCAAGAGCCAAAGCAGAGGTCAGGGCTGCTGAGACTTGTTCATTGTGTTCATTGTGACTTTGAATCTCTTTCTCTTTCTCACTTTGTCCTGATGGCACACTTATCTGTTATTTTCTAGAAGAATTTGCAGCCAGATGTATCACTCTAAGATTTATCCTGGTATGTCAGGCTCTTTTCACTGGAGGGGGTTTGGGGAGGTGAGGGGTAGAATTTTCATAACCAAAAGAACACCCCTGCAAAGCTACAATGATACTTTTTTTTTAGCTTGTCAACAAAACCAGTTTTTATCCATTTAATCAGTGCATCTTACTAATTCTTGGTCATTCGTAGTGATCGGCTGTAGGAAAATTCAAGTACTAAAGTCCACGTTCTCATTTCCTGGCTGGAGTGATTGTTGCTCTCATTAAAGCAGAAACTCCCTGGGCAGAACGAAGGAGCAGCTGAGCAAGGCTGCTTTCCTTACTTCTGTGGGGGAGACCTTGCTGGCTCCTGGGTGTCTGCCCTCACATCAGGAATTTTCTTGGCCCGAGGTTACTTTGAGCAAAAGGAGTGATGGGTTGCACTAGTTACACTGGAATGGCACAAATGGAAAACAGTATCAAGAAGCAACTGCTGATATTCGTAGTTATAGAAATTTGTTCAGAAGCCAGTTAATGGAGGGCATAAAGTTAGCATGAGGATTCCGTAGTTCAACAGGGAGTCAGAAGGACAGATGCGGATCCAGAGAAATCTTAACTGGTGGGTAGGAGGGGGTAGGACTGGGGGTGTGTGTGTGGGAGCAACCTTATCATATCACCTGGGACTTATTTTTTTAAGATCTTTCCTGAATCTGCCAACTGTCTAATGCTGATTTAGAGGAACTTCTTAAGTGGGACGTAAAATGTGAAGATGATACATGAACATCAAAGTCATATCAAAATCATTTCATTATTGAAAAGTTTAGGGGGCCTGGGTGGCTCAGTCTGTTGAGCATGTGACTCTTTGTTTCTGCTCAGGTCATGATCAGGGTCCTGGGATCGAGCCCTTCACTCAGTGGGGGGTCATCTTGAGATTCTCTCTCTTCTTCTCCCTCTGACCCTCTCCCCCACTCTCTTTCTTTCTCTCAAGTAGGTGCATAAAATTTTTTTTTTTTTTTTTAAAGAAAAGTCCACCTATTATAATGTGAGAAACCGCAAGAAGATTTTTTGGTCAGTTCCATAATCAAAGTCTAAGTCAAATTCAATTCCTATCTAGTAAAATGCATTCAGCTAAAGGCATAATGGTGATATTTGGGGAATATTCCTTGCCCTTTCAGGGTTTGCAATATCCACCCCTGAGGGCTTCCGTAGCTTACTCTGCAGGGCTACCAACAGGGTTAGCACTTGGATCTCCCTTGGGGGTAATTTATATGCCCTCATTTTAGAAGGATACCTCTTTCTAACATCTTTGCATTCTCTGATGGACAGCCACAGATCTCGCGTGCTGGTCAGACGTCATAAAGGGCTTCTTGTGAGCCTGTATCTTGAGGTAGAAGAGAAAGCAACATTGCCAGATACTGTCCCAGCTCACAGACCTGTAAATATACTTAAAAGCACCTTGACAATAGAGACATAACTTTTTGTTGAAACACAAGTTGGCTGGAATATACTTCATCTGTCTTAAATTCCTTTTTGGGCTTATCTATCCAAGAGGGAACAAAAAATCCACCCCCCCAACAATTTTTTTCATAGTATTTACATCCTTGAAGTCTCACACAGTAAAATTAGCCTCATCTTGTCATGTGACACTCTTTCACTCACTTACTCCTGAATAAACTTCTGGGTATCTGTGTGTGTGTGTGTATTTATATATATATATAGAGAGAGAGAGAGACAGAGAGACAGAGAGACAGAGAGACAGAGAGACAGAGAGAAAGCTGTGTGTGTGTTTATGTGTGTATGGCCCTTTAGCAGGAGTCTCAAAAAAACTTCTTTTCTGGAGAGGACCAGATTGGTCATTTTTTGCTGGACTTACTTGTAAATTAAGCTTTGGGATTTTCAAAACCAATTAGTATGTACCAAATAGTATCTGATACCTGGCAAAAGCTTAACAGATATATGTTGAATGAGTGAAGAACTTGTGGAAAATGTTTGTCTTAGTTTAAGAGCTTTGGGTACAGATCTAGTTATTTCCTCCTATCATTCTAGCTCGGTGACCAGGAAAGGTTGCTGTTACTCATGGCATTTTCAGGAAGCTTCCTTAAGTCAGAGTCCTGGGGTTAGAATGAGAACACTCCTAAATGCTTATAACTTCAGTGTAGCCTTTAATATATATTCCAGTCACCTTGAGAATGCTTGGGGATTTACTGTCACCCCGCAGTTAGATACTTTTTTCAGGAAGACAGAGAGAACTTGCTTGACAATTATGGAAGGTATTAAAATATGATAAGGACAGGGGTGCCTGGGTGGCTCAGTGGGTTAAGCCTCTGCCTTTGGCTCAGGTCATGATCTCAGGGTCCTGGGATCGAGCCCTGCATCGCGCTCTCTGCCCAGTGGGGAGCCTGCTTCATCCTCTCTCTCTGCTTGCCTCTCTGCCTACTTGTGATCTCTCTCTCTCTGTTGAATAAATAAATAAAATATTTAAAAAAAATTATGATAAAGGCAAATATACTGGATCATCCCCACAGTCCGTAATGTGTAGAGCCTTTTGCAGGTAACTGAAAATGGGACTCTTATCCTGGCCATGATCTCATGTTTTGACGTCTGAGATAACTAAAATTGTTTCCTTTTCCTGAATAAATGGAATTACCAATTACCAAAACCTTGTACACAGGAAGGCAACATTCTGATTAAGATGGGAAATGAAATCTTGCCATTTGTGATGACGTGGATGGAACTAGAGGGTATCATGCTTAGCGAAATAAGTCAAGCGGAGAAAGACAACTATCATATGATCTCCCTGATAGGAGGAAGTGGAGATGCAACATGGGGGGTTAAGGGGGTAGGAGAAGAATCCATGAAACAAGATGGGATTGGGAGGGAGACAAACCATAAGTGACTCTTAATCTCACAAAACAAACTGAGGGTTGCTGGGGGGAGGGGGGTTAGGAGAAGGGGGTGGGGTTATGGACATTGGGGAGGGTATGTGCTTTGGTGAGTGCTGTGAAGTGTGTAAACCTGGCGATTCACAGACCTGTACCCCTGGGGATAAAAATATATTATACGTTTATAAAAAATTAAAAATTAAAAATTAAAAAAAAAGATGGGAATAAAATTTCAAAATCGGCTTTCTTTAATTTTAGACAGCATGTTACCTCAGTTTGTAGAACAAACACAAAATAAAGGCAACAAACACCTTTCCTTAAATACGAAAGAACAGATTGATAGTTGTCCATGGTATTTTAAAAGATTCCGAAGGAATTGCAGAAATGGATGAAAACTTGTCTTATTGAATTTGCCTTGTCCTGTGATCACCTGGATAGGCCTTTCCCTGAACCCTGCCCCCCACCCCCACAAGATGCTAACAAAACTAGAGTAGTACATACTTGGGAGCTTGAGGAGAAGAAGCTATAAACATATTGACCACTGTTTGCTGACAGAGTTTGGGTGTGTGCCTCAGATCACTGAATGGAGTTTCTTACCCCAATACAAGATAACACCTTCCCTGAAATCTCAGAGAAACAGGCTCATTCTCCCCAAATCGCATTAAATCACCAGAAGAATTTTTTTCGCCTCTGATAGATTAACTTCTAGGAGAAATGGCAACAATCAGGAAGTTTCACGTCAAGGAGCACCATTATTGGTGCTCAGAATGAAGACAAACAATAGAAAAGGTGGAATCTGTTTCACCGCAGATGAGCAGGGAGGGTACAATTGAACAGAAACCAGGCTGGTTTCACTCCTTTGAGTAAGCCCAGCCTGATGAAAGAAGCAGCTCATCCTCTGGGAGACTGAGGGACAGGCGACTTGTTAGTTGCATTAAATCTTATTGACCTGACAGATGGTTAAATAAATTGCTACAGATACTGGTGTGCCTTTCAGTCAAATCAATATGTCCCTTCTATTTCATTTTGTACTAATACAGTGGAATTTCACTCTTATCAGCGCTCTGTATGTAATTTTCAAATGAAACCGAGGCTTGTAATTAGGATCAGAATTCTTTTGTCAAGAATTTAAGTTTTGTTGAATTGGTCAAGATATTTAAGGCAGTGTAACTATGGCCATTCTTTGACTGATTGATTCTTTTCCCCACTTTAATCAGTTTGTGTGACCAGAAGGTAAATTTCCAACGTGTAAATTTCTAATGTTTAAATTCACTGTGCAATTTCTGTGCACCCTGTCTGGGAAGCAATGAGAGGGAAGTAACTCCATCCATTTAGTGGGTACCTCCAAGTCTAGCAAACTAGGGATATAGATATTGTAACATATCTTCTACTTTTAAACAATCCTTGCTATATTCTTGCATTAATATTCTTTTCTATTCTTACAGTAATAATAACAACCACTCATTTTACCGAAAAATCATTTCCCAGTAAAAATTTTCTACACTCCCTTCCCAACTAAAGACAGTAAAATATATTTTATGAAATCCCCATGAAGAATTTTCTAATTCTGAAATATGTACTGCGATGATATATTGTGTTAAAATCATATGATAATTACAAAATGAGGAGGAGAGACCTGCATCTAGTTTGCTTGAAAGAGAAACCTTCAGCTTTCTATGAGTACTACTTATTAGAAAAGCAAATGACTAATTCTGAGAAATCTGCTTTCAGGTTCTTTTATTGTAGTTGTGCTAAGAATGTAGAAGAGACCAGAGGGCAGACCTCTAGAGAAGCATTCTGACTGTGAATAAAGACAGCCAAAGAAAATTATAAATACAGAAAGAAGGCATTAGGATTAGAAAGAATTCATGCTAAATTGATTTATATAAATACAAATCAAAATATTACATGTGATTATATGAGCAGAGGCTACGTGAGTGAAATCCAGATGTGAGGTCAATTATCTCGGAGTTTCCATGGAATCTCGTCAGGGGCTGCCTCAGAAGAGGAAGGAGGAGAGAGAGGAATCAAGTAGGAGGAGGTCTCTCCAGGCCACAGCCCCTTCTTTTTGTGAGTATTGGGTGCCACCGAATTTAGTATTTAAAATAATCCCTCTATTTAAAAAATAAGTATAAAACCCATTGGGTTTACATGTGGATTTTGGAGTAAGTGGCTTTACCACTTAAAAATTTTTTAATCATGCCAGGTTACTCAACCTTATTTAAGCTTCAGTTTCTCCATCTTTACAATGGGGATAATAATTGTTCCTGTCCTTTTAGTGTTGCTGTGAGACTTCACTGAATAAATAAAGGTAAAACTCGGGGCGCCTGGGTGGCTCAGTGGGTTAAGCCACTGCCTTCGGCTCAGGTCATGGTCTCAGGGTCGAGCCCTGCATCGGGCTCTCTGCTCTGCAGGGATCCTGCTTCCTCCTCTCTCTGCCTGCCTCTCTGCCTACTTGTGATCTCTGTCTGTCAAATAAATAAATAAAATCTAAAAAAAAAGAGGCAAAACTCTTAGAATAATGCTGCAATAGGATTTAATTAGTATTAGCATTATTATTTAATACAGTAGAAAAATAACCCATCATTCTTCAGTAAAGGAAAAAGAAAAAATCAGCAACAGCCCATTCATTAGGAGATTTGTTGCTTAAAGTATACAGCTGAAATGAAATGAATAAATGGTAAATCCCCCCGCTAGTTGCAGCCAAGGAAGAAATTGGAAGAATACGTGAGTGTCATAAAGGACAAGGACCTCCGCACTGGGTGGCAGTAAAATTTAGTAAAATTTAGACCCAAACTGAAAGGCCTTCCCTTGTTTGGCCAGTCACATTTCTCTGTTTCTGGCCACAGTGATAGTTCTTTCAAGAGTGTTGACAGCTCATCAGGCTTCCACCCCTCCTTCACAACTTATCCCTTACCAGTGTTAATTCTGCGCTACCACTCCACCGTAATTGCTCTTATCAATGTCACTAATTAATGTTATGTCACCTGGCTGGTTCACTCATTTCTCTATATCGTTCTTGAACTCACAGCAGAACGTAACACAGCTGAGCATTTCCTTGTTTCCGGAACATCGCTCTGGTCTTCCTTGAGGCGACGTTCTCACAGTTTTCCTTGTCCCCGATTGCTCTTCTCCCCAACTTCCAAATGTCGAAGCTCATCGGGGCTGGTTTCGGGGCTCTCTTCTCTTCTTTACCTTAATTATATCCATTCCTCTGGACTTAAAATATCACATATATGCTGAAAACTCCCAAATTTACTTTCAGTGAGGACTTCATTTCTGTTGCTTCTACCTACCTGATATCTTCCTGTAGAGCATAATAGGATTCTTTTTTTTTTTTTTTTTTTAAGATTTTATTTATTTATTTGTCAGAGAGAGAGGAACGAGAGTGAGCACAGGCAGACAGAGAGGTAGGGAGAGGGAGAAGCAGGCTCCCTGCCAGGCAAGGAGCCCGATGTGGGGCTCGATCCCAGGACGCTGGGATCATGACTTGAGCTAAAGGCAGCTGCTTAACCAACTGCACCACGCAGGCGTCCCGCATAATAGGATTCTTAAACTTAATGTGCCCAAAATGAAGTCCTAGATTTTTCCTTTTTACCAAACCTATTTTTATTATAACCCTATCTATCACAGAAAAATGCATTATTTTCTAGCAATTGCTTGAGCCAGAGGTTTAGATACTATCCTTGATTATTTTTTCTATTTCACCCATGCCTCAGTGAGCTCTACAGTTACCTCATCAAAAAAAAAAAAGAAAGAAATTGGCAAATTTTTATTTCTTTCCTTTACCATCACCTTGGGCCAAACTACCTCTGTTTCATGCAGATTATATGCTGATCTTCCAATGCTGCTTCCCTTGTATCTATACTCCACTTGGTGGCCAGCATGATTTTTTTTTTTTTTACTTTAGATTTTATTTAATTACTTATCTGAGAGAGAGTGTGTGCTAATGGGGGTGGAGAAGAGGTAGAGGGACCCTCAGACTTCATGATGAGCACAGAGCCCAAACTAGGGCTCTATCTCACGACCCAGCATGCATGACCTGAGCCAAAATCAAGAGTCTGACACTCGACTGACAGAGCCATCCAGGGGCCCCTAGAATGATCTTTTTAAACTCCAAGTACTTAAAGTCTGAATCATGCACAAAGAAAAGGAAAAATGTCTGTGGTTTATATTATATATCCCAAAAATGGAAGCAGCCTCATTTCATACTAGACTGGATTGAGAAGAGTATATACTAAAAAGAGAAGAATTAGTAAACGAATGCTTTAAAAACAGAAAGAATGACACACATATCGAAACAAAGAGAACCTATTACCTATGGGAAGATGTGGGAAGTCGATAACAGAAGTCATTAAATAATATTGAAGTTTGCTAAAATTAGATTGGTTAACTATCATCTCATTCAATAATGAACACTCAGATTCTCTACTGCTTCAGTGAATACTGTCGTAATGCAGTTTTCTGTCTGGGTGTGTGCTATATTACAGTTGGGTCCCATTAATAAAGGGATAGTATAATGGTCTGAACAAATCACTGGGACACCCACTAGTGAACTGTGTGGGCTGACTTAGCCCTACATCCATTGCTTGCTTCTATCTGAAAGGTCAAAGCAAGAGTCTTCCAAGCACTAAAAATCTGTTGTTAAAACAATAACCACAGAAGGTTTGGCAGGTACTCCACTGAGTCGTAGTTCCTTTATTCAGTCCCAGTTGTGAAGGTCAAAATTTAAGAAAGGAAATCATCTTGTAAGGTGACAATAATCCAAAATTATACCAAACTCCTGTTAACAGGAGTTATTCTCCCTTCTCTTATTTGGGACTGTTTCAAGTACTCAGTGAAGCCCCAGCTCAGAATTGAACTAGTTATTCCACCTACCTTCAATTCTCTGGATCTCAATTTTTGTCATTTGTAGAAGACAACGACTAGGCACATGTAAACATTTTTTCTGGGGCACCTGGGTGGCTTAGTCAGTTAAGTGTCTACCTTCTGCTCAGGCCATGATGGGATCGAGCCCTGCGTCAGGCTCCCTGCTCAGTAAAGAGTCTGCTTCTCCCTTGCCCTCTGTGATCTCTCTCATTTTCATTCTCTCTGAAATAATAAAAAATGTTTAAAAATTTTTTTTCTCACTCATATATCTGGAACTGGTTGCATTTTCTCTTTTAAAGTAAGTTACTATGAAAGGTCAACAGAGAGGTTCCCTGGGAGAATTTTGTACATTACAATAAAAGTGTAGGGTGCTTGTGACTTGACAGAGACATCCGATTCTGTAGTTAAGAAAACTACTGTTTTACATCATTTCTTTTTATCTCTGAAATGGAATTTCTAGCTTAAACGGATGTTGTCATAGCTGTGTCTATAATAAAGGAATGATCAAAGGGCAGCATTAAAAAAACCTGCTTAGATTGACCATTTAAAAATTTTTACATTGCTTTGTATTCAGACAATTGAGCATCTAAAATGCTCAGTATATGAGAGAAAACTATATATATATTCCTTTCTATGTAATTACATAATTTGTGTATGTCCACCTTTTGTTTGTGATGATGATACATTGGAAAATATGTGGTTCGTAAAGGAAAAAAATATGGTTCAGATTTTAGCTCTGCCACCTACTATCTCTGACCTTGGTCATCAGCTGTAAAAATAAGAATATTAATGCCTATCTCATGGGGTTGTAAATATGTAGCATATATGTTCATATAATAACATATGTAAAATGGTTCAGAGTCTCATACAGAATAAGCATTCCCAAATATTACAGTCTGCCGATATGTGATAATGTAAATTTAATATACTATATAGCAGAGCAGGATAAAAAAAAAAAGAGAGAGTCATTGAATTACAAAAATCAAACTATAATTCAAGAAAATTTTCCATAAATTAAAAAAGACCTGAATCTGAATATTTAAAGAGTCATATGTATATATATATATTTTTTTTTCTTAAGGAAAACCTGATCCAGTAGACCCAAAACTGTGGTGTATGTAATAAAATTATTATATTTTAAACTCAATGGGCTTACAGGGAAGCCAGACAAAAGGACCAGGTCTTTCTGAAATGGAAGAAAATCTATTTCAAACAAACTTTATAAGCTTTAAATGGTATTGTGTCTTCAGTACACATGAGAGTTACAAAGCTCCATTCTTAATTTTTAATCCTTGCAGAGTTTATTAAGTACCTATTTTTTACATTAATATGATATAGGAGGGAATAGATCTTGGTTAAGTTAATCGTGTTCTAAATATTATATCCAGAGAAGAAGGAAAACTGAAATTTAAATGAATTAGAATCTAATGTATTGTGATTTCTAAAACCTTGGAGGCATTTATTATATATTATTATTTGAAATTTCCCTAGGTAGTAATCAAATGACTTAATTAGATTTCTCCCCAAATTTTCCCCTCAAAATAAAGGATTGATTCAAAATTTAAAAAGTAATTTGATATCTAAGTTAAGATAATTATTTAATTTATTCATGTATCTCTGTATCTATAATTACAAAATATTAAATTATTAAAAACAAGATAGCTGAAAATAGCCCACTAGTGTTGGTGGTATTGGTATAAATTTTAATTCTCTCTTTCTCTGTTTTTTAAGAAGTAAATTGGGAAGCGCAGGAGCAAAGACTCTGATCTATAAACCATCCTGTAACCTCTCTGATGTTTCTGCTCCAAACATTTTTTTTATTTTTTAAGGATATCATTTACTTATTTGACACGGAGAGAGAGAGGACATAAGGAAGGGGAGTGGGAGAGGGAGAAGCAGGCTTCCCATTGAGGAAGGAGCCCTATGCAGGGCTCAGTCCCAGGATCCTGGGATCATGACCTGAGCAGAAGGCAGGCACTTAACTGACTGAGCCACCCAGTTGCCCCTGCTGCTCCAGACATCTTGATTATTGACCCAGTTTTACTAAAAACTGCTCAAGGACACTGAATTGCAAAAAATGAGTTGGCACAACCTAAAAAAGTGCCTGGCCCTAAACACTGAAAATGAGTCTGTCACACAAACACAATTTTCATGCTGAATAATTATCATTTTAAATGATGAGAATGAGTTAAGACAATATAGTAGAGTACTGTTGCTAAATATGTGCCTCAAAGATTTTTTTCCCATGAAAAGTTTTGTAACATTTTTTCCTGTTGAACATACCTTGAAAGAAGCCCAGATTGTGAAACAGTTGTGTTGGAAGAGGTCAGAATGAGACTATCTTCGGGTGCTATCAAGCTCTTCTGGTACCAAGCTGCCATTCTCCTGAGATCATTAAGGTGTGATCCTGCTTTGGGAAGGGAGATGGACTAGAAAATTTTTTAGGTTCATCCATCCTTAATTTTCATGCTTCTGAAAGTGCTGATTGTCTTTGGATAAGAAGGAACAAAACAGGAACTGGAGGAGAAAATGTTGCCCTCTGACATTTTGGACTGGGACATCATTGTTTATGAATGACAATGTAGGAAGGAACAATCAGCAACAAGCCTGGGATCTCTTGGGCCCAGCTGTGGGAACATCATTTTACTCTGGAACTCATGACCTTCAAGTCTTTTGAATCCCCCAGCCAGCAAAGGCCATTGTCTCCAGAGGTTAAAAACGTTAGAAGTGTTTAGTGCCCACATGTAAAAAGGGTGAGACAAGGCAAAACAATGATGATCAGGAGATACTGTGGAGCCAGGAAGTCGTTGCATATAAGTGAGGAATCAGAAAAAATTTTTTCTAAAGAATGATTGTACAGCTTCTCTAGTTCAGGCTTACGATTTTCTGGTTGTGGCTTCCCTTAAAATCAGACAGAAAACCTACAACCTCATTCCAAGAATGCACATGGGGAGCTAAGGAGAACTAAATAAACAATGCTCTGTTTGCTCAAATATTTAGCAAATAGCTCAGGGATTACTGCATACACCATCGTTGAGACTTTAGCCAATTCTCAAAGATGTTTCTATGCTCTACTAATAAAACAATTCATGTATGTATAATGGCACATTGTAATTATTTCCACATGGTTAGCACTTAGATAAAACCTGAGGGAAGAAAGTCAACATTTGGTGAAACTTTATCAGAAATCAACATTTATTACAACACAGACAAAACCTAAATCCAAAACAAGATAAAACCAACAGTAGCAATCATCTGATATGTCAGGACATATTTTTGCTCATATTTTTTTCTCCTTATCACTGTTTTTTCTGGTTATGACTTAGGTAGATGGATGATAAATTTACAGGAAATAACATATTGGTTTTATAGATAAAAAAAATCTTCCTAAGTGTTTAGGGGTGTGTCTGTCTACTTTAGCCATAAATACTCAGCAAAGCATTGCCTATAATGTAAAAATTTGTAGTGTGGGAAACCTCAAAGAGAATTCTTTTTGGTTTGAGCATCTGGCTGATGGGATTGTATCCAAGTGATTATGATTTGTGACTCTAAACTCAAGCGAAGCCTTGTTCTGGGATTATTCACTCTTGCTTCAGCAATTAACTTACATAGTTGAATTTCTACATAAGGTAATAGTTGAATAGATGGGAATAAAAATATTTTCAGTTTTACAGAGCAGAGTTATTCCATTTAGAAAGAAGTCACAGATTTTCATAAAAAGACTTAGCCATCCTTATGTCTAAAACTTAAATTGTGTCTGTCTACAATTTGGAAACCAAGTAATGGTATGGATTATTTCAAGTAACCTCCTATTTTATACTGGTGACCAGAGCTCAATCTATTGAATGAAGTTTAGTACTTACTAACATTAAAATTGAGTAGATTAGAGAATATTTCCTTTTGTTCTTTCATTTGGCTCAAAAGTTAAATCTCTTGATAATTCATTCACTCATTCATTTGGTAAATGTTTGTTGAGTGTGTACTATGTGCAGGAACTATTCTAGGCACTGGAGAGAGAACAGTGGACAGAACAAAATCCCTGATTCATGGGCATTGTGTTTTAGAGGAAAGAGTCAATGAACAAATATATAATCTATGTCTATAGAATAATGTCACTGTATGTACTGTACATATGAAGCTGAACAAAGCAGAATAGAAAGGAATTATGGAAAATGAGTGAATAGATTGTTGTATGTAGGGTGGTCAGGGAAGATTTTGAGGTTTTAACATCATTCCAGGGGAGACACTGATGAAAGGAGAAAATGAGCCATGAGAAAATTTGAAATGTGGAAGGAAGAAGTAGTACAAGGTTCTAATGCAGGACTAAATTTGCCTTTTGAGGGAACATATAGAAAGCCAATTTTTGTTGGAGAGGAGTGAGCAAGTGGAAAGCAGTAAATTTTGAGCATAGATAGGGTCCAACTTAAGAGCTTTACTAACTCAGGTTAGGATTTGGATTTTATTCTGAGATGGGAACCATTTAAGGATTTTGAGAAGAGCAACATTAAATGGTTAAGGATTTTGCAGGTTTCTCTGGGTCTTTTGTGAAGACAGACCTTAAGAAAGAATAAGTGTGGAAGTGGGGAACCCAAGTGGAATGTTATTGTGTCAATACTGACTGTAGACAGTGAGACCCCAGACCAGAGCAATAGAGGTGGAGTGAGAAGTAGTTAAATCCTAGATATTTTTCAAAGCCAGAAATGACAAGGACTTTCTGATGGGTTGGGTGGATCTTAGGGAAAGTGAGGAATTGAAAATGATTCCAGAGGACTTGATCTGAGTCACTGGGAAATAATTGAATTACTCATTCTTTTCTCAATTATCAATGAAATGCAGACTGTGCTATGCACTATATTAGGTGCTAGGTAAATCATTGGGCAAAAGAGACAAAGATCCCCAAGAAAAGAGACAATAAAAATGAACATAAATAAATGCATTTTTAAAGTATGTTTGAAGGTAATGAGTATTGTAGAAAAGAGAAAACATCAGGAAAGTTTAAGGGGGTTGGGTGGCAAACAGGTTCTTTTTTTTTTTTTCCAATTTATTTATTTTCAGAAAAACATTATTCATTATTTTTTCACCACACCCAGTGCTCCATGCAAGCCGTGCCCTCTATAATACCCACCACCTGGTACCCCAACCTCCCACCACCCCCCCCCCCCACTTCAAACCCCTCAGATTGTTTTTCAGAGTCCATAGTCTCTCATGGTTCACCTCCCCGGTTCTTTTTTTAAATAGAGTGGTCAGGATGGGTGTCCTTGAGATGGTGAAATCGGAGCAGGGGCCAAGAGGCCAATGTGACTGAAGCCCAGTGAGGCGGGAAGAGAATGGTGTGTGATGAAGCAAGACAAGTAACCAGGAAACCTAATATGTAAACTCTTGAAGGCCATTGATTGAGATTTTACCTTTATTCTGAATGAAATGTGGAGGCATTGCCGGGTCATTTAAGTAGACGAATGACATGATCTGACTTATGTATATTGCACTCCGTCCACTCCTTTGAGAATATATTACAGGCAGCAAAGATAAAGCAAGGAAACCTATTTTGGAGCAATTGCAACAATCCAGATGAGAGTTGATGATGGCTTGATAGAGAGAGGTAGCTGTAAAAGCAGCAACAAGTGGCCAGATTCTAGATGGATCTAAAGTAGGTTCTAAAAGTAGCACCTTTTAAATTTCCTGATAGGTTAGGGAACAGTGGTGTTTGGGCCGAAAAACTAGAAGGATGGGGTTTCCATTGATGGAAATGATAAAGACTCTGATTTGAGTGGAAGGTGGGAAAGATCAAGAGTTCTGTTTTGGATGTTTTAGGTTTGAGATGCCTCATACACATCAAAGTGAAGGAATCAAGTTGGCAGTTGGATATTCAAGTCTAGAGTTCAGGAGAATGTTTTTGACTGGAGATAGACATTCTCAGATGGAGGTATAAGGATGATGTGTAGAACCTTAGGCAATGGATGAGGTCAAGTAGGTTGTGAATGGAGATAGGAAAGAAGTCAAAGATGGAGCCCTTGGGTAATCCACATTCAGAAGTAGGGAAAAGAGGAGGAACCAATGTAGAGATCATCTAGGTAGGGGAAGAACCAAGTGGCTGTGTTACCCATGGAAGAGAGTATATGAAATAGGAGGGTGTGATTAACCAGGATAAAGGCTGCTCAGAGGTCAATTCTCAGTACAATGACTGAGAATTGATTATCGGAGGTAGCAACGTGAAAGTCATTAATGATTTTTTGAGAGCAGTTTTGAAGGAGTCCTGGGGTAGAAAGTTTTGAAGCCAATAGAAATGCTGGTGGGGAGGAAAAGATATCATGAAAGTAAAGAAATCTGGGAGAAACACAGACAGGGGATGAGAATGAACAGATCAAACCCATGTGATTATATGTGTTGTAACTAATTTTCCTTGTTGGCCACAAACAGCCAAGTTCTTAGGCAAATCTGAAGGAATGCTGAATCATTTATTTTCTCAGTGATTAGCACTTAATCACTTCATTAAAATATGTGTTGCTTTTATTCAAAATCAATTTTGTAATTCCTTATTAAGCCTTCTGAAAATTCATCTTGCCAAAAGAAATATGAATCCCTTGTAGGGTTTTTATGACTCAGAGACAAAGGATTTCTTTACTTTTATTGAATTATTTGTGTTACCAAGTCTGGCTACGTTCTGAATCTCATATTGTAATAAGTTAATATTTATTATAGTGCAAGCACAATAATGTAGTGCTTGGCATTGGGTTCACAATAAAAATAATTAGATTTTATATATACCTTTCCAAAAGAAAGACGAAGATTGTCATAATGCACTTTGTAAATAACAATATGTTGCTTTGTGATGTCTCTTAGACAGATTTTTTGGTAATATTTAATTATTGCATTATCTTATTTTTTCCTGTTTAGTTCATAAGCTTTTGGAAGGCAGAGACAATATGCCATGCATATGCCTTATAGCAAAGAGACAGTTGTGTATTAAATCTTATATTCCTCCTATTGAATGATTAAATGAATGCTCTCTTACTTAAAAGCTGGGTAGTAACAAAGGCAGAATACCTGCCCTTCTGATACAACACAACTAGAATGTCTTAGAATTTGTGGCTTTGTTTTCCAAAGTGCAAGTCCTTACTGAAACTAGATCAATATTTTTAGGGGATCTTTGGTCCTGCTTATACTTTCTTATTCTCCATTAAATATTTGATCATTGAAATAATATTGACCCTTTGGGGAATGGTACGTTGCATATCTCTCACATCTTAATTAGAATCCAGAGTTTAGTGCAACTGGTTTTATTCAGTCATTTCTTTTATAAATAAAGGCATTTGATGGCCCTCATAAGTCTTAAAATTGGTAAATGAGAATGGGCATGTATCCTGATTTGAAGTTTATTGATTTTATTGCAAATTTCTTTGACATGGTATATTTTTTAAAGATTTTATTTATTTATTTGACAGACAGAGATCACAAGTAGGCAGAGGAGCAGGCAGAGAGAGAGGAGAAAGCAGGCTTCCTGCTGAGCAGAGAGCCCGATGCGGGGCTCCCAGAACCCTGGGATCGTGACCTGAGCCCAGGGCAGAGACTTTAACCCATTGAGCCACCCAGGCTCCCCGACATGATATTTTTTAGTAGAGTTTTGGTCTTTACAAAATATTTATCATCACATTTCTCCAAATGTGTGCAATTTTATTTTGTGATCTTGTAATTTCATATGGGCTTTATCAGATATAAATTGGTCATTTACTATTTTGAAATTAATTAAATTACATATTTTGTAAAAATATGCTGACTCCAAGAATTTTCCCATTTGAAATATCTTTAAAAACGAGGAGACTGAGTAAATTTTGCTAACTAGAGAGAATTAGATAGCTTAGTTACCAAACTAAATAGGTGTTTTTTGAAGGAAACATCTGAATGTGCAATTTCTAGTTATTGCTTCAGATGAAGAATACCACAGAACATTCTTTCCAGCAAATCTCCTTGGCTTAGCTAGTTTGCTTTCTCTTCCAGCTTAGAGGCGGCCACAAACTTCTCAAATCCTTGCAAAGCAGCTAAGTAGCTCTGTGATTCTTAAGGATTTGATAAAGATTTGGGACTCAAGTCAGTACAAGCAAAAACTTAATTTTTTTGCAAATTTTGGTGGTAGAAACATTAGGCCATAAATTCCTGCCACAGAAAAAGAAATAAAGGGGCTTCTGGTGGGCCTGATATTTTAGTCTGTCACTTGCATAGACACTTTCTTAGGCCTTGCCATATGTTTTTAGGATTGTGTGTTCCTCCTTCTTTTTATTTTATTTTAATAATTTAATTTAATTTATTTTCAATGTAGTTAACATACAGTGTTGCATTAGTTTCAGGTGTACAATATAGTAATTCAACAATCCTATATATTACTCCGTGATCATCACAATAAGTGTACTCTTAATCCCCTCTACTTACTTCACCCATCTTCCCATCCTCTTCCCTCTGGTAATCATTAGTTTGTTCTCTAGAGCCAAGAGACTGTCTTTTGCTTTGTCTTTTTTTATCCTCTTTGTTGTTGTTTGTTTCTTGAATTGCACACTTGAGTGAAATCATATGGTATTTGTCTTTCTGTGATTTATTTCACTTAGTATTTTACTCTCTAGTTCCATCCATGTGGATGCAAATGGCAAGATCTCGTTCTTTTTTATGGTTGAGTAATATTCCATCGTGTGTGTGTGTGTGTGTGTGTGTGTGTGTGTGTGTTGTGTCTTCTTTATCTATTCACCAGTCGATGGACACTTTTATCTTACAAAATAGTAGAATATATTCCTGTGGAAGTTTATAATGTATGGAGTTAGATATTTTTATTGTTAAGACATTGCTACCAACTCTCCTTGTGTTAGTTTATTCCTTTTTAAGCTAGTTTTTCTATTAGAGAATTCCAAACAGAATGTTAGGGGTATTAGGGGATATGCTATAGGTGTTTTTCTAGTGGAACACACACTCCTGTGATCTCCAGACATTGCTGGGCACCACTAGGTATCAAGCTCTGTGCAATTTAGTGGAGGGAAAGAGAGAAAAGACATAGCTCTTTCCTTCACGGAATTAGAGGTTAGTCAGTTCACTTTAGTTAAAAAATATGACCGGATGACAATTATTATTAAAAGAAAGGCATGTGGCCTTTTCTCTGTTTTTTCACTCTGTGGAGCTCTGACTTATTCACCATCTCTCAGCAGATTTGAGAAGAGGATTCAGCGACAGCCACATGAGTCATAAGTTTGTGGGCAGAATCACAGTGAAGGGAAGTCGGGGTGGGGGGGCCTGGGACGAGCCTCATGTGCATGGGCTGCAGGACATTACATTCAGTTCTGCTAGGAGACCTATTCCAAAAACTTGAACCTGTTCCAACGTGATGGGTAGAACATGGTATTAGGGAGCAATGGGAACATAAGAACTTTGCGGTTGCTTGTTCACAGTTTTGTCCACAAGAAGCAAGGGGTGAAAGAAGAAAATTTGCACCAGCCAGACACAGCTGATTGTGAACACACAACATGCACACCTCAAACATCTACAGGGATGTCAGTTCACCATGAGGCCTGAGTCACACTCATCCACAGCTGCTATTAAAGCTTCTCTCCCATTTCAGCTGTCCTCCTCCACCTTTAGATACGTAGGGGCTGCCACACTGGTCATGCCCACCTTCTCAAGCAAACAGCTGGTCTTTTAACAATAAAGCACCATATTCATTGCAGTACTGGTGCATTTCTTACCAGTGTCCAGTGAGAAGTATTGTAGTACTGTTTTAATTAATTTTCTATCTTTTTAAATGTGTCACTGACAAAGTTTCTGACTGCTATTCCTCCAACCCCTTTCCCCATAAGCCCTGTAGTGTTAACTGCCCAGTTTTGGATAGCATTGATGGTTTTAAGAGACATGTCACATGAAAGCAAACCTGACTATATTTTCCATTATTACCATGTTATCCCATATTTTGTATTTTGTAGGAGGAGTAAAGTTGGGAGCATAAATGCTTAAGAAAACTACGTCCAACTTTAATAACATTTGGGAGACACAAGGAAAGAACTTGAGTGATACTGAAATCACTGGTCTGCAGATAAATAGAAAAGTCAGAAAATTGGAGGCTCGAGCTAAAGTCAGTGTGACTGTAGAATGTGAAGTCTTGAGCGGTCCTGTTGGTGCCCTGGGCTTGGGCCACTCCAGTCTGATCTAGGTAAGTCAGTTGAGTTATTTCTTTGCAATTCAGTAGTTGACAGCTAAAGATCAACTTCCTCATGTGCTTTCACGGTTCCCTGGAATCTCATCTCTAATTATACATATGTACTGGAGAACGGACTCAGGCCCCCAGTCCCCATATAAGCAGGCAATGTAACTGTTTGTTCATGCTGAGAGCAATCAGACATTTCCTAATCTGATCAAAAAGCTCATTCTTTAGGATTGCAAACAAGACTATGTACTACAAAGTTGAATGAAGTTGATTATGAAAGGAGTAGGTTGTAGCGAATAGCTCTTGAAGATGGGAACAAGAAGCCTGATTTAAACTTGATGATCCTCTCACTTTCCTAATTAACAGAAAGGAAAGTTTAGTAAGTCTAGGATAAAGACGGCTGTCCCTGATGCATTCTAAAGTAAACATTAATGGAACTACTATCTCCATTGCCTAGATACTGTTATTCGCTAGATAGTGTTGCTCTAGTTAAAGGTATTTTCAAGTACTTGCTGAAACTTGCCTTTTTCAGATTGTTAGTTGTTAGGTATGAAAAGGGTAAATAAATGCAAATATCTTTTCCGGAAGACTTTCTGGACCCACACGCTGACCCTGGGAAGCTGAACTTTAGATTTAATGTAGTCTTCCTTGGTTTTCCAATCAAATCACAAGGTTGAAAAATAATGGCAGGCAGTTACTTGGCAGGTTTTTTCCTGCAGCATGTAGCACAGCTCATCTCAGAAATAGATATTCATCCTTTACCACTGCTAACCCCCAAATGCATTATTATTTATTTTGTTGTGGTGGTGGTTGCATAGGAGCTTCTTCACTTGTAATTTTCCCCTTGGTCATGACACATATTCACATTCACACTACTGGCCTTTGGTGCAACTGCATCTAACCAGAGCATCCAAGTACTTATTAGGGGGAACTACAGACATCATAACTAAGCTTCCTCGGTTTGTTACAACTCCTAAAAAATAGTAGAGAACGTTGGTTTTTTTTTTCCTTTCTTTTGAAATACTCTTTATTTCCAGGTGATAATGAGCTACTCATGTAATACAGATCAGAAAGTTCAGAGTTTTTTTTTTTTTTCTGAAAATAAATCTACAACATTTTTCTGTCATTTTCTCAAGCTAGATTGGGATTTATAATTTCAATAATTTCTCATTTCAGTCTCATAAATTAATCATTGTGATATACATGTAGGTCCATATGTATTTTCTTTTCCATGGCTATCTTCTTGCCTCAGAATAAAGTCTAAATTCCTTAGACTAGCAACTTCTGTGGCCCACTGTCTTCTCCTTCTAGTTAACATCAATCATCACTAATCTCTCTACTGCCACTCTTCTTTCCAAATTCCTTCCAAAGAATCTATCTCATCACCTCCACTTCTGCCTTGTCCATTACTTTCCTCTCTTCACTATAATATGGCCTCCTTTTCTCTTCTCCCCGCTCCTCACCAATACATCCAACCATTTCCTGAAACTGTTTTTTTCTCAAGCTATCACTAACTTCCCAATTGCCGAATTTAGAGAATGTTTTAAAAACTGTTTTAAAATGTCGAAGATTGAACATATCTATTAATCACTGATCATTTCTCAAGTCTCAGTAGATGATAGTTACAGGCTTTTTTTTAAAAAAGGGGTTCAAGGGAGAAGAGATGAATGAAAAAAATAATCATCAAATTACAGAATGTTGGAGACAAGAGAGTGGTATTTTATCTGATGGGTCTGAGAAAGCTGATTCCCAAGGTAAACCCCTGATAGGCTAACAGTACCAGGTACATCTTGAAGTAAGGTTAAATGTGGCAGAAGAATGACATCAGCAAGATGGTGCGATAGGAGGTCCCCAACTCCTATCCAAATCGGAAAGGAAGAAGCTACACTGTCTGTGTTTGGAGATGATATGATCTAATATATAGAAAACCCAAATTCCACTAAAAAATTTGTAGAATAAATGAATTCAGTAAAGTTGCAGATTACGGAATCAACATGTAAAACTCAATTGCATTTCTATACACTAACAACGAAGTATCCAAAAAAGAAATTAAGAAAACAACTCCCAGTCACAAGATCATAAAAAAGAATAAAATACTTAGGAAAAAAGAAGCCATTAACATAATGAAAAGACAACCTATGAAATGGAAGAAAATATTTACTCAGATAAGGAGTTAAATCCAAAATATATAGAGAGCTCATACTATTCAACAGCAAAATAACAAATAACCCAATTAAAAAAATGGGCCAAGGAGCTGAATACACATTTTTCCAAAGAAGACATACATATGGTCAGTGGGTATATGAAAATGTGATCAATATTGCTAGTAATCAGAGAATGCAAATCAAAACCAGAATGCGACATCCTCTCATACCTTTTAGAATGTCTACTTATGAAAAAGCCAAGACATAGCAAGTGTTGGTGAGGGTGTACAGGAAAGGGAACACTTAGGCTCTATTGATTGGAATATAAATTAGCCACTATGGAATGCAATAAGAAGGTTCTTCAAAAATTAAAACTAAAACCACCATATGATGCAGCAGTTTTACTTCTGAATATATTTCAAAGTGAATGAAATCAGGAGCTCAAAGAGATAGCTGCACCCCCATGTTCCCTGCAGTACTATTTACAATAGCCAAGATATTGAAACAACCTAAGTGTTCATCAGTGAAAATGGATAAAGAAAATTTGGTATATGTGAATAGTGGATTAGTATTTGGCCATAAAAAATAAGGAAACACTGTCATTTGTGACAACATGAATGAATCTGAAGGACATTATGCTTAACAAGATAAGCCAGCAGAGACAAATATTTTATGATATCATTTATATATGAAATCTAAAAATGTCAAACTCACAAAAGCAGAGAGCAGCATGGTGGTTGCCAGTGGAAGATGTTGGTGAAAGGGTACAAACTTTCAAGCACAAGGTGAAGAAGTTCTAAGGATGTTATGTGAGCATAATGACTATACAGATGATCCCTGAATGATGTTGACAGTTAACAATGGTTGGGGTGCTGACCCCTGCAGTTGAAAATCCATGTATAACTTTTGACTCCCCCAAAATGTAGCTAATAGTCTACTATTACCAGAAGCCTTACTGATAACATAAATGGTCAATTAACATACACTTTATATGCTATTTGTATTATATACTGTCTTCTGATAATAAAGTAACCTAGAGAAAAGGAAATGTTATTAAGAAAATCATAAGGAAAAGAAAATATATTTATGGCACTGTATTGTAAAAATCCACATAAATGGACTCATGTAGTCATACTCATATTGTTCATGGGTTTATCATACTTAATAATACTGTATTATATACTTGAAATACGCTAAGAGATTGGGTCTTAAGTGTTCTTACCATATGCACAAAAACTACAGGTGGAATAATGGATAGGTTAACTAACTTGTCATCATTTCATAATGCCTGCATATATCACATTGATTGTGGGCCTCATTTCATAATGCCTACATATATCACATCATCAAATGTATGCTTCAAATATATACAATATTTATTTGCCAATTGTGCCTAGATAATGCTAGAAAAAAGTGTGACCCAAAGTAGAAGTGTTGATGGGAAGTCACTTTAAGAACAGTTAGACTCTCAGAATTTCCCTCCCCCTCCAAACAAAACCCAATGACTGGTATGTCTCACTACAGCATAATATTGAGGTTATTTCTTAGAGATGGGCTGGATATCTCTCAAGTGCCCTCTAGATGTATTCTCCAGCCCTTTCCACTTTTCCTTAGCCCTAGGAGGCTAATCTACATGGGTTAAATTAATGGACCCCTTTGTTCTTTGGTTTCCCATTGGGTTTGGCCAATGGAGAGCCCTGACCAGAGACAGGAGGTTGTTAAGAAAGTAAGAGCATTTATTCTCCAAGTTTCCCCTCTATGAGGTTCCCTTGGGATGACTTCCTGTCTTCACTGAAGGTCATATTTTCTCAGAAGTTGTCCTCTTAATAGGACTTTTTCCTTCTGTGCTTAAACAACCTCCTCCTTCTCTCATCCCTTGGGCCTACAAGTAGGATAAACAGGAGGTTTAGCACTCTCCCTGGAGGTTTCCTTATACACTTTACACACAGCCTATATCTTTGTAAAGAGTCCCTTTATTAAGCTGTTTTAAAGTTATCCTAATTTGAATTACCACCAGCAAGAGACTGGAAGAGTCTTCACTCAGCAATCTGACTAAGCCAGTGGGGAAAAACCTCAGTCCTCAGGCTTTCCAAACAAAAAGTTTCACCAAATCTCCATTAAGTAAAGGTCATGGATCACAGCTGAGAATTTTCATCAGCATGCAATTGTAATCAATTTTTGTTTTTTAAATGTGAACACTTCAGATCACTAGTCATCTGAGAAAAGCTTCTAGTAAGAAAGTGAACAAAGGGGTGCCTGGGTAGCTCAGTAGATTAAAGCCTCTGCCTTCAGCTCAGGTCACGATTCCAGGGTCCTGGGATCAAGTCCCGCATTGGGCTCTCTGCTCGGCAGGGAGCCTGCATCGTCCTCTCTCTCTGCCTGCCACTCGGCCTACTTGTGATCTTTGTCTGTCAAATAAATAAAATCTTAAAAAAAAAAAAAGTGAACAAAGCAAGCTGAAAGAGAAAAGTAACCTGAGAAAAACCAAGATTTTGCCTGGAGGAAAAGAAAAAAATGCTCTTAATTTAACAAAGATGAAAGCAGATATCTAACTATGCATTAAAAACAGATTTTGTATAAACAGAATAATCAGCAAACAACAATAAAAAGGAAGCTCCAGGAAATGAGAATATGAAATAAATATTAAATATTTTACAGGAGATAGAGGAGAATAAAAGAGAAAGGGAAAACACAGAAGTTAAAGATTTAGTCTGTAAATTGTAACATCTGAATAACAGAAAAAAGAAATGGGAGGAGAAAAAATTCTCAGAGCAGAAAAATTGAGAAATCATCCAGAATTATGAAAGATGAATTTGTAGATGAGAAGGGGCCAGTGAGTGGATGGGATAATCTATAAAAATAGAAATACGCCCAGCACTTAATTGTGAAGGTCAAATAAGAGGGCAAAAGGAAGTACCCAGGAACTTCCAGATGAGGAGCTCATACAAAGGATCAGGAATCAGAGCAGCTGTAGACTCTTCAAAAACAACATTGAAAGCAAGACCTCAGTGGTAATACCTTACGTACCCCAAGGGAAAATGATTTGCAATCAAGAAGAACGATAGTTTCAGACCAAGGCTTTGTAAAACTTACTTCCCACACACATGTTTTTTTAGGATGCTATTGAGAATATGCTCCACCAAAAAATGAGCTAAACCAACAATGAGGAAGATATAGGATCCAAGTACAGGATTTTCATCTTAAATTAGAGGTTAAGAAAGAGGCAGCTGGAGAGATGCCCCAGGAGGAAATCTGTCCAGACCAGAAGAGGTCAGAAAGTGATGTCTCCCGAGATGACTTAGTACGAGTACTGCATGTGCTTGAAACTTCTGAGACGAGGCTTAAGCACTGGAGTATTGGGGTGTCTGGGTGGCTCAGTCAGTTAAGCATTTGCCTTCGGCTCAGGTCATGATCTCAGGGTCCTGGGATCGAGCCCCACATCAGGCTCTCTGCTCAGCAGGGGGCCTGCTTCCCTTCCTCTCTCTCTGCCCGCCTCTCTGCCTACTTGTGATCTCTGTCTGTCAAATAAATAAATAGAATTAAAAAAAAAAAAGAAGTTACTTAAGAGTTATTCAGGGCACTATGAACAACAGTAACAATAAAGCTGTATATTGAAAATGGTTGTCAGGAGAGGGTGGGAAACACACATAAGTGTTGGACAGTGGCGCCAGAGCTCCATTGTTCTTCCTGCTGTGTTTAAGAGAACTATTTAACTCAACTATGTGCATTTATAATTTTGATGAAAACAAAAACCAAACCGAAAAAATTAAAAGCAGAATAAAAGAATCAAAGAAGACACAGAGAGAGAGAGAAAAACACATGCTATTCAGTCAGAATTCTGCCCAAATAATTTTCTTTTTTAGGAAATCTGACATTAATCTTTTTGCTAAATCTGCCAAGATTGTGGATTTATTTTTAATGGATTTCTGTAGAAAAGAAGAACATTAAAGTGAATGCACTACCTAGAATTTGAGGAAATTGTTTCCCAACAAAAGAGATTTATAATGAAAAAATGATTTGCTGATCCACTATGTGAAAATTGTAATGGTTATTTTGAAAATTGAGTCTTCGGGAAACCTGATGATCCCAGAGCATCTTCAAGTAGTGAATCCTGCCATGAAACTGAATATTCAGCATCTGTGTCTGGTATCTGGGGCTCTGGGAGACCAACACCTGCATACTTATCAAGTGAAATGATTTTCTGTTCCTAAATATAAATTCATTATCTGATGATTCACAAATAGAAATGTGCTCAGTTAACAGCAACCAAGGCAGACGAAAATGTCGTAAAACTCAGATGTAACTTTGTATGGGAGTTGTTTATACATCTAAGAAAAAAATCTTTAATAAATATATTAGCTGATTTATATATATCATGCCTAAGCATAACAAGACACGAGGAGGGAAGCTACTGGTTCAATATCTATCTGCCTGTCCTCTCAGATACATGATATGAGCTGATGCAAACAAAGTAGTTTTCTCCATATAATTAAAAAAAATTATTTATTTAGAGGGGGTGGGGTGGAGGGAGAGGGAGAGAGAGAATCCCAAGCAGACTCCGTGCTCAGCATGGAACGCGATGTGGGGTTTGATCCCACAACCCTGAGATCATGACCTTAGCTAAAATCAAGAGTCAGACACTTAACCAACTGAGCCACCCAGGTGTCCCTTTCCAGAATTTTAAACAAGTCCTGAGCTGGGTGGGACAAGGCAAAAGGAGGGCAGATGGATGCAGGATCAGGGTTGGCATCAGGTGCTGGGAGAACTTCTAGACAGTGAGGGAGAAGATGAGGGAACCATGAAGGAGGAGATAGAAATAGTGATGACTAGTGTGTTGGGCTTCTCAAGAGTTTCTATTTAGTTGCCAGTTTGTGTACTAACAGTATTGCCTCTACTTTATATTGCACCACTGCAGTAAATAATGAGTTCAGAGATTTGGAGGTTAGGCTTGAGAAGAATGTGGCTCAAAATGGACTGGTGGGGTGGCCTTGAGCGAGTCTCTTTCCTTCTCTGGTTAGTGATGTTATTTGGCATTCTGCTGTGAAGATCCAGTGTGACAATGCATGGACAGTGCTTAACTCAGTGCCTGGCATGGAGTAAACATCCAGCAGATAAGAGAAAAATGATGGGCATGGGAATAGAAGAAATGGTTAATGGGATGAGGAAGGAGAAACCAGGTAAATCAGGGGAGAGTTGGTGTTCAGCCTGTTCAAATCCCTCATTTCCTTTCTGCCTTATTCCCTGAATTTTGTGTTCTCACATCTGACTGAAATAAAGGTATGTTGAATGAAGTTATGTGCTTTGGCAATGAACTCACAGTTCTCCCTAAATGCAATTCAGTGGTATTTTCAGCCCTGGTAAAACCAGGGTAGATTAGGTAGAGAGGAACAGATTGCTCCTAGTAAAATCCAACAGGCACACACTTAAGAGTCTTGAGTGGGTAGGTCATTGTGCTGGGTCCCCTGAAGGTAAATGAGGTAGGTGCTCTGTCCTTAAGGAATCAAGTGTATTGGAAATCACATTATTTCCCTTCAGTTTAGTTCAGTTCAGTTCCATTCAACTCAGTTTATTTTAGTTCATTTCATGCTTCAGCCAGTTGTAGAATGAAACTGGATCCTAAAGTAGCAGGTACAGGGGTTTCTAATCCTGGGTCGTTGTGGTTTGAGAGAGGGAAAATTCCACTCACCATCTCGAATCCCCTCTGTTCTTGCCTGGTTGCGCCTGGGTGGCTCAGTTGGTTGGGTGACAGCCTTCGGCTCGGGGTAAGATCCCAGGGTCCTAGGATCGAGGCTCACGTCAGGCTCCCTGTTCGGCTGGGAGCCTGCTTCTCCCCCGTACAGTTTCCCTGCTCATGCTCTCTCTCCCTGTCAAACAAATAAATAAAATCTTAAAAAAAAAAGTTAAAAAGAAAAAGAAGTTATCTAGTAACTAAAGGGGCTGAGGTGCACCACTCATATAATCATAAAAGAGCAGTAAAATTATTTTAATGAAGGGGATCAAGAATTTCTCAGGAAAAGCAAAACAAAACAATTATTCTCTGAAAATGAATTCTCCAAGAGGTCTTCACACACCCACTGCTAGACTCCTTCATTTCTTCTGTCTGTAAAGAATATATCCATTCTTACATTAAAGTTAGTGGAAATTATTGAGTAATTAAACTTGAAAGTTAAACATCTCAGTCTGTGCTTTCAAGGTAGCTTAACTGCAAAAACAATTTATCTTTGAACTGAAAAAAACAACTCTATCTGTCTGTCTGTCTCCCTGTCTGCCTATGATATTTTTTCTAGACCACCAGGAAAAAAACTATAGTCTGACAGAATCAGATTTATTACCTTTAAGTCCTGGGAGACCAAGAAGAAGCCTGACATGGGGCCAAGGAGGTTATCAGACCCTTGGTTCAGTGGAAATCTCCTGCAGTTGTGGTCAGAGCAGACCCGATAAGGTGTGGTTCAATGTGTCTCAGATGTGCTCATTATTACGGTCTTGGTGCCTTGAGGGGCTCAGGCAACTCCCAGTAGAAACCTCCAATTTGTGAAAATCTAATTGAGTTACAGATCCCTAGGGACAAACCTGTGGTTGGAGAAGATCTGATAGATTGATTTGTGGGGTTGGGGAGTGAGGGGGTGAGGGGCATGGGGAGGGGACTTCAGAAGCACCCACCCACACACCCTGACAGGAGGAAGTACCTTTTACAAGGTTTGGGTTCTCCCTCTAGAGTTCTGAGCTGGGTCCCATGGAAGCCGGTGGAGATCAGCTCTAAATTCCTTGCTGTTTCTCAGCAAGTGAGTGAAGATTAACTAAGGATTACGTATGGTCACGGGGCAATTGGTACCCCCTGTAATAGATGAGTTATAGCATGCTAGGCCTGGGAGCATCAGTGGTGACAAAGCAGTGTTCACTCAAGAAGAGTTGTTGTGCATTTTATGCCTGCCCTTGGGAGGGACAGCGTTTCCTGCTGATTCCACAGCTGGCTTTACCTGTGTCCTTCCTGCCTGATTACTGGCAAGGCTCCTCGTGGCGTTTGCAGTCTGAGTTGACTCTCGCTCTTCCAGTTCTAGACAGGTTTTTCTCTCTCATATACATATTTTAAAAATATATATGTGAAAAATATAATGCAAAATTTGGGAACAGGATCCCAATTCATTTATTCAAATATTCAAATTCAATGCTAATGGATGCGTCCAGGTTTCAGGTTAGAGAAAATTCTATTTTTAAGCTGCAGAGACCCAGTGAGTTGGAACTGAATCTGAATGATTTTAAATCTGAATATGAATTATTTTAACATAGTAGGAAACATGGTCGGGGGGGGGCATGTTAGTGGGGAAAGGGTTGTGATTGTTTGTATAAAGGCCCAAGGTAAACCTTCTCTCTTTCATGGAAGGCTCTGCCTCCCTTCCTGAAGCTATAGAAGGATTACAAATATTAAACACTTATTCAGGAGAGAATGTAGAGGCTGTTAACAAATATTAAACACTTATTCAGGAGAGAATGTAGAGGCTGTTAATGGGAAAAAAAATTCTACCCAACCCACAGGTGTTGTCCACACACTGAGGTCTGCATTTATGCATTGTTTCACTTCCTGACATATCAAAAGATTGCATGACATGGTAGAGGTGTGGTAATTATTTCCCTGTCATTAGATGGAATCTTGGTGATGGATGGAGAAACTCTATTGGCACTTTATAAGTTGTGTGACCAATATGTTTCTCTGGGAATAGATAAATGTCTTGTTTTGTCAAAATCTTATTATTCTGATTTATTTGCTTGACTTTTATGTTGTCAAAGAAGTTGTATGATAGATTGGGATGAATTCAGTTTTATTTATTATTTATTTATATTCATGTTCAAGAATTAATGTGTTGCCTAAAAGCCACCTGGAGGGAATATGTTAGTACCTCTTCCTTTTGTCTGTACTTTTACAATGATTTGGGGCCTTTCTGAAAAAAAACCATGGTTCTTGAGAGCTAATAATATGTTGTCTCAGTGACACTGTGTTTTACCCTTGTGGGCTGGATTTTCTGGAGCCTTCTCTAAAAATCAAGAGCAGGGTTATCACAACCATCATCTTTATAATTGCAATCAAGCGATATCACTTCGAGTAAGACAGATTCAAATTAAACACATACAGCTTTTGCCTTTGGGACAACTAAAATGTAAAAAAAAAAAAAAAAAAGAAGACCACCATCATAAAACAGATACTTTAAGACTATGGTTCAATAAATGCAATGAAAGATTAAATTTATGTTCATTTAGTGTCAAAGTCTTGCAAAATGAAACTAGAAAGAGTAATTTGGGGGCATATACATTTTGGTTTCTAAAAATGTTTCACTTTTCGGTATTTAAATTAGCCTCTGTATAATCTCTCCCCTACCTCCTCTTACTGCATTTGGATTGTTTACATCTTAATGTATAGACTTGATTTCCCCTGAGTATAACTAGGCACAGAAATTATTCCCAGTCTCGTAGAATAAAGGCCAAATCAGAGGTAATGCATCTTAAGGTTAATCTCCACTTCAATTAACAACTATATAACAATATTTATACTTACATATGAATACATCCCATTGACACCTGCTACATATCTTATTTTATGAATTAATGTGAAATATGCATTATGGGGAAGTGTTACTACACATCCACTCCCTTAGTGTCTGAGGCTTCTGAAGAGCAGCCTTCCCACCTGGATGAATTAAAACCAGGTATCTAATCTGTATATTCTGGATTTGAAAATCATTTGATCCAAATTAGTTGAGATATAAACTGGGTTCTGGAGTTCACACCACTTACATCTGATAGAACTCAAAGATTCTCTGCTTGACCAAACTCTATTCAGTTTCCCTTGAAGTTCTCAACCAGGCCTTGACTTTTGGACTTCCATGTTCATCTGTGCATTGTCCAATTTTAGCAAGAATACTGCTAAGTTTGTTCACCTGGAATCCCTCATAGACCATGTCTATTCACCCTGGATATGTAAGAGAGGTTCTTTCTCTTCCATCATCCACCAGGTGATGCCTGCTCACTCTGGACTGCCTCCAGCAAGAGTCTTGTTACATGAGTTCAGTCGGAATTCCACTACCCCTGAAATGTCTCCCTTTGTAAATTTTCATCCACTGACCCCTCCCCTACTCCCTGGCGATAGCTTAAGGTGATGACTCATCCATGCTGCATTCAGATCTGAGTCTAATCTTGCGCTCACTGAAAGATGCTGTTGCAATGGTCCCTACAACCATCATGATGTCTGTCTTGAATAAAATCTTCTTTATCATCTTTAACAAGTGTCACTGAATAATTTTTTTTCTTTCACAGTGTTAAAACTTATTTAGGCCTATGGAAAAGGATGGCTGAACCTATCCAAGATAGAGTTCTGTGGAAACATTCATAAAGGCATATTTATCTATAAGTGAAGAGTTGTTGGCTTTCAGGCACTAAGGTGATCATCAAACTACAGCAATATTGGAAAGGCAAATGAGAGTCAACATCCATAGTATTGCTTGCAACATAATTCTAATAGTTGAATGATTTTTGCATTTCTGGCCCATCCAAAAGTTATTTCCCTCAGCATAAAATAATACATGCTTATTATAATAAATAATAAAAATAAAATAAAAATAAACTACAAATTCTGTCATTTGGAGGGAAAACATTTTCTTTTAGCCTTTTAAAACAGCTACTAATATGAAGTATACATGTTTCTTCTAAATTTTAAATCATATTTTTTGGGTACAGTTTTCACTTAATATTTGTCAGGAGCATTTTCCTGTATCATTAAACAGTCTTCAAAGTCTGGTATTTAATGACTTCTTATAATTCCATTGTATGGAAGTGACATATCTTCCCCCCATTTATTTCTTATTGTATATTGAATTTGGAATTCCTTTTAGAGTTTCTCCTTTGGTTAAATGTATGGCATAACTGTGAGGATAAGTGTGGGGGGTCAAACTGAATAATCTAAGATATGGGTTAAATATAAAAAAAAATCCTTCTGATTTTTATGTAAATGTTCTGTTGTAGGAAATCCTTTAAAACAAACTGTATTTTATGCACTTCTTCTAAAATATATTTCATAAAAGGTAAGAGTTTAAAAAGAATTAATACACTGTGGTTGCAGGTGTTTTAAATTTTTTAACATTATGATTTAATTTACTTGACAAACTCTAAATTCCTCTATCATCATCTCCCTGTGACCTTAGGAAACCTTGGTATTAATGCTTGGGGGAAGAGCTAGGGTAGAGAATTACAATGTGATGCTCTAACTTGTCCTGATGACTCAATATGAATCCTGCATAGTTTAGCATTGCCTTTGGGCATCGTATCTAATTCTGTGTTTACAGTATTTGATGAAATGAAAGATGGCACAGTTTATATTGTACAAGTCAGAACTTATAGAAGAAAAGCACTTGCTAAATCTTGGAGAAAAAGTGCACACAGCTACTGACAGTGGAATTTCTGGAATCTTGTATTCACAGCAGCAGTTTAATGAACACAAGTCTACTGATCAATTGGATTATCCCTGATAGCATTGATGTCCAGAAAATCAGAAGATGAAAAGAGGAGAAAACTATTTTCAGTATTAATGTAATAGTAATAAATGGAATATGAATTCTGAAAAAGCATTTGTTTAGGCCAAAATTTAGTTCTCAAAACTGTATTTCTCTCTCTGCATGGATATATGTATATTTGTATGTGTGCATATATATATAGAAAATAGATTGCAATAAAAATGCTTTATCCATCTGTCATTGTAGAATGCAGTAAATAAATAGCAAAGTAGGAGAATCAACTTTTGAAACAAAGGAAACTTTGAGAGTATCCAACCACTAGATTATGGAAATGAGGAAATGAGACTCTGGAAAGGGAGGGACTGGATGGCAACCATCCCATCTAGAGTGTCTTCTGCCACACACAGTACATACTTAGAAGACAAGATGGACTTTGGTTATTATCACAGTATAATTTCTGCTCCATGGTCACTGCCATTTACAAAGACATGCATCTTCCTAATGCCTACTGGATTTCTAAGACTGTAGTTATTTCTTTGAGAATTTTTTTAAAGGTCTTTGCACAGGAGACACAGAAACAAAACAAAACAAAACAAAACAAAAAGAACAAGAAGAAGTCTTATCCTCTGTCTGTAAGGTTGATGCTATCCCTATCACTACTCACTCCCTGGATGAACACAGGGAGACACATGGCTTTGAATTCTGCCAATACGTGGATGTGTCTAAAATGTACATGTCTAAATCTGCTCTACTCAACATCTGGCTAGGGAAGCAAAGTGACTGCTTGATTCCATTCAGCTGTCCAATGAAATAACCAAGTGTGACAAGTCCCAAACTGAAGTATTATTTCCCCAACACACAAACTTGTTTTCTGCCCACATTCCCCATTTCAGTAAGGGCAACTCCATTTTTCTAATTGTCCTGGTCCAAAAATTGAGGTAGTCTCAGCCTGCTACTTCTCCGCCATCTTGACTCCTCCCTGTCCTGGTCCAAAAATTGGAGTCATCCTTGACTCTTATCTTAACTTCCTGGCCCAATTTTCTCTCTAACCACCTTCATGGCTGTGATCACTCTGTCCCAGCCATCAGTACCTACTACAGACAATATTGCAAAAGTCTCCACCTGGCTGCCCAGCTTCCCTCTGGCTCTCGCATGGTCCATTCTCCACGTAATGGCAAGATCAACTTTCTAAAGTCAAAATCAGAACAAGACACTTCCTCCTTGAACTTGTGCAAGACTTTCTATCTTAATCAGAGAAGAATCTGAACTCTTTACCACAGATCACTATATCTTCCTCTTGTTCACTCTTCTTGTTCACTTTATCTAAGCTACATTAGCCTTTCAGGTGGTTGTAGAATACCTCACGTGTGTGCCTACCACAGCCTGTCCGTCCTCAGCCTGGAATGCTCCTCCCTCATATATGCATATAACTCACTGTTTCACTCATTCAGGCTTCTTGTAAAGATCTTCTACTCCAGAGCCTTCTCTGTCACCTTACCTAAAATAGTGCATTCCATCACTTTTTATCCATTCCCCTTCTTTACCTGTCTTCTTAGAATTTTCCATTCCCTGAAGTATGTTTTACATTTACGTGTTAATTTTTTTTCTCCAGGTTACATTAGACTATAAGCCCCCTGAAGACAGAGACCTTTTCTGTTTTGTTCACTGTTGCATCCTTAGTACCTTCAATGGTTTTGGTATATAATCAGTGCTCAGTTATTATTTACTTATTGAATGATAAATGTTTCTTTTTCATGTGCTAATGTTGGAGCAGGGATTGAATTCTAACAAGAGTTAGGAAACAGAACAATCATGTTCTCTGGCATGAACTCTTACCTACTTGCAGTCGTTCTCTCTCTCAGTAACCACGGCGATCAGGCACCACATTTAAACTAAGGAAGAGAAGCGTTGGTTGAGTGGCTTGGTGGTGATGTCTCTCATCTAGTTGTACTCATTTCCATTATTAGTAGTTTTTGTTAAGAGCAGTTAAAGTTGGAAAACCAAGAATGACCACCAGAAAAATCTGAAATAATTGATTTAGCCAACTAGTGATATGTTAATTTGCAGGTAGTATTTGTCCATGTACAGAAAGATGTTTGATTTGGGACAGTGAGATGATAAGAAGTATATATGTTGGTCTCTCAGTTCCTGGTTCCCAGTTCCTGGCACAGAGCTCCTGAAAGCCTGTAATTTCTTAAGAGAGTCCTAAGAGCATCTTTTATTCTAATATTTGGTTTTTGACTCTGGTTCCTGACACAGAGCTCCTAAATCCCTTGGAATTTCCTAGATGATAGTAGTGTCTTTTGCTCTAATGAGTTCACTCTCAGTGGGCTCCTGGATGGGGACTGGCTCACCAGAAAGACCAAGCCTGACCACAAGGTTGGAATTTTGGGTCCTATGCCCCCCAGTCTCCAGAGGAGGGAGGGCTAGACACGAGTTAGTAATTGATCATGTTTCCATGAGGAATCCTCCACATCTCCCAACAACAGGGGGTTTGGAGAGCTTCTGGGTTGTGAACACAGGAGGGTGATGCACCCAAATCTGCAGGGACAGACACTCCTACACTTGGGACCCTCACAGATATCACTCTATATATCTCTTCATCTAGTTGTTCATCTGTGTCCTTATCATATGCTTTAATAAACTGGAAAATGTAAGTAAGTGTTGCCCTGAGTTCTGAGAGCTCTTCTGGCAAATAATAAAATCCAAGGAGGGTGGAGGTCATGGAAATCCCTGATTTGTAGACATGTCAGACAGAACTTGTGGGGAACCTGGGGACCTATCATTTAGAGTGGAAAATTAAATAGGGGCAGTCTCGTGGGACCAATCCTTTAACCTGTGGGATCAGACGCTATCAGCTAGTGTCAGAATTGAGTTAAATTGGAGGAACCCCATCTGGTCACCAAATTGCTTATTGTGAGGACACCTCCCAACACCCAGTGTCAGAAGTGTGGTGAGTGTGGTAGCAGCATGTGAGTTCAAGAGAACCACACACGAGACAGGCCGTGGTTTTCCTCCTCAAGCGTTCATAAATAACACATTAACGACAAACAATAACATGAGAGCTAGATTAAAAACAGAGAGTTTCAAACAGGCTTTGATTAAACTCAGGATAATTGTTAAAAAGGCATTTTCCTGTTTTTGAGCTCACTGACCCATGTGTAATAAATGTTTTCCTCCTGTCTTTGCTTGCTGGTTCTGTGTTAAAGCTTTTGCTGCTACGTGAAGAAAAATTTTGGTTGATCTGAAGGCTCTCCAGGGTCTCCTAACCTTTTACTCAAGTCTATTGTAGATATGGGAAATAAAGTCAGCAATAATTCCTGAAAGGACAAAGGAGATGAAAAAATAATAGTAATTTATTTTAAAATGGGCTCCAAGCTCATGCCTATGCTTATCTCTATCTCGGAGAGTCTGCTTTACCATGTCACACACGTCCCTGCAGGGCTGCCTTTGTGTGTGAGTAGGGGCAAACTCGTTCCTTCCAGCAAGGCAAACTGGCTAAAAAGAAACTTCACTGCCTGCTTTCTTTCTCCAAAAGTATAATCATCTCTATTCTAAATCCTCTGTCTTGTTGGCTTAGAAAAACTTACTGTACTCATGCTATCGTCATTTTTTTAAAAAGGCCATTCTTGAAAAGAAGTTCAACAGATAATTTAAGTTTGTGATGTGAAACTCATTTCTGCTAATGGGAGACAAATCGTTATTTCTCTCCAGACTGTCTATTCATAGTAATAGAATAATTCAAGTGAATTAAAAATGTGAAGACATTTTTCATCAAGCCACAATGAACAATCAGCCAACACAAAGCATACTGTGCTAGGAAACAGATAACACAATGATGAAGCTTTTCTATAGAAAGAAAAGGGCTTCAATTAAAAAATATAAACTTACTTAATAGGCTACATGGTACAGAAAGAAAGAGTGCTTAAAATTTTTGTCCTTACCCACTGGGAGTTAAATCCTCCATGAAGTTGACCTAACTTAATTACCAAAACGATTATTTTCTTCATTTTCTAGGTTAAAAAATGTGGAGGTCCTGAGGTTTAGTAAGCTGGGCAAGGGCATACAGCTACAGACTGGGGCTGGATTTGAATTTAGCTCTGCTTCTCAATGTCCTGCTTTTCTGCTACACTGCACTGTCTCTCCTTCATGCTAATTGGACATCGATCTTCAAAGCTTGTGTTTTATTGATCTTTCCCAACCCAAGCATTTCAGGGCACTTTTCTCCCTAAGTTTTCCTGGAAGGGCAATGCTCAAAAATTCGAGACACAGAGTGATTCAGGCTCAAAATTTGGGGAACTCTCTGTACCCTTTGACCTGCTGATCTGTCCTTCTGTTCTTTTTAGGCCCACATCTCTTCCAATAAGCCAACACAGGGCCTGATTGTAGTCGATGATTGGAATGGAAGCCTCCTTTCATGAAAAGGAACCTTGAACTTGCTTCAGGAGGAAACTCACTCCCCTTCAAGAGAACATGGCAAAAGGAAACCAGAATGAGGTATGTAACTTAACCTGGCCTTGAGGATGACTTTGCCTCTTTTTCTGTCTTCTGTGTTTCTGTGAATTTAGCATGCTGGGAACTCTTCACTGGGTATTGTACTTTATCGTTTCTGCCCCTGTCTAAACTTGGGTATGAAGACTAGAAAATATATATATATATATACACACACACAAAATCACCTTCTCACTTGCTAGTCATCATTTTTGAAATTCTATCTAGGCAAGATATAAGTAGAACCTGGCAATTTGGCCATCCACATAGCGAGTGTCTGACTACTGTGGACAAGCCAGCCCTCTGTAAAAGACACTAAAACGCCTCACCTTCCAGGTCATGGCACATCATTGAAGATGTGGTGAGGAGGTTACTTTGGCAAGGGATATTTGGAGAACCTACTTCAAAAAGAAAAGGGAGAGCCACTCATTTCTGAATAGTGAAACCATCCTGTAGACTACTGTAATGATAAATACTTTATGCATTTGTCAAAACCCACAGACCTGTGTGACACAAGGGGGAAGCCTAATGTAAACTATGGACCTTGATTAATAATTTTTTGGCATTGGTTCAATAGTTATATTGGACATGCCACACCGAAGCAAGATAATATTAGGAGAAACTGTGTGGGGTGGTGGTGGGGGCAACAGAGAAGGGGTATACAGAAACACATTGTACCTCCTGCTCAATTTCTCTGTAAACCTAAACCTTGAAAATAAAGACTACTAATTAAAAACAGGAGGAAATGGGAGGGGCATGATCTAGTCATGATAGAAGCATGCATCAGTCCCAGTATTCCTAAAGTACCTTCTTGAGGATGGGGTTATAATTTTAGGGCTTCTATTTTGTAGGATAGATGTGAAGTCTGTAGCCAGTGAAATTGTTTTGAGTGATTAAGGAGAGAGAGAGATGGTTTGTATCTTGTGTAAACAAAACCTGAATACATATTAAAGAGCGTTGGATTGAAGGGGACACCAAAAGCTACTTCTAGACAGCCATATGTCTGGGTCTCTGTGGCTCCTATGTTCTGAGGCTGATGAGCAAATGAATTCCAGCCCATCACCCTGGCTCTGGGCTCTGTTTCCTCAAGGGCTCCTCTCGCCAGAGTCTGGAGGGATTCTATTCCTGGGAGCCACTGTTTGCTGCTAGGATGGCAGCTGAGAGGCAAGGACACACAGAGGTTTTGGGGGACAACCTCCTTCCCAGCCTCCCTGCTCCTTCTCCTTGGATGCACTGGGGACCCACCTTAGAAAGATTTCATTGTGCACCTATCTTTTGGAATGGTTTTCAAGGATTTGAAGGTTCTACAAAGGGTTAGAGAGGATTTTTTCTCTCAACAAGGGACATAAAAGCTAACATTTGTGACATGTCTTCAACCGAGAAAATCTGTTTGATACTCGTCCCTCAGTCACAGTGAAAATTTCACTCAAGCTTGGAGCAAATTAAAGAAATAGCTAGTTCTTTGTTTGTTCATTTTTAAAAAATATTTTATTTATTTATTTGACAGAAAGAGAGACAGCGAGAGAGGGAACACAAGCAGGAGGAGCAGCAGAGGGAGAGGGAGAAGCAGGCTTTCTGCGGAGCAGGGAGCGCAATGTGGGATAGATCCCAGGATCCTGGGATCATGACCTGAGCCAAAGGCAGACGCTTAATGACTGAGCTATTCAGGCGCCCCATGTTTATTCATTTTTAACGGATTTCCTGAGGCACTCAGTCACATATTTCAGTAGATTATATTAAAGAGCAGTCCTACAAAGTAGGCAGATGTTTGCTTAAAAAAAAAAAATTATCTGCCTCCTAATCTGAAAAAAATAAGCAAAGATAACAATGTTAAATAACATTACATGCAAGGAGGGGGGACATGTATTTTACGATATTCTAGAAAATGGCCTGACTAGAAATTATACGATCGTTTCCATTTCAAGTTTAAAATTTTCCATTTTCCGTGTAACTTTTTAGGTTAATAATATTAACTTATATTTCCTGATAGACTTACTAATAGTAGGTGTTCTTCTACTTGGCTACTGAAAAAAAAGAGACCAAAAATGGGGAAAAAAAAAAAAAGAGGGAAGAAAAAAAGTTAACTTCGAAAAAGTGTATTTAGTTAAGGAGGGGTTATAGAGTAGAAAAATGTTCTGGTGGAAGTTATAAAGATCATATAGTTTAGCATTTTGATTTTAAACGTTTGGCCCCAAATCACAAAAGTAAAGGCAGTGCCATATGGAGATGCGCCATTATGCTATTACCAGACCCACCACTCATGGGAAGCCCGCCGCTCACAGAAAGCCACGTCCAGCTTCTCATCATGCCTTATCCCAGCACTGCTCTGAAGTACCTCTTGTCAGGGTCCCCAAGGATTCCCATGCTGCCAGGGCCAGCTGTCATTTTGTTGTCATCTTGTCTATCTATGAACAGAACTCGGCATGGGCGATCACTCTCCCTTTTCCACTAATTGAAGTGGCTTTGGTGTGCCCCTGGCTCATCACTGGCCCTTCCCAATCTCCTTCGCCAGTTCATCCTCATTAGGTCTCGAGATGTGGGCTTGCCTTCACAACTCATGTTACCTCTTCTCCACTTGTCTTGCCATCTCACCTGATAATCAGCCACCTGCTCTGCTCCCGCTCTCAGAAGAAACATCTGTTCATGGGCTATGACCTTAGCATGTCAGAAGCCACGCTTTTAATGCTTTCTACTCCTTGAATTGGCTCTCCTGTCAGTCCATGGCAACTATCTTCCTCTTCAGTTGAACCCAAATCTTGGTCCTTTCACCAAAATAAAAACCCCCAGGGAGACCATAAAAAGCAAATCCATCCTGTTGCATAAGGCTTTGCTCGCTGCTTGTTTTTTAGCGTTGGCCCAAATAGTTCAGCTCTCTCTCTTGTCTGTTCCCGGATTGAACAGTTCTCGCCTGTGGAACCAGAGCAGAGGCCAGAAATGTGGATGGAATTTGGATGGTTGCTAGGTTACTTGGTGCATTCTACCCCTGCTTACTGTTTACAGAGAAGACTCCTAGAAGTGTGAGGTTTTCAAAAGGAAAACAAACTCATTTGAGGCTTGCTTATGAAAAATCAAATATTAAGTGGAAAGCACGAAGTTAAAAAAAATCTCCGACATTCTTCCTCTTTACTTCTAGGAAATATATTTTTTAAGTATATAAAATAGGATTGGAATTGGGAGAGAAAAATGGATGCTCTCAGAATCTTAACATCAAAACACATGGTACTGGCTGTTGACTGAGCCTGAGTGAAAATATTGCACCAAACATAGACCCCGAGGTATGGTAGATTTCATTTAGGTAGAAATGCACTTATAAGAAAGGGCTGCTATTTTAATTTTATGATTTACTGATACTGTCATTTACCATTCAAATAAATGAAAGAGAATGGTTATATTACATCCAGCCTGTTTAGAACACTGTTTAGAACAGTGTTCATTATAAAATAATGAACATAGAGTGCTTGGATCTCAGAGTGTATTGTTGTAAGTGATTTCTCTGGTCTCTCATGAATCACTGGATCCCTTTCATATAACTGTTCGTTCTTCATTTGATGCACCATTTTCAGGGGGTCTCTGGCCCAGGCTCCTCATCTCTAGACCTTGATGATAGCATTGTAGTGAGCTTCTGGTTCTATTGTTTCTATGTCAGGTAGCCTCTTAGTTATCCATCAGTCAAATACATCTTTTCTTAATATACTACTGCATCATGACATAAAAAAATAAAAAGGGGAAATAATTTTAACAAGTTAACCAAAAAAAAAAGTCTATAAAATATAATTTAGAGAAATAGTAACTCCTTAAACAATACATCTGAAGGATACTTCATAAGATCCAATTATTAAAGCTTGCTGTATTGCTTATGGCCATTGATAAAGTTAGTAGATATAACCAAAATGATAAAATATCCACTGGGATGTCATAGCAGAGAGTGCGAGTAGGAGGGTGGGCTCTAGTCTAGGTAGAAACGCAGAAAGGAGCAGAAGTGAGGGCCACTTGCAGCCCACATGCACACGGGGCACGTCTTCCTTTCCCCCATCCCTCGAGTGCCATGGGGTGTGCAGTGGTTAGCGACACATTTGGTGGAGGTGGGGTCTTGCCGGGAGACAAATAGGCCAGGTTTGGTGGCATCCTGCCATTTTAGATTTAGATTTAGATTTACATCACCATCCAGGAACAACAGATATAAATGCATCTTGAAAACTTGAGAAGCTTTGATTTCTCCCAGTTTTTTTGTGGTCAATATAACCATACCCAGCTTGACAGCGTTCCAGAAAACCTCCCAGCAACAGGGCACCCAGGGGCTACAAAAGAAAGAACAGACACATTTGACTCTATAAATATAAGAGCTTTTTATATAGCAGAAATATCAAATGCACAAACTATATATCTATAAGTACTACAAATAGAAAAACTTTGATATAACAAGACTGCTAAAGATATTTGCAAAGCAGTTGACAAAAGGGATTAATAGCAATACTGTACAAACAGTGTTTACAACCTGGTAAGAAAAAGATGATGAAAATGGTCAAAGGTTAAGAATAAATAATTCACAGGAGAATAAATCCTAATGGTCAACAAACCCATGACGACGACAGGGTTGATTTATATCAGGGTGGTGGTAATTCAGGCCAGTTCTATCTTGGTTCCACATTCTTGTACATGAGGTACACCTTTTGAATAATGAGCATGTAATATTTAAATAGAGGGGAAAAAAGAGCTCTTTCCCTCTTGAAGAAGCAAAAATATTCTGAGGAGATAGAAATATGAAAGGGTACATGGGGTGACATGGAAAATCGCAGCAAAGAACAGGCGCAGACCTCACAGCATGCCAGTCAGGTAGACATCCTGGTGGTTCTGGAGACTTGTCAGCAGTTGGCAAAGCTCAGGCTCATGTCTTCTATTGCTCCTAGAGTTTTCTACTCCTGTAATAATTTATCCCCTCATCACACATGCTGTTTGCTTGCCTCTACATGTTTCCAAGTATTTCCCCAACATAGTTCAAAGGAATCTTGGAAATCTTCATTTATTATCTTCTCTTGATCTAGCCTTCAAATCCATTCCTAAAATTATTCCAACGGCTCCTGGCATGTGTTTTTCACAGAAGGGGAGGGCAGGGAGAGGCGGGGTGTGTGGTGGCATTGGTCTCTCAGCCAGGATTTCTGAATATATGCATAGAATGTTCTCAATCAATGAATTCTACAAGTAAAGTGGCAAGCATGACACTGAATGTGTGGTCCAAGGAGGGCGGGGAATGGTAGAGAGGGAAAATCTGTGGGTTTTTTTTTTCTCTAGGTTAAAATTATAGCTTTCCAAGTTTGCTGGTATTTATCAAGAACAAGAAGTTGAGTTTAATTCCATTTAACGCAATAGAAATTAAGTATCTATCATGTCAATTAGGGTATAAACAGGGCCTTATAAGAGGTAGGGAATATAGTCCTAATACTCATAAACCTTGAACCTGTTTGGGAGATAAGATTTGTACACATGCAACAATTCAAGACAGTGTGTAACTGTCCCTACAATTTTTCATACCAAGAACTGTGGGTGATCATTTTATGACTGAATTTTGTAAATCAAGCTCCCCAAGGCAGATTTATTTCCCTCATTTCCTGCATTAGGATTATGTCACTACCAGGGTCATAGTATTTCCTAATTAAAAAAAAAAAGATTTTAAAATTTCAGTCTGAGACTCTATCCTTTGGCCTTTTCCCCTTTATCTCTTCTCTCTAGTTCTTAATTGTGTGTTTGTCACAATATATTTTTCTCTGACAAATATCTTATGTGCAATAAGGACATGTTTTATAAAACTTATTGGACATTTGAGTTTAGAGCGAATTTGGAAAGTAAACAATTCTAGAGTATAATGAGATGTCTTCCATGTTTCATCAATATTGTCATCCTCATTTCCTTGATATTTCTTTTCTTACTAATTTTGATTTGAAAGATACCATTAATTATCCTTGAGATAGAAACTTTCCTGTTGGCTTACCCTCAACTCAACTTCAGATATGTCTGTGTCAAAGGTGGCTCCTTTGGTCCTTTCCCAAGCTGTCACATAGGTTTATAAAACAATTTCTCTGGGTCTTAGTTTCCTCATTTACCAGGTGCCAGCATTAGATGACCTCAGATTTATATAGTTCCATTCTTCGATAATTCTTTCTGCAACTCCCCTCTCTCAGCATGAAGAAAAGTCTTGTAGGGAAGAAAATAGTCTTTACTCTCCAATTACAGAAACTTTCCAGCCACATTTTTTCCTTAATTAAGAAAAAAAGTATCTGTGCTTGAAAGTGCAAAATCGCTGAAATTATTGTGAGCTCCTCGTGCAGAGATTTCTTGCTTGACTTTACATCTGGTCTTTACAAAGGAAGTTCATTTCACTTCTAAGTGTCCTCAAGCCAGGGGTCCGTGGCTTGATTTACATGCAATTCAGAGATTCTCCAGCTTTTTAGCAAATGTCCCTTGGAAAGCAACCTAGTAACTGAATTCTTTAAAAATCCACACCAAAAAAGGCAGTGTGGTTCCTGATGGAATACGCTTGAAATAAAAATTCAAAGAAAAGACTTGTGTGTATCATACGGGATTAGAAATGGCACATAAATGGTCCGTAAGCTTTGGGTAGGTAAGCATTGGTGGGTGGAGCATTTTGGAAAGGTTTGGAGACAAGGTTTTTCTTAGCCACACTGATTTCAGTGGATAATTGATCCCTTTCTCTCTTTAGTTTGTTAGTGCTGACACAGACTTGTATCACATGAATAGTTCAGTGAGTTTAAAAATCTTTTTAAAATGGCAGTAGTATCTAAATAATTTTAGCATTCTTAATAGAAGAATTAGAACACAGCCAGTCATTATAAAATGATAGATTTTTTTTTCCACCTTTGGAAGACTTTATCTAAATGCACCAGCACCACCAAACTCCACTGCCAAGAGAGAAAGGGTATTCTAAATAGAAGGCAGAATTAAATTACCCTGGGAGAATCCAGTTACTGGAATCCTGTGTTCCTGGGGACTTGAGGAGATGGGTAGAAGAGCTAAATCGTGTTGAGAATTGACCTTGATCAGAAACTGGAAAGTTGCGGTAAGAGTATTTTCAATGAAAACACCGGGAAGTAGTCAATAACTTTTTGACAGGTAAGCGCAACTCTTAAAATTACTTTGCTCAGAATGGCTAAAGCCCAAACTATAAAGCAAAATCACTTGTTTCTAAGCAACTGAATGAATAAGCAGCTAATAACATCCTAAAGTCATACTATGACAAGTACATAGTGATTTAATATTTACCAGGTTAGTGTGTTGTATGAAAATCCGTTGGCAGTTGTGTGTGTATGTATTTTAGATTGCAGATTTGACCAGTGAAGCGTCTCCTCACTCCTCCTAGAGAGTCAGTATTATTTATATGAGAGGTCTTATAGCAAAGACCTGTATATGTTTTCCTTTTCAAAAGTGAAACTATATTTGGTCCTAATTCATATTGGGGTAGCTGCTTTGTGGCATAGGAGTTCAACCTGTCATAAGAAACACTTGTACAATAATTTGCTTCTTGACCAAAGATCTTACCCACTTATCCAGATTCTTCTTAATTGGCTCATCTAAGCTGAATCTTTTCTCCACCTCCTCAACCAAGAATATGCTCACTTTCCCCTACCCTTTCCTTGCTTTATGTCACTGTGGGATAAAGTTTTGAAGGCATACTTTGCCCTTTTGATAATATTTAGATTATTATGTGTCTGTCTGTATTAACATCTGTTAAGGGAATTAAATTGAAAACGAGAGGTAAGGGAAATATTCCTCAATTTTAAAGAAGGGAAGATCTTAAAGTTGTGAAGAATGATGCAAAAGTCAGTGGGTTAGTAGATTTTTATTCCCTGAAAGAAATGATACTGTATTTGTGGGACTAGCTAACTTTATACAGACAGATAGATAGGGACAGTGTGGAAATCACAGGACTCTGAGTAAGACTAAGAATACAGGAACTAAAAAATGACCAATCCATGTAAATTGCTACTGACATGCCTTTAAAGTCTGTCTCCATGGGGACGTTCTGGGAACTCTGAAACCCTCAGGAAAATTCCCCTCCATAGGCTTGAATCTCTCCAATACTCTTCACAAGATTTCTTTCTCTTTCTTAGTGGAAACGAATACCATCAGCAAATTGTGACTCTTCCCTATCATTTATACCGAGGAGCATCACTCCTAGAATATGGCTATATATCTATATATATGTATTGCAACCAGTGAAACCTGTAATAGTTACAAAATTCCTGCAGAAAATCCTTCTATCCAGGGTTGTTTGTATTGCTGTAGTTGAAGGGTGTTGCCCATTGAAACAATGTAATTATGATTGACTATTCCCCATAACCAATCTTTCTGTCCCGGGAAAGTCATAAAAGAGGCTTCTGTTTTGGTAATCATCTGGTTGTTCTCCCACCTTTTGGCTAAGGAATTTGGAGAGCCCCCAGTGGGTTTGCTTTCCAAGATAAGCAAGCCATGCCAGCTCAAAAGGTCTACGATTCAGGCTTTTGGAAAGAAGACAACTTTGGCCATGGTCTGTGAGGTAGTCTGAGCAATATTTGTGTATTGCATAGCATTGCTTTGGGTAAAGAATAAAGGGGTGTGGGGGGACACTTTAACTCTCAGAGTCTTGTAGCTGAAATTTCCATCTCAAAACCATCCCTAGCTCAGATAAGGTAGTCTCCCTTGATTTTGGCAAGGAACTAAAATGGCAGTCTTCCAGGGAAATAATGGAGTTAAAATAATTCCCTCCTTTCTTATAACACAAGCTTAATAGTTGCATGCTGATGAAAAATACATGTGCACATTCTTTGACAGAGAACCCAGTCATCTCGTTGGACAACTACAGTAATGCCATGAAGCCCCGAAAGAGGAAATTTTTCTAGGACTGTCCCGAGATCTTAATTTCTTCAATGAATTCTGCCATCGACAATCAATGTCCTACTTTAAATTAAATGCTATTTTGCATCACTCTTTTACTGTTTAAAATGTGTTGGGGTGCATCTCCAGATTTTTTTCAAGACCATGCGATTATAAAATATTGTAACCATTTTCTTAATTGAAACATGTAATGAACGTATATTACCCACTCAAAATAGTCACCTTGAAAAGTTTACATTCTTATTTTAGTTATGCACCTATGAAAGTTTAAGATGACAGAAAAGATATGATAGAGGCAGGCAGGACTTTAGAGTGGTTACCATATGATAAGGCGTGTTCCTTAGAAATTTTATTTTATTTTATATGAAGATATGCAGGTTTCTTGTCCTTGTTCAATCATAAAAATGAAAGATGGTCCCTATGGAAAATTTGGAAAATACAAAGATTAGGAAAGGAACTATAAAATCAAGTGTGGACGTACTGCCCAGAAATAATTGCCCCGGCTCTTCCTGCCTCCAGTGTGACTTCATGGAATGAGTCCATGGAATGAGTTTCAGTCCACCCACACCACCCCTTACTGCTGGCCAGCCTCAGCTAGCCCATTCCTGGCCCTGCTTCTCCCATCTCTGTGCTAACTGCAGTCATGTGTGGTCAAGGTGTGGGAGGACTACCTACCTGTGTGGTCAATTTAAATAAATAATCAGAAGTAACACATTCAAGAGTATTCATTTAACATTGACTGAGTGCTTCCTGTTTCTGAGACACAGTGCTAGGCCTGGAGGTGCAATAGGTCAGGACCATCCTCAAGGTGTTCATGGTCTAACAGGCAATTTGGGCATTTACTCCTATAAACCAGTTACAGCGAAGTAGGTGTGATTCAATAGGTGAGTATGCAAAAAGTAGGTGTGATTCAATAGATGGATATGCAAAGTACTCATGGAGTCATAAGTCAGGGCATTTTGAAGGTGGAGTGACATTTGGGCTGGATCTTGAGATACCGAAGCAATAAAATTTCCCGTGGCCTACCACCAATTCAAATCTCAACTTTCACATAGGGATAAAGATAATGAGATCCTTCCCCAAGTCAGAGCCAGAATTATTCATATATCTATAAAGGGACAAACACAACCTTGTAATAATGCTAGCAATAAAAATTTATGGACATTTAATTTTAAAAATTAAGTAATAAAGCAAAAGCTCTGGGTCTCATCAAAGACTTTGGTGTAGTGACATTTCTCCAGTAGTAAAATAGCCTAAGATTTCTATAACATTCTGCCAAGCAGTTCCCCGAATCAATTTACCTAGCATACAAATGAAAATGAATTTATAAGAGCTGTGAACACCTCCAACACAGGCCCAACTTTATAGATAAAACCACAAGGCTTCTGAATTCTGTAATGAGTTATGTGGCTGGCCAACAGTCAGAGAACAAAATGTAGTGCCCCTGTCACCGGCTGTCTGGGCCTGAATGGAATGGATGTTTCCATCACACATCTGACTCTCCCGATATACATAGACCTGGACTCAATTATGGAACTGACATATCCAGTTAGTCTGAAGTTCTTTGAGAACATAAAGAATAATAAAACTGGGTTACTTCTCACCTTTACCCATTGGAATGCTCTTGCATTCTTGGTTACCCTTCTAGAAGCTAGTGGTCAGACTTGGAAGAATGCTGGGAAGATGGTTTAGTATTACTGATCACGTCCAGATTGAAGCAATAAACCTTTCCTCTGAATTCTTATGACTCTTACTTTCTGGATTATTCATTTAATTAATTCAGTCTTGTGTATGTTTCAATATTTTTTTTTAGTTCTTTTACCTCTTATTTAGGTTCTATTAAGGTTATTTATATTTATTTATTCCTCGTTGCATCTGACAAAATTATGGTTACCTTCATGCCCAAGATCTCAGTTTAACACTTTCTAAAACACTCATTTCTTGGACCCTGGCAGTTTAAAACATCTTTGTTGTTATTTTAATTTTTTTTTTTTCCTACCGGGAGAGTTCTGTCTCACAGACTTCAAATCCATGTTACTAAAAATCTAAACTCCAAATATATTAGAACTGCTGGTCTGTGTAGGGGTTTAAAGTGAGGGAACCTCAAGAATTATGATAGCAGTAAGCATGTTGGGTTTTGTGACTGAAAATTAAGTTGAAAGGCAGAAGGGCTCATATGTCGTCCCCAGTGTGATGCATATCCAGGACAGTTCTGCCCACGGACTAGGGTTTGACTCTGTGTAGAAGAGTTCTTTTCAGGATAGTTGGGGCTGAGCAGAACATACAACCTCTCTAAGTACCTTTGTTTGCCATTTGTGGTAGCATGATCCCGGGATGGAGCTGTGCCTGGGAAGGCTGCACGGGAGGCAGTGAGAGCAGGCAGTGCATATCTGAGGATGTTTTGAGAGCAGGACTTTTTCAGGTTAGTGGGGGTTGCAAAACACAGGTTTGATGTCCAGTTTCAGCTTCCACAAGTGAAGAGCTTACTAAGAAGCTCTCACTCCCATCCTTGCAATAAGAAAGAAGCTGAGCAATCGGAAAAATCAATCACTTTTCTTGGCCCCATTAGAGAACTGAGACTTTTGGTGGAGGCTTTAGGATTTTATATGCGTAAAATTGCATAATCTGCAAATAATGACAATTTTATTTCTTCCTTTTTGATTTGGATGAATTTTATTTCATTTTCTTATCTAATTGCTCTAGCTAGGACTTCCAGTACCACATGGAGTAAGAGTAGTGAGATGGGTACCCTTGTCTTACTCTGGAACTTAGAGGAAAAGTTTCCAATCTTTCACCATTGAATATGATATTAGTTGTGTGTTTCTTTTATGTGGCCCTTATTATATTGACATATTTTTCCTCTATACCCGATTTGCTGAAAGGTTTTCTCATAAAAGAATGTTGCCTTTTGTCAAATGTTTTTTCTGTATCTATTAAGAGGATTATATGATTTTTATAATTATATAAGGAGCCATCCTTGCTTCCTGAATCCACCTTGATTGTGGTGTATAATCCTTTTAATGTGTTTTGGATTCAATGGATATGTTGTTGAGGATTTTTACATCTACTTTTATCAGGGGTATTCATTTTCCATTCTTACAGTATCTTTATCTGGCTTTAGTATCTGGATAGTGTTTGCCTCATAAAATGAGATTAGAAGTGTTTCCTCCTCTTTGATTTTTTTTTGGAAAAGTTTGAGAAATATCAGTATTAATTCCTCTTTAAATGTTTGTTAGGATTCACCAGCGAAGTCATCTGCCTGGACTTCTCCATGTTTGGGAGGTTTTTGATCAATGATTCAATCTCCTTACTCATTATTGGTCTGTTCAGAGTTTCTATTTCTTATCGATTTTGTCTTGGTAGATTCCATGTTTTAGGAATTTATCCATTTCTTTTATGTTATCCAATTTGTTGGCATATAACTGTTTAAAGTTTAAAGTCTTATGTCCTACATATTTCGGTAGTAAAAGTTGTAATGTCTCCTTATTCATTTCCCATTTAGCTAGAGTCTTGTCTCTTTTGTAATCTAGCTAAAGTTTTGTCAATTTGGTTTAACTTTTTTGAAAAAAGCAAATTTTAGTTGTGTTGACCTTTTCTATTGTTTTTCTGCTCTCTAGTTCATTTACTTCCACTCTTTATTTTCTTCCTCTGCTAACATCAAACTTAGCCTGTTACTTTTTTGTTCAGGTTCTTTATTTGAGATTGTTTTGCTTTCTTAATCCACATTTATTGCTATAACCATTCCTCTTAGAACTATTTTTGCAGCAACCCACAGATTTCAGTATTTTGTGTTTCTATTTTCATTTGCTTTAAGACATTTCTTTATTTCCCTTTCGGTATCTTTTCCGCCCCCTTCTTCCTCCCACCCCTGTTTTGGTATCTTTGACTCATTAGTTGTTCAGGATTGTGTTGTTTAGTTTTCACATTCCTATAATGTTAAAGCCAGTGTCTTTCTGGATTTCCTCTTGTCAATTTCTAGTTTCATACCATTGTGTTTGGAAAAGATATTTGGTATGATTTCGATCTTTTTAAATTTGCTAAGACATTTTTTTTGTGTGTGTCCTATCACATGATCTATCCTGAAGAAAATTCCATGTGCACTTGGGGGAAATGTATATTCTGCTGCTGTTCGATAAATGTCAGGTCCATTTGGTCTAATCTATGGTTGAAGTTCAAGTTTCTTTGTTGGTTTTCTGTCTGTGTGATCTCTCCATTGATGAAAGAGGCATATTGATGTTCCCTTATTACTGTATTATTGTCTACTTCTGCCTTAGGATCTATTAGTATTTGTTTGATAGTTAGGTGCTCTGACGTTGGCTGCATACGTTTCTATGACTGTTATATTTTCTTTATGAACTGACCCCCTTATCATTATATAATGACCTTCTTTGTGTCTTGTGCCATTTTTGGCTTAAAGTCTATTTTTTTCTGATAAAAGTATAGCTACCCTACTTTCTTCTGGTTTCCACTGGCATGGAATATCTTTTTCTTTCCCTTCACTTTGAGCCTATGCATGTCCTTAAAACTGAAACGAGTCTCTTGTAGGCAGCATAGTTGCATCTTTTTGTTTTTGTTTATTTTAATCCATCTAGTTAGCTTGTCTTTGGATTGGTGGAGCTAATCTGTTTACATTAAAAGTAATTATTGGTATGTAAGGACTTACTAATGTCATCTTATTTTTGCTTGTATTTCTGGTTGCTTATATTTCGATAGTTTCTTTTCCCCTTTATATCTGCCTACCTTTATAAATGGGTGATTTTCTATGGCGGTATGCTCTGTTTCCTCCATCTTTATCTTTTCTGAATCTGCTCTAGACTTTGCTTTGTGGTAACTGTGAAGATTACATAAACCATCTTATAGATATAATTGTATTTTAAGCTGATAACAATTTCTTTTTTTTAAATTTTTTTTTAAATTTATTTGTCAGAGAGAGAGAGGGAGCACAGGCAGACAGAATGGCAGGCAGAGACAGAGGGAGAAGCAGGCTCCCTGCCGAGCAAGGAGACCGATGTGGGACTTGATCCCAGGATGCTGGGATCATGACCTGAGCTGAAGGCAGCTGCTTAACCAACTGAGCCACCCAGGCGTCCTTGAAAACAATTTCAATTACATACAGAAACTCTACCCTTTTACTCCTCCCACCATATTTTATGTTTTTGAGATCACAATTTACTTCTTTTTATATTGTGTATGCATTAACAAAGTATAGTTGTCATAGTTATTTTTAGTAGTATGTATAGTTAAGTAGTTAACATATTATCCTATGACAGAATTAGAGTTTTCTAAATCCGACTGTATATTCATCTTCACCAATGTGTTGTATACTTTCTTATGTTTTCATGTCACTGAGATGTGTCCTTTTATTTCAGCTTGAAAAACTCCTTTCAACATTTCTTGTCGGGTGAGTCTAGTGATTTTAAACTCTTAGCTTTTTTTTTTTTTTCCCTAGGAAAGTTTTCATTTCTCCTTCCTATCTGAAGAATAGCTTTACTGAATAGAGATTTGTTTGCTGACCATTTTTTTCTTTCAACCCTTCACATAGGCCATTCCATGCTCTTCTGGCTTGTAGGGTTTCTGTTGATAGCCAAATGGAATTCCTTCCAAAGTTACAATCTTTTTTTCTTCTGGCTCCTTTTAGGATTCTTTCTTTGTCTTTGATTTTTCACAAAATTCACTATAATGTGTCTTAGAGGAGGTCCTTTTTATTGAGATAGTAGGGTGATCTATTAGCTCTGTAAACTTAGATGTCCAAGTTCCCTGGTTATGGGATGTTCTCAGCTGTTATTTACATGAACTTTCTGCCTTCTTTTTTCTCTCTTTTTCTGGAATCCTGATTATTCTAATACTTGTATGTTTGAAGGAATCTCATAGCTCATGGAAGTCTTCTTTGCTCTTTTTCATTCTTTGTTCTTTGTTCCTAATTTATTTCAAAGTTCTTGCCCTCCAGATCACTATCTGTCTTCCATTTAATCTCCTCTGCTGTTGATGCTCTCTGTTACATTTTTCATTTAATTCCTTGAATTATTCAGCTCCAGAATTTCATTTTGTTTTTTTAATCATTTCAATCTCTTTTAAAGATTCTCATTTTGTTCATAAAGTATTTCTTGATTTCACTGAATTGTCTTTCTGAGTTTTCTTGTAGCTCATTGAATTTCCTCAGAACAGCTCTGTTGAATTCTTGATCAGCTATATCACAAAATTCTATTTCTTTGGACTCATTTATTGGAGAATTTTTGTTACCTTTTGGTATTGACAGGTTTTCTTGATTCTTCCTGTTCCTTGTAGTGCTGTGTTGCTGCTTTCCCATTTGAAGCAGCAGATACCTCCTCAGATTTGTACCACTTGCCCTCAGCTGGGGTATACTGTTCACCAGTTCTGTCATATCTGGGATTTTTTCTGACCTAGTATGGATACACCTGCTCACTAGTCATGTTTCCTTGTTTGGCAGAATTCTTAAGGTTAAATGTCTCTCCTGGTCCTTACAACTCAGTAGGCTGGCTGCTGGAAACCTCTTTTGTTTTCCAGAAGGTGGCATCATCTGTCAAGTTTGTGGTTACTTCTTTACCTACTGCTTCTCACCTGGTTTTCTGATAGCACTTAGTTTACTGTACAGGCTATCACCACTGCACTCGGTGTGCACAAAGAGCTGGCTGCAGTGTAGGGGGAAGAGCGGATTTATTATTCAGGGCTTTGGGGGTGCCTGCAGATCTGGTAGGGAGATCCTTGGGTGAGGTTCTCCCACAAGCTTCTGGGCAGGCTTCCCACTGGGATCCTGACTGTAGTCAGCACCAACTGCATCTCTTTTATTCCCTTTATATTCTTATCTGTTTCTTTACCAATATTCCCTCTCCCCCCAACTCAAAGCAGTTCCACCTCAGTATTCTGGTTGCTGCTGGAGAGCAATGGCTTTCTTCCACTGCTTCCTGCACAGATGGGGTAGCCAGACACTCTCTTACCACTTTTTTTTCCTGTAGGAGACCTTGCCTCCAGATAGTTCAGGTGCATTCTGTGTCATCTTCAGTGGGAAGGTTGGGAGGTGGGGGTGGGTACCTCACAAAATTCTTTTTGCCCTTTCTACTGCATCAAATGATTATGATTATGATTTTGATTATGATTATTTCTTCCAATGGCATGCTGAAATCTCTCCCCAGGAAGGCTGGACTTCTAGGCTATCTGCCCAAGTCAGCACTCTTCAGGTTTCTCTTGACTGTGGCAGAGGGAATAAGTCTGGCAGGGCAGGCTTACTGGCTCAGTTGGTTTTGCAGCCTTGACCAGGGCCTGACCATCTGTTACAGGATGTAACGGTGGGTGAGCCTCCTCCCGGGTCCCCTAGCTCTGGTGCTGAATTCTGCAACTCCCACAGAGGCACTCTTGTCTGAGGATGAATATCTAATTAGTTTCTACAAAAGGGAGAAAAAAAGGAAGATATCTTATACAGCTATGATGCTGAAATCACTTTTCTGGAGTACTTTAATGCTTTAGAAACAATTCACTCTCCAATTAAATTAAAGGAGGTTTTGTTTGTTTGTTTGTTTTTTAGGATTTTACTTATCTATTTGAGACACACAGAGAGAAAGCATCAACAGGGGAGGGCAAAGGGAAAAAACAGTGGGAGAAACAGAGGGAGAAGCAGTCTCCTTGCTGGGCAGCAATCTCCATGCCAGGCTCAATCCCAGGGCCCTGAGGTCAGGACCTGAGCTAAGGTCAGACACGTAATTGACTGAGGCACTCAGACATCTCAAAAAGAGGTATTTAAATACATGCCTTTAAGTAGACATTCAGAACTTTGAAAAGTTTCTCTCACTAATTTTTGGGGAGTCACCGGCTTTTTGAAAATCATATTAAAGCCTGCTAAAATGCATAAATATACAGCCATATTAAACTTTTAAATGTGATTTCAAGGACTCACGCTCCTGAATTCCATCTACAGATCCTCCAGGGATTCATGAAGTCCACATCAGGAAAGTTTGTACCATATTTTGTGCTTTTTAAAGTAAAATGACTACATTTATTCTTCCAATGGACCTGAAACAAGGGAGAACATGTAGATGATCTTTACCCTCAGAAGGTTTCATCAGTAAAACACTTTTGTGTGTGTCCCCAATAAATACCTATTTATTTAAAATTTATACTTTGATATTCTGTCAATTTGTATAATATATATTAGAAAAGCCTAATTTTTATCTTACTTTTAGATAAAAACAAAACAAGAGAAGTGCTAATACTTTTTTTCCCACCCAACTCAGTAGATTGTCTTGTGGACCCCCTGAAGTACATGGATTCCATTTTGGCAACTAAGGCATTAGTTCAAAACGAGAGCCAAGTATATGTAGATACATTAATTAAACAGAGCTGTAGTGATGAATGGATAAAGAAGCTGTGGCATAATGGAATACTATGCAGCCATTAAAAGAAATGAAATCTTGCCATATGCAACGATATGGATGGAACTAGAGGGTATTATACTGAGCGAAATAAGTCAATCGGAGAAAGACAATTATCATATGATCTCCCTGATATGAGGAATTTGAGAGGCTGAGTGGGGGTTTGGGGATAGGGAAGGAAAAAAAATGAAACAAGATGGGATCAGGAGGGAAACAAACCACCAGAGACTCTTAATCTCATGAAACAAACTGAGGGTTGATGTGGGGAAGGGGGTAAGGAGAGGGTGGTTGGGTTATGGACATTAGGGAGGGTATGTGCTATGGTGAGTGCTGTGAAGTGTGTAAGCCTGACAGTTCACAGACCTGTACCCCTGGGGCAAATAATACATTATATGTTAATAAAAATAATAATAAAAAAAGAAGAAAAAAACAGAGCTGTAGTGATGTGAAGATAACCTACAAGATATCCACAGGGAGGAATCATGTTTCATTTAATTTCCAAAGAAAGAAGGTGATTACTACAGATTGATTTCACTTACCTACTTACATTATTTAGCAAGCACGATACCACTTACTATGCACCAACCACTATTTTAAGCGCTTTACAAATACGGGCTCCTTTTATGCTTTTAATAACCCTGTAAAATAAATACCATTATTATCCCAATAACATACTGACAATTTAAAGATTTTTTTTTTTTTAAGATTTTATTTATCTGTCAGAGAGAGAGAGAGCGAGAGGGAGCACAGGCAGACAGAGTGGCAGGCAGTCAGAGGGAGAAGCAGGCTTCCTCCGGAGCAAGGAGCCTGATGTGGGACTGGATCCCAGGACCCTGGGATCATGACCTGAGCTGAAGGCAGCTGCTTAACCAACTGAGCCACCCAGGCGTCCCACATACTGACAATTTAAAATGATGTTCTCAAGTTTATAAAATGGCAGTCTTGCTTCCTGGTGCTTGACTATTTTCTAGGGCAAAGGGAGCTAGAGGTAACAGCTGCTGCACTCAGGGACCATGTAGAAACTGGGTAGAAGCCCAATAGAAACTGAACAGGGAAGCCGACTTGCCCATGAAATGCCTTCTTATGCCTTGTAGCTCTTTTGTGCTTGCCTTATGGGCTAATATGCTTTATAGTCCAGTGACCAGGTCTTGTGCAGATCAAGGACATTTGGAGTTGCTTTTTGATGAATAGGAAGGCTTTACCAGCTACCCCTTCTTTGGAGGACTCTGTGCTAATCTTGGTCTTCTGTTTCAAGTGTTTAAGTGTTTAAGCTTTATCTTAGAACAAGGACCTAGAGCACAGGCTTCATTTCATCCTAGTTTCTTTTAGTTTTAGTGCAGGACTCACTGGGAAAATCGTTTTCTTTTTCTTTTTCTTTTTCTTTCTCTCTCTCTCTCTCTCTCTTTTTTTTTTTTTTTGGTTCAGAAGGCTTTTCTTCAATATAAAAAGATGTCAAAGGAGGAGAAGATAAGAGTAATGAGACCCAGACAACAATTCTCATTTTCAAAAAACTCCCATTGTTGCCTCACATCTGTGTCTGCATAGAAGCCATAAGTTGTTACTCTGCCTCTGTTTCCGAAATGCCTTGAAATATTTGGGTCTAACTTCAGTTGATAGAATCAGTGACACTGGAAAACTAGACGTCTGTGGAAGAGGTTTTGTATACTTTTGTATCCTGGGGACATTTTTTTTTCTCTTTGGCATTTACTCAATTAGCAAAATCTGCTCTGTTTGTACATTGTAAGTTGTTAGCATCCCATTTTAAATGACATGAGGAGAGAATTAGCAAACATATTCTGAAATTTTTTGAGTCCTTCAGGGGGAAAACATCTATTTCCCTTATTTTGCTTTTTTTCCTGCAGCACTTATTCTTTCCTGATATATTTATCATACACATATTTTGTCTGTTGAAGAGAGCAGGAAGCTGGATTTGGTCGCTGTTCTATCCCCAAACCCTAAAATGGTGCCTGGCACATAACTGTCTTCAATAAGTATATGTCACATGAATGGATGGATAAATAAATCTAATAACTACCAGAGTTGACTGTTGACAACACTGTCTCCCAGATGTCCTTGTGGAGAGGCAGACCTTGACCCCCAAAGGACCTGGCCAAGGTGAGCCAAGGAAAATGCTGTTGCCTTCCGTATGATGGATGTGATAGTGAACAGGAAATGTGAGGCAAGGTTATGGTATTTGTTTTCACTGCAAAAAAACACAGGCCCATTGAAAAATCTATCAGAAGAACTTAAGAAAAGACATAAATAAGAAGTTATTTTGGCTTCTATTAAGTAGCAATATCTAGATCCTGGAGCAAGACTGGAAAGCTTTATAAAGTTAAATGTAAATGAGGCCTGAAGCGGACGAGTTTGATTCAATTCTTCAGAAATGAATTTTAGAGAAATCACTTGACTGGTTTACATATTATTGGATATTAATAATGTATATATTTTTTAGTCTCTGATGAAAAGCTGTTGTTTTCAATTTAGATCAGTAGCCTCAACATGGAGAGAAATTTACTCTCTGGTACTTTTCAAATAAATTTTCTTTGATTTCTTAAGTGCTTCTTTTGGACTCTTAATTACATTGATAGAAGATGGGTTGCTTCAACACTTTTACTATATAAATCTTTTGTCTTGAAGGAAGAAAATTGATTTTTAAAAAATTTACAATGAGCTATTGATGAAAAGTCACTATAAAATGAGCTCCTGTGTATTCATTGAAAGTACAGTAATTTGAGCTGTGTAACTTTGTGAGAAAGCAGTAGTTGGAACTTTCATTATCAAAATTAATATTATAATCCTTGTTTCCATCAAATATAATGTCATTTACCTATATTATTTTTTTTTACACTTCTACATTCAGATTACAGGATCCTGAACAATGTAGCTGCTGTATCAGCGATAAAGAAATTTTTAATGTTTAAATGAGAGTAGCAAACTTATAAAATATGTCCAAGTATTAAAAGATTTATTTCCATTTTTATCAAAGCCTATGATTTGGAGGATTTGTATATCCTACAAGTCAATGTGACTAGATTTCAGATCTTAGAGTAATAGTTGTACAAACAATTTATTTCCTAGATTTTTATAAAATCATGAGCCCCATGGTCCCCTGAGACAGAACAGGCATGAAATTGAATTACTGAAATGTTTTCTGCCTCAGATGCCAGTAGCATAGGCTAGGATCAAATAAATACTAATTTTTATTTATTGATCAATTAATTTAGCTTAGTGGTAAAAAGCAGCAGGCTTGGTGTCTAGCGATCGTGTGTTATATATTCTACATACTGTGTAACAAACTACCATACAATTCAATGGTTTAAACAACTATCTGTGAGAATTTATGCAGCTCAGGTTTGTCTTTCCCACGATGATGTAAGCAGGACAATGCAAGATCTCCTGAGGCCTCGTCTGGCACATGATACCCTGTCACCTCTGCCTCATTTCATGGCCACAGCCAGTCACAAGCCCAGCCCAGAATTGAGGAGTAAGAAAAATCTCTTCTGCCTCTTTTTAGGGAGAATTGTAAAATTTGTGGATAAGGAGAGGTGTAAGGAATTGGAGGTGTTAATGCAGTTTATTATTATTAGTTAATAATGCAGTTATTAGTTATTAATGCAGTTTATTATTATTATTGCAGTTTATTTATTATTAGGCAGAAGGGAGATGCATATTTAAAACAGGAGGAAATAAGTTAGGAAATAATTTTTATTCTTTTTTAAATTGTTATGTTATATTAGTCATATATTATGTTATATTAGTGCATCATTAGTTTTTGATGGTTCATTATTTGTGTATAACACCCAGTGCCCCATGCAATATGTGCCCTCCTTACTACCCATCGACTGACTCACCCATCCCCCCACACCCCCAGGAAATAATTTTTGAAAGGGAGAAGCATCTTGGCGTGATACGTTATTGATCATCTGCAACCACAAAAAGAGTTATTTGATAAAGATAAAAGATACCCATATGTGCCAGTTTCCACATCGATCCTCTAGGTTGGTCATTTTCAGAATGTGGTCACCAGACCAGCAGAGTTGTCTGGGAACTTGATAGAACTGTAGATCCTCAGGTCCTACCCCAGGCTTCCTGGATTAGAAACTCTGGGGCAGGGTCCCAGCAGGGCCCAGGTTTGGGAGAACCACTATGCAAGGTCAGTCTTCGACTTATTCCACCAGTTTGTAACAAGCTGCCGTGCAATCTTTTAGTGACTTGAATAGTTTACTCTCAACAATGCAATCATGTCTTTGGGTTCTGTTGTTGGCAGTGTCAAGTGAGAAGATCTCAAAGCCCTCCTGAATTTTTGGCAGATGATTTATACATTTTTTTTTTCCTGCATGAACCATCATTGGATAGTGGAGAGGAAAACAGTGTTGCTCTATTCTCTCCATACTGAGTCTTAGTGTTTTCCATTTATCTATAATTTCTAAGTTTCTGCCCCTTGTGTTTAATGCCATTTACTCTTCTTTTCATAGCAGGGATGGAAATAAATGTGCATAATGTATAATGATCATCTTACATCTTCCCCCTTTCTTAAAGATTTCGCCACTTGACTCTTTTGTCACAGGTAAGATCTGAGACATTTGGGGCAAAAACTGAGGAAAAAAATATGTTTAAAAGGTCAGCTCCTTCACAATCATATTTCTTATTTGTCTAGCAAAATTTGTTTGCTTTCTAACCTTGACCATTCCCTCCCCACCCCATGTAGAAGCCTATGTGAATACTTTCTCTCCACCCCCAAGCCTATGTGACTACTCTTCCCTTTGAATGACTTTTGCCTTGACAAATTTTTCATAATGACAGCTGTTGCTCAGGACTTCTGAAGGCTAGCTCAGAGCATTGAGAAGTGGTGTGAGCTGTGTTTCATTTAATTCTTCTCTCAAAGTAGGAGAATTGCATCCAATCATCAATCATATTCCTATATTAGCATTTGGACTTAAAGATGAACAAGGGAACTCTCAATGTTGGCAACTACATAATCTTGAGTGAAGGTTTTCTGTTTCAAGCCATTAGTTCTCTCTGTTGATATAATATCATGAGGTAATTTTTATTTACAATTATTTTTACTAGGAAAACTTGTATCAGAAAAAGTCAATATCTCTACCAAAGCATCGGCGATTGACTATTGTATACAATTAACCAGCATTAAGTGAATTATGTAGTAAGTTATTTATTCAGTTCTATGAAAAGCAAATATTTGCCTTTCTCATGGGAAATTATTTCTAAGGTTACTGCACAACTAAGAAGGGGAAAACATGTTAAAAATTCTCAGGTCCATTAGTATAATTATAAAATACCATATTTTAAGTATATTAATATGATAGTTGAGAGTAATCTGATAAGCATAATTTCTGTGGCAAAAAAAAAGAGATAAAATGTTATTAATAGATACTGAAGGTAATTCTTCTAAAGTCAGCCCCAAAGCTTGGATTTTGTCTCAAGACTGTACTTATTGCTTCAAATTGCTCATATTATCACCAAGTTAATTCTCCTAAGACACAGCCTTAGTCCTTAGTTACTTTCTGGATGCACCTTCAGTAACCCCCACCCCCCACCCCTAGTTATCTATTTCAGATTGTGATGACTATTAGCTTATCATTATTTTTTGCTGGGTGTAACATTTGGTCTTCACTGAGATAACCCTAAATAATGCTTGTTCTGTGGTGGAATCTTTTCCTGTAGATAGAGCTAGACTGTCTGGGGTCCGAACTTCCTGATCAGATTGTCTATGTGGCCTGATCAAACCACATAAAATGTGTCCTGAATGCTTCCTTTTCTCCTGGATCACAGTGTTTGGTATTTTATCTGCACTTACCTGTTACCACATGGAAACTGGATTGTCACCTTTACTGTACCGTGAATGTGTGACATATCACATCAATATGGCTGCCTGTTAACTCCTCTCAACCAACTTTTCTTCACCGCAGTGGTGGAACTAGGGGAGGGACCAAGGGTCAAAGAGAATTTCTGGGTAACCAGGAAGTAAGATTAGGAAGAAGCTTTTTGCAGAGGACAAACACGTGGGGCAAAACTAGCTTACTTGACAGATTCACCTCCAGTTAAAATTGCCTAAGACAGGGATTTGCTGATTCCCAGTTAACCCATGGAAACTGTGCCGCAGAGCACGGACAAAGAGCCTGGGACACTTGCTCAGCTGTGAGGTCTCCTAGGAGGTCTCTGTGTCAGCTCCTTGTCCAATGGGAGGATGTAATTAGCAATAACCAAGTACGTGGTTCAAGAGCACTGTCTTTGTTCCTGAAGCTATATTTGGTGACATGTATTGTCCTCACTCTTCAGATGAATTGTGGACCAAGAGACAAAATAGTTTGTTTTAGATTTGGGAAGCCCAGCTGCTTACATAGGCACTCGTGCCTTAAAAGCTTAATTACTGTAATGTGTAAAGTATTTGTTTCATTTGTTGTGTTTATGTGTTTCTGAGTCTGTTTTCCATACCGGCGGCAAGCTTCTTGGAAGACAGGGGCAGTGTTCCTGGTCCTCTTTGTAACTCTGCCTGGTTCATGACAGATGCTCAAAATATGGTTACTGAATACGGGATGAGGGTTTGAATTCATGATGGGAGCAGGCTCTGGAGCGCATCTCAAGATGCCACCTGAGATACCTGTATTGTTCTCTATTGCTCCTGTAACCTATTTTTACACATTCAGTGGCTTAAAATTACTCAAACTTATTAGTATCTTATAGTTCTGGCAGTCAAAGTCTGAATTGGGTCTCAATGAGCTAAAATCAAGGGGTCAACAGGATTGGATTCTTTCTGGAGACTCTAGAGAAGAACTTACTCCCTTACTTTTTCCAGCTTCTAGAAGCTTCCTGCACCCCGTGGCTGTGGCCTTTCCTCCTACTTCAAACCCAGCAGCATAACATCTTCAAATTTCTGATTCTTCTGCCTCCCTTTTTCCCAAGGACACTTGTGATGACACTGAACCCACCAGGATAATACCCCCATCTCAAGGTCAGTAGATCAGCAAGCTTAATTCCATCTATAACCTTAATTCCCTTTTACAGTGGAACCAAACACCTTCATAGGTTCCAGGGATTAGAACACAGACATCTTGGGGGCCCACTATTCCACCTACCACATTGTCCAAACAGCATTTTTTTTTTTTAAAGAATTTTCAACCTTAACTAGATAGCTGGGTTTTTTTCTCCATTTCTATAAACTATGTAAAAGTATCCAAATAGCATATAATTATTTTGAGAACAAGAACCTAAATATATAAATTAATCCCATTCAACTTTCTTTCGGGCAAATTGCTTCCATCTGCTTTATATCTGTATGAATCATAAGGACTGCTGGAAGGACTCAGGAATCTTGTATCAATGAGAAAACCCCAATCAAAGCAAGCGTGAGCTTTGAAAATGAACCACCATTGTGTTTGGATAATAGCCCATTAACAAAGGTTAATTTTCCTTAAATCGCAGCACATTTTGATTTCCTAGAACAAACTTCAAGCAATTAGAGTCTGTTGGGTAAACTTTTAAAACAAAATCTGAATGTATTGTTCTGAGCAATCCTGCAAAAATACATTTTTAAAATTAACATTCATTTTTAAAATTTAAAAAATGATTGGCAAGAAACTTGTTTAAGCAAATAAAAAGCAAGCTGATGAACTTCAGCTTTCACCGGAGCAACTCAGAGCATTCATTTTTAGCTTATAAACTAATGAATCCTAAATGGAGACCATTTCAGAGAGAAAGAACTTTGTTTTCCTTCTGTGGGAAATGGAAAGGGTTCTAATTAGGAATATGAAGCATTATGACATAATGAAGCTACTGAATTGCTCCAAATTTGTCCTGAATTTTGTTAGCTCCAGGGCTATAGCAATAATTTCACTCTATCTTGTGTCCAAGAATCGGCTACCATCTGCCTCAGAGTAACTTTACCTATGTTGCCATTTTTACTACCAGTCTAATTGTTTATTTATTTAACTAATGGATTCTGTCCTCACTAGAGCCTGTTATGACATTAAAATGTGTTTTGAGCCCAGAAAGGAATATACTATATTTTTAAAATTTGAAGATATCTGTTGGGTCTTTTTGGGTTTTTGTCTTTCTACATTCATATAAACAAAATCAAACAAAACCGCAACTGAAGAGGTAAAAATCCCAATATAAATATGTTCTGATTTAAAAAGAAAAAGAAAATTCGCCACGTCCTCCTGGGCAAATCTGGGCTCTACAAATATTCTCATAAAATAATTCTTCATCCCCATTTACATTTCCCCTGTACAACTATGGAAATATAAAAGGTCTGTCTCTTGAATTTCTTCCCTGAGAGTCAAAGGCAAGAAATGATATGTAGCTCTCCATTAGGAGTGTAGAGGTATAGAGGCCTCTGCTTCCCAACGGCCTTGTACCATGTCAGATCTCCTTCTAGAAAAAAGGAAGCATACAGTTGCATTCTTCTGGACTTTATATATAATTGTATAATATAATGCAACATAATATCACACACACATATATACATAATGTATTAAGTTGTGCAGTTTAAATATTTGCAGGTTATTTGATACCACTTATGCTTCAATAATGAGAAAAAAGAAATTTTTTAGTTTCTTCTGACTATGCTTTTGACTTGGTTCTGGCAGTATTTTCATTTTTTTCCTAGAACTGGGTTGATTAGAGAACTGGGTTGATTCTCCATCCAAGTCCTGTTAACCTTCTTTTCTAAGGGACCAATCTTGACATTCTTTTGTTGGTCCTTCCAGATTCATGTCTTCTCTGGAAACTTAAGGAGTTACCCCCTGATGGGGAGCACCAGGATTGCCCCGAGACTCCTATTCCTATTTTTAGCTTCCTCCCCAGGTCAGGTGCAGGATTCATTTCTCTCAATGGGGAAAGAGGTGATAGGGTACATGAGTAAGAGAAGACTTTCCTGGGCATAATGAGGTTCACTTCAAATCACTTTCTTAACCAACAGACCTGCTGCCAAAATGTGTGAGTCATTGACTAAATCTTTCTCCAGTGTCCTCTGCAGGAGGCAGTGAGGGGAGCTGCACCAAATTCCGGCTCCCATGCCCAGCTCCATTCTTCATTGCCAACTAGTCCCTTGTGATATTAATTAAATGGGTCAGACACTTGCAGTTTGTGAGGGATAGGGCTTGAATCGTCGGAGAAGGATTCTTAGATCTGAGGATTCTTAGATCTCAAGCAATGACTCATATCAACACTTATTAGTGCAATAGGGGCACCTGATAGCTAATTTTTTGCATTTTGCTGTTTTTAGGATTTTCTCTTTCTTTAAACAAGATGTTACTAATCCTGTTTACCCCCATTTGTGTGGGTTGCAGGAAAATGCTGCAAAAGAAGACATGGCTCTGTTTCCCATTATGTGAGCCAGTTGTATTTTGTAACACACAGGATTTGACTTCTTATTTTGCTATTTTTGCACTATGTCATTCATTTATTTTATTTTCTTAAATCAAGTTTAAGCACCAAATATAGAAGTGGCACATATATATCTTGAATTTCTTTATTCTGATTATTGAGGTGTAAGTGGCGTCATATAACCTGCAAATATTTTGACATATGTTTATACCCTTAAAACCATATCCACAGTCAAGATAATCAACATCTTTATCACTCCTAAAAGTTTCTTCAGGCTCTTTTGTTTCTTCATGCTCTCTGCCTACTACCCTCACTACCCAGGAAACTAACACTCTGTTTTCTATCATTTAGATTAGTTTGCATTTTCTAGAATTTTATATAAATGGAATCATTCATTATGTGCTTTTTTGAGGGACAGGGAGATCTGACTTCTTTCACTGAACATCATTATTTTGAGATTAATGCATATTGTGTGTATCAAGGATTTTCTCCTTTTTATTATATGATGTATTGCAGTTTGTATATTCATTTGCTTGGTGATGGACATTGGGGGTTTTCCAGTTTTCAGCTATTACAAACAAAGCTGTTATGAACATCTAAGTATTTCTAGGAACACAGGCTTTTCTTCCTCTTGGGTAAATACCTAAAGTTAAAAGGACTGGGTCATGAGGTAGTTACATGTTTAACTTCTTTTTTTTTTCCTTAAGATTTATTTATTTTAGAGAGAGAGGGAGAGTGTGCAAGGGGTAGGGCAGGGCAGAGGGAGAGACGATCTCAAACAGACTCCCCACTGAGCACGGAGCCCAGTGCAGTGGCTGGATTCTATGACCCTGAGATCATAACCAGAGCCAAAATCAAGAGTCAGGCGCTTAACTGACTGAGCCACCCAGGTGCCCCTATATGTTTAACTTCTTAAGAAACTGCCAGACTCTTTCCGGAGTGACTGTACCTCTTTATATCCCTGCCAAGGAAGTATAAGAGTTCCAGTCCCTCCACAACCTCACCAACAGTTGATGAGGCCACAGTCTTTTTATTTTTTTATTTTTATTTTGTTTTTTATAAAGATTTTATTTATTTATTTGACAGACAGAGATCACAAGTAGGCAGAGAGGCAGGCAGAGGGGGGGGGGAAGCAGTCTCCCCGCTGAACAGACAGCCCGATGTGGGGTTCAATTCCAGGACCTCGGGACCATGACCTGAGCCGAAGGCAGAGGCTTTAACCCACTGAGCCACCCAGGCGCCCGGCCACAGTCTTTTTAATTTTAGACATTCTTGTAGCTGTGTAGTGGTAATTCCTCATGCTTTAATTTATATTTCCATGATGACTAATGGTGTGGAGAATTTTTTACATGTGCTTATTTGCCTCCCTATGTCTTCTTTTGTAAAAATGCATTCTAAAATTCCCGTTCAGAAATGAAAAAAAAAAAAAGTGTGAGAATCTCTTAAGGTAATCAATCCCTACCAGTGGGAATCAGGGTGGGGACTCTGATAAGAAACAAATCAGTCTCTCTTGATGTTCTGTCCTCCAGCCATGTAAATGAGGTTTCTCTGGTGGTTTCACATGGGTTTGTCTTCATTGGTTCAACATACATGAGCATAAATGAGCTTCGGGTACCTTTGTATATCATCAGACTAATAATTTCCCTTAGAAGTTGGTGCTGAGAAAAGCATTGCTCTTAAGAGCATGTCACAGGGACCTTCCCACATGTACTGAGCGCCTCCTGTAGGACAGACACTGCTAGGTGCCTTGCAGTGCTGATGGCTGAGACACTGTCCTCAAGGATCTTGCCATACTGTAGGAAAACCTCAGAGCAATGTGTTGTATCTCAATTTCTGAAGTAGCATATCTCTTTAAGGAAATGAATGAATATATGAAGATGTAAATAAATATCACAATAATCAAAATACTTAAATCCTGGGGTTATGATCAGGCAAACCAAGAATTCAGCAGACTGGCTTCATAGTCTGGAACCTTTAAAATTCGTGCATTTGTTGCCATTGCAGTGTGGGTCCCAGCAAAATGCCAGTTCAACTGTGCTTAAAATACATTGACAAAGTCATGTGTGAGTCATACTGACTCAAGGTCCATGCCAGCCATTTCATATGGGTATCACCTTTTATCTTAACTACAACCTACCAAGTCTGGGCTTATAAACCCATTTTATAGATGAAAGGACTCAGTGTTGACGTAACTCCTCTAAAATTCATCAACCAGCAATTTGCGAAAGTAAAATGAAACCCAGATCCATCAGAGCACACAACACTTTGCACCCATCTTTTGTTGGTGCCTAGAAAAATCCACCTTGTGGGACGCCTGGGTGGCTTAGTCATTAAGCATCTGCCTTCAGCTCAGGTCATGATCCCAGGGTCCTGGGAGGGAGCCCTGAACGAGGAGGCTCCCCACTCCACTGGAAGCCTGCTTCTTCCTCTCCCACTCCCCCTGCTTGTGTTCCAGATTGGAAGCAGACACACACCCTGTGCATTGATCAAACTGTAAGGTGGTGACAGAATTTACTCTGCCGGAGAATTCAGCAGAGCTTTGGTGTCAAGAGATTCATTTGAGGCTTTTTGCAATTCTCTGCTGGGGCTGCTGACCTGGCTGAATCCATACAGAGACACTCCTGGGCTCTCAGCTCTGTGCAGAATGTTGAGAGAATAACAGTGAGGAGAATGCTAGAGACCAGGGCTCAAGGCTTCCTAGTTCTGGTAGAGTTTAGGCTACAACAGAAAGCATTGGACTGGAGGCCTGTGGGGATGGCGTGCACTTTCTGCATTTTTGGAGGAAGCAGCTTTGATCTGCTGTTATTGGTGACTCCAGTGTGGTCTGTGTGTCTGGGGAATTTCTTGTAAGGTAAAGATAAGCTGCAAAGATAATCAGGAGATCTGTCCCCATGTAGCATCACAATCGGTTGGGGACCACATGAACTCAGAAAACTGACATGAAAAATAAACAGAAGCCCACTTTTCATTCTCTACCTCAGCTGATGTATTTGGGAGCCTCTGCACGGGCTCAGAACTGGGTTAGGACCAGAGACAGATCTGAGGAAAGTCTGGTCCGAGCTGAGAGCCTTCAAGTGAGTTTGATGCTCACAGTTAGTGTGCCATCTTACAAATTGAAGGTTTGTGGTGTGGAGCAAGACTGGGAGAGCCGCTTTCCAATGACATTTGTTCCGTTACGTCTGGGTGTCACATTTTGCTAATTCTAGAAATCTTTCGAACGTTTTCACTATTTTTATATTTGATCTGTGATCAGTGATTGCAACTCATGGAAAGCTCAGCTGATGGTTAGCAGTTTTTAGCACTAAAGGATTTTTAAATTAAGGTACATACATTGTTTTTGTAGACATAACTCCATTATACACTTAATAGACTATAGTGTCAATGCAACTTTTATATGCACTGGGAAACCAAAACATTCATTTGACTTCCTTTGTTGAGATACTTGTCTTACTGCAGTGGGCTGGAACTGGCCCACAATATTTCCAGGGTAGGCCTGTGCATATTTGTGGAATTCTGTGGCCCCCATCCCTTCCCAGCCACATACCCCCATGCAGGCTGCACGAAGACTGGGCCAGCTTTGCTCACCATTGTGTAATGGGCACTTACGACAGTGTCTGACTCACAGTAGGAGCTCGCTGATCTTGGTATGCCCCTTTACCATCATTCTCCACAATGCAGCAGAATTTGCCTCCCACATACCCTGCTGACTTGTCATTGGCCTACTCAAGAGCCTGTGATGACTTTTAACTGCCTGAAGGTAAAACTGGACTTATGTAGGAGCAGAGTGTGTAAGACTCTTTACAGTCTGACCTGACCCTATTATTAAGTATATTTATTAAGCACCCCAGTATATACTAGGCACTGTGTGGTCCCTAGAAGTTTATCAGTAGACAAAACAAAGATTTTGCCCTTTGGTGACTGGAGATCTATGACAAAGAAGTAATTTTTTTTTTTTTTAAGATTTATTTAGTTGAGAGAGAACATGAGTGGGAGGGGCAGAGAGAGAAGGAGAGAATCTCAATTAGATTCTGTGCTGAGCACAGAGGATGAAGCCCGACTTGGAGCTCATTCCCACCACCCTGCTATCTCAAGCTAACAAGTTGGATGCTTAACTGACTGCGTCACCCAGACGTGCCAAGAAGTAATTTTTATAGTGCAGTAGAAGACAATACATGCTGTGATAAGAAAGAAAAGTTGAGTAGGGTGCCAGTGAAGGGCAATGTCAAGGAGCTCATGGAACCTTGCAGCTTTCAATAGGAGAGTCAGTGTAGGCCTCATCGAGGGGACATTTGAGCAGAACTTGAAAGAACTGGGGGACTTCACTGATTCTGGGTATGGCTTCCAGTAGAAGAAATGTCCAGTGCAAAACTCTAAGGCAGGAGCATGCTTGGTGTGTTTAAAGATCACCAGGAAAGGTCAGTGTGGCTGAAGCAGAGTGAAGGTGCAGGTCAAGTCACAATGGGAGTTCAGGTCATACTGCCGGTTGTTGTGAAGACTTAGACTGTTTTTCTCCCCTAATTTTAAGAGTTTATTTGAGCAAAAATCTATTCAAATTGGATAGAGCTGAACCAGAAGTGGTTAACAGTGTTCCCAACTTAGACTTTAACTTTGAGTGGGATGGTGAGCCATTTCAGAACATTGAGGAGGGAAAAGATGTATTCTGACCTAAGTCATTACAACCATTTCTCTCGCTGCTCTGCTGAGACTAGATGGTAGGGGAATGAGGTTGGCTAGGGAGCACTGCAGTAATCCAGGTGGCTTGGGTCACGATGGTAGGCAAGGAGGTATGTTCAGAGCTTGCTCCTTCCTCAGCATTTCAGCTTTCCCTGTATCTGGTAGAGCAGCCTTTCAGTTGAAGAAAGCCATTGGGCAAAAGAATGCAGATTCCAGCAGCTGGAAGATGGTGTCTGAGGTCAGGCCTGAGGAATAACCACAGGGCACCAAAGCAGCCTCAGCTACAGTGAGATCCGTGACATCAAGAAACAGGAAGAAAAGGCAGAGTATTTTGGGAGAATGGCATGGTGGGTGGATGAAGCAGTCAGTCTAGAAGGGCTGCTGGACAGCACCAGTTCCAGTGAAGCTGATGGACATGAAGTAAGGCCTGATGACGTGACTATGGGCTGTGCCACCACCACATTTGGCTGTACGATTGTGGCATGGAGGGGGTGGGGAATGATAGAGTCTGCAAGGAAAGGAGTGATTATGATGAATGATTGGGGAACTTAACCTGAGTAAGATGAGAGGTGGCATCGGGAGGATGAGAGGGAGAAGGGAAGGGGACAGGACCAGTGGGTAGGAAAGCCCTTGGAAGTTGCAGAACTGGCAGAGTTAAGGCACCAGAGGGAATGAGCTGGGGAGACTGTGAGCGAGTGTTGGTCAGGGTGGGATGTGTGAAATTGAGAGGAGGGAGGAATGCAGATGACTGATGATGTTCTAGGGTACGGCCATGAGAATGAGGAGCGGAGGCAAGGTGGAGGACCCGATCGCTGGCAGAGAGGAACTTCTGGAACAGAGAAGCCTGGTGTCAGAAGGATCATATTTGAGAACACCGGAATTTCCAAAAATGAAAATATTCTTGTGATGAAAAGAATGGCAGTGAATGGTGCCAAATAACCATGAAATAAGGGAGACATTCCTGGCGGCTAGTAGTAGAGTATGATTTAACTTGTAGACTTTAGAGCCAGAGTTAGCCTATCTATTGGCTTAATTTCTTACCATTCTTCTCTCTCCAAACTACTACTACCATCAAAAATAAACATCTTTTGAGACCTTGCTATGGACCACTACCAGACAGAGAACTTCACATGAATTAACCCAACCCTCCTAACTATCCCAGGGAACCTGGATTATGGTCATCTTTGTCACATCCTTAAGAAAAGTGAATAAGAGAGAAGTTAAGTAATATCCCAGTGTCACACAACTGGTAAGTAAGAGAGTGAGGATGAAAATCCAGACAGGGCTTCCACTGAGACTTACACTGTAGCCACAGCACTTAAATGTTTCTCTACACCACGACTAAGATCTTGGCAAGCAGCACCCTCAGGACAAGTCTTAGGCTGGAAAATACATGCTGAGTCAAAGCTGATGTCCTTTGGGGCAGGGCTATTCAAAGCAGAGTCCATGGACAGGCATCGCCAGGAGCTCATTAGAAATGCAAATTCTTACACTCTACACCAGACCCCAGGAATTAGAATCTCAGGGATGGGACTCAGGAATCTGTTTTAACAAAGCCCTCCAGGTGATTTTTACGGATTCTGAAATTTTTTTTTTTTTGGGGGGGTTGGAAATGGAACTGATTTTTTTTTTTTTCATTTTTTCCCCAATTTATTTATTTTCAGAAAAACAGTATTCATTATTTTTTCACCACACCCAGTGCTCCATGCAAGCTGTGCCCTCTATAATACCCACCACCTGGTACCCCAACCTCCCACCCCCCCGCCACTTCAAACCCCTCAGACTGTTTTTCAGAGTCCATAGTCTCTCATGGTTCACCTCCCCTTCCAATTTACCCAAATTCCCTACTCCTTTCTAACGCCCCTTGTCCTCCATGCTATTGGTTATGCTCCACAAATGAGTGAAACCATATGATAATTGACTCTCTCTGCTTGACTGATTCTGAAATTTGAGAAGACTTGCGTGAACGCTCTCAAGTCCAGTATCTTGAGTGTAGATATGAAATAGAATATTAAATTCAAAGAATTGCAACATAACCTCCTCTGACATTTTAACTCTATTTTATGATCTAATCTGATCCACAGTTTTTACAAATCAAGCCATCCATCCTTCTGTATACAGCCAGAGTTCTTAATTCACCTTGTGCTATTGATGGAAACTGAATATAGGAAAGAAAAAAGAGTGTGTAAGGTAGATGCCGAGCTCAAGCTCAGATCTGTTAAATGGGAGAGCTCCAGGGTGCTTAGTTAGGAATCAGTTGGCTCAGTTGGCATGTAGTCAGTTCTGGGAGGACAGATCTGGGAACCATCAACTTCAACACTAGTTGAAGCTGTGATTGCAGACACAATCATCTATGGGGAAACTGGAGAGCAAGATGAGAAAAAAAGATGAAAGACAACTGAGAAAGGAACATCAATATTTGAGAGGTGAGCCAAGAGGGAGAAGATTGTGAATGTCTGAGAAGAATTGATAACAGAGGTAGGAGAAAGAGAAGAGAGTGCTTAGAACTCAAGAGTTTCAATGAAGGGTTGAATTGCAGTGTCAAAAATCAGGGAAAGATCAAGTGGGATGAGAACAGAAAATAACAATTTAGAGGTCACCGTTGGTAAGTTTTGACAGAAAGTGAGAGTAGAAAACCTTGTGAGAGGCTGAGAAGTTAGCGATCCATGAGGCTGTGGAGACAGGTCTCCAGCAGTGCCTCAGGGACTTCAGTGTTGAAGGGAAAAAGGTGGACAGAATGTTAGCTTGAGAAGGAGTAGGATGAAGAGAAAACTTTCTCCCTCTCTTTCTCTCTCTCTCTCTCTCTCTCTTTCCCTCTCTCTCTCTCTCTCTCTCTCTCTCTCTCTATATATATATATATATATATATATTTTAATGAAGGAAACTCTAAAATGTTTGTAGGTTGAACAGAAGACAGAGGAAAGGGATAAATTAAAGTGATAAAAAACCAACTTTATCTGATAAGGTGAAATTTTTTGAGACTTATAACATTTATAGCTTTTCTTTCTTTCCTTCCTTCCTTCCTTCCTTCCTTCCTTCCTTCCTTCCTTCTTTCTCTTTCTTTCTTTCTTTCTTTTGTGCTAGACCCATAAGAAATGTTTGCTAGATATGTCTCCAGATGAATGAAATAATTATTGAGATGCAGTATATCCCAGAGTGAAGAAGGACAGCCCTCCATAGAGATAGGTTCAAGTTCCCTTCCAGATGTACTGATCTCCCCTGCCTCGCCCACCACTGCACTCTAAATACCCCAGGCCCAGGAAGCTCTCACCAACCCAAAACGCGTCACACCCTCACTATCTCTTTGCACAATGACTCAATGGTTTTGTATCAGGTTTTACCTCTGCCTGAAGTGTCCTTTTACCTACTCATTCTTTGAGAGTCCTCTCTAGTATCAGCTTCACCGTGAAGCCTCTTTTCTGTCAGCTGGAATTCACTGCTGGCTCCTAAGGGCCATTAAAGACTTGTGTTCTTAGGTCTTGTGGACACTTCACAAATTCTCTGCCAATGCCCTGTATGCCTGTCTGAATTTCCCTCATTAGCCTGGAAACAGGCTTTCTACCTGCCCATAACCCACTTCTCAGATAGTGCTTGGCAAATAATAGGTGTTAGAGACTGATGACCGAATGATGAGCAAAATAAAATTGAATATTGGCTTTCCTAAACTGGTTTTTTAAAAAAATTTTTAAAGATCGATTTATTTGTTTTAGAGAGAGAGAGAGAGAACAAGCAGGAGGGGCGGAGGGAGAGAGAGAGAATCTCAAGTAGACTCTGCACTAAATGTAGAATCAACACAAGGCTGAATCTCGTGACCCAAGAGCATGACCTGAGCCAAAATCAAGAGTCGTTTGCTTAACTGAAAGCAGCACTCAGACCCCCCCCCCCAAAAATGTATGTTTTTTAAAAGAAGCTCAGTAAAAATCAGCCTGTTGGTTCATCTTAGGAAATACAGAGGCACTTTTGAAGACATTGAAACATCAAAGCCCAGGGCAATCAGAATGATGGTCACTTTGTCAAAGTTATAAATGGTTTTCTTCAGGCCTGCCTAACATGAGCATATAGACAGAGAAAAACTACCATTCTACCACTCTGAGAAACAGAAATGTGTGACTTAGTACACAGAAAGAACAATTGGAATTTTTATAACTAATCAAAAGACCCTTGAAGGGTGCTGGGACTCTCCTCGGTTCTAGAGAATGACTTTAGTCACTCATGGGAAGTCCATTATTCTTCCCAGTGGTTGGTTTATGAGAAGTCAGGCAACAGAAATCTGGTCAATGAGGCATGAGGGAAGTATCTGGGAGCCCTCATGAAGAGTCTTTCTAATTCTTTTTCTTTTTTCTTAGTATAGAATGCTTCATGAATTTGCATGTCATTCTTGCGCAGGGCCCATGCTTCTCTGTTTCATTCCAGTTTTAGTATATGTGCTGCTGAAGCAGAAACTAGTTTTCTCATTCCTAACAGGGATCCAAGAAAGGGGCATTTTTAAAATATTCTTTGAACATGAATCAAGATGTGATGCCTGGAGCTATTGTAGCCATATTGTGATGAGGAGGTGATAAGCCAGAGGAGAAAAGCCAATGCAGTGAGGATGGCAGAAGACAAAGGTGGGAAGATCAGGGTCCCTGGTGGTTGTATTGATCCACTGAATTAACCAACCCTCCAAGGGCCCTTACCTCTAGACTTCTTTTTTTTTTAACTTCTTTTTTTATATGAAACAACAATAAAGATCTTACCATTATGTAAGCCAGTTGAATTTTACCCTCAACAGCCTTTAGCTGGCTGCATTCTGAGAGATGCAGCTGAGCTCTAGATTTAAGGACCAGCTTTTCTAGCATTACTGGTTACTTTAACTTCATACCTAACTGTGACTTTTGGGGATCCTGTTAAAACATGATGTAAATCTGTTACCAGTTTTTAAAAATGACAAATAAGCAATCATATAAAGTGAAGACTTATTCATACAGTATAGTTTTATCTAAAAACAAACAAACAAAAAACAAACCAAGCTTGCTTAAATATTTGACTCATTAATATTACCTCTCCAAAATACCCACCAGCTTTTACAGCGCTCAGATTCCAGACTCTACCTACTACCATGATTGATGAAAGAGGATTTCCTAGCATTCTTGCTTTGTGCAGAATGTGAGTTGAAGACATATCCACATCAACTTCTGTTTTGAAATATGTTCCAGGATGAATGTGGCGAGTTTCTTGGGTTATCCTGTTTGCATAGATTTAAGATCGATTTTAGCATCTAATAATGTAGACTGACTTAGGACTGTGAGAATAATGGCAGTGAGAATAATTATTTTGATTTTAGTAAACATTTATTGAAAACTTCAAACATGCAAGGAACTCCAGGGAAGCAGTATAACATAATGATGTGGAATAAGGGCTTTGCTCTCAAGCAGATGTGGACTGTGGCCTTAAAAGGTCTTGGGCATTTTCTTGGAAGGGAAACCAAAATAGGAGTACATGTTCCCATGCTGATTCCATGGGTCGATATTGGAATCCTCAGAAAGGTGGGTGGCTGGGGTCTCTTACCTTTTTCCTGGAGTTTCTATGTGGAGGACAGTGTTAGTGAAAATCTCCTTGCCTCATACCCTATTTCTCTCTAGGTGAGTTTACCTGACATTGGGAAATGAACTCAGCCATGGTTGACTCAGCCCCTTCCACTCTTGTTCTGTTTGGGGATCTGCCCCCCACCACCCTGAGTTTAATGGGAGCCATGGCAGACCAGCAGGACCCATCACAGTGGATAAGTCTATACAATTCAGCCTGGATTTATGACTAATAAAAGCTGACATCTTAATCTCCATGTATCTGAACTCCTGGGTCACTCCTCAGGGAGGATCTGAACTCCTAGACACAGGGAGCTGCATTCCAGAGGCTCTGTGAGACACCATTTGGACATGCTGCTTTGTTGCACACTGTACAATATGGTAGAAAAAGGAGCATAAATCTTTCTTGTGTATATAATCCTTTGTTTCAGCCTCTTTTAGCCCAAAGTTCTCATGAAGATCGACTCCTAGGAGCCCTGCTTTTCTGTTCATTAGGTGGGCTCAGAAAAACAGAACAGCCACTGTTTAAGGCAACCTCTCCAAAAGCCTACCAGATAGGGAGGTTCTCAAGACTGAAATGAGTGACAAGTCAAAGTCCGTCTTTGACTTCTCCTCCTAGATTATTGTTAGTATGACCCCACTTTGAACTATACAGTAGTGAGGATAGAGGAAAAACAGATTGTAATAAAAATTGTCATGCTGAGGTTTTGGTATCATAATTTGGTATATGAATTCAATTTGGGAATATCATTATGAGTTTTTGTGCTTAGATTTGAATATAACTTTGATTTCCTTCTTCTTACAGTAGTTCACCTTAAAGCACAGTGCTATATTGTCTCGTAGACAAAATTGTTTGGATTCTGGGCCTGGAGAATGGTTCTTACTTACCCTGTTCCTGGGGTTTAGGCTGCCACACATTCTGTATAGAAAGTTTGGCTTCTCAGCTGATACATGCCGTCCTCTTCACCAACACAGGTCATACCTGCCATCTTGTGCCACCACCAGCTAGGAGAGAGGAGGGTTATAAGCGAAGACCTAAGAGGCTTACAGTCTAGAGGAGGGAGAAGAGCACAAACCAACAGAGCCAGTAAAATGTTCTAGGGGTGGGTGGGGTACAAACTAGGAGTCCTGTAGGGTAAAGAGGTATCTCAGAAAAGAGAGTCTACGGTCCAGGCATAACCGATTAATAGTACCCCGGTTCACTTTCAAAACTGTCTGTATTCGGATCACAAATTGTATGGCAACCCTCATCTAAGAAAGGGTGATCTATTCTTCCTAAAATTTGGGGGGAAAAAACCCCATCAGTAGCATCTTAGGGGTGAAGCTGAGGGTCAAGTAACAATTTGTAAGTTTCCTGTGGTCTGAGCCTGTGATTATCTTCTGTGCCAGGCATTGATGTGTGTGTGTGTGTGTATACACATGTGCACACATGTGCACACAGGGGTTAGAAAGAGAGTGTGAAAACTGAATGAATAAGCAAATTGAATGAATGAGTGCCATTCAAGCTAACTAAATTACTAAAATAAGTAAAATTGTTAAATAACAAAAGTAATTTTCCCTTTTTAGAAACTATTCGGAATGGCAGCAGGTTTGTCTGGCAGTTTCAGGTAACCTAAGAGGGGAAAAAAAAAAGTGATTTTACAAATAAACTTGAAAGACAATTGGTCTTTAAAACAAGCCCTTGGGTCTTCCCTGTCCTCATTCATTACAGGATAATGACATGAGGATTCATTTGATGAAAACCTCAAAGAAGCTTCTGGGGGGAAAAATCAGTCGTAAAGTCAAAATCGTGGTTTTCTTCTTCCTCTTCTTTTTTTTTTTTTTTTTTAGATCTTATATATTCATTTCACAGAGAGAGAATGAGAGCACAAGGGGAGGGGCGGGCAGAAGGAGAAGGAGAAGTAGACTCCCCATTGAGCAAGGAGCCTGATGCCTTGCTTGATCCTAGAACCTTGGGATCATGACCTGAGCTGAAGGCAGATGCTTAACAACTGAGCCACCCAGGTCTTCTGACCCCAGTACAGAGAGAATCTGAGGAAGGAAGTGCTAGTCTTATTTGAAAATCATAGAGGGCTAGGAGATGAGGTTTAGAAGGAAAAGAAGCAGTCACGTTTATCTTTCTGTGATTTGATCGCTAGAGGAAAAAATAAAAAAATCCACATGCACAAGGGGCGCCTGGGTGGCTCAGTAGGTTAAATGTCTGCCTTTGGTTCAGGTCATGATCCCCCAAGTCCTGGGATGGAGACTTGTGTTGGCTTCCCTGCTCGGTGGGTGGGGAGCCTGCTTCTCTCTCTGCCTGCTCTCCCCTGCTTGTACTCTCTCTCTTTGTCAAATAAATAATTTTTTTGGAAGATTTTATTTATTTACTTGACAGAGATAGCAAGAGGGAACACAAGCAGGGAGAATGGGAGAGGGAGCAGCAGTCTTTTGGTTGAGCAAGGAGCCTGATGCTGGGGGGTGGGGTGGGGGGACCTTGATCCCAGGACCCCAGGATCATGACCTGAGCTGAAGGCAGACGCTTAAGAACCTCATAAGCCACCCAGGCACCTCAATAAATAAAATCTTTTTAAAAAATCCAAACGCTTTAGTTTTAAGTTAGTAATGACGACAGTGACTTGATTTAGGCCTTTTTCTCTCTTAGCCTTTAGAGAATTTTCACTGAAAGAGACTGGAAATAGGGATGCTGTCCTCTGTCTTGAAGCATCTACTAAGAGTCTTTGACCTTCTTGCCCAGGACAGGCCGTGGGCCCACAGGTACAGGTGGTTTGTTTATTTTGGGTGGTTTTAGCAGCCCCTGAAGACCACCACTAAAGTCTTTCAAAGAATTCCTTCATCAGAGAAGAATTTCCCTTTATACAGAGACAGTTGAGCGACCGGAAATACAAACAGCTGGTACAAGGGCTAGCATTTTAGTTCCGATGCTCTCAAATGATTATAGCAATAATCGCGGCTCGGATAAACCTCATTGGCTACGATACTGCCACTGCGCAAAATGAGCATACCCCCGCTTTAAAGTGAGTGAGTTTTAATTAGCTTAAAGTAGGAGAACACAAAGGTACTAAAAAAATCTAAGGGGTGGGGAGTTGAGGAAAGGATGTAGCCATTTTACTAAGCCATTTGGGTTTGAACTAGCTCTAGTTGTTGTTTTTCCAAAGTGTTGCCTCTGGCTATTCTGGAAAAGATAATGTGGCAACTGAAGACAATCATTCATGTCATTATGTTTTACTGAGCAAAAATACTTCTTTTTTTTTTTTTTTTTTTTTTTTTCCCAATTTATTTATTTTCAGAAAAACAGTATTCATTATTTTTTCACCACACCCAGTGCTCCATGCAAGCTGTGCCCTCTATAATACCCACCACCTGGTACCCCAACCTCCCACCCCCCCGCCACTTCAAACCCCTCAGACTGTTTTTCAGAGTCCATAGTCTCTCATGGTTCACCTCCCCTTCCAATTTACCCAAATTCCCTACTACTCTCTAACACCCCTTGTCCTCCATGCTATTGGTTATGCTCCACAAATGAGTGAAACCATATGATAATTGACTCTCTCTGCTTGACTGATTTCACTCAGCATAATCTCTTCCAGTCCCGTCCATGTTGCTACAAAAGTTGGATATTCGTCCTTTCTGATGGAGGCATAATACTCCATAGTGTATATGGACCACATCTTCCTTATCCATTCATCCGTTGAAGGGCATCTTGGTTCTTTCCATAGTTTGGCGACTGTGGCCATTGCTGCTATAAACATTGGGGTACAGATGGCCCTTCTTTTCACGACATCTGTATCTTTGGGGTAAATACCCAGGAGTGCAATTGCAGGGTCGTAGGGAAGCTCTATTTTTAATTTCTTGAGGAATCTCCACACTGTTCTCCAAAGAGGCTGCACCAACTTGCATTCCCACCAACAGTGGAAGAGGGTTCCCCTTTCTCCACATCCTCTCCAACACATGTTGTTTCCTGTTTTGTTAATTTTGGCCATTCTAACTGGTGTAAGGTGATATCTCAATGTGGTTTTAATTTGAATCTCCCTGAGGGCTAATGATGATGAGCATTTTTTCATGTGTCTGATAGCCATTTGTATTTCTTGATTGGAGAAGTGTCTGTTCATATCTTCTGCCCATTTTTTGATGTGTTTGTCTGTTTCGTGTGGGTTGAGTTTGAGGAGTTCATTATAGATCCTGGATATCAACCTTTTGTCTGTACTGTCATTTGCAAATATCTTCTCCCATTCCGTGGGTTGCCTCTTTGTTTTTTTGACTGTTTCCTTTGCTGTGCAGAAGCTTTTGATTTTGATGAAGTCCCAGAAGTCTATTTTCGCTTTTGTTTCCTTTGCCTTTGGAGACGTATCTTGAAAGAAGTTGCTGTGGCTGATATCGAAGAGATTACTGCCTATGTTCTCCTCTAAGATTCTGATAGATTCCTGTCTCACGTTGAGGTCTTTTATCCATTTTGAGTTGATCTTTGTGTACGGTGTAAGAGAATGGTCGAGTTTCATTCTTCTACATATAGCTGTCCAGCTTTCCCAGCACCATTTATTGAAGAGACTGTCTTTTTTCCACTGTATATTTTTTCCTGTTTTGTCGAAGATTAATTGACCATAGAGTTGAGGGTCCATATCAGGGCTCTCTACTCTGTTCCACTGGTCTATGTGTCTGTTTTTATGCCAGTACCATGCTGTCTTGGTGATCACAGCTTTGTAATAAAGCTTGAAATCAGGTAAGGTGATGCCGCCAGCTTTATTTTTGTTTTTTAACGTTTCCTTAGCGATTCGGGGTCTCTTCTGATTCCATACAAATTTTTGGATTATTTGCTCCAGCTCTTTGAAGAATGCCGGTGGAATTTTGATCGGAATGGCATTAAAAGTATAGATTGCTCTAGGCAGTATAGACATTTTAACGATGTTTATTCTTCCGATCCAAGAGCATGGAATGGTCTTCCATCTTTTTGTGTCTTCTTCAATTTCTTTCATGAGTGTTCTATAGTTCCTCAAGTATAGATCCTTTACCTCTTTAGTTAGGTTTATTCCCAGGTATCTTATGGTTCTTGGTGCTATAGTAAATGGAATCGATTCTCTAATTTCCCTTTCTGTATTTTCATTGTTAGTGTATAAGAAAGCCACTGATTTCTGCACATTGACTTTGTATCCTGCCACGCTGCTGAATTGCTGTATGAGTTCTAGTAGTTTGGGGGTGGAGTCTTTTGGGTTTTCCATATAAAGAATCATGTCATCTGCGAAGAGAGAGAGTTTGACTTCTTCATTACCAATTTGGATACCTTTTATTTCTCTCTGTTGTCTGATTGCTGTTGCTAGGACTTCTAATACTATGTTGAACAAGAGTGGTGAAAGTGGGCATCCTTGTCTTGTTCCTGATCTCAACGGGAAGGCTGCAAGCTTTTTCCCATTGAGGATGATATTTGCTGTGGGTCTTTCATAGATAGATTTGATGAGGTTCAGGAATGTTCCCTCTATCCCTATACTTTGAAGCGTTTTAATCAGGAACGGATGTTGGATTTTGTCAAATGCTTTTTCTGCATCAATTGAGAGGACCATGTGGTTCTTCTCTCTTCTCATATTAATTTGTTGTATCACATTGATTGATTTACGAATGTTGAACCATCCTTGTAGCCCAGGGATGAATCCCACCTGATCATGGTGGATAATCTTTTTAATGTGTTGTTGGATCCTGTTGGCTAGGATCTTGTTGAGAATCTTAGCATCCATATTCATCAGTGATATTGGTCTGAAATTCTCCTTTTTGGTATGGTCCTTGCCTGGTTTGGGGATCAGGGTAATGCTGGCTTCATAGAAAGAGTCTGGAAGTTTTCCTTCTGCTTCAATTTTTTGAAACAGCTTCAGGAGAATAGGTGTTATTTCTTCTTGGAAGGTTTGGTAGAATTCCCCAGGGAATCCGTCAGGTCCTGGGCTCTTGTTTTTTGGGAGATTTTTGATCACTGCTTCAATCTCGTTATTAGATATCGGTCTATTCAGGTTGTCGATTTCTTCCTGGTTCAATTTTGGTAGTTTATATTTTTCCAGGAATGCATCCATTTCATCTAGGTTGCTAAGCTTATTGGCATATAACTGTTCGTAGTAACTTCTGATGATTGTTTCTACTTCCTTGGTGTTAGTTGTGATCTCTCCCCTTTCATTCATAATTTTATGAATTTGGGATTTCTCTCTTTTCTTTTGGATTAGTGTAGCCAGTGGCTTATCGATCTTATTGATTCTTTCAAAAAACCAGCTTCTAGTTTCATTGATACGTTCTACTGTATCTCTGGTTTCTCCCTCATTGATCTCAGCTCTAATCTTGATGATTTCCCTTCTTATGTGTGGAGTTGGTTTGATTTGTTGTTGATCCTCCAGTTCTTTAAGGTGTAGAGACAGCTGGTGTGTTCTGGATTTTTCAATTTTTTTGAGCAAGGCTTGGATGGCTATATATTTTCCCCTTAGGACCGCCTTTGCTGTATCCCATAGGTTTTGGACCGAAGTGTCTTCATTCTCATTGGTTTCCATGAATTGTTTCAGTTCTTCTTTGATCTCCTGGTTGATCCAAGCATTCTTAAGCAAGGTGGTCTTTAGCTTCCAGGTGTTTGAGTTCCTTCGGAACTTTTCCTTGTGATTGAGCTCCAGTTTCAAAGCATTGTGATCTGAGAATATGCAGGGAATAATCTCAGTCTTTTGGTATCGGCTGAGTCCTGATTTGTGACCCAGTATGTGGTCTATTCTGGAGAAGGTTCCGTGTGCACTTGAGAAGAATGAGTATTCTGCTGTTTTAGGGTGGAATGTTCTGTATATATCTATGAGGTCCATCTGGTCCAATGTGTCGTTCAATGCTCTTGTTTCTTTATTGATTTTCTGCTTCGATGATCTGTCTAATTCTGAAAGAGGCGTGTTAAGATCACCTACGATTAGTGTATTCATATCAATATGACTCTTTATCTTGATTAACAGTTTTCTTAAGTAATTGGCTGCTCCCATATTGGGAGCATAGATATTTACAATTGTTAGATCATCTTGGTGGATAGTCCCTTTAAGGATTATGTAGTGTCCTTCTGTATCTCTGACTACAGTCTTTAGTTTGAAGTCTAATTTATCTGATATGAGAATCGCTACCCCAGCCTTCTTTTGAGTCCCATTGGCATGAAAGATGCTTCTCCACCCCTTCACTTTCAGTCTGCGTGTATCTTTAGGTTCAAAATGGGTCTCTTGTAGACAGCATATGGATGGGTCCTGTCGTTTTATCCAATCTGCAACCCTGTGCCGTTTTATGGGTGCATTTAGGCCATTCACATTGAGAGTGATTATTGATAGATACGTTTTTATTGACATCGAGTTACCTTTGAAGTACTGAGCAAAAATACTTCTAACTAGAGTATTAATGGGATACTAACGCATTGTGTCTTAAACTTTAATGAGGGAGCAGAGTATGAGTGTCTTGCTTGAACTGCTACATTCGATGTTTTTCATGTTCATTTACTCTACGGGGCTTCCAGCCTACTCACCTTATGCAACTACAATCACACAAGATACATACTCTCTGTTTCTTTCAAGTGCATAACTCTCTTTGTCAAAAAGACATATATGATTCTGAGTTCTGTATGAAAGGGCAGCATAGATTTGGGAAAAAAGTAGAAAATCAAAAACAATTAAAACCCGAATTGAAAAGAGGTCTAGTTTTATTAAGATGTGTATTTCATTTTTTTTAGAAAGAAAATATAACTAATAAAATAGAAGTACATTTTTCTCTAGGGAAGCAGTTGAAAATTCTAGAAATTTATTTCTGCAGTTAATTCCTTATCCCAAATTATTGTTACACACTTGGCTATGGAGGCTTTGCATTTCGATCAACGAGGATTTACTTTTCTTTAGAGAATAGCTAACACACTTCACTGCCCCAGTAACCTTCCCATGACATTCTCCCACACAAAATATTGTAGATTTTAAAAAAGCTTCAACTGATTGAAGCCTATCTGTAGCTCATTCAGAATTGAAAATGGAAAGATTAACGTGTTCCTTATTCATGAAACAGGGGAAAAGGCAAAACCAGAAATTTGTGTGACTACCTAAGGTCCCTTTTCTTATCAGCAATTCCATTTCTATATATAGAACAGGAATAATTTCCTCATATATGGTTTTTAAAACAATCCACTATAAACATAAGTATCATATTTTTCTCCATTTGTACTGCTAAGCCTGGATAAAGATGGTGAGGATGACTTCTAGTTTGCCTATGAACAGAGTACGCAAGATAGTATAGGGAATGTACCTGAAGGGCACCCAGAAATGTGTTAGCCTGACTTGCTTGCCCAGGTGGGAGTGCCTACAGCTGGGGCAGAGCCTGGCTCACTGCTTACCAAACTCATTTCTTCTTCTGTTGAAAATAAGAACCAGCACAAGCCAATATGGTGGTTGTGGCCAGCAAGTGGCTATTTAAATTTAAATTACTTGCAACTAAATAAAATTTACAAATCCATTTCTTAGTTGCCTTAGCCAGATTTCAAGTGCTCCATAGCTATAGGAGACAGATGTCTATCATCCTGGATAGTGCAGAAACAGAATATTTGTATCATTACTGGGCAATCCTGAGCTAGACTCCATTTCTGTCTCCTTTCACGTTCTTGAGTTCTAGTCTACGAAATGTGAGAAGTGATGTGTACCTGGCCTTCAAAACTCCTAATCAATTAATTTAATCTCTTTCCCCCTAATGGCAAATTTGGAGTCATGTGTTGCAAACAGAAGAATCACAATTAGTAAAAGACTCAGTGAGTGACAGAGGCCAGTAAGACATCACAGGTGAACTTGACTCAGCATTCCACAAACATCGGATTTTTTATTTCAGATGACCCGTAAGCAGGTGTCATCAAGTTGCCAGAATCATGGGGTCAGAGGCACAGTGGACAAAAAAAAAAAAATTAGGAATATTACCTCTAGGAGGAGATTCAGGAATGCTTCTACTCAAGAAGAGGTGAAAAAAATCTAGTAAATTTTTAGAAAGTTATATTGAGAAGGAATGAGAAGTCTGGGCTAGAAATTGAGTTTGGAACACCCTGACATCTCTAACTTGCACCAACTCTGTTGGGGTCTGCTCCCAAATCCCAATTTCAGTTATGGCACAGTTGGATAAAGGACCAGGGAGATCCTCCCAGAGGGCAGGCCAGAGCCACAGAAAGCATCAGATGAATGAAATAGGGGTGGGAGTCAAGTCAAGAAACTTCTACTGCTACCACAGGGCCAGCTCACACTGGCTGGCTGGCAGGATTCCCTCTTCGTTCTATGCCAGAGACTGCTCCCAGTTTTGCCCTTTACAAATGAGAGTGTTTTGTCACTGCCCTCTTGGCCTCAAGGCACTACTTTAGTATGGAGTGTTGACTTGTGCTGGGGAGCAGGGGGAAGTAGAGGCAGATAGCTTGCCATTCTGGACATAGGTCACCAGATGACAGATCGTCACTTCCAGACCTGATTCAAAGAACTGTGCGTTACCAGCAAATCCTGGACTTGAAGCTGGACTGACAATTGGATGGGGTTTGAATAGTGTCCCTTCAAAATTCTGGCTCCATGTAGTCCAGTGTCCTCATTTTTATCAATGGGGAGAACAGGGTGCTTAGAGGATGGTTTTTAAGACCACACGCTGGACTCAAAAATAGAGCCCAGGTTCTTGGACGTAGAGTCCACTTCTGTGTGTTGACTTGTTCTAACCTCACCACCAAGAAAGTCCATTATATATGTATGGTATTGGCACTAAAGAAAGTAACTTACAAAATAGTGTAATATTTTCTAAAGGCAATTATTTAAAATAATAAAATATTTCTGGACATCTAGGTGGCTCCGTGGGTTAAGCATCTGACTGTGGATTTCAGCTCAGGTCATAATCTCAGTGTTCTGAGATTGAGCCCTGCACTGGGCTCTGCGCTGGTCGTGGAACCTGCTTAACATTCTCTCTCTCCCTCTCTCACTGTCCGTCCCCACCAAATAAAATAAATATAAAATAAAATAAAATAATAAAATATCTCCCCATTAAGATAAATTAATTTCAAGTTGATATTTTAAGCATAGGTAGAATATTTCGTGTCACTACAAATTATAATCACTGACCACTTTAAAACCACGTAGATGTGATTTAAAGAATTTTTAATATCTGCATTCTATACTCTCATGATAAATTCTTCAGATGGTCCTCTTCCAAGAGATATCTCCTATCATGTAACCAAATCATCTTAATAGTTGTGTTCTATGTTTATTTCTCTTTGACAACTTTCTTCGTATACAGTGAGGATCTACAGTTGGAGATCCTGTCGGTAAATTCATCAGACTCTACTGCTATTCTGTTCTGAGATACAGAAGATAAGAAATTACTGTATCAACTGACATTTGAGACAAAGATTCTTAGAGTTGGAAGTCAGTTAGGAGTCCTGTGGTCCATCATCCCACTACTTTACCAATAAAGAAGTTGGACAGGTGCCAATACTGCCCGCTGCATACATAAGCAGGAATCAATAAATGTTTGCTGAAAAGTATGACTAAAGCTGCTTTTCATGCTACATCATCTAACCCGGTAATGAAAATGTGCCAAGAATCTGACTCCTAGACTGACACTCTTTTCCCTATATTATGACTATCCCTTTTATGTATTCGGTCCATTAACCATAACAATTATATTAAACATACTTTTGGAAATACTGAGTTTGAAAAACTCAGTCCTTTACCGCTGCTGGCCATATCTCACTTTTGATAATCCCTCTCACAGATTGTTCTAGCCCCTAGAATGTATAATTGCCATTTTGAACATTCTCTTTTTTCTGGAGTCTCCTCTATTTTGTTGTGTTTAGGAACAAATATTAGTCCTGCTTCATAGTGTAGAAAATCAGGATTGGATTTGTTACCCTCTTAACCAATTTTGTATATTTTACCCCATTCTTTCATCCTTGTCAGTGTTTTCATCTCTACCCTACCCACCATGGATGATCTGAATCCAGGACAGAAAAGTCAAGAGCCATGGAGCCTGAGAACCTTCCCTGAGAAATGGGTTCTTGTTTGTTTTTCTAGTGGATGGATTCTTCTTGGTATATAGCTCCTAGTTTATATTAATAGTTTTTGTCATGATAATACCTTATGATAATTTTTATGTGTTATCCTTTGAAAGGCAATGTCCTAATTTATTATTATGACATCTTAAGTTTCTCCCTCTGGAAGAAAATGAATCTTCTTTTTGTTTTATAATTTTGGGGGTGTGTTTCTCACTAGCCCTTACTTCATATTGTCTTTCTTTATTAGAGTATGTACTGTTCTTTCATCCAAACTAAATTCATTTTGTTTTATTCTCTGCATTCTAGATTGTTAGTCATATAATCATTGAATTCTGAAGCAAAGAGGGACCTTACAGAGTTTTCAGATTATTAACCTCTCTACCAGCAAAGATTCTTTTTATTATTTTCCTTTCACCTTTTGGTTCCATATTTTGAAAGATTTTTGTCTAAAAACAATCCATTTGTTTTAGCAATCTTTAAATTGTTTTTCCATCTTTTACTACCAATGACATTTATATTGCTACTCAGAACTTCTCATCAGCACAAGACAAGCGGTGTCACTGCATCAAAGTGATAAAATTCTTGCCAATAGGGCAAAAAAGAAGAAACCAACCAAACAATAAAACTTATTGTTTCCATAAGCCCCCACAGTGTTATCTTAAGTGAGTACAGGTTTTCCACCAGGCTATTTGAAATCTTGAAAATAGCTCACAGAATACTTCTTTAGATAAACCTTCAAAATCAGGAAATTTTAGGCTGTGATTTACAGGTTTAATCCAATCCCTTTGTTTCATAAGTAAGCAAACCGAGACAAAAAATCACACTTCTAGTAGGGGATGGGCCATATCCCAGTTCTATTTTGATTCTAAATTCATATTTTTTTCTATTATTACACACTTACTGTCTCCAAGGAGGTTTTGAGTAAGGCACCACCGTATTCATATCATTGCAGTTAGGTCCCTGAAACTCAATGTTATGTATGGAAATTCTGCAAACCCTAGGACAGCAGATGTCAGAGTATCTATGTGTCAAGAGAGGACCAACTCAGAACCCAGAACTCTTGGTTAGGGAATCTCAAAGCACTAGATGACTGTTAGACTCTCTAGAAATATCTTTAAAAAGTGTCACTAAGTCTAGCTCTGTAACTTAGACTGATTTGAACACTCCCTGAATCTGGCCCAGTTCCGTATAATATACTGTAATACAATACAATACAATACTATATCCTGAAATGGGATATTGTAGGCCCCAGGGTCTTTACATTGGGCTTTTATCCATTTGTTTAAATAAATTCTTATAAAGATATCTGTTACCACCCTGACATACTCACTCATTTAATCCTCTCAACAACCTCCTGAGGCAAGAATGATTATTATTTCTACTGTCAGATGGGGAAACTGAGTCCAAGAGTAGTTAAGAGCATTGTTGGAATTCACGCAGCTACCTAGTAGCAGAGTTAGTTATGAACCCAGGCAGTCTGGCCAGAGTTCATACTCTTTACCAGCACACCACAGTGCCTCACTTCTGGCAGACGAACTACTCTGTGGTTGAGGGAGCGAGGACAAAAGGGAGACCCAAGACCTGGCTTCATCTTTGAGTTCAGGCCTTGGGGATGACAGGTGACAGTCTGGGCAATTTCACTTGTGCTTCCTGCTACTTGTTGCTTGAGGCCAATACAATGAAAATGATACACAAAGGGCAATTCTAGGAACTCGCCAAAGATCTGACACCATTGGATCACATGGGCACATCAGCCCAGTATATATCTGATGATTACTGCGTTATTCCACTGTGATGGGCTGAGGGAGTTGTGCATACATTAACCATGGACACGAAGTGCCACTTCCCCTCCCCTTTTCCACCCCCGCCCCCAGCAAGGTGTAATTCATTTAATTCTTGCTTGTCAATCACTATTCATGGGAACCCCTTTTAAAGTGTTGCCTCATCATTTTTCCTCTTCAAACTTAAAATTATATAGAACACATGACAATATTTTTCCTCTAACAACAAGTAATAACAGAGAAGTGACATTAGCATCCAAATCATTCCAGCACCAGAGTATGCCATCACTAAATGACGAAACACAAAATTCATTTTCCATGAACTAGCAGGACTGCTGTGCTTTTGGTAAAATTATCCATGATTAAAATGAGGAGAGTCCAAACTGGAATAACCTGCTGAGGATGGAAGTGTTGACCTCACTTGATTTTATTATTTGCAGAGAATTTTTATTTGCTTCTGCTTTCCCCAGGCGCCTGTACGTTATAGGAAAGCAAAATATATTATTGATGCTTTGGTCAAGAAAGAAATGTATCCCTCTAAGAGTGTTCCTTTAAGTTAGAGTTTGTAACTTCTCCCTTCAGCAGTTCCCAGGGGCTGTAGATACATTTGCTGGAGACTCTTCCAGCTGCCCAATCTTTAATAAAACAACTGGTGGACAATTATTTCATTTACCCCCCACTGCTCTATGACATCGATTCCTGTGGCTTCCAGGCTCAAGTGCACCAAATCGGTGGAGATTATGGCAGTGCATAATGTGGTCACCAGGAAGTACATTGTTCGTTCTGTAAAATGTATTGGGGATGACAGCTTCCTTTTGTGAGGATGTCTGTTTAGCTGCAGAACTAGTCAGGATAAAGGAGAGGCTACTTCCCTTGGGCCCGTGTTTCAAGGAAGAAGATAAAGAACTAATTGGAAAAGAGGATGTGGAAATGTTCTCTTCTTCCTCTGCTGTATGTCCTTTAGGATCTGCTTGTTTGTAAATATCAATTACCTTCTAAAATATTACATAAGCGATTTCTTACAGCTGTCAGTTAATTTATTTAAATACCCAACACAATTCACCTTAAATTGAATAACAGTTGAGGGACCTATAAGCAAAATACTCTCCATTTTTTCCTGTTTGGAATCATCATAATTCCATCCCATGTTCAGCCAATTCAGAGGATAAATTATATGCCTGTAAATTCCAAAAGGGCCCAGATGAACCCATTTGGTCATTATCATCCTGCAGTATCTACCAAGAAGCTCATATACATCTCCAGTGGGAAACATGCACCAGCAATATGAAATGAGCGACTATTAACTACCTGAATAAGGTTCTTCACTTAGGCAATTTGAAGCTTTTTGCATAATAAATGAATAATAATTATTATAATCAGGTTTTGTTTTTTTGAATAATAGCTTACCAGATTAATTAGTAAAAATTTACTCCAGCCTGCAAACTGTAGAAAATTGTGCACAAATTATGCAAGTCTCTGAACATTTTCATCCATTTTATCATATACAAAATTACTTAAAATTGCCTTAATCTTTGTTCTTTATTATCTTGGGAGATATTTAACTCCTGAAGCTATTTCCCTGGTTATAAAATCCAAGTCCTTCTAATTAAAAGGCAAAATAATTGTAGTTTTCTTTGATAGTATAATTTTGTTTTGATGAATGAACACTTCAGTCATTATCTGGGCCAAGGTTAGTGTAAGAAAAGATACCACAGGAAATTATTCTTTCTGGAACTCTGCTCACCAAGGCTCACTGGCAGCTCCCTCTGCTCTTTCTGATATGTCACTTTGGGTCTAAATGGAAAATAGGAAATCAAGAGAAGAGAGGAAAGTTGCCAGATTCCATAATGATGATGATGACAACAGTAGGGTCTTGTTCTCATGGTTTAACTAGGAGAATGAATTTATAATCCACTTTGCCCCATTATGGGCTAGAAACACATTTAGGTGGCTGTGGATATTGCTACAGGGTCAAGAAATAATGAGAAGAATAGTTTCAAATTCTGCATGTATCAAAATCCATTAGGGGAACAGTTTGAGTTGGGAGAGTTTTGGTTCATTTTAAGAGGCCTAGCCCATAGTCACTTGAGCAATAAGGAGTACTGTGGTGTCTAATGGTCTCCCAGGCACAGTGGGCCTCTAGCATCTGGAATGGAAAGATCTCTGTGCAATTCTCTGATCCTCTGCAAGCTATTTCCTCTCTTTTTTCATGTGGCACTCTCTACTTAGATCACATGACATCCCTTACCCCCATTCTGCAGACTTTCCTACATCTCTTGCAATCTTTCCTGTGAACACCTGGTGAGGTTCATGGAAGAAAAAGCTTTCAGGAGAGTGTGGACTCCTCTCTATTTGTGGCCTCCTGCCCTGGGGGACTCCCCCTTGGTCAATGTGCACAGCCAGCTTCTGCTCACTTGTCCATCACCCCAACTGAACTCTACTTCCTGTTTCTTGTCCGTTACATCTAATGTACATTGGAAATAAAGCTATGTTGATCTGGAAGGAGAACCATCCTTAAGGATCCTGGGTGAGGGTCACCCAGAAAATTTGCTTTGTGAATAAGCAATGGAAATATATCATCTGATCAGATGAGGGCTGTTTTACTCTTTCAGAAATCTCTGGTACAAAATGTTGTGATGTAGGTAGAAGAATGCAATGTTTACTCTTTGTGTTAGGCTAAGAATCACAGTCTTCTGATGGGAGATGAGTTCACAGAAGTGATAATTCACAAACCTTGGCAGTGCAATTACCATCTTTCTTTTTTTAACACTACTTCCTTGAGCGTAAAGAAAAATTTAAGAGACGTGTTCTGGTCAATGACCATTTTCTCTGGTAATAGATGGAAGAATAAATTTATCCTTGGCCATCATTATCGTTCCTGATTTTACAGCAACAGATTTTCAAAATATGTATACAAGGTGTGTGTAAATCATGAAGCAGAGAAGTTCATTTTGTTAGTGTAATTTAAAGAGGTCCTCTCATCATTTTTATTGTGTGTAAAATTCTGTTACTGGTTGGGTGACCGTACCTCTAAGCTTCTCTGGGACAGTCCCAGTTTACGCCTGTTGTCCTACTACAATAATGAATAACTCCTCAACCATTCACTCTCAAAAGTGTTCCAGTTTGAATGATGAATTATGTGATTGTTGGAGCTACAGTCGAAGCTCCAGCTGTAACTGTAACTCACCAGTGGACTCGTCCTAATTTTTAATTACAGCCCATTCATCTCTCCTGGCCTATGCCTCTCATACTTGAGAATCTGTATAACCTTTAATTAGACAAGTCTTTTTCCAATAAAAGAATTAGAAGTGACTCTAATTAACTGAAGGAAGGGATTTATTTTTCTGGCGTAAATGATCTTTACCACTGGTATGCTGGGAATGGGAAATCACTCAGCTCAACCAGACTTGAAAAGGGGATCTCCAATTTAGTTTTTAACACGTTGGGCATTCCCTAATAGGTGAGAACCCAGAACTGTTTAGGTACATTGTATCCTTCCGGCTAGTAATTTAGGGTATACATCAAGGAGCACTCAAAGAAAGACAGACAGTATGATGTATTATCAGTGGGCAGGGAGTAAACTATCTCTCTGAAGATTTCAAAGTAATGGGTGAAGAGCTATTTTCAGCAATCTTTTGAACCATTTGTCTGGGAGGGACAATATAAGAAGACTCTTTGAAGCTTTCTTTCAGTCTTATAATTATATGTCACGTACTTTCAATGTGGATCAATGTTGAAAAAGTCTCTCTGACAGTGATTGATGGTTTTCTCCTCAGAGACCTCCTGGACAGAAAAATATGGAACTTTCCTCAGAACTTCTTGTGCTTTTGCACCTCGCCAAAAGATCTTCCTTTGTGTCATCCAGAATCTCTCTGTCTTTAGGTCAGTTTTATGATTTACATTTGACAGTAGTAATCAAAAACCTTTCGTTGCCTTTCTAATTGAGATCTTTTACATTTGAAGTCAATTACTGTTTATGCTGTAGCCTTCTCTTTTCAAGACTAAACTATAAAATCCCTTTATTTTCTCCTATCATTTTTCCTGGCAAGACCAGATGTCCCTGGGACCCTCTTTTCTCTTGAGGAGTCACTGCTTATGCTGGACACAATATTAGAATTACTAATTAAAGATGTTTCCCAAGTGTTTTAGTTCATTGAAGGTGCTCAATGCCTACAATTCATTTTCAAATGAATGGATGCTAAGACTTCATAACTGTCCATCTTAAGGTAAAACACTATATGATTAGGTACTATAATTCACATCTTAGTAAAATCTTGACTTCCTCTTTCAGTGACTACAGTGCTGGCTCATAGTTAGCTAATGGTTAAATTAGGCCACATAAAACTTCTTCCATTTATTCTTCCTTCCTGAGTTTAAAGTTTGCCAATTTCAAGAAAAATATAAGCTTATTCTAACATCATCACTCTAATGAGTAAATTATATTTCAGTGCACTAAATGTAATTAACCTGTGTGGTAAGTTTAATAGCCTCAATTTATACCATTGCTCTCACGTATTCAGTCTACAAATGACTCAAAAGAGAAGCAAATATCTGTTGAGTGAATAAGTGGATGAAAGAAATATCTAATAATATTTGGAGTTGTTCCATGGAGGGAAATTATAAATGGGATATGGAGCCAATTAAAAATGGCATTCTCCAGATTCCACATCAGTCTCAAAGAGCAGCCATACTCTGTAGACTTTTCAGAAGAGTAGAGGGGGTGGTGGGGGAAGGAAAAAAGGATGACAGCTACTATTTATTTCATGCCTGCTGTCTCTGTAAGCCTCTGAATTCTCACAGTGCCTCCCTTAGGTAAGCATTACTGCCCTCATTTTACAGGTGAGCCAACAGAGGCTTCAGAAGTGAATTAGACCCCCAAGCAAAGGGGGATTCTGTTTGAAGGTGAAGCTCTCTGGCTCTGCCTTGCCAAGAGAGCCCACCACAGTTGTTATAAAAGCAGATGCACTTGGCTTCATCATGACTTGGACAGTCTTGAACTATGGACAAAAGCCCCAGTGGCCAATAATGCACTGACATAACAAAGACTTGAAGGATTCTCTGGACTTAGTTAAGGAAGGAAGGGCAGGAATCAAGGTAGAAAGAGTTTTTTTTTGTCTTGACACGTAGGCATTTCTCTAATTCCCACACAAATGGAAGCCAGCAATGGTACATGAAATCCAAACAATGCATCATCATGGTGCATGAATAATATGGGTTTCATTTAGGACTTTTTGATATAATAATTGAAGATAGATTTTCTCCCTAGTATAACACAAAGTGTTAATAATACAACTAAGATGGTAAAGGCAGCTTATAAACAAGTGACTCAGAAAAAGTTTCCCATATAGTTCCACCTGTCAGTCTTTTCTCTAGGTCCCATGTGTAGGGGGAAGAATGCATCAGTCTGACTTGGTAGAGTAACCTTGAGTCTAAATTCACATATTTTCATCTGTATTTGTTAACTGTGTGTTCTGGGATAAAGATGGGAAAATTTTAGCTGGTTTCCTGCTGAGCAGCAAAAAGTGTGGGGAAGTAAAAAAACACAACAGAAAAAGAATTTATCAGCCAAATAGATGATGATCATTATGTCAGTAGAACTTGGAAAAGTGGCTCACCAAATACAGCATGCCCTGAGTTGAGAAAAGCAATAGAAGGCAAAAATCTTTTTGGACAGATGATCTTTGTCCTTCAAGAACTTAAATAAAAATAAGACAGCGGTTCAGATCAGCCCATAAATAAGTGCTAAAGAGAGGAAGAAGGGTTGAAAATGCAAGAGAATGGATGCAGAAGTAGACTAGCTCACAGGGAGATGAAATCTCCCCAGGGAGATGAAATCCTCCCTCTCACCATAGGGAGGACACTTGGGCTACACCTTACTCGTGTGCCAAGGACACAATCTAGCCTGTAAACTTGTTTGCTTTGGCTCATCTAGCTTTGAAACATTTTTAATTTAGCTGTAAATATTGGAAGATTTTACAGCACATTTCCAGAGTTCTGGCTTCTCTTAAAAATTTGTAAGACCTGCTCACTCTGGGTCTTCATTTTCTCATGAGCTGAAGCTGTGGCATTTGAGTTTGTCACCTTGGCATGGAAACAAGGGAGAAGTAGGCAGAATGATAGGCAGAAAGGCAATTAGCCAGGGGCCTTCAGACTAATCTAAGACAGAGGGTTTCCAGGGAGAAAACTTTGAAAAGACAAGTTGGAACCAAACGGAGGGCATATGGAAGGTCAGGATAAGCAATGTGGATTTTATCTGAGAGGATTTTATCTGAGAGGTTCTTCCAAAGAATATTTTTATTTTGTGAATTGTACTGAGATATTCTGAGATTACATCAATGTTAGACTTTCAAATTGTTAAAAATTGAATTAACAAGTAGTGATCACACCCCCCCATTTTTTTGTTTTTGTTGTTGTTTTGCAATTTTTCCATCCAAAATATTTCCTTTAAACATTTGGCACCCACTGCTACTGCTCGACTAGCAAATTGTCAATGTCAACATATGAAAAGAAAGCAAAGGATTATTTACCCCAAATGCTGAATTAGCTCATTGGGTTTAGTTTAGAGGCTTTATATTTCTTGAGAACTTGTCCTCATAGTTTATATTTTGTATTACATAGTCACACAGACTGCTACAGACATTTACGTAAGTTTGATGATTTCATGGTTTTTGGTAAAGAGTATGTTATTTCACTGGGGGAGAGGGAAGGAATTAATATTTTGAGCCCATACCAGATGCCAAGTGCTGTGCTAAATACTTTACCCATAATATCACATTTTATGCTCTCAATAAATGCTCCAGATTAGGGGGCAGTGGCTCAGAGAGGACATATGTCCTGCCCAAAGGGACATAGCTACTAAATGGAGTGGCAGAATTTAACCCCACATCCATGTGGGGCCAAGTCCTTATTGTTTTCATTTATGACATTCCTGGAACAGCGTGATCCCAGATACTCTTCCACTTTAATAAGTTTGAGAATCATGACTGCAGGCAATTGGGAGTCATTGACTATTCTGTTCTTTTTTATTAGAGTTTTCAATAAGCCAGTGTCCTGTATTTTAAAAGGGTGGCTTTGGTATTGCAGTGGAGGATTTTAATAGAGGAGAGCAGCTGAAGCAAGTGTACTGACACTGTGAGGCTAAATGGGGTCCACGGGCCATGTAATGTGTTTAAGACTTCTGTCACTATCTAGGGCTGATATTTGCTTAGGAATGAATAAACACATAAGGAAAACTGAGGAACACTTTGATATGTTCCATGTACAACTAATCCAAAGTTAGTAACTCAGTATGAAATTGGAATAAAAACATTCTCTGGCATCTTTTAGCACCCCCCCCCATAAATTGATGCCTAGGGGTTCTGTCTATTTCCAGATACCTCTGAGAAGATAGGCCAGTTAGGAGGTGATTATGATATATTACTACTATGGGATAATGATCTGGCCTAGGACCCTAGCAGTGATTTAAAAATATAAGTAAAAGGATGGGAGTGAGTTAAGCTGAAGAATGACCCCTCAAGTGTGTCCAGGTTCTAGTCTTTGGACCCTGTGAATGTTACATTATATGACACAAGAGACTTTACAGATGTGGTTAAGTTGAGGGTCTTGAGATGAATGGGAGCGTCCCGGATTGTAGGGAGGCCTGATGGAATCACAGTGGTCCTTATATGAGGGAGACAGGAAAGGTCAGAGGAGAAGGTAACATGACAATGGAAACAGAGATCGGAATATGGAGGAAGGGACTACAACCAAGAAATACAGATAGCCACAAGAAGCCAGAAAAAGACATGAAAATGGAGTCTCCCCACAGAGTCTCCAGGAAGAACCAGCTCTATTGAGACCTTTGTGTTAGCCCAGGGAAACCAATTTCAGATTTCTGAACTATCAGAATTGTCAGGGAATAAATTTGTGTTGTTTTAGGCCACTAAATCAATGGTAATCTGTTACAGCAGCAACAGGAAACTAATACAGGCAGTGAGATTTTTCAGTGAAGAAAAGCGAAGAGGAAGAAAAAGCTTTGTGAATGATCGTCTGTGAGTGGTGAAGTGATGGTCAAGGATTATTTCAATATTTCAATACATCAGCTCCAAGGAGCACATCCTACAACCCAGCAATCTTACTCCAAGGGTGCAGCCATGGAGGGATATGTGGGGGAAGGGAGCATTCAAAGTTCCTGGTCTTGTTCTTTGTCTTAAGCTGTGTGGCATGCACTTGAATATTGGTTTTATTGTTATATATATAGACAGCTTTTAAAATCAAGTTTGGATGATGGAGAGAATGTTGTTACCAGTAAGAGAAACATGGAACTTTCTCTGGGGGAAATTGGGAGACATCTATCTAATAGCTAGGACACATGTATTCACCAAATATGTAATATTTAGTAAACTCATTTATAGTGGAGACTAGATCAGCCATAAGAGTTTTGTGTAGATGACACTAAGAGATAGGGGTTTTATGTACTTACTATGTGCCACACACTGGGCTACATGCCTGACTGGCATTTTCTCATGACCTAGAAAAATATCTTGGCAGAGGACCCAAAAAAGCCACCACAAACCAGGGCCCAGGAGGGGCCCACTTGGGTTCAAAGCTCTGCTCTTCCACATGCTAGGGCTGGGACCTCAGGCAGGTTACCTACTAATGTCTTTTGGTCTCTAGTTCCTCATCTAAGAAATTGGAATGGTAACAAGAGTAGTTCTAATTATAGTAACTACTCTATGGAGTTATTACAGTGATTGAATTAACTCATACAAAGTCCTTTGAATAGTGTCCAACACATTATAAAAATAAATTAATAATATTATTAACACTATTATTAACAGTTAGAAAACCTACGACTTAGACAATTGAATGGTCCAGTTGACTGAGAGTGCGTCTGAGTACACACAGGTCGTGGGATGGGCAGGGAGGAAAAAAGGAAGAGGGGGAAAGAGAATCATAAGCAGGCTCCATGCCTAGCTTGAAGTCAGACTCCAGCCTTGATCTCATGACCCTGGGATCATGACCAAAGCTGAAATCAAGAGTTGAATGCTTAACTGACTGAGCTACCCATGTGCCCCCTTAAATAGTTTTCTAAGGGACAGGAAAGAAATATGAGTTTATGCTACTTTGGCTTCTCCTTTACCAACCAGTTATAGTTTAAAATATTGGGACCAGTTGTTATTTTTATTAAGAATAATACCTATTCCTGGGTTTTGTCTACTTTTTTCATACAGCCAAAGCCAGGAGTAGCAGGTCATATAGTATGTGCAGAAAGATTTTTTCACTCTTCATAATTTTCTAATAATTAAGACTGACACTAAAGACTTAGTTAATTTGTGTAGTTTTAAAATTTCAGATCACTATGGGAATTTTAATTGAACCAGGTATGTTTGAGTAATACTAGCTTTTCTATTTGAAAAAAAAAAAAAAGTGACTTGAGTTTCAGCTCACAGAGCTTGATTATTAGGCATATCCCAGTTTGTAACAATTTTTACTTTTTGAAGAAGATACATATTGGAGGAATCCAGATACCATTTTAAATTCCTTTCAAATAATACAAATAAGATTAAGTTTTTCTTTAACAGATCAAAACGGCGTTTTGTATTTCTCATCCCATTATTCCTAGCACATACGCAAATAGGCATATCAAACAAGGTGGTTAACTTGCTGTTGGCAGTGATAAACTTGAGAAATAATATAAAGCCTATGAGTTGTGATGAAAAATCATAGCTCTAAAGGTACTTATACCCACTGTGTCTTCTATCTACTATAATTTAACCTTTTTCTTGTTATAGTAGTTTTCAAGGCAATATAGTATCGGTTTCTTTTCAAGCTCTCCAGGTGATTGGCCAAGTTTAGTTCATGATTGGCAGCTTTAAGAACACCCAAGGATTTACCACTCGAATGAGTCAAGCCCTCACCCTCTTGCGTCTAGTACCATAATGTGAAATTGATTCGGTAGCCTCGGCCCGTATCCTTGTACACCTAATTTCCACTGGGTCAGCTGCTGTTACAACCTCGGGAGCCAGCAGCCCTGAAGAAGGGGAAAACCAAAATGATAGCTCTTGTTTTGGAGTTGGAGGATTTTTAGATTCCTTTATATGTGAGAAACATTTAGGGGAGTCTTGTACTATTAGGAGAATCATCAGACATCATTGAGAGCTGAAACAGTTCAGCAGGAGGGTGGAGGGCAGAGGTAGGGCAAGTGTGCTTTTATTTGGGAGTTTCATTTTGCTGCCAGGGTGTCGAACTTACAGAGAATGCTGATTTGCTCCTGCCCAGACCATTGTCTCTCACTGGGGAGGGTATCCTCCATACTCTTCATTGAAAGAAGCTGCCGCCAAGAGATTTTTATTGCTAAGGGAATGCTTCTTAAATGATAAGCACCGAAAATTCAGCTGCTGATTATTGAAGGCGATGATAAGCTGAAGACTTTAATGTTTTTATTCAGTACCACAGTAATGGAACCAGCAATATGGAAAATATCGCCAATATCCTCCCCCTTTTCCTGGAGCCCTCCCCCTCCAAAGGAGAGTCCCAAAGAACTTTGCAAACAAGTATAAAACCCACTGATAATTCAGAGGAAGGGAGACACATCACTAATATGGCTAATAAAGTCAGTAACATGACGATTTAAGGAGATATCCTATATGAATCTTATCTCCATTTCTTTGCCATAATCCATCTGTCTCTCCCTTCCACCTTTTTCTGTCTGCCTGTGTTGGGAATGGTGGCAATTCTCCATGGCATTTGCATATCAGCGATGGCGTTTGCTCCGGGTTATCTTTTTTTTTTTTCCACATATTAATTCTTTTTTTTTTTTAATTTTTTTCAATTTATTTATTTTCAGAAGGCTGTTGTGTAACAAGCAGCCTGAGAAGCTAGAGATAATGTCTCCCTCTGGGTCAGAGGGCAGATTTGTTTCATGACTGGTATAATTAAGTCATGTCTCCCTCTGGAGAAAAGGCGGAGCAGGTTTGCTCCTATTTATAAGTTTGGGTGTTTCCTAATCTTAGGGCTCCTCAGATGTACTGTAGGCACAGCGTACACCTGAGGCTGTCTCATTACTTCCACAAAACTTGGGGGACAAAGGGAACCAGTGTGAACATGAAGCCCACACTGTCTATGATGCTGGGAATGAAAATGACCTTCATCTCTGACCCAGGAGTCCCACAGCTCCTGCTGGCATCTGTGAAACTATGGAAGCCCAACTTGTTCACCTGAAAACAGGGTAAAATTTCACACCATTTTCTAGCTTATTCTCTTTGTTCTCATTATACGTTATTTCTCCTCCCTGATTTTTTAGAATGGAGGTCTCTAAAGGTTTTCCCAAAAACCCTCTGACCAAAGGTATGTGGGCAACCTCTTGCTTGTGTCAATTAACTCAGTGGGATGAATCCTTTTCACAAAATATACATATATCAAATCATCACACTTACATTTTTAATATCTTACAGTTTTATTTGTCATATCTCAATAAAGCTAGGAAAACAAAAAAAGGACTAGGAGAGACTCCTGGGTGGCTTGGCATAAAGGGCGACACCTAGAGGACAGTGGTGGCATAAAAGGAAAGCTAGGCACCTAACTCCGTTAGGACCAGATGAAAGGCTGGAAATCTCTCAACAAGCAAGGGCAGTGGGCATTGTCTCTGTAACAGAGTATATGGTGATTATCTCTTATACACAGACTGTTGAAATTATATAACACACTAATGAGAATTTAGTTTAAATAAAATAATTTCTTGGTCATAGGAGCAAAAACAGTGTTTGTTATTGGCTTTGCTGGGATGGGGAAAGGGAAGGAGCTGTTATGCTCCAACCATGCGATGCATGTTATCCCTTTACCATTGGCATCACCTAGTAGCTTGTTAGAAATGCAGAATCCCAGCCTAAACCTATAGTTACTGACCCAATCTCTGTTTGCTTTTTTTTTTTTTTTAAGAGATTTTATGTATTTGAGAGAGAGAGCACAAATTGGGTGAGAGGCAGACTGAGAAGCAGACTCCCACTGAGCAGGGAACGGGACCTGGGGATTGATCCCAGGACCCCAAGATCATGACCTGAGCCAAAAGCAAATGCTTAACCAACTGAGACACCCAGGGGTTCCTCCCGGATCTGGGTTTTAAACATGTGCCTTCCCAGGTGATTCCCAAGAAAATCAAAGTTTGAGGGCCTGGTTCTGAAGGAGTTGATCTGGCTGTAGTTTGGCTAATCCATTGTCTGTTTCCAGTCCTCTTTTTCCTTATTCCCAGTGAACCCTAGGTTTAGCAAATGAGGATTTACTGAATGCTGAACTGGAGGATATAGAAAATTATATGATGACAAGCAGTCAGTGCCCCCAGACCAAAGGAAAGAAACACACCCTTCCCAGAGAACAGACCAGAAACACAGAAACTGCCTGATGTTAAACTTTTGACCCCACATGGTCTGTGACTCTGTTGTACTTTAAGACTCAGCTAATTCAGAAGCCCAACTAAAAGTTCAAGCCTCATTTGGACTCTGAGGTAATTTTTGGTTTTGGTTTTTAAAACCCCAAACAAGCTCCTTTCTCCACAACCTTATTCCATGGGGCTTAACGCCTCTCTGTTAGATCATGTCTTGTAGGAAACTCTACTTAACCTTAGATAGATCTCAAAGTCTTCATTGTTCCTCCATTACCTGCTTATGCTCTAAAGATGGAAATAGGATAAACACCTCCTTTTCCAGCCTCTTTTGAATCTTTGGATGGCCCCATTACACAGTTCTCATCATAAGATACAAGTACAGTCTGCTGCCTCTTCACTTGCATGTTTCTTCTGGACTAGGATGCAAGCTCCCTGGCTAGAGCATAAGCAGCCATCTCGTGACCATGAGGTAACTGACACTCATGAAATAAATGTGCAGAGATCTGAAGAAGCATTTAAAAAAATAACCTACCTAGCCTTTTTGTTAGGAGGAGAAGAAAATCCTATCTGTTTCACCAAGTCAGCTAGAAAATCTATTCCTTGGGGGTAAACACAATTCTGACTGATGGAGCCAGTATAACAAGTGGTTAGGAGCACAGGTCCTAGAGTAAGAAAAGAATGAAACTCCTGGTTACAACACTTACCAGCTATATTAGTCAGTCCTCAAATTCCTCACCTATAAAATTTTTTAGATTCCACATATGAAAGTAATCATAAGGTATTTGTCTAGCTCAGTCTAACTTACCTCAAAGTACATTATGTTATCACAAATGGCATGATCTCATCCTTTAATGTGGCTTTGCAATATTCCATATGTGTTTATTAAATCTTCCCTAGCCATCTGTCCATTGATGGACACTTGGGTTGTTTCTATATCTTGGCTATTATAAATAATGTTGCAATAAACATATGGGCATATATATCTTTTCAATTTAGTTTTTTCATTTCTTTGGGTAATACCTGGGGATGTGATTACTAGATCATGTGGCATTTCTGTTTTTGAGCTCCACAGTGGTTGAACCAATTTACCTTCCCACCAGGAGGGCACAGGTATTCCTTTTTCTTCCCATCTTTGCCAACACTTATTATTTCCTGTCTTTTTGACACTAGCCATTCTGACCAGTATGAGGTGATATCTCATTGTAGTTTTGATTTGTATTTTCCTGGTTTATGAATGAGTATATTTTCATGTGTCTGTTGGCCATCTCTATGTCTTTGTGTTTATCAAGTTTAAATGCGTGAAATAGGATAGATCCATTCTGGGTATGCTAGCTCAGGCACAGGTCCATTCTCCAGCCCAGGACTTCGCTTATTTGGGGCCTGAAATGGTGTAGCTTGCCTGAGTCTTCAGATATTGCTAATGTGATCTGCACTTTCAGAAGGTCGATCTACCAGGGCTCCCATTTAGTGAACTGGAAGCTTTTCAGAAATCTAGACCTGCTGTGTGTGATCAGCCTGGGCCCAGGATCAGGTTGGTTGGACAGAGGGCACCCTTGGATGATGGTCGGCAGAGAGAAAAAGAAAGTCCTAAAGTGCTTCTGAAACTTCACTGGAACAGAGAAGTTATGCCAGATGAAATCCTTTATTTTTCTCATTTCCTTCTTCTCTGTGAGGCAGATGAAGGCTGGCTGGTCACTCTCCTTTGTCTATACCTCATATTTATGGGCCTGTAATCATCACTGTGGTTTTCCCAGGAGTGATTTCAAGGTCTCCTCTTTTTTCTCTAGCTGAGAGCTTATCCTTGAACATTTGCTCTTTCAGAAGCCTGGGATTCTCTTCTGCGGGCTCTTCCCAGGCTTTCCTCATTCTCATCCTTCAGGGCTTAGCTTAAGGTTTAAACCACATTCCCTAGAGAGGCCATCTCTGCCTCTTTTCTGACAGACCCCCCAGTCACTGAGGACCCTATGGACTTCACTACCGCAGCACCAGAGAGAGGGTGCCAAGCTCACCTAATTGCTCATGCTGTATCCATCGCCATCAAAGTTGGGTGGCAGAATGTAGGTCCCACCACAGAAAAGATCCATGAGATCTTTTCCTGTCAGGAGAGAATCTTAGAGATTCCGGTAGTTTCTGTTTCAGGGAGCAGAATTCGTAATGTGTACCTGTCTCAATCAGAGAATGGGTTCCAAAAATGTTAAGGAAATAGAACACGTGATAATGTCCTCTCTAGATGGGTACAAATTCTATTTTTAAAAAGGTGGGTGAAAGTTTCAAAAGAGCAAGTAGGATGAGTAAAGTTTCCAACGATATACTGCCCAAGGGATCGTGTAGAGAACTCACTGAGTCCACGTTGATGAAGAAAAAGTCATAAAGATAATTTTAAGCAGATGATAGAAAGTCTAGAATGATAGTATTAATTAGAATGCATGATCTCAAACTGTAAAGTTTGGAGACCTTGCTAATAGAAGTTGAAAAAAAAATAGTCACGAGGAACTTCTAAGATGCTTTCTCCATGCATGAGTATTGACTTCATTTTATGTGTGGGTCAGGCAGACCTCCTTTAGTCTGGAGAGACACATCAGCTATGCTAGGACAGTGAGTTTGAGTTTAGTCTGGTGGGTTAGAATGAATATTTGAAAGGATTTGAACAGAAAAATGACATCATTCACAATATGCTCACTAAGATGAAACCATGGAGATGAAAGATGAATAAAAGGGTGACTTTCACTCAAGTTTTATGATTTCCTCTGAAATATCCATATTTATGAAAAAAAAAAAACCACAACAAAATACAAGTTCAGGCAATCCTGTCCTGGTTATTCCATCAGTTGACAACATTAACGATAACATGAAAGTCTCATGATTAAATTAGTGTAAGGAAACCTCATCTTGGAAGGATTGAGTCTGACCTAAGCACTAGGTTTCCTATTTTAGGAAATGCAGCTGAAAAGGACAAACAGTGAAAGTTAGACGTTAGTTTTTCCCTTTGGTGTAAACTTTCCCTATTTAGTGTTTCAGGTCATGTTCTTTGAGGATTGATGGTGTTTTCTCCAAACTGTGTCACCGTCTCAGAGTTGCCATCCTGTTTGTTTGTTTCTGCCCTCACCATGGGGGAATGAGAAACAGCAGGGAAGGGAGCAACAGAACTGAGTGATTAGAGGCCGGGTCTGATCCCCAATTCTGGTTCCATCTTTGGTAATTTATTTTGTCCCTGTCAGTCTCGGTTTCCTCAGTATAATCATCAATAAAATAACAGCAGAAGCATCCCCATTGAATTTGTGTCTCTGTTTGGCCCTGTCTACACACACAGGTAAGGCACCAGGTTCAGGGCCAAACACACAGAGGCACTCAGTACTATTACCATTATTTTGTTATGGGCCAAAGAGCAGAAGGAAAGATCCATCCTAATTCCACCTTTCTGTTTTTCCACCTCAACTCTTGTCCACGAAGATATTTATTTCATATAATGGCTGTCAACTGCTGTATCACACTGCCATATCCTATCAACTGCCAGGAAAGACATGGATTTTATTAATGTCTATTATTTTTATATTTTCTCTTTTGAAACTGTTTTATAAACAACATACTGTACATCCCCCAAGGGAGTGAGATCTAATAAGAAGGAGAGTACACCAGCTCTTAACCTTACTTTTGCTGGACTTGATCATAGCATTCTTCTGAGTCCAGGAAGCAAGAGTTTCTGGAGGGGAAAGGGAAGGAAACTGTATTTTTGTTTTCATTCTATCTGAGATTTCTATAGGAAGGGCAAATGATCCCCGGTCACAACAAAACTCCTATCTGTCTACCCCACTCTGTTGGGTTTCAAATGGCACAACCATAAAATTCCAAGCTGTTGCCCATGGAGAAAATGTTAAAATACAAGAAGGATCTTCTCTATGTGGAATACTCTATGGGGAATTCTAAAAAATTCATAGATTTGTAGATTCAGAGATGGATAATTCATAGTTAGTGCAACAGGAAGTATATTCCCAAAGACGTATATATGACTGTAGCTCATAATTCATTAAATGCTATAAAGCATGTTGTGTGTCACTCACTGCCTTTGAAACAAAGCACCAAGAACAAAACCCTGCGGGAGACAGCAGTTGCTGAACAGTTGGCTAAGTTCACTCACTAGCTAAGTGAGAGCTTTCTTTAAATTTATGCTTCAGAAATATTTCAATTTTATGTATTTGTTGACTTGTGAGATCGTATAGAAGTGGTCTATACAGCAGATGTCAAGGAGGTAATATAATAATGGACAAAAGAGTGAAATGTAGCAGAAGAAAAGGACAAACGAAAACAGGATATGAATGATAACTAACTTACTTCCTCAACTACTGGCTAAAATTTTCCCCCAATCATGTAGTGAAAACGATTTGAACATGATTGACAAAGTATCTCTCTCTCTCTCTGTAAATACACTTGCCCACACCTATGCTATATATATAGTTTGTATGTGTTTATATGTGTGTATGTATGAATATATGTGAATATATTTACATATCCATGCTTAAATTGGCTGCTAGTTAAAAGATATGCTGTTCTTCACAGAATATATTCAAGCAATCTCAGTTTATTGTCTCTGTAAAGGCAGAAATAAAAGAACTCTTTAGATATCATTAGTATTATTCAAGTCTAGTCCCCAGTTAATAATCAGATTATTATATTATATTATATATATTATATTATAATCTGGTTATTAGATGTTCTTAACATGTAAACAATACCTCTTCATGAATCTATTCTTGTTTGAAACTCTTGAAGTCTGCTTGCCTCTCCATATTGGAGAGAAACAATGGGCTTATGAGGTAGATAATATCCAATTTAGGTTTGCCTATTCACCACACCTTTCATGGGAATATATCAGGTATAATTCATGAATTGAGCAATGATCATTGATGTTTAACCAAGAACTCTTCCAATTTGAAATAAAAAGGAGGAGTTCTTTAACATCAGATATATACAAGACACTGCAAGTTTTGACAAGTCACAATTTTCAGTCATTGCCGACATGATCACATTCACAATAGTAGCCAGAACATAATTGCTAGTCTCAACAATGAATGAGTATTCAGAGAATAGCTTTCCTAAAGAAAAGACTGTTAAGATCCAGAATTTTGGTCCGGGAGAGCTAAGAGAGAAAAATACACCTATTCATGGAAAATCATGAGTGGGGAGAATGGAGAAAATAATTTCACAGAGATCGCAAAAATAGGATTTCTGCAGGAGGTTTTGAGTGGTGATGATCGTGAAGCGTTTGGCCTCAAAGTGGTTGAGTGAGGCTCCTGGGCTTTCCCACCCCTCCCTTTTCATCCAGATTCAACCAGAGTTTCAATTTTCTGCCCCAGTGGTCTGATTGTAAAGGATGTGGTAGAATCGTCCTGTATCAGGGGAGAAGGGAACTAGACTTTTTAAAAATTGTTCATTTAGGATGATAATTTGTGCCTAATTGGAACTGGGAAAAGACAACCAATCCTGGTAAACATAGATGACCACATGCAAGGAAACAGGTTTTAGTCATTGTTAGACCAGAGTAAGACTGTTGGCTACATCAATATGACTTTTCATCCTCCAGGCCAGTGTGGTCCAAAATGTGTTTTGTGCAATACTGCTCCAGTAAAATAGTCTAGGAAAGCAAATGTACGAATCCTACACAATAACCAACATTTTCCCCAGCCTCACCCTTAAAGATTTAAAACCTACGGAGCATGTTAAGAATCTGAAATATCCTCTGGTAATAAAACCTGTTTAAATAAATATTTGAATAAACATTTATTTAAATAAGCATTTCCCACAATTGTCTGAAAACAAAATCCTTTTGTATGTAAAGCCTATTCACATCCTTCATGCTAATTTTCTTTTCTATATTTTAGAAAAGATTGTTTTAGTCAAAAACAACTAACAGGAACAAAATTAGGGGGGGAAATGGACAAACCAAAACCTAACTTATATTTCCCTCAGATTTTTGGATTGTCCATATTTTATGAAGTTGTGCTATAATTTTGTTATAATAATGATTTTTTAGATTGCATTTCTTTTTTCTTTTTTTAAAGATTTTATTTATTTATTTGACAGACGGAGATCACAAGCAGGCAGAGAAGCAGGCAGAGAGAGAGGAGGAAGCAGGCTCCCTGCCGAGCAGAGAGCCCGATGTGGGGCTCGATCCCAGGATCCTGGGATCACGACCTGAGCCGAAGGCAGAGGCTTTAACCCACTGAGCCACCCAGGCGCCCTAGATTGCATTTCCATAGAGATAAAATTTGTCCAATTTGAAAGCCTGCTGTTCTTCATTTTTATTTGGGAGGGCACATTCAATTTTTAAGTGGATTGAGAATATTAGAGTTCTAGGAAGATATTAAAAGTTATATTTACTCAACTCTTGAGTGTATTGTTGAACAAGGTGACCATGTACACTCCCAAGATTAAGAATGAAACACATATGGGACCTGCAGGTGGCTCAGTCAGTGAAACATCTGCCTTTGGCTCAGGTCATGATCCCAGGGTCCTGGTATTGAGCCCCACACTGGGCTCCTTGCTCAGTGGGGAACTTGCTTCTCCCTCTGCCTCTTCCTCTGCCCTTGCTCCTGCTCTTTTGCATGTGTGCTCTCTCTCTCTTAAATAAATAAACAAAATCTTTAAAAAAGAGAGAATGAAATATATATCTCTTATGTTTCCCTTGTAGCTTGAGCTAGAACAGTAGGAATACCCTAGAAGCCCCCATGTGCTCTCCCTCAAGGCTTCTCCCATCCCATCCCCCATACTCCTAAAGTTAACACTGACCTGAACTTTGGAGCTACTATTCCTTTCTTTTCTTTATAGTTTTCCAGTACATGCATCCCTCAATTACAAGCAGTTCAGGTTTTCCAAAAGAAACAGAAACATCTGTTGTAAATCAACCATCATTTCCTAACTTCACTATCAAAAAGCAAAGCTGATGGATTTTGTAAGCATCTTATAGAAGCCTCATGAAAAATTTATTATTAATCTACATCTAAATGAAACCTGATTAGAGAAACTAACATGAAACGATTGAGAATTAAAATGAAAACAATATTATAATCCAAAGAGAAAAGTTAAAATGCTCCAAAAAAAGAAAAACTAAATAGGAATATACACATATCTATATATATTTGCCAAAGGTAGAATTTATAATGAAGACATGGCAGGTTTCATATTTTTTCTTCTGATACAGCACTGAAGCTGGGTGGAAAGTTTCAAAAATAAAAGCAATTATGAATATTTTTGCATAACTGTTCTTAAGTTATTAAGGCAGCTAAATGAAGCAAAAATAATGAAATAAAACATAGGCAATTAATGTTCTAAAAGAAGTGTGATCTGTTATAAACGAGCAAGAACACATTAAAATTCTTTTAATAAGAAAATATGTTTCTTAGAAATGAAACTTAAAGAGCACTTCTCTGAGAATAATTTAAAGTATTTGCCCCACATTGAAACCACCCTTGTTCTGGTCTGCGAAAATCTCCAAGAGAACAGAAATACCCTTCTTAACTTGAAATTTGACTCTCAACAAGAGAACTCATGATTATTATGGAAATGGAATGCTGTACATTTTTCTAAATGTGAGTATATATTTTACTGTATTCATTTCCCTTTGAAAATGTTGCTGTTTTTTGACAACATGAAATTTTAAGGATTCAAATGTAATAATATGAATGCAATTGGAAGTTTCATTATGCAGCTGGCAAATGCTAGGCGTTTTATACTAGTTATGGGAGGGAGCGGCGCAATCATTTTATGAGCCCTTGTTGATTATGTGTTTGTATAAGCAGCTAATCAGAAGACATAGACCTGTATTTGGAATACTTAATAAAAGATGGTGACTCAGGAATCATCAACTTATTTCATTAATTGATATTAATTGTTTAATCTATTTGCTATTAATATCCTTATTCGGTGTTTGAACTGTCACAGTAAAGTCGACATAATTTCAGTCACTGGGTTAGCACTTGCCTATAAATTTAAAGTCAAAAAGAGTTTTATTTATCTTCTACATATAGTTAGATTATGTCACTGGGCCTAAGGAAAACAAGATTGAGCATTTGTATGTAGATGTGGAAGTCAACACTCTGCTCAAATGATACCCTTTTGAGCCCAAGAGTTCTGCCCATTTCTTTCCAACAGAACCACCCAGGAAGCCACAGCTGGCCCCTGTCCAGGACTTGTCCAGTTCTCTTGTTGCTCATGCCATTACTTTCCTCTCCACTTCACTCCATTTTCCCTTTTATTTCCAGAGTCACAAACTTCCCAAGGAGTCTCCTCATGTCACTTCTTTTCTTAAAATTCTCGAATTCCCTCTTGTATGGAAGAGAATGCCAAGACTCTTCCCAGTCTGGAACCAACATCACTGCCCCCCAGTATCATCTCCACCTTCACCATAGCACCACTGAGCCTCTCAGCTAGATGGACATCTCACCTCCACTAACTGGGCTGTGCACTTCAAGGCTCCATACCATCTGCCCTTTGGGACATACATCCTCACCACTGTGGTCCCCAAAGTCACCTGGAATCTTAGAATGCCAACTTCTTTGGAATAAGGGTCTTTAAATATGTAATTAAACTAAGGACCTTAAGGACCTCTTGGATTAAGGTTGGCCCTAAATGCATAGGCAGGTGTTCTATAAGAGACAGAAAACACAGAGATAAACAGAAAGGGGGAGGCACGTGAAGATGGAGACAGAGATTGGAGCAATGCATGTACAAACCAAGGAATACAAAGGATTCCCAGTAGCCATCAGATACCGGTAGAGAGACAATGAATGCATGCATTCTCTCTGAGAACCTCCAGAAAGAACCAACACTGCAGACACATTGATTTTAGATTTCTGTCCTCCAGAACTGTGAGAAAATGAATGGCCATTCTTTTAAGCCACCAACTCCATGGCAATGTGTTATATATGGCCGCCCTAGGAGACTAGTACATCTTTCCTCTGCTTGGGGATGCCCACTCTTTTTTCTGTGCGGCAAATGCCTTCCTCAATGGTTTCTCTTCTCAAATTTAATACCTCAGATGTCTTAAATCATGGCAGAGGAGTAAGAGATAGTGGTTAACAGCCATGAGTTTCTGGGCTCAAGTCTTACTTTCAGTTCTTAGTGATTAAAAATTCTCTGGTCTTCAGCTTTCTATGTCTAAAACTAGGGATAGACTTTTTAGTAAACATTCTGGAACACATAAAGCACTTGAAACAGTTCTTAACATACAAAAATCCTTCAAAAGCTGTCAAGTATAATTTTTTAAGTGTAAATGTCCCAAATTTCTTCAGGAAAATAGTATCATCATCTTTAATGGGAAGATATAATAATAAGATACTTAATAACCAAGCTAGTGCCCAAGAAGGGCATAGGGGAGGGTCTGGTATGTGGTAAGAGGGCAGTAAAAATTCACTACTATTATATGCAACCTCTGAATTTTCACAGATGGAATCATTCCCTCCTTCGGACTCCTTTGGACAGACTTTGGTCTCTCTCCATAGGAATGAGGGATTTGCACCCATAGGATCTAGCCCAAAGTGTGAGGTTTAGTATGAAGGCGATAGTATTGACTGGAAGAATGCATGAATGCATGGATGAGCTTTCGTGAGTGAGCTGGTACTGCTCTCTCATCTCAGAATATGCTCTTGTTAATACTAAATCCATTACTTTGACATACAATGAGTTGATGACTTGACTGCCTCAACTCCAGTCCAGGAAGCTGCTGGAGGTGCACACTCTTATGATTCTGCCAGGTTCCCAGCCGCACGCTTTGCATGTAGCAAGCTCTTCGTGGGTGCTTCTCACCCTGCTGATGGATGTCTGTGTGACCGGCAAAGATCTGCTTGGCTCTGGTCACTTCTCACATTCGGATTGATTTTCTTCTCTCACATCTTTGATTCCACTTACAGTGATTGGCTCAGAGATACCTGTCACACACAGATATTTAGAGTTTATGGTCTTTCGTGAGGCAAACAGACTATGTGAGAAGGTGCGTTTGCCTCCTTAATAAAAGGAGTTTTCTTGCCTGTATCCCAAATGCCAGTGGAGGGGTGACATCCCCCAGCCGCCTGCCATGTCTCAACTCTGAAACAAGGGACTATGCTTTTAAAGGCAGGTGAAGTCATTGGGGAGTCTTTTTCAGTGCACACAGAATATTCAACTCAGATTTACTGAGCACCTAATGTGTGCTGGGGCACTATCTAACAGATTTTTCTAGTTTCCTCTAAGCTATCCCTGAGATTAGCCAGAAGAGAGTGGGAAAAGAAAGGGATGGAGGGGCACCTGGGTGGCTCAGTGGGTTAAAGCCCTGCCTTTGGCTCGGGTCATGATCCCAGGGTCCTGGGATTGAGCCCCACATCGGGCTCTCTGCACAGCAGGGAACCTGCTTCCCTTCCACTCTCTGTGCCTGCCTTTCTGCCTGCCTGTGATCTCTGTCTGTCAAGTAAATAAATAAAATTATAAAAAAAAAAAGAAAGAAAGGGATGGAGAACTCATACAAACCGTCTGCTACTCGTGTGCCCAAAATGCTGCCAGATGCTTTTTTCTAAGACCTAAGTTAAAAGTGCTTTTGCATTTGAACTCTGTCAGATGGGTTTTTAGCTGTCAGTATCAGAAACTTGAGTTCTTTACCTTAAGCATAACAAAACAATAGGAAAGAAAAAGAAGAAAGATGTATTGAAAAAAATAAAGGAAAATCTGAACAACCAATTAGATTCAGGAGAACATAGGAACCAGGGCAACTCCATGGGATTTAGCTTGCTTATTTATTCATGCATTCAATAAATATATTTTTTATTAACTATGTGCTAGACAGTTTCTTCAATAAATAAGACAGAAGGTATCTGTCCTCTCCCACATGATAGAGAGAGAGAGAGAGAGAACAAGTAAACCAATAAACCTATACAGAAATTTCATGTAGTGAAAACAACAATGAACAAAAGTAAAGAAAGAGGATTGAGAATGACAAGGCAGAGACAGGGAGCTGTTTTGGACGGCACTATCTGGAAGGTTCTGCCTGAAGAGGTGAAGTAAGCAAAGCCTGGAACAAGATGAGCAGGACACCACAGAGTGTCTTGGGGCAGAACTAGTTAGAGAGATGGACAATAGCGAAAGCTCTGAACTTGAGGAGGCTCAGAAGTCAGTGTGACTGAATTGGAATGGGAATGGGCAGTTAGACCGGTTATGTTAAGACGAATATCTCCCCAGGACGGTGTGACTGACCTATTCAGGAGCATGTACCCACACCTTGGCCAGGAGGGAAGAGAGCATTTGGAATGACAGCCGTCTCGAGTGCAATGGGAGCAGGTCAGTTTCTAGTAGAAAGTGTGTGTGCTACCATCAGAAAAAGGATGACCAGAGGAGCGGTCGCAACTCCACCCACCTTGGGAGGGTCAAATGTGTTTTCTCTTCTCCAATTTAATACTGCAAATGTTTATTAAGCACCTACTTTGTCCAAAGATTTGGGTCTGTGTCGTGGGAGTTTCAAAGGTGAATGCTCAGATCCTGAATGTTCAGGGAATAGTGACGAGTCTCATAGGGCTGTAGCACATTTTTACAGGGATGCAAAGAAAACAGTGGGGCAGCAGGGTGACTCAGTTGGTTAAACATCTGTCTTCTGCTCAAGTCATGATCCCAGGTCCTGGGATCGCATCGGGGTCTCTTCTTGTGTAGAGTCTGCTTCTTCCTCTCCTTCTGCCCCTCCTTACTCCAATTCATGCGCACATGCACTCTCTCTCTCTCTCGCAAATAAATACATATACATATATATGTATGTGTGTATATATATATAAAATATATATGTTTGACAAGGAGACTGGCCTAGTACATGGAGGCTCTTTTGGGGGTTTTCAAGTAGGGAGATATTGAATATTCCATATATAGTGTTTGCCTAACTAAGCACACCGTAAAATACCCATCTCTTTTTTTTTTTTAGATCAAGGCAGAGATGCATGTAATGCCAGGCTGTAACATACTCCCTAGAAACACATATAAAGTCAGTAAAACTTCGTAAAATTTCAGCATTGAATCATTTCCTGGGGATTAAGAAGTCAAATTTCAGGGAGACCCAAACTGAAGAAACTTAACAAATAATCAAGAAGTATTTGTGTTGTGTTTAAATATCAATAGTAATAATACCATATGTTGCAAATACTTAATTAAATAAGACCCTGATTCAAATTTCTCTCATTCCAGGCAGTTTGTGGAGCTATGGTAAAATCAGAAGCATTTTTACCAGCTTCCTAAATATATTTATACATTTTCAAGATATTAAACTTGTCTGGCATCTTTTTCTTTGGGATTCCCCTGAGGAAATCCTGTTACTTTAGCCCAAATTATTTGCAAATATTTATTTAGAGCTTTTCTAATAACCAGTGTCTTATCTGTGAGGCCAGTTTCCCAGGAGAACCTTTCCAAGATGAATTGAAAGTAAAGAAATGCAGTAGCAAATTAGTTGACAACATATGACTAGTACAGAGACTGGAAAGAAAGATGGTATAGGTAGTTTGAATTAGATTCCAACAGGGTAAATTGTGTTTAATTTTAAGTTATAAGGCCAGAAATTGTATGTTACAGGCTTACCAGAAGTTGCTTTCTTAGGAGCACGAACATATGTACAATGAAATAAAGAGGGGAGGGTAAAGACACGTGTTTTACCCAAAATAAATAAAAACAGAATGATACCTTAATGAGAACATTCCAACAAATGCATTGCTCTTAAAATGATTTCATCAGCTAACAAACATAATTTCATCAAAGAGCAAACACTATATGTTTGTCGTAAGTATTTGTCATAAATATTCCATTCTGACAAGGCTTACTGCCTAAAATCCAAGTATATGGTATTAACATCCACTGAATTCAATTAGCAATCATCCCAGAGTGTGCTTCATGTTCGATCAAATGAGGGAATGCAAAGCATCTTTCCTCATATATGATCTTCAAATTTCCATGTTAGACTTGGGCATTTATTCTTTTTAGAATAAGTATAGTCTCTTTAAGGAAACCTCATTGTTCCTAAGTTTCACCAGCTCTTTCCTCAGTTGTATCTGGGCTACTGGTGAGCCCATTCAAGACATTCTTCATTCCTGTTATGGTTTTCTTCAATGTCTGGCATTTCCTCCCGATTCTTACAAGTTTCAGCTCTTCCTTACATTACCCACCTTTTCTTGTCTGTTCTCCACTTTTTCCATTAGAGTCCTTAGCATTTTAAGGACAGCTGTGAATTCTGATCTGATAATTCCAACACCTCCGCCCTATCCAAGTCTAGTTCTAATGCTTGCTCTATCTCTTCAACCTGTGTCTTTTCTTTTAATACATGTTGTCATCTGTTTTGTTGAAAGCTGGACATTGGTACTGAGGTAAACCAGTATTTGGTCTGAGGTTTTATATTTATATTTATCTGAGGCAAGGAGTTAGCTCTCCATGTATTGCTTGCTGAAGCGGTGGGTGTCAGAGGATAACACTTCCTCTGATGGCCTTGTTTTTGTCACTCCTGTTTTCTTTGGATTTCTCTAGAGACTTCCTAAGTAAAGTCTCAGCCCTGAGGTTATTTCCATTGTTCTCACTCTAGTGCTGTTTCCACTGGTAGTTTCTGCTTCATTACATTGAGATTCCCTGTATCTGTCTGCCCATCTCGCCCATGTTGGGGACAGTGTTTACCCTGTGACTTTGATTCTCTAATAGATCTAAGAAGAGCTATTGCTCTTCAGTTTGTCCAGCTTTTTTCCTGTTGTGAAGATAGGACAGCGGACTCCATGCTGGACTAGAAACTAGAGTCTGGGAAGCCTTCCTTTTAATTTGGGAGAGTCTGGGGAAAAAATTGAAAAGCAATTGTATAATTTCTACGCTGTGTGTTCAACATCAGCAGCAGCTCGCATGTCTGGGCCAATCTTAAATCTTAGTTGCTGAGAGATGGAATCTTGAGATACCTTAAAGTGGAAAGAGATTTCGAGTGTCTTATAAATCAATCTATTGAAAACGAACATTTAAGAACCCAGAACGATATGATTTTCTGAATTTGTTCTATGCTAGAGTAACATGAGTTGCTCATACTTGCCTCTAGGGGTTTCCAGATCATATATTGCTGTGGAAGCAGAGAGGCTGCTCCCTTCCTCTAGCCTTACCCTGTTATGTTAAGAAGAGAAAAATCTTAGAAAAAGACTATTATAATTTATCAGCCTAATTTATGCCTGGCTTGTTTGCTGCCATGCTTTTTATGCAAAATGTCATTTACTCTCCCTAATTCACTCTAGAAGGTGGATTCTTTATTTACAGATGGGAGAAGAAAAGATCAGAGGTGAATTGGCTTTCTCAAAGTCCCATTGCCAGTCAATGACAAAACCAAGATGCAAACTCTGATCAGTTTCCAGAGATCTGACTCTCAACCATCAAGCTAGAATTTCTCCATCTAAGAGGAAGCATTTGGGGGACATAACACTTTTAACATTTAGTCGTCAATTCTGTGTTTATTCAACAAATGTTTATTAATAATCTGTATGTGCCAACCTCTATTCTAGGCACTAGAAGTCCTTCTCCCATGGATCTCACATTCTAGGGCAGGGGGACATACAATAAAACAAATAATTTAGTAAGTTTCGAGAAGAGTAACAGATCATAGGTATGGGGGGACAGAAATTAAGCAAGGGAGGAATTTAAATACAAGTCAGGGAAGTCCTTATGGAAAAGGTTGTATTTGAACAAAGACTTGAAAGAGCTAAGGAATGAGTCACGAGTCTGGCTAAGGAAGGAGAAATAAAAGAGGCCGACCAATTCCAGAGTCCAAGGAAGGAGGCTGTTGGAGTGTGTGGGGAATAGCAAAGAGTCTCCAGGCCTATACAGTGGTGAGATATGTTGCATCACAGTCTTCGTGTATTTCAATTTTGGCTTCACAGAGAGGACTGGGGACATTGGATCAAATATTTCTTGGGACGATCCTAATGCTCTTACAGAGGCAGACCTCAGCAGAGTGGTGCTGGAGCTTTCATCCAAAATTTTGAAAAAGCGTGGAGATTCCTCACTTTTCTCTTTGCCAGTCCAGGCTCAGAGTGGGTGAAGAAGGTAGGATCCATGGTGGGGATGTAAAGCATAATGATACAATGGAAAGACCATGAGAACAGAAGTCACAGTACCTGAGTTCTGCCCCTGACCCAGTCTCTAGAAAGTTGTATGGCCAAGGATAAATACCTCCCCCAGTCACAGTTACCTTATATGTAAAATGGCCTTTTGTATTGATTTTCTTTTTCTCCAAAAACTATCATTGTCTCTCCTGCATCTCCTCTCAGACCCTTCATGTGTTGGCTCTATAGGAAGAGTTATAGTTAATATTTATGGAGCAATTATTTTCCCCCCCACCACTGTTCTAAGAGTATTATGTGTATCAGATCACCTAAGAGTCAAGAACACCCTAGGGAGGTATATATGGTTATAACCATCTCTAGTTTACAGATGAGGAGGTAGACACTGAAAGATTGTGGACTTGCCCCAGGATCCCCAACAGTGGGGAGGCAGAGTGCACATGGGATTTCTGGGTCCTGGGTCAGGATCTGCTTGTATGTGTTTTTTCCACAGGCTCCCTGTTCTGGTTTTGAAACAGCTGTCTAAAAAAACATCATATAACCCACGTATGTGACTTAAATTTTCTAGTAGTTAAAAAAAAAAGGTGCAATTAAATTTGATAGTACACAAGACATAACATATGCAAGATGTTATCATGTAAGCATGTAATCAATATAAAAATTATCAATGACATGTTCACAATCTTTGTTTGTACAGAGTGTTTGAAAGACTGTGTGTTTACACTAACAGCCTATCTTAGGCCAGACTAGCCACATTTTGAGCCCTCAACGGCCACTTTGGCTGGGGGCTACCATATTGGGCAGTACAGATCTGAAGACTGTGCAACTCAATTATCATCACCCTTGCGATACTTTGCCAATAACAATTTCAAGTTAGAAAAAAATAAATGTTGCTGTCCATTAAAAAAAATAAAGTGTGTGCAAGTGTATCAACAACCAAAGCCCTGTTTATGTTCTCAGTGTTTACCCAGTAGGAACAAAACCGGACACACATATAGAATTTACTACACATTGGTCAGTGTTTTAAGTGTTTTGTTTGTCCTAACTCATGAAGATTGATGACAATCTCATGCGTAAGCTACTCTTACCGCACTTGTGTTGATGATAAGCAAACTGAACAAGGAAGAAGTTGTATAAATCATCCCCTCTCATGCAGCCGGGGACCAATGCAGAGATTCAGATTTAGACAGTTTGGCTATTGGGTCTATGTTTGAACCCTTTCGCTGTTCTCCTTATGTGATAATAGTTGGCTTCAAAATTTCTTATAGAACTGTGTCAGTCTTAGGTCACGAGCAGAATGTGTATATACCACTGGTTGGAGTGCAAGAAGATAAATTCATTTTCATTTCAAGCGGAAATTGCCAACTGTGTTTCTGTCTGGATTTCTCTTAATCTCCCGTTGATCCATGCATTTAAATCTGGGGATAGAATTTTGGATCCACAGGGCACAGAGGTGAATGCCAGGGGAGGTCTGGCATGCATTTCAGCCACACCAACAAGAAGCCAAAATGCCCTTTGTGGGTAATTAGTGCCCTCACCTCTTTGTGTGTTCTCAATAAGTCCGGTTATCCCAGAGCTCAGACTACTTCCAGGAGATAATTAGGGGCTGCTGAAAGCTATGTAGCACAGCCAGGCCACAAGGGCATTGTAAATGACTACTTCTCAAAGAGACTCATCGGCTTTCAGCAGCTCCCAGCACCTCGAGCCTAATCCCCAGAAGGGCTGAACATGGAAGGCTTAGATTATTACATTCTCCTTTGGAGGTTTTGCATCTCTTCTGACAGAGACTTATGTCATTTCCATGTCGTAAAAGCAACTTTGGGGACATGAAGAGTTAATGCCACACATCTGGAAAAGCCTGATTAAAAGATGTGTGCATACTTAACCGCGTGGGAGAGAATATTTGTCAAGACCATTTTGATGCATGACTGTTTTTATTAATTTTACAGGCAACTTTCTGTCTTTCTCAAATTGTCAAATCCAATTTGGGGCTTTGTTGGGGCTGAAGAGCTGTTGCTTATAAAATCTCTATTAAATGCTGCATATTGTTTGGGTATTATTTCTAATTCTACAATCCCTGTGGTGTAACAGTCACAATAGCAAACACATAGTGAAGGCTAAGAATGCATCAGGCATGATTCTGAACACCTTATGCATATAAACCCATTGAGCACTCCAAAAACCTTTGACCTGGGTACTATTATCATCCTCTTCTTATAGACTAGAGAAAGTCCAGAACAGATATGGTGAGGGATACCCCAACATCAGCCAGCCAGCAAGCTGTCAGCCACATTTCAAACCTGGTGTCTGCTTGGGGATTTGCACTCCTAACCACTACCTTACATGGCTTTTATCTGAATTATAATAATAACTACTTCTGTGTTTTAGAGGTGAAAAGGGATGAGGTAACTAGCCACAGGTCATCTTGTTAAGGAGTTCCATCAATAGAGTTTGAAGCAATTTCTAACTTACTCCCAAGCTCACATACTTTCTGCTAAACCACAAGGGAAAAAATAATTTTTCTCACTGGGGGAAGATCTTAGAATATACTGATCTCAGCCATGGGTGGCTTGAGAACTTTTTTTTTTTCCCAATTAAGGGAAATTTATATTGCTCATAAGTAGTGTAATTAGAGATGGTGAATTCCAGACTGTTGTGCTTCTCTTACTTATTGGGTGAGTGTGAGTGTGTGTGCAGAGAACCTTGATATGAAGAAATAGCCTCTGTTTAATACTGACCCTAAATCATGGACTAACTCATAAGAAAATAAATGTTTTACTTCATCATGGCTTTCCCCATTTTCTACTTTCTTGGCAAATGCAATATCCTGGCAAAATTCCGTGAGTCCTGAAATCTGTCCAGGACAAAAGTGCTTCTCAAACAAGGTCAATGTTAATTATATGATAATAAACAATAGAGGAAAGACAGAATAAAAAATCTTGGTGACTAGAGTATTCCTAAACTTCTATTTCCCAGAACACTATGTTATAAATTTGTTTAAATCACATCTGGTTTACTAAAAAAACAAAACAAGTAAACAAACAAAACCTGTAGTTTGATGTCTTCTCAGAAATTTTTGGACTATTGTTATTTAACACCAGTTGAATATTCTTTTTCTAAGACTGTCTTGATTTTGAGAAATAAAAAGTACACAGAAACTCTAAGAATAATCAATAAATGCTCATATAACCACTGCCCAGAATGACAAATATTAACATTTTACATATGTTTAAAGACCTTCTTATATTACTTTTAATGTGCCAGATAAGCTCAAACTCCCATTTGTCCCCTAGCCTCGAAGCATTTCCGTATATCCAGAGACAACAATAGGGAAAAACCAAATCATGTGTTTATATCAACTTACACACCTGCTGTTTTTGCACATATTTTACTTCCACACAAATGATTTCATACTTTCATTTATCATTCTTTACCTTTTTTTCCATTTAACATGGCTTTTGAGTTCTATCCCGATTGATGCCTGATGATCAAGCTCATTCTACTTAATATCCTTTCAGGATTCCATTGTTATCAATGTACCACATTTTATTTACTCCTTTTTCTCGAGACGGTTATTGAGCTTGTTTCTAATATTTTGTTTTATTTTATTTGTAAGTAATCTCTACACCCAACGTGGGGCTTCAATTCACGACCCGAAGTTCAAGAGTTGCGTGTTCTACCACAAAGCCAGCTAGGTGCCCTGAGTTTGTTTCTAATAGTTCATCATTACTAATAATGTGACCATGTGTCTCTTTATAAGTATCTGTATTGTTTTGCTAAGGTTACCAAAGCACAACAAAAAGAAAATTCACTTAAAAAAAGAAAATTCACTTTCTCCCAGTTCTAGAGACTGGAAGTCCAAGATCAAAGCGTCAGCAGGTTTAGTTTCTTCTGAGGCCTCTCACCGGGCAGATAGCTGCCTTCTCTCCATGTCCTCATGTGGCCTCTTCTCTGTGCATATGCGTCCCTGGTATCTCTTTTCTTATAAGGACACCAGTGAGGGGTGCCTGGGTGGCTCAGTTGGTTAAACGTCTACCTTAGGCTCAGGTCATGATCTCAGGGTCCTGGGATCAAGTGTGGCATCAGACTCCCTGCTCTGCAGGAAGTCTGCTTCTCCCTCTCCCTCTGCCCCTTCCCCCAGCTTATGGTCTCTCTATCTCTTTGTCCTCTCAAATAAATAAAATCCTAAAAAAAAAAAATAATAATTGGACACCAGTGATACTGGATTTTACCTATCCATATAAGATCATTTAACCTTAATTATCTCTTTAAAGACTATCTCTGAATATGGTCACATTGTGAGGTGTCCTGGGGTTTGGATATCAACATATGAAATTTGGCAGGCAGACATCATTTAGTACCGGTGGCCATACCATTCCTGACAGTCCAGACTAGAGGTTCAGAGCAAGGGCTCTGGAGTCACCCTGTCTGGGTTAGATTCTGACTCTGCCCCATGACTTTAGCAAGTCATTTTGCTTGGTATTGTAGCAACTCATCTACAATAAGACCCATCGGTCTCTTGGTTTGCTGTGATTGTTAAAAGATCTACATGTAAAAAAGCACAGCAGTGGTGCCTCACTCAGCATTAGCTAGTGTTGGGTTTACTTGTGTATACTTAAAAAGAGTTTATCTAGAAATGTACCTGGCCATGAAATTGTTAATGCACAGGAAACACATAGTCCATTTTTCTAGATACTGCTATATTGCTATTAAGAATGTATTTAAGGAAGGGGAGCCTGGGTGGCTCAGTGGGTTAAAGCCTCTGCCTTCGGCTCGGGTCATGATCCCAGGGTCCTGGGATCGAGCCCTGCATTGGGCTCTCTGCTCAGCGGGGAGCCTGCTTCCTCCTCTCTCTCTGCCTGACTCTCTGCCTACTTGTGATCTCTGTCTGTCAAGTAAATGAATAAAATCTTAAAAAAAAAAAAAGAATGTATTTAAGGAAATATCTAACCCATGCAAATATTTTTTTTTCCACAAGGATTTTACTGTAGTGCTTCTGGCACTATATATATGTGATAAAAAGGGAATGAGCTTTACACCTTTTGGTATATACCCCAAATAAAATTTATTTATCCTTCAATAAGTATGCAAACTATAAACGTAATTTTCACATGGTAAGCTCAAGATGATTGATATATTTTCAAGTAAAATAATCACCTTATAGTACACAATAGAACACATTTTTATGTAAAAAATATACATCCATAGTTTGGCTATTGCAGACATTGCTCCTATAAACATTCAGGGGCACGTGCCCCTTTCAGATCACTACGTTTGTACCTTTAGGGTAAATACCCAGTAGTGTGATTGCTGGGTCATAGAGTTGCTCTATTTTCAACTTTTTGAGGAACCTCCATACTGTTTTCAAGAGTGGCTGCAGTGGCGAACAGTGTGGGAGGGTTCCCTTTCTCTGCATCCTCGCCAACAACTGTTGTTTCCTGACGTGTTAATTATAGCCATTCTGGCTGGTGTGAGGTGGTATCTCACTGTGGTTTTGATTTGTATTTCCCTGATGCCAAGGGATGTGGAGCACTTTTTCATGCGTCTGTTGACCATTTGATATCTTCTTTGCAGAAATGTCTGTCATGTCTTCTGCCCATTTCTTGATTGGATTATCTATTCTTTGGGTGTTGAGTTTGATAAGTTCTTTATAGATTTTGGATACTAGCCCTTTATCTGATATGTCATTTGCAAATATCTACTCCCATTCTGTCAGTTGTCTTTTGGTTTTGTTGACTGTTTCCTTTGCTGTAGAAAAGCATTTGATCTTGATGAAGTCCCAATAGTTCATTTTTGCCCTTGCTTCCCTTGCCTTTTGTAATGTTTCTAGGAAGAAGTTGCTATAGCTGAGGTCAAAGAGGTTGCTGTCTGTGTTCTCCTCAAGGATTTTGATGGATTCCTTTCTCACGTTGAGGTCCTTCATCCATTTTGAGTCTATTTTTGTGTGTGGTGTAAGTAAATTGTCCATACTGTCTTGATGATTATAGCTTTGTGATAGAGCTTGAAGTCTGGCATTGTGATGCCACCAACTTTGGTTTTCTTTTTCCACATTCCTCTGGCTCTTCGGGGTCTTTTCTGGTTTCATGTAAATTTTAGGATTATTTGTTCCATTTCTTTAAAAATCATTGGTGGTAGGATTGTAGGACAGCCCTATTATATTCCTGAGCTTAGGGGAAAAGCTCTGTTTTTGCCCATTGAAAAACTGAAAGGATGCTGTACTTTGTCAAATGCTTTTTCAGCATTTATTGATATTATCATATGGTTCTTGTTCTTCCTTTTATTAATGTATTGTGTCACATTGATTGATTTGAGGGTGTTGAACCAACACCAACTTATAGCCCAAGAATAAATCCCACTTGGTCATGGTGAATAATTGTTTGAATGTACTGTTGGATCCTACTGGCTAGTATTTTGGTATGAATTTTTGCATCCATGTTCATCAAGGATATTGGTCTGTAATTCTCCTTTTTGATGGGGTATTTGTCTGGTTTTGGGATCAAGGTAATGCTGGCCTCATAAAGTAAGTTTGGAAGTTTTCCTTCCATTTCTGTTTTTTGGAATGGTTTCAGGAGAATAAGTATTAATTCTTCTTTAAATGTTTGGTAGAATTCCCCCTGGGAAGCTGTCTGGCCCTGGGCCCTTGTTTGTTGGGAGATTTTTGATGACTGCTTTAATCTCCTTACTGGTTATGGGTCTGTTCATGTTTTCTATTTCTTCCTGGTTCAGCTTTGGCAGTTTATATGTCTCTAGGAATCCATTTCTTCCAGATTGTCAAATTTGTTTCTGTATAGTTGCTTATAATACGTTCTTATAATTGTTTGTATGTTTTTGGTGTTGGTTGTGATCTCTCCTCTATCATTCATGTTTTTATTAATTTGGGTCTTTTCTTTACCACATCTTCTTTATCCATCCATCAACAGATGAATGGATAAAAAAGATGTGGTATATCTATCTATATATACAATGGAATACTCCACAGCCATCAAAAAAACCCTGAAATCTTGCCATTTACAACAACATGGATTGAACTAGAGGATATTACGCTAAGCAAAAGAAATCAATCAGACAAAGACAATTATCATATGATCTCTCTGACATGAGGAATTTGAGAAGCGGGGCAGGGGGTTATGGGGGTAGGGAGGGAAAAAAATGAAAAAGAAGGGATTGGGAGGGAGACAACCCATAAGAGACTCTTAATCTCAGGAAAAAAACTGAGGGTTGCTGAGAGGTGAGGGGGGGATAGGGTGGTTGGGTATGGACATTGGGGAGGGTATGTGCTATGGTGAGTGCTGTGAATTGTATAAGACTGATGATTCACAGACCTGTACCCCTGAAGCAAATAATACATTATATGTTAATTTAAAAAGTATATCTCCACACTCACAGAAAAAGTGCTAATGCAATATACATATAGATATTAAAATTCCACAGTGGCTATGATTGCATAGTTGTAGTTGGATTACTGGTATGGATTTCTTTTTAAATCTTTTAGGTATCTTTATTTTCTACCATTTCATAATGAATATATTCTTTTTGTCATAATATGATAAAGTAAAAGTAATATTAATTTTTAACATTCAAATTTTGACTTCTGGAATTGATGTCCTTTGAGTTTAGTTTACGACAGTCATTCATTCACCAAACATTGAGTATATGCGTCATGCACGTTGGAATAACACTTCAGTGAAAAATAGGCAGATCTCTACCTTAGTGGAGTTTACCTTCCAGCTTACATTACAGCCAGGTCCTCTGAGCAAGAACCACAGTGCACATTGCCCTAGCCTGGCATTCAGGGAGCTAGTAATGCCACCCACCTCCCCAGACCAGTGACCCCCTCCAAGCCCCTGAACCACCAAGAAAGCCCTGAAACCCAGTCCAGTCATGGGGATGGTTGTGCCTTCCAGTGAATATGGGCCTCTCTAGCTTCTTCTCTGCCCAAATCCAAGCTTCCACGCTCCCTTCCCAGCTCATGGCCTGTGCCTTGTGCTTTTTCTAACAGAATCTGTGATGTTGTGATATAATAAGAAATTCTTTGGCCTTTGTCCTGGATTTCTGGCATAGAGCTTCTAAAACCTTTGGAATTTCCAAGTGATCAGTATAAGAAGAAAGTCTTTTGTTATTCAATATAAGCTCCTTTCAAGGATACCGGGATTTATGTTAATGAAGTGAGTTCTGGTTGGCCTGATAAGCTTTAGAATGGGCGCTGGTGGTTACCAGAAAGATCAAGATACGATCAAAGTTAGAACTTTCAGTCCAACATTTGCCCTACGGAGAGGAGAGAGGATCTAGAGAGTGAGTAAATCATCAATGCCAATGATTTAATCAACAATGCCTACATAATAGACTTGCCATAAAAACTCATAAATGATGGGGTTCAGGTTGCTTCCAGGTTGGGGACACATCTAGGTGCAGGGAAAGTGATGCATCCAGAGATAGCAACGGCTTTCCATGCCCCTTGCCCATACCTTGCCTTATGCATCTCTATTTGGTTGTTCTTGAGTTTTGCCTTTAATAGCAAACTCTTCTCCTGAGCTCTGTGAGAATTCTAGCAAATTCTCAAACCTGAGGAAACAGTCATGGGTATCTCCGACCTTAAAGCCATCACTCAGCAGTTCAGGAGGTACAGACTTGGGAAACTGGAGAGGCAGTCCAGTGGGACTGAGCCCCTTAACCTGAGGGATCTGATGCTAAAGCAGAGGGTAGTTAGGGTCAGAATTGAGTGAAATCGTGGGATAGCCAGAAGGCACCTGGACATTTGAGGAATTGATGGCTGGTGTGCAAAACACCACACATTTTGTGTCAGAGGCATTCTGAGGGTGGAATTCATAGTGGTAGAACCACAACTGGAATCTGAGCTGACCCGGTGTGAGGGCCGTGCAAGCACACGGGAACACGTGGATATGCAGATCTGTACCTAAGGGCTGGTAAAAGGTGCTCCTTCAACAATTAAAAAGTTCTATTTTAAGCTTACCCTGCAAAACTGACAAGTCTCCCAAGACGATGCTACTGGTTTCTCACTGGCCTCTCAGAGGGCATGACTACTGTCTCTTTTCCTTTTGTTCCTTCTTTTTAGTCCTGCCCACATTTCTCCTCAGTAAGTTTAAGGAAATATCCCAAGGAAAATTTGTGACTGTTTCTGTAACAGAAAGGATTTTTTTTTTTTTCCCTACTGGCTTCTGATTGGTACAAAGACAAAGATTAAAGATAATTCATCCAGTTGAAACTCACTTGAATGCCCTTCTATGTTTGACTATTAGTTGGGGTTGTATTTTTCACAAAAGGTTGATATTTTATCAAAAGGTCATATATCAGGCTTAAGAACGATAGGTCTCTAATCTTTACATTGGTCAGATTAAAAAATCACTGCAGTAGTTCTGCTAACACATGGCATTGTGTAATTTTGTTGGTGGTAGAAGGAATAAAGAAATTGGAATAAATCTTGTATCTTAGTAACAGATTATGTCCACTAAACTCCACAGAAACTAAACTAGATAAAAAACAAAACAAAACAAAAAAACTAAAGAACAAAAAACAGAAAACCTCACAGAACATTGTGCAAATAGACAGCTAAGAAAGCAAATCCTTTTCTGGTATCAGAGGTATATTTTTAGTCACATATTTTTATTTATGAATACTTATGAATATAAATTTTCCCACAAATGGTAGGAGACCTTTATTTTAATTAAAATGTCCATATTTTTTATTAAAATAATAAATTCTGGCCCCTTTCTCCACCATTAGAAAACAGCTATATTGCTAAAAAAAAAAAATCCATTTATTTAGACATACTCTTATTGGACAGCTTCAATATTTCCCACCATTGAGACCATGCATACTGCATTAACTGAGCCTTTCACTGGGTCTTGAAGGTTCTAGATCATTTTTATTTCATTCTTCTCCATGGTTGCATTTTCCAAACTTTTGCAAAGGACCTATATGCTTTTATAAGAAAATCAAAACAAACAAAACAAAAGAAAAACAAATAAATACTAAGTGCAAGAGAGTGTGTATTTTTCAATACTCCACGTGTTTTAAAATCTCATGAAGCTCATGGAATTCAAACTCCACTAACAGCAATTTTGTGTATAAAAGGGTCAGGACTGCTGAGGTGCTCTAAGGCTGAAAAAAGAGACTGTTAATCCCTTACATAGCATTTCCTTTATTGACGACATTTTCGAGTGACTCTAATTTTGTGGGTCGTTTTTTTCCTGGCGCTGAGCAGGAGTCAGTGGCCTGGTGAGTCAGCTTGCTCCCTTAATCCACTCCATCACTGGCAAGAAACCTCCTCTTGCTTAGCAAAAGAGTGCCTCAGGTACACCCTTACGAGTCTCTGAAAGTTAAATTGGCTTCTAGACTATGGAGTTTTTAAGCGCTTCTTCAGCATTTATAAAGCCCCATTGCTTGAGGACCAGCTTTCCCTAAGTTTTTTCCCCTCTTTGCCTGAGATAAGCTAGTGGAATATTTTAATGAATGGTGGAAGCAATGGGAAATTCAAGGGAGAATACATCTATTTATACCTGTCGTCTTAAATGCCCTCATTAGGGGTAAGTCTGGAGTTCTCCTTCTGTTTCTTTATTTTTCCAGGAAATGGCCTCTGCCCTGACTGGCCCATTATTTTCTAGCCATAAATCTCAGACTTGGTCTTATCTCCAGCTCTGGCACTGGTATTTGACATATATTTCATATTTCACCAGGTTGTCAAAATTGCCAGACCTCAGGCTTAATTAAACCACCAAACTGAAATTAGATTTTGAAAGTCCCAATTGATACTGACTACTCACCCAAGACCCTCTTTCTCTCTTCTTACTTATAGATCCCTATTTCTCCCAGACTATGGAACATAAGCATCTCCCCTTACTGACTTCATGTAATAAGCCCTCAATTTGAGAATCGTTAGGGGAGATCTTACTGTCTGACTTTCTTTTAGCTCATGTTAATTTCTATCAGGTTTCTCAAGAATTTGCATTTTCTTACCCAATGAAAGGGTTTAAAACATAGATTTGAAACAATGCATTCATGGGCCTGGAGGAGCTTTCTAAAATTTTGAGCTGTTTGGTTTTAATCCCAGAATGGGGGTAATAAGAATGGAAGGTACAGTGAGGTATTATGGATAGGATTTTCCTAGAAAACTACTGAATGTAAAAATAGATCTTGGAGATGTTAGGGTCCATTTTCCTCACCTTGCCCTAGAATGTTTCTCAAGGTGTGGCATGGGCAGGAAGGTTTTATTGTGGGTCATATCCATGTCGAGGAGTTCCAAAGCCACCCTGATTTCAAAGTGTTGGCAGGGGTCACAAATGACTTAAAATAAAGAATCATTCTTTTGGGACAAACTAAATTGCAGAGGGTGGCTGAAAATGGCCCCAGTGCTCTGATTAGTAGACTCCTCTATTTCAGCGGTGGAAGTAACAAAACCTTATATTTTCTTCAAGGACTTACTATTCCAGACACTTCACACGTTGACTAACCCTGTAAGGTTGATAGCAGCCAGTTAGCACCTTTGACTTTAAGCATGAGGATAATGAAGTCAAAGAAATATAACGTGGCTAAAGTAAGGGGATTTAGAGACAGAGGCTGAACCATACACTAAATTTCCTAAACTGTATTCCGTGCAATTTTTACTAAACCATGAAATGATTATATTTTGAGTCCCCTGCCAACAGGGAGACTTTTTGCAAGAAGTCCAGGTAAGTGACATTATTTTTTAGGTGTTCATCTTATTTGGATGCTCATAATGGATTAGGAACTTTCCAGAGGCAAGATGTACCCAAACCTAATAAAAATGGGGGAAAAATAGAAGTCACTGAACTAGGCTGACTGCTTGGGTTAATGCTTTTGAATATTTTTCTCCTACCACACACACATTGCTCAGCTTATCCAGGCTAAATCCACTCCTTTATGTTTCCCAGACATGTTAGCTTGTTAATCAGACCATCCAAAGATTTTGGCTGATCTATGTATTGCCCTTTTTTTTTTTTTTTAATCTCAGCTATATGGTTTTTACAACATAGAGATTTTTATGTTTGTTCTCATTTATCTCAAAAAACTTCTTGAAAGTCTTCAGACTATAAACTGTATCTTGTAATAAATGTCTAAGAAAGTAGCACATCCAAGCATATTTATTTTAGGTACCTTGTCGTTGTTCTGCATAACTTATTGCAAAAAAAGGAAATAACAGTCTGTTTGGGTCTAGGAGCGAACATAGCTCCAAGAGAGCACCATGTATTAAAGGTTTTATATATTCATGATTTGAGGTTTATGTTATGATTTTAAATCTCACAAACAACGTCTAGCAATCATGTAACCTGTGTGTGTGTGTGTGTGTGTGTGTGTGTGTGTGTGTGTGTGTGAAGTCATAAGATGTCTTTTGGAGAAAATGTGCAGACTGCACTCGTCAAGTGTGTATTTTATATCAGTCTTTTGTAATAGAGAGACCTGATTCAGGTTTACTTATGAGTGACTAATGTGGATTGAAGTCGGTTTCATAATCATATGACCAGAGAGATAACTTCTGGAACTTTTATTTAGTGGGTTTTGGAAACAATGCTTAGAAAAAGAGGTAACCACAAAAATTAAAATGATGATTCATACATACAAAAATGATGTAAGGTATATAAGAAGTTCTCCTGATGATATTGTCAAAAGTACTCATCTTCAAGTAGTTCATACAGAGCTAAAAGAGAGTAATTAATGTGGAAATAATATAAAAATAAGAGACAATGTTTATTGTATAATAGAGATATAGTAAAGGATTATGAAACAAATAATGCCTGGGAAATTAATTAAACATTTAGGTCCACCTTTTAGAGCATACATTAAACCACCGAAACAAACTTTTATGTCATTAAAAAGTGAAATATATTACTAATAATCTGTATGCAAAAGTTAAGTATATTTTTCATGAATGTCTTATGTCTCACTGGGGACTAGATGGGGACAACTTAAAGTTAATTTAAAAAATAGAGATAATTTGATTGCACTGCACAAAACTAATAAGCATTCCATATGACAATAATATTGAGCTAGTAATTATTGGGCACTTACTGTCAGGTAATTGTTCTGAATGTATTACATGAATTAACTCTTAATTATCAGAACAGTCCAATGAAAGAGATATCACTGGATCCCATTGTATAGATCAGCAAACTAAGGTACAGAGAAGTTAAACCAATAGCTCAAAAGTAACATGATTAGAACTTGTTGAACAGAAGATCTTAATCTTAATTTAAATTTATCATTCTTTCTTCATGAGTGTCTTATATCAAGCTGGTGTTTTTTGAGTCTTGTCTAAAAAACATTGCCCTCCCCCAAGTCAACAAGATATCTTCCAACAAATCTAAACATTTCAAAGTTTTATATTTGTCACTTAAATCCAAATCCATTTGGAATTGCTTTTTGTGTTTGAGAAGACATAGGATCTTATTTTATTTTAAAAATGTGTGTAGTTATTTATCTAGCACCATTTATTGAAAAAGTTCTCATTTTCTGACTATTCTGTCCCATATCCCTATCATGAATCATATTTCCAGATATTCATGAGTCTATTTTTAGGTTGCCTCTTATATTGGTAATATAAGGGGCAACTGCACTATTGCCTCTTATATTAAATATAAGAGGCAACTGACTACTGCCACATTGTCTTAATTATTTGAGCTTCAAAACAAGTGTTGATTTCTCATAAAAATTATCCTTGTTCTAAATATTTAGGCTCTTCTTTGCTCTTTACTCTTCCACGTATGTTTAATAGCATGTTTTCTCAAGTGCCATGAAAAACTCTGTTGTAATTTCTATTGAATGGCTTTGTATCTATAGAGCAATTTTCAGAGAACAGATACCTTTTGGGTGGATATTCTTTTCACTCATCAGATTATCAAACAGTTTTAAATAGGAGATAATCGGATCTAAAGGATAAAAAGTGAAATGTTTGCTGTCATACCCAGCTTGAGAGAGTTTTAACTGTAGGTGTAATGTTTTGAAAGGCAATTTGATAAATTATGTGAAGAGTTTTAAAGATTATAACTTTAATCCAATAATTAAAATTTTACAAATCTGTATGTCAAAGAATTTGAGAAAGCCATGGTTTTATAGCTAAAGATATTTATTAAGATTATTAATAATTGAAATTATAAATAATCTAAATGTCCAACAATAGGAATATAATTAATTAATTATGATGCATCCATTTATGGCATGACATGGAGTCTTTTCGAAGGATTTTTTTAAAATATATTAGAAAACTCATGATATAATGTTAGGTGCAAGAAAGCATGACACAAAATTGTGTATGCTGTATGATCTTAACCTTTTAAAAATTCATAGGAGAAAGACGAGAAAAAATATACTTAAATGTCATCAGTGATTTCCTTTGGATAATAAAATTATGGGTGATTATTTTTCTATTTCTTCTACTTCGCTGTTTTTCTAAAAGTTACTTCTGAAAAAGTATCGTAGATGATTTTTCATTCAAGAAAAGCAAAGGAAAACTTTTCTCAGTGGCCACTTCTATTTTGATAATATAAAATTCTACATGGAATGAGTGAAAATTTTATCTAACTGTACAGTTACTACCTGGTACCAGCCACTCTAAGAGAGTCATGGTTCAAAGTTGACCATGTCCCTGACAGGTACCTGGCCTTTCTGTTTGATGTGCCTCTGCAGTAGCTCAGAAGGAAACTCATTTCTATGACGGTAGCTTTTTATGCCTCATCAATATTCCACTGCCCCATTTCTTCCAAGATAAAATTCCTCAGGGTAAAAAAGTCCAAGGCTTTGAATGGCACTCGAGTGTCAGAAAATGTTTCATTTAGAAATCAGACTTGTAGATCTCAGGCTGCAGGAGCTCAAGTGTCTGATGAATTTTAAGTTTAAGCTCTGTGGAGAACCCAAGAGAGAGGAGTGCATATATCTTTGAAGTTTCTGTGCCCGTGTCATTACGTGGATAATCAAGAACGCATGCTCAGACATTCCTATGCTACCTAGCGAAGCGATTGCTACACACTGCCTTTTCGTAAAGCCGCTCTGTTGAGCTGTGTTGGCCATAGGGTGAAAACTGGTTAGATGAAAGTCGTGAAGATGCTGCTTTAAACACAACAGAAGCAACACCATTTCCATGCATCAGGCACATAAAACCATTCCAGGGACCTTGAAGCACAGAATGATCTGCTGCCGTGCCCACGTGGGTGGGATGTGCTAGTGTTGGATGAGCAAGCTAACTGTGAAGGAAGGTCACAGAGGTTGAATACCCTGAAAGATTCAATCTCCATGTTGTTGAACAAATGGTGTGAAAACAATGATTGCCTTGGTTCTACTTCATTTAAAAAATATTCCTTATTTAATGAATAAAGGGTGAACTCACCTTTGTTTATTAGCAATAACGATGTGCTCTATTAGCTTTATTGCTGCTAATGACAGTAATGCTGGGACTCCGGTGAATGCCAGACTGTTTGTAATGTCAGGAAGTAGGTACAAATAATGCGGGTGACGCGGGGCTTCCTTACACCTGACCCATGCCTGACTCATCGCCTCTGATTTTACATTCCACACAGCAGAGGCATTTTAAGAGCACAAAGTAAAAACAGGAGGCCAAGGGACTGCAGTACACCATAGTCTTCCTTTCTTCGAAAGAATCTATTTAAAATAGTACTTTCACTGGTAAAAGGATGTAGAGCTGCCCAGTCGTCTTGGTCCACCAGTGTCCCTCCTTTAGCAGTTGTGAAGTCTCAAAGCTGGGATAGTTTTTACCCTCTTCATTCTGAACCTCTGATGTCTCCTTAAGAGGAAGGTTTATAACCCAGGCTGGATTGGATTCTCAAGTGTTTTGCTTCTGTGAAATGACTTCTGGGCTCTCTTATGAAATCCAGGTCAAATTTATCTACCAAGGGACCATGCAGCCATCTGTAAACTGAGCATGCATTGGAGATGCGACCAGCAGATTATAGTCATTGTAATTTCCTGTGCTAAACTAGTACACGACTTTCTTTTTATAGCAAACAGAGCCCCTCACTGGAAATCCTCTGTGTGGTTGGGAGAACAGTGGATGGAAGGGCTAAGCAGCTTCCAAGCCAGAATCTTCTTTCATCTCAGGACTATATAACAAATCACACTCCTATTCTTTCTAGGATACACATGTGAAAATCTAAGTGGAAAGTCAAAAGAAAAATAACCACAGTGAGAAAAAAGATTATCCTCACAGTGCTTCCTGGCTCACAGCAGTGGATGATTTTACTATTTATTTATGCCCTGCCTGATTCCAGAAAGAATTTATGGAGAACTTTCTTCTACCCTTCTGCCCTGCCACATCAAGTTTCATTTCTGAGTTAAACAATACTACTATCTTCCTACTATGGCCGAAATCAGAGGTTTTGTCCACATGTGAAGCAATAACTTCTGGGCATCCTCAATGTCTACTGCAGGCAGGCGTCCTGTGAATGCACATGGCGGAACCTAAGCCTGACCACAGAGGTGAGAATGGGTATGTCAAATCATTCTATTGTCACCACCTCTCCGAGATGATTTCTTCTAGTACAGGTGATGGCTTGTTGGCACTTTCCTCACTTCTACAAAAATGGAAAATATCCGAGTTTCCTCCAACTATTCTCTCAATAGGCAATGAGCATTAATCATTTCAGCAAATCACTAGATTTCAGTGTGGCAGAGAATATCGTTAAGACCTTTGGCATAATTTATTAGCAATTATGAGTGTCAAAGCCCAGCATACCTGCATAGACTTTAATGATTGTTTATAAATTTGGCAATTCATCATTCCATTTTATTCTTATGGTTCAGACAAAGAGCCCTGAGGTGATAAAAAAAAATAATTGAAATGCCACATAAAGTTAAACTAGTGAAGAAAACATTGTCAAAATCATCATCATCATCGCTGCCATCACCAGAATTACTGATAATTTTTGGACATTTACTATATGGTAGACACTGTTTTAATAGATACGTGTATTAACTCAGTCCTTGCAGCGGTGTTATGAGATGGGTGTTGTTCTTGCCTGGATTTTACAAATGAGGACTCTGAGGCACAAAGTGACGAAGTCATGGACTCAAGCTTGCACAGCTAGAAATGGAAGATCCAGAATGTAAGCCAGTTCCCTTTCACCACTTCACATGGTGCCAACACAGAACCAAATGTATCTGCTGCCACTGGAGGTAATTTCCAAGATCCCAGTTTCTAGTCAAGACTTAAAAAAGAAAAAAAAAGAAAAAAAAACCTTCGTGAAGCAAAATCAACAGAAAAGAAACTGCACAAACTTGAAGTTCCTTTTGGTAAGTTTTGCCTATGTATAAACCATCACTATAAGTAAGAAAGCAAAGATACCCCACCCTAAAAGTACCTATCCTCTTGCCAGACTGGAGGCCCTTCCTCCTATGCCTTCTCCACTGATTTGCTTTCTGTCACCAGATTCCCTAGAATTTTATTTACTTACTGAATTTTTTTTTTATTTGAGTGCAGTTGGCACACAATGTTACATAGGTTTTAGGTGTACAGCATAGCAATTTGATAATTTTATATGATATGCTGTGCTCACCCCAAGTGTAATTTTTGTCTAATTTCTGGTCACAAAATTCTCTCCTATGTTTTCTTCTAGGAGCTTTATATTTTTAGATTTTATGTTTATTCTATGATCTACCTGAGCTAATTTTTGTATATGGTATGGGATATGGATTGAAATTCATTATTTTACATTTGAATATCCAATTTTTTCTACCACCATTTTTAAAAATAATGTTGTATTTACAATTCTGTAAAAAAAAAATCAGTTTCTTGTGTGTGTGAACGTATTTCTGAGTTTTCTATTTTTTTCCATTGATCTTTTTATCTTGACACTAATATTGCAGTTTTTATTAATACAGCTTTATGATAAATCTTGCAGTCATGTAGTTTAAACCTTTAACTTAGTTCCTCTTCTATAAAATTTTTTCTTTCTGAGTGGTGTGTGTGGCAGCCAAGAAGGCTGCAAATTTCTAGAAAAATCCCACTTTGATTTTGATTGGATTGTGTTGATTCTATACATCAAACGACAGAGATTTGTATAATACTGAGCCTTCTGATCAATGAACATTCTATGTCACTATCTGGATTTCAAAAAACTTTTTGTTAGCTCTTCTTTATACTTGTAAGTGTATGGGTCTTGCATAACTTTTGTGAGATTTATCACTAAGTATTTAATATTTTTTGATATAATTATAAGTTTTTACATTTATGATTGTTCATTGTAACATATAGGAATACAACTGATTTTTGTATAGTAATTCTTTTCTGAAATTTTTAAACTCACTTACTAGACCTAGTAGCTTTTTTTTGTAAATTCCAAAGGATTTTCTACATAGATGATCATGTCTCTTGTTAACTGAATTTTGCTTTTTCTTTTCCCATCCGAAGGACTTTTATTTTTTTATTCTTATCTTACTGCACTGACCAGCATCTCTATTATAATGTTGAAAAGGAGTGGTGATAGCAGACGTTCTTGTTTTGTTTTTAATCTGAAGAAGAATGCATTTCATATTTCACCATTAAGTATGCTGTTAGCTATAAGTTTTTCAGAGATGTCCTTTATCTTAGTTAGAAAGTTTCCTTCTGTTCATAGCTACCTGAGAGTTTTTATCAGAATTAATGTTGGATTTTGTCAAAAGCTACAACTATAGAAACAATCATGTGAGTTTTCTTTTTTAGTTTGTTCTTACAGTGAATTACATGGTTGACCTTCACATGTTTAATCAACTTTGCATTCTTGAGATAAACCTCACTAGTTATGAGATATTATCTTTTTTATATATTGATTTGATTTACTTTTTAACATGTTGTTAAGAATGTTTACCTAGGTATTCAAGGAAAGCATTTGTTTACGCTTTTTGTCTTTTTTGTTTTTAAGATTTTATTTTTAAATAATCTGTACACCCAACATAGGGCTCGAACTCATTATGGGGAAGTCAGGTGTCTCATGCTCTACTGACTGAGCCAGCAAGCTGCCCTGGTTTCTCTCTTTTTTGTAATGTCTTTATCTAATTTTGTATCAGGGTAGGGCTGACCTCATAGAGTTAATTGGAAATTATTTCCTCTTCCACAATTTTCTGGAAAAAATTGTATAGAATTAATAAGATTTCTTCACTAAAAGTTGGGTTGAATTCACTAGTGAAGCCACCAGACCCTGGAGTTTTCTTTGGGCAAAGTTTAAAACACATCCTTGCTGTCTCAGTTTTGAGAAATGAATATTGACATCCCTGCCTATAATTATGGATTTGGCTATTTTTCCTTGCAATTCTATTACATTTTGCTTTATGTATTTAGAGATCCTATTACTGGGAACATAAACATTAAGTATAGAAATATCTTCTGGTTATTTGACTTCCTTATCATTATACAGTGGCTGTCTTTATCTTTGGTAATACTGTTTGTTCTAATTCTACTTTGTTATTAATGTAGTCAGTCTAGTTTTCTTTTGAATAGTATTAGCATGCTTTATCTTTTTCCATGCTATTCTTTTACTTTGTCGATTCTTCATATTTAAAGTCATTTTTTTGTGTACAGCATGTGTGTGTATTCTAATCCTTGCCCTTTAATGAGATGTTCACATCATTTACTTTTTAAAGTGATTGTTGACATGGTTAGATTTCCATCTGCTTTTTTGTTTTTTGTTTTTAATTTGTTCCATTTCTTCTTCATTCCCTTTTTCTTTTCTTCTCTCTTTTGGATTGAAGTTTTGGGGTTTTTTTTGTGTGTGTGTGTGATTGCATTCTATTTCTCTTTAGCTTATTAGTTACAACTGTTACTTTGTTATGTTAGTTGTTGCTTTAAGTTTATAGTATATATATAGATATATATATATACTATATATAGTACATATCTGTATACTATATATAGTATAACAGCTAACAACTAACAACTAACTACTAACTATGTATATATACTATACTATATATAGTATAACAACTAACAACTAATTATATATACTATATATACTTTGTTATGTTAGTTGCTTTATGTTTATAGTATATATATATATATATATATATAAACATATGTATGTTTATCAGAGTTCTGATAAACATACATATGTATATCAGAGTTCTGTAAAGTGATATTTTGCAATTTTACCTTTATTATAAGAAACTTGCAAGAATATACTTTTATTTTAACATTTTCAGTCTTTGCGCTGTTGTCATATATTTTACATCTCTATATGTAAAAACCCACTTCTAAGAAATGTACTATTATTTTTGTTTTATATAGCCAATTTTATTTTAAAGCAACTTGAACATTATGAAAAAATTTTCCCATGTATCTAACATTCTAGTGCTTTTTGTTTCCATGTGTAAATCCATATAGACATCTAGTATCATATTCTTCTATAGGACTTCCTTTAAATTCTTTTGTGGTGCTGGTGATGAATTCTTTCAGATCTTGTAGGTCTGATAAAGTCTTAATTTCACCTTTGTTTATGAAAGACATTTCACTAGGAATAGAATTCTAGGCTGATAATTTTTTTATCTTTTAGTTCTTTAAAGATTTTGCTCCATTTCTTCTCACCTGCTTTATATCCAATGAGAAATCTATCATCCTTATCTTTGTTTCTCTGTATGTAGTGTGTGCATTTTCCTTGACTGCTCTTAAGATTCTGTCTTCATCACTGATTTTGAGCAATTACATTATGATACACCTTGGCATAGTTTTCTTGTACTTAAGGTTCCTTGAGCTTCCCGGATCTCTGTGTTTATAGTTTTCATAAAATTTGGTAATTTTTCAGTTATTACTTGTTCAAATGTTTTTTCTACTTTTCTTTTCTTTTGTTTTTCAGAGTAACAGCCTGAATGGATAATTTTGGTAGTAGTAATAGAGTTCAATCCTATACCATCTAAAGTAAAGTGTATGCATATACAACATTGTGGACTAAGATTCTTGTGGTGGCGGGGTTTATTATATTTAAGAAACCAAGTAGATTTATTTCAAATTCTGGCTTTGTTACTTGTTAACTTGTTCTAGGGAAAGTTTTTCACCATTTCTCAACTTCAACATCTTTTTCTGTCAAATGATGACTATCATGATACCTATTTTATAGCAATCCTGTGAAAATTAAATACTTAGCTTGATGACCACTATATACATTATAGATAATATTTTTATAAATAATACCAGTTGAGAACTCCATCATCTTTAAAAATATGCCTTTAGCCCAATAGGAACTTGGACAATTTATACAGTCAATGACTGAATAACATTTGACAAACGACTGGAAGTCTTCTTCATGTTAGCATGGTGAAGGATACAAAGTAATATGAGACACAATCACACAGGAATAGGTCAGTGTACATATGACTTCTGAAAGAGGCCTCAGTTTCTTTTTTTTTTTTTTTTTAAAGATTTTATTTATTCACTTGACAGACAGAGATCACAACTAGGCAGAAAGGCAGGCAGAGAGAGAGGAGGAAGCAGGATCCCCACTGAGCAGAGAGCCCGATGCGGGACTCGATCTCAGGACCCTGGGATCATGACCCGAGCCGAAGGCAGAGGCTTTAACCCACTGAGCCACCCAGGCGCCCCTCAGTTTCTTTTTTATTAAAGGTTTATTTATTTTAGAAGGGAGAGAGGCAGAGGGAGAGAGAGAATCTCAACCCAGACGGGTGCTGAGTGTGGAGCCTGATGTGGGGCTTGATCTCATGGCCCCGAGATCATGACCTGAACCAAAATCAAGAATTGGATGCTCAAAAAACTAAGCCACCCAGGTGCCTCAAGAGGCCTCAGATTCTAATCTTCACCTAACTTCAAGAAGATGGTTGGAAGGCTACACTCTTTGTTTTGTTAGTGCTTTCAAATTCCTCTATTGTGGGTTGCTGGATTTTTATGCTCATACAACAGCTAATCACCTCTTTGTGGAACTATGCAAATATGTTTAAGTCAGTAAAGCATTAAGTCACCATTACTAAAAGGAAAAGATTCACCAAAAGCGATACCATGAATTATTTAGAAGCCACAGGATAAGGAAGTTTGTGAATAAGAGTTAAAATGCATGAGACAAGAAGATAGGAAAGAGCATCATGAGTTAAAAGAAAGTAACAGGTGGGAAGTCATAGGTTTTCTTTGAATTCTTTCTCTTTTCTAAAGCAATGAAATTCTACACGTCAGGATGTCTTTTGAGTTAATGAGTCTCACTATTAGAACTCTATCACTCTCAGAAATATCCCACACATGGAATCAAGGAAAGAGGATAATTTTTCTCCTAACATGAATAAAACTGTTTTCTTGAGACATCTTGTTTGTGCTCTGACAGCTATATTCCACAAAACACATTTCTTATTTCAGACAGTCCAGTGGAATTCTTCTGGTGTTGTGTCACTTGGAAAATCTCATTCGAATGAGACATTTCTCACATTAGTTTCTGCAGCCTGGTTTTGGGCTATTTTCCTGCCAGCCTTTGTGGGGGTCTCAGTTATGAGTCTTTGTTTTGGATGCTGCAGGAAAAAAGGAATTTAAAGGAATCATGGAATCATACTAAGATGTTAGTAAGAACCCATTGCCCTAGAGTAAAACAAAACAAAAGAACAAACAAACAAAAACCCTTGGACATTCACGATCAAGAGGACATTCCAAAACTTAAAAAACTATCCTCAGTCACCTAATATTTACTTCACATCATTCTTGCTTAAGTTATATTTCTAGAAAAAAGTCTTCAAAAATTTATATCATTGTATCCTTGTTTAAAACAAGAATATACAGACTTTTTCTTGCTATCTCCATTTTATATAGTCATGGAGTGTTAATAAATTAGCTACCTTGAGAATGTTTTTTGAGTCAGTTTATTATCCTATATTGTCAATTCTTCTCCCTCCTATCAAGCTGGAAATGAACTGGGTGCTTCATTCAGATTTCCTATAAGTTATAGAATCATTCGTTTCTTTTAAAGAGAAAGAGAAGGAAATCTGTGAACATAAGCCAAATTTGCTGAAATAGCATTCTTCCCTTTTCCTGTGACTTTTCCTAGTCACTACAGTGTTCTTTGCACAAACATGGATAGGCTTCCTTTTGCATAATTATGATCCAAGTTCTTATAGATGCTCTAGTGGTACAAAAAGCATAAGGCTATAAAGGCAGTGAGATCATAATTACTGAGACAAAGATTATAAAATACCCACTATAAGATAAAATTAGGAGGAGCAGACTTACACTGGATCTTTGCCATATGATTTTCTACATGCAATGTCAAATAATTCTCATATTACAATCTCTTATAGTGCAGCCCTCTATCAGGCTAACTAAGCATGTTGGACAGTTATGTCACAATGCTCAGTCCCACTCCTATCTGAAGTTTTTCAAAATGGTACCATTTTATGTCTGTACTTCTTTCATTTGGTGTTGCCACATGAAGAATATTAATGAAAGGGGGTGCCTGCATGGCTCAGTGGATTAAAGCCTCTGCCTTTGGCCCAGGTCATGATCCCAGGGTCCTAGGATCGAGCCCCGCATAGGGCTCTCTGCTCAGCAGGGAGCCTGCTTCCTCCTCTCTCTCCCTGCCTGCCTCTCTGCCTACTTGTGATCTCTGTTTATCAAATAAATAAATAAAATCTTTAAAAAAAAAGAATATTAATGAAACAAATTTTAGCAGTCTTCTACAGTTGTCATGACTTCCAAAAATTACCAAGTATTCCCTTATCCCATTGATCTTACAACTTTACAATACTCTAGTAAGAGTTTTCCATTTCAAGTTATAAAAATAAGCTGTCACATGGAAAATATTAGTGCTAATTATACAATAATTCCCCTCTATTAGATCTTGTCATCAAAACCTATGAATTAATCAGATTTAATATTTGACCATTGGCCATGAGCAATTATATCCTAATGTTGATCATGATTTATGGAACATTTTTTCATGGATCTGAATTATGTTTTGAAATTCCTAAATGTTTAACTCCTTCTCAGTTTTGCATAATGACTTTATATCCATTGGGAAGACACTGCAATTCAATCAAGTGGCTGAGATTGAATAAGGATGTAAATGTCTTAGCATCATGGCATCACATATCCTTGGCATTGACAAATAACTCTATTTCCTTCTCCAGGGAAAGGGAAGTTTTATAGGCTGCTAGTCACAAAATGAAAAGGCCAAGATTTGTAAACCAGAATCACAAGCACATTAGTCTTGGATAAGTATCCACGTCTTTTAAATTTCTCATCCTTAATTATTCAGGTACAATTAACTGTGGTTGCTATTAAAGGAACTAGTAGCTTCTGCTTTCTGATTTTGCTTCTGTTTCTGAGTTTTAAAACTCAGAGGAGTTTCACCCGAAGTCTTGACTTGCTCCTATTAAATTTGAGCTGTTTTGAACATGCACAGTAGTCCATGGCTACAGAGGATATATTTGGTGCATTTCATCATTGTACTTTAATTCAGCAAGCTTTTAGAGCAATTGATTGTATTCCACAAACATGGTGGCATCTTTGCAATGACAGTAATAGAAAGAAAGAAAGAAAGAAAGAAAGACAAGAAAGCTGTCTGTGTGAGGCCAGTACATTTTAAGCAAAAAATCCCTAATTTCTTCTTTTTAGAATGCTTTTCCTTGCAAGTCTTGGTCTCACTACTGTGACCTTAGCAATAGGCAACTTGAATGCTCCAGACAGTAACTTGACAAGGAGCTTCCACAGGCATTGTGATCCTTTTGTGCCCTGCATTTCTTTTTCTATTATTTAGTGAATCCATAGGAATGCAGAGAGAGACGTGGAAACTTGCTTCTTATCGGTGGGTTACAAATGGAGTTGACTGACCTCTAATATTTGCTCTGAAAAATTTCACAGCAGGCATTTCAGTAGCACATATATGGGGGCTGGGTGGGAGAGAGTAGACAATGTGTGGACGTTTTCAGTCCTGAATTGCTGCTAATTAGAGTGGCTTCCAGAAATGTGCATTACCTTGAAAGGTTTTTTCCCCAGGGTTGAGTGGGCTTTGGGATGGAGAGTGAGACTGAGAGGGCAGACAGGAGACAGGATGAAGGCTTCCAACATACAGATGGAACACGTCTCACTAGAGGATGTCCAAACACCGTGCTAGGGCTGATGCTTCCCATGTGGAGCTCTAAGGAAGATGGCTCTAGATCCCATGGCTCTAAGGAAGAATGCGGCTGCTTAGGAATCAAAGTAGGGGCTTTTTTCTTATCAACTGTCTGACTTTCAGTGGATTTCAGCAGTGTGATGGATCTGGAGTAGCAACGATTGAATTTTAATTTTAGCACGTTACACTGATTAATGAGGGATGTTTAATTGGGAACTGTATTGTGTTTGCTTTCTCCATGCACCTTTGAACCAAAAAATGAATGGATCTCTAAAAATGCTAGTATGTGCACCGTCTCTTGTCAACATGTATTACAGTAAAACCTAAAACAGTGGTATATTAAAACATTCCTCTTAGTGTTTATCATTACGAATATAAACGTTTGGGGTGCCTGGGTGGCTCAGTGGGTTAAGCCTCTGCCTTCGGCTCGGGTCATGATCCCAGGGTCCTGGGATTGAGCCCTGCATCGAGCTCTCTGCTCAGCAGGGAGCCTGCTTCCTCCTCTCTCTCTCCCTGTCTCTTTGCCTACTTGTGATCTCTGTCCAATAAATAAATAAAATCTTTAAAAAAAAAAAAGAATATAAATGTTTTCATTGATGGCATCCAAATCCTCAAAGTATTTTCAGATACAGGCCTATGAATGAGTTACAAAAATATCATTGAACCCAATAAAAGATACTGCAATGTGATTTTTAAATATCTATAAAACTACAAAGAACGCCACGTAGAAAAGAAGATGTTTCCCCAGAAACTCGGTGTGAGCCTTTCCACACAGACAGTAGACTTTGGTAGTTTATTTTTATTTATTTTTTTATAAAGATTTTATGTATTCATGAGGGAGAGAGAGAGAGAGGCAGAGGTACAGTGAGAAACAGATTCCCTTCTGAACAGGGAGCCCAACCCAGGGTTTGATCCCAGGACCCTGGGATCATGACCTGAGCCAAAGGCAAACATTTAACCAACCGAGCCATCCAGATGCCCAGAATTTAACAGTTTAAATATAAGTTGAGGACTGATCAATTTGGTCTACATCCTGGCTTACTCCAATGACCACGGGTGGTACATTTGCATGCACTTGGTTTCCTTTCTCTGACTGCACATAAATTTCAATATGAACTGCTACTCCTCCCGATTCACTGAGACTTAAGTGAGAGATACTGGCTGTGTCCCTATCAGTCACCAAGAGGCATATGTCTCTGATTTTGGTTCAGGAGGCTTTTACGCATTGACCTTGCAGCCCTAACTGTGCCTAAATAGTTCCTGGCCAGATGCCTTTTAACAAGGAAAAAAGCAGTTTAGCTATAAAGGTACACATGTTGGGCAAGAGACAGGGCCGGGCACACTTCAGCACCTCCTTTAAGCGACTCCTCCTTATGCTCCTTCAAGCAGAACTGGCTGTTCTCATTTTCACTGATGAAGTCCAGAAAAAGTTAAAAGAGAACCAAAGGCTTTTTCTTCCCAACTTCCTGGAGTAAATCTCATGTCTGTGAGAACCTAAAAATTACAAAGTGTGACTATTCCAAAAGTTAAGGCTGCTTGAAATTGACTGAAACAATTATATGTCTTTTGTTGAAAAATGGTAGTAGAGAAAATGTGTTAGATTTGGATTAATCAATAGACTTATTTGGCTATTCATTGTGGCTATGTTGTAGCGTAAGCTCATTGAATTTTCTCTGCTTGGAGGTAATTGTACATTTACAAATATTAAGTGTGGGCTAGTATAGGAATAAGTTGTTCGAAAGAAAGACTTTCTGTGGTCTTCACATGTTGGATCAAATGAAAAGCTCCACTCTACCCAAATTCTGGGAGGCAAAGCTCCAGCTCATATAAAAATGTAGTCATATGTTGACTGAATGAATAAATGAATGAGTGAATTACTCAGACAACATGCAATTAACATTATGCTATTATCTTGATATTCTGGTCAGTGTTGGATGATGTACAGAATAATTTAGAGCTAATCTCTCTCATTACTTTAGTAATTATTGGGAGTTACCTGGGATATTACCATAACTTTGTAATTCTCTCGGTCATCATAGACAAGCTTGAAATGAAATGGTCTTGACAGTTGCCTTGGTGGCCCAAAATCTTTTCATCATTACCGGTTACACAGTTTGTGCTCCAAAGCACTGTATTTGTGACCGACTTCAATGTTTGTTGTTGGGACCCTATGTTGCTGTTTTTAGATTGGATGCACTTTTGCTCTGCAGGGCAGCTGGGGTGGGAGTGGAAGATGAGATAGGCTTTTTTGTTTAATGAAGCAGGTAACCAGGGAATTTGGGAGAAACACACATCCCATTACACACCCAGTCAATACAGATTGAGAAAACCAGAAACTTTGCTTTTTTTCTTTATCACAGTTTCCTTTATTATCATTTAACGGGAATAATTACCATTCTGGCCAGCAGATTTGCTTGATCACATCTATGAATCTGTTTTTCATTTTCCTAAAGGAAGATGTAGTATTAGAAGCAGCCAAGTCCCTCAGACTCTTCAAAATGTTACTCTTTCCTCAGCTGTTTTCAAGGAAGAATCCAAACACCTCAATTTTTAAAAATGTTTAAAGAATTCATGCATCAGAGATTTTTATTTTCAGAAATAAATGTAGATAGCACCAAAAGCTCACCATTATTTCTGGTAATATCCCTGGAATAGCAATAACAATGACCCTCGATTTTATAGTAAGTATGGAACCTATATTTAAAAGGTATAACATTTTTTTAACATAGATAATTTAAAAAATTTCTTTAAGAAGTTCTTGAACTCAGTATATCCAGAACTCAGTATAGGCAGCTTTTCAGATTCAAAACATCTTCTCTTTAGACAAGATTAGATTGTGGTGATGATCGGACAGCTCTATAAATTTACTAAAAAATCTTGGCATTTTACCCTTAAACTTAATGAATTTTATGATACATAAATAGTATCTCAATAAATCTGATAAAAATTATGATAAGGTTATCAATGTCCAAGTGCTATCTGTGGGCTGATGCTCTTTGCATATTTAATTGAATTGATAATTAATGCTGCTTTGAATTATAAATGACTCATTTGATACAAAGCCTTCCAAGGCACTAAATCTGCCATTACAGTGATTAAGACAAAGGTTCAACCCTACCCTGCCTCATCCACCTGCGTTCTAGTGTTCTGTAATCATTCCTAACAAGAACTTTTAGTAAGGGATTCGTGATGACAATCGTTGAGTGTACTGATCTATTCTGCTTTATTATATTGACATTTGATAATGAGGCCCATTGCCCTTGGTAGATAAAAAGAAAATCAGATTTGCTCTATCTTAAGAGGCTTTCAGGGGAAGTTTGAAAGAGTGGGTAGGACTAAACAGGTTTTTCTTATTATGTTTCTTGTTTGTTCATGAATTCCATAAAGAATAAAATCTAAAACATTTCCTGCAGTGTTTGAAAAAAAACTGTGTTGTACAGTATGTCAAAGATTTCCATTTACTTATGGTTGTTTTTAAAAAGAAGGAAACAACTTGACTTATTCTGAAGGAAAAATAAGTTGAAGTAGTTGGCTTTCAAGGTGAGCATTCCAACATCATTCTCACCTCAATAAATAATTTCAAAGAAAACTCAGCAGTGAAATAAATATTTCCTAGCTAAAGATTACATATTCCTCTATACTCATGTCCTGTTAAAGGCTTTATATATAAAATTTTATGCACAAAGCCCTTCAGTTACCTACCTAGTCCAGACCTCTGTAATGATCATGGCCTTGACATCTTGATGGTGTCCTTTGCAGATTAGTACTCTCACCATATTTTAATACAGTCTTATTGTGGTGCTATTTACATTTCATAAAATTCATGTATTTAACAGGTATAATTCAATGGTTTTAAGTTAGTTTATAGACTTATTCAGTCACCACCACAATCTAAGTTATAATATTTTTCTCTCCCCAAAAAGAAACCATGTACCAGGTATCTGAGTGGCTCAGTCGGTTAAGTGTCTAACTCTTGGTTTTGGCTGGGGTCATGATCTCGGGGTCAGGAGATTGGCCCTTGCATCAGGTGCTATGCTCAGTACAGAGTCTGCTTGAGATTCTCTCTCTCTCTCTCTCAATTAAATAAGAAAGAAAAAGAAAGAAAGAAGGAAGGAAGGAAAGAAAAAAGAAAAGAAAAGAAAAGAAATAATGTACCAATTAGCAGTTACTGCCCATTTGTGCCCCTTTCCCCAGCCTCACTCCCCAGGGGAAACAACTATTCTGTTTTCTGCCTCTACACATTCACCTTTTTTAGACATTTTGTAAGAATGTGTTCATACAGTATGTGGTCTTCTGTGACTGACTCCATTCACTTGGCACAATGTTCCATATTCCATTCCATTTCATCCATTTTGCCTCAGGCATCAGTACTTCCTTCCTTTTGACTGGCGAACAGGATTCCATTGTAAAGATGTGCGATGTTATGTTTAGCCACTCACCAGTTGATTGAAGTTTAGGCTGTTTTTCCCTTTTAGCTATTCTGAGTAATGCTACTATGAACATTCATGCACAAGATTTTGTGTGGACATATGTTTTCATTTCTCTTGGGTGTGCAGCTTGGAGTGGAATTACTGTGTCTTATGGTCAGAATCTATGTTTAGCACATTAATAAACTGCTAAACTATTTTCCAAAATGAAGGTTCCAGTTCTCCATACCCTTGCCAATTCTTTGTCTTTTGAGTATATCTCTTCCAGTAGGTGTGAAGTAATATTTCATTGTCACTTTAATTTGTATCTCCCTATTCATGACTTTAGCATATTTTAAACTTTCTTGTATATATGAATAAATATACATGATGCCCCCCCCAAATAATCCAGAGATGCTTTTAAAATCAAGAGAAGAATAAAATATATACCCCACAGCTCTTGAAAATAAGCTAGACCAATCCATGTTCAGTCCATCAAACTGTAATCAAAATAAGGAGACATATTTAAATAATGGTATTTTTCCACTACCAGAGAAGCCAATTCAGGAGTAAAACTTAAATAAGCTGTCACCTGAGTCAAGTCATCTTTAAAGTATATTGAGATACATTTCAATTGCTGAAATTTAGTGTAGCAAAAGCCATAAACAATTGAAGGGTAATAAACTCCAGGATTAGGTACAATATTTCTTCTCTCCCATTGAGAAGTCAAATAAAAAGTTAGAAAATATTAATAAATTTTGTTTTTACTCTCTATAAGCTAAGCTTAGCTCTGATAGAAAAATGAAGGTGAGAAGCAATTACACTGCTTCCTCGCTGGTCAAGAGGGTTCCCACTCTTCATGTGGCAACCTGAGGCATCTTCTAAACAGATTGTTTTTCCACTTAGGCAAATTTAGTCTACAGCTAACACTGTCGGGTATGCTATCAACTGACCCAGGGGTCAAGGACTAGGGGGAAGCTATAAGAATAAGGGCTATGGGAATTGGCACTATGACTTTCTTAATATGAGTATTACATAATCTCTAAATAAGTGAAGCTCTATAAACTTCCATGCTAGGGATCCCTGAACTTCTACATTATTTGACTATTGTTGGCCTTAGTCAGCCTGTAAGAGTAATTAGTATATCTACTCCATTTGAAATACCAGGACTTGGAAGGCACCAGGTCAGGGAAGATTGTAGCTATATTGGGTATTACCTTCACATTTTTTGCACACAAACACGTATGTGTATATGTATGTGTGTAAAATGTACATGTGTATATATGTGTGTATGCATGTGTATATGTGTATATTCTATAGTTAATGGGCCAATATTACATGGTACACTGAACACCTGGCTTTTTACATTTAATCTATGTTAGATACCAATTCTCATCAATCCATCTCTTAAAAATAGCTGTGTAGGGGTGCCTGGCTGGCTTAGTCAGGAGAGCATGCAACTCCCAATCTCAGGGTCATGAGTTCAACATCCACATTGGGTGTGGAGCCTCTTTAAAAAATAAAATAAATAAAAACAGCTATATAACAACAAAAACATAGCTGTATAATATCCATTACTTGAATGTTGTACATTTTAAAACTTAGTCCCCTTTTGTTGGACATTTAGAGCATATATGTGCATACACACACAGACACATCACATAGGATAAAATTATAAAAGTACACATCAAAATGTAAGTGAATTTTTAATTTTAATGCATAACATCAAATCATCCTTCTGAAAGCATACATTCCCACCTTCTGTGTATGGGAGGGCATGTCTCTCCAAAGTCTTATTAATGTGAACTTTGTCAAACTTATTATTATGTTGATTTGGTGGCATTCTGTGTCTGTTGTATTTGGTTCATTTTGTCGATCTACTAAAACCATTAGTGTTGACCAGAAATGAGAGGGAAAAAAAAAAAATCATTCCTATTTCATTCCTTTGAGGTAAGTCAGCCATTTGCCCAGAAAGAAAATAAGTACCAGACTTCCTGTGTTAGAGCTGAGGGAATGCAGATCTTGGGAGGGTTAAGTTACCCATCCAATGTTCCAGAGCTCTTAAGAATCAGTCAAGGGCAAAGACCACTTAGCCATGATACATGATTAAGATTCTACAGTATAATCCCACATCTCTTCAGCAGGAAGCAGCTTCTCCTCCTGCTTCATGCCAGACTGTAGAGCTGGGGACAAGTCACTAAGTGGGCCATTTTCAGTGTCCCTCACAGGTAGAAAGATTTTCCACACCAGCCTTGCTATCTGGACAGAGGCAGACATGGCATTTATTTTAATCCTCTTAGAAGGTAAGACTGTCTTTATATGGTATCATGACTGGAAATATTGGTGGTGTGTTCAGCTTCCTACCATCAGCTTAACTTCCCATAAGGGAGTGACTGACTCTGTGAGATTAAACATGAACACAGGAAAAGAACTTCTTTAAAGTACCACAGAGAGAAGAACATGACATGATCCTTTTCTGTGATAATGTTCAACCTACTGACAGCCAAGTATTTACACTGGTGAGCATTTTATTCAGTCACTTCCCAGGTTTTTGTCAAGGGTGGCCTTGTCTTGAATAGGTGTTTTTCCTCCATGTGCCATTCTATGAGAGAAGGGAGCTCATACAACCAATGGCTCCTGCTCCTTTTGGGGAGTAACCCTACTCTTGGCTCTGGCGGTTCAGATGCCCCCAAATCTTGGATGTGTGTCTCACTGGCTGTGTGACCTGGGCCAGTCACTCCAGCTCTCTGAGCCTCTGAATTGTACCTTATTAAATAGACTTGACCACACCTTCTTCTCAGAGTACTCTGTGTACTAATGAGATCATGTGTGCAGTGCACTTGGCCCAGACCATGTGAAGCACACAATAAAAACTTCACAATTTTCTGCTCTCTTCTCTCCCTGACTATTGTGGAGGGAACCCAGGATTCAGGGAAAGAAAATTAAACCACTTAGGTGGCTCAAGGGAACTGGTGAGTTCCTAGACTCTGTTTTAGGAAATATTTAGCAGTAATGGTGGTTTGGTTGGTAAAAGAGAAAGTAGAGTGTGTGCGTGTGTATGTGTGTGTTGGTGACAGAGTTCAGATAAAAATATAGAAGATAGGTTTTAAAGTGATCCTTGAGAACAGACAGAGAAAAAAATTTTTTTCAGTTTGCTTTAGGGACCAGAGGCTTTCAGTGTCCAGAAAACTAAATCCAGAATTGATCCCCTGTGAGAGAGAGTGTGGCAGATATCCAAGGTTTAAAGATGATAAAGAAACATGATTTCCAGTCTCTGGAAATGAAGCATAAATTAAATTCAGGCCAGGTGAGGGTCAGCCAGCAGTTAGACAAGCTTCTTTGTTTTCACTGACCATCATTCTGAAACATCATCCCAGTGGCAATCAGCTTGAACCAGGGAGCTCAGGCTGAGCAATCAGGCCCAGATGTGCCTTCATCCCCAGGCTGGGTGTTAACAGGCCAAGGCACGGCAGGTCAGGACCCACCGTGGGGGCCAGTGAGTTAATCTAATGTCCAGGAAATACCAGGATGTCAGGAAATCCAGGAACAAGGAAAGGGATGCCTGAACCCAAGCAGAGATTTGGAGTTACAAGAGGCTAGCATCTACATAGGCATGGGCTTTAAGTAATAAGCCCAGTGCACTGTCGGCAAGAAAGGAGCTTGATAACACATCAGAGGCTTATTCAGGGCCAGAGCAGATCACGGTCATTCAAAGAGTGTGTGTTGAAACAGAATGTACAAAGTGAAGATGGAGAATATAAAAGAAAAAAGAAAAAGCTCACTCTATCTATCTATCATCCAAAAATATTTCTCCAAAATCAGAGAGAGAAGAGTAAAGTGATAATGAAAAACATTGTGGGATATGTCAAAGAATTTTCTGGAAGGATTCAACTCTTGAAATGTGTCTCCTAAGGAGAATAGTAAATATGAAAGAGAATGGGGGAGGGAAACATAGAACTGAGTTTTTTGGGGGAGGATGAGCCACAGTCACCCGGTACAAGAGGGGATGAGAGGTGCTGTGGAGACACATGTTATGATGGGACACTGCAGTTTTATTCAGAATAGATCCCACAGATCAAGGAGGCCTGGTCTTTGGGCAAATTTCCAATGAGAGAGGTAGGTGGCTAATGCAGCACATGTTCTGAAGGGATTTGTGATTCTGACCAAATCTGGGGTCACTCTGATTTCTACCTAGAAGAGCTTAGCCCAGGATAGTCATTTCTGCTTGTTGAAGTCAACAATGTTCAACCTTCCAACAACATTTTATTTCTGGGCACTTAGGCCGCAATATCTTTGAGGCCCTACACATAAGGGCTAGGTGGACACGGAGTCCTTTGATGCCCCAGACACTTCTTTTTCAACTCTTCTTCCAGAGCTCTCTTCCCTGCCCCAACCAGCATGAGTATCCCAGCTATTGGAAATTTGCCAAGTCTTGTCTAAGAGTGGTTCAGAAAAGCCATATCTTGACAGGATCCTTTCTCTGAGGCATTTTTTGTGGACATATTTATGTCTGATAAGATGCGTTGTCAATGGTACCACCAGTGGGGCCAAAGACTGCAGCTCTCAAACACACCAAGGCTTTCTTTCCTGACCCATCAAATGCAGATGTTGGCCTGATGATCAACAGATGAGTTTCAATTCTAACATTCTTTGTTTTGAGACAGTTTACACCGAGGTTGGAAAAGTGGCTTTGGGGAATGTCAAAATCGAGAGAAGCCTCACTGCTAGAGGAAGGCATTAAGACTCAGGAGCAAGACACTCGTCTAGAAGGAAGGAGGAATTCTGTTCGGTGGCAGAAGGTGACTGCACGGTGTTTGAAACCCTCAGTTCTTTAGAGTAGACCCTCATTTCCTAAGGTTTTCAAAAAGAAAATCAGTTAACAAGAATCTTGAGAAAACCTCAGTAATAGAGACTATGTCATTAACCTGCTGGCTTGTAATTTCTATGTCTCCAGAATGTAGGTCAAAAGAGTCTCTGCTGGTTGAATAAATGCATGGTTTGTTGGTGTCGTAGATATATATTTATCTTGTCCATTAGGATATGTACAGACACTGTATGCTGAAACCATGAAAACTGCCCTACTTGTGGCCCCTTTTTTGTTGCTGCTAAATCTACCTAAATAGAAAGCATTCTCATTTAAAACCTATGAGCTATGTGACAAAATTGCACTGAGCTCTTTCTTGAAAGTTATGGTTGTAGATTTCTTGAAAATCCCAAGCCTGTATACTTGAAAACAAAAGACACATAATATAGGTGAGAGAGTGCGTGTGTTCGTGTGTGGGGGATAAAATATTACAAAATTCTTCGTACACAGAATGGTCTTATTATCTGTGGTTGTTAAGCTACATAGAAAAATAAAAGATATCAGAGTATTATTAATTAATGAGCCAAACAGTTATAAAATGGAAGTCACTGAAAATTTCTTCCATGCTGAATGTTTAACCATCCAACTAGTAAAAATATATAGATTGCAAAATGAAACTGGAAATCCTGTTAAATAACTATAAGATTTATGAATTTGATGCAAAATATTGGCAAACTACTTCAGCTACATGCCAAATCATTGACGAATAAGAATCTGGCACAACTCACCAATTAAATTGAGGAAGAGAGAAAAAAGACACGGAGATGTCCACAAAATCATTATTTCAAAAAGGAGTAATTTGATTATACAAGGATTAGGCCAAACTCTTGGGAAAACTGATGAAGCCTTTAAATATTTCCTTGCAAACATTACCTTCCCTATAATTATGCTGCAAAATCAAACATGAAGTGAAGGAGTTCAAGTAATCACCATACATTTTTTTCCTGAGAAGTAAAGAAAAAAAAAATTCTCACTGTTTTTATTTTCTGGAATCTATCTTAAGAACAGAGTTCCAACATCATAGTTATATTTGCAACATCAGTTTAGTAATGACAACATATAGGGTGAAATAGACTCATTTCATAACTTGTGTCCTTTTTATGATAGGGACCCAAATTGTATTTTTTTAAAAAACTATTTGCTGTGAAATTTTGGTCACCATCCAAGTACCAGCTATTAGTTCTATAAGAAAAATCTCCTATCTATAATTCTTGCAGGAAAGTTATAACTAACAAACAACAACACAGAAAGAGAATGACCAACCTATTAACATTTTGGCTTATAAACTCTAATGTGTTTTCTTCTATCCAGATATGTGGTTGTAGTTCTATAGGTGTCATTCCATCATCAGTGCTTTTAATCCTTTTAGTTCATATAAACTAAATTGTTTCCCTAAATATTTTCCCTGTGGAATATTTTCTTGGCTGCTCATATTTAGGAATAAGCAACAGACTTGGGGCTATAAATTTACTTCTTCTAACAATTGATTTTTGCCCCCCCCCCCAATAAATGAGCAGAAAAACCTGCATGAGACCTGCCAGGTCAATGTTCTCATGGTTTTCTGTGTTTTTGCTTTTGTTTTTCATTATTGCCTCTGTAAGGAGCCAGATTTTTTTTTTCTCCTAAGTTCCCACGAATGACATTTAATACTACAAATGTATTATAGCTCACATACATGGCCCTTGGAAGGGTGTATTAGTTTTGCAATGTTGCTATAACGAATAAGCACAAATTCAGCAGCTTGAATGCAGATTTTTATCATACTACTCTATGAGAATTAGAAGTCTGACTTGGGCCTTGTTGTGTTAAAATAACAGGGGCGGCGGGACTACATTCTTCTATGGAAATCTAGGGGTGAATCTGTTACAGCTTTTTGAGACTGTTCCAGCAAGGTTTTGCTTGGGGTCCCCTCCCTCCACCTTTAAAACAAACATTGCATCTCTCCGCACTTTTCTTCTACACGTCTTCCTCTTCGGCATTTAAGGACTCTCCTGATTACACTGGCCTCATCCAGAGAGTCCAGGATTATCTCCCCATTTCGAGGTCAGCTAATTAGCAACCTTAATCCTATCTACAACTTTAATACCTCTTCGTCATGTGACATAACACGTTCACAGTGACAGGGATTAATTAGGGCAGGGACTTCGGTGATGGGATGGTGTCCCGGGTAGGGGAAACTTGGTTCTGCCTTCCACAGAAGCTCACAAGACACTGCAGGATCTAACATTTTCTTGCTCCCAAGAGTCCCTTTTCACCCACTCAGGAGCATTATCGCTGAGAACACAAGCCCTAGGCACCAGCCCTCCCACTATCTCCTTCTCTTTTCATCTTCGGACTTTCAGGCCAGTGTTCAATATGCCTCCAGACAAGAGAGTCTTCATAGGAGATAAAGACTCTTCTAGTCACACATGTGTGCACCTTAACGCAGAAACATTTTTCAAAATGAAATCAACAGCACCCATCTTTTTTACAATATAGAAAAACTCATCATTGACCCTAATACATCATTGCCCTCTTTTTTTTTTTTTAAGATTTCATTTATTTATTTGAGAAAGAGAGAGAGAGTGAGCACAGGTTAGTGATAGGTGTTGGAGGGAGAAGCAGGCTCCAGGCGGAGCAGGCTCAATCCCAGAACCCCTGGGAGCAGTACCTGAGCTGAAAGCAGAAATGGGACCGGCTGAGACACCCACACACGCCTCTATCATGGCCCATATTAAAAGCCTTTTATTTATCCAGTTAGCCTAATAATAAATATTTTTCTATGCATCATAAAAAATACTAACAAAAATTTCGATTGGGGAAAAACGTGAAACAAAATGGTTTTTCCTAGATTGCTCAGTATTTCTATCTCCTAAACGTGCTTTTGCTGTATATTAGCTATCTCTGGGGCTTCTGTAAGTTTGAAATACCTTCTCTTCGGGGAAATGATGGATCATATTGTTTCCTTTTCTTTTTCTCTTCTTTTTGTTGTTGTTGTTGTTAAGTATTGCTGTGGAAATAGCAATAAGAAGCTGACAATTGAGACCTGGAGACTTTCTCCCTTTGAAGTCTTTCTTTGCAAAGAGGACCTTGACTCAAATCATCAGGTTCCTTCTCTGTTACATCAATTAATGCTACCTGAAAATCCAATTCAACTTAATTTTCTTGAAATGGAAACCTAGGGAAAACCTCTTTTTCAAAAGGAACCTCCCTGAAAGCTGTCCCGGCTATCAAAGCTGATTGCACTGGGCTTCAGGAGGGCAGAAACACACTCATGCTAATGGCATCTGGAAAATAAAACAATGTTACAGCACATTTTGTATTGATTTAGATAATTACTTGAGAAGTAAGGCACTGAATCTGTGTATTAAAAATAAAATCGCCTGCCATAGAGCGTTCTCTTAATGATAAAGCTTCTCAGCCATTTAAAGATCAAAGGATATGGGGATTCCCTGCCTGTGCCTCCAAGATATTATGGGAAAATTGGACTTCTTCAAGTAAGAATCCAATTCTTAATTAAACTGTGCAATAGATCAAGTGGGTTTTCAATAAATTTGGTTTGCCCAGCCTTCCATCTATTTAATGTGGAGCCAGGTAGTCCTGATGCCCAGGGTACCAGGGAATTCATTCCTTCAGCCTGATTTTGTGCAGGGACAACCCCCAAAATAAACAACCCTTTCCTCATCCCCTAGCAAATCATCATCTGGTTTCTGAACCAATAAATAAACGACCCATTAAACTCTTTCTGGGGGTGCCTGGGTGGCTCAGTGGGTTAAAGCCTCTGCCTTCGGCTCAGGTCATGATCCCAGGGTCCTGGCATCAAGCCCCACATTGGGCTCTCTGCTCAGCGGTGAGCCTGCTTCCTCCTCTCTCTTTCTCTGCCTGCCTCTCTGCCTACTTGTGATCTGTCAAATAAATAAATAAAAATCTTAAAAAAAAATAAACCCTCTCTCTGGGTCAAATAGAAATAGTCTCCAGACCCAAAACATCAGACCACTTCTCACCCCTCCATCGCCAGCCACTACTGCTAGTCAGTAACTGCTCAGCGGGATGTTATCCAGCTCCAATGTCAGCATCTACCACTCTTGCCCTTCACAGTTCTCCATGGAAACCAAGGGCATCCTTCTGAAATGAGATTATGTCACCGCCTCTAAAAGCTTCTTATCTCACTCAGAATAAAATCCAAATATTTGGGGTGCCTGCGTGGCTGAGTTGGCTAAGCAACTGCCTTCGGCTCAGGTCATGATCCTGGAGTCCTGGGATTGAGTCCCAGGTTCATAGTCATCAGGCTATCTGCTCAGCAGGGAGTCTGCTTCTCCCTCTGACCCTCCCCTTCTCATGCTCTCTCTCTCAAATAAATAAAGTCTTTTAAAAAATTAAAAATAAGTGAAATACAAATATTCATCTTGCCTACCACATCCCTCCTGATTGGCCAGCCAAACTTCTCTCCAACATTATTTCTAATCACTCTTGGTTCCCTCTTTGTGTTCCAACCACACAGGTATCTTTAACTTCCCTCAAACACTGTAAATGCGGTTGCCTCTGGGCCTTTGCACTTGCTGTTTCTTCTGCCTGGTACTCTGTCCCAGGCCTTTGCATTGCCTGTTCCCTCTGCTCTTCCCCCAGATATCTGACTCACTGATTCTTCCACTTCATTCAGGCCTCTACTTAATGCCACCATTTTAGAGAGGCTATCCCTCATTTACAACAGCACATCTCTATCCCTTTCTCCCTTGGCCCAGCTTTATTTTTGTTCAAGTTCTTATCACCCTCTAATATACTCAGAAGCTTCCTGTCTCTCCTCACTATAATGGGAAGTCTACAAGACTGGGGTTTTGCTTTGTTCTCTCCTGTATGTCAAGCACCTGACCTATGCATGGCACTGCAATAAACTATATTATTCTTTATTGAGCAGATATTTAATGAGCATCTCCTATGTTCACAACACAAAGACAGTTCTGCTATGAGGGAGCTGCTCTCCAGATAGTGCCAGTTGAAGGAATGAGGGTTGGAGATGGTGGGAGATGGTGGACTGAGCCAGAAATCAGCTGACCTGGCTTCCCGTCCAGTTGTGCCACTTATGAGCTTTGGAACTTCATGTAATGATTTTACTGCCGGCCTTAAGCGAGTCACCATCAAAATGGAATTAACAATCTTTGCCACACCAAATCACTGCAAGTATTAACTGAGCTAATGTATATGAAAGTGCTTAGCATGCTGCCTAGCAAACAAAGAAAGGTCAAAATATGTTTGCTTAGCAAAAGAGCAAGCAGTGAACCAACATGGAAAGATCAGCTGGAACAATGGCTTTGCTATAGGCCACTTTTAATGTCCTTTTATTGTAGGGCCATACTGAGAGTGTCCTCTTAGGGGAAGGGGTTGGAATATACTTGATGCTGAATTACATTTTCTTTTGCCCAATTTGTTGTCTTCCACTGTAGGGAAAGGGAGAAATCCCAATTATTTTATGGGCTCTGGCTGAATTCTTCATTTGGAATTCCACTGTAGTACATTTAGAAATGAAAAAGAAATTCTGTAAATGAGTAACTGAATTCATCTTTATTTTTATTATTGAGGTATAGCATTGTGTTAGTTTCAGGTATACAATACGGTGACTCGGTATTTGAATATGCTGCCAAGTAATAAGCACAAGTCTAGTTTTCCCAATACTATAAAAAGTCATAAAATATGGAATACAATATTGTTTACTATAGTCACCATTCTGTACCTTTCATCCCCTGAGTTGGACTTTTTTGACATAAGAGGAGTGATTCAATGCTATCGAAAATTTTCACAGCAGGCTTCAGTTTCCCTTGGTAAAGCTTGAACAATACAATGAAGATTTGGTGAGGATTTAAGGGAATCTGAATCCTTCATACTTAACAATTATATCACTTGCCTTTCTTGGTATACAAATAGGTACAAGTAGAACCTTTGTCTCACCAAGGAATCAAATATAGCACCAAAATCATAAGAACTGGAGAATCAAGTAATGTATTAGTCAGTTTGGGCTACTATAACAAAATACCATAGACTAGGTGGTTTAGACAATAGACAGTAGTTTCTCATGTTGATTTCTTTATTCTGGAATCTGGAAGCCCAAGATGAGTGTATCGATGTAGTTGGGTTCTTGGTGAAAGCTCTCTTCCTGGTGTATAGTTGGCAGGCCTCTTGCTATGTCTTCACATGGCAGAGGAGAAGATCATCTTTCTGTGTTTCTTTTCATTAAGGCAATAATCCCATTCATGAGGGCTCTGACTTCATGACTTAATTGCCTTCCCATTGCCAACCTCCAAATACTACTGTACTAGGCTTTAGGGCCTCAAGATATGAATTCTGGGGGGACACAACATTCAGTCCACAGTGAGTAACTGTTTCCTTGCTTTATTCTCGGAATCCTTGCTTTATTCTCGGACTCTGTGATTTTTTGAGTTAGTAGCCACAATATGTGGAGTGCTCGACCCTTTAAAACACACTCAAGTAATTAATCTTGCTAGAAAACCCTCAATCTAATGAGAAGTAGCATTGTTCAGATTTGAACCCATGACTTAGGAGTATAAATCCAATGCCTTGTGACCTCTGCAGGTGCTTGGGAGAATCAAACAGCTAAGTCAATTGAGAAATGGTTGAGTACAGCACACTTACACTTGAAATGGTGACCTCTGTTGCTGACCTGGGTGGGTGGGAAGAAGCATCTTGTATTCTGTTCTTTTGAAGTAGTCATTTTGGACAGCAAGCCTTTTTTTTTTTTTAATTTTTATTTAAAGAAGAGCAGATGTAAACTGCTAATAGCATTTCATTCACAGCATTGCCCTAGCGTCCTACCACCATCACTATCCACCATAACATCTTATTTCAGCCATGATTATTTGTTAAATATAAGGTAGGTTCCATTGGATTTCAGATCCCAACTCTTCCATGTCTTCAGTGCAAATACAGCATGAAAACTTTAGTATCAACTCTCTGCTGCCTTTTGCAGCTCAGAGTAAAAGGGCTTCAAAGTTCACGCCTTTGATGTGAATTTGACAATTAACACCTTGAGGTACTAACTGTTGCATATTCTCTTTTTGTATTAATAACTTCTTTTAGAAGATATGAATCCTCAGAAGAAGTGTCATTCTAAAAGATCTAGCTGTCTGATCGTGACTAAAAATGGAGGGTCCCTAGTAAATGGACATTTTATTTTTTTATTGAAAAAAATTTGCAAGTAGCCTTAGAAAGTCTTTATGTAAACTGAATGAAATGTCTTATTAGAAAAGACTGCACACACACTTATTTTCTGTCTTCCTTCACATAAAATGGATGATTTCTTAGTCGTGTGTGTGTGTGTGTGTGTGCGCATGTTGAGATAATTCATGCTAAGAATATGTTTCTTGCTTTATTATTTCCTGACATTGGCAACCAGATAAGACTTATAGAATTTGTACTATGTAAGCGATATATATTACTTGGTGAAAATTTAATCTCTGATTGTAATACATTCATATGGAAGGGTTTTATACATTTAAGGTTTTGAAGTTATTTGCTTCTTGAAATGTTCTCTGGCTTTTATGCTAGATTACAGTAGAAAATGTTAGCTATATTTGCATTTAAAAATGTACGAATTAAACTATTATGCTACAGGGGCGCCTGGGTGGCTCAGTAGGTTAAGCCGCTACCTTCGGCTCAGGTCATGATCTCAGGGTCCTGGGATCAAGTCCCGCATCGGGCTCTCTGCTCAGCAGGGAGCCTGCTTCCCTTCCTCTCTCTCTCTCTGCCTGCCTCTCTGCCTACTTGTGATCTCTCGCTGTCAAATAAATAAATAAATAAATAAATCTTAAAAAAAAAAAACTATTATGCTACAAATGAATTTTTCTGAATATGAAAATATAAAATACATGGTATCTGGTTTTTTTATCTGGGTGGTTAGAACTATCCAAACTTGTTAATATCAACAAATGGTTATTTCATTTTTTCAAACAAAACATAATAGGAAAAATGAAGCATATCAGTTATATTTAATGGTATCATAAAAGTATAAGCTTTATTTTGAACTATGATACCTGTTTAAAAAAGAAAAATAATAACATGCCTTCCCAAAGAACAAACAGCTCGTATTTATAATTTATTACTATAATTAATCATTTTTATCATATATACATAAAATAATGAATTGTTCTTTCAATAGCATGGAAAGAGTGACTATGTAAAATTATTCCAGAAAATTTCAAAACAGAGCTCAGTGTCCTTAGTTTGGAATGATACATGATTCTAAATTAATAAATTATATCCGTTTTACATTTCTATCTGTGGTTCTAAGAGGCCACAGATAGATAAGATGTCTTTCTTGCTCTTTTCTTTCAGAGAAGCCCAGTCATTTAAAAATAGTCCTACTTTCATCAAGCATGTATCTAAAACTCTTGCCAGTTGGTAATAAATGTATACGCTTTATCAGTATTCTAATCTCTGTTGTCTGTGCCTGGTTTCCCACAGACTTCTGGCTGAAAGAAATAAAAAAAATAAAAATAAAAAATAAAAAAAACCCTTAGACACTTTATTTAATCAGATGGTACCACCAGTCTCTGCGGTGTCTCTTCAGGTCAACATCTATGTAACACAATATCCCCATTCCCTTTGAAATATGTTCTGAATGGTTTTGAGTACACTTTCCCTTTGGGAAATATAAAGTAGATTCACACTGATAAAGGGGGAAAAAACCCAGTGAAATGTTCAAGGTTTTGAATTTGTTCCAACACTGTATCAACTCCGTTTTTATCATTTTTTAGATGCCCTTTATTACCCTCAAGTCCATTTTAAAACTATACTTTTATCTTGGTAATGCCCTCCAGGCAGTTCTTAGAGGAATTAGGGTAATGTGCAATAAAGCAATTGAGCGAATTCTCCTCTCAGTCCATCATATGCTCTCTCATCTAATTCAGTTTTTTCAATTAGATGTCAGAGTGGAAAATTCTAGAATTCAGATTAGTTTGGTTGAAGCTGCAATTTTATTGGTTACAAATTGCCTCAAAATGCTAAAGAAGAATATAATGAAAAGATTTCTTCTGTCAATTTACTGCCACAACTTCACAAAGCATTTTGAGGTCCCAGGAATCTTCACATTGGTTTCTGGAATCATTACCCTGATTCTTTTGACCCCATTGTTCCCTCTGTGTTTGGGGTTTGTGTTATTCTGGCTTTAGATGTGCTATTAAGTGGAAGTTAAGATATATTATTTAAAATTTTCAATTATGTTAGTTCTCCCATAAATTGATGTGAAATGAACGCATAAGCAAAGGAACAACATGCAAAGAAAAGACTAAAAGGAAATGTAACAAAACAGTCAGTTTTTCACTAGAGGAAGGTAATGACATTTTCCTATCTTCTACTAGTTTGTGTCTTCTAAATTTTTAGAAAAAGAAGCAATTTTATAACAGTAAAAAAAAATTTTATTTAAAAAATTGTAGTGTGGGGGTATGTGGGTGACTCAGATGGTTAAGCATCTGCCTTTGGCTCAAATCATGATCTCAGGGTCCTAGAATCTAGCCCTTGTCAGGCTCTCTACTCAGCAGGGAGTCTGCTTCTCCCTCTCCCTGTACCCCTACCCCCACTCATGCTCTCTCTCTCTCAAATAAATAAATAAAATCTTTAGAAAAATAAAATAAAAATGAAAAAATCATACTGTGTTTAAGTAAGGGAATACCTTTAGTCTTTAGAGCTACTTACCCCGCTATTTACTCATAATCTCCACACATTCTGTTGAGTATTGTTTAGAAAACAAGAATAAGAACTGGTCAATCATCTTAAATTTAAAAAGTTGAGGAGATGACAGCTAAATTCAACGTATGATCCTTTATTAAATCCTGATTTTAAATGTTATAAAGGACATCACTGGGAAATTTGAATATGGCTAAATATTAGAAGGTAGAATGCATCAATGCAAAAAAAATTTTTAACGATTTTTATTTATTTATTTGACAAAGAGAGATCACAAGTAGGCAGAGAAACAGGCAGAGAGAAGTGTTGGGCGGGGAAGCAGGCTCCCTGCTGAGCAGAGACCCCCCCCCCATGCAGGGCTCAATGCGGGGCTCAATCCCAGGACCCTGAGATCATGACTTGGGCCGAAGGCAGAGGCTTTAACCCACTGAGCCACCCAGGTGCCCCAGTGCAAAATATTTTGAGTGGGATTATTGAGTTACAGTTTGGTAGGAAAATATCTTTGTTCTTAGGTCATATAGGCTAAAGTATTTAGAGGTGAAGTGTCAAGATATCAACTGACTCTTAAAGAGGTCATGAAACTTAGAGGAGAGTGAGAATAAACCCAATGCAACAAAATTTTTTAGTGATGTCTGAATCTAGGTAAGGGACATAGAGATGTTCATTGGTTTATCTTTACAATTTCCATACAGGTTTAAATAAATAAATAAATAAATAAATAGATGTTTTGATAGGAAAAAATTTTTAAAATAAAAAATAAATATATGATTTGATAGAAAAATTTAAAAAAATATATGTTTTTTAAAAATAAATAAAATATAATTTTCATATCGGTTTAAAACTTTCAAAATAGAAAGTGGGGGAGACACATGAAGATATGTTTTTAATTTTAAATATCTTTGATATCAAGAAGAAAAAAATAGCTTGTTTTGCTTAACTTTGTAAGATTGGCTTTCTATGTTAATCAAGATGGATTAATCCATTAATCTGTGTTAATCCAGGTGGAGGTAGTTCATTACCTTTACTTATTAGCTTTATTACTTTCAATTTCTTCCCATGACAGAACAGTCAAATAGAGCTATATTAGTTCAAGTCAGTGAGTCTGAATATTTATAAAGAGTTGCTCTTTGAGTACTTTCAATTAGAGAAAATAATTCGGGGAGTACAAGATCGGGGTTTTGCTAATGGACAGGTAATTTAGGGTGCTTTAAATTCAAATTACATGCCCCCTACAATGTAGTTTAAAATGTGTATCTTCTGAAGTGGTATTTCACTTGTTAACTGCCTAGAAGAAGATGGAGAAATATGAAATGAAAATGGGGGAAATATTATTTTAAAAGACTCCATTTAAAGTAACATGCTTGTTTTTTCTTCCAACTCAAATTTTGGATTCTGATGCAATACCCCTGAAATATCTGAAACCTATATTACAGCTCAAAGAACTGGCACAGCATTTCCAAAGCTCGGTGCGACCATCTTCCTAGTTTATAACTAGACCGGTTGGGACTTCTCGCGTTGTAAATCACAGCCACACGAAATAAGCACTCCATAAAATTGGTAAGCAGGTTTTAAAAAGTGCTGATGGGAGAGTGAGCTTTTGAAATTTGGAAAACATGTGCAATGCTCAGAATAAGTGAGAGCAGAATGACTTACAGCCTCCAGCCTCCAGGCTAGCAGAGGGTGAGGCTGGGGGTCTGATGAAAGGAAAGTAGCCTTTGTTTCTCTGTCTTCCCACGTAGACATCCTATGCATTCGCTGAAGATGTGTGGAGATGTGTGAGGTTCACCCAAAGTTCTCCTGCCTCGGATGCTGAAGTTTACCATGCCCCTGGGGTGGTTGATAGAGATCCATCTTGGTTTTCATGACGACACCCCTCCTGATGCTCCCAGTGGGGGCTGTGGGTGGTTTAGACCCAGGGTCTATTCTCATGTCACCATCACTCAGAGTTTTGCTGTTTGGTCACCATTATGTGGCCCTGTTGTCATTGTTCCTTCCTTAGTTGTTCATGCTGATGGAATTGGGCCCCCATTCCCACTGTTACCAACTGTTTCGTGCATTTCCCAACAGGGTGGCGTTACCTCATCAGCTTTTTGTTTGTTTGTTTGTTTTAATGTTGCTGTGGTTTTTATTGCTTAATCTTATTTTTAGATCCGTCCATGACAGATTTTATGGTCAGGGCCATAGGACTCCTGAGGGGGCAGGGGGAAGTACTCAGCCTGATCTCTCAAAGCACTTCTTCCCTGTCAAGGATGAATCTGCTGTCTAGGAGGGACTCAAATATTTAACTTCATCTTTCCTCAGAATGAGTAACTTTCCCACTCCATACTTTCACAAAAGTTTTATTCTTTGGGCTCCATAATTATTTCCCTCATTCTCTTATTTTTCTAAAAAAGACTTATCAGGAGCTCTGTGAACAAAGAGCCCCAGGAAGTCTAATAGATGCATTTATGAAATGGATAACCTTTCAGAACTCTCAAGAGCAGCCTAGTAAAATTGCTGCGATAATTGTTCTTTTGAAAGGACAGAACTCTCAGGTATATATAAAATAATGGACTTAACAAGGTGAATGTTTTTAAGAGATAAGAAAATTTCTTTGTTGGGGATGCCATCTGCAATGAACTAGAAGTTAAACTTGGTTGCTTAGTTTCTCTTTTGTGAATTTAGGAAAATATATAAATTTGTACACTTCCATGATTTTTTCTTTCTTTCGTACACTGATTTGGGGGTTGATACTGAACTGATAGTGAGATTCTGTCATACGGAAGCATGGTTTTCCCTAAGAGGAATGAATTGGCTATCAGAATGAAAATTATCTTGGAATTAGAATTTTAAGATCATCAATAACCATTAAAAGATAATAATATTAAACATAAAACTTTGTTGGCAATATGGCCAGTGTTTAATAGTGACTATGGAAAATTAAGATTTGTAGCCATTTCAAATTCACTACTTCCTCTTTTCTAAGCAGAAAAATCTGTTATTAGATTTTTCTAAAATCTTCAGTAAGAGATCCCCAAACAGGCAAATTTAGCTTTCTGATCAGAATTTAAATCTGCCTGACTCCAAAGCCTATATTTTCCACCACCCACCCCATTTTTTTTTTTTTTAGAGGACAAGGAACACCTCTCCCCACCACACACCCCCACAATGTTCAGTCTGGTCTCATAACAGGCATTTTAAATGTACTATGTCCATGAAAACAAACAGAGTAAAAGAAGGCTAAATGTATTCATTTTTGTGTTCACATCTTTCTCTCATTTTTTCCTTTGTATTGTATGTCTTTTCCTTGTTGATCTGTGCTGTCCACTATAGCAGTCATGTGGCTCTTAAGCATTTGAAATATCGTTTGGCCAAACTGGGATGTTTTTTAAGTGTAATATAAAGATTGAACTTTAAAACAGTATGGAAAAAACATAGACAGTCTCATTACTAATTTAATATGGATTTATTATTGAAATGATAATGTTTTTGTTACAATGGGGTAAATAAATTATATTGTTCAAATTATTTTTACATGTTTCTTTTGACCTTTTTGGATGTGACTATTAGAAAATTTAAATTGTATATATGCTTTGCATTATATTTCTATTGAGCACTACTGTTTTAGTTTTATACCAGTCTTTTTTTTTTTAAGATTTTGTTTATTTATTTGACAGAAAGAGAGAGCACAAATAGGGGAGCAGCAGGCAGGAGAGGGAGAAGCAGACTCCCCACTGACCAAGGAATCTGACACGGGACTTGATCCCAGAACCCTGGGATCATGACCTAAGCCAAAGGCAGACATTTAACTGACTGAGCCACCCAGGATCCCCTTTTCCCAGTCTTTGATAGCAAATCTATATGCATGTGTGTATGTGCATGTGTGTGTGTGGTTTGTCTGTCACTTTTCCTATGTTATGTTTTGATGAAAAGAGATGCTACAGCTACAGAATAGAGACTGTGGTGGTCCAAAGAGGGAAATGAATAAATTCCAGAAAAAAAATATTAGAAAAACTATTGATGTGGTGATGATGAGGTGAGCAATAATATAGAATTTTCAGGAATGAGGGTCATCTGGGTGGTTCACATGATTAAATGTCTGCCTTCAGCTCAAGACATGATCCCAGGGTCCTGGGATAGAGCCCCATGTTAGGCTCCTGGCTCAGTGGGGAGCCTGCTTTGCCCTCTGCCTCTCCCTCTGCTCATTTTCTTTCTCTGGATGTATCTCTCTCTGTCAAATGAATAAATAAAATTTAAAAAAAAAAAAGAATTTTCAGGAATGACTTCCTAGGTTTCTCATGGCACCATATAGTATGATGGGGAGACCAAGGAAAGAATAGTCTTAGAGGGAAAAACAAAGTGTTCAGTTTTTGACTTGTTAAGTTTGTTGCATTCAAGTGGAGTTATAAATTGAGGAAATGTATCTGGAGTACTCATATTCTAAATTCTGGGTGATCAAGGGAAAGAGGTTTGTCTCCATTAGCTATTGAGGTATAAAAGACAACCATAAAAGTTTCCATGGGGTATAACCAGAAGTATTTATTTCTCATGCATTTGCAGAATGATTAGGGTTCAGTTAAACTGAGTTGGGGCTGGCTTCTCAGTGCAGATGGGGCTTTGGTCTATTTTATCTGTTATAATAGGGTTCATCCTGAAGATACAGCACCTACTAAGGAACCTCTTTGTCTAGCAATCATAAATATTCATGAAGTAACTACATGCTTATGTCATAACATGCGTTGCCTCATCAACCTCACTTGATACCGGCACATAGTTGCTTTTGCCCATATTCCATCGTTCAGAACAACTCAACGGCCAAATCCAGTGTCAGTGGAATTGGGGGCTAATCTCTGCTCACTTTAATGTTGGTATTGAAAAGTCAACTGGCAAAGGTTGTGGACATGTAAGGCTTCAAGTGGTACGGTGGGGTGAATAAAGAATTTTGAAAAATGATTCAATTTACCTCAAGGCTTATCATTGTAAGATAAAAATAAGGACTCTAAAATACTTTGTTTAGGGACGCCTGGGTGGCTCAGTCAGTTAATCATCTGCCTTCGCTGAGGTCATGATCCCAGGGTTCTAGGATCAAGTCCCATGTCAGTTTCCTTGGTCAGTGGGAAGCCTGTTTCTCCCTCTCCCTGCCACTCCTCCTGCTTGTGCTTTCCCTCCTCCCTCCTGGCCAATAAATAAATAAAATCTTACCCTCCTGGCCAATAAATAAATAAAATCTTAAAAAAATAAATACTTTGTTTAAAAAAGATTCTCAAGAGTTAGTAGATATTCCTAATCAGTGCCATAATCTGACAGCATATAAGGGTAAATCTAGATGTGAAGAAGCAGAAGAATGAGATAGAGAGTACATTAATAATCAATAGAGAAAGTGCTAACAGAATGATTGATGCTTCTGGGTTTGAGCTTTTCTTACTGCTGTATCATTAGCCTGACTAAAGGGATAAGCAGAATGAGTCTCTGGGATGTTACTTGACAGACTAGAAAAACCACAGTTTTACAGTCAGGAGGAACTTGGTTTGGGTTTCTATTGTGTTACCTATTAGTTTTTCTGACCTTTTTATGAGGTCCCTTAACTTTCCTGAGCCTTGTGTTTCTCATTTGTGAAGCAGAGATGGAAATGTGTGAGTTACAGTGTTGCAGTGTGTATTGAAATGAAACAAGTTATGTAAATCACCTAAATATTTGCTAATATTGTCTTTTGTTACTCCATCTGTAGCCTATAAAATCTCTTTCCTGGTCAGACAGTCATACTTATTTGTTTGCATCTTTCTCCTCACCCCTCCGAAACCGTAACACCCTTGAGAATAAACAGATCACATTTGTGATTGTAATATCTAATAGGGATACTTGGCGTATATTAGGCATTTGGCAAAATTCTCTTTCACAAATTGAATGAATTACTCGCTTTTCTGTTGCAGGGACCAGAAACAGAAGTGGGGATCCTTTGTAGCTGTCAACTTCTCTTGAATAACAGTATTACGAGTTATTTTACCACATAGTAGAATACCTTAGAAAGTACCTGGCACATATTATAAGCATAGTTAATTCCTGGCATACTTTCTTTTCTATCTGCAGATTTTTTAGAAAGAACAAGAATACATGACAATGAGCCACAGTTCCATCAGACATCATAATACTATGACATCTTTAATAATTAAATTTAATAATTCAATTATTTTGCTTTAAAGATGTTTTAAGCAACCCATAAGTTCTCTTTTGGAAAACTATTTCTCTATAGAGAAATCCAGTAACTACTTCAGAAGTTAGAATGGCCAGAGAAGTGTTATTGCTCTAGTGAATTCTCAGAAAGGTAACTGAAAAATGACTATACCAGATAGTTACATATGAGGTGTTCCCCTAATTTTTTCCTACAGTGAATTTATATGGGGAAATTTTTTTCACTGTTAACCAAAATTGTCCTCCTAAGTAAAATAATCTATTTATTGATCAATATATGGTAGAGGTCTGATGTCCATTAAGATGTTATACATCTAACTTAATGATAAAGACAAATTCTTACAATAGAGAAAACGTATGTACTTCATCAAAATTAAGGATTTTTGTGCTACAAAGTAAACCAATAGGAAGGTGAAAAAGTAAACGACAGAAAGGGAGGAAATATTGACAAATAATATATCTAGTAAGGAGCTTAATCTTAAATACATGAATGTCATGTAATACAATAATTAAAAAGACAATCCAGGGACGCCTGGGTGGCTCAGTTGGTTGGACGACTGCCTTCGGCTCAGGTCATGATCCTGGAGTCCCGGGATCGAGTCCCACATCAGGCTCCCAGCTCCTCGGGGAGTCTGTTTCTCCCTCTGACCTTCTCCTCGCTCATGCTCTCTGTCACTGTCTCTTGCTCTCAAATAAATAAATAAATAAATAAATAATCTTTAAAAAAAAAAATAAAAAAAAATAAAAAGACAATCCAATTAAAATGGGTGAAGGATCTGAAGAGACTTTGCTCTAAGAATATACAAAAATGGCTAATAAACACATGAAAAGATAGTCAACATTATTAGCCATTAAGAAGATGCAAATCAGAACCACAGTAAACTACCACTACACACTGAGTAGTATGGCTACAATGGAAAAGACAGTAACAAGCATTGACAAGGATGTGGAGAAATTGAGACTCTCATACATTGTTGGTGGCTGTGTAAAATGGTGCAGGATCTTCAGAGAACCAATTTATCATTTCTTCAAAATGTTAAATGTAGAGTTACCACATGGCTCAACAATTCCATTTTTAGGATTATAACCAAGAACAATGAAAACATATGACCACACGAAAAGTTGTAAATACATATGGTAGTATTATTCATAATAACCAAATTGGAAACACAAATGTCCATGATGAATGGATAAAAAAAATATGGTATATGCCTGCTATGGAATAGTATTCAGCAATTAAAAGAAATAAAGTACTGATACATGGTATGACATGGACCATGAAGACATGTTAAGTGAAAGGAGCCAGTCACAGAAAAACACACTTACAAATCCATTTGTATGAAATGTCCAGAATAGACACATCTATGGAGTCAGAAAGAAGATCAGTGGTTGTCTAGAGGAAGGAGAGTAAGAATGAGGAGTGATTGCTATTATGTATAGTGTTTCTTTTGTGGGTGATGAGAATGTACCAACTATGTGACAATGGTTGACAACTCTAAAAATACTACAAAACACTGAACTGTATAGTTTAAATGCCTCAATTATATGAAATGTGACTTGCATCTCAATAAAGTTGAGAAACTAAGAATAGTAACAGCACATGTAGGGTAGTTAGTGTTGAGAAAACCTCAGGTTATCTGTGGAAAAGGTCAGGTTGATCTTAAATTTTTATTCCATTAATAGCATCGCAATGTTGTTTATTTTTTTTTATTTTTTTTTTTAAAGATTTTATTTATTTATTTGACATAGAGAGACAGTGAGAGAGAGCATGAGCGAGGAGAAGGTCAGAGGGAGAAGCAGACTCCCCGTGGAGCTGGGAGCCTGATGCGGGACTCGATCCCAGGACTCCGGGATCATGACCCGAGCCGAAGGCAGTCGTCCAACCAACTGAGCCACCCAGGCGCAATGTTGTTTCTATAGTGCATTGCTAAATACCTAGCACATACCTAGTTCTGCTCTAACTTTTGGGTAGACAGGAGTTAATGAAAGACAGAAGGTCTATGTGTTTATCAAATTTGCATTCTTCTGGTAGCAGGAGTAACAGATGATGAAAAGCTCAAATATAATAATTTCAGATAGTTATAAATAATGTGTGAAGAAAAGGAAATAGGACAGTTGAACACAGTATGAATGGTATTGGGGACGGGAGGAATGGGGATGGCTCTCTGGCATTTGAGCTGTGACCGGGGGCGAGTCAGGGGAAGAACTGGAGAACAGCGCTCCAGACAGATGGGGCTATTGTAAAGGCTCTGTGGTGAGGAAGACTGGCAGTCTATCTGCCGCAGTGAGTGAGAAGAAGAGAGATGGGATGGGAGCCAGGCTTGCAGAAGACCTGGTAAGAAGCTTGGATTTTATTTTCAAGACAATGGGAAAACGCTGAGGGAGTTGACAGAGAGAAATGAGATGAGAAACCTGCTAAGTTTTGTTGGCCAATCTGCACCCAGGGGCCTCATCTACTTCTGGATCTGATTTAAATAATGAGATTCTGGACTTTGATATTGAGTCGGATATGGTAATGGAATGAAACTCTTGAGAGAGACAGTATAATTTGTATGTCAGAAAAATGTAGCTGTGACAGAGGACAAAGTGTAATGTTTGGAAAACATGGCAACAATATTTTGAAGGCCCTTCCTGCCAAGGGAGCTGTTTGCCCTGTGTGGTAGAGGTGACCCTGTTTGAGCTCTCCCAGACTTTAAGAGGCCTTAATTCTGTGGGCACATTTGTCCTAACCTCTAGCCTTTTGGGCTTTCCTTTTACTCCTGGAACTTATACTTCATAAGTCCATCTGTGAATTTACTGTTTATTCTGTTTAAGGCGAATTTTCCTTCACATATTCCTATACCTGCTCCTTCTTATCATTGATGGACTTGGCTCCAATTGGCACCTCCCCAAAAAAGACTTTCTCACCAAGCCTCCTCCCCATGCCCATTTCTTTTTCTGTGGCACTATCTTGTTTGGTTTGCTTCATAACAAAACTACCTACAACAACCTGTTTTTTTTTTTACTTACATTTGTCCATCTCCCTCCACAGAAATGTAAGACTTAGGAGAACAGAGATTTTGTGAGATATAATACTGTATTATCAGTATTCATATCATTAACCAATTTTTACTTATTAAATAAATGAATGTTGGGTACACAAATGGATAAATAGAGAATATTTTTTACAATTTTTTTATGTCCAAGTAATTCAGAACAAAGTAGGTGACCAATGATCCCCTATATGCTAGCTATTATGCTTGCCATTTTAAAGGTATTGGATCTGAAGTTCAGTGAGATTAAAATATTGTCTATCATAGAAATTGACAGAGTAAAATGTAAACCCAGGGGCACCAGGTGGCTCAGTCAGTTAAGCATCTGCTTTCAGCTCAGGTCATGATCCTAGAGTCCTGGGATTGAGCCCTGCATCCGGCTCCTTTGTTCAGCAGGGAGTCTGCTTCTCCCTCTGCCCTACCCTCCCACCCCTACCCCACTCAAACTCTTTCTATCAAATAAATAAATAAATGAAATCTTTTAAAAAACATAAAACTAGATCTTTCATACATCAAAGACCATGAGCTACATTCAGGTGCTCTTATATTTAAAGTAGAATCTCAAAAGATAGGGGTGGCTATGGCTATTTCAGATTTCAGTACTTGTACTGAATTTTTTTTCCAAACAACCTCTACTTCTCTCAAAATTTTCACTCCGTGTCACTGAATATCAGTAACCTTCTGGAATCTTGGCAGAGTTTCGTACCTATGAACTGATGTGCATTGATATATGAAAGATACCACAGAGGTGTCTATGTGGCTCAGTCAGTTAAGCAGTTGGCTCTTACTTCAGCTCAGGTCATGATCTCAGGATCTTGGGATGGAGCCCTCAGTCAGCCTCCTTGCTCAGCAGGGAATCTGCTTGAGGATTCTTTCTCTCCCTCTCCCTGATCAAAGATAGGAAATAAGCACTTGAAAAGATATTTAACATCATTAGTCCTCAGGGAATTGAGACAGGATTATACACCATTAGCATGACAAACAAATACTGACAATATCAAGGGCTGACAATGGTGTGGAGGAATTAAGGCTCTCCTACAGTGCTGCTGGGAAGTATAAAATGGTACAATCGCTTTGGAAAATAGTTTGGCAGGTTTTTTTTTAGGTTAAATGATCACTTACCATTCATCTGTTGATGGACATCTAGGTTCTTTCCATAGTTTGGCTATTGTGGACATTGCTGCTATAAACATTCAGGTGCACGTGCCCCTTTGGATCACTACGTTTGTATCTTTAGGGTAAATACCCAGTAGTGCAATTGCTGGGTCATAGGGCAGTTCTATTTTCAACATTTTGAGGAACCTCCATGCTGTTTTCCAGAGTGGCTGCACCAGCTTGCATTCCTTACTATGTGAACTATATTCTTAGATATCTACCTGTGTTAGTTTATTGGGGCTTCCATAATTAATTGCCACAAACTTTGTGGCTTAAAATAATAGAAATTTATTCTCTTACAATTCTGAAATCCAGAACTCCAAAATCTAGGTGTTGGTAGGACAATGCTTCCGCTCTAGGGTCTAGGAGATGATCTTTCTATGCTTCTTCCAGCTTCTGGTCCCTCATTCTGGTGGGCAGTATAACTCCAGTCTCTGTTTCGTATGTCCTCTCCTTTTTGTCTGTCTTCTCATCTTCTTTGTCTTAGAGGAACACAGTTACCAGATTTAAGGCCCACCTTTGTAATCCAAGATGATCTTACCTCAAGATCTTTACCTGAATTATATCTGCAAACATCTTTTCCCCCAATATGGTCATATTCACAGGTTCTAAATAGACATATCTTTTTTGGCGGGGAGAGGATTACCATTCAACCCACCACACTACCCAACAAAAATGAAGACGTACATCTCCACAAAGATTTATATGCAGCATTATTTATAATATCTCCAAATGGATAAAACACAGATATTCATTTACAGATGAATAGATAAACAATGGGATACACATATACGGTGAACTCACATTAAGAAAGAATACAGATACACACAATGTTATATATATATATTTTTTTTCTAACTGTTGTCTGATATTCCATCCTATGAAAGTGTTATGTTTTCTTTTATTCATCCCATTACAACCCTCATGCTGGTAGTCCTAATATTTGGCTGCTACAAACAGGCTGCAGGGGGCAGCGTCTCATAGTCGGCACCATTGTTGTCCAGGAAGTATCAAGAAGTGAAATTGTTGGACAATAATATATATCTTTCTGTTTTTTTATATCAGGTTGCATTGTTCTCCACAGTAACTCTTAGGCTGGGAGGCTACGCTAATTAGACCCAAAGACAAGAGTACATCCCAATTGTTCCCAGCCTGTGCTTCATACTTCTTTCTCCATGCAGTAAATCAGAAATCTGGACTCTTGACAATGCATGGTTCTGCTACCACCGCCTCCAGCTGGTGGACAGGGAATGTGAGAGTACAGGAGGCACATCCGGCTCTTCAGAGCTCTGTCTTGGAAGAGGTACTTTCTGACTTCAGCTGTGAAAACTCTTCTCCAGGCCACATCCAGCTGTTAGAAAGGCTGGAAATGCAGTCAGTGGCTAGTGTGCCAGCCACCTCCCAGCTAAACTCACGTGTTCTGGGGAAGCCCGAGCAGTTTGGTCAATAGCTAGCCCCATCTGTCACAGTTTTGTACCAACTCTTAATCCCATCAACATCTCCCCCAACACTCGGTATTGGCAAAATATGTTTGCCAATCCTATACTGAAACAGCACATCTCATTAGTGTTCTCCTTTGTATTCAACTAATTTTTACTGAGTTAAGAAAGGAATATATACTTTTCCTCAAAAACTGGGAGAAAAAGAGAATAAGTAAAGAAGATATTAAGAACTGAATGTTGGAGGCCCCCCCCCTGAAATTTGTATGTTAAAATTTAATCTCCAATTGGATAGTATTTTGAGGTGAGGCCTTTGGGAGGTGACTAGGTCATGAGGGTGGAGCCATCATGAGGAGATTATTGCACTTATATAAGAGGTTAGAGAAGTAGCTAACTATTTTTCTGTCATGGGCCATGAGCAGATGAAGATGTCCACTTCAAATGACATTGATTATTTAGTGAAACTATGACAGAATGTCTGTGTCCATAGACTTAGGAACATGGTGACATTTTGTTTTCCTATGTCATGGTAGAAGGGAAGCTCCTCAGGTATGTGAAAGACTGGAAGTAAAATGGCTGCCGTCAGATATGAATACTGAACTTTGTAGCTTCTACTGCCTTTTGAAAACATGAAATATTTCTGGTCCCAAACATGAAGGGCAAACTGGATCCTACAGTCTTACTTGAGAGTCAATATGTATCATTCAGAGTTTTACTTGAAGGAAAAAAATCCATCTTCACACACACACAGAAGACTTCATCATAAATAATAATCAAGCAGTGATCAGGTCTTTAAAAAGAGATTTTAGGGGTGCCTAGCTGGCCCAGTCATTAAGCATCTGCCTTCTGCTCAGGTAGTGATCCCAGGGTCCTTGGATTGAGTCCCGTATGCAGCTCCCTGCTCAGCGGGAAGCCTGCTTCTCTCTCTCCTACTTCCCCTGCTTGTATCATAAGCCTAGGGTCCTGGGTTCAAACCCCCATCAGGCTCCCTGCTCCTCGAGAAACCTGCTTCTCCTTCTCCCACTCCTCCTGCTTGTGTTCCTTTCTCACTGTGTGTGTCTCTCTGTCAAATAAATAAAATCTTTAAAAATAAATAAATAAAAATAAAAATAAAAATATTTTAATTGCCAAAACCTAATTCTACCTAAATTATAATAACAAATGCCCAAGAAAGCTTCTAAAAACAAAACAGTAACTACAGTTTTTCTTGGCATTCAGGGCCAACCCAATTTATCTCTGTGGTGTTATACTCATTCACAGGGGTATATTTGACTGCTTAAATACTATGCCATTTGCCAATATCTATAAATAGCTATTCATTATTGGGTCTCCTTCACTATCCACAATTTTACACCATTTCCCCTTTTTTAAAAAAAAAATATATTATTTATTTATTTATTTGACAGAGAGACAATGAGAGAAGGAATACAAACAGGGGAAGTAGGAGAGGGAGAAGCAGGCTTCCCGCTGTGCAGGGAGCCCCATACGCGGCTCAATCCAAGGACCCTGGGATCACTATCTGAGCTGAAGGCAGATGTTTAAAGACTGAGCCATCCAGGCACCCCTTCCTCTTTTTATTTCCCAAAATGCCATGTAGCAGAAAAATAACATTTCTTCAAATTTCACGAAGATGTCAGGCATCATTATAACCTGGAATTGGGATTCTGTTGTTTTACTTTTGCAGTATATAATACATCAAATATTAATTCATGATAATGATTCTCTGAGAGACTTTAATTAAATTAGTTTGGCCCATCTCCTAGACTGCTAATTACTATAATATCACCTATAGTTGAATATGAATATTGTGTATGCCAAAATAGACAATGAATTTTTGGAATATAGAGCATAACCATGTAATTTTGAGTTCCTGATGGCTATGAAAGTAATGTGAGATTGAATCCTCTGAACTTTTTATCTCGGGTTTGTTGTTTCTGTATTTATAAATCCTAGTCCTATTGCAAGACACTTTAATTCTATTGACAATTTTACTTTGTGCTTATTTTATTTCCGACAATTTCTTTTATTTATTTTTTCAAAGATTTTTTATTTATTTATTTGACAGAGAGAGAGAGAGAGAGCACAAGTAGGCAGAGAGGCAGGTGGAGGGGGAAGGGAAGCAGGCTCCCTGCTGAGCAGAGAGTCTGATGTGGAGCTTGATCCCAGGACCCTGAGATCATGACCTGAGCTGAAGGCAGAGGCTTAACCCACTAAGCCACCCAGGCGCCCCCATCCTCCAATTTCTTTTAAAAGGTAGGCTTTCCTATTCTTTTTCTTTCATTCTTTTTGTATTTTTATGTGATTTTTGTTTCAGGAATAGTTTTGTTCTCTCTCAATTTTTGAAAAAAATACGCTCTATTTTTCAGTTTTAGGTTTACAGAAAAATTGAGTAGAAATTATGGAGGTTTCCTTTATGCCTCCTCCCGGCTACAGGCTGTCTTCCAAATTGGCAATGTCATTTTGCTTTCCTATCAACAATGAATGAGAGCTCCTGTTCTCACAATATTTGGGTCTGTTGGTATTTTAAATTTTGACCATTCTAATTGGTGTATGATAGTATCTCAGTTCACAATTCTCTAATGACATATGATGTTGAACATCATTTCATATGCTTATTTGCCAACTATATGTCTGAGGCAAGCTGTTTGCTCAGATCTTTAGCTCATTTTAAATTGGGATTTTTGTTTTCCTATTGTTGACTTTCAAGAGCTCTTTGCATGTTTTGGATACAATGTCTTCATGGGAAATGTGTTTTGCAAATATTTTCTCCAAGTCTGTGGTGTCTTCTCACTCTCTTAACAGTATCTTTCATGAGGCAGGAGTGTTCAATCCTAATGAAGTTCAACTTATCAATGTTTTTCTCTTATGGATCATATTTTTGTTGTTATATCTAAAAAGTCATCATTAAACCCAAGGTCACCTAGGTTTTCTCATATGTTTCCTTACACTTTTATAGTCTTGCATTTCACATGTATGCTTATGATCCATTTGGGGTTGATTTTTATGAAGGTCATAAAGTCTGCATCTAGATTCACGTTTTTAGATTTCTAGTTGTTCCAGCACCATTTGTTGAAGAGCCTGTCCTTTCTCCATTGAATTGCTTCTGCTCCTGTGTCAAAACCCAGTTGACTATATCTGTTTGAGTCTATTTCTGGGCACTCTATCTGTTCCATTGATCTGTTTGTCTATTCTTTTGTCAATACCTCACTGTCTTGATTACTATAGCTGTCTAGTAAGTCTTGACACTAGGTAGTGTCAGTCCTATAATTTGGTCTTCTTCAGTATTGTGTTGGCTACTCTAAGTCTTATGGCTTCCGTATAAACTGTAGAATCAGTTTCTTTCTATCCACAAGAGAACTTGCTGGAATTCTGATTTGGTCTCTTTCTATTTTCTGGTCGTGGTGATTCAACTTTCCTCTTCCTTTCACTCCTACTGTCATGATAAGCCTCTAACTGTTTTTTCTTTAATTGCTCCTTTGAAACAGAAAATTAGCACATAAACCCTTTCTAAGATATTTACCCCTCACTTGGAAGAGGCTTGAGCTTTTCAGAGCTCTACAAATGAGTTTGGAAGCTGCCCTCACCTCACTCACACAGACCATGACCTCTTTTCCGGCTTACTCTTCATTCTCTATCAATGATTCATTTATTCTAAATAGCTAAGGAATATGTAAACTGGACAGGAGTCAAAAGTAGTTGCTTATCAATGTGGGAAAATATTGATAAATTTCCTTTATAATGTTATCCCATTAAACTTCCTGTTGAGAACTCTCACATACAGAGATAGCTCTTTGCCTGTTGCCTATATCCCTCTATGGAGCACAGTCATTGGCCTCCATAAACATCACTAAATCCAGGGGTTAGAGTCCCCTCAGGAATAGTTGAAACTGCAGGACTTCTTTTCAAAGAGTGTCCTGCTTGTCCATAATCACGTGCGAGTGGAGTGGTAATCAGTAAATATTCACCAGGAAAGTATTTTAAATGGGAAATAGGGGGCTTATATTGAGCCTGATGTCAGGGGCCCATTCACAGCATAGCAGGAAGCAGAATTCACAAATTTTACCAGCTGTGTATGTGTGATGGCAAAATCAAACACATCCTTTAAAAATAAAATTCATTTTAAGTCAGTACCTGTACAACCTGTGTGTGTGTGTGTATGTGTGTGTGTGTGGGTGTGTGCACATGCCAGGCATGAAGGCACATGTGGTTAGTCTTTGCTCAGCATCTACCTCCCAAGGGCAGAGTACTTATACTTCCTGTTGACCATCCATGAATGAAGGAATGAACAGCTCATGTGTGAATGAACAATTGCATGAATGAAGAGTTCTATACACTTTGTATTTTAATACTAGTCATTAGGTCCTTTGGGGAAAATATTGGTTTTCTCTTTTATTCTGTGGATCTCTCAAAGGCAAAGACTGTGTCGAACCAACCTCTATGCCTGTGGTTTCTAGCAAAGTGCCTGGAACATAGCACGCAATGTTTTGAAATTAATAAATAAGTAACCTGGAGGGCCTCAAAGGGAAATTCATTTATCTCTGACTACCTAAAACTAATTAACAGCTAAAAATTGAAAGCCTTGAGAACAGAAACAGAGATATGTTCCTAGAGAGCCGCATGCCACTTTGTGTGTGTGTAAGCACACATACATATCTTGCTTCAGCTACCCTCCATGTGGATGAAATGTTGGGAAAGCCTTCTGTTATGTTTTATATTTTATGAAACCGAAGTAAGGGAAGCAGAGGCAGAGATATTTGGGGTACGAAAGAGGCCAAAGGAGGAAGAAAAGAGAATGGAATCAACAAGAAGATATCTTTATTCGATGAAGATATGAATATTGAATTCAGACCATAACGAAGTCATTTTTAGGGTGTTGTCTTTGAAACAGATGCGATTCTAGAAAGGGCTACAGAATAGGAAACCCAGAGGAGTCAGGAGTCCTTGCCCAGTTAACCTAAACAAACTTAAATCAGGTTAGGCCTGCTTGCCACAGTCTGGCCATGAGGAGAGAGCGGTGACAGCTGATAACGCCACCTGGCTGAAACGATTAAACAGTTCTTTCAAGGTGACTATTGAATACAGAGTCCTCTGCAAATATTCCCAGTGCTTTGTTGAATTTCATTATAGAGCTTTGCAAACTCTTTTAACCTTAGTGAAATCGTTATTAGTTAAACAAATCCTCTTCCTCGCAACAGTTCTAGCATTCAGCAGCATCCCAAATTTATACTAAAAGGAATCTGGCCATCACAAAGGAAATCCTGTCCTGAGTTAAGGCATCAGCCAAGGCCCAAACAACCAAAAATAAGTTCTGTGAACCTTTGAAGAAATATATCTTCAAGTATAGAAGGCAACATTGCCAATAACCTGTTATCTATTATGACTTATCATTTCAATTTTTATAGTGGAAGTCACCCTTTTAAAGATTCATTGTGGTAAGGATATTTCCTTTGTACATCATTGCCAAATCTAATTAGAAGTAAGTGTCTCCTGGGGGATATAAGCCACGAGGCATTGTGTGTGTTTGTAACCAGGTCATACTCTCTTTGGGATTAATTCCATCATGCCTACAACCATCTTTAATCCTTTCTATAATTGTCCAAATTATAGTTTTTTTCTTATCACTCCACTACCTCTAATACTATTAGCAGTATCATTGTGTTGAGACAGCAGTTTCTCAGGCCACAAATACCATTTATTTTAACTTTAAAAATCTAGCTTTTAAGCAGAGAATGTCGGAATATTTTTTCATTATTTTAAAATTTCTCTACTGCTGAATATTATTTGTCACTATCAGTCCTGCATCCATTCACCTATATGGTTCATTATGAACGGAACAAATACATCATGCTATTTTCCTTGCAAATTAATAAACCAACTCAATAAAATAAAAAGAACGGTACCATAAAATTATACAAATTAATGTTTTTCTACTTTAGAAACACTATAAGTACAGTCAGATAGCTTAATATGTACAGTTAATACATTTGTTTCCAACTTTGAATAGATTCGATAAAGTCAGTATAACATGTATTTGCAACTATTTTAGTTTTGCTTATCAATTTCTATCTTTCTGTAGTCTATTCACTAAGTATAGAATTTTGGAATTTTAATACAACAGAAATCATATGCAGGGGCGCTTGGGTGTCTCAGTTTGTTAAGTGCCTGCCTTTGGCTCCGGTCAAGATCTCAGGATCCTGGTAGGCTCCCTGCTTAGCAGGGCTTCTGCTTCTCCCACCCCTTCTACCCCTCCCCTTCACACCTCCCATGCTCTCTCTTTCTCTGTCTCTCTCAAATGGATAAATAAAACCTTAAAAAAAAATTCATATCCATAGAATTTGGGGAGAGAAGATATGAGGTTTCTTTCAATATTTAATCCACCTTAATCTTGCATATTATACCTGATAAGGTTCACCTACATTTCTTTAATCCTCAATTACCTGTTTCCTATATATTTTCTATATATTTTTCTACTTAAAGCTTATTTGATCAGAATGTCAATGAATATATATCTTGTCTTGAGAAATCTATATTGACTTTAGCATAGCAACTTGTTTAATTTATTAAACTATATTTTCAATTCAACTTTGTTAATACAATCTTATAAATCATGTTCTGTATCATTGTCTTTGCTTCTCAAGGGTTCATGTGTACCCCTCTTTAGACTGTGACAATGTCCCTTAGCCAGTGAGACAGCACTTCACAAACTTTTGCTGCTAGAAACTTACCTGAAGTAACAGTGATGCTTGAGAAAAATCTCTGCAACAGTAAATATTTCATTTCAAAGTCCCAGAAGCTCAACACTCCAGAGAAAAAGTGATGAAACCCTTCGGCTATGGAAACCCAAGGCAAATCTCTTGACCTTTTAAAAGTGTAGTCACTGTCTTTCTATTTCATGAGAAGTTTCTGAAAATAGAAAACAACTTTCACTCTTCATAGGGAATGTTTATTGAAGCCAGAAATGATTTTTGTTTACTCCAAGACATTTCTCTACATTCGGATGATCTTACGTGTTTCCTATGAGCCCCTCCAAGGTGTGATCTGATTTTGTGAATTCAAGATAAGGACTTCATGCTGAATGATCGAGGCAGTCTCACTCAGAAACAGTTCCTGAGTGGAAAAATGGCAATTTTCAGACTAAGAATGTAGAATCTCAGTGGCATTCACAGAATATCTTCAGAACACACACCATTTGATGGCTTAAGAAATGGTGACTTCATTCTGCCTGCCATGCCAAGTGTGGTCCTCAGACTCCCAGCACCCACATGTCTTGGGAGCTTGTCAGAAGTGCAGATACTTAAGACCCACACAGCTGTTCCTGAGTCAGAATCTACTTTTTCCCAACATCCTCAAGTTGTTTACATCTGCACATTAAACTTTAAGAAGCCCCGGCCTCATCCACTTTCTGCTTCAAAAGATAAAAATTCAGGCAAATGAAATGGTGGGCTGTGTGTAGGATTAAAAACAGGCAGGTAAAAGCGTTAATGAAAGCCAAAATTTGTTAGTGAAATCAAGCTCGTGTACATAACCAAATCATTTGTAAGAAAATACAGGAAATTGCAAGTGCAATTTAAGACGCATGTTGGTCTGTCCAATGCCAGGACATCCAGATGAGAAAGGAAAGACTGACGGGTCACACAGGTGCTCAGTTCAGGACATCTGGTCTACTTTGAGAACATCCTGGTGACTTGATTTTCAAATTTTCATTTTCATTTTCATCAACATTTTTGACCTCCTATGGATGCAGCCAGCCTAGGTCCATAGCTCCTTTTCAGAATTCTCCAGAGTCACAGCATTTACTTACCAGCTGCTGTTGGTGCATAGGGGAAAACATGGGGCTGTTTTCCTGAGTCATTGTAGATTTCCTAACCCTGTGGTATCTGGTCTGTGAGCAGACAGGGTCCCTGTGTGATCCAGGTGTTAAGCTATTGAATAATGGATCTTGCAGTGGTGCTTTTGAATATAGCACTTCAACCGAAGCATATTTCACATTTTTCACCAGGGCATTGTTTCCAGAAGTAGTTGAAAGTTGCACCTCAAGAAGAGAGACATTGATTTTACTTTCAAATTTTCTTCCTGGAGGGAAGAATAAGTTCTGATCCTGGTTCCATAATTGGAAGCACCTCGTGCGTCTGTTCCGAAGCAGATAAAGGGCAATAGTTTCTGAATCGAATTAACTCAACCATTATTTTATCACTAAATTACTGGAGTTGTCTGTTTATTTTTCTAGCTCCAGCTGGAACATTTTAGGATTAGAGGTGACTTCCTGTTAAAGTAAAGAATTATCTTCATTTTACTGATCTAATTTGTTTGTTGTTCCGATAAAGCCCTGGCTTATTTCCCCTGCTTTAGATACAGTTATTGGAACTTTCATGAAACCAGGTGAATTCTGATCCAAATTATGTATGAACTGAGCTCTGTTTTTGTCAAAGACAAAGATCACTGCACATCAGCCATATTCACGGGGGCCACATTTTTTCACCTTAGGCTTAGCTTTAATTTTGAACAAAGAACTTAGAAATGGTGAAATGGACCATCCACGTCATCTCACAGGGAAGCAAAGTGATGAAAGAGTTATATAAATGTGGTTGTAACAATGATACTTTAAAAATAAATATAAATTTTAAGAATCATTAGTAGTTTTCTTGGATGAGAAAAAGTACTCTTGGAAATATTTCTTTCCTAGCAACTTTGAGAGTGTGTTGATGTCACGTATACAAATATTTTCCAAATCTATATGGTTTCAGAAGCTTCTCCCCACTGTTTCTCTAAAATGCATGGTTTCCTCACCTCCCCCTCAAGTTATTGATTAAGGAGGATGTGTTTTAGTAGCTTTCAATAAAGTCACTCAAAATCTATTGTCAGACTCTCAGGGAGAAAGCATGCCCTCTTAGCATTTGTATTTAGCTTAATTTCTTCTTGGACTGCACTCAGGTCTCACCTCTAAGAGCATGCCTACATGTAAGAGCACAAGAATCAGAAGAGTGGATTGGGCTTACCATCCATATCCAACCCAGCATGCCAAGATAGGGACCCCAAGAAATGCGTTTCTGGAAGATGGATGTGTTTGACTCCATGAGCATCTCCTACAAAGGTAAGAAAAACCTTATGATCTATGAAAGGTCCTCTTCTATTATGAACTTTGAGTTTACTTAAATCATTTTATTTTCCTCTTCATGTTAAACTCTATAGTGCTAGTTTACATTGCACTATGAAGAGTTATATCCCTAATATGAACCTAAAGCTTTCTATACTAAAGATGGAAGAGATTTCCTCCTTGCTCTAATATCCCAGGATTTGATGAAACTAGCAGTTACTCTCCTCTATCTTTGTCCTTTGCAATCTTCAACATCAAAAATAGCCTCACTCAATCTTTCCCTTTCCAATATAATTCTAAACTTTTTCATTTGTCTTCATTGACACCCACCACCACGATTCTGACCATTTTCTTATCTTTTCTGGATCTCTTCCAGGTCAACTTTATTTTACCCATTACAAATATATTAAATTTCGTGTTAGTGAGGAGAAAAAGAAGGGAGATCTTGGCACATAATAAGCCCCATGGTTAATTTAGATCAATGATTATAATACAAAGTGAACTTTTAATGTTTGGCATTTTTTAATATTCTGACACATTTTAAATTCTCTTTTAGTTTGATGATGTTTTAAATATTATTTTATGGTACTATTTCTACAATCATATATCTCAGATGTTACCACTTGGTGATAAGATGTATGTCATTAACACCAAAAATAATATTCATTGATAGTTAAATGATTGTTTCTGATCATTCTATAAATGTTGATGTTTTTCTGATTTTTCACTTGAAAAATTTTAAACATATTCTCACCAAAATGTTTTAATAGTTCATACCACAGTATTGTTCATGTCTAGCCTAAAATGTGAGTAAAGCGGTTGTTTTTCTTTTTAAAAAAGTCATTTCCCATGCTTTTAGTGGTGAGATTTTTGTTACTCTATAAAGTTGATATTTTCATTGAAATGGACCTTATGAGACAAAAGGATTATATAGCTCCTATAATTTCACATTTCAAGCTTTCAATTTCAGTACTAGGTATGACTGTTACAAAATTGTGATTAGGTCAGCAGATGTTTTCTGGCATATTTCCAGATAGTCTTATTATTTATATCACCAACTTTTAAAAAAAATTATGTGTGTCTAATATAATAATCTCGGTGTGGGAAAAACATATTTAGTCATGTATCCTGAGTCATATTTGATAGAGCACAACTGACCAATTAAAATCCATTTTTTAAGATGGATTTTTATTTATTAGTAGTTCATTAGCTTTTGCAATGTTCAGTTGGAGTGTATTAGTCATTTTTGTCACTATTGTTCATTCACAAAGCATGAATTCATCTGTGGTTTTCCTTCCTGGAAGAATTCATTGACATATGTAAGCTTGGGGGTTTCTTCATATATATTCTCTACCATTTTACGTAAAATAAATTTAAAATAAGACCTTAGATCTGATTTTTCTAAGGAATTCCATTCCTTAACTTTTTTTCTGTAGAAGTATTACCCATTATGCTCTACACATTTTATTTTATTCTTTGTGCTTCTTTTTCTGTTGGGTTGTGGATTTGGGGGAATATGTCTTACTTTGTATTTTCCATACTTCCTAACTAGGCCCGTAATAAATATTCATCAAATTAAATGTCAATTTTCTATAATGACAAAACAGTTTGCTCCAATTTCCAATGGAATGGTGATTTAATTAAAATATAATAGCCTTGGTATAAAACTTTCTCTAAGACATTCTGAAAATTTAAACAAGCCATATTTGCAGTGTCTGTTTTTCCACATAAATATGTATCACCTCAACAAGTCTATTGGATTAGTCAGGCATGATTTATGCCTAGGAAAACCACGTTACCTTTTTCCAAATAGCTTATGTTAGTTAGGGAAGGGTTCAGTGTTTCTGCCCCTGTTTTATATATATGCAATTCATTCCAACCAATCTTCACTGATGCTGGGCACTGGGTCACCAGTCACGGGATGCCTATTTTTAGAGCATTGACCGCAAGGGACTCATAATATATGTTCTGCTGATAGTAAAGTGTATCTGGGTTCGTAATTTCCCCCTTGAAATGTCATTCAGGTGACGAAAGTCATTTGAACACAATAACCAAAAGGTGGGAAAACCCCAAGTGTCCATCACTCGATGAATGAGTAAACAAATGTCATATATACAACATAACAGAATGTTCTTCAGTCATATAAGGAATGGGGCTCTGGTATATGCTACAACATAGATGAACCTGAAATACATTAGGCTAAATGAAATAAGCCATACAGAAAAGGGCAAATATTGTCTGACTCCAGTTACCTGAATTATCTAGAATAAGCAGATACATAGACTAGAGAAAGTAGATTGAAGGTGACCCACCTGGTGTTTGTGAGAGAAGGGAAGGGGAAGCTTTGCTTAATAACTACAGAGCTTCTGTTTGGGGTGAGGAGTTTTTTCAGGGTGAGTCGATAATGGTAATGTTTGCATAATATTGTGAATGTAATTAATGACACTGAATAGCACATTTTAAATCTTTTTTTTTAAAGATTTTATTTATTTATTTGACAGAGAGAAATCACAAGTAGGCAGAGAGGCAGGCAGAGAGAGAGAGAGGGAAGCAAGCTCCCCACTGAGCAGAGAGCCTGATGCGGGACTCGATCCCAGGACTCTGAGATCATGACCTGAGCCGAAGGCAGCGGCTTAACCCACTGAGCCACCCAGGCGCCCTGAATAGCACATTTTAAAATAATCAAAATGGCAAATATGTTTTATATATACCTTACCACAATTTAAAGAAATTAATCATTTAATATCATAAAAATCCTCACTGCACACTTCAAATGGGTGAATTATATAGCACAGAAGTTATATCTCAATAAAGCCATTTTAAAAAAAGGTAATGAAAGATTAGGGGTGAAAGCAACCTTTTAGTGTCCTTCATGGAAAAGATGAGAATAATAATCATTATAAAATGACAAGAAAAGAGTCTACCTCACCATGAAATCCACAGAGTCTGGGATGATTCTGACAAATGTGTGGGAATCAATACACGAATGGCATTCTGGAATGTCCACTCGTCATTTATGCATTTTCAAACTTTCAAAATAAGTTTTCTACTAGAGAGATTTGTTAAATGCATTCTGTTTCACTCTCTGTCTTGGCAGAGCTGTTCATAGTTCCAGAATGCCTTTAGGTGCCTATGATAGATCTTTTTTTTCCCTCCCTCATCTAAGAACTTTGCAAAGTGTGAGAATTGCTTTGTAGTCCGAAGGGCTCCTGAGTCTGCAAACTGCATGGCTTTGCCAAGATTGCCAGTCTGCCAAAATCTCAGCTGCCAAAAGACTAGCCAGGGCTTCCTTGTATAATGAAAGTACAAAAAAGGCCGTGTGCTTGGCCGACTTGCCTGATTCCCTCTGCTTCACAGAGAAAATAAATCTCTGAAGAAGTCCAAGAGAGAGCTACCATCTGGTCAGACTCCTGGCTTTCTCAACATGGCTCCCACCACACATTGCCAAGTGTCAGGAGGGCTTCCTGTGTTGGATGAAGGTGGCCTCCAAGGTTTGGGGCCAATATGCTAAAATCAGATGGGAGCTTAATGAGGGGGGACTTGGCAGACCGGTGTCGACCTGCCATCTCATCATTGCTTCTGGCACATTCACAGAAGGGTCAACATTTCAGCAATAAAAATTGGAGCCATTTAAGATCTGGCCCCATAGTTGCTGACTATCTGTTAATTTCTTGAAGGATCTGCCACGCATCCAAGTAAAAACCTACCCACTAACCACAACACTGTCAGCCCGGATGACTCGAAGGCTACACTATTGAAAAAAGCTGTAGAACTGTTGGACAGTGCTGACGCGTCACTGTCATTTTGGCCCACTTTCCACACACTGAGATCTTGAGTTCTCAAAGCCGAGGCCAATTTTTCTTTCATACAGAGTAGTTCATGCTGCAAAAGTTCATGTCTTGTAAGTAATCTTTCTTTTATAGTAAATGAGGGTATGAACCTTGTGCATTTATTGTATAATACTGGCCTTGGCCATCTGTTCAGTTTAAATGAGAGTCATGTTTATTCACTGAAGTTTCGCCATGACCTTCCAGGTTAACAGTAATTAGTAAAGTCATAATATTAAACTGAATTCATATTTCAGATTTTTTTGTAACTGGACATCACGGATGGGGTGTGCAAAGTTTGAACCACAGAGAAGATCACTATCACTTTTTGGGTTTCCATGAGAGAACTGGATAGTTTTATTATTTGTCTCTTAAATTTATAAGCAAGGTCTATACATCAATATTGTTTTTCTCCAATGGAAGACTCTTCTAGAAGTTCCCCAGGCCAGCAAAACATTTATATGTAGTTGTCCTTTGACCCAAATTTCAGCACAAACTGAGCCACAAGATCACATGTGTGCTAGATGTCACCTCAAACTCAATGTATTTGACCTTCTTCAGGTATTTGACCTTTCTTTCTCATATCCCTACTGCTCTTCATGTCTCTTCAAAATCTGGGAGTCCTCTAAGACCTTTCCCCTGGCCTCTACTTTCTCTGTCTAGTCAGGCATCAGGTCCTGTCCCTTCCCTGCCCTTCGGAACATGCCAGCCCCAAACAGTGTGACTTTGGCATCCTGATTATTTTGAGCGGAAGGCCTTTGAAAAACCACAGATGGGAGAAGGGCTTTCTGTCCTCCTCTTTTCTACCTAAAAGCAGGTCATGAGATTTCCCATGAGAAGTGTGTCCGCCCTGCACCAGGGAGAGAATATTCTTATCTCTGAAGACTCAGAGCTGATGCCAAAATAAACTTGTACAAGCCAACCTGCTGAAACTACCTTACCTTTCATTAGTTCCCCATTCGTTCATTACTGGATATTTCTATTCAATGGCCCATAATTTACTGCTCTCGCCCAAGCCCCTTAATCTTATCAAATCTCCACAATTTATTCTTTGTTTGAAAAGTATGTCAGTTCTCAGTCCTCCATGCTTCTTTGGATCTTCATTTTCCTCATGAAGATTCACATATGCACCTAAAAATATTTAAGACTGCATGATTTTCTCTTGTCAACCTATCTTATGTCAGTTTAATTCTCAGGCCCAGTCACAGAACCTAAGAGGGTAGAAGGGAGTTTTTCCTTCCATATGTGCTGTTATTGTTACCCTCATTATGTCACATGGATGACTATGAAAATTTACTCCTTTCCTTCACACTTTTTACCTCTGCATACTGTCACTTTAAATATTCCTAGAGGTTGCTTTTACTACATCGGGTTAAAAACAGAAAGAGAGCAAGCAAGCCCCATTGCCATTGGTATCCAAAAGAATGAAATGAAAATGCATGGACATGTTTCCAGAATCACTTATGCATGGGCTCCTCACCTCCGCTCACGCCATCTTTCCTGCCAAGAGGATACCCTGTCCACTTAGGTGAATAAATCACTCCATTTTTCTGGTTCTCACCTTTGTTTATTCAACTTTGCTTGGCCATCCCAAGCCCAGTTCTCCCTCCTTTAAGTCCTTATAGACTTCGTTGAAAAGATAACTTAAAACCGTATTACACATTTGGTTATTTTTTATTTTAATGTTGTTTATTTGTATTTATATTTATTTGTTCTGCGTGCCCCACTAGACAATGAGCTCCCTCAGAGGCCTTCTAGAGCTTGCTGTCCTCCGTGCTGAGTATACTGTCCCGCATTTATTCACATCTGTCTACATGTTTATTGTATCTGTGGGCTGGGTCTGAGGTGATACAGGTAGTGACCAAAGCACTCTCTACCTACCTGGAAGTTATAGTTTATTGAGGAATGAAGAAATAGGTCATTGGGGTGCCTGGGTGGCTCAGTTGGTTAGGCAACTGCCTTCGGCTTGGGTCATGATCCCAGGGTCCTAAGATCGAACCCCATGTCGGGCTCCTTGCTTGGCGGAGTGCCTGCTTCTCCCTCTCCTTCTGCCTGCTGCTCTGCCTGCTTGTGCTCTCTCTCACTCTCTGTCAAATAAATAAATAAATAAATAAATAAATGAAATAGGTCATTAAAATGCCAGAACGTGGATTAAGAGTTTATAGTGCTCTCACTGTTATTGTGTGTATTAGCAGGTAACAAACCTGGGCAGGGTAGCCCAGGAAAGCTTTATGGGAAAGTGATATTTAAGCTGAGCCCAAAAGGTGAGCAGTAAGGGCTTAATAACCAATAATACTCTCTAATAACTAAACCACAGAACCAACTTTACTCTGCAGCGCAGACAAAAGGTCATGGGGGATTTGGAGAGTCAACCGATTGTCAAGGCAACTTCCATGCAGGTGAAGGACAACTAGGCAAAGAAATGGCACTTTATTTGATTCCCAATTTCTCTAAAATCTTCCTCACGAAGACAAAAACATTTTTGTGTTGTTGTTGTTTTTTTAATTTAGATTTTTTAAAAATAAATTATTTTCGGCTAGAATTGGAAACAGGATAGGAATCCTGAGTGAAATAGACAAAGAAATGAAGTTGAGGTAACGGGGAAGGGAAGTTAAAACTGAAGGCCAGCAAGACCAGGCAAGACAAATCCAAGTCGAAGGATGAATGGAAAGGAATCCCATGGCCAAGCTCACAGTCGGGGCAGTTGGAACCAGGCTGATCTGCAGTGCTGATAACTAACCGGTTGGTGGTTGAAAGAACAAATGCTTCTCGGAGTCTCTGTTTTTAAATACAAATTCTTTTCAGTTTAACCATATCCACTCCTTAATAGTATCTACTTCCATCCCAAAGTGTTTGTGAATATTACATGAATTAATCAACATAAAAGCTCTTTGAGAATTCAAGGTCTCCAAGGATAAAACGGCTTCCTCTGAGTGCTACACAGAGGGGGTTTTCTGTTTACAGAGTATACACTAAAGAGTAATGATTAAGCATGTCCTCAAATAACATCATTGTGTACAAATAAATGACTACTAAAATTATACAGAGGCTCATGAAAGTATAAATAAGAGGAAGAAAAGACATCCTCAGAATCTTTCCCTATAGCCATGTGAGATTTCTGTGCCCCTTGGAGGCAATGTTGTTCTCTTAGTCTTTACCAAAAGAACACAGAGAACAAGGACAGAGTCTACGAACGGACACTAATGGAGGATGAAATGATGTGATTGCCCCAATTGCCAAGAGGCAAACCAGTTTGCCTCTTACAAAACGCCTGCAATTAATTAATTAGATTCGAGGGAGGCATAGACTTAGTGATTGCACACAGATCTCTGAGTACCTCCTTTGACGATTACAGTTAGGGTTAAAAATGGAAGGTCTTGGGTAAGTGCGCACAGATGGTTCTAGAAAGCGAGCTGTCCAAGGATTTCATGAGATATACATCAGAGAACGTTGCCCTTGCCTCCTATTTTGTAAACCGATTATAAGGCAGTGTTTTTCAAAAGGAATTCAAGAAGAGAACTCCGTTTGCAAATGAGATCGTAAATGGAACTCTCATGTAAACACAGATAGAAATAAAGATGCTCTGATTGAAGCTGATGATTAAAGACAATAATTGACTCTCTCCTTGGCCTGTCTCCGTGAAGATGTCCCTGCTCCTAGAGCTTCACTCGTGGAAAGCATAGACATTCCCTGGATCTTAAACCCGGGTGCCCCTCTCTCTGTCTCTGGAAGCCGGAGTAAAGTTGCAAAGCTTGGAATTTACATACTCAGCTTCTGTAAGGGATAAACTAGACAAGTACAAAAGGAAACATTGTCTCAGGGGGACAAAGTTGGAACAGAGGTCTGAGCACAGCTGCGGATCCAAAGGGGTCAAAACACCCAGACACGAGGAGATTGGTCAATGGTGAACAGTGCAAGGGGGAGTTGGTACCAGGTCAGCTCAAACTAGCAAGCAAGATTTTTGAACCTGGCGCAAACTTGAATTATAATGTATTGAGATTTACCGCGGTGTTTGGATTTCCACATTTTCATTTCAGACATCTGAAAAAACTTCATTTTGTATTTCAGTTTTTGGTTCATGTCATAATGTTCCCAGACATAGGATACGTATTTAGAGTTTAGTAAAAAGACATTAAAAGGTATTAGAATTCAAAATTAGACATTGCAGCAATATTTAGCTAGTGACTATTAAGAACTCAATGTGGAAGAAGAAAAGATAAAACTTTCATGTTAGGGATTTATTTTTAATGAGGAGCATTTTCTGTCTACGTAAATGAAGCACTGTAAATCAGTGGGTCATAAATTATGGATGCTGATATTCGAATCGTGCAAACGTAAACTTAGACCACTAGAGTGGTTGCTCTCCTTTCATTATGCAAAACAAAACGTAATCACAGCAAGAGGATTTCAGTGTGGAATAAAATCCCTAAGATTCATTTTTGTCTCTGTCATTCCAATGAGTTGGGAAATAGGGTTCCAAGTTGAATATTTTATTCATTAATGTTTTCTATCTGTTGTATGTGGCTCAGATGCTCATGACTTCCTCTGTGCAAAATGAAATTTTGGGGAAAAAAAAGAGAGAGTAATCCTTGACTTGGCTCTCACTGTTGTTTTATTTGTCATAGGTCTGAGTTCAGCTCTTGGTTTGGTAAAGCCATATCTTTATATTTATATATAAATTTATATAATTTATAAATAAGTAATATATATTTTATATATTTACATATATTTATTATATTTCATTATATATTTATTATATATAATTATATTTATTATATATTTATTTATATATATTTATTATATATTTAGATTTGGGGGAAAAGTGTCATATATATCTAGCTCTAAAGAGATTGCTATATATATATACATGTGTGTGTATGTATATATATATATATTTTTTTTTTAACTGTGTGCTGTGTAGCCATTCTACCCCATAGTCCAAAGCTTTCTTTAACTTGAGTATGGTGAGAGGAGCAATCTACTGGCTATGGGATGTTCCATTCCTCCTCCGGCTTCCAAGTCCTGCCCAACAGAAGGGTGGCATTTTTATTTTAATTGGTTTATGACCCCTCAAAACCTTGCTGAAGGAACCCAAGCCTTTGGGAATCCTTGAGGACCTAGCCTGACAAACACAGCCTCACTGCCTTCTGGAGGGCCTTCTGATCTTAGGGACTGGCTGCCCCTCCCACTTCGGCTCCAGAGTAAATCTACACAGTGTAGACCTGACCCTAACTCTCCAATACTGACCTGGGACCAACATTAGCCAAGCCCCAGGTAAGAAGAGCTGCTCGGCCGAGTCCACCCTGGATCAACCGAACCACAGCCAGTCTGCTATGGGAATAAAAGTGTGTTGTCTTAAGCCACTTTGTTTTGGAGTGGCTGGCTTCTACATTATTGTGGCAATAACTGATCAATGTAGACCTTGAACCCACCCTACTCCAATTTTTTCTTCTAAAGCAGGTCTGAAAGAGAAAGTATTCAATCAGAAAGTACTTGGGTTCAAACATGTAGAAAAATAGGTTGCAGCTACATCGTGGAAAAGTGCTTCTATCATCCTGACGGTTGCTCTTAATCCTAAAAAGGAATTCATCACAGACATTTACAGGGGTTTGTTGCTCATAAAATATATGATGAAGATTTCCACAGAAAATCCATAGATGAAGTAACTAATGAAATCTATACTTAGGATAAGATACAAATCTAATTCTTATGGTGATCAGAGTTTGCATATTTTGTGCCTTTGGAGAGAAAAAGAGTTAATCCCAGGTCCTGGCTGGGTTATTAACATCCTTACTATGTTCTGCATGGCTCATTATTCTTCCTGTTCAGTTGGTAGAAAATATATAGCTTTCACTACCGCACAAAGACATTTCACTGATGAAACGAGAAATTGCAGACAATGTGTTATGAGAGAAAAAAAAAAGAAGAAAGGCAGAAATCCTGACTTCATGCCTCATCTCCAATATTTTCTAGGTCCATGGCCTTGGGTGTAGCACTCCATCCCTCCGGTTGTGTGGAGGATAAAAGGGCTGTCTCCTACCTCTACCTCAGTGCTGCTGGGAGAACCCAGGTGGGGGGGTTCTTCCACAGCTGCAAAGAGTGAGATCTACATGACTATGTGATACAGATGTTAGCAAGCAGAGGTTCGTAACCTCACAGGGCACTGGCAGTGAAATCATTCAGACCCAGGTTCAGACTCCAACTCTGCCATTTCTGAGATGTGTGACCTCCAACCAGTGATTTCTCCACCCTGAGCCTCAGGCAACCCTGGAAATTTGGGTAGTAGCATTTCAGACTTGTGAGTGCTCAAGGAGATAGAGACTGTGAAACGTAGAACACACAGATGGGCATTGAGTAGGGGCTTAAGTCCCATGCATTGTCTTTTTTAGCACTCATTGATTCAGTGGCGGTGGGTACAGGCATTGAATCTCTGCTGTCACACCATCCCCTGCACCAGGGAGAAAGTCCAGAAATCTACAGCTGACGTCCTGGGCTATTGGGTGCAATGTCGCAGAAGACCCGTCCCCTTTTCCCTGATGTCTGCTGTTGGCGATGGACACTGCTTTCTGGACAGGAGTTTTCACCAGCTGCTCTTCTCTCCTGTTTCCTCCCACCAGTTCCTTGGTGACTGATCATCATAGCCCTGATGACTATGTCAGCTCCAACTGCACCATCATTCATTAACCCCCAGTTTGGTATCTCTACCCGTGGCAGTTGGAATGTGCCAGGACAGAGTTTCGGTTGATTCGTATTAAGGAAAACAAATCACTAACTCTGGACCATGGTTTCAGCTTGTATGATAAAGAAATCGTACTATTGATTGTAGCATGAAAATAAAGAAAGCTCATACTCCACAAATATTGGAGATCGGGGGCCTCCGGGTTTTCTTGTTCTCTATCAATAAATAAACATTTCAAGGAGGATTAGAGGATTTAAAAATTCACTTCTAAATTTTAGCCACTTACTAAGCTAACATGTTCACTTTAGAAAGGAGCTGGCATTCTGTTAGAGGCGGGTTGACGTTCAGTTAGAACATTATAAAATACTTAGTTTTATCTCAGTTCAATACTAGTCACCATTTCATTTATTCCCACAGTAGAAAATTTTTTTTCAATTTATTTATTTTCAGAAAAACATTATTCGTTATTTTTTCACCACACCCAGTGCTCCATGCAAGCCGTGCCCTCTATAATACCCACCACCTGGTACCCCAACCCCCCACCCCCCCACTGTAGAAAATTTAGGAGAAAAAGGAAAGAGAGAAGTTGAAGAGGAATGAAGTCCCACAGTTCGTTTTCCTACAAATGATGACTGTTGATGTCTTGATGCCTTTTCTCCCGATCGTGTTTGCTGTGGACAGTTTTACCTAGATCACTTCCAAGTGGAATATTTTTAGAGCCTTCTGGTACGAGGCTGGGTTTCAGCGAAGATAGGCCAATGTTACAAAGCTAGGCCTCTGCCAGAGTCACACTGGCTCTTTTGCGTCTTTGGCTCTGGACTTTTCGAAGCCCAAAATATCTGGGCCAGCCTTCCAAGGCATCTAGAAAGATTGCTTAAACAAGAAGCCAACAAATACTTGTTGTCTTCAAAATTTGTGTCCAAACCTCAACCAGTTAGCGAAGAAATTAAGAGATAGGTTTCAGCAAATTAAATCATGTAGCGTCACTCTCACTTCTGCTAAAAGGAGAATAATGAATTGCAGGTGACAATAGCAGAGGCACCTTATTTTGGATTTATTTTTCTGAGACTCTCTATTTGTGATTTACAAAACCTACACAGGCTTCAAAAAAGCTGCAATTTCCTGTCTAATAAACCCCAAATGGAAAAATAACAAATACAATGAAAAACAGCAACCTAGTTGACAGACTAATATATAGTAATCCCATCGTCATGGTTGAGAGATGGAAAATTATTATTGAATAAGATTCTTCCATCAAACCAAATATTTCCTAATGCCCCAAAGTACATATCTGACATTGCTTCTGCCTTACACATCTGCTTGTCTTTTTGAACTCTGCTATTCATCTGAAGGCAGCACGCAGCTGCACAGTACTAAGATAATTAGCTCTTTCCTTTATATATTATGATGGATAGGGCAGACCTTAAAAACATTCAAAACTTGGATTTGCCTAAACCTGGGGCAGTTAGAAAAGTTGGACTTTTCCAAAATTCAAATCAACCCTCTGGAAAAACTTGTATCATTTCCCAGTGCCTTCCTGGAATCTTTTACACATCGCCTCTTGCTGAATATTTTCCTTTTAGCCCATTTCTCCTTATTTTTATACTTCATTGCCAGCAGAACTTTACGATCCTCCTCAGACTGTTTCGGACACAACCATCCTACAGGGGGTGACACCTGTTCTGAGAGGTATGCTAGCAAAGCACTGGGCTGGCTTTGCATATTCAACATGGGCAGTTTGGGTGGCCTGGCCCCCAGAGCTTCAGGAACTGGGAAACACCTACACAAAAGCTGTTTTATAGCTTTCACCCCCCAGGAGATGAAACCCACCACCCCCAAGGACACGGACAGAGCTGTGCTTGTCATGTATTATGATTTCCTCCCACGGCAGGGCAGTCGTCCACAGAGAGTGCTCCAGGGCCTCTCAAGGAACAGACTCCAAAGGGTCTTGTCTTATATCCAGTGCTTTTTTGTCCATGGAAGGAGACAGGGGAAGTGGGAGAGAAGGTGAAGGGAGCCAGGTGAATCCTGGCTTCCTGTGTGGCCGGGAACTGGACCAAGGGTTAAGGAGGCATACTAGTAGGGAAAAATAGTTCAAGCCAATTGCAATGTTCACATCCAATAATGCAAGGTCAGCTCATAGTGTCCAGAAATACCACCCAGGTGGCATCCTTAACAAAACTCACTTTCCTAAATGTAGTCTGAAAAGGAAGTATCTGCTTGTCAACAGCCTTCTTGCTTGATTTACACTCAGTGGAAATATATATCATATTAATTTTCCCCGAAGATTGTCCTTCTCCCTAAAGACAAGCAGATGAGACGGCAAAGTGTCTGGCTTGGTTGGAGGACCGTCAGTGGGTACGCTGTTGGTTTTATACTCCTCTTTCTCTTCCTTGCCTATTGTTCCCACTAGGGATTTGTTTTTGCTCAGCTGAGAAGGATCATGGCTATTGAGTTTGTTAGATTTTTAATTTTTTCCCTTAGAAATTCACATTATTTAAGTATTTCCTTTTTTTTACAAAAACAGATTTCATAGTCTGGCCCAAACCCTGCTGGTAATTTTAACCCAGTAGGAAAGTATGCTGTTTTTTAATTTGTTCTAGATGGACTGGCAGGCAGCCTGGTGGAGAAAAGCACACATGTCACTTGACAGCTCTTTCTCTCTTGCTCTCTTCTTTGACTTGCATGCTACCCCACTGGCCTGGCTCTCCTCCTGCCTTCCAGAACACTCTTCCTCTGCCTACATCATCAGACACTCCATCACCGAAACTGGAATGTTTCAAGCATGAGTGTTGAGCCTTCTTCTATTCTTCTACTCTCTTTCTGGGTCGCAGAAAGATATCTATGAGAAAACCCAGAAGGAGCTGGGTCATAGCTCCTAGATTTTTCCCCCCAAGTTAAGAGCTCTTTTCTGGGATCCAGAGTCTTATCTAAATGCCTATCAGAAATGTTCACTTGTCTCTCTCAATGTCCCTATGCTGAAATGAACTCTCATCTTCAAACCTGCTACCCTCATGCTTCCCCATATGCGGTGGATTAAAGATGCCTCAAATGTGTTTGACAATACTTCCATCAAAAAGTGGTATCTGGGGGTGCCTGCGTGGCTTGATTGGTTAAACGTCTGCCTTTGGCTCAGATCATGGTCTCAGGGTCCTGGGATTGAGCCCGGGCCAGGCTCCCTGCTCAGTGGAGAGTCTGCTTCCCACTCTCCCTCTGCTGCTCCTTCCAACTCAAGCATGCTCTCTCTTTCTCTCGCTCGCTCTCAATTTCTCCCTCTCACAAAAAAAATAAAAATCTTAAAAAAAAAAAAAAAAAGAGGCAGCATCTATTTGCCCTTCTCTTGAATCTGGGCAAACTTGAAGTTTCTGGGTCCAGCATTTAAGAGACTTGCAGCAACCTTGTCAATCTCTTGGAGTACTTTCAGTGTATCTGGAACAGAACTGGTTACCTGGAAATAGGATGCTGTCTTAACCGGATACCTAAACGTGTAGCTTCAGGACCAGCTAGCAGGTGGAAGCTAGAAGTGCCTCAGGAGGCAATTGGTGAGGCCTTGAAGCACAGTCAGAAAAATGCTGGAGATAAAATGACCCGTATCACGTAATGGTAAAAAGTATAGTTCAACTGTCAGCTGTAGAATGTAGAAAACAGAAAACGTATCTGATGAGCTCATAGATCTGGTAAGGAGATTTTCAGGTCACATGTCAAAAGGGTCAACAATTCCCTTTATCTGCATATGAAAAATGAGAAGAGAGAAATGAGTTTCAAAACAAATCCTGTTAGTTTCAACCTGAGTGTAGAGGGAATAGAAAGGAGCCATGACTTTATGGGCTCAAAAATAAACTATTTCTTATCCCCATTTTCACCCAGGAAATAATTCTCAAAGTAAGAAGTTTGGTGAGCAAAATAAGTAATCGTTCTTGTCTTAAGCTACTAAATGTGGGGGTGTTTTCCTAGGGAGCGATAGACTATTGAAACCACAGCACAATAATTGGATGCCACAATCAACCCTGTCGTTCAAGGCATCGGATATTTCCTTTGAGTCACTAACAGGCATTCCCTCCTTGGTCTGCGTAACTGTGGACAACAAACCAAGAAACATAAAGGTCGCTTTTCATAATAGGTGTCGGATTCAGCCATGTAACAGATGTGTAACTTCAGACAAATCCTTAACATCTCTGAACGTTAGTTCTCTCACCTATAAAATGAATAAGAGGTATTGAACTTGCAGAAATGTGGTGGATATCAAATGACTTGATGCATATTGGATCCTCAGTGTACTGACTGCAGTATACCAAGCACTTCCCATCCAGGAGCTTAATCAGAAAGACCTCAGCCCCAATCCTAGCAGAAGACCAGTCTGCCTATAGAACCAATGGCCCTCCCCGTCAGCAAACTGCATCCTTGCCTGAGCACCTGGTGCTCTTGTGTCCCAGGCCGGGCTCAGTTCCCATGGCCCTCTTGCCTCAAACGCACCATTGGTTTTCCTGTTTCATTACTGGCCTCTGCACTCCTGCCTTTTCATTGGTTGGCCTGTGTCCTGTGCTTCACCCACTGGAGGACTAAGTGAATAGAGGCCAATCCTTCCAGAACCTGCCCAGGCTCCTGTATGTGACCCTGAATTGTCTAGTGTTGGGTCAAAGTAAAAGCTTATTAGTTCCGTTAAGGAGATGTTTAGAACCCCATTAAAAGGTTATGTGATTCTAAAAATGGAGGTGTATATTGTAGATTTTCCAAAAAGATGGAAGATTCCCTTTATGAAAAGTATCTTGACTACTTAGAATAGCTCATCAGAGTCTGAGATATCTCAGTGATAGTATTTTAACATCATAAAATCTTCTAACAACTTTGAACACTAGCTAAATCCAGGGGGCCAAAAGTAGTTTGATAAAATGAAGGAACTTGCTTCTTATCAAAAGACAACTGTACATTATCTTATTAATAACATGATGATAGATATCAATGGATCAAGATAATCTTTGGGTGGAATAAAAACAAACTTTCCAGAGCCTACACGTTCCTCTTACAACCTTCTCTTTTCTCTGCTTCCTTTTTCTGCAAAACTGTCTGTGTATACTGTGTTCACCGTCTCTATCCTCACCCTCCCTTGAACTCCTTCCAATCAGGCTCACATTTCCTAATTTTATCAAAAATGCTCTTGTCAAGGTCTCTAATGACCCTCTTGTTGCCAAATCCAAAGGCTAATTCCTGGTCCTCGTCATATTTATCTTTCACTCCCTCCTTTTTTTAAAACTCCTGCTTTACTTGGCATCCTTGTGGCCATTCTCTCCTCACTGTCCTCTACTTTGCTGGCCGTGAGCCAGCAGTCAAGTTCCTTGCCCGGCTTCTCGTCCTTTCCGTAGTCTTTAGACATCAGAATTCCCCCCAAGACTCTGGACTGCTCCTCTTTTTTTTCTCTATTTGTAATCCTTGTCTAGGTGATCTCCTCTTGTCTCCTGTCTTTACATGATATCCATGCTGATAATTTCCAAATTTTGATCTGCAGCCAAAATTCTTTCCTAAACTCTAAACTGGTTTATCCTACTACTTACCTGATACCTCTACCCAGATGTCTAATAGACATCAAAAAAACTAACAAGTCCCAAATCAAATTTCTGAACTTTCCCTGCCTCACCCTTTAAACCTGGTTTTCTTAATCTTCCCCATCTAAATGGAAGCTTCTCTATTCCAGCTGCTCCGGTCAACAATATTGGAAAAATTCATGACGGGCTTTTTTTCCCACTCTCATCCCATCTCCAACTGAGTGAATTCTGTTGAATCTGTTTTCAAAATAAATCTGGAGTCTCAGCACTTCTTCCTTTCAGTATGACGGCCATGTTATAAACCACCATCCTTTCTTTCCTGGTTTGAAGCAACCGTGTTCTAGCTGGTTTGTCTACCCCTGTCCTTCTTATCGTATTTTAATGTCCTTCATGGCAGCCCTCAGCTTCCCCTCTGATGTCACTTGCTTCTGCTCTCTCCTTTACTCTGACCACTCTGGTCATACCGGTCTCTTTGTTGTACCTCAAACAAGGTGAGCCTATTTCTGCCACAGGACCTTTATATTTACTTTTCTGTCTTCCTGGAATGTTTCTTTTCCACATTATTAACATGGCTCTCTCTCTCAGTTTATTCAGATTTCTGCTTAAACATCACCTTATCAATAAGACTTCCACTCCTCATGCAAAATAAAATAGCCTGCTTCCCACCCTGAGCTCTCGTACTCCCTATCCCTGTTTTATTTCACTCAATAACACTAGTACTTGGCATAATATATATTTGTTTTTCATCTCTTTATTGTCTAGAATGAAAGCTCCAGGAGAATAATGACTCGGGCTTTATTCGGTGTTGTCTCCCCAGTTCTAAGAACGATATCTGGCTTGTGGTAGATGTTCAGAAGATAGAACTGAATGGAGAAATTAATGAATGAAAATAGACTCAGGAACCGCTGGGGGAATTCGTTTGGTTGAGAGTTGTCGGGAGCTATTTTAAAATAGTTGAGGTGGGAAGAGAAGAGAATTTTCTTTGCTTTAAGAGAACATCCTGGGAAATTAGAACACAAAATAGATGATAGGAAATTGCATGGGAAACAAGCAAAGAAACAAATAATATTGACTCATCTTTCTCCTCCTGATTTGATGGGGGATTGAAAGAAGCTAGGGAGGAGGCAGTTCACTGTCGCAACCTGATGAATGACAGCTGACCACAAGGGAGGGGACAGTATGTTGGGGGAACTGCCAGTTACCATCTTTTGTCACCAGCACCAACAATACATCACTTTTGCCACCTTTGGTGTCTGACCAGGATATACTTATAAGAAATGGCTCCGATCTTAAGGAACTTCTAATCTAATGACAGAACCATGGCCTGATGACAACAGTTTTTTAAAGATGCTACTGAACCATTCTTCCTCTCGTCGGCTTGGTATCTGGTCACCCTAGGCAATAGCAAACAAACACACCACGGCTGTAGGGATACTAGGTACACTCTGCCATGATTCTTGCAGTTCGCTTACTTGGACGGCTTTACGATCGTGATGGCGATCCCTGCCTTGAGGCCCATCTTTATTTTTAGTGGCCTGGCCAGGGGTGGTATTTTAAGGTTACTAGCTTCATAACTGGATCAACAGTGCCATTCTTAGATTAACAGATTAATTCTTGTTTCCTTAAATTGTAAGAGGCTCCCCTCCTCCCTCCAGGTCCTCATATGCAGCCTACCAGACAGTCAGATTGCTTTTTTTCACTACCCCTTAAAGCTAAATTAATAAAAGTCACCCTTACTGTCACTTCTATGCCATTGATCTCCCTTTTTCTCCCACCTGTTCCTTGCTGACTCACCTATAAGCTGCTGTTCTTTGCTGATGCCTCTAAACCCCTTCAGGTCAACAGACTTTTCCTTCTCACAACTCATTTTGACCTTACAGTCAACTCCACATGGTTTAGTACTTACCTGTTTTCAGTTTCACTTGACTTAACTTTTTTAAGGTCGTTGACGGTAGTACCAAACCTTATGCATCTTTCTTTTCTCTTTTCTTTTCTTTTTTCTTTTTTTCTTTTCTTTCTTTCTTTCTTTTTTTTTTTTTTTTTTTTAGAGGGAGGAAGTTGAGGGACAGAGAGGGAGAGAGAATCTCCAGCAGACTCCCTGCTGAGCCTACCTCGGGGCTCGATCTCACGACCATAACCTGAGCAGAAACCAAGAGTTGCACACTCAACTGACTGAGCCACCCAGGTGCCCCCCTTACACAGCTTTTTATGACCCACAGCTACAGGCAGAAGAGAACACATTTAGATGCAGAATAACTTTACTCAATACAGCATGGTTGAGACAGAGAGGCAAGCTATCCAAACTTTCAGAGCTGGCACCATCAAGGAGTATGTGGGAAGTGAGAGGGTTTCTTGAAGTAAGGGTGATTCCGTCTTAGAACTTGAATGTCAGTCGTGACCAGGAGTGGAAAACCGAATGTGTGTTTAATTCTGAGTAATAGTAGCAGTGGAAAATATTTTCAAGAATAAAGACAGGGACTGACGGTAGTAATAAGACAGGAGGCAGAATCTGGACAGTAATCACTGCACTTTACAAGTGGTTAAAGTTAATTTAATATTTATCTTCCTTGGGGCCCCTTAGGAACACACAGCTCAGGTTGTGTTATGTGCCTCCTGGCTTAATTGGCATCTGTATCAAGGAGCTTTCCTTGTTTATCTCCTGGGCCACTAAGTTGCACCCTAGACCACAAGCCTGTCAGCCCTGAGGAGATTTGGGAGCAAAACCCAAAGACAACATAAGTGACAACCCTCTGACCTCCACACACGAAGTACCATTTCTTCCCAGGTCCTTGGAAGTCCAGCCTCCCATGTGGCTTGTCTGGCATGACTATTCACTGCCGCCATTACTCTAGCTTTCTGGGATGGTTACGGTTTTACCACAGACTTGAGTGATTGGGGGAAAAATAAAATTAGAAGAGACAACCTAAAAAAACCCCCAATACTCCAGAATGACATCAAATTCAATTAGCAGCTTTTAAACAGGCATGGAAATGAATGGAATATGGCCAGCAAAAAAAAGGGAGGGGGAGAAAGACAGAGTGCTATTCAGTTGATGAATTAAATGATTGTTCTTCCCTACACTGCTATGTTGCTGAGAGCAGAGTAAGTTCTTAATGAGTAATTTTAAGTATGCTTGGAGTGAATATACCCGAAGGAAAAGACTTGAAAACATATTATCTTCAGAAGAAGCAAATGTGTCTGAGTAGTTTCTACTCAAATCATCTGTGCGTTAATGACTTGCCTCAGGTTCTCTTCCTCTCTCTCTCTCTCTCTCTCTCTCTCTCACACACACAAACACACACACACACACAAACTCCAGAGCATCTGTATTACTCAGGGCCCCTCAGGTTTCAAGGATCAGGCACACATCAGGTTACCGCAGATGATGAAAATTAAACAAAAGCTGTAAGTTTAAAAAGGGAACAAGATATCAACAATTAAACTTAATTAAACCTAAGATCCCTTTCTACAGAAGCTGGCTTCCACAGAGACCGAGGTTAGAAGTCCTTGACCCCTCTTTATCCTTACCCGTCGTTTCTAATCCCACGTTCCCATCAAATTTCCTCATTTTGTAAGGATTTCTTAACCCATCTCCCCGGCTTCAGCCTTTCTATGTTCTGATCTATCATGTGTGAATCCACTAGATTAATCTCTCTAAAGTACTGCCTCCGTTTATTAATGCAAAAATTTCTGAGTACCTATTAGATGTGGTCTTTAAACTTGACACTAAAGAAACAATAAAAGCAAGACAAACGTTCTACATTTCACAAGCTCCCCGTGTTGTGGGTAAAGACAAATGTGCCAACAATAATTATAATAGAATGTACTATAAATAGAGGTAATAATAGAGACTATGACATGTTTGAATCTATGCCAAGGGGCTTAAGCACTTTATTAAACTTTTCAAGAAGCCTATGAAGGAAATACTATTACCAGACTAAAATAAAACATTATTTTATTATCTTAATAGTGAATATATGTTTACCACATATATATTATATATGTATATAATTATACACACTAAAGAGCTTTGGTAAAATAGCAAGCACATGAAAACTAGAATGCGAACCTATGTCGCTTTAATGATAAATAATAATGAAGATGCTTTCCAGCTTCTCACTCATTAAGTGTTCATGTCTTCATGGAAGGCTCCTGAGACAGTGACCATTAGTAGACTAAGGATGAGAGCCATGACCCTAAGTTCCTCCGTCAGATCACATGCCCCTGGAATGCTGTTTCCATTACTGACTCTGGAATTCTGGAGCATTTCCCAGACATTACTTAGCTCAGGTGGGACGGGCCCCTGGATTCTGGGCCCATGCCTCTGGGAGGAGAGGAAACCTTTCAGGCTCTTGTTTTGAGACTTGAGTCCTCTCTTTGCAAACCTGCAGTCCACACCATTTACCCATGTGAATTCATTGTGGAATTCATGATGGAATCTGAAGGAATGGGAATTGGGCTTTTATTTCTGTTTGTATGATGTACACCAGAACGGTGAACATTCCAAAACCCTGCAATCGATACACAAAAGAAAGAATGTGCAGTTCTGATCCTCAAGTAAAAAGAAGTTCAGTACTGTGTGTGTGTGTGTGTGTGTTTACGGAGTTAAAGCAGACAAAAATATTTCCACTAGGTTTCTGACACACAGATGACTAGTCAAGGCCGACCATCACCTCCAGAGATGTATTAAATTGGGAGAGAAAATATCATGACAACAAAACTTAAAACCCGAGTCGAACAGAAAGAGAAATCTCTATGTGACAGGAACAAACAGGGACCTAGGAGGCAAAACGGTGAACTGATACAGAGGTAGGCTGACGGTGGTGGAGTTGGTGGGGAGGTCAACTGTAAAAGTCAGTGGTCACAGAGATACAACGGGGATGAGAGTGGGGGTCTCAGCCTGGGTATGTTAATCTTACCGCCAGCGAGCCTTCTGACGCTTCAGAAAGTGTTATTATTTATAGCTGCTTTGGCAGCAAATAGTAAGCATTTGTTATTTCCTTCCCAGTGATCTTACTCTTGATTTCTTTTTCTCGCCTATTTTCAGTGACTGGGTCTTCTAGAATGATTCTGAAGAGAAAAGTTGGTGTAGACAATCTTGTTGCTGATATTAAAGAGATGTTTCAAATATTCCATTATCAAGAATGATGTTTCAAACTTTTTTGAAAGTATTCTTCATGAGCCTTAAGAAGACTCTTTTATGGGGCACCTGGGTGGCTCAGTGGGTTGGGCCGCTGCCTTCGGCTCGGGTCATGATCTCGGGGTCCTGGGATCGAGTCCCGCATAGGGCTCTCTGCTCGGCGGGGAGCCTGCTTCCTCCTCCTTCTCTCTCTACCTGCCTCTCTGCCTACTTGTGATCTCTCTCTGTCAAATAAATAAATAAAATCTTTTTTTTTAAATTATTGTAGTTTTTTTTTAATTATTGTAGTTGTTTTTTTTTCCAATTTATTTATTTTCAGAAAAACAGTATTCATTATTTTTTCACCACACCCAGTGCTCCATGCAAGCTGTGCCCTCTATAATACCCACCACCTGGTACCCCAACCTCCCACCCCCCCGCCACTTCAAACCCCTCAGATTGTTTTTCAGAGTCCATAGTCTCTCATGGTTCATCTCCCCTTCCAATTTACCCAAAAGCACATACCCTCCCCAATGTCCATAACCCTACCCCCCTTCTCCCAACCCCCTCCCCCCAGCAACCCACAGTTTGTTTCGTGAGATTAAGAGTCACTTATGGTTTGTCTCCCTCCCTATCCCATCTTGTTTCATGGATTCTTCTCCTACCCACTTAAGCCCCCATGTTGCATCACCACTCCCTCATATCAGGGAGATCATATGATAGTTGTCTTTCTCCGCTTGACTTATTTCGCTAAGCATGATACGCTCTAGTTCCATCCATGTTGTCGCAAATGGCAAGATTTCGTTTCTTTTGATGGCTGCATAGTATTCCATTGTGTATATATACCACATCTTCTTGATCCATTCATCTGTTGATGGACATTTAGGTTCTTTCCATAGTTTGGCTATTGTGGACATTGCTGCTATAAACATTCGGGTGCACGTGCCCCTTTGGATCACTACGTTTGTATCTTTAGGGTAAATTCCCAGTAGTGCAATTGCTGGGTCATAGGGCAGTTCTATTTTCAACATTTTGAGGAACCTCCATGCTGTTTTCCAGAGTGGTTGCACCAGCTTGCATTCCCACCAACAGTGTAGGAGGGTTCCCCTTTCTCCGCATCCTCGCCAGCATCTGTCATTTCCTGACTTGTTGATTTTAGCCATTCTGACTGGTGTGAGGTGATATCTCATTGTGGTTTTGATTTGTATTTCCCGGATGCCAAGTGATATGGAGCACTTTTTCATGTGTCTGTTGGCCATCTGGATGTCTTCTTTGCAGAAACATCTGTTCATGTCCTCTGCCCATTTCTTGATTGGATTATTTGTTCTTTGGGTGTTGAGTTTGTTAAGTTCTTTATAGATTTTGGACACTAGTCCTTTATCTGATATGTCGTTTGCAAATATCTTCTCCCATTCTGTCAGTTGTCTTTTGGTTTTGTTAACTGTTTCCTTTGCTATGCAAAAGCTTTTGATTTTGATGAAATCCCAAAAGTTCATTTTTGCCCTTGCTTCCTTTGCCTTTGGCGATGTTCCTAGGAAGATGTTGCTGCGGCTGAGGTCGAAGAGGTTGCTGCCTGTGTTCTCCTCAAGGATTTTGATGGATTCCTTTCTCACATTGAGGTCCTTAATCCATTTTGAATCTATTTTTGTGTGTGGTGTAAGGAAATGGTCCATCAAAAAAGAGAGCTATAGACCAATATCCTTGATGAACACAGATGCAAAAATTCTCACCAAAATACTAGCCAATAGGATTCAACAGTACATTAAAAGGATTATTCACCACGACCAAGTGGGATTTATCCCAGGGCTGCAAGGTTGGTTCAACATCCGCAAATCAGTCAATGTGATACAACACATCAATAAAAGAAAGAACAAGAACCATATGATACTCTCAATAGATGCTGAAAAAGCATTTGACAAAGTACAGCATCCCTTCCTGATCAAAACCCTTCAAAGTGTAGGGATAGAGGGCACATACCTCAATATCATCAAAGCCATCTATGAAAAACCAACTGCAAATATCATTCTCAATGGAGAAAAACTGAAAGCTTTTCCACTAAGGTCAGGAACACGGCAGGGATGTCCATTATCACCACTGCTATTCAACATAGTACTAGAAGTCCTAGCCTCAGCAATCAGACAACAAAAGGAAATTAAAGGCATCCAAATCGGCAAAGAAGAAGTCAAATTATCACTCTTCGCAGATGATATGATACTCTATGTGGAAAACCCAAAAGACTCCACTCCAAAACTGCTAGAACTTATACAGGAATTCAGTAAAGTGTCAGGATATAAGATCAATGCACAGAAATCAGTTGCATTTCTCTACACCAACAACAAGACAGAAGAAAGAGAAATTAAGGAGTCAATCCCATTTACAATTGCACCCCAAACCATAAGATACCTAGGAATAAACCTAACCAAAGAGGCTAAGAATCTATACTCAGAAAACTATAAAGTACTCATGAAAGAAATTGAGGAAGACACAAAGAAATGGAAAAATGTTCCATGCTCCTGGATTGGAAGACTAAATATTGTGAAAATGTCTATGCTACCTAAAGCAATCTACACATTTAATGCAATTCCTATCAAAGTACCATCCATCTTTTTCAAAGAAATGGAACAAATAATTTTAAAATTTATATGGAACCAGAAAAGACCTCGAATAGCCAAAGGGATATTGAAAAACAAAGCCAAAGTTGGTGGCATCACAATTCCAGACTTCAAGCTTTATTACAAAGCTGTCATCATCAAGACAGCATGGTACTGGCACAAAAACAGACACATAGACCAATGGAACAGAATAGAGAGCCCAGAAAGAGACCCTCAACTCTATGGTCAACTAATCTTCGACAAAGCAGGAAAGAATGTCCAATGGAAAAAAGACAGCCTCTTCAATAAATGGTGTTGGGAAAATTGGACAGCCACGTGCAGAAAAATAAATAAAATCTTTAAAAAAAAAAAAAGAAGACCCTTTTATGAGTAATTTGCAAAAAGAGTTTGTCTTGAGTGGACCATAAGATTTGTAAGCAGGAGGATTTTGTGAGGCAGTATGCCCGCCTAAACAGGACAGTCGGCAGTGGGAGGGGAAGGAGCAGGACCAGGCAGAAGGAGGGCAGGAGCGGTGGTGCCATTGCAGGCTTCTGCTCATACCCGATGCCCCTCAGTGGAGACCCCCTGGAGGCACAGGTCAGGCCTTTGTACTCTTCTATCAGCAGATCTTGGGAAGCTTCTCCTGCTGGTGCAGGCAATGGCAGGAGAGGGACCCAGCAGCAGCTGCTGGAAGCTGACACGCACAGCCTCTGAGGAAGAGATGGCTTGCATCCTGAAGGCGTGATGGGGAGACACCCCACACAGTGGTATTTCTCTTTGATGCCATGGATGACTGCCAAGAGTTGGACCTCTCCATTGTGACTTGACTATTCAGCATGGCTCTTAACCAGGGACCCAGAGAACCATTCCTGCTGTGTGTTCGTGTGGAAGACAACGGAAGGGAATTGACCCCCGAAGCAGAAGACCTTAACCTTCACGTAGTATGTCACGGTTTACAAAAACTCTTTCATTTCTGTTATTCCTTTGGATCCTCAAAACAATCCTCTGAGGGACTCTAGTTCCATGGGCTAGGACACTGAGACTAAGGATCGTAAGAGCCCAGGTCACACACGTAGAAGATTTTCAGGATAATCCCATGGCCAATTCTCACTTCATTTGGACTCAATGGTGTGTTCCTAGCTTTGTGTCCAAAGTGCCAGGATGTTAATAAAACCTCAGTTTCCCTTCATCTCCAATTTTTGGCAACCTTTTAAGCTTCCCTACAAAGTACAAGTCCAGAACATCCAATGACTTTAAATGTTGCAAACACACACACACACACACACCCCACACACACACCCCACACACACACCCCCCACACACAGAAACCGTGCATCACTGCATAAATATCTGCTTTATAAGTCACCCTTAATAAGGAAGCCTATTAAATTATGCATTTTAGCGCAAAATAAACCGATTAGTCTTGACAGCCACTACATCTTACTTACCCACATGTTGTACTGGAAACAGATAAAGTGTCATAGATACGAATGAACATATCTGAGGAAAGTTTTTATGCTTACGATCTCAAGATAGAGCATAACAGGTCACTTTAAGCCAATACAGGATGTCGATGAGGAAAAAAATATAGGGGAAAAAACCCCCAACTCTCATTTTTATTTTCTTCTATCTATGCACATTTTTCTGACAGTCCTAGGACTCTGCATCGAGTTGGCACTGGGGATTTTCCAGAAACAATGGTGGTTATTGGGAGACTCCCAAGCCAGCACATGGTATAAGAGCTTTTTCAGGTTAATTGGGCCTTCATTCTGAAAAGAAGGAAAATAGATCTGAGTTTTTCATAACGCTGTGGCTATTCATTTATTTTAGTAGCAGAAACACTAGTCAAATTATAATTTCATGGGAGGAAATACTGAAATACAGCTCATTTTCTGAGTTAAGTTGGGATGTGGCTGTTCTACGGCAATTTTGGTGGGGGCGAGCAAAGGCGAGCAAAGATAAATTCTAGTGGTTCTACATTCTACAATAAAAAGTCCTCACTTTGGAGATTTGGGGGCATTCAGAAATAAAACATGTAGTTTTTATTGGAAGAGGTCCCTTGAATCTGTGGGAAAAGTCATAATGGTAAGAAGTCTGGGAGGAGGGGGTCACGAGAAGCACCACCTGGGTCAGAACATAGTTTCTTAGGTGGGTTTCCAGCTGCCAACATCTGCACATGATTTCACCTGAAGGCCGTAAAGGAGGCTTCCAGGCTTTACCAGGGCAGGAAGGAAGGGGACATTGTGAACTGAAGTCAGGAAAAAGAGGGATAGAGCTGAGGACTCAAGGGAGTATTCTATGACCTGGATGCTTGACTTTCTCAGAGCACTTCAAGAGCTCTAGACCAGAAATCTCCACAGTAAGGGCCAGCTTCGAGCCTCAGTTACAAATTAGAAAGCACAATCTTAAAACCCAAGCCCAGAGGACGTGGAGGGTGTGTGGAGGTTCTATTCTACTCATTAATGGGTTAGGGAGAGAGGACAGAAAGTACAGGGGTGTAGCGAAGAAAAGTACTCTATGGGAAAGAAAGGGCGGTTCTCTGCAGGACATGAGGACTAGAGGCCGAGTCCCTGGGGATTACTCGTGGAAGAGAGGAAGACTGAGTCCATCTGGCTCCGAGCAGTAGGCAATCCCACGTGCGGATCAGAAGCTCCCGGACCACTGGAGCCCCTCCTTTTAACCAGCATGGAACTTCAAAACATGAAACTGACAATTTGTTCATCGCCAAAGCACAGCCCCTGCTTTACAGCGGCGAACAGGCGTCGATTCTCTCTAGAACAGCACTGCCTTCCCAAGACCATAGTACTGAGCATGCTTGAAGAAGAAATCGTGGTGTTTGGGCCAGCAGGGGTGCGGTGCTGATGGCTGTTTCTCCCAGGCCAGAGTGAAGCCTGATGTAACATCGCTCCCTTGCCCAAAAAGAATTTCTCTTATGCCTGGGTGTCTTTTTCTCCTGACAGCATCTCTCTGCTCTAAACAGAAGCACACGCCTAGTCTGGAGACCTGGAAGGGCACAGGTCGTACCATGACCGCTGTTCCGTCCTTCTCATGTCATGTAGCCTCTGCCTCTCCAGGCCCAGTTTCTTAACAAAAGCAGCTTAGACCTCCAGATAAATGGCCTGGTGTGGGCAGGTGGGGGAGGGACGGGGTGTTAGGAGTATATGGAATCATATATGAATAATGAAAATCAGTTTGTTTCTCTCCTTATCGTTTAAAGTAGCTAGAGCACCTGGATAAAAGGCATATAAAAACCTTAATCGAGAGTTTCCAAACCAGATCTTTGTCTTTAGGGCCTGAGGTCCAAGAGTGTTTGTTTAGCCAGCTGCAAAAATTACGGTTCTGCTGGTTGGGATAAAGCTTTCTAAAGGTATTTCTCTTTGGTGTTGGGACATGTGGCCTGGCATTTCGATCACTGGCCAGGCCAGGCTGGAAAAAAGAGAACCTTCCCCCAGTGGTTATAATTAGCAGTGGCTCTAGGAAGACACATGCTGCATGCAAGACCTTCAAAGCATAGACGTCAGCCTGGAATTTGGAAGGTTTGTGCAGTTTTTGGTCATCTATTATTTATATGGCTGAGTGTTTTCTTACTCCGTGTACTCCCCCCTCCAAAGAATACCAGACAATATCTGCTAAAACAATAACAGTAGGAACCCTCAGTCTTTAATACCTACACCAGAATAGCAGGAATATTCCCACCAGAGCAGAGGGAAACATCTACGGTAATCCTGTTGTCGCTTGTCACGCTGACCGAAATACTAAAGAAGTTATTTTGCAAACATCGGCTTTTGTCAGAATAATCTGAGGAACTGTTTTAAAAGACATACTCTTAGGCCACATTCCCAGACAGCTTAACGTTGCCGATCTGTGGGGGACAATTCATTAGGAACCCACGTTGTTCTAACACAGTGGCATTCAGACTTCTCTTAGAGCAAACGGCTCTCAAACTCTGTAAAGCGGTGGTGTCGATTATAATTTTTTATGAAAAAAAATCAGTTGTTCCATCAAGTAATGAAACGTACCATCACAGCACAATGAAGGGAAAGTCAGGTGGTAGGGGAGGAAGACTATTTAGCTAGAACCTTCTAACATTAGGTAGGAAATTCTTAGGTGAATATACTCTGCACCTTGTCAAGAAATACACAAATGAATGGCATTTTCATGAATAAATTGGCTTTTGCTATTTACCGGGTGCTTCTAATATGAAGAATTCATTTATATCCAAGGGTAATGATATAAAAGAAGAATTATGTATTGTGAAATCCTATAAAAACTTCAAATTTCATTTTATGTATTTTAAGAAATGCACCATTCCACAACTCTTGCAGACACACAATTTTGTATCTTTTTGTTTTTTCCTGAGGATGGAAAGGACAAACTTTTTAGGGGTGCCTTTTGCAGACTAGACAGCCCTCATATAGCTTCCTGCATCCTTAAAGAAGCAAGATGAGGTGATTATTAATTAATCTCTAATTTTTGATACTCTACTTACTTTCAAATAACATTTAAAGCAAGGTAAGTGTGAATAGATTTAAGATAGATGAAACAGAGGCACATGGGTGGCTTGGTCGGTTAAGCGTAGACTCTCAATTTCAGCTCCGGTCGTGGTCTCAAGGTCATGAGATCAGGCCCTACGCTGGGCTTCTCGCTCAGTGGGGAGTCTGCTTGAGATTCTCTCCCTCCCTCTCCCCCAACATATGCATACTCTCTCTCTCTCTCTGTAAAATAAATAAGTAAATAAATAAATAAATAAAATCTTTCTAAAAACTAAAATAAAATACATGAAATGGACAAATGTGAATTCTCTCTAATATCCTAATCTCAGAGATGGAAGAAAAAGAAATCCAGAAATATTTAGATATTTATTCAGTTCATTCAATGTAAAGTGGCAAAAACTGATCACTCACTGAAGTTGGCCCTATAATCTATACTCCTCCTCTGTTTTACGCAGGACTAAAGCTAGTTTTATAAGGGGAGGATATTTTCTGCACATAATGTTCTTCCGTTAGAACGCTTCAGGTAACAGGACTCTGAAATGAACGGAAAGGACTGGGGGTGAGCATCTGCCTTCTGACCCACTTCTGTGCATTTCTTTCTTTCTTTCTTTTTTTTTTTCCTTCTGTGCATTTCACTTCCAGAAATATTTATTTAGTTATTTATTTTAAAGATTTTATTTATTTATATGACAGAGAGAGACACAGAGAGAGAGGGAGCACAAGCAGGGGGAGTGGGAGAGGGAGAAGCAGGCTCCCCACCTTCAGAGAGCCTGATGTGGGGCTTGATCCCAGGACCCTAGGATCATGACCTGAGCTGAAGGCAGATCCTTAACGACTGAGCCACCCAGGCGCCCCTCATTTCCAGAAATATTTAGATTTCAGGTTGTTATTTTGTGTGCTTTTTCTCAGCCTAAAGGTGATTTTTATTTTTTCTGGAAAACATGATTGAGAGCAATGCATGAATGGAAAATAGTTTTTTCCATTTTCACCACAGGTTTTTGGCTATTTTTGCATTTGAGTAACTGAAAGGGCCAGCATGAAGAGCTGACCTGTTCCATGTGTCCAGTATTACTTAGGAAGAGACTGTAGCCCATGTACAATGGAAAAGCTAAGTAATGGGATTGACAAACAGTGGACAAACACGGCTTTGAATGTGAACATTGCACAATCCTGGGTCGTAGAATCGTTGACTTGTATTTGGCTGTGATTTCTCTACTATTTCTTTGTAGAATCGCTTGCTTCCTTGCAGGATGATTAAGTTTCCTTTACTTGCTTTTCCTTGATTATGTTTACAGTTTTATTAAAAATAAATTATTTTCAACAGTTGACTCTGATTTGATTTTATTTTTTACCTTTTAAGATTTTACTCATTTATTTGTCAGAAAAAGAGCTGAGAGAGCCCAAGCAGGGGGAGCGGCAGGCAGAGGGAGAAGCAGGCTCCCCATTGTACAAGGAGTCCCATTCAGGATTCGATCCCAGGGCTCTGGGATCAGGGCCTGAGCCAAAGGCAGATGCTTAACCGAGTGAGCCACCCAGGCATCATTTGACTGTGGTTTTAAACAGTCATCCAAGAACAGTTTTCTGTTTCTGTTCTTCATTGCTGTGTTAGTCTCATTTCCTGTAACTCACTTCCTTAATACATTAAAAAAAACTATTGAATACCTTTTGTGAAAAGATTTGACTGTAGTGTTAATTACCATGTTGAAAAATTGAAAGCAATTTAAAAGTCCAAACATAGAAAAAGGATTTAATAGTCCCTCGAAATATTAAGAAAACCTAAGAAATGTGTTAAGATTACTTAGTGTTATAGGAAACACACACACGCATACAAAAGCTAAATATTGGAAAAACAAGAAACACAATTATCTCAATTTGTATCCTGAAATATATCAAACATAAAGATAACAACATACAAAATACATTGAATAATTCATCAAATCTAAACTTAATGTTCTATTTTTATAAAATTTTCCAAGCACAAAAACAACATTTCAAATATGATTGAGACCCTCAGGATCATCTTCCTAAATCCATGGTCTTCCCTGAATCCTCAGAGTTAACTATTAATAGGAATTCTGGGGTCATCAGGGTGGCTCAGTCATTAACCATCTGCCTTGGGCTCAGTGCTCAGTGGGCTCCGTGCTCAGTGGGGAGCCTGCTTCTCCCTCTCCCACTCCCCTTGCTTGTGTTCCCTCTCTCACTGTGTCTCTCTCTATCAAATAAATAAAAATTAAAAATATTTTAAAAAATAGGAATTCTATGTTTACCATTCATATCCATGGTTTTATAATTATATTATTTTTGTATATATAATCATTGTCTAGGATTTTGACTAGCATTTTAAGTTTTATATAAATTTGATAAATGTGCATATTATGCAACTTGTTTTCCCCCACCCAAACTAATATATTTTAGATTTACCCATGCCAGTATTTTCAAATTTAAAATTTAGTATGTATTAAATTTTAATATGTATTAAATTTTAATTTAATTACATAAAATTTATATTAATATAATTTTATTTATATTATATAATTATAATTATATTTATATAATTTTAAAATAATTTTATATTTAAATTTATATTTATATATTTAATTTATATTATATATTTATATTTATATTTAAATAATTATATTTTTATAATTTTAATTATATAAAATTATATTAAATTTAATATGTATTAAATTTAATATGTATTAAATAAAATGAAAGCATGATGGATACAGGTATTGGGAATGAAGCTGTTATCCACATTTGCTACAGGTCTTCTGTAGATGCATATTCTTATTTCTCTTGAGTAAATTCCCGGAAATACAACTGGTGGGTTGTATGATAAGTATGTGTAAGAAGCTGTCAAACTTTCTTCAGTGTCTGTACCATTTTGCATTCCCACCAACAAGGCATGAGAATCTGTTCCTCATCATGCCAACACTTGTCCTCCTTTTTTTTTTTTTTAAGTTTTAGCCATTCAGAAAGTGTAGTTATGGATCACTATGGATTTAATATGTATCTTTTCATGGATTTATCTTCCCTTTGTATATCATTTTTTACTTAAGTATCTTTTCAAATTTTTCATTTTTAATGTTTTTTTTAAGGTTTTATTTATTTATTTGAGAGAGAGACAGTGAGAGAGAGCATGAGAGGGGAAAAGGTCAGAGGGAGCAGACTCCCCATGGAGCAGGGAGCTCTGGGATCGTGACCTGAGCTGAAGGCAGTCGCTTAACCAACTGAGCCACCCAGGCGCCCTTAATGGGGTTTTCTTATTAAATTATAAAGCATCCTTGGTATATTCTGGATACTAGTCCTTTATAAGAATGGGTTTTGCAAATACTTTCCTGTTTTTTGATTATTAATGAATGCTGATTTTTAGTAAATGTTTTTTCTTTAATTTTTTGAGATCAAATATGATTTTTACTCAGTTGCTGTGGCTGATTATATTTAAAAATTTCCAAATTTTTGAACCACCCTTAGTAAATGTATCCTGGACTAGATATGAATTGGTCATGCTTTTTAAAATATTTTATTAAATATCTTCACTAATATGTTCTCTTAAATATCTGCAAGTATCTTTAGAGATGATGTTAATCTATGATTGTATTTTCTCTCATGTTATTATGTACTCTTTATATCAAAGCTATTCTAGCCAGATGATATGAGTTGGTAGATTTTTCTTCATATTAGTTTTCTAAACTGAATCATATAAAACTAGTTACTGCTCACATAATCAAACACATCAGGTCATAAGTTGAGTCCCTTTATTATGTTACTTTTTTTTAGCCCTGAAGATAAATCTCTAAGAGTGTTAATTCCTATTTCAATCTGGATTGTTGTACCCTTAGCCTTGTACACAGTTTTTCTTCAACATTGTTATGGGAATTCTTTTCCTTTTCTGTGTGATTGTGTCTCTTCCTCTTTTTCTCTCTTTCTCTCTCCCTTTCTCTTCAATCCCCCTTCTCTCCCTCTCTCTCTCTCCCTCCTTCCTCATTTTGGTGGAACATATCTTCCTGGAAAAGGGTCCATAGGGAATCCATTGTTTTGAGAACTGGCAGGTCTGAAATATTCCAGTCTACACGTATACTTGATTTATGATCTAGAAATAGAATGTTGAGTTCAAATCATTTCTGATTCATTTTGAGGTCATTTTCCATTCCCTACTACCTTCTAGGGCAGTTTTTGGAGAAACCTGATACCATATAGATCCCTCTGGAATGTGACCCATCCCCAAACCCCTTCCCTCTTCTTATCCCTACAAATCCCTCAAATGTCACAATGATCATTTTAATCTCTCTGTCAATTTGTTAGACAAAATGTGATCTCTCATTACTCATGGAAATCTTGGGGAAATTTCCACTGAAGACCAGGAGTCCCCTTATGGACGCTTCTCTACAGACAGAGGCAGGAAAACCTGCAAACACTAATGTTCTCCCCAAGTGGAGAAATGCACTAGACACAAGACACTAGTTAAATTAAACCCATTTGTCAAATAGATTGAATTCTGTTCATATTTGCTCCATTTATCAAATAAGACAACTCTTCTCACTTACGTGTGATTTTGCTCCCCACTTTCATTTACCTCATGCCATAGAGCAAAGTAGATGGTTTGGGGTGAATGCCAGGAAAAGAAAGTGTTTACTTATTTATTTATTTATTTTTGAAAAGAAAGTGTTTAGCACAGACTCCTAAATTACAAAATTTATTTAAAAAAAATAAAGTGGAAAATTAGAAACTCTTGCAGGCAAACAAACAAACAAACAAACAAACCCTAATAACCCTAAAAGAACATATTTTGGTTGCAATTTATCTCATAAATTAAAAACATGTTCTTAAAGTAAAATTAAAAACTATGGTGAAGTGAAATTTAAAACAGCGTACATAATTTATTCTAGCAATTAATTTTAAATAGGATAAAGATGTCAAAAGGTGAAGGAAGAGGTCCTGTAAAGATTTTTAAGCAGAGATAATTACAAATCACAATGCCCAAACAAGCCAACGACAGAGTTCCCTGCCCAGAAATTCCTGCGCTCAGCTCCCCACACACCCTCCCATCTGTGCTCTCCCCTTCCCGCCCTGGGCTGTGTGTTCTGGAAGGCTGGCGTGTTTGCACTCTGGCTTCCTGGCTGTCCAGGTTCTCGTTGGTTATGTCTGATGAGAAGCACTGACAGGATTATCAGACAGAAGGTGAGAGAAGAGTTGATGACTTCTCACCCTCAGGGTGGTGTCATTGCCTGTCACAGAAGCCTGAATGTGGGGGTGTGTCTCTGGGGGGTAGCCAGGAACTCTTCTCCCATGGCCACAACAGGCCATGGGTTCCAGTCGTAGGACTCCTATCCCTCGCTCCCTCCCTCCGACAGTGACGGTTAATGGCTTCCTGCCCTTGTTAGACTTCAGTCTGGTTCCGCTCCATTCACACTTCAGAAGTCCCCTTGTTAAATCTAAATTCTATTCACTTACAGCCTTTTGAGTGTGCTAACTCATCCTCCTGGGAATTTCCCTGGTCCAGCCTACCTTCTAGTCTTCCCTCCTGGCAGGTTCTGGAATGCCCGTTTTACTCTAGCCTTAGAGACTTGTAAAGATACCTCAAAGCCTCTAAGCTTTAAGTAAATCATGTCTTCTTATCTTTCTTTGTATCCATCTTATATCTGTCATTTCAAACTCCCCTCCAAGTTCACCTTCCCTGGGGACCTTGACCTCACCTCACCTTTACCTGAATATGACTTAGATGTCCTAGAGTCTATGCACTTTTTTCACCTTGTCATTACCTTTTAAAATTCTTTAGAAAATTTGCAGGTGCCTGGGTGGCTCAGTTGGTTTTGGCTCAGGTGATGTTCTCAGGGTTGTGGGATGGAGCCCTACATCATTGAGATTCTTCCTCTCCCTCTGCCCCTCCCCAGCCCTCTCAAACTCTCTCTCTTTCTAAAAAAAAAAAAAAAATTGTTTCAGAGAATTTTAAATATCCTTTTCTACCTCTCCCCACTGCCAATACTTGCGTTGGACTGAAATCTTCACGGATGCTCTGTCTTGGTCTTCTTTGACCCTCCAGCACTCAGAAAGAGTCGGTTGGCTCAAATCAGTCAATGGAGAGAACTGTAAGCCTTGCAGCGGATTGGGAGTTTATCGCAATAGGTTGAAGACAGAGGAGAAAAAGATGTTAGTGAATAAGAATGGAGAAGACAAGAAACATAAGTAGCTGACATGAATAATTTTGTGTCTATTACCAGAAGTTAGGATGTGCAGAGAGAATATGACTTAGGGGAAGATGAACTTGAGGCATCTTTTGGGGATATGGTGTGGAGGAGAGTGAGCTTGGATACAGATATGCACATCTTTTCCTCTAAGGGGTTGAAGCCAAGAGACTGGCTGAGATTTCAGAGGGAAATCGCTTGGTGTGGGCTGTGTGAGAGCCACGGCTCTGGGAGGGGAGCCAACAGAGCAGAACCAGTGAAGGGAGGAGGGCACCGTCTCCAACGGCCATGGAGAAATGGGTGGAGAGTCTCCAGAATCAGGAGGTTGTGGACAAAAAAAAGCATCAGGATTAGGCAAAGGGAAAGAAGAGGTCAGCAAAATGAGTATTATGAACCCCCTAGGTGGTTTGGAGGCAGCAGTCAGATTTCAGGGGGTTGAGAAAGAATTTGGGGGTGAAATGGCAGCAAAAGGATACATAGGAATTCTGAGGGGATGACAGCCTGAGGAGCAGAGGACGCCCTTTTAAACTGGGTAGAAAAGAAGATGAAAGCCTACCTAAATTTCTTTGAAATTCCTTCCCAAAGCTCAAAGAAATAGATTCTCACTCTCTGTGGTTTCAGATTTACAATTTGCTTCCTACTGTCCTTTGGTGGACAGGTCATGAGAGGCTCATTGGCAGCAGTGCGTTCCAGAGCAAACATTTGTGTGACATTTGGCCATTTTCATAATTCATTCCAGCATACTGAAACTTTGCTTTATTACGCTTTCCTCATCATTCCACAGATGGCACACTTCAGGCTTTGGGATTTCTATCTTGTGATCTCTTTAGTGCAGTGACCTGCCTACTGCATTCCGAAATTCTTACAGCCCCTTTGCAATTTGTAGTCACTTTTTCAGGGAACGGGTTTTAGCAAAATCCCATTTAGGCAAGTCAGCATTTGATGATTTGCTCAAGTTCAAGGCTTGAGAATGAGGTTTTCTTATTAGAAACTAGAAAATACCCATAAGGGAAGCTTTGCTAACGGGAAGAGAAACAGTCTCATTTCCTTGATTTTAAAAAAGGAACAGGGGAAGTGCTTATTTCTTCCTAAGAAAGCTTTTTGCCAAGTCAAGATCACCAGGATTTTCATTACAATAGCCATACGCTCCCAAGATTGCTTTGCTGGGTCTAGGGATTGTCTCTTCCTTCCCTGCAGGAAAAGCTGGAAAAGGTGGGCAGAGTTACTGATGTGCTGCTTCCTCAGAAAACAGAAAGGGAAGAGCAAGTTGATGAGAACTCAGGATAAAATAAATTCTGTGACTAGACACATGTGACAGACACAGCCCCGCCAGCAGGAAACGTGGCGCGGGTGTTATTTTAGTTAGAAAAAGGAAAGAAAACTGGAGTCTAAAATTTAAAAAAAGAACCTGGAAGATAATAGCCCCTGCTGAAACTGAAGATTTGGGTATCTTGCGAAAGGTGTGTAGAGAGAATAGATCCATGAAGGAATAGAAGAAAAGATTTGGTAGTGCGTGGGTGTGCGGATTTTTTTTTTTTTTTCTCTTCTTGTCTTTGTGAAGATCCATTCTGAGTTAAGAAGGCAGAATCATTTGTATTCTTGCTTGGAGATAACGATCTCTATTGCTCTTCAGCTTCTGTGATGGGGAGGACACAAGCCACAGAAATTCTATTACCAGAGTCCCCGATTCAGTGATAGAGATGGAATGAAGAGGAAAACTGGTATTGTTCATAAAGGGAGTAGGATCCTAAATCTTAGTAGAAATCATATTACATTTTGGAGCAGAGATGTAAGTTTGAAAGTAGAGTATTTTTTTTAAAAGATTTTATTTATTTATTTGATAGAGAGAGATCACAAGTAGTTAGAGAGGCAGGCAGAGAGAGAGGAGGAAGCAGGCTCCCCGCTCAGTAGAGAGCCCGATGCGGGGCTCCATCCCAGGACCCTGGGATCATGACCTGAGCCCAAGGCAGAGGCTTTAACCCACTGAGCCACCCAGGTGCCCCGAAAGTAGAGTATTTTTATATTTGGATGATGATAGCTACTTTCTATCCTTTAAAAACTTAGGAAGGGTGGAAAAGCTTGAAGCCATGGATTCTCCTTAGAATTTGGAAAATGGGGAAGCGGGACTCTTGGTCCCCAGAGAGGCTGGAGCAGATGGAGAATCAGAGTGAACTGGCCGGTTGTGAAGGAGCATTTTCCAGCATACCTTTATTTGATTTCTTCTTTAGTTTTTAGAATCATTTCCACCTGGCATTCTGTACTTTAATCTTCTGATTCTGCATGTTTGAATTTGGTGTGCATTCACTGCTAAACAGCAAAGAGACCTGGCTCATAACAGGAAGATTTTTTTTTTTTTCTGCAGAATCTTACACCATGTTTCTTCTCGGAGTCTGAAATGCTGAGACATCATCTCTCCTTGAACGATAAAAGTTAAGCTCCGTGCTGCAAAGATGTTTACAACATAACTGTTTAAGGAGGCTTAAGTAAAATGATGCTATAAGCTCCCTGATTAAATAAATTCACCAGGGTTCCCAGAAATGATGGAAATTCATACTCAGCCAGATTTGTTTGCCATAAAATACACGCACTGGTGTGTAATGTCATTGTCTTTCTGTGGAGTACTTTGCCACAGGCACTTCGACGGAAGCATCTAAAGCAAACTCTTACAGTGAAGTAGCCTCCTAGATAGAGATGAAATCTGCCGTTGGCAATGGGAACGCGTGGGGGTAGCCCACAGACTCGAAGGATTCAGCTTCTGCCTTCATGCGAGCCTCTCTGAGAGGCTGGAAGGCTGGAGCTCAGCTATTTTCTGTGCCTATCAGACAGCTCGTTATACCTCTTCCCTTCCTTTCAAGAAAAGTGACTCTGCCTAGGGTTTTTTTGTTTTGGTTTTTAAATTTATTTTGAGATTTTATTTATTTATTTACTCGAGGAAGAGAGAGCACAAGCAAGGCGAGTAGCAGGGAGAGGGAGAATCAGTCTCTCCGCTGAGCAAGGAGCCTGATGCAGGAATTCATCCCAGGATCCTGGGATCATGAACTGAGCCAAGGGCAGGTGCTTAACCCACTGAGCCACCCCACATTGTCCCTGTCCAGGTATTCCTGACATCTACCCCCTGAGGTGGAGATTATTATTATTCTTTGTTGTTGTTAGTTGCTAATTTCCATTTCTATTGCTAGTTTTCCCCTGGGGGAGTCGGCCTATTGTGAATCTCAGTCTACATGGAATTAGCGATATCGGCCTGAGCTACAGAGCCTGCTGAAGCCGAAAGTCCATGCTCCCCGCCAAGGGCTTAGTCCCAGGGTGGCCCAGGGTCCCAACCAGAATCAACGCGATGGAGTCTTTGGAGGCTTGCCGGGCATTTTGAAAGACGTATTACCTTTTTCCACTTGCCTTGAAGGTCTGGGAAAGCAAGGCTAGAGCTGTTGGCATGAGGACCGACTGACTGAGCTCGGCATCCTCACACAGGACTCGAGTGGCGTAATACATTCTTATGAGGAACTGAAAGAACTCTCAGAATAGTCGTAATTTTAGCAGGTATGCTAACACAGGTCCACCAGGCTTGTTCTTAGCTTCTCATTGTCTCTGCCTCTGCTGCTCTATTGACGAGTTACTCCCTTTGCCATGTCATATGGCTTCTGCTCACTCAAGGCTTGCATTTATTTATTTATTTAAAAGATTTTATTTATTTATTTGACAGACAGAGATCACAAGTAGGCAGAGAGAAAGGGAAGCAGGCTCCCCGCTGAGCAGAGAGCCTGATGCGGGGCTCGATCCCAGGACCCTGAGGTCATGACCTGAGCCGAAGGCAGCGGCTTAACCCACTGAGCCACCCACGTGCCCCTACTCAAGGCTTTTCATTACTACTTTCCCTTTATGTGTGTCTTGGCTTCTGTACTACTCTACTATCTGGGTCCTCTTGTATGTTTTTCCTAATCAACGTAATCAAGTAAGAAATTCTAGTTGAGTTAATTATTCATTGCCCAGGAGAGAGTGCTCCTGTTAGGAAAAGACAAACTTTTATTTAATACACTTATACACACCTTATAGGGGAAGAAAACTTCTACCCTTTTAGATTCTGTGATTGGGCTAGAGAATTAAACTAACATATGACAAATGAGAAAAGAGAAAAGCATGATGTTTTATTTAATATTTTTACATGTATGTGGGAATCTTCATAAGGAAAGTGAAAAACCTAACAAATTATTGTGCCAAAAGTTTATATATCTTTTGAAACAAAGAACAACAAATTCTGGGGGAGGTGACAGGACAAGGATGCATGGGCTGGGGCAGTAGATTGTGGGATGGTGACTAGGAAATCCACAGGGGAGCTAATGGAAGATAAGAGTTGTTTTAGTAGGTAGTTGGTACAGATCCATTTTGGTGTCAACTCTGAGTCTCCAGGGATAAGAATGTTCTCCTCTTCTTGGTGCAGGCAGGGCACATTTCTCCTGGGAAATCTCATGACCTCCTTTTAGGTAGAAAAGAGGAAGACAGAGAGCCCTTCTTTTATCTATGGTTTCTCGAGTGCCTTCCACTCAAAATAAGAGTGTGCCAAAGTGGCAATTTTGGGCAATATCATGTTCTAAAGTCCTTCAATACTTTTTTTTAAAAGATTTTATTTATTCATTTGACAGACAGAGATCACAAGTAGGCAGAGAGGCAGGCAGGCAGAGAGAGAGAAGAAGGGAAGCAGGCTCCCTGCTGAGCAGAGAGCCCGATGCAGTGTTTGATCCCAGGACCCTGAGATCATAACCTGAGCCGAAGGCAGAGGCTTTAACCCACTAAGCCACTTAGGCGCCCCAGTACTTTTTATACTATACAAGTAGGATCTATTTCTTTTAAAATTATTTGTTGAGCACCTACTATGTGCTGGGCATTGTTCTATGCATGTTAAACTCATATTCACTCATTTTATTTTCATCAAAACCCACTGTATAGCTAGTAAGAAGAGAAGCAGTATTCAATCGCTAGACTCCACATTGTTAACTTTCCCTTTATAATGACTTACTTGGCCACAGCTTGTCACAGGCTGTTGATTCCCTTCATGCCCGATCTATGCACCAGGGTTCCTTTGTATCAGGGGCCAGACATGGGCAGATCACCTCTGCCCAGTGTGGCATGGCGGCCAACAAGTAGGAAAAGACCTCTGTCCTCCTGGGGCTCTTCCCCAGAATTTGTGTGAAAAACAACTTCAAATAATTGTTTCCGCTTTCAACAGGAGTACTTGGTCAAACAATTCCTTCCCTACAAGGATTGGAGGCGCTCTCAAGCCTCTTCTGTTCCCCTCACCCCTCGGCTCTCCCAGCCAGCCTGCTCCCACGCCCCTCTCCGTGTGGATAGCATCCATCTTCTCCGTGGCACTTATCCAGGCCCTGACTTCTGTCTCCTTTCCTGTGTGTGTCTCTCTCTAGCATCTATCCCTTCCATTTCCACCATGGCTGGAAATGTAATGTTTCATCACTGCTGAACCATCAGCAGATTTGGGCTATATATAGGAGGGCCACTGCATACACAAGCAAAGAAACGAACAAATGAATGAATCCCTTATCTAGATTTCTCCTTTAGGGAAAGGAAGGTCTAAAAGAGAGGTGAAAGGGTGATGCTCAAGAATGAAAACAAGTGAACCAGAAAGCCAAAGAAGATGACGATGACTATCTACAGTGTTATCCAAGCTCCGGCAGCCCAGACACGTTGGATAGTATCTCTGGTTAACGTTGCAGAAGACAGATGCCGCACAGATACAGTGACCACGTGTCCCAGTATGCCTGGGACAGTCCTGGTCTGTCTCTGGTGACCTGGCATCCTGTCTGGGTTAGCATTTGTTTGAGATAACGTGATTATCTTTGTTGACCTGTGTCCCTTTTCCTGGCTCCTTCCAGTCCTAAAGGAACTTATACCTCTCGTTCAAGGGGAACATGTGCGGATTGTGGTTACTGACAACACCAAGTGTGCTCAGCCCTCGCCCCCTGACCCGTAGCCTCCAGTGGCTGGGGGAGAAACACCCCAACTTGCCACCTGTGATGATGACTTGGTCTGCCAACCTAATGGGCCACAGACAGTGACATTTGCTTCAACATGTACAAAGGTGCAGCGGCAAACAGGGAATCTGAGGAAATAAGGGAAAATTATAGGTCAGGCATGTGTAAAATATCTGTGGGAAATAGCACGTCCTTCTATCTTTGAAAGTATGCATTGTATGAACCGTTTCTGGAAACCTCAGTCTTTCTTCTTTTTAATTTCATTTTCCCTGTATATGTTTTGTAGATATTTGTGGTTTGAAATTTTTATATACAAATGGCCTGTTAAACACTCAGATTCCAGGACTCACTTGTAGATATTAAGATTCATTAGGCTGAAGGTGGAACCCAGGAATCTGCATTTTCAACAGGTTTGCTCTAAGATGCTGCCACAAGGGGTCTACAGAACCCACTTGGAGAAAAGCACGGATCTGCACAGTGGGGTAGTGCATTCCCAATGGCGAGGCGTGCTGGTAGAAAGAATTTGGGGTCTGACTGAGGATCCTGGGACCTGAGGGAGAGGAAAGATGCAAACCAAATTTTAGTCAGCTTCCTGAGCTTTGTCTTGGGATCCTCTGTGCAATGCCTTGTAAAATCCAGGTTTAGCAAGAACCTCACTAAGTCATTTCAGGGTGAGTCCTCTGTGCTCCACATCTGTTCACACTCATCACATGACTGACTTTCTCCTCTTCCACCAGCCCTCAGGCCTGTCTGTAGCAAAGATCCTGTAAGGCTGGTTTAGCCAGACTCCCTCTTAGACCTGGTATTGCCTTTTAGAAGCTTTCTGTCCACAGACAGCGCCCTGCTCCTGGACTATGAACTCCCATTTGCCCCTGCTGCATTTGGAATTACATCTGGTTTTGTACTGAGGTCTCTCTTGCTGTATTGTTCTAGTCCTGAATTAAATCTGGGTGTTTTGTTTTGTTTTTACTGTTTAACTACTATCCAGCTTGTTTCTTCTTCAGCAAGACCAAAGACTGATATTTACATGGAGATACTATGGACAAGATGGGTATGTTTCATCTCAACAAGTTGGAAATAGAAAACCTGATTGTGGGTTTAAATATGTAAATACATAACAGCGCCTGGGTGGCTCCGTGGGTTAAAGCCTCTGTTTTTGGCTCAGGTCATGATCCCAGCATCCTGGGATCGAGCCCCGCATCGGACTCTGCTCAGCAAGGAGCCTGCTTCCCTTCCTCTCTCTCTGCTTACTTGTGATCTCTGTCTTTCAAATAAATAAATAAAAATCTTTAAAAAAAATATGTAAATACATATTACAGATTTTCTTTTAAAGGGTACTTTTTTTTGTCTGAGCATCTGAGAACATCCTGCTTTAAAAAAAAAGAAAAAAGAAAGGAAGGAAGAAGGAAGGAAGATAGGAAGGAAGAAAATCAACCCATCTGCTGTGTTTGCTATGCATAAAAGAAAATGTTCCAAGTTGGGTTGAATTTCACTGAAGCCATTGTACCCAATTGATGTTCGACAATAACAGCTCCAAAAATCTACAACATTCCTTTCAGGAAAAAAAACTCAGGTGGAATGTTTCTTGCGGTCCCCAGATGGAGCAAGAGTGAAGCGAGGGGCACAGTCCCTAGAACAATGTGCTACTCGGGCTCGCCATGTGCTAGCATAGGGGCAGGCAGTGTGGCTGGCCGCCCAGAATCAAAACGCACACGCACGCACGGCCAGTGTTCAAGAACTCCGCAACACATTTCCGCCTTAGTAGAAAATGAAAGCAACCCGACCAGTGGCAATTTGTTAAATGTCAGCACTTCAAAAGAACAACAAAGACAGATTTCTGTGAAATTCATAAAGTTCTGGAAGTAGTCGTGAGATACCCCAGAAAAACCCCTTACCGGAAGGGAGAACTTGAGGTTTGAGTCCTCTCTCCATTTACTGGGCGTGTGAAAATGTCAAGTCTTTGAGGGCGAAAGATGGAGAGTAGTATTATGTGTTGTGCTTGATGGTCTCATGTCTTCAGAATTTTGACCGTGATGGGGCGGGTGGGAGAGGGCAGTGATGACAAGAGCTACTGTATATCATTGTCCCACAATGACAAGTTCAACCCCATGGGGGGCCATTTACAAAAGCAGCTGATCCTAGCACAGAATTTTGGGTCTGGGGTCCCTGAGTTCCCCGGTGGGAGGGGATGGAGTGAGGGAAGACGTAATTTACATGTTAAAGGTGCCTAATGGCCTCTGGGTGTGGGTCTTGGGGTCCGAATCCCTGAATTTGAATTCTTGACTTCTGTGGTTTCAACTGGGGGACCTTTGGCTAGCAACTTAGACTCTGGCTCTCTGCATCTTTATAAAATGGTGAATCATGATGCTTACTTCTTGCGATTGTTGTTTAGATTTAGAAAGAGCTTCCAAACAGGCTAGAAGAGCGCCTGATAAGCATCAGCACTCAGCACACTGTAAATCATACTAGAATGTTCCCCCTTAGTGAGACACAAGATGAAAATCAACAGCAGTACATGAACTTGATTAACTCAAAACTTCTCGCTTAGCATATTCTGAAAAATTCTCCTTTGATTTTTGAGGCTTTCAGAATTAATAATTGAGATGCTCCCTGCTGACCCCTCTTTTAAACCTTTTCTTTGTAATCCTTTGTTAAGAGAGTAGATTCAGTGAACTTCTCTCCATGGCCGACTTCTTAGAGAACATTTTGAGATGCAGTTGTCTCTGTGAAAGTTACTGTAGAGGAAAAAAAAAAAAAAGGAATGGGGTGGAGTTGGGTAAGGAGGGTTTCCAGGGCCAAAGAAAGTTTGTGGACACTCTAGATTAATTTTTTTTTTCTGAAGAATATTTCAGAGAATCTTAGTTATATAATAAATTTATAAATATTTATAAATTGTAAAATAAATTTATTTAGCTCTTTTAAATAAGTGCCTGGCACTTTTGAAAGTACTTTATAAACAGTAACATACTAACCCTATTAGGTAGAAGCTAACTACCTTCATTTTACCAGTAAGAAAACAGAGAGGTTAAGCACATAGCCTGAGGTCTCACAGCTAAGAAACGACCAGCTGGTATTCTGGTCCCTGCCCTCTGCTTTGAACCACTTGCCCAGGCTAATAGGCAGTTGGAAGATGCGTCAGGAAGCCTGACCCTACAGCTGTGTGGTTCCCTCCACTTATTTCAATAGAAACCCCCCCTTTTTTTTTTTTTTTTTTTTTTTGCAGAACATCTATGAGACTAGTTTTCTCCATAATTCACAAATTCATTGACCTCAATAGGGAAAGGGAATTCACATTTATTGACCCGCTGCTATATCTCAGGGGTAGTGCTGGTTTTTTCTTCCCCACAGTGAGAGGTAGGCAGTAGGTAGCAATCTTTCACCTGACAATGGCGGGTGGTCTTTGGATTTAACTGACCAATCTCTACTATAGGCCACAGCTCTATAGCTCATCTGAGCTACTGTGTCCTAGCTGCTGGACACAGCTATTTATGCCCTCAGCCAGAAGGAAATAAGCTAGGTGTTGGGATTCTAAACAAGAGTCTCAAATTAGATCACAAATCATTTCCTCAAGAGCTGAGCCCACTGCCCACCAGGGAGCTGAAGGTGTTTGCATTAAAAGATTCCCACCTTCTCCAGAGTTAATCCATCTGCCCGCTATGGATCTGTTCAGTCACCTCGGGCCTTTTTCTCTGAAACCCTCCCACTCCTCCGCAAAGCAATGCTGACTGTTCTAGAAGCCGTCTCTATATTTATAAGGAAACTTTGTTTTCTGTTAGTTGGGAATTTTAATTCAAAGCATAAGACAGAGTAAAGTCAAAAGACAGAAATAAACATAGGATAGTCACCAAATCCTTCAGAAAGTTAAAAAAAAAAGGCACATACAGTTTAAATTTAATAAAATGTCTTTTAATAGTCACCTCAGAAGGTCTAAAATATGAAGTGATCTCTGAACTACAGGGTTCAGTTGATTAAAGATAACCAAGGCTGAATGAAAAAAATGATACGTGCTTCTACTCCCTGTGATTCCTCCAAACCTACGTGACAAAAAGCCCCCCTTCTCTCAGCAAACAAATTATTTTTGTAACTAATTTGTGCCTTGTCCCTTCTCTTTCATTCAGATGTGGTTGCTAATGATAAGCAAATACATCTTCACATATTCCTAAATTTCTGCATATCCTTTATTCATTTAAAAATAATTCGGGCAGCTGTTTCATGTTCTGTTTTTATGTAAAATGAAGGAGCACGGCCTTTAAATGCAATTGGACTGAACTGCACTTTTTATACCGTAGCTAGTTTTGCCCTATCAGCTTTTAAGACATTCCTGAGAGATGGCGAAAAACAAACAAACAGCAACAGCAAGCCCTGAAGATTTTAAAAAAAACAAAAACAAAACCAGAAAGCTAATGTATCCTAGAATGTTCTTGGAAAATCTTCCCCTTAAAAAATACTTTGCGATTGCTAATATGTCAAGAATGAGTAGAGGCAAATTTTCCATAGAGCTGTATAACTCCAGGAAAATGTTTTCATAAGAAAAAAAGAATTAGTTATCCAGAACCGCAAGGCTTTGATATCTGATACTAAACTTGGTGTTCACACACTTATTTAGTTAAAAGGGGTTCATTTCTCCCTTTCTCTGGAAACTCAGGGCCATGCACAAAGGAATTTTTTTCTGGCTATGTCTTATTAGGACAGAGGTGAATATCTGACCAAGCTAGTAATGGATATCTATTTTATTAATTTATCTATTATTTTTCATTCTTTGCTTTCTGCCACTCAGCAGGATTCCGCTCTACACTCCTTGCCTCTCGTCCTGGATGTGGTGAAGGAGAAAAATAAACTGAAGAACTAAAATACTTGCCTTTTAACGTCTGTCTTTCAGAAGCCTAAACACCTGGGGGCTTCACAGTGATATAAAATGACAAAATTCCTGATTGTAGATAACCAGAGAATCTTGGCCAGAAACAGGAGGAAAACTCTTCACCAACCAGAAAGAGATTTCCCTTGGCAGGAAAGCAGGTAAGAGAGTGGGAGACTGGGAGCTTGCTAGACTCAAGAAGACTAGAGCAAAGGGAAAGTGCCAAGTGGTACATCCAGGAAAAAACTGACCATCCCCAAGTACACCCATCTGGGCGCCATTAGCAAAATCTCACTCAATCCAACCATGGCCAGGGAAAAGATCATCATGAGGGACACTGGGAGAATGCCTAGGGATGTGAGGTCATAGTCCACAGACCTGATGCCTCCCCTGACCCCAGCCTTCCCTTGAACAGCCCTCCTTATGGCCTCTGACCCCGGGGCATGTCATATGTCCTTCCTATCAGAGCCAATGATGCCATCTCAGTGGCAGGCACCCACTTACCCAGGGAAAGCCTAGCTAAGCTAAGCAGTGTATTCATTCATTCATTCATTCATTCATCTTTGCATTCATCCCTCCATTTTAATTCATCCCATCATTATTGACTACCGACCATTGCTGGGCTCCCTTGTGGGCACTGGGCTGAGAGACAAAGGAGTCCCTCCCCTTGTGGATCTTCCCTTCCTTTGGAAAGATCAACAGTAAACAAATAAATGCTGTAAAGCAGGCCAGGAAGCTGTAAGTGCTAGGAAGAAAAATAGGGGTTGAGGGATGAAAGAGAGAAGGGAGGTGGTTCTAAATATGGGCTAGTCTGGAAGCCAGCCTGGACGAGGAGGAGGAAGAGCTTTGGGCAGAGGGGCCAGCCAGTGCTGTGCAGAGTCCCTAAGCCTGAGTGGGGGCCCTGGATGGGAGGGGAGCAGTCAGTTGGCACAGGCAAGATTGTGAGGAGCCACCGGAGGGGTCCGTGAGTCTTCAGTACAGGAGAGTCACGGGCAGGGTTTACAATAGACTTAAGTGACCAGGTAAGATCTGATTTCCAGTCCCAGCAAGGGAACGCAGTCTGAGGCATGCCGACCTGGGCACTCTGTCTGGAGCACTTGGTGTATACTCTGCTCCTGTGTTTCAAAGCAGATATTTTAAAGCTCAGCTAGACGGTCCAAATTATTGGGAAGGTTATATGGTAATCGTCAGAAAAAACTTTCTCCTATTGCTCTCTAAAGTCTCTGCATTGGGAGACCTCAAAATTTCAAAGTAAGGACCCCAGTCTGATTTTTCACCTTCCGGTAAATCTTCCAGGCCTATGGAAGAGATTAAAGACACATTTGTTAACTTCTTTTATTTTTTTCCTCTGTGGCTCGAACCACACAGTGGAATCGAACATCTCATTCTTTGTCCAGGCCATTCAGCCCTGATTAATTTCTGACATAGAAAATGTGGTTACCAGCGTGTGCACACCTAGTGTTTGAGAATTACTGATAGAATTCTTGGAGGCTTTGGGGCGCTCTTCCTCCGTGACTTGTAGATTGGGGTGTAATCCCACTAAGTGCTGGCTTAGAATCTTGTACTTGTCCCTCATAGCTCTTACTGCTGTTTTGGTCATATATCTATGTATAAGATAACTTACTTAATAATTTGTTTAACAGCTGCATCTGGACTATAAGCTTCGATAGGGTAAGGGGCAGGCTAGCCTTTGGTACCATTTTATGTTCAGTACGTACTCAGTACATACTCAGTAATAACTCAATACGTACTCAGCACACATTGTGTGCCCTCAATGAAGTGACTGGACTGTTACTAATGGCTGGATTATGTGTATTAGGAGGAGGAGGTGAAGAGACACCATGGCTTTCCCGGTCCCCTTTGGAGCATGGTGATGCCATACATAGCAGACCCTCTTCCTTGCTTCGGACTCTGGTTATAGAGCAGGGAGGTCCTGCTCTACAGGGAGGACCACCTACACCTACACCTACACCAGACGAGGTAGGTCTACCTCCATTGCAGGTAGCTGACGCTTCTTAGATGAGGATAAGACACTGTAGGATTGGTCATCAGATTTCCCTTTGTTTGTGTCGCTCTGTGTGTGAGAGTGTGTGTGTGCACACACGTGTGGTCAAGCATGCTCTTGATAACATCAGTTCCCAAATGTGTTCATGTAATCAAATAGAATATGGTTCAGTATATTAACTTTCTGAGTCTTTGCTTTCTCATAGTGCCCACTTTATTGAATTAAAAATAATGTGCCTAAATTATTAGCACAGTGCCCTGCCTGTAATAGGTAGCCAAGAAATGATAATTATTAGTTTTACTGTTAATACGAAAAAGGACATTATCTTGTGTCCTCAATCAGAGCAGTATCATGAGAACTTTCTTATGTCATTAAATATACTTTTGAATCATCATTTTCCTGGGCCACGGTGTCCACTTCATATTGGACTCATAATTTTTTGAATCATTTTCCTTGTCCAAAAGGTTTTTGTCCCCCAGGTTTTTGTTTGTTTGTTTGTTTGCTAATGTAAATAACCCTGCAGAGAATATCTGTGCATATAAAACTTTGTCTAAGTTTCTGCTTGTTTCTTCAGGATGGATTCCTAGAAGAGGACATGATGAATGTAAGTACATAGGCTGCAGAAATTCCTTTCATGTAATGTTAAATTGCTTTCCTGCAAGTCCAGCCCAGTTGTTTTCCCAATTATAGTGGAAATTGGTACAACCACTTCACTGCACTTTTGACATCATGCAGTGTCTGTTTTCAAATTTCTTCCTGGTCTAATAGTCAAAATAGTATCTCATTGTCATTTTAATATGCATATTTGAATGCTGTGATTTGGGACATTTATATATTCTTGAAATACTTTGTTCACTGGGCTCCTGAGACACTCCACTCCACTGCTCTTTTTTCGTTTCTCTGTTTGTTCTTCTTCAGCTCCTCAACTTCTTCACATTGGAATGTCCCAAGAGCCAGTCATGAGGCAACATTTCTTTTCTTTATCTATAATCATTTCTTGGATGATCTCATTGGTGCCATAGTCTTAAATACAATATTGATGTCAGACACTCCTAAATTTATATCTCTATTCCAGACATCTCTTTTGAACTTCAGACCCATAAATCCATTATTCTGTTCAACATCTTCATTAGATGTCTTACACAAATAAAAGACATTTCAAACATGAGATGTTCTACACTGAACTTCTAATGTTCCCTTACAAACTTGTTCATTTTTCAGTCTTGCTCGTTTTCGTTAATGGCCACTCCATTCCTCTAGATTTCTCCCCAAAGCCTGGACTTTAGTTGACTCATCTCGCTCTCTTTCACACCTTCCACATCTGACACATTAGCAGGCCCTTGGCTTTCCTTTCACATGTGGCCACAATCCAACCAATTATCAACATTTTTATTGCTTCATTGTAATATAGTTTTTGTTTCTTTTTTTCCTTTCCTTTCCTTTCCTTTTTTTTCCTCTTCTCTTCTCTTCTCTTCAGCCATTAAGTCCACCACTCAGCTACTTCCCTTAATGGGCTCTCCCATTTGGGACCACTGTACATCCACCCTAACAGCTTCAGGGATGGGTATCCGACAACTACTAAGAGACTCTAAGCCCCAGAACTGGCTAAATTATTCAAAATAGCCAAGCCATGAAGGCCCCCATGGACACCTAGCTAACTCCACACTGGGTGTCACACATGAGCTCCTTCTTCCAACTCCAACTAGCTGTTACATTGTCCCTGGTTGCAATTCCCCATGTGACCTTGCCTGGGATGCTTCTCCCCTTCAAAGATATGAGTAATAGAGTTCTGCCCTTTATCATAACCTCGCTGTGTTACTTCCTCCATCACAAAAACTTTCAATCTCATAGAGCATAAACCCCAGTCCAGGTCACATTCATTACCTCTCACCTGGACAACTGCATCTACCTGCTGTCTGGTCCCACTGGAAGCCAGGTAATTTTCTGCTGGGGGTCAGATCTTGTCACACAACTACTCAGCACTCCACTGGTTTTGCCTCTCACTCCAGATCATACTGGCCGTATTTTCTCTCTGACCTATTCTGTGACTCTTTGCCTTACTCACTCTTCACAAGCCATTCTGACGTGCCTGCTGTTTCTTGAACACACCAGGAACGTTAACCCCATGTGGCCTTTGTACTTGCTATTCCCTTTGAAATACTCCCAGGTTGTGACTCAAATTTACCTTTCCTAAGTATCTACTTAAAGTGAGAAATTCACTTCTCTAACATCTGTGATCTCCTTTCTTGGTTGTATTTTTCCATTTAGCATTTAGTTTCTAACTTTTTACATTGAGGATTATCTAGATATTGTTTTGTTTTGTTTTTTAACTTCTTTTATTAACATATAATGTATTATTTGCTTGAGGGATACAGGTCTGTGAATCATCAGTCTTAGATACTTCACAGCACTCACCATAGAACATACCCTGCCATTGTCCATAACCCAGCCACCCACCCCTCCCCTCCCACCTCCCAGCAGCCCTCAGTTTGTTTCCTAAGATTAAGAGTCTTTTATGGTTTGTCTCATCCCCATTCCCAGCTTGTTTTATTTTTTCCTTCCCTACCCCCTACAACCACTCACCCTGCCTCTCAAATTCCTCATATCAGAGAGATCATATGATAATTGTCTTTCTCTGATTGACTAATTTCACTTAGCATAATACCAACTAGTTCCATCCACATCATTGCAAATGGCAAGATTTTGGTATTTTGATGGCTGCATAGTATTCCTCTGTGTGTGTGTGTGTGTGTGTGTGTGTGTGTGTGTGTGTGTATACCACATCTTCTTTATTCATTCATCTGCTGATGCACATCTAGGTTGTTTCCATAGTTTGGCTATTGTGGACATTGCTGCTATAAACATTTTGGTGCACGTGCCCCTTCAGATCATTATATTTGTATCTTTAGGGTAAATACCTAGTGGTGCAATTGCTAGGTAGCTCTATTTTCAACGTTTTTTTTTTTTCCCAATTTATTTATTTTCAGAAAAACATTATTCATTATTTTTTCACCACACCCAGTGCTCCATGCAAGCTGTGCCCTCTATAATACCCACCACCTGGTACCCCAACCTCCCAGCCCCCCGCCACTTCAAACCCCTCAGATTGTTTTTCAGAGTCCATAGTCTCTCATGTTTCATCTCCCCTTCCAATTTACCCAAATTCCCTTCTCCTCTCTATTTTCAACGTTTTGAAGAACATCTATACTGTTTTTCAGAGTGACTGCACCAGCTTGCATTCCCACCAACAGTGTGCAAAGGTTCCCCTTTCTCTGTATCCTTGCCAACATCTCCCTTGTTAATTTTAGCCATTCTGACTGTTGTGAGGTGGTATCTCATTGCGATTTTGATTTGTATTTCCCTGATGCCGAGTGATGTTGAGCACTTTTTCATGTGTCTGTTGGCCATCTGGATGTCTTCTTTGCAGAAATGTCTGTTCATGTCTTCTGCCCATTTTGTTATTGCATTATTTGTTCTTTGGATGTTGAGTGTGGTAAGTTCTTTATAGATTTTGGACACTAGCACTTTATCAGATACCTCATTTGCAAATATCTTTTTCCATTCTGTTGGTTGTCTTTTAGCTTTGTCAAATGTTTCCTTTACTTTGCAAAAGCTTTTGATCTTAATGAAGTCCCAATAGTTCATTTTTGCCCTTCTTCCCTTGTCTTTGATGATATTTCTAGGAAGACATTGCTGTGGCTGAGCTTGAAGAGGTTGCTGCCTGTGTCCTCCTCAAGGATTTGGATGGATTCCTCTCTCACATTGAGGTCTTTCATCCATTTTGAGTCTATTTTTGTGTGTAGTGTAAGGAAATGGTCCAGTTTCATTCTTCTGCACGATGCTGTCCAATTTTCCCAACACCATTTGTTGAAGAGGCTGTCTTTTTTCTCTCAGACATTCTTTCCTACTTTGTCAAAGGTTAGTTGACCATAGAGTTGAGGGTCAATTTCTGGGCTCTCCATTCTATTCTATTGATCTATGTGTCTGTTTTTGTACCACTACCATACCATCTTGTTGAATGCAGCTTTGTAATAGGCCTGAAGTCTAGAATTGTGATGCTGCCAACTTTGGCTCTCTTTTTCAACATTCCTCTGGCTCTTTGGTGTCTTTTCTGGTTTCATATAAATTTTAGGATTATTTGTTACATTTCTTTGAACAATATTGGTGGTATTTTGATAAGGATTGCATCATTAAACATGTAGATTGCTTTAGGTAGCATACACATTTTCACAATATTTGTTCTTCTAATCCATGAGCATGGAATATTTTTCCACTCCTTTGTATCTTCCTCAATTTCTTTCATGAGTACTTTACAGTTTTCTGAGTACAGATCCTTTTCCTCTTTGGTTAGGTTTATTCCTAGGTGTCTAACGGTTTTGGGTGCAATTGTAAATGGGACCGACTCCTTGTTTTCTCTCTCTTCTGTCTTGCTGTTGGTGTATAGAAATGCAGCTGATTTCTTGCATTGATTTTCTACCTTGACACTTTACTGAATTCCTGTATGAGCTCTAGCACTTTTGAAGTGGAGTCATTTGGGTTTTCCACATAAAGTATCATATCATCTGCAAAGAGGGAGAGTTTGACTTCCTCTTTGCTGATTCGGATGCCTTTTATTTCTTTTTGTTGTCTGATTGCTGAGGCTAGGACTTCTAGTACTATGTCAAATAGCAGTGGTGATAGTGGATATCCCTGCTGTGTTCCTGACCTTAGGGGGAAAGCTCTCGGTTTTTCCCCATTGAGAATGATATTTGCAGTGGGTTTTTCATAGATGGTTTTGATGATATTGAGTTGTGTACCCTCTAAGCCTACACTGTGAAGAGTTTTGATCAAGAAGGTATGCTATACTTTGTCAAAGCTATTTCATCATCTATTGAAAGTATCACACAGTTCTTTCTTTTATTAATGCACTGTATAACATTGATTGATTTGTGGATGTTGAACCAACCTTGCAGCCCAGGAATAAATCTCACTTGGTCATGGTGAATGATCCTTTTAATGTACTATCGGATCCTATTGGCTAGTATTTTGGTGAAAATTTTTACATACGTGTTCACCAGGGATATTGGTCTCTAATTCTCCTTTTTGTCTGGTTTTGGTATCATGGTAATGCTAGTTTCATAAATTAGTTTGAAAGTTTCCCTTCTATTTCTACTTTTTTGGAACAGTTCCAGGAGAATAGGTACTAATTTTTCTTTAAATGTTTGATAGAATTCCCCTGGGAAGCCATCTGGCCATTGGCCCTGGACTCTGTCCTGATTTCCCTGGGCAATCCTTATATCAGATAAATTAGATTTTTAAGCCAAAGACTATAATAAGAGATGAGGAAGGATATTATATCATACTTAAAGGGTCTATCCAACAAGAAGATCTAACAATTTTAATTATCTATGCCCCTAACATGGGAGCAACCCACTATATAAACCAACTAATAACAAAATTAAAGAAACTTTTGACATAATACAAGAATGGAGGGGATTTTAACACCCCCATCACTGAAGTGATCATCCAAGCAAAAGATCAACAGGAAATAAAGGCTTTAAATGACACAGTGGACCAGATGGACATCATAGATATATTCAGAACTTTCCATCCCAAAGCAAAATAATACACATTCTTCTTTATTGCACATGGAACATTTTCCAGAATAGATTACATCCTGGGTCACAAATCAGGTTTCACCTGGTACCAAAAGATTGGGATCATTCCTTGCATATTTTCAGACCACAATGCTTTGAAACTGGAACTCAACCACAAGAGAAAAGTTGGGAAGAACTCAAATACATGGAGACTAAAGAGCATCCTACTAAAGAATGAATGGCTCAACCAGGAAATTAAAGAAGAATTTAAAAATTCATGGAAACAAATGATAATGAAAACACAGCTGTTCAAAATATTTAGGACACAGCAAAGGTGGTCCTGAGAGGAAAGTATATAGTGATACAAGCCTTTCTCAAGAAACAAGAAAGGTCTCAAGTACACAGCCTAACCCTACACCTAAAGGAGGTGGAGAAAGAACAGCAAAGAAAGTCTAAACCCAGCAGGAGAAGAGAAATAAGAAAGATCAGAGCAGAAATCAATGAAATAGAAACCAAAAGAACCGTAGAACAGATCAATGAAACTAGGAGCTGGTTCTTTGAAAGAATTAGTAAGATTGATAAGCTCCTGGCCAGACTTATCAAAAAGAAAAGAGAAAGGACCCAAATTAATAAAATCATGAATTAAAGAGAAGAGATCACAACCCCCTTCTCTTTTCTTCTTCTGGGATCCCCGTTGTTCTAATATTGTTTCATTTTATGGTATCACTTATAACTCGAATTCTCCCCATGTGATCCAGTAGTCATTTATCTCTCTTTTTCTCATCCTCTTTATTCTCCATCATTGGGCCTTCTATATCACTAATTCTCTTTCCTGCCTCATTTATCCTAGCAGTAAGAGCCTCCATTTTTTTATTGTACCTCATCAATAGCTTTTTTTATTTCAACTTGGTTAGATTATAGTTCTTTTATTTCTGCAGAAAGGGATTTTATTTCTCCAGAAAGAGATTCTCTAGTATTTTCTACACTTTTCTCAAGCCCAGCTAACATCTTTATAATTGTCATTCTGAACTCTAGTTCTGACATCTTACTAATGTCCATATTGATTAAGTCCCCAGTGGTTGCTACTGCCTTTTTTTTTTTTTTCTGAGATGAGTTTTTCTGCCTTGTCATTTTGTCCAGGGAAGAATAGATGAATGAGAGAACAAAATGCTAAAAGGGTAACAACAACCCCAGAAAAATATACATTAACCAAATCAGAAGAGACCCAAAACTGGGGGGAAAAGAAAGGGGGAAAAAAAAAAGTATGATTAGGCTGCTGAATAGAACAGAGGCACACACTTGATTTTGGATGTGTTTTGGTCTGTTAGAAGAAATTACCTCCTAAAATTTTAAGGAAAGAAAAAATTTATATATATAAATATGTATATAAATAAGGGTACACATGATGAAAGGATGGAATATGACTGTAAAGATAAAAATTTTAAAAATATTCTAAAAAAGGAGTTGATAAGAAGTTGGTTAAAAAAGGGAAAAAAAAGGAGAGAATGTGATCAGGCTGAAGACAAGAACAGAGCCATATGCTAGATTTAGGGTATATTTTAGTCTGTTAGAAGAAACTGTATCCCAAAATTTTAAAGAAAGAAAAACTTATATGTATAAAAAAAGTAAGGTTAAATACAATGAAGGGATAGAATATATGACTATAAAAATGAAAATTAAAAGATTTTTGAAAAGGCACTGCTAGAATAAAATAGTTAAAATATGTTAAAATAGGAAAGAGGAAACATTTAAAAAAATAGAAAAGAAAAAAATAATGAAGATTTTAATAATTTAACTTTAAAGACTAAAGAATCATGGGGAAAAAGCCATGAATTCTATGCGTTTCATTTCCCTAGCTCTGCAATTCCAGTTCTCATTGTTCGGTGAACTTGGTCTTGGCTGGATTTCTTGCTGATCTTCTCGGGAAGGGACCTGTTGCACTGATTCTCAAATATCTCTGCCCGAGGAGGAATTGCACCGCCCTTGCCAGGGGCTGGGCTAAGTAATCTGCGCGGTTTGCTCTCGGGAGCTTTTGTTCCCTGAGCGCTTTCCGTAGACTTCCGGAGGACGGGAGTGAAAATGGCGGCCTCCCGGTCTCCGGGTGGAGGAGCCGAGAGCTCGGGGCCCCACTCCTCAGTGCGCCCTCGGAGAAAAACAGTCAATCTCTCCCATCTCCCTCGTCTCCAGCCGAGCTCTGTGCTCACCCGGCCTGTGACCAAGCGTTTCTGTCTCTGGCGCACAGCCCCGTTTGGAGTCTCCAAACCCAGCAGATTCCTGCAGCTTGTTCCCGCCACTCCTCCCTGGGAAGAAGGTGAGTCTCCCTGGACCTGCCGCTTGTGGGGTCCCTGATGGAAGAGCAGGGGCCTGACAGTGCCTGGGATCATGGTTTAAGGTAACCCTGAGCTGAAAGCTCACTCCCTGGCTCCGTCTCTGCTGCCGGCTTCCCCACTCCAATACCTGGGGACTCCGCCACACTCAGTCTTCCTGTGACCCCACGGTTCCTGAGACCAAACTGTCCCCACAAGGTCTCCACCCCTGCTTAGCCTCTGGAGCACTGTCCCTCAGTGGAGCAGACTTCTGAAAGTTCGGATTTTGTGCTCTGCTGTTCTACTCTTTGCCAGGAGCTGCCCCTCCCCCCGTCTCTCTTCCCGTCTGTTGCTTCGGATTCACTTCTCCACATGTCCTTCCAGAAAGTGGTCGCTTTTCTGTTCCTAGAATTGCTGCTCTTCTCTTCTACCTCCCGTTGAGTCTGTAGGTGTTCAGAATGGTTTGATAACGGTCTACCTGAACTCCTGGGACCCAATTTAGGTCTCTACTCTCCTCCATCTTGCTCCTCCCTTATCTAGATGTTGTTTTATTGTCTGTCTTGCCCCCTTAGAACATAAGCACATAAGGACAAGGAATCTCTGTTGTTTTGTTCTGTGTCAAAGGCAGCCCAGAGTAGTGGCAAAGAGTACTGCCCCCAGGTGTGCATCTGGTCTCTGCCTCTTACTTGCTGGATAACTCTGGACTGATTGCTCTACCACTAAGTTCCTCCACTTCCTCTTCTGTAACACAGTATCTTAATCAGTTCCAAGTGCTGTAACAAATAGTATAGATTGGTGGCTTATGAACAAACATTTATTTCTCACAGTTCTGGAGGCTGGGGAGTCCAAGATCAAGGTGCCAACAGATTTGGTGTCTGGTGAGAACCTTCCTCCCCTGCTCACAGATGGCTGTTTTCTAGCTCTGCCATCACATGGGGTGGAACAGGGGAGCTCTCTGGGCTCTCTTCTTCTTTTTCTTCTTTTTTAATGATTTTGTTTATTTGAGAGAGTGTGAGAGAACACAAGCAGGGCAGAGAGAGAAGCAGACTCCTTGCTGAGCAGAAAGTCCAACAGGGAACTCGATCCCAGGACTCCAGGATTATGGCCTGAGCCAAAAGGCAGGTGCTCAACTGGCTGAGCCACCCAGGTGCCTCTGGGGTTTCTTTAATAAGGGCACTAATCCCATTCATGTGAGCTCCATCCTCATGACCTAATCACCTAAATCCCCACTTTCATATACCATCACATTTGGGATTTAGGTTTCAACCTGTGATTTCTAAGGGGATATAGACATTCAGCGTCTAGCACAAGAGAATGCCTGCCTGAGTGGGATAATAAGATTTCAATAATTTAATATTTGTAAGATGTTTAGATCAGTTCCTGGCATAAGAAAACCAGTATGTGAATATTTGTAAAACAAATAATATTGCTGAATTTCCAGCACACAAAATAATGTGTAGCTCTTGGTGGGGTGATCAGTAAATAGTCATTGAATAAATCCTCAAAATACACAGCAAATGGAAATCCAGTTCTTCAGTGCAAGGGTGTGCTATGAATGTGTTTTGTTTGCTATACCCAGGTGGGCCTACTATCACATTACAAAGGGACCTCTGCTGTGAGAAGCTTCCTGAGTACTAGGCGTCTTTTTGCAGAAACATTCTTACTGTGGCAAGTGGGAGATGCATGTCGCAGAAGGGGGAAGAGAGGATTGGCAGAGGTCTCTGCCTCACAAGGCCTGAGAAGAACCACAAGAAATATATATTTGATCTGTCCTGTTTCCTGGCACCGAGCTCCTAAATCCTTTGGAATTTCCTGAGTGATAAAAATGCTAGGATTGTCTTTTATTCTAGGGGGAGACTTTTAGTGGGCGCTTTGATAGCTTCAGGATGGGGGCCGGTCACTAGAAAGACCAAGGCAGGATGAGAAGGTTGGAACTTTCAACCTCCCACCCCCCAACCCCCCACCTCCATCTCCAGGTAAAGCAAAGCACCTGGAAATTAGGTTAATCAGTAATGGCCAATGATTTAATCAATGGTGCCAATTGTAATGGAATCTCCGCAAGAACTCTTAAACAATGGGCTTCAGGGAGCCCTGGGAGTGTGGTGTACCCAGAGAGGGCACGGAAGCTCTGATCCCTATACCTTACCCTGGGCATCTCTCCCACTGGCTATTCCTGAGATGAATTCTTCATGATAAACTGGTAATAGTAAGTAGTCTGTTTTCCCTGAGCTTTGGGACCACTCGCAAAGTATCGAACCCAAGGAGTGGTTGTAGATTTACAGTTGGTTTATCAGAAGTTTGGGTGGTCCAGGATTTTCTATTGGTGTCTGATGTGGGAACAGTCCGGTAGGGCTGAGCCCTTAAACTTTTGGGGTCTGAACTATCATATGATCTCCCTGATATGAGGAAGTGGAGAGGCAACGTGGGGGGTTAAGGGGGTAGGAAAAGAATACATGAAACAAGACGGGATCGGGAGGGAGACAAACCATAAGAGACTCTTAATCTCACCGAACAAACTGAGGGTTGCTGGGGGGAGAGGGGGAGGGAGAGGGTGGTGGGGTTATGGACATTGGGGAGGGTATGTGCTTTGGTGAGTGCTGTGAAGTGTGTAAACCTGGCGATTCACAGACCTGTACCCCTGGGGCTAATAATACATTATATGTTTATTAAAAATATATATTAAAAAAATCCAAAAAAACCCCAAAACTTTGGGGTCTGCACTAACTTCTGGCAGTTAGTGTGAACTGAATTGTAGGACACTCAGTTGGTGTCCAGGAAGTTGGGAGTTGGTTGGTATGGGAAACAAACCAAGCAACGACACATTTGATGTCAGAAGGTGTTCTGTGGGTAGAAACAGGCTGGAAGCCATGCCTTAGTCTATCATCTATCAGTATGAAGCAGGTTCTCACAAGCTTAAAACGTGTTGCTTCTTAGGAATTACATTTGAAACTACCTTGAGATATGTTGGAAACGCGTTTCTCATTTTGCTTAGAAGCAGACATATAAAAATAGTTTTTTGAGTAACAGAGGTCTTGATTTTTCTGTAAAATTGTCAATAAGCAAATGAATACATTTTTTCAAAGGCAGGTACCTTTTTAAATTTTATAAGCAAACGGTCTTCCCCTAGGTATTGTATTTTCCTATTTAATATTTTATTTTTCATCACTCACATTGAAAGCTCCCTCCTTTTCACTCTGGTAAGTCTCTTGGAACAGGTCAGGGAAGAGACTGCCCTAGACCTGGGGAGAAATGAGACTTTTCAGGGAGAATAAGTAAGAAGACTCAAAGGCACGTAGCTTTCCTCCCATGCCGTTTCTAGTTTGAAAGCCTTATTTCCCAGTTTCTCTTCCCAGGTAATTGTCCCTTTAAGGCACAATTTTTAGGACTAAGGACTAGGTCCTAAGGACTAAGGCAGCATTTTTGTGACAAAATCAATGTATCTTTCATAAGCAACAGTGATAACTAAGTTTTGTTGAGTGTTACAGCATAACACGAAGTGAAACGTTTTAGTGAAACGTGTTTGTTACAATAATCTTAGGAAGTCAGGACTATTTTAATCCTCTCTTTGTAGATGAAGGTATCCGGCCCCAGAGAGGTCAGCCATGTGACGTCACAGAGCTTGTCCCCTTAATTGCTCCACGGGCAGGTATCCACGGACCCGAGCTCTCCTATTAGGGCCGCAGAGAGAGGACTTGTCTCAGGAAACTGACATATGTAAACCCAACCCCTGCTCCTCAGTGAGCTCTCGATGATGCGGGGATGCTGGTTTGACATTTCTCAGAAGGGCAAAAAGCAGTCACCACCGGACTTCCCTTCCTGTCTTAGCAGGGACTGAATGTTTTCATGCCTTTGAGCCCTGGCTGCCAGGTCACTTATCGGTTGTGGTTTCATGTCAAGGAAATCAAACTGGACGGCAGCCGTCTGTCTGAAGTAAGTGAACTCCCACCCCAGCGCCTCAATAAAGCTTCATATCAGGCTGTAAAGTAAAACAATAGAAAGTCCACGTGGCTACCCCTCCCCCTCCCCCTCCAGGCACATCCTTTCTGACAGCGTACTGTGTAGGGTCCACTGGGGAGTCTCCTGTGATAGCCAAGCTCTTGTTCCCACTATTCTAACAGCTGTGCTCCTTTCTGCTTCGCCTTACTCCTGTTTAACCCGCTGAAAGCTAGTTTTGTCCAAATAACGTAGCTTTCCCCAAGAAAAGGACTTCTCATTAAATTTCAAAAGACACCATTTTATGAAAGGGATGGTTCCCTTTTTGCAAGCCACCATTTGTCTTTCTGGCGATGTGCTCTTGCGTGTTCAGGATCTCACTTCAAGGCATCCGATGTGGATTTAAAACATTGGAGAAAGAAGTAGGATGCAGGGTTCTATGGCATTTAAAATAATGTATGTATCCCAGCCTCTAGGCTTACAGCCAGACTGCAGCAGGAGATGCAGTTCACATTCTATCAAGGCTCGCACCACATTGAATCCTTTTGGAAGGAAATCTAAATTGCAATTGTAAAAAGATATCTGGGGAGAAAAATAGCCCAATGTTATTGTGCAACTCCAAAATGGTTGTAAAGCTCACCAAGAAAACTGTCGGGAGTATATCTGGTAGAAGTTCAAAGGCTGTAAGGAAAGTTTGTTGCCGCTATTAAGAGTAATGCACACTAAAAAGGGGTCGATTAACATTTATCAAGAGATGCTGGCCTTTGTGAAGTGTGTTTACTCTGGGAGGCCAAGCACATTTCCCTGTGACTTTAAAGTGCTAACAACTCCAGGCTGCGAATAAACCCATTCCTGGTTGGGGTGACCCTGTGTTGCGTACAGGGCCTAGATTTGCGGACTCTATATGGGACTCCCATTGGTTTTCTCTCTTGGACACATTTTTGAAATTTCCAAAAACCATAAGGACCCTTCATTTAGATTTGAAGGCGCCGAAGTATAGATGACATTTCTTAATGTCTGGTTCGGGGAAATCGGAACCAGCGAAGGCAGTGGGTTCCCGTCAGAAACTTGATCTTTTCTCTATCCTGCACTCTCCTCTGCCCTTCTTGGATTCCTGCTAAGCCAGTGGAGGCAGTAGGGTGTGTGTGTGTGAAATGTGGCTGGCTATAACCCGGAGGCATAGAGGAGTATCTCAAAACTTGCCTTCTGCCTCCCCAGCTCCTTCCACCTCCAAGGCCCAAGCTCCGCTGCGCTGTAATGAGACAGCACCTAAGCAGGAAAGCCAAGCTCTCTAAACGCAGAGCCTTCTATAGGACAGTATCTTCAGTCTCCCCGATGACTAAATCAGGTGTTCATCTGCTTCCTCGAAGAGCTCTGAAATACTTCGACTGACTCTCAAATTATCCAGAAGCAGTTTGCTTTGAAATCATCTTACTGTGGACTACTTCAAATCTCTGAGGCTTTGTCTGTAGTTTCTGTCAATCTTGACTTCATTGTTTCCCCACTGGATCTGAGATCCAGTTCTACCCTTTACTGACATTTGACTGTAACCACGCTGGAAGCTTCATCGTGCCTCGGATCCCCACTGGCCTCAGAAATCATTTGATCTTTCCAGTTCCTTTCTTTAATTTGGATTTGCTGAGCTTTGTAGTAACAACAGATAGTCCTGACTGAGCATTTGCTAAATCATTAATTCTAAGGACAGCTCCATGGGTTACTATTAACATTAAAAAAAAAAAATCACTTGGGGTGCCTGAGTGGTTCAGTTAAGCATCTGAATCTTGTCATGATCTTGAGCTTATGAGATCAAGCCCCACATTGGGCTCAGTGCTCAGTGCAGAGTCCGCTTAAGGCTCTCTCTCCTTCTCCCTCTGCCCTTCCCCCTATCATGCGTTCACGCTCTCTCTCTCTCTCTCTCTCTCACTCTCTCAAATAAGTAAATCTTTAAAAAACTCATTTGTTCATTTATTTCAGGGACAGCAGCTTAAAGTCAAACTTCAAATACTTTAATTAATAATTAAGTCTATCTCGACTATAAGGAAATTGATGATATCTGTCAATTTCCCATGTTCCCCTCATCGTGGGGGAAGCTTAACCTCTCCCTCAGGCAGTCTTGGTTGTGTGGATTGCCTGGGACTTTTAGAAGATGGAGAAGGGAGTTCTTGTTGTTGAAAGAGTTGGGTACACCCAGGCAGTTCCTGCTGATTTCATGGGAAAATGTATCAGATTGCATTGTGTTACGTCCTTGGGAGAACGGGAACGTGTAATTTGCTGGAAGGGGTGGCTGCAGGGGAGGGGGGCATTTCATACTTGCTGGTGGGCTTGGGTTTTATTAGGAGAGGACCAAAGACATGGAGGCTAAGATCTGAAAACTTAAGATCTAAAAAGAAAGAACAGTAGTCATAGAACGGTAGCCAGAACTGAGCAGTTGTCTCCAGAATGGTCTGTCAGTGTTCTCCCCTGCAGTTCACCCATCACTTTGCCCGTTGGGTGATCTTTCTAAAAAAGTTTGTGTTATATGGCTCTTCTGCATTAAAACTTTCAAGTGCACCTATTGCTCTGAAGATACCCTGTGAGGTCCTGCGGACATCATTGAGGGCTTTAAGGCTCTGGCCTCTGCCTCCTCCCCAGCCTCCTCTCTGCCCTGGCCCGGCCCTTTGCTCGGAGCCACCCTCTGGTATGCTCGTGCTGTCCCCTGGTGAAAGCCTGCTGCCCTTTCTGGACCACGTTCAGATATCACTGGCTCTAAGGAAGTTCTCCTGACCTCTTTTCATCCATAATGAACTCTTCTGCACCGGACCTCCCCTCCCCCGCACCCAGGACTGCAGCATACTGTAGAAATAGTTCTATCCTGGGACCTAAAATACTTAATTTGCCTATTTGTGTAGACATTTGCCTTCCCCACTAGGCTGTGGACTAATTAAAAGCAGGGACCTTGGTTTTTGTTTGTTTGTTTGTTTGTTTGTTTTGGTAGCTCTGGAATCAAGCCACTGCATAGCATAGATTAGACATTAACAAATATTTGTTAAGATCAACCGAGGGGGAAAATTTCCCAACTGCCTGTCAGAAGGCTTAGATTCTGGAAAGAGTGGTTTGGAATAAGGATCTCTAAGGAGAAAACCTGCTTTCTTGAGTTATAATTGATATGTATCTATAGCTAATTTAAATGCTGTATGATCATCAGGAGCATTTTTTCTTTAACATTTTTACTTTCCAAGAAAATGGCACATTATAAACACCAGTTTAGATGTTTTTCCCTTGTTAGGGAAAGTTTCGTGATTTGCACGAGTAATTTTTCCCTTTTGGCAACCTACAGCCAATTTACAACATTTAGAATCGCAGTTCTGAATTTACTCCATGTTATCAAAGCTTCATCGATACAGCCCAAAAGACCCATATAGAGGTAAGACTTGAAAAACCATTATTGAATTGCCCCGAGCAATGGCTGGAGAAATGCCTGAGACTGACTGGGAGCCCCAATAGCAGCTTCCAGCATTTGCTTCCCAGTCCTGGGTTCAGGCCGGTGCACACCTGGGGTTGTGCAAATGACGGTCCAGGAACGATGGGTGACAAACCAGGGAAAGGATCTTTGGAGCTCAGAACATTTCTCTTCAGATGTTCTGCATAAATTAGCTGGGGCACACATTCAAAGGCCCCTGGAGAAAGAGGTACTGTCATTTCTAGTTCAGAACAAGGGGGATGGAATAAGAGAGAACTTTCGGTAATACATTTGGAAAACCGCTGGAGCTCTCAAACCAAGACTAGTGACGAAGTCAAGAGCTCAGTGGAAGCACCTTGACTGATTCTAGCACTTCGAGTTCAACAGGCAGCTAGGTCCCACCTGTGTGATCTAGAAATCCACCAGGGCCTCTGTGCTTTGAGGGGCAGAGGCAGGAACCAAGCCTCCACCCAGCTGTGCACTATGATGTTCTAGGTCCTTCCTTTTCTCCAGCTTGCTCTAGTTGGTATCAGGGCAGGTTAGAATCAAGAGGATTTTCTACCTTGTCCTTAGCCCGTGCCTCTGGACACAGCAAAATTTCTTCTGTAAGTAAAATGTTCCAAAACTAGTAGTGGAAAGGAAACATAAGGACGTTGAAAGACCAGGATAAAAGTATTTAAGAAATTAAAACAAAATGATCATTTATTGTTTTTAATATGTAGTCAAATATGACAGCAGTGTTACACAAATTGTTCCCTTCTCCCCTTCTAAAATCCCCAATTTGTTGACTCCAACTGTAAGTGAAAAACAGAGTTGAATTCTGAAAATAGCAATCAACAGAGACAACACAGATAACATTTGGTCACCACCAGCTTCCAGACCTTTTTAAGATGAACTGTGTCACCATGGCCGTTGATACACCGGCTTTCTTACAAAATTTTTACTAGGAAAAAAAAAATGAAGATTTTCCACATACTGTAAGCAGAACCAGAGTTGCAGAAAAACTTGGTTTAAGTAGCTGTGTGAGGAAAACATTAATGACTTATTGCAATCATAACGATCCCCAGGTAAAAGAGATGGCAAATTAATGAACTCTAAGGAAATACATTCAAACTTAGATAATTAATCTTACAGTGATAATAATCAGGAAGCTTGCAGAAGTACATAGCATCTGAATTCTTGAATTTAAACCATCGGTTTCAGTAAAGGTCACACCTCGTCTGCTATCAGACACCATTAGTGCAAATTCACGTACAGTCATTCTACATTTGCAGGTTCAGGTACGTCAAGCATGAGGTCATCAGGAAGTATGTGTACGTTATTCGGTCATGGAAGAATGTGGGCTCAGAATGTCTCACTGACATGGCAGAGGAAGTAGGAAAGACGCCCAGAGACTGGAGTAAATTTAAAGTGCTCAGTTTTCCAAACCCTGGATTAAAGCAAAATTCTGGAAAACCTCTGCAAAATTCACCTTCACCTGAAAGACACGTCCTTGATGTGAGTATGGGGCTTTGGAAAAACAGTGAGAAACAAACTTGCCATGTGCTGTGCTCTCCCACGCAGTCCTTCCTTTTGTAGGGGCTGACTGGGTTGAGAGGGTCAGATTTCCCCCCAGTGTTCTCTTTCAGGAGCACAACAGTGAGCCTCTGATTCTGACAAAGGGTACAATTCCACCCACTTCAGAATGCATTTGAAAATATTCCCTGCGCTGGTGCAACTGGCATAAAACACAGACAGCCCCCCGGGTGCCTAGCTTCTTCTCTTTTCACACTTCAACATTGCAGATGACTACAAGCAGAATTACCAGAAACAGTAGTAAATTCCTGGCATTGGAAGTTCCCATGATCCCAGCTGGCATGCAAAAAAGGCTGTCTCTTTTTTCCCCCTGAAAATAATGTACTTCCCAGGCACTGTCCAAATGTCTCAAATGAGGCAAATGAGAGGTTTGTTTTGACCAGCCTATGAAAAGACTTTCCCCTTCTCAGCTAGGGCTCTGAGAGTGAGCTACAATGCACACAAAATGTCTGTGTCTAAAGAACCTTAATTCATTGCCCTAAAATGATTTTAACAGGTCTCAGCAAGGAAAGCTCTGACTTCACTTTGATGTATTTTCAGAGTAGTCTAGTGGAGGACACTGAATTTGGGTTTTTATTTCTCTGCTATATATATAACAGTCTGAGCGTGTTTTTATTCAAACCACTTTAAAAATGGTTGCTTGGACTTGACCATGTGTCTAGATGATAGTACTAGAACCTGGTCCCGAGATGGTCACACGTCACAGAGATTCAGCTATGGGTCCACAGTTGAAAGTATCCTTTCTTCTCCTTCCCTCAGGAAAATTTATTTTCTTTTTAGTGTATTTTATTGCCTGTGTGGTTGGCTATCTCATGGTCTCTGGCACAAGGGAACCAAAGAACATGGCTTGTAAGTCAGAGGGAACTAAATGGAAATGCCTCTTTTTGGCCCTTACTTGACCGTAAGTAACCCAGTTTCCGAGAGCAGGGGCCTTCATGATTTTAGGCTTGTGCCATAGAAGAAGTACAGGTGGATGATGGTTGAGTTTCAGATTAATTGGAGACATCCTTGACTTTCTGTATATCACCTGTGTTCTAGGCTAATGGACAGGATCTGTGCTCCAGTGTCTGAATGTCTGAATGACCTAATTATGAGCTGATCTTTGTCTACTATTGATCTGTACATTGCTCTGAAGAAGGTGAAACTTTTGCTCGATAGCATATTTCAATCTTTAATTTTCCTGTGGCTCATATTCACCCACCCACTCCTATGTTTATACCTCTCCCCACATAGCAAACTTCTAAAATAGGTTCATGCTATGTGTGTATGCAACAGGCACAAAGGTTTATAGCTGCATCATCAGTAAGTGATATTTTGGTCATGAAATTATTGTTTTTGTAATGCTAGGGAAGAGAGAGACTCTCTTTAAAAAAATAACATATCAGTGGGAATGAGAGAAATCACTGAGATTTTCAACCAGAATCAAAACAAATATATCACTATCTGCCAATTTAAAAATTTTTGCTTTATTCCATTAGATTTTTTTCATAATCTAATTCATTTTAGAAATTAGAAAAAGATGAGGACCAGTATATGATTTATATTATTCCCCACCCCCAGTCTTATATTCTGGATTTAAAATCACAGACTCTTTTATTTAGTGTCAACAGTGATCTGGAAATTCACTTATAATAATGAGTTTTGAGCATTTATTTCTCTAGACATAATTCAGTCATTCATAATAAATGCACTACTGAGAAGCCAAAGATGATGGACTTCATAAACGTGTCAGGGAGAAGTGATTCAAGAAATTATGCGATTTTACTTGAATAATTACTATCTTACAAAAATTACCATCTTCTTTGGAATCATCATTGGGAAAGCAGTGGCAGTTGGATGGCTTAAAAGTTATGTCCGGTTACAAGCAGGCAGATGCATTCCAATTTCAGCCGAAATTAGAAGATCGGCTTAATCAAAATGTTACGTGACATCAAACTGTCTGATAGGACCGTGGTAGAGAAGACACACTGAGGGGCTCCTCGGCTCAAACTTTCTGGTTTCTAGGATTGTCTTTCAACAGTGCTTTCTGTGTGAGCTCCTCAATATTCTATAGGCTTTGTAATCAAGGCTTTCAATTGTGTCGGCATATTTACTACCAGCAACTGGTAGTAAATGGTTATGATGCTCCCAAAGTCTGGTTAGCAAAGGGATTAAGGGGAGGCCCGATATTCCAGTTGAGGGTTTGCTGTTATTTCTAGGAATATATTCTTGAGCAGCTCTCTTTGTAAAACTCCACCAAGCTTTCCAACTGGGGCAGTATAGACAGAAGTACGACTCACTTGATTTACCCCCAGAAAATCACTGATCTAACAGGAGAACTGACATAAGGCACATCAAATCATTAGGACCTTGGGCTTGACAGATTTGAATATCACCACTCGGAAATTTCCAATTTTCAATTGCTCGAGATGGTAATTTTTTATTCCAGAGGGACCATAAAAAAAAAAAAACCAGGTATAGAAATAGAAATATCAGAATATCAGACATATAAAGCTCATCCAGATATACTTAAAATTCAATGTACCAAACTTCAACTTCCGTGTGCATTTTGAAGGCAAAGATGAAGGACCAAGATTTGGAGCTGTGTGATATGACAGATAGGAAACTCCTCAAAACAGAGCCTGTGATGCTGAAGTTGTATGACCCCGAGTCCCCACACTGAAGCTAACGTCACAGCACCTACTATTATAGCAGCAAAACAGAATTACCCAACAGCCTTATCTCTCGCTATGAAAAAAACCAATTTCCAAGTTTCCAGAGATAACCAATCTTCTGATTTTCTCTCAGTAAATTTGTTAACCTGAGAGATGGGGAAATAGATAAGGATGATGTTGGCTTGTAACTGAAGTAGTGACTTTTACGTCCTTTCTAATTCAGTTTATGATTCCAAGTCTTACTATAAATAAAAAACAAAAAATGAACTACCGTAAAGTTTAAGTGACAAGTGAAAGAGAAACATATTTTTCTCTTGATATATTTTGCTTATTAGATAATCCAGTAGTTTTCCCAATCCCAATCTGGGGACATTTGGAAATATCTGGAGACCTCTTTAGTTGTCACTGTGTGTGTGTGTGTGTGTGTGTGTGAGAGAGAGAGAGAGAGAGAGCGCGCGCGTTACTGGCATAAAACCAACAGAAGATGCCTAGAAGCTCTCATATGTGCACTATAACACATGGGGCTATTTCCACCCTACCCTCCCACCCCACAAAGAATTAGGGGACCCAAAATGTCAACAGTGCTGAGGCTGAGAATGGCTGAGGCAGTCTAATTAGCGACATGATGATCACACACACTTAAAGTGCAAATGCTTCTTTGATATATTAGTGTTTTTGGAATACCTGAAAACTATGATGTTGAACATTCAGAGAATACTGGCACAAGAAAGTGAATGGTCACATCTAGTCAGAAAAAGTTCAGGTGATCTGGGAAGTCCTCCTGGGTCGGGGACAACTTTGGATGAGTCACTTTTTGTTCTCATGAATGAAACTTACAAACCATTTAAAATAGAGCAAACAGAACTGGTGCCCAACGATATGTCGTATTTCTGAAACATTCTTCAGGCAAATACCTGATAGTTCCCTATCTAAGGATAATAAACAATTGGAATTGGAAGTTGGATAGAGTAATATTGATCTGACCCTACTTGCGAAGTTGTGCTTGAGGATTCCATCATGTTACAGTTATCATTCAATGTGCCTGATTTCTCACTGTTTGTATTTATCACTATAAACCACAGATCCAGCATGAGAACTTGGCTCCAGCAGGTGCTCAATAAATATTTAAGTAAATCGAGTGGCTGAATGAGTGAACAAATAAAGGGATGAATCAAAGTGCTCCACAAAAGGTAAAGTGCTTTATAAATACAAGGTAATATGAATATGTAATGCCACAGACCTCATAATATTTGCTCAAAAAACCCTCCTAGGGAAAAAATGTTCAAATGGTTTAAAAAACAAAAATTGTGATTATATATGTTGTAAGAAAATATGCTATGAAGATTCTTAGTTTTCAGATGAATTTGGGAAGAACTGAAATAAACATATAATGATCTTAAATGACAAAAAATAGTGTTGCTGACAGATGACCACAGGTAGGTGTGAGAAGGGCATGCAAAACCAAATAAAGACACTGTAATGGCTAGAACTTGAAATCACTGGTTGTCATAAAGATGTTACTATTCTGGGGTGCCTGGGTGGTTCAGTGGGTTAAGCTGCTGCCTTCGGCTCAGGTCATGATCTCAGGGTCCTGGGATCGAGTCCCGCATCGGGCTCTCTGCTCAGCAAGGAGCCTGCTTCCCCCTCTCTCTCTGCCTGCCTCTCCGTCTACTTGTGATCTTTCTCTGTCAAATAAATAAAATCTTTAAAAAAGAAAAAAAAAAAAAGAGGGGCGCCTGGGTGGCTCAGTGGGTTAAAGCTTCTGCCTTCGGCTCAGGTCATGATCCCAGAGTCCTGGGATCGAGCCCGCGGAGAGCCTGCTTCCTCCTCTCTCTCTCTCTGCCTGCCTCTCTGCCTACTTGTGATCTCTGTCTGTCATATAAATAAATAAAATCTTTTAAAAAAATTTAGAAAAAAAAAAGGAGTTGAGATAAAACTTATATATAAAAAAAAAGATGGTACTATTCTTATGAACATGACAGAGGAAGATTGGTCCAAAGTTCTATATTATTCTATATGAAGAAGAGTCAATACTACAGATAAAGTTAGTCTTAAGACTGTGTCTTCTAAGCTGCTTGGTTGGTCTTAACTGATGAAGGGGTATAGGCAAGAAAAATGGTAACAGAAATTACCAGAAGGGAGTTTTAAGTTCAAGACCCAATTCTGACGCTGGAAAAATAACCATATCTTTCTGGGAGTCAGTTTTCTGATCTGTAACATGAAGAGCTTGGGTTAGACAACTCACCGTGATTCTGGCATATGAATGTTGATACCAAAATATGGGGCGGGTTGGAAAAGTAAGAGCTAGAGTAATCTTTGGGAATTAATAAAGCTTATTGTAATAAAATATCTGAAAAATACCCGAAGAAATACCAAGCAAAATAACATTTCACAGGAGGAATAACCATAATGATAGGATCTATTTCTCATTTAGTCTTATTTAAATATTAATTTCTTATCATGGAAGGAAAGTTTCTCGAATCAAGGTATGGATTCTGGCAAACGTTTTCTCAAATGGGCAACAGACACTTGAGGACATAATCAAGTTTACACTCCTGCAGGGAAGGTAATAATGTAAGAAATTTGGCCGCAGAAACTAATAAATTATACTAATTACATTATGTATTATCTGCATATTAGTATAATCTAAAAGAATAGTAATCCTCTCATTTGCATTTGTATACTTTTATAGTTTAGAAATTGAGTTCCATGTATTTTTGTATTTTATATCTTAGTATTGTGGGCCTTTATATTTGTGTTGCAGAGATAAATATTTGAAATTATTTATGTTAGAGGTATTTCCTTCTAAAGAGAAGCCTCCTGGTCAGCCCCTGTGCTTGCCTTTGCTGTGAAGAGTTAACTGGGAAATTACAAGAAACTAGAGAGTCTAAGTGACTCTACACAATAAGGAATTGAACTAGAAGCAGCATAAACATAGGGACTCTGTCATGGTGGTGGAGTCAAAGTTGGGAGAGACATGACAGAGGGGAAATATTAAGAGAAAATATGAAGATGGGGGAAAATTGAGCAATTTCTCCTTTGGCATTTTCTCAAGAAAATTTTTTATTTATTTGATTGTCTTTGAATGCTTTTAGGATTGATGGACTTTTCTTCCTCTGAATGCAAATTTGTGCTGAGAGTGGACCAAGGCTGGGCTTTATATGGGTTACAGTGATGGAAGGTTTTAAAAGCCTATACATCTGTACATTTAGTTAATCTGCATAATAATAACCTTGCAAAGAAGACAGAGCAAAAATATTTTTATTTTCCAAAATTGTAAATTGAGAGTCATGGAAGTTAAAGTGATTTTCCCAAGATAACGTAGTGGAGAGTCAAAGCTGTGTCAGCTGATATTCTTTTCATTAGAGCATGTTGCCTCTTTGAGATAAAAAACTCTTGGATATACCCAAGAACTACCAAATCTTCTCTTTTTCTTCCTTCTCCCTTTTGTTCAAGGACAGGGAATTGAAAGACCTCTGCTCTACAGCACTGTATAACAGAATTTTCTGCAATGACAGGAATGTGCTGTGTTGTCCAATATGGAAGCCAACAAGCCACATGTGGTTATTGAGCATTCGAAATGTGACTAGTGATTGAAGAACTCAGTGGCTTTTTTTTAAATTTAATTTTTATTAATTTAAATTTAAATAGCCAAATTTGGCTTGTGGAAAGGATACTGGATGGCACAACTCTAGAAGCTCCATGTGAGAGAGATCAGTAAATGCTCTAGGTATCTCAAACTAAAATAATAATGGAGGTAAACTGTACTTTATTATTTATCTTTAGTTTTCTGTTTGTTAATCTATCTTAAAGCCTAAACACTTCAAAACCAAACCAACATTGTGGTCAGTGCCATCTGGTTGACTTAAGACATTTTTGTTGACCTTTATACCAAATGTTATTTCCTCTGTAGCACTGTGTATCAGATTTTTTCAGAAGCCTGTATGTGTTCCTTTGCTATTCTTAATTTTTAAAACTGTTATTCTCTACTATGTTCATAGTATTTAAGTAATGAACAGATGTACCCTTTCTAATATGTATTGTATGTAAAGTCCAAAGCATCAATGTCCATTCCAAATTTCTAGAAACAAGGTGTACATTTGCTCCCCTTTGCAGTAAATGGGCACCAGGAACAAATGAGAAATATAAAATAGAATAAAAATTTCATGAAAAAAAAAAAAAAGCCAGCCTTTCCCCTTACCACTAAAAGATTCATAGACAGCAGAAACCACCTTTGACTCCTACTTTCATTAGGAAGGGTTCTCACACTTCCAAAAAGTTTTCCCCATTTCTAGGTGCTTTTAGTTCACTGAACAATTCAGTTTTATGTCTTTCTTGTTTATTCATTTCCAGAATTGCCAATTCTTTTAATAGAAAATGGAAGATGAGCTCTGAGGGAAGAAAGACAACATTACAACTTCAAAGAATTGTGTAAGGAGTTGGATATATACATAAGATTTATACAGCTGTCAATCTACTGCTATTGGAAGCCACACCTATCACAAGAGCTAGTGGAAGAAGCATCATCTTATCCTAAAAGGAATCGTCTATGTGTTCTTTATGTCTTTGTAGAATACCAGTTGCACCAGTTACATTGGCAAGTCATTTGGTTATTGCTAATCTGACCAAACCTACTCCACAAGAAATAAGTTGGGATACTTCATACAAACTGGATGCAGATACAGCAGAGAGATTGTCATCACATCCTTCAATCGCCTTGTCAGGTTTTGGGTTTTTTTTTGTCCTTTTTTGATATTATTAACTAAGTAGGTTAGGAAAAAATTACTAACCTCATCAGGTATTTAAAAATGTAAAGCAAAATATACGTGATGGAAGACGGCACTAGTTTATGTCAGACGACTGTGAAGATAAAATCGGATACTGTTAGTAGACCGATGGTGTGCAGTGCGGACACTGTATACAGATGCTGAGCTGTTTAGTAAAGAGCTGCTTATGAGACATCTCTGCTGCTTGATACCTGAATCTGCAAATGTTGGACACCGTCCCCTAGAAGAATCTACAGCGTCTTGGCACAGGATGTCAGTCTCATGGGTCGAGATGTTGCGGAACTTGTACACACAGGACCTGAATTTAAGCGCTGGGAGCTCAGTGTACGTATTAACCACTTTCCTCCTCAAGCGATGCCTTTGCTTTCCTCATTTGTGGAGAAGTTTTGAAATCTGGATTATGATCATCAGGGCAAAATGTCAGATCCATCTAAAGAGCATTTTGCACCTGCATTATTTAGCCAGGGAGGGAAGGGTTTCATAGGAATGAAAAAGTGGCTCAACTAGGCAGGAGAACGATCGGCACTGCGACTAATTGAACCACTTTTGCTAAGTGACATAAAAATATTCTAATATTAAGGATTATTTTACAACTCTATGGAAGTATGCAGTAACGCGTCTCGCGTTTGTTTTTGTCTTGATGACAAACGCACTCTGAGTCACAAGAGCCTGCCTTGTGTTAGTTATAAACAAAAATATATTTATATATATATTTATGTAACTACTATGTGCTTTAAAGAAAATTACTGTATGATTCAGCAGGGTTCTTTCATTCTTTTTTATCACCAGGGATATGCCGACCTGAACGGCTTCGTAGACAGGAATCAACGATGGCATGGGTCTGAAGTCCTGAAACAGCACAAAGTAAGGAGGAAAAAAACCAAAAACCCAACCCCCTCCCCCGCCGCCAATATGTTTAGAATCCCTTAATGTTTTTGCTTCCAAAATGATGAAGGGACTCTTGGTATTGTTTCCTTCAGCCAAGAGCAACTGTGGCTTCATAGGATTTGATAGTTGGGAAAACGTAGGCAATGTATCTTAAAAACCGAATGAAGTGATTTATTCCGAGGCAGGAGAACCGAAAATCTCCTGTGCCACTCCCTCTCTCCTAACCCTTAGCCAAGGGCTTGGCAGCCACAGAAAGGGCAGCGCATAGAAAGGACACTCATTAACAAGGGAGAGGTAGGCACAGATAAAAGATTCATTCTGCAAAATAATGAACTTGTCCGAACAAGTGGATCTAGACCAGAAAAACAAAATCCTTTTGCCACATGTCTGGTGGAAAGATAGAAAACCTCTTATTTTAGGTTTGTTTTTTGCTCCTGCACAAGCTGTTTCTCTTAGCAATCTTGAAACATTCATCATTGCTCTTTTGAGAGGAAGGGTTCAGGCTTTGGAACACAGTTATCTTTGAGACATCAGAGAAGAATATTTGAACCAAAGGTAGAGATCCCTCATGAACTAAAGCTTTATTATTATTGTCTTTTTCTCTATCCCCTTGCAACCCTGCACCTAAGCCAACAGCACTGTCATCTTGTACTTCTGGTAAGTCCACAGGAGATGTTCTGAGTGAACTATAAAATGTCATTCCACTAGGGAATTCTGTGTTCAATGGTCAGTGGTACCTTGTATAGGTTTTAGTTTTTCTTTTACCTTTCCAGGGCTGGGCTTGTCCAGAAATCTCATCTCCTTTAGGCTATAGCAGCTTAGGGCTCCTGTGTGTGTGTGTGTGTGTGTGTGTGTGTGCGCGCGCGCATCTTAAAGATATAGGCAAATTTTTAGTCTTAACACCTGTAAGCCAGCACTGGTGCTGTTCTGTCCTAGAAATTTTAGCACTGCTCTGAGACAATGAAACCTTCTTTCTCTCCAACTGGTTCAACTTCAGCATAGGCAGGATGACCTGAACCTCTTCGAAACTTCATCGCAGGCCATCTGCTTGGGCGTCTCTGAAACAGAAAATGCAAAAATAATGACTGCCAGGGTAACAGTCATATCATTAAAGAACATATCTGCCTTCATCTACTTGTTTGGAAGAGAGAGTGAGTGTGAGAGGTGGGGGGGTGGCAAGGCACAGGGAGAGGGAAGGAATTCTCCAGCAGACTCTGTGCTAAGGGAGGAGCCCGATATGGGGCTGGATCCCATGACCCTGAGATCATGACCTGAGCCAAAACCAAGAATCCATTGCCCAACCCACTGAGCTATCCAGGTCTCATGGTATTTCCCAAATATTTTAGATTAACTTCTGAATTAAATTTAGTCATACATTATCCCACATTGCTACTACAGGTGGAATTACCCATGCTCAAAGCTCCATGCTTGCTTCTTCATTATGGCCTTATTAGCCCCTCTCTGGCGACAGTCTGTTTGCTGGAGCTGCCCCATAGGAGTGAGAGCTTCTTAAAGTCAGAGTTTGTGCCTTTTGCAAAATTCTTTTGTCTAAAAGATTCTGTAAGTGTCTAACTTGGAAAAAATGAATTTAGTAAAAAATAAGTCTTCTGAACATATAGCCACTGACATTTCCTCTTCTCTAGAAAATCATATCACCTCATTTTATTTATTAATTAACTCAAAAGCATAAGGCCATACAATTCTGTACAGTTCTTAGAAGCCTGTCTCAAATCAGGTGCTATACCTTTTAATAAACACACTGAAAGAAAATCACTTACTATCTTAAGAAATTATTTATTAAGCTGAGGCTTACCATAGAGGACTTTTTTGCACTTGAAAATGAACAGGTATCATGCCCTGAAAACTGAACTGAACATCAGAGGGCAGAGGCAATCTCCAGCCTAGGAACTAAATAATGGCACAAGGAGACATTGGGTCCTAAAATATAGGTTATTGATCCTGACAAAAGGTGCGCCCTTCTCCCCAGCACTCTGGCCATCAGACAAACCTTCTGTGATTTATAAATACAAGTGCTGATATGAATTACTAAGTTACAGCAGCAAGAGACACGAAAATGCATTTCACGGCCCCAGGGACACTAGAAACTCTTGTTCCATTGATCAGAGTCTCGGGGGTTCTGGAGTCGATGAGTGCTGAAGGACGTTTCTTTCTATCTGAAGTTTATTTCTGTCGAGAGAATTTTAATGGGCAAAATGTTAAATATCAGTGTAGAGATACTGGCGTTCGGCAGCTTTCTAGATTTGCTAATTCCATTCCACAGGCAATGATTAATGGGCGTAGAAGAGTTTTCACATCAGGTAGGAATGAGTATGAGCTCTGCTTTCTGGGAAAATACCTACCGAGTCAATTACATTCTGCCTATTAATAATATTATTTATGCCCGTATAATATGATGTGGTCAGAATGCTTTATATTCATTAGTTGATTAAGTCCCATGGTGTATGGGAGAAACTGAATTATCCTTATTTTCCAGGAAATGAAGTTAAAACAAAGAGAGGGCAAAATAGCAAATAGTGTGTCTTTGGTGGAACTAAAGCTCATCGTGGACGGAAGTACACTGACCATGGTTAGGGAGCAGGACACTAGAACGCATGATCGCTCCTGTCAGTGGAAAGATGCCGGACTGCCACCGTGCTCACCATTTAGAACTTCCACTTCGGTTTCAGTTTTTTCTCATTTGGACTTTTGAAGGCAGAGCTGCCCTCGTCCTTCTCTGAGTCAAGCAGCACCACCAAATCTTTGCACTGAATCTCCACCTTGCCTGTCGTCCAGCTGGCAAGTATGGCCCTGGGAACTAGCCCTAACTGGCAACGCAGCACATAAAGACATCGTGCTATCAGGGACTTAAAAAGGTGCACAGGTTATCGTCGTAAGGGACAACAGGTGCTGCCCAGGATATGGTGAAAAGGGAAACCTCATCCACTGTTGGTGGGAATGTAGATCAGTCCAGCGACTATGGGAAACACGTGGAGGCTCTTCACACAGTTAAAAACAGATCTGCCAGATGATCCAGCAGTTCTAATTCTGGGCATATACCCAAGGGAAATGAAAGCGAATTTGCTGAGATCTTTGCACCCCCCTGTGTTTATCGCAGCATTAAACACAGCATTCTTCACAATAGCTAAGATGTGGAAACAACCCAAATGCCAGTCAATGGATTAATGAATAAAAGAGCTATACATATACACAATGGAAAGTTATTCAGCCATGAAAAAGGAGGATATTCTGCCATTTGCAACAATATGGCCGGACCTTGAGCATATTATACTAAGCGAGATAAGTCAGAGAAAGACAAGTACTATATGATAGCAGTTATATGTACAATCTAAAAGGTCAGACATGTTTTAAAAAAAATGGTGGTTAACAGGAGATGGGGGCTGGAGGGATAAAATGAATGGTGTTCCAGGATACGGACCCAAAAGGAGTACTGAGCCACAGAGAGCTAATGTACAGTATACTGAATACAGACAGTACTATTGTACAATAAGTAAAGTGATAATGTTGCAACAGGGTTACAGGTCAAATTTATGCAATTAAAGCATTTGTTTTAAATAAAAAGGGGCAGAGTTGATGAGAATGTTGCTGTTGCTGCTACATGTGAAAGTTGTATTTTATTAAGCTCTAAGCTGTATTTTGTGTTTTATACCAGGCGCTTTACATATATAATCCCATTAAAATGCACAAGCCAATCATTTACATTTTGCACAAACCCGTAAAGCTAACAAGTGGCAGAGCCAAGATTTAAAATGAGATCTACTTACTTCCAAAGTTAATTCTCTTTACTATAAAAATTGGTTCTTAAAATTCTGTGGTTTGTGTACGACTCTTGAAATTTGTGAACATGGTTCTAATTTTATTTCAGTCTTAAAAATACAACTAGCAACTTCAGTTGTCTGTTAGTAAGTCAGAATTACTAACTAATAATTTTCTGTCTTAGGTGAAAGATTGGCGATTACTAGTAACATTTATCATGGATTTTGTGAGCTCACAGCAGAGGTACTCAAAATAGAAAGTACAAAAATGTTGGGTAGTGAAGATTTCTCTCTAACAAGATACAAATTTATTTTCTGAATTAACTGCATATCCTTAAGGAAAATATCTCTTGATTTATTACTACTCATTGTAGGAAAAAAAAAATACCCCAAGATTTAAAATGACTAGAGACCTCGTCATTTACACATACTTTGTTCAGTTATCATTGGACATCACTCATATACATTTCCAGGAACATTAAATCACTGTATATACTGCTTTATAAATTTTTTTTTTGCACTTAAGGACACAGTGAAAAAATTTATGAACTATCTCTGTACAAAATTATTTTAAATATCTTATTTTAAATGTCTTCATAATTAAATCATGATTTATATAGATTCAGAGTTTTTTTTCCCAATTTTTTGACAATATAAATAATTCTACAATGAATACTTTTGCTGATAACTTGATGGGAATATCTCCAGTCAGTTCCTTTTATAAACTCTCAGAGGTGGAATTCGTGGGCCAAAGGAGGACACACAAATTATTTACTAAACACTTGAAATTTCTAGTATGGTACCAGATGCTGTGTTGAAAGACACATGACCAAAAAAAGGTATAGAACGTGGTTTCCACATGGAAGATAAAACCATTTCTGGAGAAAGGGATTTTCAATGTAGATTGCAAAGGTGAGAAAATGCATTGAGGAATTAACACAGGTGTCAAATATTCTAAAGACAAGTGAAGTAGAATAGGCATAATCTCACTACACAATTATTCAACACTATGTTATTTGTGCAAAAATAAAAAAATATATCTCTCTATAGATTTTGACTACATTAAAAGGTCATTACTACCCCCATAACAATACCTTAAAATTTATAACAAAATCTAACAAATACCATGCCCTGGGGTCTTAAGAATTTGATGTGATTTTATCCTCTTTGACAATTCCTTGATACCTCAATCTTAGCCCTAAAAATGCCAAAGAAAGAGTAATAACTTTACCCAAATTATGCTTCTTTTCTAAAATGCTTTCACATATCACAAATCAACTAATGATCTTAAATAAATCACTTTGGAGGAGGAGGGGCAAGATGGCAGGGAAATAGGAAAACCTGTTTCAACCGGTCCCCTAAAGTGAGCTACATATCTACCAGAACACTCTGAACACCCATGAAACCAGCCTGAGATGTAGGATTATACACTTCTGGATCTCTATGGGGGTCAGAAGATGCCAGTGGAGAGGTAAAGCAGAGTGGAGATGCTCAGACTGATATCAGAAGATAAACAGAAGGGGAAGGGAGCCACCAGAAGGGACCCACTGGAAAGTAATACCCCAATATGAAAGTGCCCTGTGGTTGGCAAGCAGCATTAACTTGGAGTCTGGATTAAAAAAAAAAAAAATCATTCAAAAAGAGCAAAAGATCTTAAGGGGCATCTGGTCACAGGTACGGGCCTACGCCCACGGACCCAGGATGGCCACTGCCGGTGACCACCCATGCCAGAGAGAGTGTGGTGGAGCCTTCAGTTCCTGGTCATTGAGCCCCCAGCTTTGCGCTGGGCACAGAGTCACCGCTCGGCTGGACGCATTCCCGCCTGCGTGTGGGAGAGTCTGGTGTGGGCGCCACTCGATGCTCTCTAGAAGCTTTCGTGCTCTGAGTGCACTGTTCAGCTGGGGTCAGAGTGCTCTCCCCACCTGCGCCTGAGATAGCCTGGTGTGTGCACTAGCTGGAGGTCTCTAGGACCCACCCAGGGAAGGGACACTCCCAGCCCACGCAAGAGAGAACCCTTTGCGATCTCTGTCGGGATCCCTTGGTGGTGGCCTTCCAAGACCTGCTTGATAGCGGGGTCTGAGCACACCCTGAGTGGGCCTGGACCCCAGACAGCAGTCCCAGCAAAGGTAGCCACCAGAAGTGGGCTCCTTGGACCAATATCGCTTGTGGTTTTAGGGGCACGGGGTGCAGAGACAAGTGGGTGCTTCGGGCGACCCCTGAGACTGTGGCTAGGGCCGTGCACTGCCTGTGGGAGACTGACAGCTCAGCAGAGTTTGCAGAGTGGGAGTCTGTGTGTTTTGGACCACCCAGAGGGGAGCAAACTGAGGCTTCCCTCTGAGACAGAGGTCTGGGCACAGTTTGCTTTCCACGAAACCTCCAAAAAGCCGCAAAATACCGCCAAAGAACAAAACCTCCAGAGAGCAAAAGCCTGAAAAACTGGTTTCAACAGAGCCCAGCCCCTTCATAGGGAGTAGGAGGACTCAACCCAAGCAAGACTGACTGAAAAACATGAAGCAGGCACCTCTCCCAGAAAGCCAGCCAAAAAAACGAGAGGACAACCACCACAAGGTCCCCATAAAACTGTAAAACCCCAAGATCAGGGGAAAACAGTATATTAAACTCACAGTATTGCCCTAAAACCTATATATTTCATAGATACAACTATTTTTTAAAAAATTTGTTCTCATCATTCTTGTTTTAATTTTTTTAACCTACTTACCATTACAACTAGAGGTTTAACACAACATATTCCATAATAAACTTTTAACGAGCTTTTTGCATACATATACCTGTTTTCCTTTTTTCTTTTTAATATACATGTAGATACAAGCTTCAAGGTAATCCTTTTTCCCTAATCAATACTACCCTTATATAAAAACCAGTTTTAATCTCCCTTTATCTGAAAAGTTGAGTCCTTTAACAAAGATATCCAGATATACCCAAGAAGAACCAAAATATCCTACCTTGCCCACACCGAGGATTTATCACCACCTTCCCATCTTTTCCTTCTGTCAGTGTTTCTGTGTATTTTTTGTTCTGGTATTTTATAAATCTATTCTTGGGGTTCATTTTGGCTGGGTTCTTTTTTTTTTTTTTTCTTGTCATTTACTTCTGTCAGTCTCTTTGTCCATTTTTGTTTATGTACCATATAAATCTTACTTTTGGAACTCAATCTGGCTGAGTTTTCTTTTTTCCTCTCTCTCTTTCTCTGTCTCTTTTTTTTCTTTTTTCTTTTTCTTTTTTTTTTTTTTTTTTTTTTTGGTGGTGACTTCCGATTGCTCTGAAGTATTCCAGGGTGCACCTTGCCTGGATCGTGGTTGATATATATATTCAGCTATACATACCCTCAACCACTTCTCACCAAAATGGAGGAGGAACACCCAACAGAGGAAAAATTCAGAGACTGTGCCCTCTTCATCAGAACTATTGGATATGGACATAAACAGTATGTTGGAAGGGAATTCAGGGTAACAATTATTCAGGCAATGGCTAGGTTGGAGAAAACCATTAGTGACAACACAATCTCTAAAGGCAAAATTGAGAGGCGACCTGGTAGAAGTTAAAAATGCTATCAGTGAGATCCAATCTAATCTAAATAACAGCTAGGGTAACTGAGGCAGAAGATAGAATTAGTGATTTAGAGGAGAAACTAATAGAGAAAAAGGATCAGGAGGAGGCCTGGAACAAACAGCTTAGAAGTCATGAAAACAGAAATAAGGAAATAAATGACGCCATGAAACATTCCAACGTCAGAATTATTGGGATCCCTGAGGGGGTGGAGAAAGAGAGAAGACTAGATGATATAGTTGAATAAATTGTGGATGAAAATTTTCCCAATCTGGAGACTAGAACAAGTGTTTGTGTCCTAGAGGCAGAAAGAACACCCACCAAAATCAAAGAATCTAAAAAGACATCAAGACACTTAATTGTGAAACTCATGGATCCTTATTTTATTTTTTTAAAGATTTTATTTATTTGACAGGGAAAGAGAGAACACAAGCAGGGCGGGTGGGAGAGAGAGAAGCAGGCTTCCCGCCAAGCAGGGAGCCCAATGTGGGGCTCGATCCTAGGACCCTGGGATCTTGACCTGAGCTGAAGGCAGTCACTTAACAACTGAGCCACCCAGGCACCCCTGGATCCTAATTTTAGACAAGAGCCTTTGAGGGCAGCTCGGGGGAAGAGATTCCTTAAGTACACCAGAATAACATAAGACCTGTCCACAGAAACCTGGCAAGCCAGAAAGGGCTGGCAAGACATATTCAGGGCACTAAATGAAAAGAACATGCAGCCAAGAATACTTTATCCAGCAAGGCTGACATTCAAAATGGATAGAGAGATAAAGAGCTTCCAAGACCAGCAAGGTTTAAAAGAGTATGTGACCATCAAGCTGGGACTACAAGAAATATTAAGGGGGGGGGGGAGTTCTATAAGAGAAGAAAGAACCCAAGAGTGTCATAGAACAGAAATTTACAGAGACAATCTATAGAAACAAGGACTTCACAGGCAACATAATGGATAAAAATGATAAAAATGTATCTTTCAATAATCACTTTCAACACGAATGGCCTAAATGCTCTCATAAAACAGCACAGGGTTGCAGATTGGATAAAATGACAGGACCCATCCATATGTTGTCTACAAAAGACTCATTTTGAACTTAAGGATACATCCAGACTGAAAGTGAAGGGATGGAGAAGCATCTTTCATGCTGATGGGCCTCAAAAGAAAGCTGGGGCAGGGATTCTCATATCAGATAAATTAGATTTTAAACTAAAGACAGTAGTCAGAGATAAAGGAGGACACTACATCATTCTTAAAGGGTCTATCCACCAAGAAGATCTAACTATTGTAAATATTTATGCCCCCAATATGGGAGTAGCCAACTACATAAGACAACTGTTAATCAAGATAGAATCATATTGATATGAATACATTAATAGTATAGGATCTTACCATGCCACTCTCAGTAATAGATCATCCAAAAAGGAAATCAATAAAGAAACAAGAGCTTTGAATGACACATTGGACCAGATGGACCTCATAGATATATGCAGAATATTCCACCCTAAAACAGCAAAATATTCATTCTTGAGCACATATGGAACTTTCTCCAGAATAGACAACATACTGGGTCACAAATTAGGGCTCAACCGATACCAAAAGGTTGAGATTATTCCCTATGTAGTCTCAGACGACAATACTTTGAAACTGGAACTCAATCACAAGAAAAAGTTTGGAAGGAATTCCAACACTTGAAAGCTAAAGACCACCTTTCTTAAGAATGTTTAGATCAACCAGGAAATCAAAGAAGAACTTAAACAATTCATAGAAACCAATGAGAATAAAAACAGATCAGTTCAAAACCTATGGGATATGGCAATGGCGGTCCTAAGGGGGAATATATAGCTTTCCAAGCCTCCCTCAAAAAAGCTGAAAAATCTAGGATACACCAGCTCTCCTTACACCTTAAAGAACTGGAAAATCAACACCAAATTAAGCCAACCCCATGCACAAGAAGGGAAATAATCAAGATTAGAGCAGAGATCAATGAGATAGAAACTAGAGATACAGCAGAACACATCAATGAAACTAGAAGCTGGTTCTTTGAAAGAATCAATAAGATGGATAAAACATTGGCTAAACTAATCCAAAAGAAAAGGGAGAGGACCCAAATTAATAAAATTATGAACAAAAGAGGAGAGATCATGCCTAACACCAAGGAAATAGAAATAATCATCAGAAATTATTATCAACAGTTATATGCCAATAAGTTAAGCAACCTAGATGAAATGGATGCATTCCTGGAAACCTATAAACTTCCAAAACTGAATCAGGAAGAAACTGACAACCTGAATAGACCAAAATCTAGTAACGAGATTGAAGCACTGATCAAAAACCTCCCCCAAAACAAGAGCCCAGGACCTGATGGATTCCCTGGGGAATTCTACCAAACATTTAAAGAAGAAATAGTACCTATTCACCTGAAGCTGTTTCAAAAGATAGAAACAGAAGATAAATTCCCAGACTCACTCTATGAAGCCAGTATTACCCTGATCCCCAAACCAGGCAAAGACCCCATCAAGAAGGAGAATTTCAGACCAATATCCCTGATGAATATGGATGCTAAGATTCTCAACAAGATCCTAGCTAATAGGATCCAACAGTACATTAAAAAGATTATCCACCATGACCAGATGGGATTTATCCATGGGATGCAGGGGTGGTTCAACATTCACAAATCAATCAATGTGATAGAACAAATCAATAAAAGAAGAGAGAAGAACCACATGGTCCTCTCAATTGATCCAGAAAAAGCATTTGACAAGATACAGCATCTGTTCCAGATTAAAATGCTTTAAAGTATAGGGATAGCGGGAACATTCCTCAACTGCCTAAAATCTATCTATGAAAAACCCACAGTAAATATCACTCTCAATGGGAAAAAGCTGACAGTCTTCCCTTTGAGATCAGGAACACAACAAAGATATCCACTCTCACCACTGTTGTTCAACATAGTACTAGAAGTCCTAGCAACAGCATCAGAAAACAAAAAGAAATAAAAAGTATTCAAATAGGCAAAGAAGAAGTCAACCTCTTTCTCTTCGCAGATGACATGATACTTTATATGGAAAACCCAAAAGGCTCCAACCCCAAACTACTAGAACTCATACAACAATTAAGTAATGTGGCAGGATACAAAATCAATGTACGGAAATCAGTTGCTTTCTTATAAACTAACAATGAAAATACAGAAAGGGAAATTAGAGAATTGATTCCATTTGGTATAGCACCAAGAACCATAAGATACCTGGGAATAAACCTAACTAATGAGGTAAGGGATCTGTACTTGAGGAACTACAGAACACCCATGAAAAAAACAAGACACAAAAAGATGGAAGACCATTCCATGCTCATGGATCAGAAGAATAAACATTGTTAAAATGTCTATACTGCCTAGAGCAATCTATAATTTCAAAGCCATCCCAATCAAAATTCCACTAGCATTTTTCAAAGAGCTGGAACAAATAATTCTAAAATTTGTAGGGAACCAGAAGAGACCCTGAATTGCTAAGGAATTGTTGAAAAAGAAAAACAAAACTGGGGGCATTATGTTGCCTGATTTCAAGCTTTACTACAAAGCTGTGATCACCAAGACAGCATGGTACTGGCAGAAAAACAGACATATAGATGAGTGGAACAGAGTAGAGAGCCCAGATATGGACCACAACTCTATGGCCAAATAATCTTTGACAAAGCAGGAAAAAATATACAGTGGAAAAAAGTCTCTCCAATAAATGGTGCGGGGAAAATTGGACAGCAATGTATAGAAGAATGAAGCTTGACCATTCTCTTACATCATACACAAAGATAAACTCAAAATGGATAAAAGACCTCAACTTGAGGCAGGAATCTATCAAAATTCTAGAGGAGAACATAGGCAGTAACCTCTTTGACATCGGCCATAGCAACTTCTTTCAAGACATGACTCCAAAGGCAAAGGAAACAAAAGTGAAAATGAACTTTTGGGACTTCACCAAGATCAAAAGCTTCTGCACAGCAAAGGAAACAGTCAACAAAACAAAGAGGCTACCCATGGAATGGGAGAAGATATTCACCAATGACACTATGGACAAAGGACTGATATCCAAGATCTATAAAGAACTCCTCAACCTCAACACTTGAAAGCAGATAATCATGTCAAAAAATGGGCAGAAGATATGAACAGACACTCTCCAAAGAAGACATGCAAATGGCTAACAGATGCATGAATAAATGTTCATCATCACTAGCCATCAGGGAAATTCAAATCAAAACCACATTGAGTTACCATCTTACACCAGTAAGAATGGCCAAAGTTAACAGGACAGTAAACAACAAGTGTTGGAGAGGATGTGGAGAAAGAGGAACCCTCTCACACTGTTGATGGGAATGCAAGTTGGTGCAGCCACTTAGGAAAACAGTGTGGAGATACCTTAGGAAATTAAAAATAGAGCTACCCACTCTGAAATTGTACTACCGGGTATTTACCCCAAAGATACAAATGTAGTGAAAAGAAGGGCCATCTGTACCCCAATGTTCATAGCAGCAATGGCCATGGTCACCAAACTGTGGAAAGAGCCAAGATGCCCTTCAACAGAAGAATGGTTAAAGAAGATACAGTCCATATATACAACGTAGTATTATGCCTCCATCAGAAAGGATGAATACCCCACTTTTATATCAACATGGATGGGACTGGAAAAGATTATGCTGAGTGAAATAAGTCAAGCAGAGACAGTTATCATATGGTTTCACTTACTTGTGGAGTATAAGGAATAACATGGAAGACATTGGGAGAAGGAAAGGAGAAGGGATCAGAAGGGGAGACAAACCACGAGGGACTGTGGACTCTGAGGAACAAACTGAGGGTTTTGGAGGGGAGAGTGGTGGGAGGTTGGGTGGGCATGGTGGTGGGTATTAAGGAGGGCACATATTGCATGGAGCACTGGGTGTGGTGCATAAACAATGAATCTTGGAACAGAGAAAAAATAAAATAAAGTTAAAAAAAATAAATCACTTTGTTTCCTCATGTGGAAATTAATATCTGAGGGTTTGTCCACTAACATTGTAGGATCCTTATACCTGCTTGTGTGAGATAATGGACTTTACCACTGGGGGATGATAATGATCTGAAAAACTTTTCAAATTCTTCTATCATTGTCCCTCTTGTCTCCCTTGGCTAACTTTAAGAATTTCTAGATTTAGGGCGCCTGGGTGGCTCAATGGGTTAAAGCCGCTGCCTTCGGCTCAGGCCATGATCTCAGGGTCCTGGGATCGAGTCCCGCATTGGGCTCTCTGCTCAGCGGAGAGCCTGCTTCCTCCTCTCTCTCTCTCTGCCTGCCTCTCTGCCTACTTGTGATCTCTCTCTGTCAAATAAATAAATAAAATCTTTTAAAAAAAAAAGAATTTCTAGATTTACAGGAAATCTATACAAATTAGTTCTAACTGAAATTGCTTTTCTATATCAGTCCCCAGTTCAGAGATCTCATTATGAATGGAAAAAAAAAATGGAGCTGTTCTCTGACCGTAATGGAATGAGTGAAGATTTAGTTCTTATAGAAGAATCTTGAACATTGGTGGTAGAATATGAGGCATCTATCCAGAAGATAAGGATGTCTAGAAACTTGGGCATGATGTCTGGCTTTGCCACGGAGTGTGATGGTTCTCAACCTGGCATTTATACTTCTTTCTCGAGGCTTAAATATGTCCAAATCTGTGTTCTTTTTAGAATGGTTAATTCAAATTGTTAGAGAAACTGATAGGGGCCATGGGGTCACTTGCTAACAGAGCCGGATGTATGCTGAAAATTGAAAAATTCAAACCAGACTGTAATGTTAATTCATTACAGAGATTCAGGATATAATGCCTTAAAACATTGCTGAGTGTAATGCGTGGGTGATCGCTAATTTCATTTCTGAGAATTATTTATGTGATTAATCACATTCAGAAGTACATGTTCACATAGATATGTTGGCACTGGGGTGGGCTGTGCAAACAGGTATTTTCCGTAATTACTCCTTCAGAACTATTAATTGAACAGTCATCCAGATCTGTCTCAGTGGTCTGTGGCAAGATAATTAGCTGAAATATCCACAAACAAACCTGCAGGGTACCCTCTGTTAGCAGTGTACATAAAACCACAGCTAGAGATTTCTCTGCAAGCTTGGAGAGCAGAGCAGAGAGGGTTTTTTGTGGGTTAGATGAGCCCTTGAAAGGAAGTTACCAGGTGTGAGCATTAAAGGAAAGGGTGAATTTTGAAATGCAAAGCCCAGCTAGAAGACACCAGTAGTGCATGATGGCACCTGACAAGCGGTTGTTCCAAAATTTCTGATGTTTTGTGCTGTTTCCTTCAGTGAATGGTGGGGGAGAGGGAAGAGGCTGGAATCATAAGCCTTAGACAGCGTCATGGACCTGTCACTTCCCAGCACAGCACTTACACTAAGTCATGTGTTTTCCTTGTTTCTCAGTTTTCCCATTTGGAAAATAAAATGATCTAGATTATTGTTTTTCAAATTCTTCTTTTTTAATTAAAAAAAATAGTTTAAGCCACGGACCCTTTGTTCCAATGAAATATTACCTGGAAGCCTCAACAGGATCCAGGAGAGTAGGTTTCTCCTTGTGATGCTCACACACGCTCCCCGAGTCCTGGGACAACCTATGGATCCCACACTATCTCAGAGCACATTCTGGCAACTCTAGAAACAAATCTGCTTTTCTCACACTTAGCTGTGTATAGAAATCACAAGGGATCTCGTTAAAATGCAGATTCTGATTCAGTAGGTCTGGAAGGAGGTCTGGGACTCTGCATTTCCAACAGGGTCCTAGGTGATACTGCTGCTGCTGGTCTACACAGCACAATTTAAAAAATAATAATAAAAAAGTGAGTTTCTAGGTGACAGTATATACTTGGAAAAAAAATCAGCCAACATATAGTACATCATTAGTTTCAGATGCAGAGCTCAATAATTTATCAGTTGCTCATCATATCACATGCCCTTCTAATGCCCGTCACTCAACTACCCCATTCCCTCACACCTACCTCCCCTCCAGCAACCCTCAGTTTGTTTCCTTTTTTTTTTTTAAAGATTTTTAGGGTTACGCCTGGGTGGCTCAGTTGGTTGGACGACTGCCTCCGGCTCAGGGCGTGATCCTGGAGTCCCGGGATCGAGTCCCACATCAGGCTCCCAGCTCCATGAGGAGTCTGCTTCGCTCTCTGACCTTCTCCTCGCTCATTCTCTCTCTCACTGTCTCTCTCTCTCTCTCAAATAAATAAAATAAAATCTTTTAAAAAAAAATAAAGATTTTTAAAATTTATTTGACAGATAGAGATCACAAGTAGGCAGACAGGCAGGCAGAGAGAGAGAGAGAGAGAGGAGGGAGCAGGCTCCCCGCTGAACAGAGAGCCCGATGCGGGGCTCGATCCCAGAACCCTGGGATCATGACCTGAGATGAAGGCAGAGGCTTTAACCCACTGAGTCACCCAGGTGCCCTCTCAGTTTGTTTCCTATAGTCAATAGTCTCTCATGGTTTGTCTCCCTCTCTATAACTTTCCATTCAGTTTTCCCTCCCTTCCGCTATGATCCTCTGTGTTGTTTCTTATATTCCACATGAGTGAAACCATATAACTGTCTTTCTCTGATTGACTACTTTCACTCAGCATAATTCCCTCCAGTTCCATCCACGTTGATGCAAATGGAAAGTATTCATCCTTTCTGATGGCTGAGTAATATTCCATTGTATATATGAACCACATCTTTATCCATTCATCTGTCAATGGATATCAGCGCTCTTTCCATAGTTTGACTACTTTGGACATTGCTGCTACGAACATTGGGGTGCATCTGCCCCTTCGGATCACTACATCTGTATCGTTGGAGTAAATACCTAATAGTGCAATTACTGGGTCATAGGGAAGCTCTATTTTTAACTTCTTCAGGAACCTCCACACTGTTTTCCAGAGTGGCTGCTGTACCAGCTTGCATCCCCACCAACAGTGTAGGAGGGGTCCCCTTTCTCTGCATTCTCACCAACATCTGTTTCCTGACTGGTTAATCTTAGTCATTTTGACTGCTGTGAGGTGGCATCTTATCACACAGCACACTTTGAATAGGAAGGGTAATGATTCTCTACAGTGTCTTCAAACAGGAGCATTCTTTAGAAGTGGGTGGTAGAAAAAATTTCATCTTTGACCTTCCCTGTGTCTCCAGTGGACCTTTGTGGGAACTGAACATGTGTTCAAACAACTGGGTCAACCTTTCCATATTTAGCTTTGGTAAAACTGAACTGTCCAGAGGGAAGGATTTTTTTTTTCACTTTTTCATTACTTCTAAATACAAATTATTCTCTGTGCCTTTTATTTTGTGTTGAATATTATTTCAACACAAGTTATGTTAAGCTATAAATATCTTGGTTGCCAGATTTGGCAAATTAACATGCAAAACACCAGTTAAATTTGAGTTTCAGATAAACAGCGAATAATTCCTCAAAACTATACTTCATTGGACATACATATACTAAAACATTTTTTTCTCACTTATTATTTGAAATAAAAATTTATCTAAGTGTCCTGCATTTTATTTGGCAACCCTAACCACAGGAAAACATAATGGCTTTGGGCCCTGAGCCAGTCAAATTTGCAATCTAATTTAAATATACTACTCCTATTTGTGGCTGTGCCTCCTTTCATTAGGAATTGTACATCACATTTTCCTTAAAAAGAGTAACTCAAATTGATTGGTTTGTCTTCTGGTGTGGTCAAGAATTCCAAGCAATAACTCTTGTGTCAAGCAAAGCCTGGGTGTTCTTTAACACATTTTTTACTTGTCTTATTTTAATTGCTTTTCTCATGTGAAAGCTCTTTATCATCCCGCAGTTGCCTCTTCTCCAACCTACAACCATGGGTATATGGCCTTCACTCTAGAACCGTCCTATGGATGATCCTGAAAATTCAATTGATATCATCATAGCTGGTACATGTCCAAGATGAAAATGATCTCAATGCACATAGAGAACAGCCAAATACTGGGATTAACACAATCATCATATTATTCATGTGATTTTCCTAAAGCTAAACTATTCTTAAAATAAATATTAAGTGACATCTGCCTTTTCTTGAAGACATTATTTTTGGTAGTAGTCATGAAATGAAATGAATAATAATAATGACCAAAAAAGAAATGCAGTGAAAAATCTTCCTGCTTTAAACTTCATAGATATAATCATGCCAGTGAAAAATATTACAGATGAAAAATAAAATAAATAGTACCATGAAAAGGGAAAAATAAACTGGCTTAATGTATTTTTTGACCTACATTTAAATTTACTTCATTTAAAAATAGTCATGGTTTTAACAAGAATTTACCATCTTATTTTCTTTTCAAGTTTTTATTTAAATTCTAGTTAGTTAACACAACTAAATATTGGTTTCAGGAGTAGAATACAGTGATTCATCACTTATATACAACACCCAGTGCTCATCTGAACAAGTGCCCTCTGTAATCCCCATCACTGTCTAGCCCATCCCCCACATCCCTCCCTCCATCACCCCTCACTTTATTCTCTATCTTTAAAAGTCTCTTATGGTTTACCTCCCTCTTTTTTTAACTTCCTTCCCCTATGTTCATCTGTTTTGTTTCTTAAATTCCGCATATGAGTGAAATTATATGGTTTTTGTCTTTTCTGACTTATTTTGCTTAGCATAATACTCTCTAGCCCCATCTATGTTGTTGCTAATGGCAAGATTTCATTCTTCTTGATGGTTGAGTAATATTCCATTGTAGACATCTGGACTCTTTCCATAATTTGGCTATTTTTTTTTTTTTTCAAAAAAGACACATGAGAGGGCACCTGGGTGGCTCAGTGGGTTAAGCCTCTACCTTTGGCTCAGGTCATGATCTCAGGGTCTTGGGATCAAGCCCCACACTGGGCTTTTCTGCAGGGAGCCTGCTTCCTCCTCTCTTTCTGCCTGCTTCTCTGCCTACTTGTGATCTCTGTCTGTCAAATAAATAAATAAAATTTAAAAAAAAGACACATGAGGAATTCTGCTAAATGAGTCAATTCCACAATATTCATATTGTAATTTGTACATTGTGATGACAGAATTGAAGCAACTCAAGTTCTGTTTCATCTTCACAACCATGATGCTATCATTCTTTACTTAGGAACCTACTATTTTATCTTTTTGTGTTTTTATTTTTTTCTTTTTAAAAGTTTTTATTTGAATGAGAATCTACTGTTGTTGTTTTTTATTTTTACTTTTATTTAATTATTTGACAGAAAGAGAGACAGCAGGAGAGGGACCACAAGCAAGGGGAGTGAGTGAGAGAGGGAGAAGAAGACTTCCCACTGAGCAGGGAGCCTGATGTAGGGTTCAATCCCAGGACTCTGGGATCATGACCTAAGCCAAAGGCAGATGCTAAATGACTGAGAATCTACTGTTTTCACACATACATACATCATACTATATGAGCTGGAGACCCCCTGAGCCTGAACAAGTACAAAGGACTCCAGATTCTTAGGAATTTACTTCCTAAATGAATGTATGCAGCTGAGTCTGTGGTCAGGGGCCCTGTGTGTAACTGGGAATTCTTGAATTAACTTCACTGTAGAGGACAATGTTTCCTAAAGGACAAGTAAAACAACTGCACTAAGTGGAAGTTTGTATATATATTATGGTAGCAAAACTCAATTGTGACTGAATCAACTTGTTAGAGCTTAGATTAGCAAAAGTTTCGGACACAATTTAGAATTTCAGGCACAGAGAGATAATAAAATGCTGACCTTATTTTGGACAGGTTTATTATAATTACACCGTTCTCTAGAGACACTGCACCCCCATATCACCTGTACCTGATTGCTCTCAGTGCCCCCTTGGTTGCCTTGCTGTACACAAGGAGACTCAGTAAGTATTTGCATTGACTGGCATAGATCTCATTCTATAGTTTATGCCTCATGAGGGGTACAAGCATCCAGATTCTTGGGTAACAAATTTTCTTCCTGACTTTCTTCCTTTTTTGACTTCAGCTCATTATTGGTTATTTTGTTGCCCAAATGAGAATGATGGGTGATACTGACTATTAGTTAATTCATTTGGGTAAAAATGCATTCAGCCACTCAAGAAAATTACTATTTAAGCACCTATGTGTAAAATACAGCACTGAATTCAAGACATTTACAGCATATTTAAGAAAAATCAGGGACTTGCCTGCAAAACCTTGAATAGGAGCTAACCAATAGTACAGGCTAAAAATGCACAGACAATAGGTTTGAAATGAAGTATCTGCTGCAAGTATTTGACAATGAATTCTATGAGTTTTGAGGAAAGAGCACTTCATAGAATTTGAGTCATCGTAGATGCTTTTGTGGGCACACTGAATATAAAGACAGAGAGCAGTGGGGCACCTGAGTATTCAGTCTATTAAGCATTCAACTCTTCGTTTTGGCTCAGGTCATGATCTCAGGGTTGTGGGATCAAGCCCCGTGTTGGGCTCCTTGCTGGGCATGGAGCCTGCTTAAGAGTCTCTCTCTCCCCCCCCGTGACTTCCCCATCTCAGCTCCAGCTCACACATAAGCACACATTCTCTCTCTCTCTTTAAAAAAAAAAAAAAAAAAAAAGAGCAGAATAAACCATTGGCTTGTGTGCTTTGTTTTTCTCCCCTCTACCTTATCCCCTCTGGCAACTTTAATGACTTCAACATTCTCTTCTCCGGGGGGCCTCCTGGATCATACCCACTTCTATGTCTTCCAAGTTGTTCATTTACTCGTCTTGAAAGAGCCACCTCCGCAGCCTGGCCTCTCAGTCTTTTGGATTGTGGGTCCCTGCCTTCCATTGGTGTCACCCAAGCTAGACCCGACTTCTACCAGCCTGAATTCCATGGCAGCCTGCCAATCACCTCCCTGTCTGTTCCCTCCTCTGACAACCAATCCTGGGTAAGTGCTGCCCTCTTCCTCAGAAATCCTTGCCTCTTTATTTTCCTATTCCAGACGCTAAGCAGTTCCAGCTAATAGAAGAGCGTCACAGATTCAGGTTAACCCAGCTGCAAAGAACGACACGCTTGCAACTGGAAGTCAGTGATTACTTCTCTTCTTGTTAAATCCTTATGATACATTCAAACTCCAGCCAACCCCATGCTGCCCTCTGTCAGTCTTGTGTATCATCACCCATTTTCCCCTAGAAGGCTAAGCCTTTAGGAAGATGCTAATCCTTTCCCCTTTCTCTTCATTAATGCCTTTATAGCTACTCATCCTTCCTTCTTATCTGAAATAAAAAGACGTTCTTCTGCTGCTGCATAATTGCCTCTCCTACTCAATCCTATCTGTGCTATGAAGTTGCTCCATTCCTCCCTCCTCTTCCAGCACCTTAAAACACTCCTTTCATTGTTTCTTTGGCTAATGCCTACACTTCACATCAAAAAGCCCTTTATTTGATGTTTCTTTGTAACCACAGTCCTATACCTCTCTTGAATGTCTGGCTGGATCCACTGCCTTCACATTACAAAACCATATTTCACATCCTTCGGTCTGGTGCCTGCTCTCTTCCCTGGATCTGCCTTGTCTCATGTTACAAATGACCAGATTGCCAGGTTAGTGCTCTTTCTTTTTTTTCTCCTTATTCTGTGACTTCTTTAGAGCACTTTAAACTGCTGGCTCCCTTTCATTTTTGACCTTCTTTCTTTTGTGGGCTTTCCATCATGGCACATTCTCTTGCGTCTTGTGTACTTTTTCGCCCTCTTAAACACGTCTTTCCTGGTTTATAAACACTAACTGTTAACGTGGCCTAAGGTTTAGCTAGGAATGTTGTAATCTCTCTATTTTCCATGGCATTCTACTTTATGCTCTTGAGTTTCAATTTCTACTTCAGTAACTTCCATTTTTTCTCACCTGACTGCTTTATCTCAATCCATTCCTTTTCTTTAGCTGCTTTTTCTGAGACGGCCAACTGAAATTTGACCACCAGCTCAAAGCAAACATGCTTCAAGTTCATCCCCTCATTTTCCTTTTTTTTTTTTTTTTAAAGATTTTATTTACTTATTTGTCAGAGAGAGCAAGCACAGGCAGACAGAGTGGCAGGCAGAGTCAGAGGGAGAAGCAGGCTCCCTGCGGAGCAAGGAGCCCGATGTGGGACTCGATCCCAGGACGCTGGGATCATGACCTGAGCTGAAGGCAGCTGCTTAACCAACTGAGCCACCCAGGCGTCCCCCCTCATTTTCCTTCTTAAACTAATTTTATCTCCTGACATTTCTAATTCTGTCACTAAAAAATGTAATTTCCCAGTTGTTCAGATTTTGTACTTCGGGGTTTTCTGTAATCCTTGCTTCTTCATTCCACATTCAATGCAAAGAATCAGGATATCCTCCCCATTCACCACTAGTCAGCTGTAGGAGTTTTGACAATTGCTTAATTTCTTGGAATCTCAGTTACCTTGTCTGTAAAATAGGGATATAACAATGCCTCCAATTTGTGGACCTCATTAGAAAGTACGGACAATCAAAGATCATTGTTTGAAAACACTTTCTGACACAAAGATTTATGCAAATGAAAATAGCTAAATTCTATCTTCTTCCTCCCTGTGGCTCTTGCGTTAGCCCCATTCCATCCTGTCCACCAGTATCCTAATTCTGCTCCCAGCTATCATCTGCTCATGGACTGCTGACATAGCCTTGAACTCTCCTGAGGGGTCTTCTACTCTTCTTGCTTTCTCTAGCCCCACTTTCAACTGTTATTTCTCCTTCTTCTTCTCCTCCTCCTCCCTCTTCTTTTTTTTTTTTTTTTAATAGATATAAAGAGAGAGAGAAAGTGTCGGGGGAGGCACAGAGGGTGAGGGAGAGAGAATCTTCATCATGCTCAATGCCTGATGCAGAGCTTGATCCCATGACCCCAAGATCATGATCTGAGCTAAAAGCAAGAGTCAGATGCTTAAATGACTGAGTCACCCAGGTGTCCCCAACTTTTACTTGTTACATCATCGATTCTCATTGCTTATAGAATGAAGTCCAGATTACATAGTTCTTTAAACCTGTCACATCTAACCTGCATCTATGTTAAAGCCATTCCCATACCAATCCATAGATATCAATACAGAGTCGAGTGAGTTCATTTTTCTTGCCCTTTCATGATTTAATGCTTCTAAAAAATCAGAACATACCTACCTCTCTTCTATATGGAATGCCATCTTCTCTTTGCTTAGGCCTAGTATAGCATTTTTTTTTTCAGCCCTCTACTCAAATTCTACCTCTTTGATAAAATTGCCCCAATTAATCTCCCTCTCTTTCTTATGGATTTTATAGTACTTGGTTGCACCCTTTATTCAGCTATTTCATATCTCTATTATTCCTTTTATTAATATTGAATTCATATGTGACTGGCCTTTAAGATTTTTACATTCTATATCTCTACATATTTTATATCTCTACATAAATAATAAACAAGGAATATGAATATACATAGGGTGATCATATGATGGGCTTATTGTCCAAATTAGGGCACTTCTGAGAGTGAATGGAGTACTACTAACAATTACATCAGACAATAGACATAAACTAGGACAGTCTTATGCAGACTGGGATGGATGTTTACCCTAGCTGTACCCCTCAGTGATATTAAGAGCATCTACCTGATTGCACTGCACTAATAGGAGCTTTAGTTTTGATTTTCCATGCTACAACCAGAGAAGGTTCCAGTATTCCTTAGCATTAGTCTTTGTTTATTATATACATATGAGATAAATATATCTTATATATATATCTATAGATAATATCTCTATGTATATAATATATATTTTATATATATTATATATATTTTATATATTATATATATTTTTATATATTACACATATATATAATATATATAATGATACTGCATTTGACAGTATCTCTTGATTTTTCTGAACTACATGGCTACAAGTGGTTGTTTTCTACTAAAATAGAGTAATAATTTGCTATTAGTCCTTGCTATTTGTCCTTCACTCTGAGGACAGCAAGTTACAGTGAGTGTGAAAGTAGGCCAGTTCACTGCTTGCTGCACAGTGACTTGGTTAAAAGACAAGATAGTGCTGCTCTGGTCATAAATGTTCTAATAAAAGTGGAATGTGAGTTAGTGCCACTCTGAACAACAATAAGCCTGGTTGCATTCCTCAAGGGGTTGCTCCCATAAAGTTACTTGTTTCTGGAGCATCACTGTGTTTCTGCACGAAGTGAAAGGAAAGCAAGTAAATTAAGTTCTAATTAATGGTGACTTTAGGTTTGGTAAATAGTGAGCTGTTTTCTGCCCTAAAGGGGCGTGTACTTTAATCTGCATTTAATCACAAGATTAGGCAACAACCCAAAAGAATGACCCAAGAGTGAATGCCATTCATTTGACAATTTAGAGTAATGCTTTTCAATCAAACCAGGGCAACAATAGAACCATAATGTTTTGCTGGTATTTCATGATTTGCACCAATTTTTAAATGAAAAAAAAAATTGTTTTCATTTTTTTTTTCACTTTCATTTTCCATTTCAAATTGTTTAAATGAAATTAAAAGTTTTAGAAAAAATTTAAAGGGCAGATAGCATACTTTTTACCTATTTAAGGTACCACATTGAAAACCGGAGATCCATAATGAGGTATCTTTTTTAAATTTGAAAAGCTTGACCTATTTATATTGGAATTTGGGGTACGTACTATCACTTGTCAAACCAATTCAGAAATTGAAGTTAAGGGTAAATTCCCAGTAGTGCAATTGCTGGAAGTTAAAAAATACTTACGATCCTGAGAAAGGGAACAATAGAGCATTAGTATGGCAGAAAAATAAAAGTTAAGGAATGTGTGCTCTAGAAGATGAATTATAAAGGTATTATAGATGGCTTCATAATGATGTCTATAAACAAATGTTATAACTGACTAATATCAGTGTTTAATCCTTTACTTAGGGCCTCCAGCAATGTTCACTGTCCTTTACAAAGATTCAAGCAATTTCCACAAAAATTTGGTTGAGAGAGCAAGACATTCATCATGTGTAAACACTGCTAACCATTCTATTGATATTAAATGATTCAGGTTATAATCCTGGAAGGAACTCCAATCCCTACAGTATCTTAAAAGTTAGAAATAAAAAAAGATATCTAAGATATATGATTTAGAACCTATAGAACAGTATATACAGTTATTGCATAACTAATGTTATATCCAGGAGTTGGGATAATATGGTTTGTGAATTATTTAGGAGATTTGTTCTCTTTCTCTTATTTGGGTAATCCACCAATATTTGCATAAGAAAAGAAGGCAGGTGTGTGAAATAATGAGCCTTCCAATAAATACAAGAGTAGGGGACAGAAATAAATAGTACTTATACAACTTTTGGCTGAAACAAATGACTAATTTTTTCTTTCTTTTATTTTTAAAACTCCAGTATAATTATTAATGTACAGTGACTAATGACTATTTTTTTAAATAGTGCTTGTAACATAATGCTGATGAAAGATATCTGGGACTCACCAAATACGGTTTCAGTTCCTGGTTGGGTTAGGAGTTGAGGGGTTGTGGAGTTGACCAAAATTCACCAAGTGACTAAGTTAAAACCTGGAACTTATAGAAGGTCTGCCCCCTTTGTACTATACTCTTGCTACTTCACCTTTGTTCCATTACCATAAACACCAAAGTCTTAAGCAAATCACTTCTCATCTCTTGTTATCCATGCCTCATGTATAAAATGAGAAAGCCACCTAACACAGGTTCTCTGCTTAGTATGAGCATACAGCTTCCACTCTGTCTTAACCTCTGGTAAATATGTGTCAATACTTTTTAAAAAGGACAATTTTTTAAATCAATGATGTTATTTTATGCATTTAAAACATATTATGAATGACTCAACTAAAATATTCCAATAAGATTTGCACTAAAAATGTCTGAATTTGTCAAATCTTATAACATCAAAGTTGCAATTTAAAAATCTGCTCATATTTTCAAAGCCTAAAAGTGTGTTTTCCAAGAACAAATAATCCAATCAAGAAATGGGCAGAGGACATGAACAGACATTTTTGCAAAGAAGACATCCAGATAGCCAACAGACACATGAAAAAGTGCTCCACATCACTTGGTATCAGGGAAATACAAATCAAAACCACAATGAGATACCAGCTCACATCAGTCAGAATGACTACAATTAACAAGTCAGGAAATGACAGATGCTGGAGAGGATGCGGGGAAAGGGGAAGCCTCCTACAGTTTTTGGGAATGCAAGCTGGTGCAACCACTCTGAAAAACAGCATGAAGGTTCCTCAAGAAGTTGAAAATAGAGCTACCCTACTACCCAGCAATTGCACTACTGGGTATTTACCCTAAAGATACAAATGTAGTGATCCAAAGGGGAACGTGCACCTGAATGTTTATAGCAACAATGTCCACAATAGCCAAACTATGGAAAGAACCTAGATGTCCAACAACAGATGAATGGATAAAGCAGATGTGGTATATATATACAATGGAATACTATGCAGCCATCAAAAGAATGAAATCTGGCCATTTGCGACAACATGGATGGAACTAGAGGGTATTATGTTTAGTGAAATAAGTCAATCAGAGAAAGATAATTATCATATGATATCCCTGATTTAGGAAGTTGAGAGGCAATGTGGGGGCTTTGAGGGTAGGAAAAGAATAAATGAAACAAGATGGGATCAGGAGAGAGACAAACCATAAGACTCTTAATCTCACAAAACAAACTGAGGTTTGCCGGGAGGGGAGAAGGGAGAGGGACGTGGGGTTATGGACATTGGTGAAGGTACGTGCTATGGTGAGTGCTGTTAAGTGTATAAACCTGGCGATTCATAGAGCTAATAATACATTATATGTTAATTTAAAAATTTTAAATAAAAAGTATACCGCTAAAAAAAAAAAAAAAAAAAGTGTGTTTTCCAGGAAAATGGAGTTTAATTTCTCTTTAGGTGAGATGTATGATTGCAAATAATTATGAACTTGACTTTTGTATGTTTGATTTTTCCTTAAGTTTCCTGCTACTTTCAACTTTCTATCATTTCATGATCTGTTTATTGAAGTTCCACTTGGATTATTTTAGATGAGACTATTCAACATTTACTAAGCATTGTGTTTCTCCTTCAGGACAAAAACAATAAATAAGACAAATATACTGCCCCTGGAGCTCCCACATCGTTATTAAAGTTCCCCAAGAAGTAAAATAAAACAATACAATGAGAAAAATCTGATTTTGTGTTACAGTCAGTCCCCTGAAAGAACTGATTGGTCAGTTCTACCTATTAACCAGAGTTAATAGAACTTTAAATCTCAATCTCTGGTTACTGATCTGTTCCACTGAAATACCAGAAATCATTTCATTTGAAAAACAGAAATATACTGGGCCACCTGGGTGGCTCAGTCAGTGAAGTGTCCGACTCTTGATTTCAGCTCAGGTCATAACCTCATGGTTATGAGACTGAGCCCTGAGTTGGGCTCTGTGCTGAGCATGGAGCTTGCTTCAGAGTCTCTTCCTAGGGGATATAGCTCAGTGGTAGAGCATTTGACTGCAGAGTCTCTTCCTTGGGGTGCCTGGGTGGCTCAGTGGATTAGGACTCTGTCTTTTGCTCAGGTCATGGTCTCAGGGTCCTGGGATCAAGCCCTGCATCAGGCTCCTCTGCTCAGCGGGAAGCCTGCTTCTCCCTCTTTCTCTGCCTGCCTCTGCCTACTTGTGATCTCTCTCTTTCTGTCAGATAAATAAATAAAATCTTAAGAAAAAAAAAAAAGATTCTCTTCCTCTCCCTCTACCCATCCTTACCCCACTTGTGCACTCTTGCTTTTAAAAAAGGGAGGGAGGGAAGGAGGGAGGGAGGAAGAAAGGAAGCGAGGAGAGAAGTAATAGATACATACTAAATTTTCCAATTATCCAAATGTATTCTATTAAACACATTTTACAGCTGGTTAATAAAACTTTAAATCCAAAAAATAATAATTGTTTAGTTTTTAAAATATATTTTATTTTGCCTTTTCCCTTCCATGCTCCTGTAGTTTTTTGATAAAGAATATCTATATTGATAAAGAATATATAACTTTCTGTCAATATGGTTTCTCCCCTAACAATTTCATTTCTTTTACATTTGGATTTGTTCAACAACCTCAGTGGTTTTATGACCTCAGTTTTCCTTTGATTTGGATTTATTCAACACCCTCAATGGTTTTTAATCCATCTAGCTCCTTTGTGCTCTAAGCAAATTCTAATGCAATTTTATTATTTGTCAGAACACACCCAGCTCAGTGATTTTCCCAGATTTTTCATTGTTCTAATGAACTTCTTACATGTTTTTATATTTTATATAATATATATAAGTACAAACATATATTATACAATATATATAAAGTATGTGTATATATATATACACACACATATATTATATAAAATATAAAGATTTTAAATTTAATTATTTTCTCTATTAATACTCCTTCTTTTAATTTTTTTTATTAAATGGCTTACTAATTTGAAGTCATTTTCTTGCTCACATAATAATCCAAGACAATTGTTCTTATAGACAGGCAATCCATCCACACATTTTACTTCTCAATTCCCTAGAGATTATGTGTATCCAGTGATGAAACAGGAGGAAGAATGTGTAAAATTAATAAAAGCTTTGGCTTAAAAATGGCACAAACCACTTTCTGTTGGTCATAGCCATACTCTAATGTAAGACAGAATATGAAAATTAATTTTAAATTGTGTAATTACTTACCATTTGGGAACATGAATTATGGTGAATAGTTAGCTGTCTACACTATACATACTCACCTCATTTTAATGGTTTATATGAGGTTCAGAGATTTACAAATATAAGACACTTAGTACAATATATGCCAGATCTAAAGAAATAATAAATAAATTATATCTAATATTATTACTTTTAACATTATTATATTTTAACACTCAATAAAGGGGAGCTTGAGTGTGAACATATAATTATGCACATTATTATGTAACATATACATATAGCATAAATTATAATGTGCATACAAAAACTAACAATTGCATTTACTTTTTAACTGAGGTATAATTGATGACATGCAGAAAAATACATTTTGTGAAGATTTCCAAGATGTTTGTTGACACATGAAGCCAGCTGAAACAATGGAGTGTGTGTTATAGCGATGGCCACCTTCAAATGCACAAGGACCAGTCAATGCAGGAAATCTCTAGATGTATTCTGAGTGGTGCCTGAAGGCTGAACTCAGTTTACCAGCTCTTGTTTGATATATCTGTGGTCATTATGTTTACCTAAAGCTCCCTAGCTTTCTCAGGAAGGGCTCATAAAAACAATATTGCCAGAGTTCTTGCATGTTGGTAATAGTTTATAGTGCCCTTTATACTTGACAGTTGGTTTTATTGATTATAAAGCCTTGGTCTACATAGTCCTGCTTTAATATTTTTATCCATTTTCCTCTCACACACAAAGTTGATGATGATCTAATTCATATTCCTTTATAAATCAGATGTTCCATTTGTCGAAGGGCACAAAGGATTTTCTTTCTTTTAAAAAAATTCACTGATTTTACTAGAATAAATCTTAATAGTGGTGGTTTTTTGGTCAGTCATCTCAGGTACCTAGTGAGTTCTTTCAACACTTGGACTTTTTTAAAATTCAAGAAGTTTGTAAAAAATTATAGTTTGTGGTACTGATTGATTGACTGCTTTGATTTTCTTCCTTAGGGATTCCTATTATTCACATGTTGGATCTTCTTTGCAAATCTTCAATATTTGTCATTATCTCTTGTGAAAGAAGATCCAAAATGAAGTAAGCATTGATAAGAGATCACTCATAGAGTTGAAAAGATACTGAGGAAGTAGGGCCTATGTACATCTCTTGTTTGCAATTCCTGGAACATCATGAACTTTTGACTTTTGTCAATTGCAAACTGACCACCTTCTGGAACACATCCTTCTACTTTGGACTGAAATAGAGATAATGTAACACTTGTTAGCTAAATGGCCAATCCTGTATTAGATAATCAGTTTAAACTCTGCCAGCACCAATCATAATTCTTTCAAAACAAGTTATGTAACCTTGCAGTTTTTGCTTTTATAAGCCTGCACTGTCTGCAATTCAATTTGGAGCACACTTTTGATTTAGGTCAATTCTGTCTTCTGGATTGCAACCCCTATGACCCCAAAATAAACACTTTTTGATGTTTTACAGACTCTTTGTCTCCATTGACATTCTCAATTTTTTTTTTATCTCCTTCTTTAATTCTTTTCAACTAAAAAAGATTTCTCTTTTAACCTTTTACTTCTCCTTAGTCATTAAGAATTATGTGTGTTTGCTCCTCATGTTATTCTAGTGTTTTTCCCAAAATGATATTTTGGTGCTCACCATAGTTTTTCCAAGTTTCTTTAGTACCAACTTGGGTTGTTCTTTTCTGTTTTGCATTATTTTCTTAATGCTTTCTACCTCGTTTTGAAATAGTACTTCAGAATTTTTATTAGATTTCTACAGCATGTCTTTTTGATGTGCTTCCATTGTTTGTAAGAATATTATTCTGCTCTTTGTTCTTTTTAAATTATAGCATTTTTTTTCACCGAATTTCTACCTCCAAAATCTGTTTTTGCTCATTTTTATGTGAATTTAGTTTCCTAACCTTTTAGAAAGTGGGCTGGTTCAAGTAACACTTACAGTTTCGGAGTTCCCACTTCTGTTTCTCTTCAATGGTGTTAAAAACATGGGATGGGGTTTGCTTTCTGAAATTTTCTGATCATTTCCTTCTCCAACTTTTATGTGAACCTCATTATTATTATTATTATTATTATTATTATTATTTAATGTCTGTTGTCCTTATCTTACTCTATTTTGATTCCACTCCCAGAGTTTTCTCCTCGTGTGGGCACAATCATGGAAGATGACCCTGGAAGTCAGTGCTGAGAGTTCCTTGGACTCTAGCCCCTTTAGAAACTCTTACGCATGTCACTTGTACTCACCTGCAGCTGAAGTTGGCCCATGCCCTTCCCGTTTTCTGCTACTGTCCTTACATTCACTTGCTGTATTTTCCAGTCAATGTCTAATATATATCCAGGTGTGCTATATATCCAGGTGTGCTGGGCAACTTGTTTTCTCACCTTTTGCCTTCTCTCACATAGGCAATGTTCTGACAACATTCAGATCTGTGGATATTGGTGGTTTGTTATTTTCTATTGTAAATGCTGTCCACAGGTTTTTGGTTTTGATATCCAGTTTGTTCTGTTTTTATCCAGATATTTTAAAAGAAAAAAATGTATGCTTCACCACCATTATAATTTGCTGGAAAGTTCCATTAGTACTGACTTTTGAGATCTAAAGGAGTCTTTTTGCATTTACTATTAAATTGCATCATTTATTGCTATAAAAATCTGTTACCAAATTGATTTGAGTGAAAATATTACTGAGAATTTTTAGTATTATACCTATTTTCATTGAAAAAGAAGATAAAACATAAGCAATTGTACTATGGGTTGAGATGAATAAATGAATGAATATATAAATATTGTAGGTTTGTAAAGGCAGCAAGGCAAGGCAGAGATTTATGTGTCTCTTTATTATTCAGAGATCAATAGGAGATAATGATATATTTCCTTAAGTGGAGATACATGGTGGAGAAGAGCTAACTAAGTAGCTGCTTAGTCTCCTCCTAGCTTCTCCTAATCCAGAGTATGGATTTATACTCTGCTCTATGTCAGGGAAACAAATCTGCACCTGTCTGGAATTTGACTCAACTTCATTATTTATGGAAACATGGGGCTTTCAATTTGAAGTCTGTGTTTGCTCTAGCTAAAAGAATGGGTGAGAAGAAAAAAGCATTTTGTCCATCAGCAGTGATTATAATATAAAGATACAAATGATCACAGATTCAAATAAAATAGGAATGTGAAAAATGCCAATTTAAATTTCAGAAACTTTTTTGAATGTGAATATTGAAAAACTTCCTTACGCTGCTTGGCAGAATGTGAGAGGGAAGGGAAGGAACAACAGAAGTGATTTTGAGTGGCTGGGAGCTTACACATTATACCAAAAGCTCTCTGAATAATCTTAGTCTGCAGAGAAAGTTAGAAAAAGAGGGAGATAGAAAAACACAAAAGGATTGATTTATAAGTAGAAAATGTCAAGTATGCTTTGCTTTTCCTACCTATTTAAAGAAAGCATACATATTTAACTGTCAACTTCTCTTCTTGGTAAAATTTAAGAAATGTGTTTGCAAAGAGGACTATCAGAGAAAGCAAAGAATAGCACTTTGGATCTCTGGCTCTTTGTTACTTTCTTCTGTTTCAAGCAACCCCTTACTGGGAAAGAGTTGTTTAAAGCACTTCACAAAAGCTGTTACTTTTCTGACAAATTCCTTTGTTTTTATGCAGACTTTTAAAGACAAACCTATGAATTGCTTGTCCTGTAGTGACAGGAACATCAAATCCAAGGCATCACTCAATACTATGAACTCCCTTAAAAGATGAAAAGTTAATGGGTTCCCCCCACAAGTATTACTTCATAAAGAGTTACATTCCCTGAACAGAAGAACTATGTCTTGTTGTGTGGGTATGTATCTTACTTTTTCATTTTGGGTTACTCAAAAAATGAGATGTCTTCAAAAACTGTAAGTATCCACCATCACACCTTTTAGTTTACTTTGCTATTTTTGTACTGAAATGTATGCAATTTTGGGGGGTGGAAGGAAGCCAGAACATCTCTCACTTATAAGGACAGAATGAATTTTAAATTAATTCTAGCTTAACCAATTATTCAAATACCTGGATCCCCTCTAGTAAGTCCTCAACAAAGGACCTTCTTGAATGCTTAAATATATGTGGTGGTGAACAGCTCATCACTCAGGAGCCTTTGAGTACATTTTCTGAGTACCTGCGATTATTAAAAGGTGTTTATATTGGGTCTATACTTCTATTTTCATAGCTTCTCCCCAACTATCTCCATATCCATCCTCCAGAACCACTAAGAATAAATCAGATATGTCATTTACAGAACAGCTTATTAATACTGGTGGTGAGCTGGAATGCTTTTCTTTCTCCACTTTCTCTGCTAGAACATCTCTTTCCTTCATTCATTCCTGGCATGAATTTCACGTCCTTAATATTATCCTTCCATCTCCTCTGAACACATTTTAAGCTGACCATGATCCTCTACAAGTATAAGGTGCAGAATGAAGTTTACCATGTTTGGTGAGAAGTCAGCCTGCTTTTCATACAACATGCCTTTTTAGATCGACAGCCACCTACTATAAATGATAAATTTTGAGACTCCTTTTCATTATAATTCATTGTTCTTTACTTAACCTCATGCTTCATCAGTCTCCATTTTAAACGTGTACATATTCAAGATTCAAGTCCAATTACAAGCTGATGAATCATAGATATTTCAATGTCAACAGCAAGGAAAACTTGAAAAACAAGGGAAAAAATGATATGTGACTTAAATTTAAATATAAAACAAAAAACTCTGATACACAATTAGGATATTAGCCTTAACTAATACCCTAATATTTTATGTTGTATGGAGATTTGAATAATTATCACAAATTTATTTTTGTTATAGAAGAAAAAGTTTTCTCCTTTGAATAAAACAAATATCATTTCTCTTTCAAAGTTTGTGCCAAGGATAATGCTTGGCACAGAGTCAGTGTTCACTAAAAACTGTGTTTTTTTTAAACAGATGATTGGCTTTCTCATTAACATATAAATATTGTAATTAACTGAGAGTAGAGAAGGTAGAAACAGAATTATTCTGACTCTATATTCTCTTATTATGGGATGTAGGGAAAGTTCTTTTAATTTTAAATTAAAAATTATTTCATTTATGTTAAGAAAGTTTGTTAGAGCAAAATAATCTAACTCATTTGCAAATTATAATTACCTTTGGCTAATCACTTCTAATAGAATAACAAAGAACATGATTATTTCTATTATTTAAAATAAATACATTTCTTTACATTTGTATTCCCTAGATTCTAAATATTCTTAATGTCCTAACTCAAATTTAAAATTTTAATCTTCTTACAATCACAAATCATTCCTGTATTATTTATACACCAAAGCATGTTATAATAATCAACTTATGTAATTTAATTTTGTATTTTATTCAGAAAAAAATATACTATGTGGAATTGGTGGGGAAAATCTTATAATTGAATAAATTCATTATTATTGTGAAGCAATAATTATTGCTAAATTTAAAATTTCTATTTTCAGCCTTTAGAATTTGAAAAGATTTAAGCATTTATTTTAACAAAGAACAGTTACCAAAGTCATAAGGAGGAAATTACTCAACAGTTGGGTACTGTAAGTAATCTTCTTTTAAAGAGGTAGCAGGAGAGGATTAGATTACCTAATACATATATCATGTACCCAAAATGACATAATTTAGGTTTATAGCTGCCCATCTGAATTTTAGCTCTGCAGGTTTTATTTATTAATTTCATACTTTCATATATTAAGAGCTTCCCTGTGGAGATGTTATATGTAAAAATAAATATATACACATATATCATTTATTTCATGGCCTTCTGCACCATTTGAAATAACTTAGGGGATGGTAATTAAGAAGGAATTTGAGCAGAGAATTCAGGGCAGTAGAAAACATTTTATTCAGTTTTTTTTTTAAATCTTCCCAGTGAAGGGAAGAAAATATTTCATTAAATTAGAAATGCTATTTTAGCTTTAGGAATTTAAATTAAAATGTTACCCAGAAGATTAAATTATAGACAGGCAGCTATTAAAAAAATCTTTATTTTGGTGACTAGTTATACAAGGGAATCACCATGAATTTGAACTGATATCTCAAAAACATTCAGTGAGGCACAGGAAGAAAATTTCAGTGTTTTAGAACGGAAAGTGAGAAAAGAAAACCACAGACTACTAACACTGCCTAATTTTTCTTTTCTTTTTCTTTTTTTTTTTTTTTTAAAGCAAACTAGTTTCAGCGGCGTCTGGGTGGCACAGTCAGTTAAGCGTCTGACTGCTGGGTTCAGCTCAGGTCATGATCTCAGGGTCTTAAGATTGAGCCCCACCTCAGGCTCCTTGCTCAGCATGGAGTCTACTTGAGGTTCTCTCTCCTGCTCCTTCTGCCCCTCCCACTCATGGTTCTCTCTCTAACATAAATAAATCTTAAAAAAAAAAAAAAAAGCAAACAACTTTCACCAATTCTCCCCTATATTTTGCTATTTTTTTTCCCTAGAAATATGTCATTTAATAAGGTGGCTTTTTTAATGAGAGCATCAATCCATCTCAAGTTTTCCTTCGTCTTTATTTCCTCCCAGCTACTCATCAAAAGTGAAAGCCATCTTCTGCCTCCACTGAAAAATGAAAATGGGAAGTATTTTGTTTCAATGAAACATTTTTTAGTTTCCTTTAAGACTGAATAAGATTAAGGAATACCTTGTAGGTAAAACTTAATTATAAAAAACATGTGACTTCCAGATTAAAAAAAGACTCGTGAGTCTATGAGACCATCTATTTATTATATAGACTATCCAACGGATCATGTCTTCCCAATTCCCAAGGGTTATGCATCTAGCAGCTGCAAAGCAAGATGCCAAACTCTGAGTAAACACTTTTTTCCTCCCCAGCAGCAGCCTTTGAATCCTTGCCTGGCTCCTGTCCTCTGGCTTCTTTCCTGGAGGCACTATCGACTGCCAGGAAAAGTTGAGGGCCACAGCTGCCTGTCTTCCTTTAATCATATTCTCCACTGGTCCTTGTTATGCACAAATATTTGTTGGGATGGGGAATCCCTTGAGTGGCAAACTGCTTAAAAGACCATTGTTATATTGCTGCTGTAGGCGGCACAGCCCTCAGCCCAGGACAGGGAGTCCTGGGTTCAAGTCTCAGCTCTGAAATTAGACTTCAAGTGACCCCAGGACACTATTTCACTTTCCCGGGTTTCTTTGTCTACACTGAACTTGACTGTAATAAAGGTGTAGAAAGGACACTTTCCACTTAGGTTCCAGGAACAGATGATTTTGGTGGTTTTGATTAATATGGATTTTATAGTATGGAGAGCTATGCGACTGGGGTGAAGAGATAAGAATCATCGTTCAGAATGTTAACTTTGGTGGCAAGTTGGGTCAAATAATTTTTTTAAAACAAGATTTCATTTTTTTAAAAAAGGATTTTTTTTGTAGCAACATGGATGGGACTGGAAGAGATTATGCTGAGTGAAATAAGTCAAGCAGAGAGAGTCAATTATCATATGGTTTCATTTATTTGTGGAGCATAACAAATAGCATGGAGGACAAGGGGCGTTAGAGAGGAGAAGGGAGTTGGGGTAAATTGGAGGGGGAGGTGAACCACGAGAGACTATGGACTCTGAAAAACAATCTGAGGGGTTTGAAGTGGCGGGGGGGGTGGGAGGTTGGGGTACCAGGTGGTGGGTATTATAGAGGGCACGGCTTGCATGGAGCACTGGGTGTGGTGAAAAAACAATGAATAATGTTTTTCTGAAAATAAATAAATTGAAAAAAAATAAAATAAAATTTAAGAAAAAAAAGATTTTATTTATTTATTTGACAGACAGAGATTACAAGTAGGCAGAGAGGCAGGCAGAGAGAGGGGGGAAGCAGGCTCCCCGTTGAGCAGAGAGTCTGACGCAAGTCTCGATCCCAGGACCCTGAGATTATGACCTGAGCTGAAGGCCGAGGCTTAACCCACTGAGCCACACAGGTGCCCGCAAGATTTCATTTTTTAGAGAAAAAGGGAGAGAGAGAGAGAACAGGTGAGCATGGGGGAGGGGCAAAGGTAGAGGGTTGCCTCTTTTGTAAAACTCAACATTCAATTTGAAAGCCACACCTTGATTAAAATATGTTTATAATCTTTCTCTAGCCAGTAGAATGTAAGCTTCATGAGGGCAAAGATCGTCTCTTGTCCTTTTTGTTTTTCTCTGTAACTTGGGTACTTGGCACATAATAGGAGATCAATGAATTTGAATGAATGAATGAATGGACAACTTATCAAATAGCTTTGTCAGCATTTCCCTCCTCAAGCTTCCAATTTCCTCTTCCTGGTGCTAAAAATTACTTGGTTTTTTATTTTCAAAAAATGTGGAGAGAATCACTTTCTAATCTGCTCTTCTTTCTGCAAGGTTTTCTCTAAAGCCAGCACTGTCCAATAGAAATACTGTTCGCCACATACATAATGTTAGAACTATTTGTAGCCACGTTAAAAAGTAAAACTAAGTGAAATTAATTTTAATTGAGGTATAAATGACAAATAACGTATTAGCTTGAAGTGTATTATATAATGATTCAATATTTGTGTTTATTGTTAAATGATCATAGTAAGTCTAGTTACTGTCTGAAACCATACAAAGTTACAAAATCTTAACTCTTGGATATATCTTATGGCAGTTTTCAAATATACATGACAATATTACTGACTATACTCACCCTGCTGTACATTATATCCCCATGACTTATTTATTTTCCAACTGGAAGTTTGTATCTCTTGACCCCCTTCACCCATTTTATCCACATCTCAACTTCCCTCCCCTCTGGCAACTACCTTTCTGTTCTCTGTATCTATGAGTTTTGTTTGTTCATTTGTTTTTTAAATTCTACATATAAGTGAAATCATATGGAAATTTGTCTTTCTCTGTCTGAGCTATGTCACTTAGCCTAATACCTCAAGGTCCAACCATGTTATCACAAATGGCAAGATTTTAATTTTTATAGTTGAGTAATATTCTATTGTGCATATATATGTAGTATATGTGTATATGCATACATACATACATACCCACACACACAATTCCTCCTTATCTATTCATTCATCAGTAGACTCTTACGTTAACCTATTTCCGTATCTTGGTTATTAGAAATGATGCTGCGATGAATGTAGGGATGTGTGTATCGTTTCAAATGAGCATTTTCATTTTCTTTGGATAAATACCCAGAAGCAGAATTGCTAAATAATATGGTATTTCAATTTAATTTTTTGAGGAAAATTTTTTTGAAAAAACTCCGTACTATTTTGCACAGTGGCTGCACCAATTTACATTCCCAGCAACAGCACACAAGTGTCCTGTTTTTTCTACATCCTGGCCAATATCTGTTATTTCTGTCTTTTTGATAATAGCCATTCTGACAAGTATGAGGTGATATCTCATTGTTCCCTAATTAGTGACGATGAGCATCTTTTCCTGGGCCTCTTGGTTATCTACATGGTTTCTTTGGGAAAATGCCTATTCACTATTAATCAGACTATTTGTTTTTGTTTTGCTACTAAAGTATATGAGCTCTTTATATATTTTGGATATTAACCCCTTAGTGGATATATGATCTGTAAATATTTTCTCCCACTCACAATAGGTTGTCTTTTCATTTTGTTGATGGCTTCCTTTGGTGTGCTTCTTCTTTTTAGTTTTTTGTAGTTTCACTTGTTTATTTTTGCTTTTATTGCCTTTGTTTTTGGGGTCAGTTTCAAAAAGTCATCACCACAACTGATGTCAAGGAGCTTACCACCTGTCTTCTAGACGTTCTTTGGTTTTAGGTCTTACATTCAAGTCCATATTTTTGAGTTAATTTTTTGTGTATCATAAGATAGCAGTCTAGTTTCATTCTTTTGTATGTGGGTGTCCAGTTTTCTCGATACCATTTACTGAAGAGACTGTCCTTTCACTATTGTGTATTTTGCCTCTTTCGATGTAAACTAATTGACTACATATGCATGAGTTTAACTTTTCTGGGCTCGCTATTCTATTCCATTGGTGTCTGTTTTTATATCAATAGTTTGATTGCTATAGCTATATAATATCATTATTTCAAGCCAGGAATATGATGCCTTCAGCTTTGTTCTTCTCTTTCAAGATTGTTTTCACTATTTAGGGTCTTTTGCTATTCCATAAGAATTTTCTGTAAAAAATGCTGGAGAATTGACAATGAATAGGGATTGCATTTAATCTCTAGATTGTTTTGAGTGATATGGACTTTTTACTATAATTTATTCTCTTAATCCATGAGTGCAGAGTATTTATCCATTTATTTGTGTCTTTAATTTTTTTCATCAGTATCTTATAATCATTAGCATACAGGTATTTCATCTCATTGGTTAATTTTTTTCTTAGGAACTTTATTATTTTTAATGCAATTATAAATGGGATTGTCTTCTTAATTTCCTTTTCTGAGTTTGCAGTTAGTGTACACAAGCACAACATATATTTGTGTATTGATTATTTATCCTACAACTTTACTGAATTTGTTTATTCTAACAGTTTTTTGGTGGAATCTTTAGGGTTTTCTATGTATAAGATCATGTCATCCACAACTGGTGACCATTTTACTTCTTCCTTTCCAATATGTATGTCTCTTATTTCTTTTTCTTGTCTAATTGCTCTGGCTAGGATTTTTGATACTATATTGGATAAATGTGGCAAGAATGGGCATCCTTCTCTTGTTCCTGGTCTTAGATGAAAAGCTTTTAGCTTTCCATGTTGAATATGATGTTAACTATAGGATTGTCATATATGGCCTTTATTATGTTGACGTATGTTCCCTTTGTAGCCATTTTTTTGGAGAGTTTTTATCATAAACAGATGTTGAATTTGGTCTAATACTTTTTCTGCATCTCTTGAGATGGTATGATTTTTTCCCTCATTTTGTTTAATGTGGTGTATAATGTTGATTGATTTGCAAATGCTGAACCATCGTTATATCTCTGGAACAAATTCTACCTCATCATGGTGTATGATTGCTTTAATGTATTGTTGAATTTGGTTTGCTAATATGTTGTTGAGGATTTTTTGCATCAATATTCACTGGAGTATTGGCCCAGGATTTTCCTTTTCTGTGGTGTCTTTGTCTGCTTCTGGTATCACAGTAATCCTAGCTTTGTAAATGAGTTTGGAAGCATTCCCTCTTTAATTTTTTGCAAGAGTTTAAGAAGGATATGTATTAAGTCTTCTTAAAATATTTAGTAGAATTTACCAGTGAAATTGTCTTAACCTGAAATTTGGTTTGTAGTAAGATTTTTGATTGCTGATTCAATCTTCTTAACTAGTAATTAGTCTATTCAGATTGTGTAATTCTTCATGATTCAGTCTTTGAGGATTGTATGCTTCTAGGAATTTATCCACGCTTCTAAGCTGGTGTATAATTGTTCATAGTAGTGTCTTATCATCCCTTTTATTTCTGTGGTATCAGTTGTAACTTCTCCTCTTTTATTTCTGATTTATTTGAGCTCTCTTGGTAAGTCTAGCTAAAGATTTGTCAAATCTATTTATCTTTTCAAAGTACCAGCTTATTGATCCTTTCTTCTGTCTTTTTAGTCTCTACTTCATATTTGTGCTTTTGTTATTTCTTCCATTCTACTAACTTTAGGCTCTGTTGGTTTTTCTTTTTCTAGTTCCTTTAGGTGTAAAGGTATACTGTTTATTGAGATTTTTTTTTTTTTTTTTTTTTTTTAGTTAGGCTTGTTTTAGTATGAACTTAGAATTCCCTCTTAGAACTGCTTTGCTGCATCCCATAGATTTTAGTGTGTTTTACTTCCATTTTCATTTGTCTCAATTTTTTTTTTTAATTTCTCCACTGCCCCTTTGGTTTTTCAGTAGATATTGTTTAATCTTCACTTACTCATGATTTTTCCAGTCATTTATTGAGGCTTTGTGGGAGGGTGCAAGTGTCGGGCATATCTACTGGCTTTAGTGGGGCAGCAAGAAAGTGTAGGGCTTGGGGATGCCCACTGGCTTTAGCAAGGCAGTGGGAGGGGCTGGGGCATGCCTGCTGCTTTTGAAGGGAAGGGAGGCAGTGCAGGGACTGTGAGCCCCTACCGGCACCAATAAGGTATTGAGAGGGTGCAAAAATGGTGCTTACCAGCATTACCATTTCTGGAGGGAGTCCCCAAAACTCCTTCAATGCTTTCAGATGGGAAAATGAATCTCCTTCACATATAGTTTAGGTGCTTTTCAAATTGCTGCTGCTATGGTGGGCCCTGGAGTGATGAGTCTGTGTGTGAGCCTTTTAAGATCAGTATGTTAGTTCCCTATAGACTTTTAGGTCTCCTGGATGGCAGCCCTATTGGTTTTCAAAGACAGATGTTTTAGGAATTCATCTTTATGATGCAGATCTCAAGGGTTAGGGTGCCTGATACGGGGCAGAGACCCCAAGCTCCTAAAGAAGTTCTGGATTTGTGAGATCTCTCCTGACTGTAAGTCGCCATGTTGGGCGTGGGGCTTTTGGTAAGCATGGTTTTCCTTGTCTACCTGTCTCCATATGGTGCTTTTATAATTTGTTGTGAAGGAGCTGTTCCACAGTTTTCCAGGTCTTTTTCATAGAGAATTGTTCTACAGGTTCAGGGTGTCCGTGGGAGAAGATGAGTTCAGGATCCTCCTGTGCTGCTATCTTGGACCACCCCCCAAGTCAATTTTAATAATATATTTTAGTTAACCCAATATCCCCAAGATATTTTCATTTTAACATGTAATTAATATAGAAATTATTAATGAGCTCCTATACATTCTTTTCTCAGAAACTTCAAATCTGGTGAGTATTTTATATGCACCCCAGTTCAAACTAGTCACATTTCTTTTTTTCTTTTTTCTTTTTTTTTAAGATTTTATTTATTTATTTGACAGACAGAAATCACAAGTAGGCAGAGAGGCAGGTACAGAGAGAGGGGGAGGCAGGCTCTCTGCTGAGCAGAGAGCCTGATGTGGGGCTCGATCCCAGGACCCTGGGATCATGACCTGAGTCGAAGGCAGACGCTTTAACCCAATGAGCCACCCAAGCACCCCAGACACATTTCAAGTGCTCAATTGCCACTCAGGGCTAGTGGCTACCACACTGACAGCTCAGCTCTATACCCTTCTTTCCTCTCATCCTCAGGATAAGAATTATATTCTATATAAAGTTAAGCCTCATTGCTCTGCATTATCTTAGTGTCCTCGTGAGAGGCATTGTGCCTATAATTTTTGCTTTCTTCCCTATCATCTTTAAATGAGCCCTTTGTTCAGATTGCTTTCTCCATGAGGGTGTGTTCAGTAGTACTTTACAGCATCAGCAGCATGATGTAGTATTCTTAGTTTTTGCTTTACAAAAAAAAAACCTTTAATATTTTACTCATAGAATCTACTTTCCAAGATATCGGTCACCTTTATCATTAGGTTCTTATTCATTTATCTTCATTTTTATTAGTAGAGAACAATCAAATCTGGACATAAATATTAGCCATTGTTTAAAAGACTAAGAAAAATCAAGGGCAGTATTCAACATAAATTCTTTCATTAAGATTACTCGTCTAAAGCAATTTGTTTATAGTCCACACAGAATTCTTTCGTGGGGATTCTTTTTCATGTGATTTCTACTGTAGAATATTATTTTCTTGACCTTCAGCTAGATTTATTTTATGCATCTTAGTTAAAAATCTTAAATTGTGATATGTTTAAGTAACAGTGTAAACATTTATCTCTGTAACCCATATTCATGCAACAATGAAATTTATTATAAATCACAGAATCTATGCCTCGAAATGTTCAGCAAACACTAATGTAGAATCTAAGGCATATTTAATTCTTCCAAAGAGACAGTAGTTTTATTAAAATCTATTTAAAATTAAGGTGCATGCGATTATTTGAATATTTGTTCTCTGCTATTTTGTTTCAAGATAATAAACTTAATTTTAAAAAAAGATTTTAAAGTACATTAGTCATTCTTGTGTCATATGATGGGTTTTGGTAAAAATCAGGTGTCTTTTTGAAAATTAGTGAGAAAAGTCAGGTAAACACAAAATGGAAGTCATCTAGTAAAAAGTTAAAGAAAATATTCAGCATAAAATGTGAAGAGGATGATGGAGGAATAGAAGGTAAGTTCAGGAAAAATAGACTAGTCCGCCAGACTGAGTAAACACTGAATGTCTTAGGAGAAAGAAACTCTTACATATGACCCCCGTATATGACGACAGAGGATATGAACAATTTAATTGTTTAATTGCACAATATACAAGGTGCTGACCTGCTTTATCACAAGGACTTCTTGACTTTCGTCTAGTTTTCCCTTCATTTTAGTTATTTTATTGCCTTTTGTCACATTCACTTAGTATTCCATTTAAGGATTTATTTCTAGATTTTAATTCCCATTTTATCCCATCTTTTCCCCTATTAAATATGACTTTTAAAAACTAAAGCCCAGGGGGCACCTGGGTGGCTCCATCTGTTAAGCATCTTCCCTTGGCTCAGGTCATGATTCCAGGGTCCTGGGATGGAGCTCCATGTCAGGCTCCCTGCTTAGTGAGGAGTCTGCTTTTTCTCTTCTCCTTCTGCCCCTCTCTTCATGCTCTCTCTCTCTCTCTTAATAAATAAATAAAATCTTAAAAAAAAAGGATAAATCCCATTTAAAAGTACTTTGTATGAGGGAGAGGGTTTGTGTCCATAAAATGCACAATAACTGGTATATATTTTCTACAAGAACAAAGCAGATGATAACAGCCATTGTCATTCCCTTCACTAAAAGGAGACAAGAGCAACAAGAGCTACACAAATGGGTTACAAATCCAGACAATGATCTTTGGCAATATTTCAGTGCCATTAAATGGCTTATTGCCTTCTTTTGATTTTACTTTTAAGAATCTATTCTGAGGACATAATCTATATCCTCCTATGTTTTTACACAGCACTTGAGGAAAGCCCTCTACACACAAAGAGGCAGCATGGCCCAGTGGTTGAAGATATGGTCTCTAGAGAGCCAGGGCTCAAATTCTGACTCCACCACTAGGCTAAATTCATGATGTTGAGCAAGTTACTTAAATGTTGTGTCTCAGTTTCATCATCTATGATATGAAATAAAAAGATAATCTTTATTTACCCTATGGTCTTTGTGAGGATTAAATGAGGTAGTAAGTATAAATCACTTCTACTAGGTGAATTCATTAAGTGTTCACTATTACTGTCATTACTGTCATAACAGGGCTAACTATAATAGCAAAAATAACAACAACAAGAAAAAGGAAGAGCCCCAGTGCTCCATAATATGAGATTGGTTGCATAAACTCTGGTCTATCCATTCAAGGGCAAAGTCATTACATTTCATCACAGTATATACACTGTGTAGCACAGGAACTAAGACCTATAAACATTCGATGCAATCTGAATTTCATTATGAAAAACACACAAGATACACACTGGGTTAACATTTTAATATCACAAAAATGCAATGTGTATTACGGTCAAGGGCCTGTCACAGTGTAATGGGTAGAGTATAATGCATCTCACATTTGATGCAGTTTGTGTTTGGCAGAAGGATAACCTTCCAAAGATATGTGTGTCTGAATAGCTAAAATCTGCCAATGCTACCTTCTACAGGAAAAGGAACTTTGTAGATGGGATTAAATTAAGGAGTTTGAGATGGGGAGATTATCCTGGATTGTCCAAATGAGCCCTTGCAAGGGGTCTTGCAAGAAGGAGGCAAAGGGATTTAGAGTTTTAGTTGATATGATGGCAGAAGCAGAGTTGGGGATGATTAGAAGGGCCAGGAGTCAAGAAATGCATGCAAACTCTAGCAGCTGAAGACAGTAAACAACTTCTGAAATCTCTAGAAGGAACCAGGCTTGCTAACACCTTGACTAATTCTACACTTCCGACCTCCAGTGAGACTAATTACACCAGTGAGACTAAATCTGGACTTCTGACCTCTAAACCTGTTAAGATAATAAGTATGTATTGTTTTAAGCTCCTGGATTTGTGGTAATTTGTTACAGCAGCAATAGGAACCTAATATATAGTCAAGTAAGGCTCTTTTCTACTTCTAGGAAATGTTAGTACTTTCTGAATACCACCTGACAGCATAAGAGACAATCAATAAAGGCTACTGACTAAACACTGAATGGAATATTATACAGCCACCAAAATGTTTACAAATGAAAAAATGTTATTTAAAAAAAAACAGTTTGCATTTTGGGGAAATCACAGTTAACTAACTGGGCAAACACCAAATTCTGCATACAAAAATTCCAGTAGAAAATAAATTAAAATAGTGATAGTGATTGTTTCCACATGTTGGCCCTATAAAGCTGACTCAACTTTTTCTTCTTTACATTTCTGCAAATTTTCTATAATGAGCAGGTATTGTTTTCATAATGGGAGAAAGCACATCAATTTCATTTAAAAAGCAGACAGCAGTATAATGAGGCACATGAAAAGCAATTTACATAATATTGGTAAATACAATCTTTTTATGCACCAATGACTCTAATTTAACTAGTAATTCAAAACCTTCAAATTCCTGGGTCTAGCATGTCAGTTACTGTGAAGTCATGATGGGTCTGTGTTTTGAATTTGTCAACATGGGTCAGCTTTAATAATAATAAAGCTAAGATTATCATCTTCAAAAAATCACCTGCTGACCAGCTACAGTGAGCTACATGGGGATAGCAAGCAGGGTGTCAAGGATTTATATAGAAATTGGCTGTTGACACAATGGGAAGGAAAAAGGCAAAGGGAAGAAAAGCTCAGGAACCTGCAGAATGATTCTGTTTACTTGAGTGTAGAAAGATAAGAGAAATCTTTCTACAACTGTGGCTCTTTGACCTTAGAGAAACCATTCCACCACTCTGAGTGTCAGTCTCTTCCTTTGTGTTATGAGGGCACAGAACAAAACTATCTTTAAGATGAATGCCAAAAAAACCCCCCCAATACCCACAAAAAAACAAGAAACAAACACAAAAATAAAAAAACTTTCACTATTCTTCAGTCTCACTTTATATTTCCACAGGGATTGCTATGCACCGATGTGAACTGGGTCCTCTGCACTGTGCAAATGGCCAATTCCATCACCATCAGATATTTCACAGTGTCTTCATTTTTACAGTGTCAGAAAATAGACTGCATGGTGCATTAAAGGCTTCAATAAGTAAGGGGTTATAGCAGCAGCTTGATGTCTGCTTAGTCACCGAAGCCTTGTAGCTTGTCACTTGTCAACTGTTTGAGGAATGCATTCATGACCCAGGAAACTTTCCTACTTTCTTCCATGAAAGGAAGCAACTTGGCAAAACTTAAAAAACAGCTTTCCAACTAAATGAAATGCTTGATAATTTCACAATTATTTTGATTTTAAATGAGGATGCCATTTCTAGAATACATATGTGAAATTTTAATGGAAGCTCGAAATCTCAAAGGATTTTTTTTCCCCAGAAAATATTGATAGAGTACCTCTTATTCGAAGGAAGCTTTATAGTTTAATCCAAATATTAAGGAACTTTTAAGTCAGTAGGAGGGGGATGAATCAGGTTCATAGTTAATTCTAATGTGAAACAGAAAGGTAAATGCCATAGAAAGACATGAATGAATTATAATGGATAGAATTTCAGAGGAGGAAGAGAGATCATGTCCAGCTTCCAGAAAGAGATGGTTCAGGGAAGCTTAGGGGATACATGGCATCGAAGGTGTTCAAATCCTGAATTCAAGAACTGGGATGGCAAGAGAGGGCTTTGTTGGTGGAGGAAACAGAATAAACAAAGTCTTGATGGCATGGAAAATTTGGAGCATGTATAGAAAAAAGTAAAAAGGGAAATTTGGTGATACTGTCATCTCCAGGTGGAAGATGTATGGGATAAAGATCAAAATGATGGACAAGATCTAGACACCAAGGCCTTGAATGCCAACCTAAGGAGACTTCATTTTAGTCTACAGACAGCTGAGAACCATATAGGACTTTTGAGAAGTTATTTAACTGATTAGCTTTCATCTCTCCCTCTTAAAAGGAACAAAGGTAATTCTGTAGTTTAAAATTCATGATGATTTCTCATTCAACAAGTGAACAAAATTCGAATCCACCCTTCTGTATGCCACCCAATGAGTTGGAAAAGATGTCAGATTTACAGTTTTGAAACTCTAAGGGGGGGGAAGATTTCCTCTATTGCTTTACTATTTCTTTGGGGTTGGAAGAGCAGTAGCCCTATTAAGATGTTGGAATGAAAGCTGCACACATGATGTCCCAGGAATTCCAACTGACTGGGGCATAGAATGGGACATGAACTTTATCCAGTGCCCTCCCAGCATCCTAATTTCAGGCCTTTTGGACATCAAGGCTTGGCTTTGGATCCTTTAGCACAGCTCCTGGTCTTCCTCCCTGATTGTTCTTGGGAATTGGCACTAAATCTACATTTTGTACATGAAAAGAGAACACCAGTTCAGCACAGTGCTCTCTCTGTGGCTGAGTGTGCGTGTGTGCCCACATGTGCAGGCACATTCATATATAAACATATAAATATACACACATTACACAAAATGGTGATGGCACATACCCTTATCTTTTTGTTCTAACTGTTACATCTTATTGTTATTTTGTAGTGAAAGCTCTATTTTTCCTAAATGGTTGACATCATGTCCACCATATTGTATTATGAATCCAGCCAATACTCAATTAGTATTTACTGATCAAAAATACATCCAAGCCAAGTCCTGCAGCCTCCAGTACCTGCTGAATTTCTTTCTACGATCAGGTGAACAGCTGGCCTAACAGGACAAAAACATTATGATTTCTATTTTTCTTCAGAACTGCAAAAGGCAAGATAGCTTAGCTTATTTCTTTAAAAGCTCCTGAGATAAGTGAACTTATCACATGAAAGCAATCTATCAATATGCTCGTGTGGGCGCGCATGTGTGAAACCCGTCTGCTCGCGATGGCAAAATGCAGAAGTCAGGTGCTGCATATTAAATACAGGTGATGTTAGCAAATACACGGAGTTCATCCAGCAGCTTGGATTTCATGTGTCATGCCCAACACTTACCTCAATAAAGAAAATGCTGGCTGCTGATGTTGGATGGTGATACATATAGACGGTCACGAGAATGGCTGCGACTATAATGAGGACCAGGATGAGAATTCCAACAATGAGGCCAGCATGAAGGGTGCCCCCTTTCTTCTCGGCTGCGCTGTCATCTGTAGAAGCTGAAAGAACAGCACAGCTGTCACAACGTTCATGTGTGTGCTTTCAGGTTTGCATTTTCATTAGAGGAGGTGTTTATAGTTTCCATAAAATACCATTAGAACGTTTTCTTTTACTTTCTGTACATCTCTTCCTTTCCATGACACCAGTTTTAGAAGTCTGATGCTCTTTATTTGGGCAATGAAAAATCCATGCTATTTATGATTAAAAATACATTTATAGTTGTGTTTTAATTTATAGTGCAATAATCAAAATTAATAGCCTTTATTCTAACAGTACTGTGGAAAATCTAAAACTCTAATTAACTATATAATAAATTTAACTTTGATTTTTCTCATTAGACCATGCCACTTTTACCTATGGAAAAATTGATTACTGTTTGAAAGTTCCTCTCTCATCTTCTGGAAATTTCATATTGCAGAGTTTAACTTTCTAGCCCAGAAAGTCCGTGCATTTTCAGAAAGTCTGTGCATGAGTTCAAAAGCTAATTTTCAAAATCTTTTTTAAACTGAAATGCTCTTTAAAAGAGTAACAGATGGACGTAAATGACCCTCAGATAGTTTTATCACCATCTCAAGAGAACACACAGAATATCAAAATATTCCACTATGCCACAAACCAATATCATTTGGTCTTTTACTGAGATGTTTTCCACTGTGACACCCATTTTCACAGAATCAGGAAAAATAAATTAAATTTCTAAAGTAATAATTGCCAACCCAAAGTCAGTCAACCAAATAAAGCTAATCTCTAAATTCTTCTCTTGTTCTTAAATTCTGCAATCTTTGATGACTACTCAGGTATTTGATCTTAAATTATATGTAGCAGGTAACTGTTTATGTGCATACTATGACTGATTATTTTGAACCATTAGAAAAATTGCTTAATATTCAAAAAAGTTCTACAGCAGTAGATTCCTAATCTTTTTTTTTTTTAAGATTTTAAAATTTATTATTTATTTGACAGACAGAGATCACAAGTAGGCAGAGAGGCAGGCATAGAGAGAGGAGGAAGCAGGTCCCTGCTCCCTGCTGAGCAGAGAGCCTGATGCGGGGCTTGATCCCAGCATCCTGGGATCATGACCAGAGCTGAAGGCAGAGGCTTTAACCCACTGAGCCACCCAGGTGCCCCTAGATTCCTAATCTTTTCATTATTAATCTGCATCTTTGTTGTAAACATTATTTTTGTCTACTGAACCTCATTTAATAAGCACTGATTTATTTCTCTTATTTTAGATTTTTTGCTAATAAAAAGCAAACGTGACGCCCTCTCAGAATGTGTGGTCAATGTGAAGTAACAGAATTCCAGATAAAGCAAAGAAACATGACTTCCTGTTCTTCAAACTTTCCCTTACATAACTAAAATTCATTGTTGAAAGAAAATACAATTTAAACAGTAATTCATTATATAAAAATTCACTCACAGAGAGGATTTTGGGAAGAAGGAAGAGTATAAATATCAGGGATCTGTCTCCCTTTGCAGACAGTAAGTCTACTGGCAGAATGTGTCTGACAACTATCTTGGTACTCTGGACTCTTATCAAAGCCTTGCAACTTTCAGGAGAAAGGCTTGGACTGCAAATTATGGTTAATTTCAATTTCAGCTCTTAGTATAGTAGTGGCTACCCATCCTCCACCCCTCAGTCATGTGGCAGGCAGCTGCACATGTGTTCCTGAAGTAGCAGACAGGAACCAGGGCAGGCAAAAAGCACCCTGTCCTCCAGATATCAGGGGTCTGTGTTCTGACCACTGATGGTGCTTCTCATCACAGAGGCACAAAGATGTAGCCATTGGTTTCTTGTACCTTCCTAAATTGTTGCAAACCCTTCCCCCTCTGGCTGAAGTAATTTCCAAGAGATTTAGAGAGTCAGGGCTCTTTTCACCCTCTTCCACTTCATTTTTCTCTTTTTCCACTTTTGGGAGCTAGACAGTAAAGACTAGGACATTCAAAAACAACTGCATGTATGGGGGAAAATTAGACAGTGAGGGCACATGCCTAGGAAATGGCTCAGAAAAGACCTGAAAAGACATTAAGATTACACCTCAGGCTGATCCTCAGCTAGAGATAGTCTGCAACAACAATAACAACATATAAGACAATCAACAATAAACAAAAACAATGTCAAAAAGCAGCAAGCTATGGGGAAGGGGAGGGGGAGAATCTGATTTCCAGAGTTACCACATTATTAGATTCAAATGTTCAGTTTCTAGCAAAAATTCACAAAACATGCAAAGAAACAAGAAAGTATGGTTCATTGAAAGGAAAAAAGAAATCAACAGAAACCATTCCTGAAAAAGAACTGACAGCAGTATAATAGAGTTTAAAATAATTGTCTTGAAGATGCTCAAAAAACCAAAAGAAGATGGGGACAGAGTCAAGAAAACAATGTGTGAACAAAATGAAATATTAACACAGAGATAGAAAAGTGAAAGAAGCAGAAAGAAATTCTGGAGCTGAACATATACAGTAACTGAAATGAAAAATTCACCAGAGTGATTCAAAGGCAGAATTGAGAAGGCAGAACAAAGAACCAGTGGATTTGGAAGACAGGACAGTGGAAATCACTGACATTGAGGGACAGAAAGAAAAAGAGCTGAGGGGCCATCATGTAGATCAACATGCACACTGCAGGAGTCCAGAAAGGAGGGACAGAGAGAATATTTTAAGAAATAATGGCTCCAAACTTCCCAGAGTTGATAAAAGACATGAATATAAACATCCATGAATCTCAAGGAACTCCAGTAAAATGAACTCAAAAAGACCCACACTGAGATTCATTATGACCAAAGTTTTGAAAATCAAAGTCAGAGAGAATCCCTAAGATAACAAAAAAGAAAAGAGTGAGGAAGGAGCAAGATGGTGGCGGAGTAGGAGACCGAAATATCATCAGGTCCCAGGAGTTCAGCTCAATAGTTATCAAACCATTTTGAACATCTACCAACTCAATAGGAGACAGGGAAAAAAAAAAAGCAGCAATTCTAGGATCAGAAAAGCAACCACTTTCTGGAAGGTAGGACAAGTGGAAAAGTTAATCCGAGACGATAAGTGGGAAGAGAGACTGCGGAGGGAGGGGCCAGCTCCCAGCAAGTAAGAGAGCACTGGAGCACAAAACTGGAACTTTTAGAAGTCAGCTCCACCAAGGGAAGTTGTTCCCAAGGTTTAGTGGGTGGTAGAGCCCTCCCAGGGACAGTGTGGTCTCCTCCTGCTGGAACACAGAAAGACCAGGGTGCCTGAATGTGGCAGAGTTGCCATGTATCAGAGCAGGGAAGCTGGCTGCAGAGACGGAGCAGAGCAGGGGGCTCTCAGCTCGAGGTTACCTTAAACTGTGATCCGAGGCACTGTCGTACCACTGCTTTTCCAGCAGGGACCCCACAAGTGGCAGATCCGGACAGACTCCCCCCACCCCCACTTTCCTCCTCCGGGAGGAATGGCACAGGAGTGCATTGCAGCAATCTGCTCGGTTTGGAAACTCCAAACAGGGCCATGCAACAGAGATAGAAATGCTTGGTCACAGGCCTGGTGAGCTCAGAGCATAGCCAGAGACCAGGGAGATGGGAGGGACTGACTGCTTTTCTCTGAGGGCGCACTGAGGAATGGTGCCCTGAGCACTGGGCTCCTACGGGGCTGGAGATTGGGAGGCCGCCATTTTCATTCTCCTCCTCCAAAGTAGTATGGAAAGTATTCAGGAAACAAAAGCTCCCGAGAGTGAACCTGCACAGATTACTTAGCCTGGTCCCTGACAAGGGTGGAGCAATTCCGCTTCAGGCAAAGACATGTGAGAATCACTGCAACAGGCCCTTCCCCCAGAAGATCAGCAAGAATATCCAGCCAAGACCAAGTTCATGGATCAATGAGAACTATGGAACTCCAGAGCTAGAGGAAAGCAACACATAGAATTCATGGCTTTTTCGCCCGTGATCCTTTAGTCTTTCAAAAGTAAATTTTTTTGAATTTTATTTTTTTCTTCTTCTATTTTTAAACATTTTTCCTCTTTCCTACTTTAATGATTTTTAAACTATTTTATCTTATCAATACCTTTTTAAAAATCTTTTAAAATTTTTATAGTTATAGTCACATTTTATCCCTGTATTTTATCCCTGTATTTAACCTTATTTTTTTGTATACATAGAGGGTTTTTTTTCCTTTAAAAATTTGGAATACAATTTCTTCTAAAAGATCAAAATATACCCTAAATCTAGCGCATAGCTTTAGTCTAGTCTCCAGTCTGATCACATTCTTTCCTCTTTTTTTTTCTTTTTTCAACCAACTTCTTATCTTTTCAATTAATTTTTAGAATCTTCTATAATTTTCATCTTTATAGTCATATTCCATCCCTTCATCATGTTTACCCTTATTTTTGTATATATATAAGTTTTTCATTCTTTAGAATTTGGGAGGTAGTTTCCTCTAACAGACCAAAACACACGCAAAATCAAGTGTGTGGCTCTGTTCTATTCACCAGATATATATACATACACACACACACACACAAAAATATTAATATATATATTTTTCTTTTCCCCCCCTTTACTTCTCCCCCAGGATTTGGGTCTCTTCTGATTTGATTAGTGTTTATTTTTCTGGGGTCATTGCTACCCTTTTAGCATTTGTTCTCTCATTTATCTATTTTTATCTAGATAAATTGACAAGATAGAAAAAGCACCACCACCAAAAAAAAAAAAAAAGAAAGGAAGAAAGAAAAAAAAAAGAATTAAGAAGCAGTACCAATGGCTAGGGATCTAATCAATAGGGACATTAGTAACATGTCAGAACTAGGGTTCAGAATGACAATTATCAAGGCACTAGCTGGGCTCAAAAAAAGCATGGAATACAATAATAGTAGGGGATTTTAACACTCCCCTTACTGAAATGGACAGAACATCTTAGCTAATCAATAAGGAAATAAGGCTTTAAATGACATGCTGGATCAGATGGACATCACAGATCCATTTAGAACATTCTATCCCCTAACAACAGAATACACATTCTTCTCTAGTGCACACAGAACATTCTCAACCTGGGTCACAAATCAGGTCTCAACTGGTACCAAAAGATTGGGGATCGTACCCTGCATATTTTCAGACCACAATGATCTGAAGCTAGAATTCAGTCACAAGAGGAAAGCTGGAAAGAGCTCAAATACATGGAGGCTAAAGAGCATCCTACTAAAGAATAAATGGCTCACCAGGAAATTAAAGAAGAATTAAAAAGATTTATGGAAACTGGGGCGCCTGGGTGGCTCAGTGGGTTGAGCCGCTGTCTTCGGCTCAGGTCATGATCTCAGGGTCCTGGGATCGAGCCCCGCATCGGGCTCTCTGCTCAGCAGGGAGCCTGCTTCCTCCTCTCTCTCTACCTGCCTCTCTGCCTGCTTGTCATCTCTATTAAATAAATAAATAAAATCTTTAAAAAAAAAAGATTTATGGAAACAAATGAAAATGAAACACAATTGTTCAAAATCTTTGGGACACAGCAAAGGCAGTCCTGAGAGGAAAGTATATAGCAATACAATCCTTGCTCAAGAAACAAGAAAGGTCTCAAGTACAAGCCTAACCCTATACCTAAAGGAGCTGGAGAAAGAACAGCAAAGAAAGCCTAAACCCAGCAGGAGAAGAGAAATCATAAAGATCAGAGCAGAAATCAATGAAATAGAAAAAGAATAGAAAAAGAATTTTTTCTGCAAAAGAATAGCAGAAAAAATAAACAAAACTAGGAGCTGGTTCTTTGAAAGAATTTATAAGATTGATAAGCCTCTGGCCAGACTTATCAAAAAGAAAAGAGAAAGGACCCAAATAAATAAAATCATGAACTAAAGAGGAGAGATTACAAACAACACCAAAGAAATACAAACAATTATAAGAGCATATTATGAGCAACTATATGCCAGCAAATTTGAAAATCTGGAAGAAATGGATGCATTCCTAGAGACATATAAAATACCAGAGCTGAACCAGGAAGAACTAAAAAACCTGAACAGACCCACAACCAGTAAGGAGATTGAAGCAGTTATCAAAAGTCTTCCAACAAACAAAAGCCCGGGGCCCAGGGCTTCCCAGTGGAATTCTACCAAACATTTAAAGAAGAATTAATACCTATTCTCCTGAAACTGTTCCAAAAAATAGAAATGGAAGGAAAACTTCCAAACTCATTTTATGAGGCCAGAATTACCATGATCCCCAAACCTGACAAAGACCCCATCAAAAAGGAGAATTACAGATCAACATCCCTGATGAACATGGTTGCAAAAATTCTCACCGAAATACTAGCTAATAGGATCCAACAGTACATTAAAAGGACTTTTCACCACGAAAATGTAGGATTTATTCCTGGGATGCAAGGTTTGTTCAACACTCACAAATCAATCAATGTGACATAATACATTAATAAAAGAAAAAACAAGAACTATACGATACTCTTAATAGATGTTGAAAAAGCATTTGACAAAGTACAGCATCCTTTCCTGATCAAAACTCTTCATAGTGTAGGCATAGAGGGTACCTACCTCTGTATCATCAAAACCATCTATGAAAAACCCACAGTGAATATCATTCTCAGTGGGGAAAAACTGAGAGCTTTTCCCCTAAGGTCAGGAACACAGCAGGGATGTCCACTATCACCACTGCTATTTGACATAATACTAGAAATCCTAGCCTCAGCAATCAGACAACAAAAGAAATAAAATGCATCTGAATCCACAAATAAGTCAAACTCTCCCTCTTTGCAGATGATATGATACTTTATGTGGAAAACCCAAAAGACCACTTCAAAAGTGCTAAAATTCATACAGGAATTCAGTAAAGTGTCAGAATATAAAATCAATGCACAGAAATCAGCTGCATTTCTATACACCAACAGCAAGACAGAAAAGAAAAATTAAGGAGTTGATCCCATTTACAATTGCACCCAAAACCATAAGATACCTAGGAATAAACCCAACCAAAGAGGCAAAGAATCTGTACTTGAAAACCATAAAGTACTCATGAAAGAAATTGAGGAAGACACAAAGAAATGGGAAAATGTTTCATGCTCATGGATTGGAAGAACAAACATTGTGAAAGTGTCTATGCTAACTAATGACATTTACACATTTAATGCAATCTCTATCAAAATACCATCAATGGTTTTCAAAGAAATGGAACAAATAATCCTAAAATTTATATAAAACCAGAAAAGACCCCAGAAAGCCAGAGGAATGTTGAAAAAAAAAAAAAGCCAAAGTTGACGGCATCATAATTCCAGACTTCAAGCTCTATTACAAAGCTATAATTAATCAAGGCTGTATGGTAGTAGCACAAAAACACACATAGATCAATGGAACAAAATGGAGAGCCCAGAAATGGACTCTCAACTCTATGATCAACTAATCTTCAACAAAGCAGGAAAGAATGTCCAACAGAAAAAAGGCAGCCTCTTCAACAAATGGTGTTGGGATAATGGAACAGTCACATGCAGAAGAATGAAACTAGATCATTTCCTTATACCACATACAAAAATAGACTCAAAATGGATGAAAGACCTCAATGTGAGACAGGAATCCATCAAAATCCTTAAGGAGAACACTGGCAGCAACCTCTTCAACCTCAGCCGCAACACCTCCTTCCAAGAAACATTGCCAAAAGCAAGGGAAGCAAGGGCAAAAATGAACTATTGGGACTTCAGCAAGATTAAAAGCTTTTGCACAGTAAAGGGAACAGTCAACAAAACCAAAAAGAAAACTGACAGAATGGGAGAAGATATTTGCAAACGACATATCAGATAAGAAGCAGTATCCAAAATCTATAAAGAACTTATCAAACTCAATACCCAAAGAACAAATAATTGAATCAAGAAATGGGAAGAAGACATGAACAGATATTTCTGCAAAGAAGACATCCAGATGGCCAACAGACACACGAAAAAGACACACATCAACATCACTCAGTATCAGAGAAATACAAACCAAAACGACAATGAAATACCACCTCACAGCAGTCAGAATGGTTAAAATTAACAAGTCAGGAAATGACAGATGTTGGCGAGGATACAGAGAAAGCGGAACTCTCCCATACTTTTGGTGTGAATGCAAGCTGGTGCAGCCACTGTGGAAAACAGTATGGAGATTCCTCAAAACATTGAAAATAGAGGTACCCTATGACTCAGCAATCACACTACTGGATATTTACCCTAAAGATACAAATGTAGTCATCTGAAGGGGCACATTCACCTGAATGTTTATAGCAGCAATGTCCACAATAGCCAAACTATGGAAAGAGCCTAGATGTCAATCAACAGATGAATAGATAAAGAGGATGTGGTGTGTATACACACAAACATACACACACACACACACACACACAGGAATACTATGCAGCCATCAAAAATTCTAAAACCTTGCCATTAGCCATTACACACACACACACACACACACACACACACACACACAGGAATACTATGCAGCCATCAAAAATTCTAAAACCTTGCCATTAGCAATGACATGGATGGAACTAGAGGGTATTATGCTGAGCAAAATAAGTCCATCAGAGAAAGACAATTATCATATGATCTCTCTGATATGGGTAAATTGAGAGGCAGGGTGTGGGGTCATGGGGGTAGGGAGGGAAGGAATGAAACAGGTTGGGACCAGGAGGGAGACAAAACACAAGAGACTCTTAATCTCAGAAAACAAACTGAGGGCAAGGGGGGTAGGGATGGGGTAGTTGGGTTATGGACACTGGGCAGGGTATGTGCTATGGTGTGTGCTGTGAAATGTGTAAGACTGATGATTCACAGACCTGGTCCAAATAATACATTATATGTTAATTTTAAAAAGTTTAATAAAAAGAAAATAGCAATAATACAGACAACAGGCAAGGAATATTCATTCACTTATTTATGTAAGAGAGAAGAAGAGAGTGGAGTGCTGGTAAGAGGGAGAGAGAGAATCTCAGGCAGACTTCATACCGAGCGTGGAGCCTGATGGGGGGCTTGATCTCACTACCCTGTGAGATCTGATCTGAGCCAAAATCAAGAGTTGAACGTTTTACTAACCGAGCCACATAGGCATCCCTGTTTACTTTATTTATCATAGAGAGAACAAAAGAGCCAATGAGTTTAATCATTCCCTACCAAAAAAAAAAAAATCAACTAAACACAAAAGAAGACAGTAATGCTGGAGGCACATAGAAACAAGTAGCAAAAATGATGGAAATAGGCCCCTCCTTATCAGTAACTGTTTTACATTCTAATGGATTAAAGACTCCAATCAAAAAACACAGATTGTCAGAAAGAATAAAAACACATGATCCAACTATATGCTGTCTATACAATACTAACTTCAGATCCAAAGACACAAATGGGTTGAAAGTGCAAGCAAGAAAAATGATATTCCATATAAATAGTAACTAAATGTCAGCAGAGATAACTGTACTAATGTCAGACTAGTAGATTTTCAATTCAAAAAGTTATGAGACAAAGGACATCATGTATTAACAAAAAGTTTCAATACGATAAGAAGATATAATAATTACAAACATTTATCTAGCTAATGACAAACCACCAAAAATATAAAGCAAAAACTGATGAATCAAAGGGAGAAACAGACATTTCTATAATAATAGTGGGAAATTTCAATATCCACTTTCAATATTGGAAAGAACTAGACAGAAGATAAGTAAAGAAAGAGGACTTATCACAAAAAACCAACCAGCTCCAATAGACATATACAGAACACTCTACCCAATGACAATGTACACATTCTTCTCAAGTGCGCATGTAAGACCTTTTAGATATCATACAAATAAGTTTCTCCATCCACAGTGGGATGGATTAACAAATCAGTAACAGAAATAAAACTGGAAATTCACAAATTTGTGGAAATTAAGCAACACACTTGACCAACCAATGTATTGTCATGAAATCAGAAGGGAAAATTAAATATGAATGAAAACAAAAACACAAAAACCAAAACATAGGGGCTACCACAAAAGCAGGGCTAAGGAGGGAATTTATAGCCATTAATATTCATGTTAAAAACAAGAAAGATCTTGAATCAACAACCTAACTTTACAAGTTAAGAAACTAGAAGGAAAAGAACAAATCATGAGACTGACGCGCTACCTACTGCGCTAATGAGGCACCTGGAAAAGAACAAATTAAACCTGAAATTAGCAGAAGGAAGAAAATAATCAAGATGAGAGCAGAGAGAAGCAAAATAAAGAATAAAAAAATAATAGAGAAAATTAATGAAATTGGATTTTTGAAAAAACAAAATGGGGACTCACACACTAGCAGTCTAGCCTCAGAGTCTGGACCCTGAGCCTCTGATCACTAACCCCACAGCTGATAGTAAACTGTATTTACTGCTATTTCTCCTTAGTTCATATTATCAATTCTGGCAAAGAATTCTGAAACATCTTTGGTAATTTCAAATGAAGAAAAATTAACTTAATTGTGGTTAAAGGATTAACATTGTGCCTTCAAGAGGGTAGGGGCTGTGTCTGATCTGTCACTTCTGTGAGACTATGTCTACCTTCATATGCACTGAAAATCCATGTTTGTAAGAAGGGAAGGAGGGAGAGAGGAGGAAGAAAAAAAGAAAAAAAAAAGCTGTTGAAAATGGGTTACAGCTCTTGGAATGGCCACTTCTCCAATAAAAATCAAATAAAGTTTACAGCAGATTACTTTATCTGCTCTTCAGTTACCTTTTCTCCGCAATGTTGTCAGTAACAGTAACTCTCCCAGAGAAGTGCTGTGAGAATCACCATTGAACACATATAAAATACTCAGGAGAGTAAGCACTTAATTAATGTAGCCATTGCATTAATATTATTACTTCTACTATGAGGCAGTTTGAGGCAAATGATGGTGTCCAATTCATGACAGCACATAAACTATGTTTTTGCCCTTAAGATTTGTTACTTTTAAAGTTTGGCTTTATTCCTAAGTATGCTTGTATCATTTACTTTGTGCACTTGGCTTTTTTTTTTTTTCTTATTTTTAAGAGTGTGATACATTACTGTCATGGGAAAATGGGATTACTTTAAAATGTTGCTTTGGAGAAAAAGTGGCAGAAAATAATCTACTTGGGTCAAGAGGGGAAGCCTTGAATTTTTCTTCAAATCCTATGTGTAATTCCATTCATCTATCCATCCCTCCCACTCCCAGATCCATCCATCTAAACAGCATCTGGTTCTGTCCCTGGGATGAGTAGTCTTTTATAGGCAGCATGTCAAGTTTCAGCCTCACTGAGGCTCTGTGTGTGTGTGTGTGTGTGTGTGTGTGTACGTGCGCATGCAAATTGGGAGGAAAAGAACAAGACACTTTTGAGTTAGCCTCAGGCTGCCACTTCCCAAGTGAACCAGAACCTGTTGAGGAAGCAGCAGGCAAAAAGCAGTCCTTCCCAGGGAGAAGCAAGAGAGCCAGAAACATGTTTTATTCAGTAAGAGCACCGGTCAGTAAAATTATCCCCGACTTGTAGGATGTAAATTGCCAGTCTTTAGAACATAAAATCATAACTGGATTTATACCTTGGAAACCTCACTCACTGCCTTCATTTAGGCATAAATGTTTACTTTCTCACTTATTACTTATTTATATTTTCAATAGTGGCTTAGTTATACTATCTCCTTTCTAAAACACTACTTTGCAGTGTGGGTGTGGATGTGAAGACACCATTTCATGTCTAATGAAGTCTGTACAGAGTCTAGTTTGTTGCTCGTCAAATAAGTATTTAATGACATTTCTGGATGATGATTTTAACAAAATAAACAATCTCTATAGATTCAGAATAGTGCTAACCAGGAGACAAAATAAATATTGAGGAACCTACGACTGTGCATACGCCTTTACTCTGTGTTGTAATAAGGGCAGACCATTTAAGGAGAAATACAACAAATTCAATTCCAAAATATTACAGAGGGATCCTTGTGTCCCAAGCGAGTGCTATTTCCAAATGCTTCGAATGGTCATCTGGATGGAGTGGCCAAAATTACACAAATATTTCTGGAGAGCCTATTTTTCCATTTTCATATTACTTAAGCAAGTTTTCTGCATCTCTACTCTAGCTGCCTTCTCTACTAACAAGTATTATGATGGCATATAAAAGGTTGTTGAATCTGGAAATGAAGGGATTGCTCTATTCATGTGCTTTAATTTTAAATTCTTTCACTATTTGTTTGCAGGTTGGTATTGCTGCCCCATTAAATGGTACAGGATTTGCACACTCACGGCTACCTGCAAACAGAATTTGGGAGATCACCCGTGTTAAAAATGATGACCACCTCAAACACAAAATCAGAATTTAAAAAGTGTAAACAAGTGCTAGTGTTTTTCATCATTGAAATTAAGTTCATTCACCTCGAGGGTGGACAGCTCAAACTGATTTCAATCCTTCAGAAAAGACCGTGAACAAAAACGTCAATTTTGGAAACAGTCATTCATTCTTGTGGTTCAAATGATTGTTCTTAGAGATGGGCATACAGAACTGGGCCAGAAAAACTTAAGCCTATTTCTGGCACAAACTTAAGCTCGTGAGAGTCCATGAGGAGTTCCAAAAGATGAAGACTAGTCCGAAGACTCAGAATCTTACTCTAGTCTGAGAAGTATCTTATACTCTCTCATTCATGTCCAAAAGTGAACAAAAGTCTAACGACTATCCTCAAGCACATATAGTATTGTGCACAGGACAATTCAAATCTTTAGCTTTTTTTTTTTTTAACCTTATATCGTGCATTCAAATGAGAGGAACTAATGATGAATGATAGTAAGATACCTTAAAACGGAGCCTCAAAGCCCCCAAAAGGAGGTAAGTAGATATGAGAAAAGCCTATCAAATCAAGGCCATTTTATTGGCTGCTCTGTTGAAGATACATTTTAAAACATAAATGAAACACAGAAAATCAATAGTATCAATGAGAATATACTCTCCTCTGATCCACGGAATGACCCACAAGTTCCCAGCTTTTTAATACTTTATAAAATGCAAATCAATATTTAGACATAGAAAAGGCTAGGAGAATTTTCAAATATATCTAAGCAATCTGCTATTTTGGGGTAAGTTTTAGCTACCATGATAGTAAAGACAACAGACCTTTAAAAGTTATTTTAAATATGTATTAAAAAATACTCTAGACCTCAGGTAAATGTGTTTCATTTGCTGCACTCCAAGAAAGTTTATGACCTATTGATAAGAGGAAAAATGAAAGAAATAAGAACACAGAAGATAAGAGGAAAGAGGAGGAACAATTTGACAGGTTGTTTCCTCAAAGTATCATGTTCAATTTTAAACCTCTACGTCTCCTTGCTCTAAGACCAGTATTCTTATCAGGATTTATATCAGAAAATCAGGTGATACTGATATTTGGTGTTTAGAAGTATAGTTCTTCAATATGTTAAAAAGATTTTAATACATTGCTAAAGTGATCTGTACCCACTATTAAATCTTGCCAGTAATTAAAGTCCAGAGATAAAGTAAAACTAAAATAGAAATATGCCTCATCTGAAATTTTATTCACTTTAGAACTAACTCTTCTCTTGGCTTTAAAATGAAACACTACAGCCCATAAATTCCACAATGTATTAATATCCTTTGGGGGCCCAAGAGGCTCATGGGTTGGACAAAGTCTTGCACTAATCTGTACAAAATTCATAAATCTTATACACATGATGTCAAAATGTTCCTTTTTAAAGCTTCAGAATGAAGTTAAACCATGAGTACTTACAGTGTTAGTCTTCCATTCTCAGATTAAAAATACACACAGACACACGACTTTCCCTGTGGAATATTATCTAATCCATTTATAACCTAAAGCATGTAATGGAAGAAAATCAAGCGATAATAACATTTTTAGTTAAATTGACTTTCCTTTGGAAGTTTCCCTTGTAACTGATCTCATCTTGTCGCTCATCTATTTTTCCCCTTAGCACTTTTAAATTTCTACATTCGTGATCATGACCTTGACTTCATTCTGAGTTGCTTCTGGTGTTTCTGTTTTTTTGATGCTTGCCAATCTGTCAATATTCCGTTTTTAAGGGTCCCTAGGAACTATTATACAAGCTATACCTAATCCACAATACATGTCACTGTGACAATACATTCATATCACATTCTGAAATCTCCATAGGAAAGATTAGGGTAAGTACTGTGAAAAGATATGAAAATAGGTGCACAAAGCCCTGCTAAGTGCATTATGTGTGGTGGGAACAATATCTGGCAGGGACAGCTGGCCCAGCTTCTCTCTTGCAGCCTGGGCTACAAGAGGGCAGCTGTGAAATTCCGTTCAGGGAAACATAAGAGAACATTCTGGGCTAAGAGCGCTTAGGGGATGACAATCCTTTTTGACAATAATCCGTTACCTTTTATCTTAGAAAAATGAAGCTAAATAAGATTTCTGTGAAATCAGATTTAAAAAAATGCTTGATTCCATCAAAATGAGGGATTTGGGATAGCAGTCACCACCCAGCCGCTTCTAGCTTCATCATGTGATTGGTGCTTCAGAGTAGGCACATGTGTGAGCGTCGAAAAAGAGGGATTGACAGTGCATACAGCAGGCATAAGACCCAAAGTAGATCTTTGGAACAATCCATTATCATTTTGCACTTCTTATGTGTATAGTATGTACTATTTTTTTTTAAGATTTGAGAGAGAGAGAGAAAGAAGGAGGGAGAGAGAGGGGAAAAGAGGAGGGGGAGAGAGAATCTCAAGCAGACTCCCCACTGAGCACAGAGCCCGATGTGGGGTTTGATCTCGCAAACCTGAGCCAAAATCAAGAGTCAGATGCCTAACCCAGAGAGCCACATAGGTGCCCTGTGTATGTACTACTTTTTATAGTCTACACACGCATTTAATATTTTCAGCAACCAAGATCTTTATTAAGACCTAACTTTAAAACTTTTCTTAACATTAGCTTTCTATATATAAAGCTGTCCTTGAATAGTTGACTTCTCCACCTAAAAATATATTTAAAATTTATTTTTGAAAAATAAGTTGTGTTTCTACTTCTATAAAATAACACAAAGAAAAGGGATCTTAGCACCTAAATTGCCCAGCCAAATGTTAAACTACAGTTTCACAGAAATAGTTTGCTCTTTTAATTTCAGGCCAAGTCCTTGGCCAAGTCCAACCCTAAGGAATCAGGGTTTTAAAGCACAGAAAAAAAGGTAGATTTTCTTAATGAATATATTCACAGTGAATATGGAATACCAAAAATAAGGTTGATGACAGTACTTTTAGGATTGGGGGTTCAGGGGACGCCTGGGTGGCTCAGTTGGTTAAGCAGCTGCCTTCGGCTCAGGTCATGATCTCAGCGTCCTGGGATCGAGTCCCACATAGGGCTCCTTGCTCGGCAGGGAGCCTGCTTCTCCCCCTGCCTCTGCCTGCCTCTCTGTCTGCCTGTGCTCGCTCTCTCTCCCTCTCTCTCTGACAAATAAATAAATAAAATCTTAAAAAAAAAAAAAGATTGGGGGCTCAGAATAGAGTGACTCCTCAAACCATTTAATCACACCCATTCCAGAATGAAGTCACCTATGTTGGCAGGTCATTTATACACAAACCTGTGGGTATCATAATGAATTTCTGCTTCCCTACCAAATCTACCAGGTTTTCTCAACACGGAGGAAGAACCGTCTTTACCTTGCTCCTGTAAGTGGGTAAAGAGAAAGGTATGTCCAAACCACTTAGCTAATATAGACCCTTAGTATTTCCACTCTTCATAATCATGGCATCACTGCTGGGTCATTAGCAGGTGTTCTTAAAATTATTCAAGGAGATTGGATCCATTCTCTCGTTGCAGCTGAAGTGCAAGAACCTAAGGGCATCTCTCTCATAAATAGTTTTTCCAGTGGAGAGATCAAGCTCTATTTCACACGTATACCCACCATTAGGAAAACAGGCCAGTGAGGTCCTTTAAGTGTTCACCCCCAGACCACAGCAGGAGCTGAACCATGGGACATGCAAGATAGAACCTACAGCCATTATTTGAAAAAAAAAAAAAAAAAAAAAAAAGCCCAGCTGCTGAGGTGCAGTAAACTATCAAAATTAAATCAACCTTGCAGTGATTATCCGTATGCAACTTCTTTTGAAAAGTGCTGAATATTAAATCCATATTATTAAATCAACCCCAAGTTCTTTGACATTTGAATTTATGCTCAATATTAATGAAAACCTTTGGGTTTCCTAAGAAAGCATGGCTTAATTTAGTTGCCAAAGATATCATTTTGGTCTCTGTGTATGCCTTATAATTGAAACCTCAGTCCTTCATGTTCTCAACAACCATATGACCCTTTTGTTATTTATTGTGGTTTGATATATACTGTCCTCCAGGAGGGTAAATGGGCAGGATGACATGCATGTGCTATGCTTCATACAGAGAGAGAATCAGAAACTCAGAAAAAAAAAATGATTTGGGTCTGGAATTTCATTTTAATTTGTGTTACCAGATCGAATAAAGAGTACCTACTGTCAAGGGTAGGAAGAAAAAATTAAAACAACTGAGAATCAGTTTTGCAGAATATTTATAGTTTACTGCTTTGCATTGATACGAACAAAACTTAGCTCAGATAACATCCCTAGCAAGGACAGAATCAGGTCACTTGCTTGAGAAGAGAGAAACTGTGTTTATCATAATTGCCTGCCCTCAGGTCCTAGAATATCAAGTTTTCTGAAATACAAAGTTCCAAGGGTTGAATGTGGGATAGAACATGGTCAGTCTGGAAGGTGAGTTTCTAATCTTTTCCACCAAATAAGCTTTGTAAAATGGCCCCACAAGTCGTATGTGATACTCCCATGGGTCTTGCAGTTGCAAGGACCTTGGTCTCAAAGTGTTGAGGGTCCAGGAGCCACCATGCTCATTGTGATGTTGATGTGACAGTTGGTTCTGCTGGCTGAGATGCTGGATATCTTTAACCAGGGGAAAATGGCAGACAAATAGCTACTTTGCTGACGGCAGCATTTGGAGCAATCCTCCCTGCAGGACAGGGTGGCATTGGGAAGCACAGCACATGCTCTGACACGAGATAATTGGTGGTAAAGCCCAGTTGCATTCTTTACCAACCATGGGACCCTAGACAGATTACAGAAATCCCAGGGTTTCCACTGCCTTATGTATAAAATGGGATTACGACAGTACTTTCTTCATACGGTGCAGTAAAAATTCAATGAGCTAATATACAAAACCCTTAGAAATGAGCTAACATACAAAACCCTTAGAAAAGTGCCTGGTATACAGAAACAGCCCAATCTTCAGTAGATAATTTTATCATTATTAGCAACTACATGGGAAGGCTCCAAGAATAATTTAAAGTAAAATATGAATCACATAATCAGAAGTGTTAAATTTTACATCTACTAATTTGAGAAGCTCGTTTGCTAAGGATATGCATTTTTCCTTTCTTTAGTTGAGAATTTCAAGAGGCTTGGAAGAATTATTCATGGGCTTTTTCAAAAAACGCTATCTAGTTTATGAGAAACTCGTTAAAATTTCTCTCTTTTCTTTTAAAGGAGATAAAACTTGCAGCCTAGAAAATCACAGATCTTATGTGTACAATATAACACATTTAAAAAATTTCCATGTCCCCTGAATTTTCTGTTTCTCTTTTCCAGTCAATTCTAACCACACCCCATCCCACTCCACCCCATGATGGGCAGCCACTAAACTGATTTTTTTTTTAAAAGATTTTATTTATTTGACAGAGAGAGAAATCACAACTAGGCAGAGAGGCAGGCGGAGCAGAGAGCGCAACGCGGGGCTCGATCCCAGGACCCTGGGATCATAACCCGAGCCGAAGGCAGAGGCTTTAACCCACTGAGCCACCCAGGTGCCCCACTAAACTGATTTCTATTACAGTAGATTGATTTCGCCTGTAATGAATTTCACAAACTGAATAACACTGTTTGTACTCTGTAGTGCCTGGTTCTTTTTGCCTAACATGATGTTTTAAAAATGTATCTGCATCATTGCATGTATCACTGGTTTGTTCTTTATTTGTGCTGAATAGTAATCCACTATATGAATATACTCAATTTGTTTATTTTTCTATTGACAAACATGTGAACTGTTTTCAGTTATTGGCAATGATGAATAAAGTTTCTATAAATATTCTTGTGAATACTTTTGTGGATATGTTTTCTCTTGGATAAATACATAGAAGTGGAATTTCTGGATCAAAAGGAAGATATATGATTAGCTTTATAAAATTTGTTATTTTTCCAAAGGGATTATACTATAGCACACTCTGATTAGCAATGTAACAGATTTCTGGTGCACCAAAGCCTTATCAGTCTTAGTGTTTTGTCTTTTTAATTTTAGATATTGTCATGGGAGTATAATGGTATTGAGGCTCTTGCTTTTTTAAAGTCAGTCTGATAATCTATGCTTTTAATTGGAGTGTGTATTCTCTTTACTTTTAATATAATTATTGGTAAAGCTGGGTTTTTTCTCCCTATTTTTCTTCTTTGTGCCCATCCATTATGTGATCCATGTTCCTCCTCTTTTGTCTTCTAAAGCCTAAGCAAATACTTCTTAATTCCATTTAAATTTAGCTCTAACTTTTTTGTACTTTTTCTTTAGTGATTGTTGAACTTAATGTTAACATATATTAAAGTCACTTGTGGTTGAAATTCTATATAATTTTGTAATTGAAATAATAGCATTTGGTCACAGAAATTTGTAGCAATATTATGAATTGATGTTAAATAAGGACTTCGTCCTTACTATTCACTATATATTTAAAATCTTGCACGGTATTACTTGAGCATGCAGAATAAAACTAAGGTGAAAATTAGTCTTAACGGAATAGCAAGTCATTGAAAATCTACCTGTTGAAAAAGATTAAACTAAATTTACCATCTAATGGATTAAACTACTTTCTTTAATCACTATGTCTTTTTAAAAATAGCGTATCTTTTCTCTCCATCTTTCTTTCTCTCTTCCTCCCTTCCTTCTCCTGTCTTTTTTCCTTTCTCCCTTTCTTCCCTCCTTCCTTCACTCCTTCTTCCCTCCCTCCCTCCTTCCCTTCCTTCTTTCCTCAATTAGATCAGCATATTACATGATATATAAGTACTGGCAATAGAAACACACATGAAAAAAATTAGTATTTAAGTCGCAAACCTTAAGAACAGTTGCCAAACTTTGTGGGCCCCAAATACACTTTGGCATGCTCTTTACACATTAATAGAAGGCCTCTTGTTCCATTCCCCTTGGAAATGTTTCATGGGTTCTCTCAGCTCCTAGACACCACACTCTGACCTCTCACACCTACTCTCCCCATATTACTTTGTCTCCTACTACACTGAGAAAGCAGGATGCTCAGATAAAATTCCTTCCTTCTCTCTCCCACCTATTTCTTCTCCTCCTGTCCCTACTTGCCAATATGAAAACACTATTGGTCATCTTTTAATTCCTTTCTTTATGTCTTCTTAGTACTCAACATCTATAACATGCAAATAGGCTCCTAAAATAAAACAACATCATTAGCTACAGAAATCACTACTTTCCTTTTCACTGAACTTCTTGAAAAAGTAGCCTATCCCTGTTGACTTCAATTTCCTTTTTGCCCATGGACTTCTCTCTGGGAACTGGGCTACTGTGCATTGTAGAACTGTCTGACAAATGTTAAACATTACCTAAATTAATGGTCACTTTTTCTTTCTTTTCTTTTCTTCTTTCTTTCTTTCTTTCTTTCTCTTTCTTTCTTTTTCTCTTTTTTTTTTTTCTGCTTAGCCTGTCTATAGCATTGACATTGACATTTTTCACTACTTCCTCCTTGAAATGTTTTTCTCTTTGTTTTTTGTGATAGCAAACTCTACTGGTTTTCTTGCTATCTCTTTAACTCTCTTTACCGTTTTCTAAACAAACCTTTGTGTTCTCCATTTAGTTCTGTGCTATTCTCATTTTTATACCTTCTTTCTTTTTATACCTTCTTTCTGTGATCTCATTTACTCTCAACTGTCATTTCTACACTGATGAGGCCTACATTTATATCTTTTGCTGTATTTCTCAAGTGAATTTTAAATTTGAAGAGAAAAATGCTCACTGGACATCTTCATTTGGATACTTCAAAGCCAATCAGGTTAAATTAAGTGCATTGCCTACTCTCAAAACTTGTCCTCTTCTGGTAACCTCTATTAAATGTAATCATCACCCATTTAGATAACTAAGCTGAAGTCCTGGGAGCCACCTTGGTCACTTTCTATCTCATAAATCACACATCCAATCAGATATTAGTTAAGTAGCTTCACTTCATTAAAAAGTATTTCTCATGTCTGGTTTCTCTTCTTTATTCCTACTGTCAGCCACTACTCTGGCCTCTCAGCATTTCTTTTATGGATTACTAGTACAATCTCCTAAGTAGTTTTGTTGGCCTCAGGTTTACTCCTTTCCCTCTGTTCCCCACAATCCCTCAAGAATGACCTACTAAACATGTGAAGCTTTTCATGGCATTCCCCTGTCTAGATGATTTCAATGGCTCCCAATGTCTCTGTGTAAATTTAATAAACTCCCTTGACTGGCATAAAAGGTTACGAGGGCTTTTACCTCCCAACCTCACCATCCATCACCACCCATGTACATCTTTACCCCAGCCAAATAAAATGTGGTCACTCTTTAGTTACCCAAATAGATCTTGATGTCTCATGCTACTCAGCTTCTGTCTTTGCTGGTCCCTCTGCCGAAATGTCATTCTTCTGTTCCTTTTCTGCATAAATCCTTCATATACTTCAAAACTTGGATTAAGTATCTCTTCTGAGAATCTTTCTCATTATTTCAGTTTTATTCAGATGACTTTTCTCTGCCTTCATAGTTTTTCCCGAGTCTATCATTGTACTTTTCACACCACATTTAATCATTGGTTAATTTCTTTATGTCATCCCACTAGTACACTTGCTTCTTTACGGCGGGTACCAGACCTCATTTACCTTTGTATCTCCATCATTTACTAATGCACTAGCAGTGTAAGAAATGTTCCCTGAATAAATGAAATCAAGTCGAATCAAATGAACATAAAAGATAATTTTCTGGTGACATATATATTATTTTAACAGCACAAGGCAATTTGCTATGATCACTAGATATGTCATGCTAAAAAAAATTATAACTTTACACATGCTTGCCCCAAGAAGAGTAACAAAAAATATTGGTGGGGGGGAATACTGCCCCTGAGGCCTCTCGTAAATCACTGGTTCCAAAATGTAATGATATATGGGAGTTTACTTCTTCTAACAGGCGATTCCCAACACCAGGTGTTGGGCAGACAGATAAAAGAGATGAGTACAGAAAAGAAGGGAGGTATCAGTCAGAGAAAATATGTAGGAAGACATTTTGCCAACGGCAAATGGAAAATATATCTAAAGGTACCTCTTAAAACCTCTTGAAAGTCATGGATGTGTATTTCCTGAGATGTTCTGCTACATCATTTCATTCTACATCCTATCATCAGCACAAACTCTGTAATTCCTACCAATCAACATAAAGGGGAAAAGTATATTCCAAAGTGATTTCTTTTTCTTTTCCTATACTGGATAGTGATTTTTTAAACTATTAAATGCAATTTTTGTAGGTCAAATTTGGTAAAAAAAAAAAAAAGCGATTTCATATGGTTCAACAAAATACAGAAAGTGTAATGGTCTTTACTGAAATTTTGCAATAACTAAAATGGTCTAATTTTCTATTAATGACATAACAGACATATGCCTTAGGGTCCCCTATCTCTGCTGCACAAGATGTGTTCTCTTCATGGAGACAGAGGTAATTTGTTGTTGTCATCAATGAAAACGTTGTTTTATGGGAGTCATGACGTATAGGTGAGGACCAGTGCATGGATTCAGAGTAAGATATGTCACTCTTATTTGGGGGACTGTAGCATAAATAAATCAAGAATTCACTCAACTCCTGATACTCAAAGTGCTGTCTGTGAACTGATGGTGTCGGCATAGTCTGAGAGCTTGTTGGAAAAGCAATACTACGGTTTGGGCTCTATCCTAAAATGACTCTAGCAAAAATGCATTTTACAAGACTCCCTCTTTGCCCAGTAATTCTGATGCAACTTAATATTTATGTGGCATTGCATCAGACCACTTGCTCACAACTCACCTTTACATGGGATTCCCTGAGGGGTTAAAACACATGGATGCCTGAGTCCCAGCTCCAGAGGTGGATTTAATTGGTGGGAAGAACAGTCTGACCACTGGGGTTTTTATAAGCTGGAATAATAACATTAGATGAGAATAACCAGATGATTCTAATGCACAGAAAAAGTTAAGAACCATGACTCTGGATGAAATTTTAGGAGAGAAATTCTTAATCCTAGGGGATATTCAAAATCACATTCTGTAGCATAAGACATTTTCACGTCATGGCACACATATACTTAGAGTAGAGTTAGTTTTACCATGAAAAGTAGCCAAACAAAGCAAAGGATAAAACCGAATGTCAAGATATTTTACAGTTTTTAGAAAGAGAAAGTGAAAGATAATCAATAGCCGTCGAAAGAAAATAAGCTTCCCTTTCCTTACAAGACTGTGATCTATGTGAAAGAAATAGACGAAAAAAAAAGGCAAGAGTAGGTGGGGGAAAAATGAAAGATATGTTACTTTGATGAGTTATGTATTAAAGTAAAAAAAAATTCGACTGAATGATAAATGAAACACCAGACACTTGATCTGTCATTACAGACTAGATAATAAAAATATAACCTTAGAAGTATTCTAGTGAAAAAAATCAGAATAATGTTCGAACATTTTATCTTTGGGTGAAGAGTCTTGGGTTATGTTCAGAAATAAGAAACTAAACACAGAAGAATCAGAATTTAGACTCGCCATTTCATAGCAGCTCATTCAAAGTAGATCTGTATTTGATCCTGGAAATCAACCACTTTGCAGATCTGTACCTCAGAATTAACTTGATCATGTTCTGCAAACTGAATAATGTAGCTATTCCAGCATCTCTTTGATGGGGACATACCTTCTGACTCAAGAATGCAGCCTTTCAGCAACCGGGTGTAGCAAAATTCCGAGCAATAAGAAGAAATGACAAGCATAGTGCCACTGCATAATACATCAATGCTCTCTGGAGTGCTTTTACTTTAAATATTATTAACAATTAAGAACTCATATTCAAATATGTTTTTTTTCCAATTTATTTATTTTCAGAAAAACATTATTCATTATTTTTTCACCACACCCAGTGCTCCATGCAAGCCGTGCCCTCTATAATATCAGGAACAAGACAAGGATGCCCACTTTCACCACTCTTGTTCAACATAGTATTAGAAGTCCTAGCAACAGCAATCAGACAACAGAGAGAAATAAAAGGTATCCAAATTGGTAATGAAGAAGTCAAACTCTCTCTCTTCGCAGATGACATGATTCTTTATATGGAAAACCCAAAAGACTCCACTCCCAAACTACTAGAACTCATACAGCAATTCAGCAATGTGGCAGGATACAAAGTCAATGTGCAGAAATCAGTGGCTTTCTTATACACTAACAATGAAAATACAGAAAGGGAAATTAGAGAATCGATTCCATTTATTATAGCACCAAGAACCATAAGATACCTGGGAATAAACCTAACTAAAGAGGTAAAGGATCTGTACTTGAGGAACTACAGAACACTCATGAAAGAAATTGAAGAAGACACAAATAGATGGAAGACCATTCCATGCTCTTGGATCGGAAGAATAAACATTGTTAAAATGTCTATACTGCCTAGAGCAATCTATACTTTTAATGCCATTCCGATCAAAATTCCACCGGCATTCTTCAAAGAGCTGGAGCAAATAATCCTAAAATTTGTATGGAAGCAGAAGAGACCCCGAATCGCTAAGGAAATGTTGAAAAACAAAAATAAAGCTGGCGGCATCACCTTACCTGATTTCAAGCTTTATTACAAAGCTGTGATCACCAAGACAGCATGGTACTGGCATAAAAACAGACACATAGACCAGTGGAACAGAGTAGAGAGCCCTGATATGGACCCTCAACTCTATGGTCAATTAATTTTCGACAAAACAGGAAAAAATATACAGTGGAAAAAAGACAGTCTCTTCAATAAATGGTGCTGGGAAAACTGGACAGCTATATGTAGAAGAATGAAACTCGACCATTCTCTTACACCGTACACAAAGATCAACTCAAAATGGATAAAAGACCTCAACGTGAGACAGGAATCCATCAGAATCTTAGAGGAGAACATAGGCAGTAATCTCTTTGATATTAAATATGTTTTTAAAAAGACACTTATCCAAAGGAAGAACATTTGGAGGAACCAAGAGCAAATGTAGTTTTGGTACTTTGATCATTCTCAGTCAACACTTTTTTTTTTTCCTTTTTTTTTAGGAGATGGGAGAGTGGCAGAAGGAGAAGGAGAGAGAGAATCTTAAGCAGGCTCTGTGATCATCGTGTAGCCCCAGTGTGGGGCTCTGTCTCACAATCCTGAGCTCATGACCAGAGCTGAAATCAAGAGTTGGACGCTTAACCAACTGAGCCACCCAGGTGCCCCTAAGTCAACACATTTTATTTTTTTAAGGTTTTATTTATTTATTTGACAGAAGAGAGACAGGGAGAGAGGGAACAAAAGCAGGGAGAGTGGGAGAGGGAGAAGGAGGTCTCCTGCTGAGCAGGGAGACCCATGGGGGCCTCAATCCCAGGACCCCAGGATCAGAACCTGAGCTGAAGGCAGATGTTTAATGATTGAGCCACCCAGATGCTCCCAGTCATAACATTTTAAATAATAAAATCAAATCAAGGATTTTAGACCTTAAAATAATTTTAACATCTGCACTGTAGCAGAATGGTACAATTCATTTTGCCCAATTGAGTTGAATCTGGTTGAAGATTTTACTTCTTAATTAAAGGACCCTGCCATTGACTCAACTTGCAAACTTCCTTCAGCTCTGGATATAATTTTATCCGGGTCTAATCCTGAAGACATTTACGTTTCCATTTAGGTGGTAGGTATCATCTGGAAGCAACCTAATCAAATGCCAAAGAAGGCATTTAATAGTTTGACCTACTATAATATATAGCTAGGTCATTCCTTAGAAATGTAACTCCTCTAGTAAGCTTTTGCCAGGATTTGAAAACCCAAAGAAGATGTGATTTTAAATGCTTATAACCACTATTCACAGAAATATATACATTTAAAAAACACATTCTAGAAACCCTTTCATGGTTAATTAAACCTGAATTTCTAGAGAAACCAAGAAGGCTGAAAGAATTTTAAATTAGATTTTGAACATAAACAGAGTTGCCCTGTAGTTTGGAGAACACCTTCCCATGATTGAGACCGCTGCTGAGTTCCACAGGAGAATCAACGTGTCGTGATTTTCATAGAAAGGATAAAATGGAAACTACTGCATCAGTACATGGGAAAAGAAAATTTCATTTCCAAACACTTAGAAGTATCATCAGCTGTTATAGAAAATGAAAAATAATATAGTAGGAATAAGTAAAATCCTTTATGGTGGCATTTTCTATTTGAAGTTTGATTGTAGGAGCTCTGTATTGTAAGAAAACAGTAATACTGAGAGGTTGTCAGGACTTGGAATCTGTATTAAGGAATTTGTATTATTAAATAGAAACACTGGTCTGCCACATACTAATAGAAACATACCAATAGAAACCAGGTCTGCCATATACTAGTCAGATAACCTAACCTTTCTGTACCTTCATTTCCTCAGCTATAAAATGAGAATAATAACAGAACCAACTCACAGGGGTGATGCCTGGATTAAATGACGTAACTACACATGACAGCATTTAGAAAGGTCCCAGGAACATAGTAAACACTCAGCACAGATATTTTTTCTTCTTTTTATTTTTCTTCTTTACATCTTTCTCCTTTACATCTTCCTCCAACTATTCAGAGATAGTTGTACAGATGGACGTAAAACTCTACTTTTATATTGGCTCTTCTGAGTCTTTGTATTCCACCATTCACCATTAATCAACACTATACATCACTGAAGGGGTCTGTACCCAGTAGATATCATTCTCTTTGTTTAGATTTTTTCACATTCTTATCTCCAAATTGCTCATAGGTCTTAGAATTTCCATTCAACCCTTAAGATGAATAAAACTTCCCCAACCCAAAAATTATCCTGAAACTTCCAGAAGTTCTACGTAGTCCTACTCTAAAGGTGGCAGAAACCTCAAATCACAATTGAAGATTCATCAAGAGTGATTTAGCAGACTGTAACTCAGTTTGGGTCCTGTGAAGGAGAAGCCCTGTTGTGTGCCTTTGGTGTCCAGCTGCTCAGAAGTATTTTCTACTTTCATATCAAAGATGAAGGAAAACGTCCTGGAAAGTAATGTATAATCATGCCAGCTGTAGATTCCACTAGAAAATCAACTCTTTTAACCCAAAGCAATGTCCCAGAAAGACTCAGAAGCAAGGTAATCCAATATCTAAAGGCAGCATCATTAGCTTCTAGCTTCATATTGACTATTTTGAAAAAATGTCACCCTCTTTTTCAGGAATGTAGAGGCCTCTAAATTAAAATGCTTTTAGAAACAGCCAATTAAATGAAATTAAATAAAGAAATAGAATGTGCTAAATTTCTTTGCAACAATACATAGCAATTTAGAAAAATTTATTAGTTTGCTTTTAAAAAAATTCTCAATAAATGTGAGAAAATGTTTACATTAGGCAACCTTTTTCATTATTAGCTCCATCTTGCAAAAATCTTTACCTGGATGGGAAAGGGGAGAACAGTTCTGAATTTTGTTTTCAACATGTTTAATCAACTAATCAAGTTAGATTTAAATTGGCAATCTCTCCTGCATCTTCAAATTCCATGAGATAAAAAACAATGAAAGCATGCTATCTTAATGAGGATGTTATAAAAAATAATGTGTAATTTCCTTAAGTACTGTTTTGAAGGGATATTTATCTTAATACTGGTCAGGTTGGTGTGCTCTAACTGTACTTTTAGAAAAAGTGCTTTAGGGGCGCCTGGGTGGCTCAGTTGGTTAAAGTCTCTGCCTTCAGCTCAGGTCATGATCCCAGAGTCCTGGGATCGAGCCCCGCATCGGGCTCTCTGCTTGGCGGGGAGCCTGCTTCCTCCCCTGCCCCTCCCACTGCCTGCATTTCTGCCTATTTGTGATCTCTGTCTGATAAATAAATAAAATCTTAAAAAAAAAAAAGAAAAGAAAGAGAAAAAGTGCTTTATAAACAACCCTAGGCATGAAAAGAGTTCCTGTATATAGACACAGTTAAAGTGTGATATTTTGGAATTCTGGGGAATACATGCTGCACATTAACCATCATCTGAAAATCCAACAGTCAACTTTTCTAGCATAACAAAAAAGAAAAAAATGTCTTCCATTTACATCAGGAATTTACTTCACTTGATTTCTCAACTTCATAAGGCAGTTTTATGCACTGCATTAAGAAAATCTTCAATGTTTTCAGGTTCCTTGCTACACTAAACAAAACTAAGGATTTTCCTTGGGATAACTGGTAATATTCTGGGGAACTATTTCCCAAAGTGCATTTCACAAAACATTCAGTTCATGAGAATGCAACTTACAGAAAAGTTTTATGACCAAATCGTGGAGAAATGCCCAACACTAATTCTTTATTTCCAACTTGAAATTTCTTTAGAATAAGTGAAAAAAATCAATCAGGAAAAGACAATTATCATATGATCTCTCTAATGTGAGGAATTTGAGAGGCAGGGCAGGGAGTTGTAGCGGGTAGGGAGGGAAAAAAATGAAACAAGATGGGACCAGGGAGGGAGATAAACCATAAGGACTCAATCTCAGGAAACAAACTGAGGGTTCCTGAGGGATTGAGGGGGAGGGATAAAGTGGCTGGGTTATGGACATTGGGGAGGGTATGTGCTGTGAATTGTGTAAGCCTGATGATCCACAGATCTGTACCCCTGAAGCAAATAATACATTTCATATTAATTAAAATTTAAAAAAAGAATACATGCTTCTCGAAAGCAGAGAATTTGTCAACATCTTGTTCACTTATCATGGCCCCAAGCCTGTAACAGCGCCCTGCACTTAGGCATTCAGCAGGAATTAATGAATAAGCAAATGAATATAAAAGCTTTGAACAGCTCTCTAGCAAAGAAACCTCTTTTAATTTTCTTTCATCCAGAGTATCTCATACCTATTTAATCACAGTAATCTTTTTTTTTTTTCTGTTAGCATTATGGAATATTTATTCTAAATATTTAGAATATTAAAAAAAGAGAGAGAGAGAGAAAAGAAAGCATAGAAATGAAACCACTACCCATATTAAGAATTAAGTACAACAAATACAACAGAAGCCTCTTGGGGAGCCGTCCTCCATTTCATAAGGTAACACCAACTTTAAGACTTATGTTCACATGAAACTAAGTAGCATCCTGCTCTGAGAAGTTCTGAACTGGGGAATTGTTATTACCCCTTCCAGTGCTAAGATTTTAACTTATTTCTAGCTTGTATATATGTTGCAAATGGTCATCTGTAAAGCTATCTGCTCACACTATTAATATATTAATAAGAAAAGAATGAATGAAATAAAACACTATGATACAGACCAAAGACAATGGATAATTGATGTTAATAATGATTACGTGAACAGGCTAATAAGCAGCTTTTCTTTCAAACTGATTGATATGAAATTTAACGATGCTACAATATATACCTTACCATACAGTCAACCTAAGAAAACATCAAAGTATTTGTTACTTAACGTCCACTGAGTAAATTAGAAACTATTCCCTACAGTTGCTAAAAGAAAAAAGAATCCTTAACAAGGTACACATTGGATTTTGACTTCCAAAATCAGCTGGGGCTGCAAAAGTAAAGATTCAAGTCACAGGGTGGCCCCATTTACGTAAGAGAAGCTGCTAAGAGAAACACCTCCCCATCTTGAGCTGAATAAACAGTTACTGAAAAAAAAAATCTCTTTTATCAAGAGCCAGGAAACTGATAGAGAAGCACATAGGAGCTAACACAGTTTAATAAAAAAAAGAACTATTTTTTAAAATGTAGGCAGTATCTTTCACAGTCTTAATTTCAGTAAAATTTTCTTCCAAATTTTCAAGGGCCATTATAGATATTGCTAAATTTTCTTAGGAAAATGTGAAGTATGAAACTACCAAGATGTTCTTTTTGCATGTCTAATTTTTGTCCCTAGCTTCACCTAAAACATAAAAGGGCTATAAAGTATATTTCCGTTTTGGTCTGTTTCTCAATTTTATTTATAGAGAATGTTGAATAGTCAACTTAGAGGGGGAAAAAAACCATTTGAACACAATAACTCCACCATGTAGATACTCAATATACAATTAAACCAAAGAATAGCACAAAAAGAAGAAAAAGATCTGTGGATAAATTTTCACTTTATAATTGTTCATTGGTGTCCTGTAGTTTTTTATAGGCAAACGTGTGGATTAGAATTTCATTCCACTATTGAAACCATTTCGATTTTCAAGCCAAACAATAAATTCTTCCCAGGTTAAATACCAACAGAGATTGAACTATAACTTCACTCTATATTAGAAGCCCACAAATCCTTTCTCATATTTAAATGAATGAAATGAATTAGTATCTAAAGGAATTTAAAAAAGAAAAAAATAGCAATTCCTACCTCCATTGTCTTTTAGATGCAGTGCTATCTTGGTATCATCTGGAAGAGAAATTCGAAGTTATTGTAACCAAAAAAATTTTAACGATGCATAAATCTGATGACCAATAGTCTACCAATGCCTTAATTATAACATGAATAGATTTCAAAATCGTACTCAGTGAATTTCTTAGTGCAACGAGAGTGAAGTGCTAGTTTACACAGGTAATACTAAAATTTCTTACTAAGATTTTAAGATCAAAACTTCAGTAAAACATAAGATTCTTAAGATCTTGAGAAAATTATAGTTATAATTTTAACTTAAAGTTCACTTATTTTTAATCTTTGAAAATGACTTATTGTAATTAGACTCTATAGTGACGGCCTTCATTATTCATTAAAAAAATCAGGAAATTCTAAAATATTTATGAATTTAACTTCAATGTTTAGGTGCTTATCCACTGCTAATAAATATGACCAAAATCATAAATGAAAAGATCTTGCCCATAATGAACAAAATAAACAAATAAACATGCCTTTTTTTTCCTATTGTTTAAGTGGTTGTATTTTATTCTAAAGCATAGGATTCAAATTGAAGTAGTATTTTCATGGGGTAGAATTTGAACTATAAAAATATTTCACAGGCTGTATAACAACCCCAAATAAGATGGATTAAAATACAACATTGGCTTTAAAAGCAATAAGATGTATTTAGCAGCTGTCCTCATCTCATTTTATAACTTTACTCTAGTTATCTTTTTTAAAGGATTTATTTATTTATTTTAGAGCAAGAGAGAGCTTGAGTGAGGGGAGGGGGCAGAGGGACAGGGAGAAAGACTCTCCAGCAGACTCCACACTGAGCACAGAGTCTGACTTGGGGCTTGATCCCACCACTCCGAGATCATGACCTGAGCCGAAATCAAGAGTTAGATGCTCAACCGACTGAGCCATCTGGGTGTGCCTCGAGTTAACCTTTACTATCCAATTAAATTTCAATTAAAAGCAAAAGTTTCAAGTTTAATTTATTATTCAAATGAAAGCAAGGTTGATAACTATAAATAAGTAAGATCATTTTCCCCCCCAAAGCTCACTCTTGGCCAATTAGTCTCACATTTCTCCCTAGTGGTACCATTCAGAATATATGATTCTATTTTAGCTGATATACTTTCTTCCCCCAATGGGTTGTGCCCATATATCAATATTTTCTAGTATTTTTGTCTTCTCTGGCAGAAGAAATGTTTTTCAAGACACAGTGCCTCTCTAAAGATTATAGACATACAGATTTTATTGTCTGTATTTAGGTAAATATTAGAACAGCATATAAGTAGAATTATCTATTTTCTCTGTATGCCTTTTGCCTTTCTCTCCTGTGACTGAAATACTGAATTCAGGTACCACAAAATTTAGCAATATAAAGCAAGTCTGTATTTCCTTTTTAGGGAGCACAGGTAGCCAGGATATTATAAAAAGCTCAATCTTAATAATAGTCACCGTACATTAAAAGAATATTAACACATCTTTCTGTTCCATAATAATTTTGTCTTTTCCCCTTTAGAAATCCTTTAGAAGTTCAGTTTGCCAACGGATAACTTTCCCTCTAGAGAGCTGCTCCAGTTCATGTCAACACAGTGACTTTCCCTTCCTTAAGAAAAAAGGCAAGGGTCACCTGGGTAGCTCAGTTGGTTAAGCGACTGCCTTCGGCTCAGGTCATGATCCTGGAGTCCCAGAATTGAGTCCCGCATTAGGCTCCCTGCTCGACAGAGAGTCTGCTTCTCCTGCTGACATTTCTCCACTCAAGCTTGCTCACTCTATTTCTCTCTCTCTCTCAAATAAATAAATAAAATCCTTAAAAAAAAAAAAAACACACTTCTAAGAAAGAAAGCAGAAATATCGAGAGTACCTTCTGTGGGCAGGCTGGTGGGCAGCTGGGATGTCACTGCTCTTCTGGTGGTCGTTAGGACCCTGAATTTTGTGGTTGTTGCTTGTACGGTTGTGGTGGTTTGAGAAGAACTTTCCATGGGCTCTGTGTTGTCACACATCTTCTCTTTGGACTAACAAGAGAAAAAAAATGGGAAAACAATTTAAGAAAGATCGTATGTGCATTTTAAAAAATTACAAGAAAGAAGCTGAGCTGTGAAGCACAAATCACTCTCAGATCAAGATGAGGAATCAGTAATTTTTGAATAGGACAATATTTGTAGATTATAGTAATTTACAAAGTATACAAAATAGATGAGAAACAAAATGGGATATTAGTAAAGCGTTTTCACCTTTAGATATTTGGATTTCATCATTTCTGTGGTTAACCTTTCATACTACTTTTTATCTTGCCCTAAATTTTATAGTGATTTATAAAAGACATAATGTCAAAAGGGAGAAGTTCATACAAGAAGAAAAACGTGTGCAAAAAGATAAGATTTAAAACATGGTTAGATATGTGGAGAAAGAACGCATTTCAAACCGGTAATGCTAAATTCTAAATATTTGGTAAAATTCTCCATATTACCTTATTGTTTCAGAAACAATCTACCACAGGTTGAAAGAATATTTAAAATTTTTGTTTTCTTTTATGAAATATTCAAAATCACCCAAGCAAAAGATTGAATGACCCTCCTATAATCCCTTAGCCTATTTCTCCTTAGCACAGCTAGATTTTTCAAAGACACCAGGAAAAGATGCATATTTTATTTTTTATTTACAGCCCACAAATATAAATCCTCTGACCTTCACCATCAACAATCTCCAACATCCAAACTTTTATGGTTTAGAAGCTGGTGTTTCTCCCCACCTCTTTGCTCTTCAAAGGACCCCATCCCTCTAGTAGGTTTTAGAAAATAACTAGTATGCACCTGGGAGGTACTCATCTCACTTCTGAAAATTATTATTAAGTAAATTTCTTTCTCAAACTTCTCTTGTCATTAACAAAGTACAATGCACTTATTACTAGTTCAGCGAGAACTCCTGAGATGGCTTCTTTCTCATTAATGGAATATGATACAAGTTTCTTCCCCACTTCAACTCCCAATATCCTATGGGAATAAAGGTAAAGGATCCCACATTTTCTCAGCCCAGTGGTCTAATGATCTTGCTGACTCTATGTCAGGTACCACCCTCCTCCTGCCCCCAGCCTGGACCTCACAGGCAGTTGGAGATGCTTTTGTTCTGAGATCACAGATCCAGTTGTCCTCTTTTCAGTCTTTCCAAGAATCTTTTCACTCAGATTCTCTCTCTCCTTGGATGACACTGAAAGCCCAAGTACAATGATTTTTCTCCTTTCAACCCCCTTTCCCGCCATTACTTCAACTGCTCTTTCCAATTCCTTCATCTTGCCCTGTTTTGTTTTTCTGCCTTTTCAGAAAATCCCCAAAACCAAATGGAGTAAAAACAACATCCAAAAAACAAACCAAAAAACCCACCTGCCTTCTCCCTGCCTTGTAACAAAGCTAGAAAAGCTGGAGAACAATCACACAACCCAGGCTTGGAACTCCATAGGGTTACCACCTGTGGGCGGCCTCAGTGGACCTTCTGAGCTGCTTGGCAACACTGTCCTGTTTCCTGGTCTCCTCTCCCACCATCCTCCATTATCAAGTGCAAACCCTCTCCACTCTACAGAAAACTCTAATCCCATAATGCCTCTCCCGATCTTACCCCATGGGCTCACCTTTTATTTCCTTGATAAGAGTCATCAGCAAGATTTCTCTGCATTTCTTTACCAATCAGGATTCATGCTTGAATCTGTATGGACCTATCCCTCTTTCTTTCTGTAATCATGGAGGGAGCCCAGCATTTATAGCTACTCTCTCAACCTCTACTTTGGCCCACTTTGTCAGGTTTTTGTGAACTTGCTCATTTAATACCATTCTGTCTCTTCAAAATGTTTTCAATCTCAGGTTTTCCACTGCTTTGTTCCCATTAGCACTTAAACACACTCAAGCATGTCCAGTCTTATTTTAAACACTCAGTCCTCCCTCTTTTCCTCCTTCTTCTCCTCTTCTGACATTCCCCTACTTTTCCTACAATTCAGTCATACTTCCAGAGATAGGTCTGCCCTGGTCTTCACAGACTCCCACTTTCCCTACTTAGGAAAATCTTGTTGTTATCCAATACAAGTTAATTGAAATTTCTTATGCTGGTGATTCTAATACCTCCTTATGCACAAAATCATCTATATTCTTCACATATCACAACATGGGGCCCAGCTAGCTGTGCACTCTCTAGTTTTGGCTTCTATGACACACACACAAATTTTCTGATAGCTTTTTACAACTTCTTTTTATTTCTCTCTCTGTTATGTGATGGTAGTTCTTATAGATCTTTTTTGACTAATCTTTTTGCTATATGCATTCTCACCAGCAATTTCCACCATACCCGTGATTTTAATTCACATGTTTATGTCGATTTACATAAATCGATACCAACAATACACATCTCTCTTTTGGATTTCTGACCCAAATATTCATCTATTGACTTAACTTATGCATGTGGGTGTCACAGACATCTCAAACTCAATAAGACTCCAATGGAACTCATCGCAAATTATTCTCCTTCTGTGTTTCTATTGTCAAAGACCAGTATTAGCAAATACCTGAATGTTTAACCTAATATCCTGGACTTGTTTAGCTTACCGCAGTAACGGCAGATTAAAGACTCTAAATGGGCCTCCTTCTGCAAAACCAAGTAGCTTCTGGATAAAATTTGAATTTTAAAGTATTACTAGGATTTGCAGGAAGGAAAAAAAAAATCACCAAGGGTACCTTTCTATTGTCTCTCCCCAAAACAAAACAAAGCTAAAGCTATAGACTATGTAGTAGGAGTCATATGCAGTAAACAAAGGAAAAATGCAGGATTTGCCCAGAGGGCAAGCAATGTTAAAAATCAATATTGCTTCAAGGAACTCAAGCCTGTGCCAGCAGTAGATGGGGGAGATAAATTTATACCTCTCCTCTCCATACTAAATAGGGACATATGGTGTCCCCTAAAATTCTCAGGTTCTCTTCATCAAACATTCTTTGGTGGAAAGCACCAACTATTTAGGTCCTTGGGGTTCCCATGGAATAGGATAAAATAAAAATGCAATTCTAATTAAAGGACACAATAAAAAAATACAAAAAGAAAACAAAACACTGACAAAGTCAGCAAAAACAATGAACAACATATTTAAACTACCAAAATCTTTAGATACTGTGATCATCTAATATAAGATGCACAAAAATTTATATATGAAATATTTAAAGAAATGAAAGGCAAAATATAAAAATGAACTAGTAACGTAGACTACAAAAATGTCTTGGCCGATTTAATAAAGTATAACATTTAAATTTCAGAGGAGGAGTCAAGATGGCGGAGAAGTAGCAGGCTGAGACTACTTCAGCTAGCAGGAGATCAGCTAGAGAGCTTATCTAAAGATGGCAAACACCTGCAAATCCATCGGCAGATCAAAGAGAAGAAGAAAAGCAATTCTAAAACAGAAAATCAACCACTTTCTGAAAAATAGGACTGGCGGAGAAGTGAATCCAAAGCGACGGGAAAATAGACCCCAGGGGGAGGGGCCGGCTCCCAGCAAACGGCAGAGCAACGGAGCACAAAATCAGGACTTTTAAAAGTCTGTTCCGCTGAGGGACATTGCTCCAGAGGCTAAACCGGGGTGAAGCCCAGGTGGGGTCAGCGTGGCCGCAGGTCCCGCAGGGTCACAGAAGGATTGGGGGTGCCTGAGTGTCACAGAGCTTACAGGTATTAGAATGGGGAAGCCGGCTACAGAGACAGGCAGAGGAGTGAGCTCACAGCTCGGGGTTACCTTGAACCGGTCACAGGCTCGGTGAGCTTGGAGCGCGGCCAGAGGCCACGAAAACGGGAGTAATTGGGCGCAGTTCTCTGAGGGCGCACTGAGGAGTGGGGCCCCAGGCTCTCGGCTCCTCCGGGCCGGAGACCAGGAAGCCGCCATTTGTATTCCCGTCCTCCGGAACTCTACGGAAAGCGCTCAGGGAACAAAAGCTCCCGAAAGCAAACCCGAGCTGGTAAGGGCGGTGCAATTCCGCCTGGGGCAAAGACACTTGAGAATCACTACACCAGGCCCCTCCCCCAGAAGATCAACAAGAAATCCAGCCAAGACCAAGTTCACCTACCAAGGAGTGCAGTTTCAATACCAAGGAGAGCAGCGGAATTCCAGAGGAAGAGAAAGCAAAGCATGGAAGTCATGGCTTTCTCCCCATGATTCTTTCGTCTTGCAGTTAATTTAATTTTTTTTTCTTTTTCAATTTTTTTCTCTTCTTCTGCTAATTTTTTTAACTTTTACACTTTTCTTTTTTAATGTTTTTTAACAAGTTTATCTAATATATATATATTTTTTTCTTTATACTTTTTAAATTTGTTTTCTCTTTTTAATTGTTTCTTTTCTTTGCTTTTTTTTTTTTTTCTTTCTTTCTGAACCTCTTTTTATCCCCTTTCTCCCCGCTCACAATTTGGGATCTCTTCTGATTTGGTTAAAGCATATTTTCCTGGGGTTGTTGCCACCCTTTGAGTATTTTACTTGCTCCTTCATATACTCTTATCTGGACAAAATGACAAGGCGGAAAAATTCACCACAAAAAAAAGAATAAGAGGCAGTACCGAAGGACAGGGACCTAATCAATACAGACATTGATAATATGTCAGATCTAGAGTTCAGAATGACGTTTCTCAAGATTCTAGCCGGGCTCAAAAAAGGCAAGGAAGATATTAGAGAAACCCTCTTGGGAGATATAAAAGCCCTTTCTGGAGAAATAAAAGAACTAAAATCTAACCAAGTTGAAATCAAAAAAGCTATTAATGAGGTGCAATCAAAAATGGAGGCTCTGACTGCTAGGATAAATGAGGCAGAAGAAAGAATTAGCAATATAGAAGACCAAATGACAGAGAATAAAGAAGCTGAGCAAAAGAGGGACAAACAGCTACTGGATCATAAGGGGAGAATTCGAGAGATAAGTGACACCATAAGACGAAACAACATTAGAATAATTGGGATTCCAGAAGTAGAAGAAAGAGAGAGGGGAGAAGAAGGTATACTGGAGAGAATTATTGGAGAGAATTCCCCATTATGGCAAAGGGAACAAGCATCAAAATCCAGGAGGTGCAGAGAACCCCCCTCAAAATCAATAAGAATAGGCCCACACCCCATCACCTAATAGTAAAATTTACAAGTCTCAGTGACAAAGAGAAAATCTAGAAAGCAGCCCGGGAAAAGAAGTCTGTAACATACAATGGTAAAAATATTAGATTGGCAGCAGACTTATCCACAGAGACCTGGCAGGCCAGAAAGAGCTGGCATGATATATTCAGAGCACTAAACGAGAAAAACATGAAGCCAAGAATACTATATCCAGCTAGGCTATCATTGAAAATAGGAGGATAGATTAAAAGCTTCCAGGACAAACAAAAACTGAAAGAATTTGCAAACACCAAACCAGCTCTACAGGAAATATTGAAATGGGTCCTCTAAGCAAAGAGAGAGCCTAAACGTAGTAGATCAGAAAGGAACAGAGACAATATACAGTAACAGTCACCTTAGAGGCAATACGATGGCACTAAACTCATATCTCTCAATAGTTTCCCTGAATATTAATGGGCTAAATGCCCCAATCAAAAGACACAGGGTATCAGAATGGATAAAAAAACAAAACCCATCTATATGTTGCCTACAATAAACTCATTTTAAACCCAAAGACACCTCCAGATTTAAAGTGAGGGGGTGGAAAAGAATTTACCATGCTAATGGACATCAGAAGAAAGCAGGAGTGGCAATCCTTATATCAGATCAATTAGATTTTAAGCCAAAGACTATAATAAGAGATGAGGAAGGACACTATATCATACTCAAAAGATCTGTCCAACAAGAAGATCTAACAATTTTAAATATCTATGCCCCCAACGTGGGAGCAGCCAACTATATAAACCAATTAATAACAAAATCAAAGAAACACATCAATAATAATACAATAATAGTAGGGGACTTTAACACTCCCCTCACTGAAATGGACAGATCATCCAAGCAAAAGATCAACAAGGAAATAAAGGCCTTAAACGACACACTGGACCAGATGGACATCACAGATATATTCAGAACATTTCATCCCAAAGCAATAGAATACACATTCTTCTCTGGTGCACATGGAACATTCTCCAAAATAGATCACATCTTGGGTCCTAAACCAGGTCTCAACTGGTATCAAAAGATTGGGATCATTCCCTGCATATTTTCAGACCACAATGCTCTGAAGCTAGAATTCAATCACAAGAGGAAATTTGGAAAGAACCCAAATACATGGAGACTAAACAGCATCCTTCTACAGAATGAATGGGTCAACCAGGAAATTAAAGAAAAATTGAAAAAATTTATGGAAACAAATGATAATGAAAACACAACGGTTCAAAATCTGTGGGACACAACAAAGGCAGTCCTGAGAGGAAAATATATAGCGGTACAAGCATTTCTCAAGAAACAAGAAAGGTCTCAGGTACACAACCTAACCCTACACTTAAAGGAGCTGGAGAAAGAACACGAAAGAAACTCTAAACCCAGAAGGAGAAGAGAAATCATAAAGATCAGAGCAGAAATCAATGAAATAGAAACCAAAAAAACAATAGAACGAATCAACGAAACTAGGAGCTCGTTCTTTGAAAGAATCAATAAAATTGATTAAACCCCTTGCCAGACTTATAAAAAATTAAAGAGAAAGGACCCAAATAAATAAAATCATGAATGAAAGAGGAGAGATCATAACTAACACCAAAGAAATACAGACCATTATAAGAACATACTATGACCAACTCTATGCCAACAAATTTGACAATCTGGGAGAAATGGATGCATTCCTAGAGACATACAAACTACCACAACTGAACCAGGAATAAATAGAAAGCCTGAACAGGCCCCTAACCAGTAAGGAGATTGAAACAGTCATCAAAAATCTCCAAACAAACAAAAGCCCAGGGCCAGATGGCTTCCCGGGGGAATTCTACCAAACATTTAAAGAAGAACTAATTCCTATTCTCCTGAAACTGTTCCAAAAAAATAGAAATGGAAGGAAAACTTCCAAACTCATTTTATGATGCCAGCATCACCTTGATCCCCAAACCAGACAAGGATCCCATCAAAAAAGAGAGCTATAGACCAATATCCTTGCTGAACACAGATGCGAAAATTCTCACCAAAATACTAGCCAATAGGATTCAACAGTACATTAAAAGGATTATTTGCCACGACCAAGTGGGATTTATCCCAGGGCTGCAAGGTTGGTTCTACATCCTCATATCAATCAATGTGATACAACACATCAGTAAAAGAAAGAACAAGAACCATATGATACTCTCAATAGATGCTGAAAAAGCATTTGACAAAGTACAGCATCCCTTTCTGATCAAAACTCTTCAAAGTGTAGGGATAGAGGGCACATACCTCAATATTATCAAGGCCATCTATGAAAAACCCACCGCAAATATCATTCTCAATGGGGAAAAACTGAAAGCTTTTCCACTAAAGTCAGGAACACAGCAGGGATGTCCATTATCACCACTGCTATTCAACACAGTACTAGAAATCTTAGCCTCAGCAATCAGACAACAAAAGGAAATTAAAGGCATCCAAATCGGCAAAGAAGAAGTCAAATTATCACTCTTCGCAGATGATATGATACTATATGTTGAAAACCCAAAAGACTCCACCCCAAAACTGCTAGAACTTGTACAGGAATTCAGTAAAATGTCAGGATATAAAATCAACGCACAGAAATCAGCAGCATTTCTCTACACCTACAAGAAGACAGAAGAAAGAGAAATTAAGGAGTCAATCCCATTTACAATTGCACCCAAAACCATAAGATACCTAGGACTAAACCTAACCAAAGAGGCAAAGAATTACACTCAGAAAAGTATAAAGTACTCATGAAAGAAATTGAGGAATACACAAAGAAATGGAAAAATGTTCCATGCTCCTGGATTGGAAGAATAAATATTGTGAAAATGTCTATGCTACCTAAAGCAATCTCCACATTTAATGCAATTCCTATCAAAATACCATCCATCTTTTTCAAAGAAATGGAACAAATAATCCTAAAATTTATATGGAACCAGAAAAGACCCAGAATAGCCAGAGGAATATTGAAAAAGAAAGCCAAAGTTGGTGGCATCACAACTCCGAACTTCAAGCTCTATTAAAAAGCTGTCATCATTAAGACAGTATGGTACTGGCACAAAAACAGACACATAGATCAATGGAACAGAAAAGAGAGCCCAGAAATAGACCCTCAATTCTATGGTCAACTAATTTTCGACAAAGCAGGAAAGAATGTCCAATGGAAAAAAGACAGTCTCTTCAATAAATGATGTTGGGAAAATTGGACAGCCACATGCAGAAAAATGAAATTGGACCATTTCCTTATACCACACACGAAAATAGACTCAAAATGGATGAAGGACCTCAATGTGAGAAAGGAATCCATCAAAATCCTTGAGGAGAACACAGCAACCTCTTTGACCTCGGCCGCAGCAACATCTTCCTAGGAACATCGCCAAAGGCAAGGGAAGCAAAGGCAAAAATGAACTATTGGGATTTTATCAAGATCAAAAGCTTTTGCACAGCAAAGGAAACAGGTAACAAAACCAAAAGACAACTGACAGAATAGGAGAAGATATTTGCAAACAACGTATCAGATAAAGGGCTAGTGCCAAAATCTATAAAGAGCTTAGCAAACTCAACACTCAAAGAACAAATAATCCAATCAAGAAATGGGCAGAGGACATGAACAGACATTTCTGCAAAGACATCCAGATGGCCAACAGACACATGAAAAAGTGCTCCATATCACTTGGCATCAGGGAAATACAAATTAAAACCACAATGAGTTATCACCTCACACCAGTCAGAATGGCTAAAATTAACAAGTCAGGAAATGGCAGATGCTGGAGAGGATGTGGAGAAAGAGGAACCCTCCTACACTGTTGGTGGGAACGCAGGCTGGTGCAACCACTCTGGAAAACAGCATGGAGGTTCCTCAAAATGTTGAAAATAGAAGTATCCTATGACCCAGCAATTGCACTACTGGGTATTTACCCTAAAGATACAAACGTAGTGATCCGAAGGGGCACGTGCACCTGAATGTTTATAGCAGCAATGTCCACAATAGCCAAATTAGGGAAAGAACCTAGATGTCCATCAACAGATGAATGGATAAAGAAGATGAGGTATATATACACAATGGAATACTATGCAGCCATCAAAAGAAATGAAATCTTGCCATTTGCGACAACGTGGATGGAACTAGAGCGTATCATGCTTAGCGAAATATGTCAAGCGGAGAAAGACAACTATCATATGATCTCCCTGATATGAGGAAGTAGAGATGCAACAAGGGAGGGTAAGGGGGTAGGAGAAGAATAAATGAAACAAGATGGGATTGGGAGGGAGACAAACCATAAGTGACTCTTAATCTCACAAAACAAGCTGAGGGTTGCTAGGGGGAAGGGGGGGTTGGGGGAAGGGGGGTCGGGTTATGGACATTGAGGAAGGTCTGTGCTATGGTGAGGGCTGTGAAGTGTGTAAACCTGGTGATTCACATGTACCCCGGGGGATTAAAATACACTATATGTTTATAAAAAATATAAAATTATTAAAAAAATACAAGTTTCATATTCTAAAAAAATTAAATTTCAGAAATGAAAAATACATTTTTTTGAAATTACTACTTCAATGGATATGTTAAACAGTGCATTAAACAAGATGACAGAATTAATAAACTGGCAAATTGATCCGAAGAAATTTCCCAGGATGCAATACAGGGAAATACGAAGATAGATGATATAAAAGAGGACTTTCCCGGTCCTCATTTCCATTCAGCCACTTACCTACTAATCCTTCCCTCACCCTCTGTGTGATCACCACTACTCTACCCACTGATGCAGCCCAGATTGCCAGCATCTTTGGCCTGGGTTATAACCATAGTTAACTTCTTGGTTTCTTGCCTCATATCCTGTTATTCACCCATAGCCTGGGTGATTCTTCCAAAGGCCCTGATTAAAAGCCTTTCCCTTGCCTTTATTACTTTTTAATTGAGGAATGATATATATACATAGCAGTAAATTAGTTTCAGGTGTATAACATAATGATTTGATATTTCTGTACATTGCAAAATGATCACCACCATAAGTCTACCTTACATCTGTCACCAAATGTAATTGCAAAAAGTTTTTTTTGTTGTTGTGATGAGAATTTTTAAGATTTACTTTCAGCAGTTTTCAAATATGCAACACATTATTCTTAATTACAGTCACCATGCTGTACCTTAAATCCTCAGGACTTATTTATTTTATAATTGGAAGTTTGTACCTTTTGAGCCCCTTCTATAGTTTCACCCACCCCAACCACCCATCTGTTCTCTATCTATGAATTTCGGTTTTGCTTTTTGTGTTTTGTTTTGCTTCGATTCTACATATAAGTGAGATCATACAGTATTGTCTTTTCCGTCTGACATATTTTACTTAGCATAATGCCCTCAAAACCCATCCATATTGTGACAACTGGCAAGATTTCCTTCTTTATATGACCAAATAATGTTCATTGTGTGTGTGTGTGTACATTCATCCATATACACCACATTTTCTTTATCCATTCACCCATCAATGGACACTTAGGATATTTCCTTATCTTGGCTGTTGTGAGTCATGCAATGAACACGGGGGTGCTGTTATCTTTTTGAGTGAGTATTTCATTTTCATTGGCATAAATACCTGGAAGTGGAACTGTAGGATCATATGGTAGTTCGATTTTTAATTTTCTGAGGAAACTCCTTTCTTCCCTTGTCTTTAGGATGAAGCCCAAACTCCTTCAACTTTTCATGTTTGGGACTTTGTTAGCCCACCAGTCCCAGTTGTCACCACTCCTCTCCTCAGCTCCAGTTACCCTTTCAGGCATCATCTCAGATATCTTCTCCTCAAGCAAACCTCCCCTTATGCTACTTAACCAGACCACGTCCTTACCATTACTCTCTGCCATGCCCTTCTCTATATGCCTCAGTGGTCTATCCACCTGCTGAACATACTTCTTCCATTTTTATGCTTTTGGTGCTTAGAATAGTACATAGTAAGTGCTCATATTAGGATCTGCACTTATGGAGAAAATTCATCTCACAGTATCAGAAAGAAAATTTAACCCTACTTTTAGGCACAGAAGATGGACCAGAGTTGGTGACTTTATTGTATTAGAAGAATATAAATGCTCACTGTAAAGCCATTAATATTGACAATTTAATTACAAAATTAAAAGGAAACACTGAATATTGAAGATACTTGACTTTGAACTCCTTGAGAATAGGGGGTAATTTAAAAAAATGTATAATTTCAGTGCTCGGCACATTCCACAAAACATGGTAAATTCTCCACAGATAAATTTAGGAAGGTTTAAAATATGATGACTTCTTTATTTCCTTGGTTCTTGGTGGGCAAGAAAATTAAGATGTCTGAATTACACTCTTGATCTTTACACAATATAGCTATTCAATTTCAACATTTTCATTGAAGTAAATGTGATTACATGAAAGAAACATCAATCTGAAAACACAACCACATTTCCAGCAGTATATTTTCATTTTGAATGATGTTGTTCCATAAGTGAAGTGAAAGAGATTAGTATATATCACTATAATCCCCCAAAAGAATGTCAAAAAGTTGATTAAAGCTGCATAGTCAATTCTGCAGACAACAGGATTATCAATCCTTAAAATACTTAAAATTCAAGTATATTCTCGATGATGTTTTTCCTCAAGATATTTATAGGACATCATAAATAAAAGCTTAATTTTTAAGAAAGGTTCTAATAACCATTGGTCTCCCACTAGTTTTAAAGAGAGCACTTTGACATGATTTGCTTTCGCTAAATGAGAAAACCTGCATCACTATCTCCATCACGTTTGTCTCGGGGTTACTGTTTCCTTGTTATACCATTTCTGACTGATTTTACATCAATTTGCGAAAGTAGTCTCTTCATCCATACTGTTGGTTTTGTTACTTGAGCTAAAGAGATGAACAACAGTTTCCAAGATCTTAAAAAGCAGCAAGTGTTTAAGAGAACTACCTTTGGCTTATAAGATTTGGATTCCGGTTCTATTTCCTAGCCATACATCTAACTCTGCTACCCTTGTTGCCCCCATCCCCACCATCTCCCCTCTCACCTCCCTCTTCTCCTCTTGATAATATGGGGCAATAACACCTCCCAGGTCTAAGGAAGGATATGAGACTAAATCGAGATAATACAGGTAAAGAGTTAAGCCCAATATGTGGCACATATTAAGGGCTCGATAATTCCTGGATATTTTTGTTAAATTAGATGCCATTTTCATTAAGATGTAGCAACTCTATACGACAGCTGGGCCCTAGGAATCTTGTCATGAAAAAGCATGTGTACCTCTTCAGGGCATCCACTGTCCACCCAGTCCTGCCGATGGCGATCAAATCCACTGGAACATCTTCAGAGAGGACACATTGCAGTTCAGAAAAGAAAGTAAAGGGGTGCACAAGGGGCAGGGCAGGGGGTAAGAAATGAAAAGAAAAAGATTGGTAAGTAGTTCATTCTCAAATTTTCAGTTTAGCACAACATAAACTTTCTTTTCTAGAACTGTTAACTGGAGCAGCAGTGAAATATTATAGCATGGTGAGTAACAGCTCATTCCTTAGGTAGTCATGTTATTAGGATCACTCATGGCCACAGATTACTCCACAGATGTCCTCTACACCATGCAGAACACCTGGGTCTCCAAGACCCAGGCCAGTTGTTATTCTATTAAGTTGGTTTTCTTTTTAGTTATACATTTTCTTTCTCATTACCAAAACAAATGGATATAGACAAATGTTTTGCCGGTATCATTTTTTAGGATTTCAGAGCTCTTTGTTTTCCTTAATTTTTTTTAAGACCCATAGTCACTCAAACTCTCTATTGTGAAGGAAAGGGTTAACTCAGCAGGTTTGAGGTGTTCAAACTCTCCCATATCAAAGAAGAAACTGATCCTTTTCTGGCTGCCTGTAGATAACCTCCAAGCCCTTGGGATATCTCACCTGATAAGATTAACTTTGTGTATCTTGGTTGTTGGGCTATGCAAGATAGTTTATGCTAATAATATGTTTTATGCTGAATAAAACATACCAGTCATAACCTGGGTACTGGGGCCATACTGTATCAGTTTGACCTCTTGGAGGGACTGGGGACTAGAGATGAGAATAATAATAGAGAAATTCATCCCTATCTGACTGCCCCTCAATAAAAACCATGGACACAAAAAGCATGAGTAGGCTTCCTTGGTTGGCGACACTTGGTGTGTTTTCTCAAATTGCTGTTGGGGGACGTAAGTGCTATCTCTACAACTCTACTGGGAGAAGACAATTGGAAGCTTGTGTTATGTTTCTTATGGACTCTACCTTACATATTTTTCACTTTTACTGATTTTTTTTTATTTTTTATAAACATATATTTTTATCCCCAGGGGTACAGGTCCGCGAATCGCCAGGTCCACACACCCCACAGCACTCACCAAAGACACCCCCCACAATGTCCATAACCCCACCCCCTTTTACTTATTTTTAATCTGTATCCTTTTGCTGTAACAAATGACCACCTTGAGTTTAACAGCTTTTTGGAGTTCTGTGAGTCCTTCTAGTGAATCAGTGAATCCAAATGTGTGTTCGTAAACTCCTAACATCAGTATGCCTATGTTATCTCTAAATGGTCTAAATCAACAAACATTGGCTTAATACGATTTTGTTTAGTCCTACTCTCTTCCTTGATTGGAATAATTTTCTGCCCTCCTTATCTAACCAGCTATATGGTCCATTTATATATATATTTTTAAAGATTTTATTTATTTATTTGACAGAGAGAGATCACAAGCAGGCAGAGAGGCAGCAGAGAGAGAGGAGGAAGCAGGCTCCCCGCCAAGCAGAGAGCCTGATGCGGGCCTCGATCCCAGGACCCTGAGATCATGACCTGAGCCGAAGGCAGCAGCCTAACCCACTGAGCCACTCAGGCGCCCGGTCCATTTATATTTTTAAGACCCAGAAATTACTACCTAGAGTCCATTTTGATAAAGCTTCATAACTGCTCTGATCACATCTTATTTTACTATTTAACTTTCCCTTTTATATAAAACTTCATGTGCATATGTCTTATTTACCAAACTTGATTATGAATATTAAAAAAATCTTTTATGGGGCGCCTGGGTGGCTCAGTGGATTAAGCCGCTGCCTTCGGCTCAGGTCATGATCTCAGTGTCCTGGGATCGAGCCCCGCATAGGGCTCTTTGCTTGGCGGGAGCCTGCTTCTCTCTCTCTCTCTCTCTCTCTGCCTGACTCTCCGCCTGCTTGTGATCTCTCTCACTGTCAAATAAATAAATAAAATCTTTAAAAAAAATCTTTTATAAGATTTTATTTGATAGAGAGAGAGAGCACAAGCAGGGGGAGAAGCAGAGGGAGAGGGCAAAGCAGGCTCCCTGCTGAGCAGGGACTCTGACATGGGGCTCAATCCCAGGACCCCGGGATCATGAACCAGGTTGAAGGCAGGCACTCAATCAACTGAACCATACAGGTGCCCCGATTATGAACATTTTAAAGTTAGGATTGAATCATATAAAATCATACCTAACACATGATCTAACATATGATTTCTTTTTCATATTAGAAATTCAAAATATTTTTACTATTCTGTTAAAATTAAGGATTTACATAACCCCTGAATTTTAATATCAAAGTATATATTTATATATGATATAAAAATCCACATTTATGAATATTAATATAGATACTATGTATTTTTCAAAATTCATGGAGGTCATTCAACTTTTGTCTTATGTTTTCTTATAGTACTACTTCGCAACTTTTTTTTCACTTGTTTTGCAATGAGTCTACACGATGATGACTTTTTCTAAGAACACTCGCCAGAGATTATGTACCATGGCATGGATGAGCATAATTTAATTCAATTGGAATGTGAAAACATCTCTACTGTCAACAAAGAAGACCATATCTATCATTTTGCCCAGACATGATCCATTAGAGCTCTGCTCTTTTATGCCTACCATCTGTGTTGAATAAACTTAAGTGTGGAATAAACATCAGTGTGTGATTTGGCATCCAAAGTTTGAGAATCCCCAGTTGGTCAAGGCCCTCTCTGGTTACCCAAAGAGATTCTAACATTTGGAGCCTGTTTAATTCCAGATGAGGTAGATGGCTGGTCCCTCTTCCCCTTTTTGTCCTTTCAAGCTTGTTTAAATATTGAAACATGTATTGACATTCCCTTTTGCAATGGGGATATATCGATTTTCTAAAAAAATATATTTGGGGAGTGACCTAATCACAAGTCATTTTGAGAGCTACAAGTAAATAAATGGAACAGATAATGTTTAAAACACAGTTTGTTTTCACTATTTTGCTCTATTCCAGTTATATTCAAAGCCAGTGGGAATTAGTAACTTTTATATTTTAATGAGACAGTACCATATCTTAAATTTACGGGTCAGCCAAAATTTCACCTTAAGCAATTAGCCCTTTAGGTTGTTAAATTAATCCTAAGAAAAGTACAGAAACAGTGCATTTTGTTTGATTTATTATATAAGCGCCGAGTTATATTGTGTGAAATTAGATTACCCTGAAAATATGTGATTCTATTAAGTAATTCATTCATTTATTCACAATTGATTCCCTAGTAACTGATCTACAGTTTACTAATTGCTAGGGTATGAAGGACTAAGAATGGCAAAACATTAAAACATATGATTTGAAAACACATACATTTTTTGAAAACTCACATTTTTGTAATTTAGAAAATTAACACAACTGGACGTGGAATTTTTGGTCTCTTTTCTAACCTAATAATCTATATTGTATCTGAAAGCAATTATAAACAAAAGGGTGTGTGTTTGGGTGTGTTACAAGCCTCTAAGAAAAACTGCCTTTATATTATCTCTGAATTCTAAAAAAAACCTCAAATATCCTCTTTAAGAACACTTTCCTCTCTCCACTGAGCTGCTGCATTGTTTTTTCTAAGACCCAATGATATTAGCCATATTATGCTCCAGCATATTGATTTCCTGACATTCCTAACACTGTTAGTTAGCAAAGAGGCTCTCCCCTACACCGGAATCACCTTGTATTGCTGTTGAAAGCAAATTCATGAATGTAGCTGAATAAGATTCTCTGGCAGGTTGGGTCCAGCAATTTTCATTGTAAACAAGGCATCCCAGGTGATTCTTACCACACTGAATTTTAACATCACTGATTTCCGGTTTGAAATGTCCACTGGCAGGCCCCTTGCCAATCCTCCTGTCCATCCTCTAAGACCTAATCTCCTGCCCCTTAGCGCCCCTGCCCGAATGTGCTGTGCTCTTTCATCTCTGCCTTTGAACTCGCTATTACTTATGTCTGGAATACCTTCTCTGTCTCTAGTTAGTAAATCCAACTCAACTCCAGTCTGTCTCTTCTAAGGAGCACATTCTTTTTTCCCACTAAGAGTCAGCATCCCCTTCTCAGTGACCCCCAGCCCCTTATATCAAGTGCTAGCGTCTATTATTTCACTCTGATTGGTTGTTTTTAGCTTATTTTAGACTTGGCAGTACATGGTTCAAAGGGGGGTTAGAGTCAAACCACTAGAGTTGGAATTTTGGCTTGGGAACAAAACAAGAATGTGATCTTAGGCAAGTTATTTTTCCTATCTAAGCTTGTTTCCTCATCTGTAAAACGAGGTAAGGGAGGTTATGCAAGGACTAAAATAGTGTTTGATACATAGTCAACATTTAGTAAATATCAGCTGTTTTTATTTTATTTATTTTTTTATTTATTTTTTTATTTTTTATAAACATATATTTTTATCCCTAGGGGTACAGGTCTGTGAATCGCCAGGTTTACACACTTCACAGCACTCACCAAAGTACATACCCTCCCCAATGTCCATAACCCCACCTCCCTTCTCCCAACCCCCCTCCCCCCAGCAACCCTCAGTTTGTTTTGTGAGATTAAGAGTCACTTATGGTTTGTCTCCCTCCCAATCCCATCTTGTTTCATTTATTCTTCTCCTACCCACTTAAGCCCCCGTGTTGCATCACCACTTCCTCATATCAGGGAGATCATATGAGAGTTGTGTTTCTCCGCTTGACTTATTTCGCTGAGCATGATACGCTCTAGTTCCATCCATGTTGTCGCAAAAGGCAAGATTTCATTTCTTTTGGTGGCTGCATAGTATTCCATTGTGTATATATACCACATCTTCTTTATCCATTCATCTGTTGATGGACATCTAGGTTCTTTCCATAGTTTGGCTATTGTGGACATTGCTGCTATAAACATTCGGGTGCACGTGCCCCTTTGGATCACTACGTTTGTATCTTTAGGGTAAATACCCAGTAGTGCAATTGCAGCTGTTTTTAATACTGCTATGTTTTTGTAGTATATGTGTAGCAAGATTGACAACTGTTGAAAATTAGTGAGATTTTCATTTTAGAGACAGCATTATTTATTATTGTTTATTATGTATTATTTTTATTATTTATTAATTATCTAGGAATTAATTCTGTGTACCATACTAATGCGAAATGTGTTCTATATGTAAAGTCCTTTATCATCGCATTTGGGACTTAGTATTACAGAACTGTAGGAGAGAAAGTCTAAGTTGCTTTCAAACACGGGTCAAATATTTATGCAATATTTATAGACACACAGAGAGTACATGGTTTTGTAAATATTCCTCAAAAATTCATTTCAATGAAGTCTGAACTCCTAAGTATGATAGGTTTCCATTTTTAAAAAATATTTCAAGTTATTCCCTTCATCTCAGCATTACCTATTTCCAAAACAAATTGATAGAGAGCTGTACTTCAAATTAATCATAGTGTTCTCCACTCAGTTTCAATGGGGTGTTGATTTCATAGTCCCCAGGAGTCATGTTAAGTGAACCCCATTCATTAAGGCAGCCTAGAAAACAAAGAATACTCTCCTGGTTTGCAGCATCTATCCAATCGAGAGATTAAAGTGTAAATTTTGTCCCTTCTCTAACTTGTTTTAGTTCTGTAGAAAGGGTTTCAGAAATATGACTTATTTTGCAAGGGTAATATATTCAGGTGAAGGAAGTAGAGGAAGTTAAAATACATACATAAGGGTTAGACATAAAGTGCATCTTGTACTGCACAATTAAACACATGTCATTTTACCATTGAGATGAAACATCTGCAGAAGAGAAGTTAGGAAAGAAACGTCACAGAATCCTAAGACTTGGTTAGGAATTAGTTCTAAATCAGGAGTCAGCAAATGTTTTCTGAAAAAGGACCAAGCAGTAAATATTTTAGGCTTTGCAGGCTGTATAGTTTCTGTTCTACCTACTCACCTCTGCCATTACAGGTCAAAAGCAGCCACAAATCTCTTAAGAAATGCATGTGGCTATAGTCCAATAAAATTTTATTTACAAAAACAGAAAGTGGGTTAAATTTGGTCCACTTCTGGTAGTTTGCTGGCTTCTGTTTTGTATTATTATATAAAAAATAGAGATCTGTAAAATTCTAAGACGAGGGCAAATACCTTATCACGGTGTCTCATGATTTAAATGGTCCTTATGTATATTTAACAGGGTGTGTTATCTTAATGTAAAAGTCAATTGTTCATTTAGTAAATTTCATAGTCTGCAGAAATATGACCCTACAGCATCAATGAAATGGAAAGGTGCTTTAAAAAGAAGCAGAAGTATTTTAGATGAGAAATGAGTATGATGATATATAATGATAACCAGCCATGATTATAACTAATAACACATTTTATCATTGGGTAAAATAGGTAATAGGTAGTATGAAACTGTAAGATATAAGGAAATAATTTTGTCTTAAAATACTAAAAAATTTAATTGGAAAGATGTTCATAAAATTTAAAATATTGATTATAATAATTATTCTTAATAAAAAATAAGTAAAAGAATTCTTATTCCTGTTTTTCCTAATTGGTCTCAGACATGAAATGGATGAGTCCACTTCTAAAATTGAGAAACCAGATCTTAAAATTCTCCAGAATTTTCATGCCTGAACCACTCATTGGATAGAGCTCTAGGAATAGAAGATGAACCTAACTAAACAGTAATGTATTACAGAGATAATATTGTGGGACAAATTATGAAATTTTATGTAATTTTATAACCCGACCGGCCAACCAACCAACACAGGGCTCAAGGGATTCAACTAATTGGGGGCTCTAGGGGCTTAATCAACTTGGGGCTTGAGGGCATGGATCCCAGAGCCCTGTGATCATGACTTGAGCCCAAGGCAGATGCTTACTGACTGAGCCACCCAGGGGCCCTTGTTGAATAGATCTTTATCCATTGTTTGGAACTGCCTGTTTTCTTACATAATAAACTCATATGCTAAGCTCTATTTCTTAAATTTCTTAAATTACACACTCTTTCATTAATTGTTTGTTCCTTCTTGTATAATTTCTATAATGGTTTCATCATTATAGTTTTTTATAACATGATTTAATACCTAGTTTTTTATAGTTTTTATAGTTTATATATAGTTTATAGTTTTTATAGTTTTTTATAACATGATTTAATACCTAGTTTTTAAGTCTTCCTTCATTGATCTTATTTTAAATTTTTTCTCGAGTAGTTTCACTTATTTATTCTTTTCTGTGATTTTTACAATCACATTTTGATGTTCCAAATAACAGTCCTATTGTGAATTTGGTAGAATGTGGAAATAACTGACATCTTACTACATTCTAGCTTTCCTTCTATTAAAATGTTTTTTCAGGTGTTCTTTTAAGTGCCTCATCAAACTTTAATTGTTTCCCTTATATAGGGCCTACATGGTAAATTTGTTAGTAATTACTTTATCTATTTCTGCTATTGTTAAGGAGTTTCAATCATTGTGTTTTCTAATGGTTATTTCTGGTGCTTGCTTCGGCAGCACATATTCTAATGGTTATTTCTGACATAGAAAGTTATTGATTTTTATGTAGTTACTTTATAGTTATTGATTTTTATGTAGTTATTTTGTAACTGGTACCTTTATTTACAAATAATAATGTTGCTTCTCCTTTCCAACAGTCATGTGTTATATTTAACTTTCTTCTCCTTGTGCTTTAACTAGAAATACAGAATTCTACTACACAATAGTCATATTTTTCCTTTCTTCTTTATTTTAATTGGAATGTCTCTGGAGCTTCAATGTTTAGTATATTTTTTTTCCATTTTTGTGAAGTAATACTTATTGTTATGTTAATATATTTCCTTCTGTCTCGATCTGCTTTTTTACTTAGAAAAAAATGTTAGATTTTATCAAATATTTTTCCCTCTAAAGCTACCAGTTCTATTAATTGCACTAAAATATTTCTTTAAACCATACAATTTATTAATTGGCCACATTTTAATTATTTCAATTCTGTGGTTTTTGATTCCTAACTATTGGGGTTTTCAAAATTCTATACTCTTAAATAATACAGGATATCTATGCGTAATCTACAGCTAACATCACATGTAAGGATGAAAGAGTGAATGCTTTCTTCCCAAGATCAGAGAGAAGACAAAATGGCTACTCTCATCACTTCTAATCAACAAAGTACTACACAACTGAAGAGGCAAGGAGAAGTCAGAACCCAAAAAGTGAAGTTTTCGGAGACCGTCAAATCAAATCCGTAATTGCTTCCTGTCTTGGGTCTTTCCTATATGAATGCAAAATAAAATGAGAAGTTAACTCATAGCTTGATTAAGTGGCAAAAAGAAGGCAGCCATACCAGATTACAGAAGAATTAGTGAACAGCTGAGACTCATAACGACCCTCATCAGAGACACAAAGTAATATTCATTATGATTTCAGAAGATTGAAAAGTAATGATTTTACAACTAGAATGAAAAAGTCAGCAAAAACCAAAAGGATATCTTAGGGTTAAATGTTTAAACTTAAGCGGATCAACTTTTTGAGTGGGGTGGAAATTGAAGGCTACCAAGAAGATTAAAGTTGAGGTATTCCCCTTTATAAAACCCTGGGATGGTACATATTACCGCACGAAACCAGGTCATAAAGCATCTGTCAGCATAGTCAGTTTCAGAACTAATCTGCTCTAGGATTTGAAGGGGAGAGTAGCTGTTGGGTTTCCTTGGTGCTTTCCCTTCTATGAGATCTAACCGACGCTGCCTTCTGAAGGAAGTGCCACGATGGAGGTTTATCCTTCTTCCCCCAAGTGCAACTCCCAATCAAGGTTACAGCACTTCACCTGAGGACACAACATTTGTTACCCAATAAAAGTTATACAGTGAGAGATGAAGTCCTCAGTTTACCAGGGGCTATTACCATTTAAGATCAAACTTGTTATCCCAACATTATGAAGACAATATTTCTTCACTGATCTTAAATATGTCTTTGGCAACTACTCTGAGACTGGCTGAAAACACATTTTAACAATTTGGTTCCTTATTTACGAAAGATTTCCAACTCCTTTAAAACACCATAACTTTTAAAGAAGATAAATGAAAATCTGAGGCTGAGGAATGGTAATTGAAGTAAGACTGTTAAGACAATTAAATAGTTTTATTTTGTGTCTTCCAACTATATATACATCAATAAGATGTCACAGAGTTTTTATTTTAGGAAAGGAAGATTATATCATTGGTACTTTTTTCTAAGAGTGAAATTAATAATCTTATAGCTTTTAGAATGTGTGGTTCTAATGTGAGAATTCCAGTCAAAAAACAATGTTATTTTCCACCTAACTAAATGTGCAACTTTGAGGTCTTTTATCCAGGCATCATATTAGCACATCCTGAAGAAACTGAGAGCACAGCTCCTTGTATCACGTTAGAGAAGAAAACTTCCCCTGCCCCACTCAACTCCTTTTCAGAAATTCTATGAATTAATAATTAATAACTGGCTTAGTAATTTTCAACATGCTACTGGGGCATTTTCAGAAAAACAAAACAAAATGCTGTCTCCTTTAATACGGGAATATGAGGAAAAGAAAGGGAAGGAAGTCAAGGTTACGGAAAGTGTTGGACCAAGTTAATAGTTGACATGTGTTTAAACACAGTTAGTTAAGTAATTCTCAGCCCAGCCAGGCAATATTCCTCAGGATTATTTGCATCTGATTACTGCAGAAACTGAAGGCTTTATTACTTCCATGGAAAGAACTTGAGTTTAAAATCGAATACATAAGACTGGATTCAGGTCTTGACTCTGTGAGCCATGGCAAGTTACTATTGGAGATTCAGCTTCTGTAAAATGGAGATTGTGAAATCAACCTTCCCTGTGTTTTGGTGAGAACTAAACAGGATAATATAGACAAAGTGCCTTTCGGTGTTTGACATAGTAAGTGCTCAATAAATGTGAGCTATTTTATGCTTTTTTATCCTCCATGGCCCTTAGCACTGGTAACAAGTGTTTACTGAAAAAAAATAACCTAATCTATAACCAAAAATCTATGATATTCTGAAAGCCCTGACACAGCTAGATTCTTTAGCCACAAAAGCAAAGGATCTTAAACAAAGAGGAGAAATATTCTCTTTTTGATGAATGAATTTTTTCAGAATCTAAACGTTCTTGCCAAGCATTCCACTTCGCTATCTTGGTACAACAGAAGTGAGAGTTGAATCTTGTGGGAAAGGAAAAAAAAAATTGCTCCTCATGGCTGTGAGCTATTGAAGTTAACAGTCACAATTGAAACTACTGGAGGTTTCAAGATTCCAATTTTTGACACCTTTTCTTCAACTCTCTTGGCTTCATATCTAGTGTTATACTTAAATGGCACCTTCCAATGCATAAAAGTGGACAGAGCAGTGACTTTTACTTTGAGGTTGGCTGAGAAAAAGAAATATAAAGGCTCCTTTCACCAATAAACTTTTATAACATGGTGTTCAGATTAATGGCTGCTGGTCTTTCAGCGTTGTCTGCCTTCCTGAGGAACATCTATGATGCATGAATTAAGTTACCTCTGTTCTGCCAAGATAACAAAGTTAGACTCGGGCAAGGAACTAGATAGAAATCCCTCTGATGAGCCAATTGTCTCATCCAAAAAAAAAAAAAGGGTCTTTGTCCTAATTTAAGTTTTGATGTATAGCTTCAGAATTTTCCTTAGAAGGCTGAAATCTGCAGAGAAATGGATAAAGATGGCCTTTCTAGGGGCGCCTGGGTGGCTCAGTGGGTTAAAGCCTCTGCCTTGGGCTCGGGTCATGATCCCAGCATCCTGGGATCGAGCCCCGCATCGGGCTCTCTGCTCAGCAGGGAGCCTGCTTCCTCCTCTCTCTCTGCCTACTTGTGATCTCTGTCTGTCAAATAAATAAATAAAATCTTTAAAAAAAAAAAAAGATGGCCTTTCTAGTCTCTTAGAGAACCATAGCATGAACTTTACCCCCATTTTGAACCATAAACATTTAGCAAAGAACTATAAGGGATACAAGAGGCCATTGCATTTGTTACCATCTTTTCGGGAAGTGTAACCAGTAAATGGATGCAGACAGCGGCAGGTCTCTCTCTTCTGTCTCTCTCATTGCTAAAGAGATTAAGTGTTTCTAATCTCAGTAGATTTGGGTCCTTGCAAATAGTCTTCAGAAAGAGGTTGCATTAGGAAGGTTGGTATTTCTAACTAGGAAAACCTGCATTAATCACAGATTTTCAAGCTTTGCCCAGAGTTCAGCGTTTGCTGTCGCAGAGGCCTTCAATGACTGATGTCCTGGGCGAGAAGGAGATGGGAGGGCATGGCTGTGAACCTCCAGCCGGATCTAATTTTATCTGTTTTGTATTTGGAGTTTCATTTTTCAAAAATGTTTCCCTAGCTTGAGAAGAAAAAGGTTGGAAATCATTATATTAAATCATTTGTACACCTCACCCCATTAATTAATGTAGGCTTGTTATCACTATATTTTACAATGTAACTAAATCTTTCAGACAAGTACTATGAGCTCATTTAAAATATGATAATATAACATTGACAGGAACTCCAAGAAAAGAAGCATTTTTTTCTTTTTCTCTCTGTATTCCCAAGAAAATGTAATTTAAGGCATTATAATGTCAGATAGTAACACCTGACCAGCAGAGCACTGTTTCTTAAAAGATATTTGTTTAATGATTTTTTGATAATGCACATTTATTCTTCAAAAGATATTATATTTGTGAAATAACTTTTCTAGGATCTGGGTTAAAATAGAATACCTTTTATACATTTGTAGTGGTCCATATTCATTTATATTAATCATTCAACCTTGAAGAGTCTTTGTTCCCTTTCATTAGTTTATTCTGATTAAAGAACATCATATTTCTCCATTTGTATCTTCAGCTCATGATAAATTCAGTGTCATCTTCTAAAGTCTTAAGTGTGATAATGCCACGTAAAAGTAAATTGATTTTGGTGGAAACATTTCCAAGACTTTTAGAGTTTGCTGCAATGGTTTTCTTATTATTTTAAAACTACATGTGAGACAATTTTGAGATACATAATATGCATATCTATGTAGCTGAGTTCAAGTTGCCTCTTGAAGTGTGAGTTGTAATATCAATGCTTAAGAAAATACTATGTATATTTTTAGCAGTGGTTTTTAGTATATAAAACTTTGTCTTCTTTTTCAGTTTTTATTATTCTCTCCTCCTTACAAATCTGTGAGCTCGCCTGGAAGGGTCTGTTCTAAGATCGCCCTGGTTGTTTCTGTAGATTACTAACAATGTATTAGTAAACTCATTCCACTTTAGGGAATGATTCTGGTCATAAAACAGTGTTCTGCTTCCTTATTTCCTTGCTTTATTCTACATCAGATTTGCCAGGCATATAAAATACCAAATTACTAAATGCTAATTCTATTAGAGTTTTATGCAGCTCATGTGTACAAATGTTCTATGTCTTATTAAAGGCAGCAAAAAAAGAGAGAAGGATTTTAAGAATTTGGGTGTGAAGCAATTTTCTGCTTCATAAAATACAGTTAGTGTCACCTTATGTTAACAGAAACATCCTTGGAGACGTGGTTTTTCTCTTCAGATTTGCTTTTCATGAAACTGACTTAGTATTTCAGAGCACACCCCTTTAAGCCAGATTAAAAAAATATTTATAGCAAAAGCTATACAGACGTATGCAGAATGATATGTAGACCTGAATCGTCATATTATTCTCCCAGCTCACAAGATCCATCAATTCGGTCTTCAAAATCTTCTTTTAGTATTTATTTTTACACACTATCATGTTAGTCTGATGTGGTCCTTCATTTACTGCCCACTGTTTCCTTAGGTGATGATCATTAGAATTATCCGGTTTATCCCAGTGTCGCTGTTACTTCAGTGACATAACCAGATAGTCAACGGTTGCTTCTAAGGTAATTTATTGAGAATACATATTTTGCTTTTTCCCCATTAATTGTGTTTGTTATATGTCCTCCATTGATCTGGCAAACTTTTCCTACAAAAGGTTAGATAGTAAATAGTTCAGGCTTGTGGGGCCATATGGTCTGTATCACAGGAATTCCTTTGTGGAGGAGAGTGGAACTAACGTAGGGATTCTAGCTCTGCCTCAGGTCCCGAATATACAAATGCAGTTAGAAGGATTCTCAGGGCGATATTAGGGAGGATGGCAACTGCTACACTTTTGGGGGGGGGGAGGAGACAGAAAGAAACGGGCCTGGGGACAACAGGCCTACACCCACCTGTCCCGAGAAAACTGGGCATGTGGACACATGTCGCGGGCATCTCTATTTACAAACACTGTGTTCGACTACAGTCAGGCCTTTTGGTCAATTTTCTTGTATATTTCTCTCCTTTCATGTGCATGTTCTTACTCACTTGGTTATTTTAGACAACCCAAGTTTAAGCTTGCATACTAAAATTTGAGTCTCTGAAGTATTTTATACCCATGCCTTTGAAATATGGCATCAAGGATTACTGTCTCTTTTTATACACCGAGTGCATGAGTCTGGGGTGTTCAGAGGTCTACTTACACTCCATCTTTGATATATGAGTAGAAAACTTGACACAGAAAAAAGCGATACAGGACTAATTCTCCTCTGAGAATAAACCCTTTATATGCCATTTTTGCTGGATGCAATTTTAATGGATTATTCACAAATCCCCCCCTTAGAACATTATGTGCTATTTTTATTATTTTCTCCCAATTCCTAGTTTTTATTTTTTTTCCTGAGGACTCTTTCTTGCCAATTGTGCACTTTGCACAAATATAATCTCAATTATTGTTAAAGGAAACTTCGTATGTATCTTTTACAACAAACTATTCAAATAAGTTTTGAAAGAGGTTAATGTAAATTAGCTAATAAGACCCATTTGGTAGGCAAGGGAAGGGTCTTTTCCCCTTTCCTGATGAATACTGGCTTTAGATTACTTAGCAAAGTTACATGTGCTAACGTTAGGCATGAGAGATTTAAGAAAAATTTCAACCCTAGCATTTTTTTTTCTCTCCAACCTTCTGTCTTAAAAAAAAAAAAAAAAATTACTTTAAATCATGGCTCCACCAAAATTTAAACCAGTTACTAGTTTTGTGACCTGGGCTAAGATCCTTAACCTTCCTCATTTCTCATTTCCTAAATCGAAGAAACAGGGACCTGAACGCTTACCCTCTGGATGGTCCTTTACAGACCAAGGATAGGATGAGATAAGTAAATTAAAAGAGTTTAGTGGAAATGATGGTTTTCATGTGATGCCTGACACTTAGTAAATACAGAATAAAAGATAGCTATTAGAATTATGTTAAGCACCTCTCTATGTAAAGCATTCTCACACTTAAAACAAATTCCCTGTCCTTGCTTTCGAAGCTCATGTGGTTGGACAGCAGCAGTGGCAGAAAATCTGGGCAAAGATAAAATAAACCCGTGCGCTAGCGAAGTGCAGGGGAGGGAGAGACGAATTCTGCTCAGGGCACAGGTCAATACAGAGGTCTTACCTGGTGGTCAGTGATGTTATTTTAGGACTATAAAACCTGTGTGTTTTTAGGACAGCCTATCATTAGAAATTGTTGCAGCCAACATCACGACTCTTGGAGAGACCTGTTCCCCCTTGACTGTGAATTGTTACTGAAGGAAACATTCTAGAGATTGGGCGGGGGGTGGGGGGGGAGTGGCTCTCAAGGAAGGAGAAGAAAAATGAATCTCACTATCCAGAATTGGCAAATTCCCTTCACAGTAGCTCAGAAAAGGAAAATTTGAAAGCTAATCTTGTTCAACCAAGAAATCTTATTTTATCCTGAAACATCCTTCTTTGCTTTCCCTAATAATCGGTAAGAGCTTAAGTCGGCTTGCCCTAAACTTATATAAAAAGATACATTTTTAGAGTAGTGCTATTCTAGATGTTCTTAGAACCAAAGAAATAGGGATGCCTGAGTGGCTCAGTCAGTTATGTGTCTGCCTTTGACTCAGGTCGCGATCCTACAGTCCTAGGTTCAAGTCCCAAATGGGGCTCCCTGCTCTGTGGGGAGCTGTTTTCTCCCTCTGCCTCTGTCTCTCATAATAAATAAATAAAATCTTAAAAAAAAAACAAAGAAATAACTGGACTATTCTACACATTGTTGAATTACTGGATTTTCTGCACTCTTCCATCAAAGACAGGATTCCTATCATAAAATTTCTCTGAAAATTCTGGGCAGGGTAAGGTTAGATCTCTGACTCAGGACTTGACAGTAAATACGCTGTTTAGCATTAAGAAAATTTCATAAATATCTTAAGTAGTATTTTAATATCAAGAAATAAGACATAGTCATATTTCAACTTTTCTAGGGGGTAGATTTTAGCAGAAAGCAAAAAAATCAAAAACTATCCCACTGACATTTTAATCATTCTCTTACATAGGTCTCTAAAGACCTGGCTGGAGTACAGACATTGTATTTTGAAAGTCTTCCTATATTTTCACATTAGATTCCTGGCAAAACAAGTAATTAAACCATAAACTACTTATTAATTTTTTTCTTGTTTACCATAGTGTCAGTCTTTTCAATCTGAATATTAATCTGAGGCTCCCAGATACTCAATAGTCATGTCAATTCTTTTTTAACAGAAACTGACTGTGAATTTTGTTTTTTGCTTTTAAATTTTTATTTCCTTGTCCTTTACAGATATTTTTTTTTCATCATAATACAGCACTTCTTGTTTTTCACTTGAACAAAATCAATCTCACTCTTGGACAATTAACTCTCAATTATTTCCAGGGGAACTCATTACTACATTAGTGCAAGCAAGTTAAGGGACTGGAATATGTAGTGTAGCACTGAAACGTCCCATTTTTAGATACTCCATATATGTTTTTAGGTTGCATTTGTTGATGTTTAATTTTCCAAATTATAACCATAGAAAATGTAGTCACCACAGCTGGTTAAAACATAAGTAAGACTTTAAAATCACTTGGTTAATCTTGAAAAAGAAGCTATAAACAGATGTGATACTAAATAATTCTACAGATTTTATTTCTAGCTTGCCAAATGGTGCTCAGATGGAATGAAAACACAGCATTCACTGGCGGGAAAATCAAAGACAACTTAAAAGAATGCCTTGATATTTCAGGTGGGACTTGGTTATCAGGAGACTTGGCTCAAGCACCTGTTGCTTTTGAGTTTGGAAAAAACGAAGTTGGTGCCTATTCTGTATTCACAACCATCTTCAGAGACTGGCAGATGGCCATGGCAAAAAGGAGAGAGAGGCCAAAATGCAAAATAGAGGATTGATAAATAGAAGAAATGATAGACAGAACCACAGTTCAATACTTCTAAAATAAATAAATAGAATTACAAGCATTATATATCCAAAAGGCTAATAAATCCAGTGGCATCTCTTCAGAGGAAAGAAATGTAGCTTATATATTCAGAATTGATAAGAGGCACCTGGGTGGCTCAGTCAATTAAGTGTCCAACTCTTGATTCTGGCTTAGGTTGTAAACTCTTGGGTCCTGAGCCCACAGGTGGTGATCAAGCCCTATGTTGGGTTCCATGCTCAGGAGGGAGTCTGCTGAAGCCCTCCCTGCTTCCCCCTGCCCCCCCCACCCCGCACACACACATGGGTCTCTCTCTCTCCCTCTCAAAATAAATAAATAAATCTTAAGGAAAAATAAAAGAATTATAATTGCCTGCCTCTGAAAGTTTCTTTAGCTTCAGAATTTTCTGAAAGAATATCAAAAATTTCCTAGTATATTTTAACGCATACATTTCTTTTCTTTGTTTTTTTTTTTTTAAAGATTTTATTTATTTATTTGACAGAGATCACAAGTAGACAGAGAGGCAGGCAGAGAGAGAGAGGGAAGCAGGCCCCCAGCTGAGCAGAGAGCCCAATACAGGGCTCGATCCCAGGACCCTGGGATCATGACCTGAGCCGAAGGCAGAGGCTTTAACCCACTGAGCCACCCAGGCGCCCCTTTTCTTTGTTTTAAAAATATGTATTTGTTTGTTGATTGATTCATTCAGTATAGGTAATATGTACATGTGATAAAAATTCAAACTCTACAAAAAGAAATATGATGAGATGGTAATAATCTCTCTTTATGCTAATTTTCAATTCGTGGCAATTTCCCCAAAGGTCAACTCTGTTACTAGTTATCTTATAGATCTTTTCAAAATGATTCTATCAGAGCGTCCTTCAAAATCCTTTCATGTCATGAATAAAATAACATTATAGCTTATTACACTGTTACAATTAATTCACACAAAAAGAACTAGTACACTTTTGTTAAAGCTAGGTTTGGAATGCTGAAAACGAAAAAAAGAAAGACTTTAATTTTGTATTCTTGGGGTGCCTGGGTGGCTCAGTGAGTTAAAGCCTCTGCCTTTGGCTCAGGTCATGATCTCAGGGTCCTGGGATCGAGTACCGCATCAGCTCTCTGCTCAGTGGGGAGCTGGCTTTCCCCTCCCACTCTGCCTGCCTCTCTGTCTACTTATGATCTCTATCAAATGAATAAATAAAATCTTTTAAAGAATTGTGTATTCTTAAAACACAATTTTGTTTTTCAGAACAAGGTAATTAATTGAAATGCTAAGGTCCTTTATTTGAATTTGAAAGGATTATAAATTGCACTAAAATAAATTCAAATTCAGTTTACCTCTTATGAACACTGCACATCTAAAAATTATCTTGGCTGTATGGAATTTCTAGAATTCACCTTAGACAGTGAATTTCTACTTTAGTAGTAGTGATTTAATAAAAATTCAGAAAGTGAAGATGTTCCAGTGATTTTAACTAGCTAACAATGTTCCCAATCTCCTGAATTATTTATTACGTACACTGTACTTATCCAAAAACTTCTTGCTTTCTTTTATCAACACCTATTTCATTAACTTCTAATGGATTTTAAAAACAAGTATTTTTATCTTCAGATATTTTTTTCTATACGTCTCTATTCCAAAGTAAGAATAAGTGTTTCCACAAACTTCCGTGTAACCGCTGTAGGCTTACGAGACTCTCAGCCCATTTGTACAAGATCAGAATTTCCACTGTGCTCGTCTCCGATTACTTAGGGTCCCGAGAAGAGCTTTATTAAAAAGTTCAATTCCTGGACTCCACTCTGGACCTACTGAATAGGAATCCCTTGCTAAGATTCAGAGAAATCTGCATTTTAACATGCTCCTGGGGCAATTTTAACTGTACTAATAATTGAGAACTACTGAACCTACAGCCACTCAGAATTAAAGAATACTAGAATCAAATATGTCTAGATGAGTTATGCATTTCACATTTCAAGATGTAAAGTCAAAGAGTTTATTGATTTGTCCAAGATCAATCAGCTAACATTGGCTGGGCCATTAGGTATTCAGACATTCAGTCCAATCCATTTAGGACAACAAAACAAGACTGCCTCTCTACTACACTTTTGGGGGGAATTTTGATTCCTTTTGAGTAAAGCAGGAATGCCTCCTCACTTCTGGGCTCCTCCTGAACTTTGGCTGGCTGGTTCTCCCGGACACAGAAAGTCCAATATTCTTGATAAGAACTCACTCAAGAACAAGAATCTCATCTGGCCTAGATGTGGGCTACTGGGCTCACCACTTTAAGCCCAATTTTCAGACCGTTTCAGACCTTATTCACTGCTGCTGAGTATAGAATGAAAGATTACTGTTTCTCTGAGGAACTTCAGTCATTTCTGACATCAGTCAGAAATGATAGCATTCTCTTTTTCCTGTCTATCATGACTAGGCAGCATGACAATAAAGGGTTCTAATTAATTTGTCATCAATTAAATAATTTTGTTGGATCTGGTATTTCAGTAAGGACATAACTTTCCTTCAAAGACAAAAATAGTTTATGTTAGTTATAAATAACTTCATATTTTGTATTTAAACCTAACATACAGTTTATTGAAAATGGTAACATTTTCAGCTATCAAAATATTACTAATCTATAATTCCGATAAGCAGATGGAAGTGATTTCAACTTGAAAGAAAGTCAGCATATTGAAACACAGATCAACAAACGTTTACTGAAAATTCTTAAAGCTTGGTGAATTCTAAATGTCCATCTGAAATTCAGGGCATTTCAGAGTAGAAATTTATTTTACCCCAATCCATGGTAATAAGCCTAGAGTCATAATTAATTTTGGACCAGGGCTGCTGGACTTCCCAAGTTAGGTGTGGACTTCACACTTGATCACCAAGGCCAATGGATGTCCTTATGTGAAAGAATCATGTAAATGTGTAATATACTAGTAGCCTTGAATATGAACTTCAACCATACTCTCAAAATGGTTACAGGCTTTGCCCGGGATATAAAAGGTCCATTTAGACAGGCATAATTATACCCTGCTAATTAATCTTAATTGTATAAAGTTCAGAGTGGGCCATATATCCTAAGAATACCTGGAATGTCATTCAACAATTGTGGGTGTCTTGATCCTCTCTTTTTAATCTTGAAATCTTGGACTAAATTGATTTTTTTTTAAAGATTTTATTTATTTATTTGACAGAGACAGATCACAAGCAGGCAGAGAGGTAGGCAGAGAGAGAGAGAGAGGGGGAAGCAGGCTCCCCGCTGAGCAGAGAGCCCAATGCGGGACTCGATCCCAGGACCCTGAGATCATGACCTGAGCCGAAGGCAGTGGCTTAACCCACTGAGCCACCCAGGCGCCCCTTGGACTAAATTGATTAAAACTAAATCAGACTAACAGAATGCTTTATATGGCCCTCTGAGGATTACAGTGGAGTTACACCTTACTTGAAGGCTAGATATGGCAGTAAGTAGGCAGAAATCATACTGAGTCAAAACATGTTTGAAATTCCCTTAGTACAGTCCATTCAGGAGCCTGCCACTCTTTTCATAAAACTACTTCTTCCTCTAAAGTCAGTATGGACTGTTGGATTTTGGCTGATCCTAGATGAAGTTTGTTGGCTTTATTTTAGGATCATGTGGTGTGAAAAATATCTGTTGTTTCCTTAAACCCTAAAGTCACACTCAATCCTGCAAATGTGCCTATGTGTTTAGGGGTACATCAAAATAAAACCAAAGGAGATAGGTATATTCAAGTCTCCTTGGTGCTCCTATTCAGAAACACTAAGATTACTGATTGGGGAAAGGTTGAATTGGCTGCATTATTTAAATTTGTTCTCTCCATTTCTCTCTTCTCTCAAACCTAGGTAGTTTAATTTCTGTAAGCTAAACAAGCATATGATAATGAGTACATTCTATTTTCAAAAAATTAGTTGTGCCTCTATAGAGTTTTTCATCTTTAATTAATTTAGGTTGATAATACATTTTCTATCATTAATGAATTATTAGCCACTATCTCTGACTTTATACATTTCAAAATTTTTGAAATATATTACACATGATACTTTTTTCCCCCCATTATTCTTTTTGTTACTGCAAAGAAATCCAGTTCATTCGGGGAAAATAACAGCCAGTGCCATAGTATGTTCAAGGAAATGCAATAGAAATAACAGGTTGAAACAAATATAGAGTTATTCAAAAAGATTTTTCCCTCATCTCATATATCTTCTTAAGTAAACATGTGATATTAGTATTCAGTAGCTACATGTCTTTACCATTAGTAGGGGTTCACTTGTTCTATTTATTCGTTTGATGGGTAGAATCATGGAAATTATTTATTCCCAAATTTTTACCTGTAGTCCTATGACTTTGATCCGAGCTAAGTAAATAAAATGAAGAAAATTCTTTAAAATGGAGACACCAAGAGACTAATTCCTCAGTTCTTAATCTGCTTAATTATAAATACTGACATTTTATGCTAAACATCAGCTTAGTCCTTATGGTAGCCATATGGTTGATATTGACAAAGCCTATGGATGGGAACAGCCAACGTGACCAATTAGAATTCTCATGAAAGTGCAAATTTCCGGCCTTGATCATCTGCATGATCAGTCCATGGATTGCTATATTAGTCTAGGCATGGTGTTAGGTGCTGTGGAAGACACTAAAATGAGGAAAGCTACATTTCTGCCCTTGAATTTATGTTCTGTCATTTCTCCTTTGCTGATTCCTCCTTTTGTCTTCAACTCCACGTGGCAAAAATTCAAATTATACACGAGTACATAATCACAATAAAAAGTAATACTCATCCTCATGCCTGTCTCCAGAGACAAACATTGTTATCAATCTCTTATGTATCTTTTTCAGAGGTATTCTCTGTCTACACAGACATGTATACAAATATATTTTAAAATAGTTTTATATAATGAAACATTAGCATCATACCTCATTATGCCATGCCAGAAACTAGCTCCTGGAATCTCTTCTATTTTCAATTCACACTCTCTCCATAGCTGATCTCACTCAGCTCCATGAATTTAAATACTATCTATATGATAATGACTCTCCAGTTTAATGTCTGGCCACAATCTCTTCCCTAAATTTCTGGCTTATATGTTCCCACCTACTCAACATTTCCACTTGAAGTCTGATAGACATCTCAAACTGAACTTGTCCTCAAGCGAGACATTCAGATGACGAAGGCTAACGAAACCAAGGTCCCTTCAAAAGGTTAAGTTGCTTAGCATGTTACCAACAAATAAACTCTTGTTATTCTTACTTATTTTGCTATATTTTCCCTTAAAATTTTCTTTTTATTGTTTTTGAATAGCACTCATCACTGCCAACTCTATTTTTTGCACATCTGTTTGCTTAAATTCTTTCTCTTCATACTAAAAATGTAAGCTCCATGAGGGAAGTTTGTTTACCCCTGGAGTCATAATTTAGGATATTAACCTGAACACAAAGACCCTTGGAAATTTTTGTTGAATGAGTGAAAATAGGAGATATGGTTGAAAATGGTTGATTCAGGTCTTCTCAGTTTTCAGTGAAGAAACAAAAGCATTCTCACCTACAAGTAATGGGCCACCTATTATAAGTAAACATTTTTGATCATGGATCTCATTAAATGTTCTATAACTCAAATTCCTTTAGACCTTGGAGAAAGCCATTACAAACATTTTACCTTAGTTTTTGCTTCCTGAAAAACAGGAATTAAAGGACATAAACAAGCCAATTAAAAATATCTTATCTTTTTGGAGCAAGCCCGACTTGAGAGTTCAATAATCACCACCAACTGATTATCATTCAGGGGTAAATGTGCACAAAGGAGAAAGTAAAAAGAATGGAAGAAAAAAATCTGAGAGGCTATTTTTGTGCTGCTTAGGATAAGACTTCTCTTGTTTTATTGAACTTGTTAATAAAAGCTCTAAAGTCTGGGGAACTGCTTCCGGGCAGCAAAAGCAAAGTTTTGAAGCTCACAAGTCTAAGGAGAAATTAATAAAATGCAGTGGGGAAATTAAATTGAACAAAAGTGCAATGAGCCATAGTTAAACCAATTAATTAAGCAGGTCTTGATATGTATATAACTGAGTTGCTGAAGAATTAAAAATAAATCCTAGGTTTTTAAACCAGTGTTTGGTATTCAGCAAAACACCAAATGGTAACATGCAGAAAACTTGTAGTTTTTAAAGCAGTGTTCTTTGATGAATTCCTTCCTTATTCACATGCATCACCACTTTCCCTTTTTCAATTAATCTTTTTAAAGCAACCATGATGCTTTCAATAATGCACGAAAGTCTTATGCTTTGCTCGATTCTCTTTTACCTTCTTCTTATGCCAGTTTCCCAAAGCCATGAGATTTTCCTGCAGCCTCAGAGACAAAAATATTTATTTTCCAGTATTATGTCTGCTACTTTTCAGGAAGTAATGAAGATTAACTGCTTAGTTCATCTGCATCCTGGCAGGTGGGAGGCAAGGCAGGTGAGGGGTCAAGACCACAGGCTGGGAGTCACACAGATGTAGTTTTAGTCCCAACTTACCACTTATAAACTAGAAGACCCTGCACCAGCAACTGGCTCCTGTAAGCCTCGACTGCCTCCACTTGTAAGAAGTCTGCACAAACTAAATACAGCTGAAAACTCCTTGATACTATGTCTGGCAGAGAAATCTCTCAATAAAACAGAAGTATTAATATAATGCCATTTGCAACAATGCAAAATTGCATGTTTTGGAACTGCTTCGCTCTCTGACCTTCTCCTCGCTCGTGCTCTCTCTCACTGTCTCTCTCTCTCTCAAATAAATAAATAAAATCTTTAAAAAAAAAAAAAAGGAACTTCGAACATATATTTAAACACAGATTGATTGACGGACAGATAGATACAAACATACCTATCTTTTCACCAAAATATTCTTTAAAAAATAATGAAATGGGCGCCTGGGTGGCTCAGCGGGTTAAGCCGCTGCCTTCGGCTCAGGTCATGATCTCAGGGTCCTGGGATCGAGGCCCGCGTCGGGCTCTCTGCTCAGCAGGGAGCCTGCTTCCTCCTCTCTCTCTGCCTGCCTCTCTGCCTGCTTGTGATCTCTCTCTTGTCAAATAAATAAATAAAATCTTTAAAAAAAAATAATGAAATGGTTGCTGGAAGATAGGTTTCTACACTAGCGTCCCAAACCTTCAACTACAATGATATTATTTCAGTTGAGAATTATCCTAATGGTAATCTGGCTGGGGCGGCTACCATTCCTGGTTTTCCTTTGACTTTCCTAGCTTCAGCACTGACAGTCTCTCATTTTCAGAAACCCTTAGTTCCCAGACAAATCTTTTTTTTTTTTTTTTAATTTATTTGACAGACAGATTACAAGTAGGCAGAGAGGCAGGCAGAGAGAGAGGAAGCAGGCTCCCTGCTGAGCAGAGAGTCCGATGTGGGGCTGATCCCAGGACCCTGAGATCATGACCTGAGCCAAAGGCAGGGGCTTAACCCACTGAGCCCCCCAGGCGCCCCAGTTCCCAGACAAATCTAATCATGATTCCTTCATTTGGAACCTAATGATCATTCATTCACTCATTCCTTGACTCATTTATTCACTTTCTGCAGTACCAGGTACATTCTTAGGTTCTGGAGATATAAAGACCAATTACCCTTAGTACAGCCATAGCCTAGCAGAGGCGACAGACTAACTAACAAGAGTCCATGAGAACTAAGGTGACTGCTGATGATGGAGTTTCTCCCAGATGTCTGAGAAACACTGGGGTTGGCACCTCACGCGGACTGTGGTCTAGGGAGACCTCTCAAAGGTGGTGAGCACTGAGCTGGAACTTGAATTAGGTGCACGTCAAGCCAAGGCCTTTTACTAATTCTTTTGGGAGTATTTCATAGGTGAGCTCAGTGTTACTTAACTGAACATATTAAAGTGCCATCTCCTGAGATGTGTTTTGGCTGTCATCTAACCCAATTTTGGCTAACTTCCAATGTGCATATAATCTTTATGGAATGTCAACAATATATGAATACAAATGTCCACAAACTCTTAATTGTAAGGCAGTTCTTTTCACTCTGGAAATATAGGAAAGTTAAAATCTACTTTGAAGAATGTTAATTTCCTGCTTGCTTTTTCGTTATTTGACATTCACAACACAAAGGAAATTACAGGAACAGATTGCACTGAAAACAAAACGAGGTTATAATAAATAATGTTCTAGCCACAACACTGTACTGGTTGCCCCAAAGTCAGCAAGTTAAACATGTTTCTGAAAGCTTGTTATCAAGGGCTTGGCGTTCTATTCTTTATACTCCCAATAGCATTGGAAGTGTTCTCAACCATGTCTCTATCATTAGAGCAAATGCTGCAGCAAGATGATAAGACAAAGGCTGTTCCTATAAGAAGCTCTGACGCACAAGCACACAGGAAGAGCCTGAAGACTCAGTTCTTCACCAGTGGGGAGAACTCTTCATAGACTTTGAAGGTGGACAGGGACTTACACCCAGACAGACTGTAAACTCTATGGTGGTGGGGGAGTGGGAGGGTGGGCAGGTAGGGACCACACCAGTATTATTTGCTGCTACTTTCCCAGTGCTTGGAATATAACTGATGCACAAAATGGTTGAGTAAATAACAAAACACATGTAAGTCTTTGCTCCATATTTCCAACAAATGATCATTCACTCTCTGAAAACCTCTATGGACTAGAAACTCCTCTTGGTGATTCATGAAAAATCAGACCACACATTCTGTTTATGTAGAGGTCGGTTAGGGTCACTTTATTCCCTAACTTTAGACCATATCTCTAACCTTTGCTAGTAATCTTTGAGATATTCACTGGAATTAACTAAGAATCTGCATGTGACCATGCATACACTGTCCTTGTTATAGTAATGATATGTCATACCATGTTTTCTGAAGAATATGGGCCAAGAGCATCAATTTATAGACCTATCAGTCCACCATCTAGTTTAAGCCTTATAGAGATAATAAATGTATATCAGATAACTATTTTATTGACTGTGAAGGTTTTTGGTAATTTTGAGTAATCAAAGCACTTTTTTTGCCTTTTGGTCATGGTTTTTTTTTTTTTAAACTTATATACATTTGTTCATATATTCCTAATCAACACACCTGACACATCTAAAATTCAATGGAAAAGGTAGAAACAACAAATCTGTAAAATTTTTAAGTTTTCTGTATTATTCTTTTTTACCTTTGAAGTTTACTACACCAACTGCAGTTGAAGCCAATCTGAGAGGATACACAGGGGCCACAACCATTAAACTGGAGGCATGCTAGGAAACAGGACAGAAGAGGTTTATCAAGACTAATTGGCAGCATGGAGGAAAAAAAAAAAAAAGGATGGCTCAACCAAAATTAAAATCACCCACCTACCCCACACAGACACACAAGAGAAAGATACTCATGCGTAAACAGATCAGATCATTAAACTTTCCACCTAGCTCTGGTCTCGTGGAACTTACTAGGTAATGGCGTCATCTCCACAGCTGAAATGTTGGTAATTTTTGACATCTGTAGCTCTACTCGGTGGTATTCATAAATTGTTCTTCTTCGGACATCTGTAAAAACAAAAACAGAATAAAGTCTTTCAAGATGTCTTTGCCTATAAAACAACAACTGATAATGAATGTAGAATGATATACTTTCTACCTAAGCTGTTTTTAAAATGAAGATTTAAAATAATCAATCCCTGTGAAGAGACTGATTATAAGAAAAAAACCTGAAAATCATGTGCTCATATATCTGGAAGTCTTTTTTTAATTATTGAGGTTGAAATTTTGATTATGGTCTCAGATGCCTCACTTAACTAACAGGGGCTCCAAACCATTAATACCTATAATATACTGGAAAAAAAAAATCACAGCCTAAATAAAGTTACTTTTTATGAGAATATGAGTCCAAGTGCTTTAAAGGTTTAGAAGGAAATTTCTTTAATAAGAGAAAAACAGAACTTAAATCACCTTAAAAATTTAGTGCTGATATTTATTAAATGCATAATATCATATCTGAGGAAGGTTAATAATTAGTACTTATATTGCATGAATGAATTTATAATCATTCAACAGCAAATTCAACAGTATCCCTGAGGAAAAGGCTAGATGAGAGACTCTGACACAAGGTTTAATAATTAAATGTCAGATAAATATGGCAAACATTTTATTATAATCAAGACTTGATGAAATATACTTAAAATCTCCTATTAAAAAAAGACCTGAGTTTTACGCTAATGAGTATGTCTGAGTTTGGTAAACAGAAGTGGAAAAGTAATGTTATCAGCATTTTATTTAGCTCTTGAAATGCCTGTGATGACCGAAAGCCATTTCCTGAATACTATCATATCTCTCAGGAATTATTCGGGAAGCTCTAAGTTTAATGGGAAAAATATCATGGTCTCTAATCTTGGGATGTCATATGTCATCATGGTTGATAGTACACGTTCTTGAACAGTGTTGGGTGGTTCAAATGCTAGCATTGCTGCTAAATTGGTATCTGTGTGACCCTGGGATCCTTTGTCAGCCTCTCTGTATCTCAGTTTCCTCATCCATGAAATAGAGGTAATAGTACCTATACCACTGAGTGATTTTGACAACTCAAATGAGATAATAAATGCAAATTGGTTAGGACAATCCCTTTCATACCGCAAGTGCTCAATACATATTCAGTAGGTCATCCCATACATCACGCTAGTCACATGTTGTGTGTAATGGTCTATTTCTATAGAACTAAACTCACTGAAGACAAATGAAGGCTTGGAAATAAGGTTTCCAAAAAAGGTCTTTGACATTAGCTTTGAGAATTAAAATTTTGACTAAGGCCAATTGACCCAACAGTGATCTCTTCTAGGACATAGAGCAAGACTATGGTGTCCAGGAGATAGTGAGGTGTCTTTTATTAAAAGTGTTCAGGAAATATAGATATACCTACAAATCCAGGAGCAAAGTTAAATATCTACTTATAACCTACACATATCTTTACTTTTATCCTTTCATAGCTTTTCACTCATTTCTGATGATTCACCATGAAATTCTACTCCCAAAGAGGAAGAAGGGTGGCCCCAAGGGGGTTGGAGAGGTTCTAGAGCCATTTGCCAAATACATCTTCAGGTTTATCAGATTGGAAAACACTGCTTAAGAACCATAATCTAATTCATTTCTTTTTGGTATAAGGGAAAGGTGCATATATAATTTTCAAGGTATAAAGTTTATCAACATTAGAGAAAATATTAATTTCATGGTATTTATTAGGTTTCTTGAGGCACACTTTTTTTTAAAGTTTTAAGGCACATAAAAGGATTACCCATGTTCTACTTTGTCTAAATAATACACCTTGCTATATACACCTTGCTATATACTGCTTTCCCTTGTATTTTACTAAATAATTTTATTCTTGGAAATAACACAAAATAACATAGCTTTGTCATGAGATCACTGGGGTAAGGTTTTTTTAAGTCCCTCATACTCAAGTTTGCTCTATCATATTTGTAGGTACTTAAAATACTGGTTTTCTCTTCATTTCATATTATACTTTGAAAATCTCAAACTACTGACATAATGACTGTGAAGCCTCTGGAAGTTAATTATTGATTATGCATATGGGGTTAAGGGAAGGTGACCTTTTTTGCTATGCTAATTCTATCACCTGCTCAGACCCCTCCAACTATGGGGATGAAATGAGTTTAACAAAACTAAAATTAATGAGAATGATTTTTGTTTGATGACCTGCCAATTAATGACAGCTTCCAAATGGTCATTTTTGTTGTATTTCAGAGATACCCCTATCAGAAACAAGTAATTAGGAATGTATTTACTGGTAGCTCCTGCCAATACTAGAAGCTTTCATTTGATTCCAGAAATGTATTTAGCTCATCTGTCTTCTTTAGAAAGTCAGCCAAAATAATGCTGTACCAAAAACTCAGTCTTAGTAGTACTGACACAGCTATAACTGTTTTCTTATAACTTTACAAAACCAAGATTGAGTATAATACCCGTTAGGGGCTTTTAAAAATAAAAAATATAATAATAATAAAAGAAACTAAATCTCTTGAGCAGACTAACATGTAGAGAATAAAGTTTAGTATCCAAAATCTTAAGGTGATATGATTCAAAGTATAACTAATAAACTACATTTTTTAGAAATTCCAAGCAATATGAACAGGAGAGAACAGAGTAATCATGTGGAAACACCAGGAATCCTCTCCCAATCAATATTCACTCTGGCCGAAATGAACACAGTTTAATGAGTACCCTGTGGCCTGGTTAACCATGATCTAGTTTATTTGCCCGTCTTTAAAGCTAACATTCAAATAGAGAATGTATGAGTAATTTCCTAAATTGGCGGATTCTTCCATTTATATAAATATTTTAATATTGTCTGAACTGTCAAGTAAATGATTTGCTAGCATGGCCTTACTTATGCATTGCCAATGCTTTGTGACTGGTCCCAAATGGTTATTTCTTTTCAAGTTCCAAATGAGACCACAACACAGCACCATTCAGTGAGAATTCTTTAATGTAAAGAGTATGTACTGTGCAAATACAAGTTCATTCCCATCATGAAGATATGGGAAAAAAAAAAAAAGAGAGAGAGAGAGAGACTTTTGAGAAAAAAGAGAGAGAGAGAAAGACCATTACAGCAGTGATTTACAAAAATGTAATCCACTATCCAAAATAGTAGATTGGTGTCATTACATCAAGCATCAAGAAGATGCTTTGCTTCAAACATTTCTTTATTCCTTTTGTACTTCTAATTCTATTAAATAATAATGTAATTAATTTCATCTAAGACAACATAAAATTTAGAGGGTCATGGAGTATTAATCTGTGCCTCTTAGATTTCCTTATCTTTCCTCACTGCTTGTGAAGTTTCAGGCCATTACTAAAACCCAAATGGCCAGATTTCATGTTACTTAAACAAGCATAAAGAAAATCAGAAATGTCATCTAAAACCAATCTTCACTTTTCTCTTCCTTCCACATATATTTACTAAGAAGTTAAACAAGATGCATGTTCTGACTTCAGTAATCCCTCTGTGCAAGAAGAGAACCTGAATGAACACTGGGACAGTAAGTGGTCAAGCATTATCTGAGGGGGCTGGTATAACCTGTGGATGGCAGGCTCAGTATCATGGTTCCCACCGACCTAGGAACATGGTGCTTCCTCTAGGGGAACATACCTCTTTATTCCTGAGACTTACGGGGAGATTCTATAATGTACATTGGTAATATCATGACTTTCTTCAATCCAATTGGGTGAAATGCAGTTAAGATTTCTCATTTTTAAAATCAAGTTTTTAAAAGCTTTTAGTGCTAAATCATGCAGATGTTTGGCACTTATGTAAGAAAAATTGCCTACATTTCCAAGAAACTAAACTTCCTATAAAAAATCCAACTGGAAAAATTAACATTTGGACATGTTTATAAAGGTATCCAACCAGTGTTAGTTAAAAATGGAAAAATTCTCTGTGTAGTAGGGAAGTGTAAATTAAATAGAAATAATCATTATGTAATAGGGAAAAAATGAGAAATAATTAAGGCAAAGGAAAGTATAAATTTGAAGGCAAACATGATAGAGAAAAGAAGAGAATTGAATCTGAGGCCATAATTTAAAATTAAAAAGGCAGATAACCTTGATATAAAACTTATATTTTTCTATTCAGATTATTTTTAAGAACTATTTTGACTACTTTCTTATTCCTTCCATAGTAAGGTAACCACTGCAAAAATGAGCTTTTGATTCTCTTTACTGAATGAAATAAAAGTACATTAAGTTAGGTTTCTCTTCCTTAGACCAATAAATCCTAGCCTAATAGGTACTCAATAGATATTTATAAAATACAACAAATTTTTTAAAAAGATTTTATTTATTTATTTATTTGATGGCGATCACAAGTAGGCAGAGAGAGGGGGTGAAGCAGGTTCACTGCTGAGCAGAGAGTCCAAGCCAGGCTCGATCCCAGGACCCTGAGATCATGACCTGAGCTGAAGGTAGAGGGTTAACCCACTGAGCCACCCAGGCGCCCCTAAATACATAAATGTTAAAATGTCTTGAATTTTTCGTAATGTATTGAAGTCCTTTCTGTGACTTTTAGTATTTTACATTAGAAATGACTGATTAAATTGAGAGACACCATCTCTGTATTGGTAAAATTTTATTTTACCTGATATTGGTATAGGATAAAAAGGCAAAGAATAAATGAATGAAAAGATTAAAAAAAAAAACAACAACACACAGTTTAGCCACAAGTCCCTGAAAGAATTCTGTTTTGTTCATAGATTCTAAAAAACATTCTAAAATATGTTAAATAAACTAATCAGTGATTTCTAACATCCAGAAAATTCTTAAATACTTGCTTCTTTTTAAAAAAAATCAAGAATACCAAATAGGGTATGTTTGAAATGATGTATTAAACAATAGAACATCACTTTGCATAACACTTTCTATCTTGGAAGAGTTTTATGAGAGGATATTTTATGGGGAAAATGTCATGATTTCTTTTTCCTTTTGTTGAGGTTTGAGTGGGCAAAAGCTTATGTGGGAACCAAAGCACCTGAGGAAGCTGGGCTGGAAAGAGAAGCAATTTTATCTGCTGTAAAATGAATAATTTTGAAGTGCTTTCCATTTTGAGGACCAAGAAGTAAGATGACCCAATTTACTAAAGGATTTGTGGATCAGTGTGTTCTTAAATGAATGAAAAGAACCTGATAACTTTGAGAATAACAAGAGAGGCTCAGTTCTTCTAAAAGAGATCTAACTGAGTTATGAAAGAAAAAATATCTTCAGTTTTTTCCAGATTATTTATTTCCTCAATAGTCATCAACATGACTTTTTTTTTTTAAATTATAGTTGCTAAGTAATTATAAGGGAGGAGTCCTACTAGCCAATCAAAATTACAAATGGTTTTATTTGGGAGAAGATCAGTTATAATGAAATATTTATATTTGAAAATGTATTATTTTATCGTATCAAAAGTTCTAAGGTTTTTTCAAGGCAAGGAAGAAATAAAATATATGTTCTGTAAATATTACATCTGCAATATAATATTTTATTTAAATATGCTTATATGGCCTGTTATTACCTTGTCCAATATGGTAACCACTAGACACATATATCTCTTTAAATTAAAATTAATTAAGGAAATAAAATTAAAAATTCAATTCCCAAATGTCACTAGCCACATTTCAAGTGCTGGTAGCCACACGGATCAGTAAGACCAATACTGAACAGTTTAAATTTAGAATATTTTATCAGTGCAGAAAGTTCCATTAGACAGTACTGGTCTATGCTATTATGTTCTCTGACAATTAAAACTTCCAAGACATTCTGAGGAGTAAAAAACAAATCATCTCTCTTTTTGTTTGTTAAGGTTCTTTTTTTAAGTCTGTAAACATAATTTTGGTCAAATTCTTTGAAAAATTGCTACCTGGCCTATAAAGCTTATAAGGAGACCACATATGACAAACTATATACAGCGGTCCTGTAAGAGTACTGAATCTCTGACTGTGTAAAATATATTGACTCTCCAAATTAGCTGTGACTTTTACCATTGAAAATGCTAACATTTCTTACTGAGCTATGAACAGTAGTAACAACGAACAAAGCGAAGGCAAGTTGTAGCAGGAACAGCGTCAATAAATTGAAGACAGCAGATGCTGATGAGAAAGAGATGGATGTGAAGAAAGAAGCAGATAATGTAGGGATAGCGAGAAGAATAAAGCGGAGTGTTCTCAAGGACTCAGAAGTAGCCGTTATTGTTAACTTAGAGAAGAACCATTTCAGGTTAGGTCGGCAGGTTTCCTGTGTGGTTTCTTGGACAAGAATTCTGCGTGTGTGTAACTAACTTTCATATTACTAAGACGTCCTTGCTTTATGTTCCCAAATAAAAGAACCGAGAAGGCAGGAGCGGATTTTCTGGGTTTTCTTGCTGGAAATGTTATGCTCTTTAAGCTCTGAAGGCACAGAAAAGGTGAGGCGCGATGGAGAAGGTCAGCAGCCTAGAGATTCAGATGGAAATTCAGTGTTAAAGTTGGAGCAGAGAGAAACCAACAAGTATGAATGGTGTTAGTGAGAACTATTGTTTATCCGGGAAGATCTCTGCACGCTGAGGAAAAGAATTTGGAGGGACATTAAGCAGAAGCTGAGAATTGCTTAATAAAGCTATTTAACAAGAAATTATGGAAATGACACATGACCTATGAATACATGACAATGTGAACACTTTCTGGTAATCAAAAGAATATTGAGGCAACAACGAAATATCATGTTCTGCTGATCAAATTTGCAAGGTTTAAAAATGATAATAGCATCTGGGCGCATCTAGGGAAACGGGATATCTAATAAAAAGCTTGTGGGGAAGTAAATTGGGACAACCTTTAGAGAAAGCAATTTGTCAAAGTACACACAAAATACCTATTAACCGCCAATGGCCACATACTCATTTTTAAAGAGTTGTGTCAACATTTATAAACAAAGATGTTCAGCACCGTTTTACTGATAATTAATATGAAAAGCAACCAATATGACAAACCAGTGTTCAGACATGTCACATAAATTATGAAATAAAGGAATTTGTTGCAGCTATTAATGGCCACATTTTAGACAGGTATTTAGCAGTGCAGAAAGAGATGTGTTATATATATTCGGTGAAAAATATTTATAGCCCAATGCCAATTTTCTTAAAGTGCGTGTGTTTGCGTGTGTGTCTACTATAAACACAAGTCTGGATGCAGATACAGGGAAACATTATTGGTATCTCTCTGGGGTAGATTTACAGACCAATTAAATTTTCTCCTTTGTATTCGTTATTATTTTACAAATTTCTCTGAATTAATGGGCACTACGCTTATCATCACAAGTACGTTATTACATCTGGATTTCTGTAATGAATAACTGAAGTCATTGTACGTAGACCTGTCTTTCAGATCTGTACCTGTGGAGACTGAAACAGCTGATCTCTGTGTTCTTTTTCTTTCTAAAATTCTACAAAATATTTTATGAAAAATGGAAGGTGATGTAGAGACCTCTGGACAGACAGACACACTGAGAAGTCAAAAACCGTATCATACTTAGAAAGGATGAGTTTCAGGGCACCTGGGTGTCTCAGTGGGTTAAGCCTCTGCTTTCGGCTCAGGTCATAATCTCAGGGTCCTGGGATCGAGCCCCGCATCGGGCTCTCTGCTCAGCAGGGAAACTGCTTCCTCCTCTCTCTCTGCCTGCCTCTCTGCCTACTTGTGATCTCTGTCTGTCAAATAAATAAATAAAATCTTAAAGAAAAAAAAAACAAAAAAACAAAAAACGAAAGGATGAGTTTCAGAGAGAGGGTGCCGAGGTGTTTTCTGTGGAAATCCCCTGTAGACCCATTCTCATGAACATTTGTTCTAGATGTGGTCATCTTAGCATCACTATCTTTCTAAAGTGACAATGTTTTTTGTTTTTGGGTTTTTTAAAAAAGATTTATTTACTTATTTGACAGCGAGAGATAGGGAGATAGCATACAAGCACGGGGAGCAGCAGGCAGAGGGAGAGGGAGAAGAAGGCTCTCCACTGAGCAGGGAGCCCGATGTGGGACTCGATCCCAGGACCCCAGGATCACCACCTGAGCAGAAGGTAGAAGCTTAACCGATTGAGCCACCCAGGCACCCTGTGACAATGCTGATGCTGATAAAGGAACGGTACATAAGGACACGAACGCAGTACTTACTTGGTGCCAAACGCCTAAGCTACATATGCTTTGCATCATAGGTATTAAGATGACCATATTGCATGTTAAGTTATAAGAATTAAATAAGATGCTCAAGGCCTCATGATTAGTGTTCCCACTACAGTATCCCTTATTCTTTCTGGACTGTTAACTAATTTTTATCTTTTATTTTATTTTTTAGATAAGGGTTAATTTCACCATGTGGTTTTTTTTCTTTCTTTTTTTTCTTCTTTTTGGAAGGAGCAAAGGAATTTCTTTTGTAACCTCAGACGTGTTTACAAATTTACTAACAATGCCTGAATTCCCTTTGATATTTTAAACTATGAGATCACCTGATTTTTTTTTGAAAGGTAAAGACTAGAGTAATAAACTATGCTTGAAAGTTGCACCGAAATCATTTACTATTTAGAAGTTTTTAAAAAACTGAAAAAAGAGTTTTTTGTTGTTGACATTATGATGGAACGGTTGGAGAAAACTTCATAATAAATAAGTAAAACCTACCTACCAGCTATTCAAATGCTTTATCAAACTTTCACCAACTGATAAGAATGGTATAGCAAATGTGGTCCCACTGGGAAAACTTATTCTCAAGGTTATAGCTTACATTCCCATGTTGCCATGGGTAGATTAAGCTGAGGATCTAGGCTCTATAACCCGTGTAACCGAAATGATGAAAAGAACAGAAAATTGATCTTATGAAAACAGGGTCCTATGTAATGCACCTTGCAATAGAGAAGAAACAAAACCGCTCATTATTTAGGATAATGATCAGTTTTTCCCTAAATTCACTCAGGAGAAGAAAATCGGGGGAACAGAGATGAACTATTTAAATTCCCTGTGAAGATGACTCCTTAAAATCAGGGTTTTTAAATAAGAGAGCAGAATGTTGAAAAGGATTTAAATATTTATCTAAATTCTGACTGCACAAATAGGTAACACACAAATCTCCAGGAATCATCTTATAGCCTCAGGAAAAAGTATAACATATTATGCTCATTTTGGGTTAGCCTAATCTCTGGCATAAATAAGTATGCTTTTTTTTTTTTTTTTTAAGGCTGAGAATACAATGCAACCATATCTCTCCTTCTGTAGAGAAGCTCATGTAACAGACACTGTTACACCTTATAAATGTGGGAACAGATTTTGAAGGAGATTTGAATTTTTCTGTTCCCCAAAAGATTTTTAAATAGAACATATCAATTCTAGTTTTCTTGCTGAAATAGGGTCCCTTCTAAAAGCAGGGATGAGTGGATTTGAAACTCAGAATTTCCATTCTTTCTTGGCTACTTTCTTCAGGATGGGGAACAGTGAGGGCCACAGGAAATGCAAATGGCATTCCAGCAGGCGGCTTGCCTGAGGGAAGCGTTTCCCTAAACTCGTGCAATTTTTTTAGATGAATGCTGAGTCTCAACTTCAGACATAATTTTGCCAATTTATTCAAAAAAATTTATATTTGAGAAAGATATTTTTCCTCAAAATGTAACAGTTATCTTATTACATTATAACAAGGGATGAAAAATTTCAATTTGGGTTCTACGGTGTAAGCACAAGTCTACCATGCTTCAGTTCTGAGAGAATATTTGCATGTTAAAATACATTTGTAAAATTTTTTTTTTCTTTTGTACTTGTGTGGGTCTTTTGGTCTAAACAATAGTATACCAGAACATCAATGTAGACCAAGATGTCTTTTGAAGAAGCTGAAAATAACATACTTTCTCAGAAGAAAAGCACTCACAAACTAAAACTAGTGTTTTACTTGTGTAATAATTGACTCAAGTCATGCTTGATTTAACATCTCTGAAAGTAGGAATGTGAAAAACACTTGTCCTCAAAGGGGAATCAGCTGGCTCTCCCAGGACATGGCCTCTTATTTAAGAGGATGTCTTTATGTACCTCCACATGCTAATATGTCCTTGCTTTGTTCACAGTATAATTCCGTTTTGAGAAAATCTGCCTTGATTTAACAGTTCCCTCGAATGTTACTTCCCAGTAATTCTCAGCTAATAAGGAGAAACTACCATGGAAGACTCACATTCTTCACGAAGCATTATTCCCACAGATGAACATCATTCTAAATCGTACTTGTAAGATACTTACTACATTTCAAGCCAATCCAAAAAAGTCTTAGAATTTGAAGTCTAAATAATTTCCACTCCATTTACCTTCTGTATTTGAGAGATGGCATACTTAAACAGAATTAGTTCAAAGGAAGACCGAATAGCATAGGCATGTGATAAATTAGGTCTATCCCTACAGTGAAATATAAGGTCTCTGAACAAAAAACCAAAAGAAATTATCTAAGCATGAGATGTATTTTATTATCATCTCTTGCTTTAAATAAGCATGTCTAGGACACAAACATCTTCAGTACTAACACACTAAAGCATCCCTCAGGAGTCTTCTTGAAACAGAGGCTTAAAAAAATAGAAATTTTCAGAATGAGGAGTCAAGATGGCAGAGGAGTAGCAGACTGAGATGACATCAGGTCCCAGGAGTTCAGCTAGATAGTTATCAAACCATTCTGAACACCTACAAACCCAACAGGAGATCAAAGCAAAGAAGAGCAGCAATTCTAGAAACAGAGAATCGACCACTTTCTGAAAGGTAGGACATGTGGAGAAGCGAATCCGAACCAACAGGAACATAGGCCGAGTGGGGAGGGGCTGACTCCCAGCAAGCGGCAGGACAACGGAGCACAAAATCATAACTTTTAGAAGTCTGCTCCACTGAGGGACATTACTCCAGAGGCTAAGCGGGGATGGAGCCCTTGTGGGGACAGTGTGGTCTCAAGTTCCATGGGTACACAGAAGGATGGGGGGTATCTGTCTGAGTGTAGCAGAGCTCGCAGGTATTAGAAAAGGGAAGCCAACTACAGACACAGGGCCAAGGAATGAGCTCTCATCTCGGGGTTATTTTAAATTGTGAGCTGTGGCACAGATGGACCACTGCTTTTTGAGCAGGGACCCCACAAGTGGCAGACCCGGGTACACTCACCCTCATCTGCCAGAAGAGCAGAGCAGCAGGAATCTGCTAGGTTTGAAGACTCCAGATGGACCACTGCTCTTTGAGCAGGGACCCCACAAGTGGCAGATCCGGGTACACCCACCCTCATCTGCCAGAAGAGCAGAGCGGAAGGAATCTGCTGGGTTTGGAGACTCCAGATGGGGATGTGTGCCAGAGATAGAAATGCTCGGTCACAGGCCGGGTGAGCACGGAGTATGGCTGGAGACCAGGGACGTGGGAGTGATTGACTGCTTTTCTCCAAGGGTGCACAGAGTAGTAGGGCCCCGAGCTCTTGGTTCTTCTGGGCCAGAGATTGTGAGGCCACCATTCTCATTCCCGTCCTCCAGAGCTCTACAGAAAGTGTTCAGGGAACAAAAGCTCCCAAGAGTGAATCCGAGTAGATTACCTGGCCCAGCCCCTGGCAAGGGTGGTGCAATTCTGCCTTAGCCAAAGACATTTGAGAGTCATTACAACAGGCCCCTCCCCCAGAAGATCAGCAAGAACATCCAGCCAAGACCAAGCTCATTGATCAAGGAGAACAACTGAATTCCAGAAGAGGGGAAAGCAAAGCATGGAATTCATGCTTTGAATGAAAAGCATGAATGAATGCTTTGAATGAAGTATTTTTAACCTTCATTATACCTTTCTAAAAAATTTTTTAGACCTTCATTATTATATTCATATTTTATCCTTCATTGTATCTAACTTTTATTTTTTGTACACATATAGGGTTTTTTCCTTCTAAAAAATTTTGGGATATAATTTCTTCTAGTAGATCAAAATGAACCCTAAATCTAGCACAGGGCTTTGATCTAGTCTCTGGCCTGAGCAAATTCTCTCCACTTTAGATTTCTTTCTTTTTCCAACCAATATACCTTATCAATTCCTTTTTTAGAATTTTTAAAAAAATTTTTCATCTTTATAGTCATATTCCATCCCTTCATCATGTTTACCCTTACTTTTGTATATATATAAGTATTTTTTTCTTTAAAATTTTGGGAGGTAGTTTCTTCTAAGAGACCAAAATATACCCAAAATCAAGTGGGTGGCTCTCTTCTATTCACCAGTTGTGTGTATATACATACACATATATATGTATGTACATACATATATATATGTTTATATACATACACATATACACACATATATAAGTATATATAAACATATATATACATATATATGTATATATATACATACATATATGTATATATATTTTTTAAATTTTAATTTAATATATATGTATATACATTTTTTTAATTAAAAAAAAATTTCCTTTTAACCTTTCTTCTCCCCCTGATTTGGGGTCTCTTCTGATTTGGTTACAGTACATTTTTCTGGGATCTTTGCCATCCTTTTAGTATTTTATACTCTCATTCATATATTCTTATCTTGATAAAATGACAAGGCCAAAAAACTCACCACAAAAAAAAAGAACAAGAGATAATACTGATGGCTAGGCACCTAATCAATATGGACACTGGTAATATGTCAGATCTAGAGTTCAAAACCATTGTTTATCAAGGTGCTAGTGGGGCTCAAAAAAGGCATGGAAGATATTAGAGAAGCCCTGTCTGGAGGAAATACACTTGATCTTAGCCAAAAGGCCGAGAAGCGATGTCTGGAGGAAATAAAAGCCCTTTCTGGAGAAATAAAAGAACTAAAATGTAAACAAGCTGAAATTAAAAAAGCTATTAATGAGGTGCAATAAAAAAAAAAATAGAGGCTCTTACTGCTAGGATAAATGAAGGAGAAGAGAGAGTTAGTGATAAAGAAGACCAAATGATGGAGAATAAGAAGCTGAGCAAAAGAGAGACAAACAACTACTGGACCATGAGGGGAGAATTCAAGAGATAAGTGATACCATAAGATGAAACAATATTAGAATAACTGGGGTTCCAGAAGAAGAAGAAAGAGAGAGAGGTGCAGAAGGTAATTGGAGCAAATTACTGTAGAAAATTTCTTAATATGGCAAAGGAACAAGCATGGAAATTCGGGAGACACAGGGAGCCCCCCCCCTCAAAATCAATGAAAATAGGTCCAAACCCCATCATCTAATGGTAAAACTTAGAAGTCTTAATGACAGAGAGAAAATCCTGAAAGCCGCTCGGGACAAGAAGTCTGTAACATAAAATGGTAAAAATATTAGATTGGCAGCAGACTTATCCACAGAGACCTGGCAGGTCAGAAAGAGCTGGCATGATATATTCAGAGCACTAAACGAGAAAAACATGCAGCCAAGAATACTATATCCAGCTAGGCTATCATTGAAAATAGAAGGATAGATTAAAAGCTTCCAGGACAAACAAAAACTAAAAGAATTGGTAAACATCAAACCAGCCCTATAGGAAATATTGAAAGGGGTCCTCTAAGCAAAGAGAGAGCCTAAAAGTAGTAGATCAGAATGGAACAGAGACAATATACAGTAACAGTCACCTTACAGGCGATACAATTGCACTAAATTCATATCTCTTAAGAGTTACCCTGAATGTAAATGGACTAAATGCCCCAATCAAAAGACACAGGGTATCAGAATGGATAAAAAAACAAAACCCATCCATATGCTGTCTACAAGAAAATCATTTTAGACATAAAGACACCTCCAGATTTAGAATGAGAGGGTGGGAAAACAATTTACCATGCTAATGGGTATGAAAAGAAATCTGGGGTAGCAATCCTTATATCAGATAAGTTAGATTTTAAGCCAAAGACTATAAGAGATGAGGAAGGACACTATACCATACTCAAAGGGTCTCTTAAACAAGAAGATCTAAAAATTTTAAATATCTATTCCCCTAACATCTATTCCCCTAGCAGCCAACTATATAAACCAATTAATAACAAAATCAAAGAACACATCGACAATAATACAATAATAGTAGGGGACTTTAACACCCCCCTCACTGAAATGGACAGATCATGCAAGCAAAAGATCAACAAGGAAATAAAGGCCTTAAATGATACACTGGACCAGATGGATATCACAGATATATTCAGAACATTCCATCCCAAAGCAACAGAATGCACATTCTTCTCTAGTGCACATGGAACATTCTCCACAATAGATCACATCCTGGATCACAAATCATGTCTCAACTGGTACCAAATGATTAGGATCATTCCCCGCATATTTTCAGACCACAATGCTCTGAAGCTAGAACTCAATCACAAGAGGAAATTTGGAAAGGACCTAAATACACAGAAGCTAAAGAGCATTCTACTAAAGAGTAAATGGCTCAACCAGGAAATTAAAGACGAATTGAAAAAAATTCATGGAAACAAATGATAATGAAAATACAACTGTTCAAAATCTTTGGGACACAGCAAAGGCAGTCCAGAAAGGAAAGTATACAGTGATACAAGCCTTTCTCAAGAAACAAGAAAGGTCTCAAATATACAACCTAACCCTACACTTAAAGGAGCTGGAGAAAGAACAGCAAAGAAAGCCTAAACCCAGCAGGAGAAGAGAAAAAAGAAAGATCAGAGCAGAAATCAGTGAAAATTGAAACCAAAAAAACAGTAGAACAAATCAACAAAACTAGGAGCTTGTTCTTTGAAAGAATTGATAAGATTGATAAACCCCTGGCCAGATTTATCAAAAAGAGAAAGAAAGGACTCAAATAAATAAAATCATGAATGAAATAGGAGAGATCACAATCAACACCAAAGAAATGCAAACAATTTTAAGAACATATTATGAGCAACTATACGCCAGCAAATTTGAGAATCTGGAAGAAAAGGATGCATTCCTAGAGACATAAAAACTACCAAAACTGATCCAGGAAGAAATAGAAAGCCTGAAAAGACCCATAACCAGTACGACCCACCAATTGCACTATGGGGTATTTACCCTAAAGATACAAATGTAGTCATTCGAAGGGGCACATGCACCTGAATGTTTATAGCAGCAATGTCCACAATAGCCAAACTATGGAAAGAACCTAGATGTTCATCAACAGATGAATGGATAAAGAAGGTGTCGTATATATATACAATAGAATACTATGCAGCCATCAAAAGAAATGAAATCTTGCCATTTGCAATGACTTGGATGGAACTAGAGGGCATTATGCTGAGCAAAATAGGTCAATCAGAGAAATACAATTATCATATGATCTCCCTGATATGAGGAATTTTTGAGACAGAGTGGGGGGTTGGGGGGTAGGGAAGGAAAAAATGAAACAAGATGGGATTGGGAGGGAGACAAACCATAAGAGACTCTTAATCTCACAAAATAAACAGGGTTGCTGCGGGGAGGGGATATGGAGTGGGTGGTTGGGTTATGGGAATTGGGGAAGGTATGTGCTATGGTGAGTGCTGTGAAGTATGTACATCTGGCAATTCACAGACCTGGACCCCTGGGGCAAAGAATACATTATATGTTAATTAAAAAAATAGAAATTTTCAAATGATGGCTAAATACATGATCAGAACTACTACCAATAATTGTTTTCTGTATTTCTAATAATCTGAATTTCTAATATGATGAACAGCTGCCCAAGTAACACATATGCTTTTTTTCTACAAATGGAAACTAGACTAGATAAGTGAAAATGACTAAAACAACCAAAATACTCATCTTCTTTGGTAGGTATAGCTCAACCAAAGCTTTTACTTACTTGAATTTATACTTTTATCTTCCTTTAGACTGCTATACAAACATGATAGACATAAAAATGGCATAAAGCTACTCTTTTGCTGATAAAACAAACAAAAAAACAAATAAAGCCAAAAAAACCCCAAATAAAACTCATATGCCCATCAGTCAAATAATGTCATTCCTTTATGCTCTTCTTATTAATGACAGAAATATACCTATGTCATCAAGCTAATAATCCTAAAGAAAACAAAATTACACACTCTTGGCCTGGCCATTTAATTTTGCTTTACCTGTATTATTAGTTGAAGAGTACCAGAGAGATAGCACACTCCAAGAAGAGTTATAAACCAAACAATATAATTTTCAAGCAGCAATTGGTTAAGTGATTCTGTTACTCAATCTATCACAACTGCCTGAAGTCAGTCTCCTTTAAATTTACCCCACAGCAGGCTCAGATTTTGCAATTACCCTTCTACATACTGGGAATTTGCTGGATCCTGTGGACAACGACAAAGGCATCAGACAGCCCCACCTTCACTGGGTGATTGGTCGAACTTATCTGTGTGACCAAGACAGGAATCTGGAAAAGAAAAAGCAGGTTGCTATGTGTTAGATTTGAATTTCATTTAGGGGTGGGGGCGGGAAGTGTGATCATCCTACTTACTGGATAAAAGTAGGTGATGGAGATGAAGGACCAGGGAGAGAGTGAGCGGGAAATATCAGAGAAGAAAGGCACACAATAGCAAAACATAACATCTGTTCAGTGCTTTAGATGAGCTAAAGTGACAAGAGAGTTCCTGGTCTTATAGACAGCTGCTTGAGGATGAAAGTAAGTAGATTCTCAAGGAAAGTAACTGATGCCAAATGCCAAATCTCATCACACATATAGGCGCACCACGAATACATTCAGTGCTGGCTCTCCTTTCAGGAATTGAGACTCTTCTTGTATCATTTGCTTTCCTAAAATACTTTATATTACTTTTCATGGCTTTTTAAAAAAATCCTTGTTTACAAGGGGCCTTATACATCCAATGCCTAGAGAAGGACAAATAGGTACACAGCTAAATATATATTTAACAAACCACTGTTGATTAGTACATAGTGAAACTTGGCAAGCGTTGATGGATGCTGAACTTCACTATTCTGATTCAAACCTATATGGAAAACTTATGAATTATTATGGGTCATCTCAAGGTCACATTTCCTAATTTAAACCTCAGTGGAACCGAAATCTGAATATGACAGATATTTTTAACATTTACAGTTTTAAAAAAATTAAAACATTCAGAATATATGAAATAGTTACAAATGAGACAAAGTCTTAAAGCCAATTTTTCTAGATTTAGAAAAGAATCAATGGAGATATGATTACTATCTTTATTACCAGTTTTATAGACATAAAAATGGGCATGAAACCATCTGTAATAAATAATGGGCCAAGAAACAACAAGGGAAGGATAAATGTACCAAAAATCTTACGGTGAAATAAGCAGACCATGGGCATCTGTGGATAATTCATTTAAGACCATATTTGATCAGACCTTGTTGTACAAAACATAATAAACAGCATAGAAATGAGAAGCCAGGAGAATAACTTGGGCAGAAGTTATAATAAGGGCTGTACTACTCACTTTTGTCCATGACATGATGAAATTGTAAAAGGGCTATTTTGATGAAATTAACCAATTAAGAGGAAATTTTAATGTATCTGAAATTTATGGAATTATCTCCAAACAAGTAAATGTAAGACAAAATTTTCTCTTTATGTACTAAATTAGTCTGTTCTTAAACAATGTTACAGTATTGCCAATTTTATGTCAGTATTTCCAGTTCTTAACCAGCATTAAGAATATTCTGATGGGGTACCTGGGTGGGTCAGACAGTTAAGTGTTCAATTCTTGATTTGGCTTGGGTCATGATCTCAGGGTTGTGAAATTGAACCCTGAAACTGGCTCACACTCAGTGTGAAGTCTGCTTGTACCTCTCCCTCCTTCCCCTCTTCTCTCGCTCTCTTTCTCTCTCTAAAATAAATAAATAAAAATAAATACACTTTTTAAAGAAGTAATCTGGTATTTGGACAGAAAAAACCAAACAAAACCAACATTTCTGTCCCTAAAGATTCATTTGCTAAATGAAACTCTGACATACTTTATTTAGTGATTACTAAGCCATACTCAGTAATATACATAACTCCTTTTCTTAGTGGACATTATATATTACCCAGTTTTATACACAATGTTGAGGAAAAAGTGCTAATATAAGTGTAATTTATATTTAAGACAGACTTATAGGGCTGCCTGGGTGGCTTAATTGGTTAAATGACTGCCTCTGGCTGGGGTCATGATCTCAGGGTCCTGGGATCCAGCCCCCCATCAAGCTCCCTGCTCAGTGGGGACACTGCTTCCCTCCTCCTTCTGCCTCTCCCCACCTACTGGTGCTTTTTTTCCTCTCTCTCTCAAATAAAAATCTTTTTAAAAAGACAAACTTATAATTCAAGAAGAAAAGATAAAAATTAGAAAAAAACATAGATGATATTTCCAGTTCCAGTTATATTTTGTATATCCTAATAACCACTAAGTCACAATTGCTAAGTAGCATTATTTATACATGCCTGATCAGGATTAAGTATGAAATCTTTGCTAGTTTGTATTTGTCAATTGCTTTCATTCTCCAACATCTGTGACTACAATTTCCCTCTGCAAGATGAGATATATTTTACCAGATAATTCTGTGGTAAGTGGTTGTATTTCTTCTTTTCCCATACTCAAAGAGGAACTTGAGTTTGTATTGCTATCAGTTGGAAAATACTATTATACTACCACAAATATTATATTTTTATACAAGGGCTTGTTTCTCAGGTCACATGTTTGGGTTCCCGCAGATCTTCTAGTATCTTATGCTTTCCCTTCTTTACACATTTTCTATTCTACCATTTTAGTCTTTCTTCCTTATCTCTTTCCTCACCTAGCTACGTTCCACTTTGATTTCCTTTGCTCCATCTCTTTCTATCCTTTCACTCCCTTCCTTCATATTTTGTCTGTGAGTCAAACCCTCTCCTCCTGTGCTTTTTATCTGTGGTGAACTGATTGTATTAATGGCCTCCATCAATGGCCTCCTTGTGTCTATACCCTTTGCCTTGTCACTTTTGGTCCCTTCTCACTTGGACTCTGGCTCAGTAACATGGCAAAAGATGATGATAGTAAACGTGAAGCAAAAGAGAAGATTGAAAATGTATTTGCATATTTCCACCTCTTTTCTGGGACCCTGGCCAGTTCTATGATAATATATGCTGTTGGTCTGCTGAAAATATGAGAGAGGCATATGGAGGAATGTTTCCTTTGAGCAGAGGTCATCTTTGACCAGGTAGCCTCTAACCAACCCACCACCTAACAGCTGGCACATGAATGAGACTGTTGAGATGAGCAAAGTCCAAAGCAGATCAGTAAAACTGCCAAGGTGATCCATAGGTATCTTGTGAGAAATAAGAAATGGAGTTGTTTTAAGAAATTACATTTTGGGGTCATTTGTTACACAGTAATACTAAGCAATACATTTTCTATTAGAGATCCAACAGCTAATTGCTCTGGGTATTTCTACATAAAATGAAAAAGATTCTTCCTCCTTAGGTTCAGGGAATCAGATAAATACCTTCTTTACTTCTAGGTACAATTAAACTTGAAAGATGAGAATGTTCCAGTGGAAAAGTTTCATTTTCTGCATTTTATTTTCACTCTTCCATATCTCTTTATTTCCTAGTTTATGCTTTTTCTTCTGGATTCCAAAAAAATGAAGACCAATGTGTCTAAGTTACCTAGATTCAGACTCATTAACCTAAGGAAATCCATCCATATTGAAATGGGTAGCATAACAAGGTAGGTAGTTTTCTGTCATTGAAAACATCCTAAATTGGCCAGCCCTTCAGGAAGATAGTTGTAGATGACCTGGAAAGATGCTTTCAAGCCTCAGTTCGATGGCTTCATTCTATAGAATGATTTTGACTTTTCCAAGCTTCAACAAGTAAATTGTTAAGTAGTGTGAAATACTCTACCTGTAAAGACAACTGAGGTAGGTAGAAATCATCCTCTGCTCCTAAGAGAAACATTTTAACTCACTGCCAGTTTTCTTGTTATACCTATTCATAGGGCAGTAACTTCTGAGTGCTGTGTCTGACAAACCACTACTACCATAAACATTTCTATTACGCATCTTAATATAATGTGGAAATATAAAGTAGAAATAGATTTATGAGAATATTATTTACTATACAAAAATAATTTTCCCCAGTGTCTGGGTGGCTCAGTTGGTTGAGTGACTGCTTTCAGCTCAGGTCGTGATCCTGGACTTCCAGGATCGAGTCCTGCATGGGGCTCCCAGCTCCTTGAGGAGTCTGCTTCTACCTCTGACCTTCTCCTCTCTCATGCTCTCTCTCACTCATTCTCTCTCAAAAAAATGAATAAAATCTTTTAAAAAATTATTTTTTCTAAAAGGCATATACACTCTAGATGCTCTTTGATAAGGCAGAATTCATTCACTCATTTACTAGATATTAGCTAAATATTTTAAGTATTACTGTAGGGATTATAGAAGAGACTAGAACAAACACCCTGCTATCCCTGAGTGTATATTCTATAGGGCAGAGGTTGACATAAAAACAAGTGAATGTAAAAAACTAGAGTATCCTAAGAAAGTGTTAAGGAGGAAACTAAAGTGTGGTAAAGAGAGAGAAGGGGATGGGGCCTTCCTTAAGAGAAGGAGTCACAGAAAGTTTCTGTGATGAGATGACTTTTCTGTAGTCATGAGCTTGCCACGTGGATATTTGAGGAAAACTCTGAGTAGAAGGATCAGTACAGGCAAAGGGTTTGACTTAATTGTTTTTGGTGTCTTTCAGAATTAAAAGGTTATCACTGGAGAAGGAGGAATTACTAAGATTGTCAAAGGAGATGAGAGGAGGCAGAGGTAGATCATAGGGAGCATGCATTCCCCACAAGCTATGGCAATGACTGAGGTTGATTTCACGTTGTAGAGTGAAGGTTTAGAGGATTTTGAACAGAGGAAGGATGTTCTTTTACATCTGAAAAAGACCAGTCACCCTGGCTTCTGTGTGATCATGACCGTAGGGGGCAAGGGGAGATGCAGAAGCTAGTTAAGAAGGTATCACAGTTTTCTGGAAAAGAGATGGGTGGCTTGGACTACTTGGATTCCAGATGAATTGGGAAAGCACTGCTATGAAGCCAGGTCACGGATTCGAGGAGGCTGTGAGAAAGAGGAGAGCCAATGATGTCACCACAGCCTTGGTCTGAGTAGAAGAAAGAATGGTGTTGAGCTCTTCATTGGGGTCACTGTGTTGTACACCTGGGGGGTGCTTTCAGACTGCCGGCCATGAGAAAGGAGTTGTCTGTCCATGAGAAGGGCCACCTGGGCAGCACTGGAGAAGAGTATTGAGATGTCCAGAGGTGGACAGGTGAGAAGCAGAAGATTTGGAAAAGGATGATTTTATGGCAATACCACTGGCCTCAAATGTTTTTCTTTATACTTTTACAGAGTTCATGAATACAAGTACAGATTTTCTAAAACTGGGGTCTTTTATTATATATTTTATTAAATATTAAAAGAAAATGTGCAAGAAGCTCTTGGTTCCCTACATTTTCCAAGAAGGCACCAAGCCATTTATGAAACAATTGCACATAAGGTTTTGAAAACACTACTTTTTTTTTTTTTAAAGATTTTATTTATTTATTTGACAGAGAGAAATCACAAGTAGACTGAGAGGCAGGCAGAGAGAGAGAGAGAGGGAAGCAGGCTCCCCGCCCAGCAGAGAGCCCGATGCGGGACTCGATCCCAGGACCCTGAGATCATGACCTGAGCCGAAGGCAGCGGCTTAACCCACTGAGCCACCCAGGCGCGCCTGAAAACACTACTTTTGACAAGTGAATTAAATGCTTCATATGGTAAATGATTAATGAGGAAAAGACGAACAATTCCAAGTTTTCTCATAAATTTCTTTCAGGAATAGTCCGCCTCTTTCCACCTGAGATTGTCATATATCCTTTTTACCTTGCTTTCTTGGACTGTAATCTTTTTATTTCCAGACATCAAAGGCATGGGGCTGTTCTCTAAAAGGATCATTCATCCGCTCACTTACTGTGGGTACGAATCCGGCTGTGTCAGCTCTCTGTGAGCAAGTCAGACCAGTCTGCAGGATTCCATGTGAGTATTTAATTTAGAGACCATTAGGATGAATCAGGAGGACTGTTAAAAGTCACATCGAACTTGAATTACTTTGACTAATAGCAACAGAGCAATTGTGTGTGTGGGGTGTGTATCTGTATATAAATAAACCATCTAGAATTATAGTCAGTATCACACAAATTAGCATAAGAGAAGGTCTGGTCTGTCATTAGCATAAAAAAGTCACCTATTCTATAGAAGACTCTCTATGTACAAGGATATGAAGTACTCAAGTCAGAGAAGCTAGGGCCAATGATGATGTCCAGGCACTCTAAAAATTTTGCTTTATGGGAAGCAGTATTTTTTTTATCCTTTCTACAAATTTCCAGTCATACTCAAAATATTTCCTAAATGGGGTGCCTGGAAGGCTCAGTCATTAAGCGTCTGTCTTAGGCTTGGGTCATGATCCCAGGGTCCTGGGACGGAGCCCCACATCGGGCTCCCTACTTGGTGGGAAGCCTGCTTCTCCCTCTCCCACTCCCTCTGCTTGTGTTCCCTTTCTTGCTGTGTCTTTATCAAATAAATAATAAAATCTTAAAAAAAAATTTCCTAAGTTAGTTCCTAGGGTTTTCAGGAAGCCATTCTGAAATAGTACCAACTCTAAACTATAGAAGCTTTCTTTTTTTTTTTAAGAAGAAAAGAAATGTACCTTCATTATTTTCAAGTGCCTCTAATAGCTGCCTTTTTATGTTTGAAGCAAAGCTGAATTTTCACTCAGCTTCTGTATGATTTGTATTGAATCATAAATTTCTGATAATGACTTTTACAATTACATTCATTCCACAGGATAGTTATAGAAAAGGAACATTAACACCAGCTGAAATATGCTTCCATTTCAGCTTACACAAGCATTTATAAATTCTTATTTTTCAGGTGTTTTAATTTTCGTTCCATTTTGCAGGACACAGAAAAGTTTATTATTTAAGTAAGTATAAATTTTTCTATAAGTGATATAAGAAGCAAATGAAGTATATAGACTCAGAAAGGAGTTGCAATAAGCAGATGAAATTAAGACAGGAAAAAAATATTAGGGATAGGCCAAGGTAGGGCAGAGCACACTGGTCTGCAGGGGAAGGTTCAGAGACATAAGCTGTTGTCTTCTTCCATGCTGTGGTGTCATTCTCCAGGACACAGGGGCCCAACACGACCCATAAAACGTGAAGTTTTACCTCTGTCTCTGAAACAGTTAGGGAGGTAACAGCATGCTGCTTGAATCAGAGGTAATGGGATTTTATTTTCCTCTCTCTTCTGCATGGCAATCCTCACCAAAACATTCATTAGTTTCCATTACTGACCCAGCTATCTACCTAATAGGCGGCACAGCATCTCAGCAAGGGCTTGATTGCGTAGTGTGCCTTCCAAAGTAGGAATCACATGCCTATCACTGGAGAAGAATTACCCTAAACTCATTTTTGTTCACTCGCTAATTAGCAACATGGTGTCAAGCATGTTAACATATATACACTGAAGAAAACCCAAGGCTTACTATTTTGCCCATTCTCACCTGCATTCAGCCTTTAACTTCCTACCTCATCACCTTTAAATGTCAGATCTGGCTTCTCTGTTACTCAGTAGGGCATCCAATTATAAGGAGTCACGCTTTTCTTTATTACGATCAAAACAACACATAAAGTCCTCAGTATTAGTGCTTGGTTGTCTGAAAACTGCCTTTCGAACAGAAAGGCTTTCAATTAAATTTGACAATATAAAAATCCACTTGCTTTCCTGCATATTGTTAACATTTTGCACAACTATTTTAGTCTTTTTTTAGCTTACAGTTACCGAACTCCTTTCATATGCTGGGTATTGAGCACTTGGGTATGAAAGCAAAGGAGAGCCATAAGCCAAAGATTTGTTCTTTTTTGGTTGTTTTTAATTTAATTTTTTTTCAGTGTTCCAAAATTCATTGTTTATGCACCACACCCAGTGCTCCATGCAATCCGTGCTCTCCATAATACCCACCACCAGGCTCACACAACCCCTTGCCCCTCTCCCCTCCAAAACCCTCAGTTTGTTTCTCAGAGTTAGAGATATGTTCTTAACAGCCCTCTCTCCCCCATCTCCATAATCACAGCCTATAGAGCCTCTATTAAACGAGGAGTTTCAAGCTGAATCTTTATATAAACTAGTGCTGGCCTGGGGTAAGAACAAAGAAATTGCCGTGGGAGAGACTGCAGGGAACATAACTTAAGTCCACTTCCCAGTGAACTATTGCTACGTAGAAATGCAGAGCAAGTGATTGAGGGCTTCTGGTTTTCAAGGGGGCAATACGAAACTGTATTCTTATTTAAATCCCTCTGATATCTAAATGTGTTGGCAACATGTCCATTTTGCAAACACACACTCACGCATGCACACACCCACAATCACTGTGAGCTCTGATTTAAAGAGTGCCCCAAATGAACTAACAACTAGAGTTGGAGCTTCATATAAAATAAGACACTGAGGCAGACGACTGTCTGAAGAAGGTTGTGCAGCGGAGCTCAAGCCATGCTGGGAACTCTATCTGGGTTTACAGATCGATGAGGGAGCTTGCCTACACGTGGCCTGGGAATAAAACACAAGAGGAAAAGAGCGGGGATTGGGAAACTACTTGGGCTTAGAAAGACGAGAGGAATGCACAGTCCTTTCTCCTCAAGGAGAAACAAAAGAGCTCTAGGGCCACGGAGCGTGAAAGCAGGACAGGATGTGGCTTGATATCGGCAAGAGCAACGTCCCCGTGACCTCTCAGGGATGAAACCGAGGAACGCTTCGAGAAAATGCACCACAAAGATGAAATACATTCACCAAGAAAACAACAGCTAGGGGCAGGGCCAGCATTACAGTAAATTTCTGTTTCTGTTTTCTTTTTTTAAAGATTTACTTATTTACTTGAAAGGGAGAGAAGAGAGAGAGAGCGCACATAAGTTGGTGAGGGAGAGAGAGAATCTTCAAGCAGAGTCCCCACTAAGCGTGGAGTCCAATGTGAGGCTCAATCCCAGGACCCTGAGATCACGACCTAAGCCAAAATCAAGAGTTGTACGCTTAATCTATTAAGCCACCAGGTGCCCCCAAATTTCTCCTTTTAAAACTGTTTTTTCTAGTTAGATCCTGTTATTGGAACATTATAAAGAGAAAATGGTTCAATTTGTCATTTCCTACACTGTGAAAAGTAAAAAGAAATTAAAACATCAGGAGCTTTTATATGTGATATAACTAAAAAAAGTATAACCACAAATGCAAATGAATTAGATTCTAAATAAAGGTATGTAGATATCATTTTATATTTCATGTATTTAAAAATATGGACAACACGGTAATGTAAAATCATCTATGTCTACATCTATAGAATGATTTCTTAAGAGTTTATAATCAGCATTTTATGTCATCTAGGTTTTCTCAACCTTGAATCATAAATTTATTAAATAAATGTTATTTGAATATAAATATATAATGTATAGGTATATATTTCAAACATATATGTGTATATATATGTAATTCTAGTAATTCTACAGGCACAGCTATAAAGTTTTTTGGATGCATATGTATTATATAAACACATGTCCAACGTTCTCACACACAGAGCATTACCCATAAAGGCAAATAACTTCATTTCAATGGCAAATGTTTCAATGCTCAGTTCTTTTCGGGTTTCTCATATTCTCTTGAATTATTTTTTTCCATAAATTCTACAAGCTCAGCAAGAGTTCATCTTTCAGTACTTACAGGATGATTACCATGAATTGAAGACTCATTACAGTTTAAATAAGAGAAATAGTCTTAAAAGGAATTTTCAAAATGTATTAAGGGTGCCATTTAAACTTACACCCAATTGGCAATGGTGATTTATCAACTATGCATTCTTCCACAGAAACAGTGGAAGTTAGTGGATGTTACAGTGGATGTTACACTAAGGTACATTAAGTTCAAATACTTAAATGATAAAATAGATTAGAAAGTGATTTTACTTAATAAACAATAAAGTTCTTCTATACTGATATCCTCTAAGATTTGCTAAAGTATACAGTCAGGTATTCAACCAAGAAAATGGATAGAATAGGCTGACTCACGGGTAGGGTATACATTTTCTATGATTTCCCCCTGCTGCCATATAGAAGGATTATATGACTTTTTTTCAATTGCACTGTCTGAAATTGATGACTACCCTATCCCTCCCATGAGCTGGTTAAAAGAAAATAACCATATTTGCAAGAGAAACAAAAAGAATCACATCCTCCCCTAGTTTGTATCTAAAGTAACATTAAATTCAAAATACAAGAGGAGAAATAATGCGATAAATTCAAAATAAAAAAGAGAAACACAAATCAGAGGAAATGTAACTTCTGAAATATTATAGTATACTACCAAAGACAGCATCAGGATTGTAAGAAATCTGATTTCAAACTCCTAATGTTTTTGGAATGAAATCTATGATTAGGTAGATACCTTGTTACATTATCAACGGTCCCAATTTTTAGATCTATATCTACCGTAATCAAGCAAACAAGCATCATTATTCAATAGTAACTAAAAACAATATAAAGAATATGGGCTCTAGGTCACAGCTGGTTATTAACAGAATAGGAAATGGGAATGGCGATTTTCCAAATTCTAATTGTTTAAGAAAGGGTGCATGTTTTATTTTTTATTTTATTTTATTTTTTTAAACTACATACAACCCCTTTTCATTTTTTTAAATATTAATAAAACAGGAGAACCTGGGTGGCTCAGTCGTTAAGCATGTGCCTTTGGCTCAGGACATGATCCCTAGGTCCTGAGATCCAGCCCTGCATCAGGCTCCCTGCTCGGTGGGAAGCCCGTTTCTCTCTCTTGCACTCCCCCTGCTTGTATTCCATCTACTGCTGTCTCTCTCTTTGTCAAATAAATAAATAAAATCTTTAAAAAAAAGATTAGTAAAATAAATAAAATATATGTTATGGAAAGGCAAACGATTCTTTCCTGTGCTCTCAAGAGGGTTATAGCATAATAATGACTAGCTAGGAAAGACTGTCCAAGATATTGAAGTGAGTGAAGCAGTTCAGTCATTTCTGTTTTTTTTTTTTTTAAGATTTATTTATTTATTTTGGAGGGGTACACAAGAGGAGGGGGAGGTGTAAAGGGAGAAGGAGAGAGAAATTTAAGCAGACTTCTCGCTGAGCATGGTGCCTGACACAAGGCTCAACAGGGGGCTCAATCTCATGACCTGGAGGTCAGGATCTAGAGATCATGACCTGAGCCAAAACCCAGTCAGATGCTTAACTGACTGTACCATCAAGGTGCCCTCAGTTTAGTTATTTCTTGAAAAGGAAGTTCAGAGGGAGGCAGTACAGTACAGTGATTAGGTCTACAGGCTTTGGAGTTAAACTGATAAGAACAGATACTACACTTGATCTTAGCCAAAAGGCCGAGAAGCGATATATTCCCTTGGATGAATCTTTGTTTAATAATTTGAGAAAGTTACTGAACCTCTCTGGGTGTTTCAGTTCCTCTCTCTATAAATGATAAAAGCAACTACCTCTTGTGTGTGTGTGTGTGTGTGTGTGTGTGTGAATTATATGAGATAAATTTTTTTAAAAGATTTTGTTTATTTACTTGACAGACAGAGATCACAAGTAGGCAGAGAGGCAGGCAGAGAGAGAGAGGAGGAATATGAAATAAATTTTAAGCACTTAGGTCACTGCCTGGCATGTATGAAGAGTTCAATAAATGCTAGATCGTATCAAATTAGGAGATGGTTATTAAAAGTGAATGGAGATTCCTCAAGAAATTAAAAATAGAGCTTCCCTATGACCCTGCAATTGCACTCCTGGGTATTTACCCCAAAGACACAGATGTCGTGAAAAGAAGGGCCATCTGTACCCCAATGTTTATAGCAGCAATGGCCACAGTCGCCAAACTATGGAAAGAACCAAGATGCCCTTCAACGGATGAATGGATAAGGAAGATGTGGTCCATAAACACTATGGAGTATTATGCCTCCATCAGAAAGGATGAATACCCAACTTTTGTAGCAATATGGACGGGACTGGAAGAGATTATGCTGAGTGAAATAAGTCAAGCAGAGAGAGTCAATTATCATATGGTTTCACTTATTTGTGGAGCATAACAAATAGCATGGAGGACAAGGGGTGTTAGAGAGGAGTAGGGAATTTGGGTAAATTGGAAGGGGAGGTGAACCATGAGAGACTATGGACTCTGAAAAACAGTCTGAGGGGTTTGAAGTGGCGGGGGGGTGGGAGGTTGGGGTACCAGGTGGTGGGTATTATAGAGGGCACGGCTTGCATGGAGCACTGGGTGTGGTGAAAAAATAATGAATAATGTTTTTCTGAAAATAAATAAATAAATAATAATTTAAAAACATAAATTAAAAAAAAAAGTGAATGGGATGTCTGGCTATGGCAGACAAACTTGTAAAAGACCATTTCTCCTACTGAGATCAAGCAGGAAGATAAATAACATATGGAAAGCACCTGTTGAAGGCATCAGGTGGCTATCAAAGAACAAAGACTTGAAAAGCCAAGATTCCAGAGAAAGGAAATCACAGAAGTGAATGCAATACCACCTTCCTATCAATGCATCTGGCAATTTACAAGCAAGATTTAGAGACTAAGAAACTGAACAGAACTTCAGATGTGAAGCTGAGGAAAACACAGGGGTTGAGAGCCATTAAGGCAAAAGGTCCTGGAGTAAAACCCAGGCCTGGGTGGAGGTTCCTGAAGGACTACTTTCTAAGAGTAAGTGCTAACCAGAAATACACCAGTCTTTATAAGGACTGATGCTCAACTTTGAATGAGCTTAGCCCTCGCAGTATTAAATAATCTGTTCCATCCTACCTGCCAAACAGAAAAAGCAAACAGTCATTGGAGGAAGAAAGCATCATCCACAAAATCAAAGTATCTTTTTAGTGGTTGTAAACAATGCCCAACATTGGAGCAAAAATTATCTGGCGTGCAAGGAGATGGGACCAGTGGATGAAAATCTAGAGGAAAAGCCAAAAAAAAAAAAAGACATGATAGAAACAGACCCACAGGAAACCTAGATATTACTTATCAGCCATAAACTTTAAAGGAACTATTATTATTATATTAAGGAAATAGAGGGCAAGATGGTTAATTTTATCAGATAATTAAAATCGATGCCCAAGACACAAATGGATACTGTGAAACTGGAAAATGCATTAAAGTGAACAGTTGGTAATCTGACAGAAAATTAAGAAAAAGAGAATCTGCTTTTTCGGTTTTCACTTCACCCCAAGTAAATGGTGTCTTTGAAGTGAACTAAAATAAACAGCTGTGTAACAATGGGGAACTATAACTTAGAATAGAATTTTAAATCTTTAGTTCAATAATACAGAGCTACAACCTCAGGAGAGGTAACTTATTTATTTAAAGGAATCCAAATCTCCACTGTTCCTCTTACCAGTATGGCTAGAAGAACATTGGGATTTTGATGGGGGAGCACTTAATGACCCAAAGAAATTTGTATTCACTCCTATTTTAAACAGCAGTAGTACCCTCTTACTTCAATCCTATTATAAGAAAAATTGTTATAAGTGCAAATGTATGTTCTAATTTTGATCATTATTGATCTAGTTTGTACTGTAAAAAATTATACCATTGGAGAAATGACTATATGAGGAACATGGCAGTGTTGAAGGTCATCTGAGTGGTTAGTATGGGCAGATGGCATGTTAAGAGTTAATAAAAGAAACATAATTATCCACTGGAATACATCACTAGAGGGAAATAAAAATGAAATTTGTGTCAATAAGTTTATTCAATGCATTACTAATTTTACTCTACAATTAAACCAAGTGCTTTGTTGGTAGTTTCTGCATACATCGGATTTTTTTCTTCTCACTCACATAAAATAAAATAAAACAAAGCTGGAATTAGCCAGTTAGGAGAAACTTAGTACAGAAAGAATTATACTTAGTTCCCTATCTGTGATGTTGGTTCTGCAAATTTAACCTGGACAGGAACACAAAATTATGCTCTTTATTAAAGTCCTTATGATTTCACTAGCTCTGTAACTCAACTAGGAATACTTCTAACTGTATGAGACTGTAATTGTGTCATTTATTGGAGTCAGATAGAAAGATTATTAAACACCAAACATTAGCCAATATTTATTAAAAATGGGAATATATTTGTGAATTGTTATACATAATCTTCTTGGGAAAGAAAAAAATAATGTTGAGGTACCTTGGCATCACCAAATTAGAGCCTTTAGTCCTGGATTTGTCCTTAACTAACTCTGCAACCTCAAGCATGTTATTTAACCTTTCTGATACAGTCTGCTTAGCTATAAAATAAAGATAATTTTGCATGATCTAATTCCATAATTAAGCTATACACATTTATTAAATACCTTCAGCACCAGTGCCTTTATGAATATTAAGATTATATAATATTGCTGAAGAATAGAAAACTATATTGTATGTGAAAGCACCTTGTGAAGGATAATATATTATGCAAACAACTAACTATTTTATGCTATTTTGATCATAAATGTATTCTAGAAATGTCAGAAACATCTAGTTTTCTTCTCAAGTGCAAGGGAGCCCTTACTGTGGCAAATTTTACAAATAGAAATTTACATCAGCAAAATAAAATGTATGACAATTACTGGAAAAAAATTAAGGTATAATATGAAATAAAAAGTTGCTTTCTAACAAGAATAAAGAAAGAACAATAAGGCCAACAATAAAGCAATGACTTCTTTAGAACTCTGAGTTCAGAAGGACTAGTGTTCAATAGGATAATGGTCTGGAAATACAAAGAAAGTGTTAAAATTGCCTATCAGTGTAATATTACCCATGACAAAACAAGAAAATCAGAGTGGAAAATTTTTCTTTGATTACAATAAAGAAACAAAAAACATTTTAGAAATACCAAATCCACTACAAAGAAGGAATAGAAAAAATGAACTATTACTCTGCAATGTGAGACATCCATGGATAATAGTATAAATAAAGATGATGATTTTTATAATCAAGACTAGAAAAGAGACCACAATAATAAAAAAAAAAACCTGTTTGGAAAAAGCCTACAGATTTAAGACCCTAGGCTTACTGACCCTACTTCTTTCCAGAACCTTTGCCACTGCTCGTTGAAATAGTTGAAAATTAACATTCTATAATGATACTCTGCAGTTTTAGGATTATACTAGATTATTATGAAAACTAGAAATGAATGAGTCCCTTTGAGCTATATTCTCCCAGCTTGCAAGTAAGGTGATACAAGAATATGAAGGGCTATGATATTAAACCATAGCTGTGGATAAGAAGCACCAAGCAGATTAGATTCTATGATTCTATATTATACTCTTTTTATATTATTACCCCAAGTAAAAATGATCAATACCACATGGAAGAATTCTCCAAAGGAGTGGAAATATTTGAAATGATTATAAAATTTCCAAAAGCTGACCTAGTTAACTCAAATAAAACTATCCCTCACCCTATAGAAAAGATGTATTCCAGAAAATTTGACCAAAGTGAATAATTTTTAAAATTTCAACATACTTTTACTAGTCAAGGATGCATTTGTTAATAAAAAATAACCCTTTAAATGATATACTGAGTCTGTATTATTATAAATACCCATTAACCCATGGGTTAATATACTTAGCAACTGTCTAAAGTATCACATCTACTGTTCCTGGAATATTATTCTTTTATTCTTTCTTTTTCTGAAATTTTTTTCCTTATATTTATTTTGTTCCCCTAAAGTTTAGGTTGTCTAATAGACTGTGATTATATTGTCAATAGACTTTCTAAGCTAAACATGTTATTATTCTAATTTAGACATTCTGTAAATTTAAGGCAATGATTTAGTAAATCTCCATTCTTTGCTTTGTGAATTTGGTAAAATGAAACAAACCATAATTTTAAATTCCATTCTTATTTCTGTCACTTAGAATGCTAATTAATTTTGCCCAGAGAGTTGAAATATACACTGGCCAAAGGGATTGTGGGTCCTAACATGCCTTCAGTATTGGGTCATGGAGCCACATAAGTTTTCATGTATAATAATACTTTTGGAGTTAGAATCAAAACATGTCATGGAAATTGAAAGGAAAAAGAAACAAAAATAAATATAATCAGATGTAGGAGAGAAGTTCTTCCAAGTTGGAAATACTTTTTCTTAGAGATATTTCATTATAATACCATCAGAATATAATTTCATAATTCTATGAAATTCACTAATCATAATACCAATGATATCAGAATACAAAACAAAATCCAAAGAATTAACAATCAGTGCTACCTAGTAGATTAAAAATTTTTTTGTATGAAGCAAAAGAAACCAAGACATGAGAAAGCGATTTGAGGTTCATGATTATAAAATGTCCCTTTCTTGACACTTGGAGAAAAAGATAGAAGTCAAGATCAAGGGGAAAGGACATCATCAATACATTACTTACTTCTTTGTATCCAAAGATGATGCGTCCATCCATGAGGAGGGTTGCCTGGAATGTGAAGCTTCCCAGGTTGTAATTATCCTGGAGATGTACATGGTCCCACTGGACAACAAGTGCTGTGCCTATAAACCCCATTGAAACAGAAGAAATGCATTAATAAATATATATCAATCAATTCTGGTGACAGACTTCACAAAACCATGAATATAGTCTTCAAATCTAATAGTTGTGCTTCTTAAATTTTACATGGTTAATTGGAATTCATTACTGAAATAGTTTTGGGGATATTTTTAAACAATTGAGTATTCTCTAAATATTTAGTAAAACCTAATCTCATACTGAGGTTAATATTGAGCCCAGTATGAGGGAATTTTGCCTTAGGAAGTCCTCTAATGTTAATGGGTACTGTCTGCTTAAATTTCTATGAGCCACTTTCAAAATGCAACCCAAGTGGATTGAATGAACTTCAAATACATTTGACAAATGCTGAGAAAGAAAGGGACTCATTCAGGAAAGCTAGAACCACTTATAAAAGACCTGAAAATGTTTCTTCGATACTTAGAATTATACTCTTCCATGCTGAAAAAAATTCCTTCAGCACTAATGGGAATTTTCTTTTCTGGTACATAATACTGCATTTCTGTCTTTGTAGTATTGCTTCAAGGAGGTTGCGAGGCAGCTTAAAGGGCCCCAAGTAAAGATTTCTGAAGCCCCCTTGAGGTACATTGGGAGGAATGAATCTCAGTGCTATGTATCATATTCTGATGGGTCAATCAGCCAGAATCAACTATAAAACTATTAACATGAAATGTGAAGTGAAATAGCTTAATAGCCACCGATGAGAAGTCACAGTTTTGTTTTAAATGACACTGTTTATTTTCAATTTTTTTCCTAAAAGAAAAAAAAATGAGCAGCTGAGACTTTAGCTTAGCTCTAAGTACTGGATTTTTTGGTTGGTTAAAAAAAATCATGTTTACATTCTGTAAAAATGTTTTACAAAAATGAAAAGTATTTTACAGAAATTGAAATTCACAGAACTAAAAGAGATAAACTTATCTCACAGGTCAGTAAAAATCTGATTGAAAAGGAAAAAAGAACCAAGATTGTATGACAGAGAGTTTCTGGGTTAGTGAACATGTGGAATTTCTGGGAGAGTAGTGTGCTCCACACCTCTTCCCACGTGCCTTGCTCTATGGGCTTCTTCCATCTGACTGCTCATAACTTAATCCCTGTATTTGATTGATGTAAAACAGAATACTGCCTGCACTGTGTTTTTGAGTTCAACATAATGCTGAAAGCTTTTGACCAAGATGTGACACGGGAGGCTTCTGAATTTCCCTCCTCCCATGGACACACCCAATGTACACACAGAACTACACACAGAGCAATTTCTTCCAAGAGAAATCTAAAAACTAGCTGAGTAACTACTGTACTTTAGGCAACTGAGAAAATACCCACATTGAAACTGCATATATCTAGGTACTGTGATCCTCTCTGGAGCCCAAAAGAGCCAGCGGGCACCTCCCCCACCTTCTTCTTTTTGCTCACTCTGACAATAAAAACAGGTAACCAACATCCTTCTGGAAAGGAGCTTGCACATGTCTGGCACCCAGCTTTGGTTGCTGTCACCCAAGAGACAGCCCCCCAGATCATCTGGTTCTGACAGACAACTGGATTTCCATTTACAAGTCCCATAGGACTCCAGCAGAAAAATAAACAACAGGTATGTGCATGAGTACTTGCCATGGCCATGCTTCCAGGGCTCAGCAGAGAGAGAGCAGACAAAAATGCCCATCATGCCCCGGAAGGGTGTGACTACATACTTTATAAACTGCAGCATGCAGGTCTGGCTTTTAGTCCATTTAGCTGTTGACTATTGTCCTCCCTAGGATCCAAAAGAGTTGATGAGCACTTCCCTCACCATCTCTCTCTGGCTAACTTCAATAATAAAACCAAGCTGCCAGTATCTACCTTGAAAGAGCTTGTCCACACATCTAGTGTCCTAATTTTTACAGTTTAGCCATCCAGGATTTAGGCAGCCAAATCACCTTGCTCTGATAGAAGATTGTATTTACAAGTCCTAGAGGATTTTAGCAAATAAGCAGTTTCTAAATGGGTGAAGGAGCACCTCCTTACAGCTAGTAGAGAGACCAGGCAAAAATGCTTATCTCCCAGTATCCCCCCAGAAGCAGTTTGACTGCATACTTTCTTAGCTGCTGCCTGAGGGTCTGGCTCCAGATCAACCCCACGTGTAGGTGTTGACTATGAGCATTCCCTTTGAAACACTGATGGATCTTGGCACAGTCTCAACCACAGGGAACCTCTAAGAACAAACACTATGATTATCAGGGATAATCATAGAGATTTGAGAGACAACCAGGAGGTTGGGCTGTGCTTATTGATGCAGTTTGTGTCCTACATAAGCCACTCTGACAGGACTAGAGGACATGGGTATTTTATCTAATGTGCAGAAACTAACAGAGTCAAGAAAATGAAAACAAACAAACAAAAAAACTCCCAAAAACCAGAAAACAAAAAACTCCCCCAAAACAACAGGGAAATATGTTCCAAATAAAAGAACAAGATAAATCTCCAGAAACCTACCTTAATGAAACACCAGTAAGTTAATTTACCTACATGAGTTCAAAATAAAGTCATAAAGTTGCTCACTGAGGTTACAAAAGCAATATATAAATGAAGTGAGAATTTCAACAAAGAAATAGAAAATCATTAAAAAAGTACTAAATACAAATCAGATGAAGAATGCAATACTGATGTGAAAATTTTAATAAAGTGGTTCAACAAGAGTCTAGATGAAGTAGAAGAAAGGAACAATGCACATGAAGACAGGGCGGTGCAATTCATCTAATCAGAAAGCAAAAAGAAAAGAGTGAAGATAGCTTGAGGAATATATGGGACACCATCAAGTGGACTAATGTTCATAACTTAGGAATCCAAGGAAGAGAAGAGAGAAAGAAAGGGAAGAAAGCTTGTTCAAAGAAATAATGGCTGAAAACTTCCCTAACCTGGAGAAATAAACAGATATCCAATATAGGAAGCCCCAAAATACCAAATAAGTTGAATCAGGGAGGCTACCATTTAGACACACTATAATTAAATTATCAGAAGTTGAAAGCAAAGAATTTTAAAAGCAGCAGGAGGAAAGCAACTGACTGCTTACAAAGGAACCCCACCCCCATAAGAAAATGAGAAGATTTTTCAGCAGAAAACTTGCAGGCCAGAAAGAGTAGGAGGAGATATTCAAGGTGCTGATAGAAAGGAAAAAACCATCAACCAAGAGTACTCTACCAAAAAGAGCTGTCCTTCAGAAATGGCAAAGAAATGGAGTTTTCCAAACAAAAACTGAAGGAGTTCATCACAACTAGACCAGCTTTATAAGAAATACTAAAGGGTGGTCTTTGAGCTGAAATGAAAGGATACAAAGAAGTAAAAGGAATTATATGAAAATACAAAACTTACTAGGGCAAAGGCAAATAGAAAGTTAATTCAGAATACTCTAATATTGCAACAGTGATGGATAAATCACTTATAACTCATGCATAAAGCTTAAAAGACAAAAGATATAAAATAACTATAATAATTTGTTAATGGACATACGATATAAAAAGTTGTAAACTGTGCCATCAAAAACATAAAATGTGGGATGACTGGGTGGCTCAGTTGGTTGGACAACTGCCTTCGGCTCAATTCATGATCCTGGAGTCCTAGGATTGAGTCTCACATCGGGCTCCCAGCTCCATGGGGAGTCTGCTTCCCCCTCTGACCGTCTCCTCGCTCATGCTCTCTCTCACTGTCTCTCAAATAAAATCTTTAAAAACAAAACAAAACAAAACCCCAAAAAACAAACATAAAATGTTGGGGCACCTTGGTGCCTCAGTGGTTGGGGGTCTACCTTTGGCTCACATCATGATCCTGTGGTCCTGGGACTGAGCCTCACATTGTGGGGAGTCCCTGCTCAGTGGGGAGTCTACTTCTCCCTCAGCCCCTCCCCCAGTGCTTGCACACACACACTCTCTCTCTCAAATAAATTGTAAAAAAATCTTCAAAAAACCTCATAAAATGCAGTGGACGTTATAAAATATAGAGCTATTGTATGAGTTTGAGTTAGTTATGAATGGCTTAAAAGAGATTGTATAAACGTAAGATATTTTATATAAGCTTCATAGTAACCACAAAGCAAAAACGTATAGTAGATATACAGAAGATGAAGTAGAAGGAATCAAGCACACAGCTAGAGAAAATGATCAAATCCCAGAGATAAAGAGCAAGAGAGGAAGAAAGGAAAAAAGGAACTACAAAACCTCCAGAAGAAAACTACCAAAATGACAACAGTAAATTCATACCTATCAATAGTTACTTTATATGTAGATGGGCTTAAATTCTCCAACCAAAAGTCATAGAGTGAAAAAAGAAAAGATATAGAGTGGCTGAAGAGATTAAAAAAAAAGAATTAAAAAACCTATTATATATGCTCATAAGAGACATACTTTAGTTTTAAGGACACATGTAGACTGAAAGTATAATTATGGAATACAGTATGCCATGCAAATGGAAATCAAAAGAAAGCAGGTAGAATTATACTAGATATTACAGACTTTAAGCCAAAATCTGTAACAAAAGGAAAAGGAGGTCATTATGTAATGATAAATGAGTCAATTCATCAAAAGGATATAACAGTTGTACAAATTTATGTACCCACATCAGAGCAGCTAAATATATAAAGCAAATATAAACAGATCTGAAAGCAGAAATAAACAGCAACACAGTACTAGTAGGGAACTTCATATCCTACTTTCAACAATGGACAGATCATCCAGTCAGAAAATCAATAAGGAGACATTAGACTTAAACTACCTGTTAGACAAGATAGAACCAACAGAAATGTGCAGAATAGTCATCCAACAGTAGCAGAATATATATTTTACTCAACAGCACGTGGAACATTCTCCAGGACCAATCATATGTTTGGTCACAGGACAAATCTTAAAAAATTTATGAAGACTGAAATTATACATGTTTTTGACCAAAATGGTATGAAGCTAGAAATTAAAAGCAGAAGGAAAACTGGAAAACTCACAAATATGTGGAGGTTAAAAAACATCTTCCTGAATAACCAATGAGTCAAAGAAGAAATCAAAAGGGAATATTAAAAATATCTTGAGACAAATGAAATTGGAAACTCAACATATCAAACTTTATGGGATGCAGCAAAAGCAGTTCTAAGAGGAAAATGGGGGATAGCCATATATGCTTTAAGAAAAAAGAAAAATCTCAAAGACAACCTAACTTCACACTTTAAGACAGAACTAGAAACAGAACAACAAACCAAGCCTGAAGTTAGCAGAAGGAAATAATAAAGATCACAGCAGTAATAAATTTAGTGGAGAATCAAGTGAAAGTAGGAAAGATCAATGAAATAAAGAACTGTTTTTTTAAGATAAAAAAATTGACAAAATTTTAGCTAGGGTAAGAAAAAAGAGAAAAGACTAAAAAAAAAATCAGAAATGAAAGTGGAGCCTTGACTACTGATAACACAGAAGTACTAAGGATTATAAGAAACTACTATGAGCAATTAAATTATATGCCAAAAAATTAGAAGAAATACAAAAATCCTAGAAACATACCACTACTAAAGGCTGAATCATGAAGAAATCGAAAACCTGAACAGACCAACTACTAGTAAGCAGACTGAATCAGTAATTAGAAAAAAAGGAAATTCCAGGATCAGATGGCTTCACTGGGGAGTTCTAACAAACATTAGTAGCAATCCTTATTAAATCATTCCATTGTAGAAGAGAATCACTTCCAAATTTATTTCACAAGTCCAGCACTACCCTGATACAAAGTCAGATGAAGACATTACAAGGAAAAAAATTCACAGAATATCCCTGGTGAACATAGATCCAAAAGTCCTCACCAAAATAGTAGCAAGCCAGATTCAAACATTTAAAGGCTCATACACCACCATCAAGCTGTATTTATTCCTGGAATGCAAGGATAATTCAACATATACCTATTAGGCAATGTGATACAACACAGAAGTAAAATGAAGGATAAAAATATATAATTATCTGAATAGATGCAGAAAAAGCATTTGACAAAATTCAGTATCTTTTCATGATAAAAATGCTTAACAAATTATAGATAGAATATATCTTAACATAACAAAGTCCATATATAACAAGACTGTAGCTTACATCATTCTTGAGAGTGAAAAGTAGAAAGCTTTTCTTCTAAGATCAAGAAAAAGACAAAGATGCCCACTCTCTTTATCCTAAATTGTACTGGAAGTACAGAGAAATTAGTCAAGAAAAAGAAAGAAAAGAAATCCAAATTGGGTAAAAAGAAATAAAATTGTCTCTGTTTGCAGATGATATAATATTATAAAATAGAAAACCCTAAATATTCTACCAGAAAACTGTTAGAAATAATAAACAGTTTCTGTAAAGTTGCAAGATACAAAAACAATATACAGAAATCAGTTGATTTTCCACAGACTAAGAAAGAACAATCAGTAAGAGAAATTAAGAAAAGAATGCTGCTTATAATGACTTCAAAGAAAATAAAATACCTAGGAATAAATTTAAACAAGAAGATGAAAGATCTGTATGTTGAAAACTATAAGATATTGATGATAGAAATTAAGGAGACACAAATAATGTAAAATATTCTATATTCATAGACTGGAAGAATTCATATCATTAAAATGTCATACTACCCAAAGCAATCTACAGATTCAATGCACTCTTTATAAAAATTCTAATGACATTTTTTCACAGATATAAAACAGAATCCTAAAATTTGTATGGAGGCACAAAAGATTCCAAATAGCTAAGCAATTTTGAAAATGATAAACAAAACTGGCAACATAACACTTTCTGATTTCAAAGTATTACAAAGCTTTAGTAATCAAAACAGTGGGGTACTGGCATAATAACAGACACCTGGATTAATGGAACATAATAGCCCCAAAATAAACCTGTTCTTATATGATCAATTAATATTTAGTAAAGAAGCCAAGAATATACAATGGAGAAAGAATAGTCTCTTCAATAAATTGTGCTGGGAAAAGTCGATAGCCACATGCAAAAAAGCAAAATTGAACCTCTAAATCACTGTACACAAAAATAAACTCAAAATGGATTAAAGGCTTGACTTTAAGACCTGCAACCACAAAAGTCCTAGAAGAAAACATAGAGGGTAAGCTCCTCAATGCCTCAGTAGGAAAGGCAGCAAGAGCAAAAATAACAAGTTGGGCCATGTCAAATAAAAAATCTGCACAGCAAAAAAAAAAAATCAATAAAGTGAAAAGGCAGCCTGTGGAATGGGAAAAAGAAATTTTGCAGATCACACACCCAGTAACATGTTAATATCCAAAATATGCAAGGAACTGATATAACTAAATAGCAAACAAACAAAAAATGGGTAAATGACCTAAATAGCCATTTTTCTAAAGATGATATACAAATGGCTAACAGGTATATGAAAAGGTGCTCAACGACACCCATCTTGAGGGAAACTACAAATCAAAATCACAATGAGATATCACTTCACACCTGTTATGATGTCTATTATCAAAAAGAGAAGAGATAACAAATGCTGGAGAAGATATGGAGAACAAGAAAGCCACGTAGTCTGTTGGAAATGTAAACTGTCACAGTCACTATGGAAAACAGTATGGAGGTTCCTCAAGAAACTAAAAATAGAACTACAGTATGATCTACTAGTTCCACTACAGGGTATATACTGAAGGAAACAAAATCACTTCTCAAAGAGATCTCTGGATTTTCTTGTTCACTGCAGCATTATTCGTACTCGCCAAATATGGAAACAACTTAAGTGTTATAGATGAACAGATAAAGAACACACATGCTGGAATATTATTCAGCATTTAAAAAGAGTGAGATTGTGCCTCCATGACCCCAGAAATGAATTAGAGGGCATTATGCTAAGTGAAATAAGCCAAATAGAGAAAAGGAAAAACTGCATAGTATCACCTATATGTGGGACCTAAAACAAAACCAAGCACAGTTGAACTCATACAAATAGATTTTAGAGGACTGCTTGCCAGGAGTCAGGGGATGGAGAAAATAGGAAGAGGCTGGTAAAGCACACAAGCTTTCATTTACATTACAAACAAGGTCTGAGGATCTGATGTATAACACGGTGACTGTAACTTCTCATACTGTGTTGTCTAATTGAAATTTTCTGAGAGTAAAACAAGTGTTCTCACCAGGAAAAAAAAAAAAAGCTAAATATGTGAAATGATAAATGTGTTAATTATCTCTGTGGTGGGGATCCTGCTGCAATGTATACCTATATTAAATGATCACCTTGTACACTTTCAATATAGAGATGTATTTGTTTCTTTGTGGTAAAAATTCAGATGTCCCCAAATTTTTAAAAATTTTTTCTAGGTGTTTTTCATCAAAGGGAATACCTAACACATACCCTTACAACAAGTGAAAACCCAAGTCTCTTCTTTTTATGGGCATTGGTGTATCTCGACTACCATTTTTTAATTATTAGAAAGGCAAGATGATAGTAATAGGCAGGAAATTTCCCATAAGCATAGAAGTACAGGGGTTTCTCATCAGGAAATGCCTCTGAACAGCATCTTTTTTCTCCTTAATGCATGCCTGCAACTTTCAAGCTCTAGTCTCTTCTTTATTCACTAATTTCTGTAAGGCACTTTGATGGTGCAGAGAAACACGGAATTAAAGGGCAGAAGACCTAGCCTCTGTCCTGTCTCTACTACTGTTTGCATGACCTTGGACACAACCTTCATGAACCCGTTCGTGCTCCTACAACATGGTGGAGGAGGGCAGAATAATTACTCCTTTCTAGGGATTTCTACATGAAATACAAGAAAATATAGTTCCCTCAAATTCTGTGGAAAAGAAAGGTCTACATAATTGAGTAATTAAATGTTCTTCATGCAAATTCTGATGAAGATATTCTTAATACATTTTCGGCAGCAGGCTTTTTAAAATAGCAATAAGTTTGCAAGTCAGTTTTTTGTTAAGTAGGACCATCAGGCTCCCCAACATTTGTTAATTAAATGGCTCTACATGCACACTGAGTGACTCATACATAACTGAGAGATTATTTAAGTGTAAACGTTATTAGATTTAAAGCTACATATCTCTATTCTGTTTTGTCAAATAACCAGTATTTCAAGGTTCATCTTATATTAAAAGTTACTGATACCTAAAACTTTATGATCTACAAGATGGTGGGAGTGGCTTTTGGAGATAATCTTGTATTTCTCTAAGTAGCCCCTAACTTACCTTTGTTCTCTAGGTAGTGCCTAATACAGGTAGTAACGGGGTAAGTAAACCAGGAAAGCACTTTCTTTGGACAATTATGATGTAAGAGTATAAACTGCCAAAAGAAGAGAAAAATGAACGGGGGGTGGGCATCAGAGGGGGAGAAAAACCATGAGACACTGGGGACGCTGGGAAATAAACAGGGTTTTAGAGGGAGGAAGGGTGGGGAATGGGTGAGCCTGGTGATGGGTAGTGAGGAGGACATGGACTGCATGGAGCACTGAGTGTTACATGTAAACAATGAATCATGGAATGCGACATCAAAAACTAACGTTGTACTGTATGGTGACTAACGTAACATCAATTAAAAAATAATAATAATAAAAAAAGAAAACCACAAATCAAGGAATGGAATTTACATTTCTAAAGAGGGGCTTTAGCATAGTCTATCTCCTGGTGTAGGGACTGACAATTCTAAACATTTTCTTTCACTATCAGCACAAAATCTAGTGACACTTTTCCTTATCTCAAAGATGAAGTTGTTATTTAAGCTCATCTCTCTGAGCCCATGGGTTGCTACACCATCCTATGTGCTTACTGGAACGAAGCTATTGGAATTGAGCATCCCTGCAGTGTTTATTGAACCCTAATCAAGTTATCTCATCAGTAATGGATGCCAGCTTCTCATTTCCAAAATAAAAACAGGCAAATAAGATGAACTCAGGCCACTTCATGTCACTGTCAACTCCAAGTTTTCTGATTCTGTGCCCAGGCAGACTTCTGATCATTAGTAAAAATTATACTTTTTAATTTGCTATTTCTAAACCATCAAATTATTTTTCTACAAGGTGTTTTTTAACTTATCTAGTTTTTGTGCATTACTATTCTTTGGCTCACTTAGATTTCAGCCATCATCTATGCTGCCTATAATACCTGGAAGCATCATCTCATTTTTAAAATCTAGTGCTTTAATGTTTACAGAAATATATTAGAAGAAATTTTCTGAACTGCTGCTATCTCTTAGAGAAATTTTGTTTTCCTAAACTATTGAATTTCCCATCCTTAAGTGTTTTTTCAGTGATCCTAATTAATCAAAGTTGGAAATATTTCAGTAAGTTGCTACTGTATAAAAGAACTTTGTGAGCAGCCTTACAGTATTCAAAAGCATTTCATTCATTTAATAAAACATGAACAATAAATGAAAGTTATCAGTCATATTGTGGGACCTCAGTATTCCCTTTGGTCATTACACAGAAGATAGTTCAATAAAGTAAAATACAGAAACTCTTAAGAATTTTTAGAATTCTTAGAATTAAAAAAAACCATCCTATGTATTTATTTTTTTAATTTATTCATTCACTGAATAATTATGGAAAACCTACTATGTTTTGAGTTCTTGTGTTAGGCAGTGAAGAAAAAATGGTTTCTTATAGTCACTATCCTTGTTTTCAAAGAATTTAGTGCCCGGTTCGAGTGCCATCTATTAATTTTTAGAAATTACTCAAACAAAAGTAAAATTCATATATTAAGAGCTACCTAGGAATGTGGTATATGAGAAAGAATGTGGAGGGAGAGATGAGAGACTTACTTACTATGCTTTATGATTTTGATGCTATTATGAAAACTCTGTCATTAGAATCCTATGCCCATTAGTGAATGCCTCCAATATCGCCAATAAGTGGCACAGCTTAGAAAAGAATCAACTTTCTTCAAATCGTTTTCTATTTACTAGGGTGATTGTGAAAGGAAGTTCATGGAATAAGTTTCAGATAAGCTTCTGGTTGTAGTTATGACTCAAGTATCCTTACAATCTATTCGTACATCTTTGGCATTAGCACCTTAACTTTTTTCCTAAGAGGTAGGACAGAGTATAAAAGTGCTTAAAATAATAGGAGAAGGTGATTATTATGGCTAACGTGGGAGTTACTTCATACTGGAACATACTTTAGTGTTATTCAAGTTGTTTGAAATGTGTTTCTCAAGGTGTATAACTACCTATGTTTAGCTTCCTTTTTCATTTGCTATTTTGACCTGTAAAATGGTTTCATCACACTGGTCAGACGATAACTTTTAGTAAAATGATCACATTTCCTCAAAGCTGCTGTCACTATTAAGTCTATACTACCCACTAGTAAATTTCCTCCTTGGTCTTTAAGATAAGAGTAGAAATAACTGTTCACACCAAATAGTTCCATTATTTTAAAAGATGAAATTGTCATTTGGACAAATAAATACTGTTTTTATAGTATAGAGTACAGAAATTTCTATCTTTACTTTTCTAAAACAAACTTTTCTTTTCCTATTTTCTCTGCCAAAGTTACAGCCTTCCATAAGATCCAGATATGAAAATCTATATATGTCTTCAGAACCTTACATTTTTTAGATTTGAATAGCATTTAATGATCTAGTCCAGGTTTTCTCTATTTTATACGTCCCCAGAAGAAATAGTAGGGATAGATTGTTGTCAGTGTCCTTGCTAAATCTCGGTAGGCTCTATTTCCTATTTTAAAGTCAGGAGAACTTAATTTTCATAAGTGTATTTTAACTTTCACTACCTTATTTTTTAAAAGGTGTGTTCATGTTATGGTGTATATGTTTCATAAGTTTTGGGAATTTAACATCAATATATTATGTCACTTGCCTCTATGTGAAGATAACAAATTATCCTTAACTTTTTTTTTTTTAATTTGCAGTAAGGACTCACAGTAAATAGCATCAAATAAATGTATCTGCTTTGTTTGAGATGCCATTTACAACAACTCATTTATTATAATGCCTAACAGATGTTAACAAATATTTGTTGAATGAACAAATGAGTGAATGAATGAACGAGTGACTCCTGACTATACATTTCAATCCACATATCAACCGGTACAGTATAATATTTGTCATCGCAAGGCATTTGCATTAAGCACTTTCTAATCCAATTTACCAAAAGACCTCTAGGTTAACAAAAGATTAATATGAATCTGATTATCAATATTTAAAAGTACATATTCAGTAAAGAATAGGCTAACCAATACATACCGTTATCAAAATATCTGACTGTTGAATTTCTGGATACACTGGGATCGAAATTTGCCATTAAAGGTGCTATGTACTGTGTGGCCGTTAGCATTCGATGTACAACTTCTCCAGTGTATATGAAACCTGTCATTGCAAAAACATGAAATATGTTAAGGAAAAGCCCAGATGAAGTTTTACCTCCAAACTTAATTACAGTCATATTTTGAAAATAAAATATCATAGTAGCTACAAAAAAAAGCATATAATTAATGTCTTCGTGTCTGATCAACAATTAGGCCTGGGGTAAGTAACAAAGTCTCATAATTTTATAGTACCTTATAGACTGGTAAATCAGAAATCTAGAATATGTACAATTTTAATTGTGGGAAATGTGACTATTTTCTGGAAGATATCATTAGGCTAAAAAGACTAATCCAGTAGGTAAGTAATTCAAATATTCAATCTGCCATTATTAATCTCTTGTTATTTTAACACTAGCTGAACTTGCAAGTCCTTTTTACAAGTGAGTGAGTTTTCATGAGGCTTAACTGCATTTTCATGAAGTTTAATTGCATTTTTCAAACTGTAATTTCAGTTTGGGATATTTTAGAAACCACACATGGATATCTTTAACATAAAGATGCAGAAAATGTTCTGGACCTTACTTTCAAAGTTGAAAGAATGTTTAATATCCATGGAAAAACTTGCACATTTCTGAGTTTTAATAAAACTAGAACTGTGTCAAGAAGAAAAATATTACACGTTGCAGATAAAATCGTAAAACACCGATACCACACAAATGCCACTTTATATACAGAATTATCAATTGCAGCTTATTCTAGTGGCTGGTTGATGAGAGAGAAGTAACTATGAGTAACTTCATATTGAATTAACTTTCAATAGCTCCTATGTCACAACTCTGCCAACTTCCAATTATTCACACTGGCTTTATTTATTTTGTGGATTATCCATGACAAATTATTAATCCTATACTGACTTCTTGCCTCCAAGGTCTTTAGCTTCCTAAAAGGAGAGTCAGCTCAGGGAATGATAACTAATTTTAATATTAATCTAAGAAATGCAGAATTAAGAACATTTATTAAATAGGCACATACACATATAATAAAATAAAACCCAAAGCAAATTATTTGTGATAATGCAATTGCAATGTAATGTTTAGGCAATCACAGGTTAACTAGACACCTGGGACTGCTGTAAATCATTTTTCTGTTTTCATAAGAATTAATGAATTAGGGACGCCTGGGTGGCTCAGTTGGTTGGACGACTGCCTTCGGCTCAGGGCGTGATCCTGGAGTCCAGGGATCGAGTCCCACATCAGGCTCCCAGCTCCATGGGGAGTCTGCTTCGCTCTCTGACCTTCTCCTCGCTCGTGCTCTCTCTCACTGTCTCTCTCTCTCAAATAAATAAATAAAATCTTTAAAAAAAAAAAGAATTAATGAATTAAATGAGCAGGACTTTAAAAACCCACAAAATTGTGTTAAAGCTTCTGTTGCCTTACTTCATGGTCTGAATAAAGCTTGCATTGGTGCATTGTGGTCTTTATCCTTTCAAATTTTCAGTTATAATTTCTGGGTAAGTTACTCAAAATTTAAAGCTGCAGTTATTTACTTTGAAATTAATTTCTGTCTTTCTAGCAGTGTCTTCTCTCCTTTGACTTCCTTTTCATTTTTCATCAAGGCATAACTGAATTTTAACTATTCACATTTAAAAATGTATTTTTAACTAGTGAAATTTCTATCATGTATTTTAATCATTGATTATTTCTTGTTTCCCAAATGCCAAGTGATATCTTTCAAAATAAATTCCCTATGTCTTGAGGAGAATTTTGTACATTTGCAATTTCACATAGCTCAAGTGTACTGAAAGATATCAAGATAGGGTGATACAGTCATTGCTTTTATTTTATTTCCCTGTAAATTTTCAGAGTCACCATCAATGTTCAAAGTCAATATCATAACCCTAAAATTATCAGGATGAAGAATAACTATTTTTCAGGACATTTGAATTATTTTTTTCTCCTATCCTCACCAGCATGCCATTATAATTTCACCATTAAGGTGGATACAAAAATTCTCTAAAGAAAATATTAAATTATACCCTGAGAATATTCTGTAAGGGACAGTGTCTTTGGATAGTTATTTCTCTATTCTGTATTCTCCATGTACTAATGGAAGAAACTTCACTTAATTTAAAGAAGAAAGAGGGCAGTAATTTAAGAAAGTATAATTGCGAGTCCACATAAAATTAACTTTCCAAAGCAAGTCTAAGAAAAGCAGCAGCAATTCCCAGGAAAACATTTGCAAAATGCAGGACAATGAATGATTTCAGATCATTCATTAGCTTTCAAGAAAGCTAATTCTGACTGTTAATACTTCAAAAAATATATATATATATTTTTTTTATTTTTTTAAAGATTTTTTTTTATTTATTTATTTTGAGAGAGAGACAGTGAGAAAGAGCATGAGCGAGGAGAAGGTCAGAGAGTGAAGCAGACTCCCCATGGAGCTGGGAGCCTGATGTGGGACTCGATCCTGGGACTCCAGGATCACGCCCTGAGCCGAAGGCAGTCGTCTAACCAACTGCACCACCCAGGCGTCCCTAAAAAATATATATTTTTACCCCGACTGTTTCTACATAGATTTGGCCAAAAAAAAAAAAATTATTCTCCATTCTCCATAGCCCAGGTTTCAAATCATGCAAAGCCTTAACAGCTACTTCATCAGGAAAAAAGTTTTCCAGAACTATGATTTCCCACATTTCGAAGATCAAATCTTACATCGTTCCCACAGAAATAAATAAAAACATGGAAGAAACTATAAATATATAAAAACTATAATTATAATTCTGGATTCGTCTCTTATAAATGAGTTCTGTTGTTACTGTGAGTAGCGCAGTTGCTACAACTACTAATAACCAGGACGGGCTACCATGATTGCAAACATGTCTGCCTCTACTCTCCATCCATTACCACTGTTGCCATGGTCACCACCAAGAACAATGTAAACAATCACCCAAGGATGCAAAAAAAACCCCACTTATTCCACAGCATGAGTTGAATTTTGTGAATTCTGAGAACACTCACTTGTTTTCTATTGCAAGCCAATTGCCAGTTTTGGGGGACCAAGGAGTGAAATGCTTCATGGGGATGGGTTCCACTTACTTCCCATTACATTTCTAAATTTTGAAAATGTCACATCAGCAGCAGCTAATAACTGAGTGAGAGAGAAACCTTACAGGCCTGCTGACAGCAGGCAAGTGTGATTAGGTATTGAATAAGAACCTGTTACACAAATATAAAAGCCCTTTTGTGGAACAAAACTTTTCCAAAGCCTCAAAAGCACTTAGAGCTGCCACTGTTCCATTTAGACATTTATCTCTTTTCTTTGGCTTTTTGGGGGCATGCTCAGTTGTGAAGAAAAATACATATGTCATTTTTTTGGTTGTTCACATTTTGGAGTAGTTCAAGCAAAAATATTTTTATTATTTTTTTCAAACTTGATTGTAGCCATGTGAAGGGCTAATCATTATAAACTATCTCCTTTGATCACTACATGGTTCTTATTGAAAAGGAGTTTTGGGGAAGAAAAAAACCTGTTTTCTTTGTGAAAATTCCAACACCTATACTTTAGAGCACGGTTGTAGTCACTTTAAATCCTGTTTTGGCCTCTGTTCATTTAATTGGACAATTCTAGAGATCGAGGTAGAGATACATACCTTCATTGCAATCCACAAATGAGACTTAAATCGGTAGGTGAATGACGTACGAGTACAGAATTTATTTAATGATACAAGCAAATGACATCTTAGTGGTGTGACTAAGTTACTTGACATCTTTGTGCCTTAGTCCCCTAATCCATTAAATGGGGGCGTAATCATGAGGTTGTTGTGATGGTTGAATGTGTTGATACGTGAGCAGCACTTAAAAACAGTGTTTAAGGTAAACATTTGCAGAAAATAAGCAATCAATTAAGTTAAATAAGTAAGCAATCATTCCCTCTAATTCTTACCTCTTGAAGTCTTTTTGTGTCTAACATATACTAGTTGATTGGACTTAAACTAGGATGTTTTTATGACTTCAAAACTGTGCTTCATATCCAAATAGTATGATATAGGTTTCTTTGAATTATTCTAGTTTGGATTAAGGTGCACCACTGACTCTAACTACCAGGCAACAGATAATTAAAAGCTTTAGTATCTCAAGTTCTACATTTGAGATAACTTCCCTTCCCTTACATTATGATGTAGTATGCACCTTGTAAAAATATTAACACCCTATTGGCTGCAAAATGTTGTTTCATATAACTGGATGTGTCATAGTAATAAAGGCTATATTTGCCTGTGAAACATTCCATGAAACGTTAATGTGCAAAGGGCTACATAAAATATTTTATTTCATCATGTTTTAGGTGTTATTTTTGACCCCGGAGGAAAGGTTGGAGCTAATGTATATGCCTGTAGGGCATTGAACATTCATAGTTAAATGCTGCCTTCAGAGTACAAATGACTGGTGTATGTCACCATGGTCACCTACGGGATGTCCCTATACCCTAATCAAATAGATCTGAAATTTATGGTCCTTGTTCCATGAGGATTTAGAGAACAGATTCCTCCTACTGACCCCTCACTAACTTTATATATGATCTGTTCCCTTTCACCACCCTATTTCACTGGGTCATGTTTGTGCTTATTGTTTTGTCAAATCGCTCAGTATTTATGGCAGACAACTTGCTGGAAGCAGACAAGTCAAGTCTGAGCGTAATTCAATTTACATTCTGCACAAATGCCATTTTATGAATCATAACACATTCCATAAACTACCCCCTTTCAGACAAATACTTGTTTGTAGTGAAGTCAGCCTTTTAAACAAAACCCTATGCAGCAGGAATTGCTAATTTGAAAATTAAGTTGTTGTAAGTTATCGGGTAACGGTAACTCTCTGCCAGCTGCAACTGTACAATGACAGGTTTCACATCACAGGCTCTTCCTGGACAAAAATGGCTGCTAAAAGACCTCACAGTTCACTGTGAGGAGACTGGTTTGTACACATGACTCGATGGTTAAAGAAAGAAGGAAAAAAGATAAAATAGCACTTCGAGGTTCACATGAACTTACTAACTACTGGCTCCTGGGAAGTAACCTATAATATTGTCACTCACCAAATAGTCTCACTTTATAATTCCAAACAGCTGTTAAGGTAAAATATATCAAATATATTTTCTATAATAAAAAAATGTAAAATATTATGTTAAAATAAATTGCTTCTCCTAGACTCCTTTATTTCACTGACTTACGGCATGGTGGGAATTGCAATTCACAAAATCCATCCCTTGGAAGAAAAAAGAAGCAACAACTGATAACTTGGTTATTGGCTGCGGAGTATATTCAGAAACTACCAATGTAGAGATTTATGTTGACCATATAAAGTGCTTCTCTCCAACTCCAAGGAATGAGCACAAGCCACAGTTGTGTAGATGAGGAGGAAGAGAGACTTTTGAACTGCTAACAAAATTGTAGCCTATGGTTCTTGACTTCTCCATCTTGTTTCTCAAATATCAATGTGCCTTATTCTCAATACAGGTTAATTCCTAGTGGTCATTGTAAACAGCACCCTTTGTCCCCCTCCTCCAGAGGCTTCTGATTAGGTAGGATTTCCAGAGATGGTTCATACACACTGGAGATAGTGAATGATAACCCCTGAAGTTGTGTAGTGTGTGGACATCACAACTTTTCAAGAAAGCTATGATTGTTCTTTTTCAGCAGAGAATCAAGCTCATTCCCTCTGTTCAGATTGATTCAGGTAATATTTCCAAAGCCTTACTCCTATGTGTATGGGGGGGTAGGTAGGAATTGGAGGGTTTCTTTAAATTATTTATGCTTCCACACTGGGGATTCAGGGATCCTGTTGTCAAATATTGAACTCTCATGAGGCACCAAGTTATAGCTGGGAGATACTCCCCAGCACCTGGGGGTCTGCTTAATTTGATGGTATGTTGCTCCATGTTTGCAAAGCCTCTCTCTTGAGTCCCACTTAATCTCTTAGACCCTACTCCCTGCGGGCAGTCTTTCTAGAAGACAAGTACTTGGTTTCCTGACCTATGAATATCAACAATCTTTGGCAATTCTGCCCATTTACTGAAATCTAACTTTGGAAAACTACATAGGATGCTTTAAGTTATCAGCTGGCCTTCCAAACATGTTCCATCTTGCTCTAGAGAGGGGAGCTCATGCCCTGCTGTGGCTTTAACTTCATCCCCAGGGTGCTCCATTACCATGAAAAGTAATAAAAATTGCCCCGTCCTTTCCTAAGGAAATCCATTTTTTTAAAAGATTTTATTTATTGATTTGACAGAGAGAGATCACAAGTAGGCAGAGAGGCAGGCAGAGAAAGAGGAAGGGAAGCAGGCCCCCTGCTGAGCAGAGAGCCAGATGCGGGACTCAATCCCAGGACCCTGAGATCATGACCTGAGCCGAAGGCAGCTGCTTAACCCACTGAGCCACCCAGGCGCCTGGAAATCCATTTTTTTAAATGACCAGAAATAGCCCTGGAAGCAAGATGGCCAAATATAAAGAGAGGCAGTATTCAGGTAGGAAACTTTTTTTTCAGACACCATCAGACCTTACTCTACTTATTCACTAATCTGTAGTGTTGCATAAATACCAGGGAAATTTAAAGTAAAAAATTTATATAACAAGAGATCATCTCCTTTGAATTCTTGCCTGGAACTGTGACCTGTTCAGCCTACAGTTTACAAAACAAATTTTATTACACATATTTGAAATTATAACTATGCCTCTGGACTTCTAAAGATGAGTTTGTTTCCCGTCCTTGTTTAGACATTCCTAGGAGATAGAGACCTCATCTCTAAGTTCCTAGTCATGTCATAAAAGATCTTGAGTATACTGACAATCTCTTCCTTGTCCTTCTGTTTTCAGTGCAAGAGAAATACCATTCATCTCAACAGGAAAGAAGCTCTGGAAGGGAGTAGAAGAGCTTTGTTTTCTCAAAGACCACCATCTGCATTGCACCACCAGGTCCAAATCAAGCACTTGCTTCTTCCTCTTTTCTAGCCTAACTAAAGTATTGTTGCCACGTATCACCTCAGATGGTTTTAGTTTTAGTGCCTTTAGCATTTAAATTCTAGACCTAATCTACTGCCATATATATACTGTTTAGTAGATGATATTAAATAGTTTATGTGCATATATATATACATACACACACACACACACACACACACACATATATATAAATACACATGCAATGTATTTGTATGTGTGTGTGTGTGCATTTCTCTCCATGAGGAGTCAAAGTAGACTGGACCAACCCAGGTTTGAGTTCATCTTTTCCAAGCTGTATAATCTTATGTCATCACTTACTCTCACTGAGTTGCAATTTCTTCTGTGAAATTAGGTTAAAATTAATCCCATCTCAACACTGTTGTGTGCAGTGAAGAAAGACTACAGGCATGTAGCTACAATTCTACCACTCAACACATATATTTGGAACATCTGTATTGCCCAGTGACATTGTTTCAGAATCAGAGTTCTGTGGAGGCTCATTCTGCAGCTAGATTCCTTTCCTCGTCTACTCTTGTTCTCCGCAACCGTGGTCAGTTTCCAACTGTGCTACTTCGAGTCTCCTTGAGATATGTACCCTTTTATGGCCACTGAATTGTGATTGCTACTGTCTTTCCCCAGAAGTTTTAGTAGTCTGGTCCCTTAAGAAGATAAACTGTCAGTGAGAGGGACAAAAACTCTTGCAAAAAAACTCTTGCAAAAGAGTGTTGACTCGACTGTATATTCATATTACACTTTGGACTTTATAGTTTCAATATGCCCTACAATTTGAACATTCAAAATACTAGATGCCCAAAGATAAACTCACTCTATTTGAGAAAAGAAAGGAATTTATGTATTTGGTTTTGTGTGTGTATATACATATATATATATGTATATATATATATATGGGTGTGTGTATATATATGTATATATATACACACAACATTTTATTATATATTTTTGTTTTATATATTTCACAATATTATATTATATTATATCATGTTATGTTATATTAAATTTTGTTATATTATTCATATTCTTCTTGGTTGCTAAGAACCAACCTGAGATATTGACAGGAATTGGCTTTCAACACAGCCAAAGAAAACAAGCAAGTATTCTTTGATAGCAAAATGAAACTTCTGTTGTGGAGTAGCAGAGTTTTTGCATCCCTACATTATTCTTATATTATTCTTTCTTGAAAGAGAGAGAGAGAGTCTTAGAGTATATAGATTATAAATCAACATGTGAAATGTATATTGAATATCTTAAAATCTGAAGTATAAAATCCTTAATCCCAGTTAATAATCCAGTTAGCTTACTTCCTCTCAAAGCATTTAGGACATGTTTTTACTCACTTCTCTGACCCAGATGAACCCAACTCATCAATATCTTGGTTAATACCACCTAGACTAAGATTTTCAAGAATGCATTTTTTTCAAAAGTATAATGTATTCTTCCATAAAATTTATGAGATCTATTATAGGAAACACTGAAGTTATTGAGAGCAGTGAGAAATTGAGGGCACCCTTCCCTTCAGACCTTCTTTCTATATCCATGCCTTAGGTTTCTTTTGCAACTCTCACTCTCGAACTAATGAATAAACAAATAAACAAAAAAAAAAAAACTAAGTTTATTCAGGGTCATCTCTTTATAGTGTTGTCCCAGGGGAGAGTTCATTAGAAGATATATTCTTCCAGCACAGTTATTATACAGAATTACTTGCATTGATTTGGCATATGGTCACTGAAGCCAAAAAGAATAGAATGTGGTTAGTACTACCATTTATCTCACAGATTAGATCCTAATTCAAGTATAAGAGATTCTATTTCCTATAGTCCTACTGTGAAAAAATTTGAATAAATTTACCTTGATCAAAATATGAACAAAGCATTTTCCTTGACCTTGGGAGTCTTTGCAAGGACTATTTAGATTTAAAAATTCTTAAATACGTATGTAAATACTCATACACATTCAAATATGGATATTTTGTGATGTTCAACTAATTTCTACTTCTTTATATATATAACTACATATATTAATGCTTTTAAAGATAAATGTTAAAAGTAAAATTCATAACATATGCATAGAATATATGTTTAAGTATATATGAATAAGTGATAAGCACATATGTATCAGTTTATTTACCATCTAGACTAAAATATATAGAATAAAGCACAAATATGACCTTTAAAATGTACCACTAACCACTTTTACATTTTTTATTTATCATTTCCTTCTTTTTCTTTATCATTTTACACTGTATGTTTACAACCCTAAAGATGATTAGTTTTGTGTATTTAGACTTGACAATAAGTATTTTTCTGAAAGTTTTTATTTTTGTTTAATCTACATTCATGAGGGAATCATTGCTGTTGCACATGTAGCTGTGTTTCATTCATTTTTCACTCTTATATCATATTCCATCATACAAAAATAGCACAATTAATTCATCCAATCAACTTTTGAGGATATTTGTATTGTCCCAATTTTTTACCATTACAAATCATGTTACCATGAAAAAATTCTACATGTGTCCTTGTGCACATATAGAAGATTTTCTATTGTATAAACCTAAGAAGCTGTATGGCTTGATCATAGGGCATGCAGAGGTGGAAGTTCACAAGATAATGCTGAGCTGTTTTTGGAAGTTACACCAATTGACACATCTACTGTGTGTGTGTGTGTGTATACACATATGTATGTATATATATACATATGTGTATATGTATATACATATATATATGTGTATATATATGGCTTCATATCCCCATCAGAATTTGGTATTTCAATCTTTCAACTTTTGCTAATCTGCTAGTTGTGAAATTATATTGTATTGTGGCACTTATTTAGATGACTTAATCAAAATTATTTGATTACATTCATTAATTACACTACTCAGACCTAAGTCCTATATGACTTACCTAAGAGTGAGTAATAATGAGATTATATTTTTTTTTTTCAGAAACTCACTTGCCATTGAACTTTCCTTTCTGTGAAATATATGAAAAATTCTTTGCCTTTTTCTTATTGATTTCTAGGACCTGCTTTATAGCTTTTCGAAAAAAATTCTGATATTACATATGTTTTCTGTTTTTCATACATTCTTAAAATGTTTTCTTAATCTTAAGTTATAAAAAATTCTTCCTTATTCTAATGAGATACATATTTCTTTATTGTTCTCTAAATATTTTATAAATCTGTTTCATTATTTCTTCCACCTAATATTATTTTTGAAGGGTATAAAACATGACCCAATTGGTGTTTTGTTTTTTTTTTTTCTCTTCAGGGATAGCCCATTATCATTTTTTAGAAATTTCATCCTATCCTTACTGACCTGCAATATCAACTTAATCGTAAATCTAGTTTGCATAAATCTATGTGATGTATCCCTGGGGTCTCTATTCCAACCCACTGGTCTGTTTATTTCTGTATAGTTATCATAATGTTTTATTGTTATCTGTTCATCTGAGAGCATCGTGAATCAACTATCTGTATTTTCCTTTAAGAATATGTGACTATCGGGGTGCCTGGGTGGCTCAGTGGGTTAAGCCTCTGTCTTCAGCTTGGGTCATGATCTCAGGGTCCTGGGATCGAGCCCCGCGTCAAGCTCTCTGCTCAGTGGGCAGCCTGTTTCCCTCCTATCTGTGCTTGCCTCTCTGCCTAATTGTGATCTCTGTCAAATAAATAAATAAAATCTTTTTAAAAAATCTTCAAAAAGAATATGTGACTATAAAAAAAAAAAAGAATATGTAGCTATCCTTGGTCTTTTACTCTTCCATATACATACTTCTGGATTAGTTTATCAACACATACCACACATGTGGACAAGTAAAATAACCGTGTTGGATTTTGGCTGAAATTGCATTGAAATTTTAAGTAAGCTTAGGAGAAATTTTCTCCTTTTGACTTTGAATCTCCCAACCATTAAATATGGAATATATATTTATTTAGTCATTCTAGATATCTTACACTACTTTTTATTAAGAAAAAAGTCCTGCATGTCATTTTTAGATTTATTCCTATTTACTTAGTCTTTTCTGAAGATATCATTATTGAAAACTTTATATTCAGTCAAATTTTTTAACAATTTGTGGTGGCATTCAGAAACCCTTTTGCTTTCATGTATTGATTTTACATGCAGCAATCTTACTCAACTCAAAAACTAATTCTAATAATTCATCTGTACATTTTGGGGGGCTTTCATTTACTTACAATCATGTGATTAGAAAATAATGACAATGTTTTTTTCTCTCCAATCATTATATCTTTTTTCCTTTTTCACCAGCTGAATATTGCTTATTGTTTTAATGCAGAAACAATGTTATTTTAAGATAGATATCTAAATGATAAATTGAAATCTGCAGAACATGAAAGAAATATAATTCAGAATTTAAGTAGAACAGTTAACACAAAGATATTTTATAAGACTAAAAAAATATTTTATAAGACATTTAGATGAAATGTCACTGCTGAAGAATAATAATTCTGATGATTTCTACTTTCTATGTCTTCTTATTTCTAGAGAATTCTCTCTACACCTTAGAGAGAAATAGATAAATTTCTTTCAAGCCATTAATCTGCAGGTATCTGAACACCTTTCTTTTCTTGCTACTTCATTAGAGATGCCATTTTTCCATTTCTTTTCTAACACTTTTACTTCAATTAAGCCTTCACATCTGATTATCCAACCAAGGTAAAGCAGTAGGAAATGCTATTCACAAAATCGCTCATTTGCTTCTCAGCAACAACATTTACTGGGAGCAGGCAGAACTGGGTACATAGCAAACAAAAGGCACAAAACAGAAACACAACTTTGGGACACCCCCAGAGAGGAAAGGACTAATCCAACACCCCCTTTAAGGTTAATTGGTACAACCAGTAGAAAAAGACCTTCCAAGTGCAGCTGCAACATTTTCTAGCCTCCCAGGGAAAATTAAAGAGATTCTTAGATTTTTTTTTTCCCCCCAACACCTTCACATTTGTATCTGACAAAAAGGCCCAGGGACAAAACTATCCTATATTAGGTTGAAAAGAGGCACTTCTCAAAGGGGATTGTGGGAAAGCATGGAAGGCATATTATAAATTGATAACCTGCTTTTTTAATATATTAGCCTTTCTGGAAGAGCAGCAAGAGGGAGTATCTCAAATGCACTTTTTGTATAACTGCTTCAGACTAATCAGAACTGAGGGGATAAAGTTTTTTGTTTTGTTTTGTTTTTTAAATTTCATTTTATGTCTGCTAAGGCAGAGAATGAAAAGGTTTACCATGCTGGGAGGAATTCTTTGTCTGGACGTTCATTTGCAGTTCCCATTCAATGTGTGAGTGGAGGAGTCAAGGCGGCCGCAGGTAGAATTTGGCCTCAGAGACATAACTCAGCCATAATAGTGCATCTCACATATGTGTCCAAAGTTCAGTGAAACCAGGGCCATGTTTGTATTCCTTTATTTCATCAGACACCAGTGCTAAAGTGATACTTTGTTACATTTTTCAAAATATAAAAAAATAAATAACATCATAAGTTTCCCACAAATTGGGAATATAGGAGGCATGGGGAGACATAAAATTTATTGGGATTCATGGTTCAGGTTTCAACATACATTGCCATTGTCAGAGACCCTAGACAGGTACTTAATGACAATGAACGATTTAAACTTTCTCTCATGAAAAATCTGGTGAGTTATTGTATACTACGGTGTGAATGGGATATAATCTTTACCATGTTAACCCTTCTCAGGAGTATTTATAGGTTATTAAGAAAGATGACCCTCCCTAACCTAAAAAAAAAAAAAAAAAGGTTCTCTTCTATTGTCACTTACAAGGGGTTGAAATCAACCCCCACGAGTATCCAGTCACTGCTGACCTTAAGTAGAAGGTGAGCACAGGTCCCCCCACAATCCCATACCAGCTTGTGAAGGGTAGGGGCTAAACTTCTGTGAACATGGGTCACCACAGCCCCTCAGGTGGCTGTTACCATCCTCTGTCAGCTCTTCTGTGGCCATGCAGCTCCTGACCAGTGGCTTTACCAAAAAAAAAAAAAAAATAAAAAAAATCTAATTTCATTACATAGAGTCATTCCAGACACATTTCCTCTCTTTGAGGAAAAAGTACTAAAAAATACACATTAAGAATTTGTTTTATCTCCTTATTAGATAAGCTTTTAAGGACAGAACACTCATTTTTTTATACATGCTGCTCAGCTTGGCTTGGCAGAGTGCCCACCATACAAGTAATAAATTGGGTTTCAACAATGAGAATGGTCCAAATAGCACAGCTCCATATATAAAGCCCCCCTGGTCTGGCCACTGCCCGGCTCTTCGACTTCCTCTCTCACATCTGCTCCACACCACCCTGTGCTTCAGCCACTCCCGACTTCACGTGGGCCCTGTGCATTTTCTGTACTTTCACATGCTGAATTTTTCTGCCTGAAATATGCTTTCTTCCTTCTGTGCGCTGAAAAATCCTATTCATTTTTCGAGCTTCAATTTAAATGTCTCCTCTTGTGTGTAGCCTTCTTTTATCCTCTCTAACCCCAGAAGATCTGATTACACCCTTTGGTCTTCCATCCCTATGCTTGTCCCGACTTCTGTTATAGGTCTTACCACAACTGGTGTACAATTGTTTATTTTCACATCCACCCCGTGGTCTGTTTGCCTCTCTTCTCATCTGTTACAAACCCTAGAAGACATGGACTAGAACTTTTTCATGTTTGTGTCTCAACATAGAGTCTGGCCATCACTCGTGTACTTGTCCAATTTGCTAGCAATCATGGAGTGCGGCGTATGTTGGAGGGATTCCACGAGGCACTAAGGCTGGAGGAGGGACAGGGCCTTCCCTGGCCTAGGAGAGTGGTGTGTGATAGGGCTAGAGACCAGCAGCCTGGGGAGAGCCTCAGACTATGGGAGGCCATGCCAGCCAGGGCCTAGGTTTGGGGACTAAAGGTAATGGAAGCACATCGAAGGGCTGAAGCAGAGGCTTCACATGACAAGACAAACTATACTGAAAGAACATTCTGATAAACACCACATTCAGGAGAGTGTTTATTTCCAGAGAGGAAAAGTGGAGAACCATGAAGATGGGTACATAGTAAAATCTAACTGTGTCTGTTTTGCCCCCTACCTTCAAACTGGCTATTAGGTACAGTGTTTTATGCATTTATTTTCTTTCTTTCTTTCTTTCTTTCTTTCTTTCTTTCTTTCTTTCTTTCTTTCTTTCTTTCTATCTATCTATCTATCTATCTATCTACCTACCTACCTACCTATCTACCTAGGTATCTACCTATCTATGTTTTTGGTATAGCTGCAATATTTCAAAAAACTGTAAAGTTTATTCAGGCAGAGTATAGACAAGCAGGAAGGAAGACATAATTAAAATAGGGTGAAGAATTCACTGCCTATTTCAATGATTTGTGGACAAATCGGATGGGCTTATACTAGGAGTCAGGTGGCCAGAAGTAGACACATCAGAGGGTTTTCAGAAGTAAACTACTGTCCAGATGTTTCACTGGATACAAGGGGAGAGTGCCGAAAAGGGAGTCAAATGGAAGGTGAGGGTGACAGTTACTAAGATGGGGACACCAGTGGAGGAGAAGCTAAATCTAGGCTTCACAGCTGGTTTCCGAATACAGGTGTGCAAGCAATCCAGTGCCATTTCTGTTGCTCATATGCAGCGGGTATCACAACAAAAATCGGTCGTAGGGCTGATTCCTGTCACAGACATTCCCCCTTTGAATCAGTTGTTTTTGAATTAAGCCCTGTGCACTGAAGCGGGAACCTTGGGGATCTGGCATAATCAGATTCCTTTGACAGATACACACCATTTCGAGGCTTGCAAACAGGAGGGATTACCTGCTAATTTAACCATGAAACTGGATTTTGTAGCTCTGCCCCAGATAAGGTGAGGCTGCATGGACACGCATAGATCAACTACTCTTCAGGGAGCTAAAAAAATCACTTCTAGCATCATTTATTCCATTTTGACGTGTCATATGTGGTTCAAAGAAAAACTGATGTAGAGCCTGGTATATATGACAAATGCATTATTTTCCTGCTGACAATGTATTTGCCTGCAACATTAGTATTTCAGAAGTACTACATAGAGAGACACAGCAAACGCATTGCATGAAAAAGATTTTCCTTCTAACCTTCACGCAGGCCTCTCTTTGGAATAATCTAAGGCGGCATAAGTATTGATATAATGTTAAATAAATACAAGGCACTGATATCAGTATACTTAAAAATCTATAAAACAGAACTCAATAAATGCAATACTTGGACAGAAGTCTTGTTCTGAAGGTTCCCAACCTAATATAGATGAACAAATATGAGAGCCTAAAAGAGTAAAAAAACTAAAAAGTGTTTCTTTTTTTCACTAAAAAGTAAAAAAATAAAACACTCAAGTTCCCCACAGGATATTCTCCCACTGAATTCGGGGGTCATGGAGAGAAAAACGTGGAGTTGAAATGCAGGGGAGGAATTCTTTTTCCAGAAGAGAGTAATCAAGATTATTCAATGAGCAGAGGAGCTGTTTAAAATCTAAAGCTGGGATAGGAGAATGGTGAAGGCTAAAAGAGAATTTGAACTTATTTTTATTTTCATAAGTGAACCATTTAAGTTTATATCTCCGTAGTGTTCAACAACTGAAAGACTCAGTTGGAGACTATCAAATACAATTCAAGTGATGACCAGAATGTTGTGAGAGTGTTGGAAAACACGTAAAGGTATAGGTTAGGATCTGTGAACTGTCTAGATATCAAATTCTACATCTGGGAAATTCCTTCCCTCTGGGAAAATTAAGTTTGTTAGGAGAAGGGGTTACCACGAAATTGGCATGCTGCGATTTCATGGAAAGTTTACAAAAACAGTTGGCCCTTCATTCCTTTTTAAAAAAAATTGTGGTAAGAACACCTAACAGGAGATCTACCCTCTTAGCTGTTTGAGTGCACAATACAGTATTATTAACTAGAAACATAATGCTGTACAGCAGATCTGTAGAACTTATCTCACACAACTGAAACTTCACATCCACTGGACAGCATCTCTTCCAGTTAGCCCTCACCCAGCTCCTGGGAACCACCATTTTACTCCCCCCTTCCATGAATTCGTCTCTTTTGGATACCTCATGGAAGTAGAATCACACAATATGTGTCTTTCTGTGACTAGCTTATTTGACCTAGCACATAGTCTTCAAGGTTCATCTATGTTGTTGCATATGGCAGGATTTCCTTCTTTGGTAGGTTAATAGCCCATCATACGCATAGATCACTTTTTCTTTACCCACGCATCTGTCAGTGAACATTTAGGTTGTTTCTAAGCTCGGCTGTTGTGAATAATTCTGCAATGAACACGGGAGTGCAAATACCTCTTTGAGATTCTAATTTCAATTCCTTCGGATAAATACTCAGAAATGAGATTGCTGGACCATGTGGCACTTGTAATTTTAGTTTTTTGAGGAAATACCACACTGTTTCCCATAGTGACTACACATTTCACATTCTCAACAACAGTATGCAAGATTTCCAGTTTTACTGAATTGTCCTTAACACTTGTTCTCTTTTATTTTTCTTATAAAAGGCATCATGACAGGTGTGAGCTGATATATCATTGTGGTTTTAATTTGCATTTTTCTGATGATTAGTGCTGTTGAGCATGTTTTCTTTCCTGTATCTGTTGGCCATGTGTATGTCTTCTCTGGAGAAATGTCTATGGAAGAACTTTGCCCATTTTTTAAATTGTTATTTGTTATTTTGCTCTTGATTTGTAGGAACTCCTTGTATATTTTGGATATTAACTATCAGATATGGAGCTTGCAAATATTTTCTCCTATTCTGTAAGGTGTCTTTTCATGTTGCTGATGGTTTTAATTGCTGCACAGAAGCTTTTTAGTTTAATGTACAGTTGACTCTTGAACAACAAAGGGATGAGGGGAGCTTGCAGTTGGGAATCCATGTATATAACTTTTGACTCCCAAAGCTTAACTACTAATAGCTTAATGTTGACTAGAGGCCTCACTGATAACATAAACAACACATATTTTGTATGTTATGGGTATATTATGTATAATGTATTCTTATGATAAAATTAGCTAGAGAGAAGGTATCATTAAGAATATCATAAGAGAGGGGTGCCTGGGTGTCTCAGTAGGTTAAGCATCTGCCTTCAGCTGTGGTCATGATCCCAGGTTCCTGGGATGGAGCCCTATGTCAGGCTCCCTGCTTAGTAGGGAGCCTGCTTCTCCTTCTCCCTCTACCTGCCACTCTGCCTAATTGTTCTCTCTGTCAAACAAATAAATAAGTAAAAATAAAATCTTAAAAAAAAATCATCAGAGAAAATACATTTTCAGTACCATACGTAAAGAATCTAAGTAGCCCCAAGCAGTTCAAACCCATGTTGTTCAAGAATCAACCACAGTCCCATTTGTTTATTTTGCTTTGTGCCTTTGTTTTTGGTGTCGAATCCATGAAATCACTGTCCAGCTCAATGTCATGAAGTTTTCCCCAATGTTCTCTTCTAGGAGTTTTACAGTTTCAGACCTTATGTTAAAGTCTTAACTCCACTTTGAAATACTTTTTGTGTTTGGTGTATAATAAAGGTCCAATTTCATTTTTTTCACATGTGAATATCCACTTTGTCCAATACTACTTGTTGAAAAGACTGTCCCTTCCTCATGTGTATTCTTGCTTTAACCCACTGACCCACCCAGGCTCTTCTTAGCCTTGTTGAATAGCCATTAACTATATATATGTGGATTTACTTCTGGCTTTGTATTCTGTTCCATTGCTCTACAATCTGTCTTTATGCCGGTACCATACTGTTTTAATCACTATAGCTGTGTAATCTATTTTGAAACCAGGAAGTATGATACCTCAATCTTTGTTTTTCTTTCTCAAGATTGTTTTGACCAGAGTCCTTTGTGGTTTTATATGAATTAAAATTTTTTTTCTATTTCTATAAATGTGCAATTGGCATTTGGTAGAGATTGAATTAAATTTTTGGATTGTTTTGAACAGCATGGACATTTTACCTTCTTTGTTTATTTTTTCAATTGATAACTTTTTCAAGAAATTATTTATTTATTTATTTATTAAAAGATTTTATTTATTTATTTGATAGAGAGAGACAGAGAGAAAAGGAACACAAGAAGCAGGAGCTGGAGAGGGAAAGCAGGCTTCCCGCTGAGAAGGGAGCCCGATGTGGGGCTGGATCCCAGGACCCCGGGATCATGACCTGAGCTGAAGGCAGATGCTTAAACCACTGAGCCACCCAGGCACCCCAAGAATTTATTTACTTATTAATGAGGCGGGGGAGAGGCAAAGGTAGAAGGAGAAGCAGGGTCTCCGCTGAGCAAGAAGCCCAATGTGGGACCCCATCTCAGAACCCTGGGATCATGACCTGAGCTGAAGGTATAACCGACTGAGCCACTCAGACACCCTCAACTGATACTTCTATTATTTATTTAATAGATCATCAACTTTGTCTCCTTACCTATCTACAATTGGAATTTCATTTTATTTCCATGCCAAGTAATGAAACAATGACAAAGCTAAAAAGAATAAGCTACTTCAAAAAGAGAAGTTAACAGAGTTCTAACAGGCAAAATATAAAAATATGCACTCTTAGGGCACCTGGTTGGCTCAGTGCGTTAAAGCCTCTGCCTTTGGCTCAGGTCATGATCCCAGTGTCCTGGGATCGAGCCCCATGTCTGGCTCTCTGCTCAGTGGGGACCCTGCTTCCCCCCTCTCTCTCTGCCTGCCTCTCTGCCGACTTGTGATCTCTGTCTGTCAAATAAATTTAAAAAAATTAAAAATATGCACTCTAGAATGCACAATGGCTTAGACACTAAGAAATTCAAATGGGATCTTGAATAATGGAGGCAGATCCAGGGCACAATAAAGAAGACCTGAGATACTGTGCAACTGTTGAAGGGTTCCTGGGGCTACATCTCTCAGCCATTAGCTGAATCCTGACGTGGGGGAAGATTTTATCTAATGCCGAGTGGAGATGCGACAAGTGTTAAGCTGATTTAGGGACGGTGCATAGGAACCAAAAGGTTGGAATGTACTAAACACTGCTTAAACGTTCCACCCCAGGAAGAACTTTACTTTCCAGGAACTTTAAGCTGGCATACTCCCAGCGCTCACACGGCTGACTTTATCTTCTGTGTTCCATTTGGCACAACAAGTGGTAGTGTCTCCATCATCTATGATGGTGATGCAGACCCTGGCAGTGGGCTTTTACCACCTCATTCATGGGGGCTTTGGTTCCTTGGGTAAGTTTCCCATTCAGATATGCCCACAGGTCCGTTACACACAATCTGCTTAGCCCAAACAACTGCCTCAGTATACTTCTTGCTGCTCTCAGACCACAGTCCAAGCCCATTCAGCCAGCAGGGATGCCAGAAACCACTGTGGCCCGGCCAGTCTTGGCATTCTCATCAAACTCGTCAGCACTGACAAAGTCAAGAGGCAAGGTAGTTTTCATACCCTTCTTCTCAGCTTTGGACAATGGGTCTTTGATGATCTAGGCTCCCTCTTCATCAAACACAGAAGTGCCTGTCTTTATGTTGTTGAACACCTTAAGGAAGGCAAAAGCCTTCCACCACCAACAGTCACCTCACTGACTTTGTCCAGCATATTATTGACCAGCTTGGGCCACTAAGATGGACATTTTAAAAATGTCATTTTTAAATGGCTTGGGCCACTGAGGTAGACATTTTAAAAACATTATCTTCCAATCCATGAACACATGACGTCTTTCCATTTATTTGTATTTTCTTCAATTCCTTTCATTAATGTTTTGTAGTTTTTAGTATATGTCTTTCACCTCATTGGTTAAATTTATGCTTAAGTATTTTTCTCTTTTCAGTGCTATTATAAATGGTTTTCCCCTCTGCTTTTCTTTTCAGGTAATTTGTTATTGGTGTATAGAAACACTACTAATATTTTTATGTTGACTATATTCTGCAACTTTACTCAATTTAGTTATTAGTTCTAATGGGCTTCTTTGTGTGTGACATCCTTTAGGTTTTCAACATATAAAATTATGTCATTTGCAAACAGAGATAATTTTACTTCTATCTTTCCAATTCAGATGCTTTTCATTTCTTTTTCTTGCCAAACAACCCTAGCTTGGAAATTTGTATCACATTAACTGATTTTCATATATTGAACCATTCTTCCACACCAGGGATAAATCCCATTTGGTAATGGTTTATTATTCTTTTAATGTGTTGTTGAATTTTTTGGTTATTTGGCTTGCTAGTATTATGCTGAGAATTTTTAAATCTATGTTAATCAGGAATATTGGTCTGTACTTTTCTAATAATGTCTTTGTTTGGCTTTGATATCATGGTAATGCTGGCCTTATAGGATACGTTGGGAAATATTCTTCCTCTTTGGAAGAATTCACCCATGAAGATATGTGGTCTTTTTCTGTGATTGGGGTTTATGATTACTGATTAAAAATAATCTATGAGTCAAAAGCAATTCAGTAACGTAGCAGGATACAAAGTCAATGTACAGAAATCAGTGGCATTCTTATACACTAACAATGAAAAAACAGAAAGGGAAATTAGAGAATTGATTCCATTTACTAGAGCACCAAGAACCATAAGATACCTGGGAGTAAACCTAACCAAAGAGGTAAAGGATGTGTGCTTCAGGAACTACAGAACACTCATGAAAGATTGAAGAAGACACAAAAAGATGGAAGACCATTCCATGCTCTTGGATCAGAAGAATAAACATTGTTAAAATGTCTATACTGCCTAGAGAAATCTATACTTTTAATGCCATTCTGATAAAAATTTCAGTATTTTTCAAAGAGCTGGAGCAAATAATCCTAAAATTTGTATGGAATTAGAAGAGACCCCGAATTGCTAAAGTAATGTTGAAAAACAAAAATAAAACTGGCAGCATCACATTACCTGATTTCAAGCTTTACTACAAAGCTGTGATCACCAAGACAGCATGGTACTGGCATGAAAACAGATACATAGACCAGTGGAACAGAGTAGAGAGCCCAGATATGGACCCTCAACTCTATGGTCAAATAATCTTCGACAAAGCAGGAAAAAATATACAGTGGAAAAAAGACAGTCTCTTCAATAAATGGTGCTAGGAAAATTGGACAGCTATATATAGAAGAATGAAACTCCACCATTCTATTACACCATACACAAAGATAAACTCTAAATGGATAAAAGACCTCAATGTGAGATAGGAATCCATCAGAATCCTAGAGGAGAACATAGGCAGTAATCTCTTTGATATCAGCCACAGCAACTTCTTTCAAGATATGTCTCCAAAGGGACGCCTGGGTGGCTCAGTTGGTTAAGCAGCTGCTTCGGTTCAGGTCATGATCCCAGCATCCTGGGATGGAGTTCCACATCGGGCTCCTTGCTCTGCAGGGAGCCTGCTTCTCCCTCTGCCACTCTGTCTGCCTATGCTCACTCTCTCTCTCTCTCTCTCTGACAAATAAATAAATAAAATCTTAAAAAAAATATGTCTCCAAAGGCAAAGGAAACTAAAGCGAAAATGAACTTTTGGGATGTCATCAAGATCAAAAGCTTCTGCACAGCAAAAGAAACAGTCAACAAAACAAAGAGGCAACCCACGGAATGGGAGAAGATATTTGCAAATGACAGTACAGACAAAAGGTTGATATCCAGGATCTGTAAAGAACTCCTCAAACTCAACACACACAAAACAGATAATCATATCAAAAAACAGGCAAAAGATATGAACAGACACTTCTCCAATGAAGACATACAAATGGCTATCAGACACATGAAAAAATGTTCATCATCACTAGCTATCAGGGAGATTCAAATTAAAACCACATTGAGATACCACCTTACACCAGTTAGAATGGCCAAAATTAGCAAGAGTGACAACAACGTGTGTTGGAGAGGATGTGGAGAAAGGGGAATGCAAGTTGGTGGGAATGCAAGTTGGTGCAGCCTCTTTGGAGAACAGTGTGGAGATTCCTCAAGAAATTAAAAATAGAGCTTCCCTATGACCCTGCCATTGCACTACTGGGTATTTACCCCAAAGATACAGATGGAGTGAAAAGAAGGGCCATCTGTACCCCCAATGTTTATAGCAGCAATGGCCACGGTCACCAAACTGTGGAAGAACCAAGATGCCCTTCAAACAGACGAATGGATAAGGAAGATGTGGTCCATATACACTATGGAGTATTATGCCTCCATCAGAAAGGATGAATACCCAACTTTTGTAGCAACATGGATGGGACTGGAAGAGATTATGCTGAATTAAATAAGTCAAGCAGAGGGAGTCAATTATCATATGGTTTCACTTATTTGTGGAGCATAACAAATAACACGGAGGACATGGGGAGATGGAGAGGAGAAGGGAGTTGAGGGAAATTGGAAGGGGAGGTGAACCATGAGAGACTATGGACTCTGAAAAACAACCTGAGGGTTTTGAAGGGTCAGGGGGTGGGAGGTTGGGGGAGCCAGGTGGTGGGTATTAAGGAGGGCATGTATTGCATGGAGCACTGGGTGTGGTGCAAAAACAATGAATACTGTTATGCTGTAGAGAAATTAAAAAAAAAGATATTAAAAATAATCTATGAATCAAAAATAATTTAATTGCTAATGATAGATAGGTTTAGGTTTTCCATTTCTTCATGATTTAGCATTTGGTAGAGTTTATGTTTCTAGGAATTTATCCATATGTTTTTAGGTTATCCAATGCATATAATCACAGTAATTATTTCACAGTTCACAGTAATTTTTTGTGATCCTTTTTATTTCTGTGACATAAGTTTTAATATCTCCTCTTTCATTTCTGATTTTGTTGGAGTCATTTCTCTTTTTTTCCCTAGCTAATCCAAGGGTTTCTCATTTTTGTTGATCTTTTTCAAAAACACCTCTTGATATCTCTATTGTTTTTGTTTTATTTCTGCTTTAATTTTTATTTTATTTATTTAAATAAATCTATTTTATTTTATTTATTTATTTAAATAAATTTATTTTATTTTATTTATTTATTTAAATAAATTAAATTTATTTAAATTTTATTTATTTAAATTTTATTTTATTTTATTTCTGCTCTTGTTTTTTCCTTCCTTTTGCTAATTTTGAACTCAGCTTGTGATTTTTTTCTAGTTCCTTGACATGAAAAGTTACTTTATTTGAGATCTTCCTTTCTGATGTACATGCTTTTAATTATAAACTTCCTTCTTATTTCTGCTTTTCCTACATCCCATACCTTTTGGTATGCTGTGGTTTTGTTTTCATTTGTCTCAAGCTATTGTATAATTTCCGTTTGACTTCTTGTTTGACTCATTAGTTGTCTGAGAATGTGTTTTTTGAATTTCCACATTATTTGTGAATTTTCCAGTTTTCTTTCTTGCTATTAATTTCTAGTTTCTTCCTATTGTGGTTGGGATATGTTGGATATATTAAGACTCTTTTTGTGGCCTAATATATGATCTATCCCGGAGAATGTTCCATGTGCACTTAAGAAGATTGTTCTATTGCTGTTGAATGGGATAGTCTGTATATGTCTGTTAGGTTCCGTAGTGTTATTTAAGAACACCATTTCTCTATTGATTTTCTGTCTGAATGTTGTTTCCATTATCGAATGTGGACTATTAAATTCTCTACTATTATTTTGCTATCTATTCCTCCCCTCAGTTTATCAATGTTTGCTTTCTGTATTCAGGAGCTCTGATGTTGGGTACACATATATTTATACTGGTTGTATCTTCTTAATGTATTCACTTGTTTTTAAAAAGATTTATTTATTTGTTGGAGAGAGAGTGAGAGGGCAGAGGGAGAGAGAGGATCAGAGAATTTTTGAAGATTTCATTTTTTAAATTTTTATTTGTCAGAGAGAGCAAGCACAAGCTGGGAGAGAGGCTAAGGGAGAAGTAGGCTCTGAGCAAGGAGCCTGATGTGGGACTTGATCCCAGGACCCTGGGATCATTACCTGAGCCAAAAGTAGGGGCTTAATCTGAGCCACACAGAGTCACTGTATTGACTCTTTTTACCATTATTTAATGTCCTTTGTCTCCTGTGAGAGCTTTCACTTATAGTGTATTTTGTCTGACATAAATATCGCTGCCCCTGTTCTTTTGGTTACCAATTACATGGAATGTGTTTTTCCATTCTTTTACTCTACATGTGTCCTCTAACCTAAAGCAAGTGTCTTGTAGATAGCATGTAGTTGAATTTTTTTAAAAGATTTTATTTATTTATTTGACAGACAGAGATCAGAAGTAGGCAGAGAGGCAGGCAGAGTGAAAGGGGGGGAAGCAGGCTCCCCTCTGAGCAGGGAGCCCGATGCGGGGCTCGATCCCAGCACTCGGGGATCATGACCCGAGCCAAAGGGAGTCTTTAACCCACTGAGCCATCCAGGTGCCCTATGTAGTTGAATTTTTTAAATCAATTCAATCACTCTAAGCCTTTTGATTGGGAAGTTTAACTTATTTACATTTAAAGTAATTATTGCTATTGCTATTGTTAGTTATTTTGTCTGTCTTGTAGCTCTTTTGTCCATCTTTTCTTGTCTTGCTAGCCACTTTGTATTTCATTGATTTTGTAATGATATTTTTTTCCTTTCACTTTTATTTTGTATATCTTCTATCTGTTTTATTTTTGTGCTTACCATGGAGTTTTCATAAAACATCTTAGAGGTTTAACAGTCTACTTAAATCTAATACCACCAATATTTAGTCATTCTTAACTAATTTTAAAAACAAAGTAAATATGTCTTTCTTGCAATGACTACAGCCTGATTCTTTACAATGTTTATTGACAAAACAAACATTTCACTTTGACATTTTTGGTTTAACTTTTGAACTAAACTAAACCAGATGTTAGTTTACAAATGTGTGTATTTTACTTGGAGAACATCTATGCTCCAAGTGAAATATATTTTCTCTGAATCTAACACAATTGTTTTAAAAAACCTAACACTGAAAGAAGAAATTTGCCTATCTTTCAAATTACAAAACATCCTAACAGTTGCTGGTGTAGCTAAAAGAATTTCCATTTTTTAAAGTAATAGGATGATAAATTTCTTTTAAAATGTCATGAAGAATTTACCATCAAGGTTAAAATGAATTTATGTGAGAGTAATAGAAAAATGATAGAAGGAGGAAGTAAACCAGGCAAGATGTGACAGAAACCCAAAGCACTGATGATTTCAAAAGAGGAGGGGTTTATAGTATGAATGCCACTGCTGAGCTAAAGAAATAGAAAGAGAATTAGATCAGGCCATCCCCTAGTATTGCTCATGATAAAGGTCCCAGGAAAGAGGGATGATTTACAGTGCAATGTGATAGTTAAATAGCTCTAAGTGACATGGTCTGTCATTCCGTGGCCCTCCTTGACCCAGCACTAATTTATCTGTCCAGTTTTCTCCCCAGGGTAGGCAAGAACAGGTCTTCTACTCTGCACTGTTTTTCAGTTCCTTTCTGGAAACTCTCATCTCTGTGTCCCACTCCTGGGCAGCCCTTCTTCTGCATAAACTATACCTGTCAAAATCGTACCTTCTCCAGCTTTATGTAAACATTTCTTTCAAAGCAATCTCCATCCTTGGCAGGTAGATGTCTCACATTCCTTTGAACTTTCATGTCCGTTTTCTACTTCCCACACCACTGAGAATATTTTTGTTATATATTTACATATACACACACACACACCCCAAACTACTATATATATGAAGTGTTTTTTGTTTTCTTTGATAGACATATTAATTTCTCTTTGAAGAGAAAGAGGATCTGACTCAGAATTTACTACATCTCTACGACTTTCATCCTTCCCTCCACTTAGCAACCTGAGGGCTGACTCAGTTCAGACGCTGTTTTTGGTATGGATACAGCAGTGAAAAGATGGAGAGGCTCCTGCCCTCCAGGAGCTTACTCTCAGTGTTTAAAAATTGCATTACTAGTTATGGATTTTCCCAGTTCTAAAGATTTATTATACTTCCTCATTACAGTAATATTAAAAATTATATTTAAGTATTCTCTATTGAGATGATCTTATAATTATTTTCTATCTGAAAGAAAATATCAGAAAGACAATTTTCAAAAGGAAAATTACTGATGACAATCATCATTCAGAAACTTGAAGACAAGGAGATATTTTCTCAGAAAAAATCAAACTGATCTAATTCTTTAGAGCTAAGCTTATAAACACTGGGGTGGAACATCCTAGAAGAAAAAAGACTCTGGTATAATGAGCTTTTAATGTTTTCGGTATATCACTGGAAATATAATCTATCAGCCTAAGAGAGAAGCTGCTTTTTCACTCAAGAAGTAACAACCTCCAACGTCCTCAAGTTGCCAATCTGTATGGAAACATTTAAAAACCACTACATGACAGTAAATCCCATTAAAGGCTGCAGTGTTGTACTTAGAAAAATAATGCATTATAAAAAATGATGACATACTGTCATTGACACACTGTCCCAAACTCAATAGCTATTGTTAAATCCATCCTGAAAATAGGAGACTGAAACATATCATATCATAATATTAAATATTAGTATTAGCAGAAATTTGGGAGACTGTGATATTCTATTTCATAAAGAGAAAGAAATGGAAATATTTTAACATCCCTGAGGGTATGAGTTAGCATTTCAAGTCATCATGGATAGAAGTCGTCTTCTTCTTCTTCTTCTTCTTCTTCTTTTAACTAGGCAATTTATTGTCGCAGGATTAGGAAAGGCTCAAATTTTTCTTTTTCTCCTTCAGAAAATGATCAAGATATTTGTTGATTTCAGCTCTGACCTGATCTTTTCATCCTTTATATATAAACAACCGCAAGAAATCCTCAATACACAGAACTTCCTCATGATTGCTTTACAAAATCTTTAAAAACCTTCAGCATTTTTTTTTACCCCTCAGTCTTTTTTAACCACCTATGATTTGAATTTTTCATCTATCACAAACTTGATATCCAATGACTATTTATAAAAATAAAACAACAAAACAAGAAACACACACACAAAACAGGTTCTGGAGAGCTACAGTACAATATAGGGCTCATAGTTAAAAATACCATATTGTCTACGAAGAAAAAAACTGGTGGTTGCCAGAGGGTCGGTGGATATAGGGAACAGGCAAAATAGCTGAAGGTGATTAAAAGGTACAAACTTCCAGCTATAAAATCAATATCAATAACTCACAGGGAGGAAAAGTACAGCATAGGGAATAGAATTACTATTGTAATAATGTTGGATGGTAGCAGATGGTGACTGCATTTATCATGGTGCTCACTGAGTAATGCATAGAAGTGTTGAATGACTATGCTGTACACCTGAAATAAATGGGACACTGCCTGTCAAATATACTTCAATAATACTTATTTTTTTTTTAAATTAGCACTAGGGATGTAATATAAAATATGACTATAGTTATATACTGGTCTATGGTATATTTGAAAGGTGTAATGAAAGTCAGTCAATCCTAGGACTTCCCATCATAAGGGAAAATTTTTTTTCCTTTTCTTTCACTTTATTTTTTATGTATATGAGATGATGGATGTTAACTAAACTCATCGTGGTAATCCGTTCACAATATATGTGAAGTAAAATCTTAAATATACACAGTGCCATATATCAATTAGATCTCAATAAAACTGGGATTAAAAATGCTGGCCTGAAAAAAAAAATGCTGGGCTGTATACTTAAAAATTTGCTAATAGGGAAGATCTTCTGTTAAGTGTTCTTACAAAAATACAGAGAAAAAACAATGAATGAATGAATGAAAGGAAACTTTAGATTATGGATATGTTTATGGCTTTGATTTGTTGATGGTTTCATGGATGACTATTTACCCCCAACTCATCAAGCTGTATTCATTAGAGATCTACAGGTTCAGGAAGAGTCACATACTTGGAAAGCTCTAAAGAAAAAAAAACACATTAGAAGACTGGGAATGAGTGATAATTTGGAAAGATATCAAATGAAAACTTGTTAATGAGCTTTCCTCTAATTTTAATATTGATACTAACTTAAACCCACACTTTTCAAACACTGATGAACTGGTATGCATGCTTTCTTGCCATTATATGATTTTTTTTTAATTTTCAGCATAACAGCATTCATTATTTTTACACCACACCCAGTGCTCCATGCAATCTATGCCCTCTCTAATACCCACCACCTGGTTCCCCCAACCTCCCACCCCCCGCCACTTCAAACCCCTCAGATTGTTTTTCAGAGTCCATAGTCTCTCATGGTTCACCTCCCCTTCCAATTTACCCAAATTCCCTTCTCCTCTCGAATGCCCCTTGTCCTCCATGCTATTTGTTATGCTCCACAAATAAGTGAAACCATATGATGATTGACTCTCTCTGCTTGACTTATTTCACCTAGCATAATCTCTTCCAGTCCCATCCATGTTGCTACAAAAGTTGGGTATTCATCCTTTCTGATGGAGGCATAATACTCCATAGTGTATATGGACCACATCTTCCTTATCCATTCATCCGTTGAAGGGCATCTTGGTTCTTTCCATAGTTTGGCGACCGTGGCCATTGCTGCTATAAACATTGGGGGTACAGATGGCCCTTCTTTTCACTCCATCTGTATCTTTGGGGTAAATACCCAGTAGTGCAATGGCAGGGTCATAGGGAAGCTCTATTTTTAATTTCTTGAGGAATCTCCACACTGTTCTCCAAAGAGGCTGCACCAACTTGCATTCCCACCAACTTGCATTCCCCTTTCTCCACATCCCCTCCAACACATGTTGTTTCCTGTCTTGCTAATTTTGGCCATTCTAACTGATGTAAGGTGGTATCTCAATGTGGTTTTAATTTGAATCTCCCTGATGCCTAGTGGTGATGAACATTTTTTCATGTGTCTGATAGCCATTTGTATATCTTCATTGGAGAAGTGTCTGTTCATATCTTCTGCCCGTTTTTTTGATATGATTATCTGTTTTGTGTGTGCTGAGTTTGAGGAGTTCTTTATAGATCCTGGATACCAACCTTTTGTCTGTACTGCCATTTGCAAATATCTTCTCCCATTCCGTGGGTTGCCTCTTTGTTTTGTTGACTGTTTCTTTTGCTGTGCAGAAGCTTTTGATCTTGATGAAGTCCCAAAAGTTTATTTTCACTTTTGTTTCCTTTGCCTTTGGAGACATATCTTGAAAGAAGTTGCTGTGGCTGATATCGAAGACATTACTACCTATGTTCTCCTCTAGGATTCTGATCGATTCCTGTCTCCATTTTGAGGTCTTTTATCCATTTTGAGTTTATCTTTGTGTACGGTGTAAGAGAATGGTCGAGTTTCATTCTTCTACATATAGCTGTCCAGTTTTCCCAGCACCATTTATTGAAGAGACTTTTTTCCACTGTATATTTTTTCCTGTTTTCTTGAAGATTATTTGACCATAGAGTTAAGGGTCCATATCTGGGCTCTCCACTCTGTTCCACTGGTCTATGCATCTGTTTTTATGCCAGTACCATGCTGTCTTGGTGATCACAGCTTTGTAGTAAAGCTTGAAATCAGGTAATGTGATGCCATTTTCTTAACTGACACTAACATCTCTCTCCTCTCCCTCATGTAACATGTATGAACTATGTACAGTGCACAGGGCATTGGGGAAAGGATGGGAGATACACAGGACCTACTAGTACACCTGTCCTCAGTGCCTTGACTGTTTTTCCTAAGGCTCTATGTTAGTTCATTTTACAACACCTTTTCCTAAAAACTATAGGATGTCTTAGAGGTTTTAATCTGATGTAAATCCCCAAAAGGACAATTTGGAATGTGGTAATCCCTAAGTTTTTCTGAATAGGGATTCAATTTTTTAAAAAATTGCTGACTGTTTCTAAGCCTTACAAAATACAATGTGATAAACACCACATTTCAGTGAAGAGGGCAGGGCAAAAGGATCCAGGAATACTTGTTGCTGTAATGACCGATTTTTCATTCGTGGTTATAGGTAATAAAGTGTAATCTGTCTGTTTCGAGATCAATCAGAGCATCTTGAGTAACAATCAGCTTTTGTCCTTAAGAGACTTGTTTATTCCCTGAATTATGTCCTCCCCTTGGTTATGATATAAGACCCCAAATTAAATTCTTTGAGCAAATAGAGGAAACACAGATGAGATAAAGGTTTTCTTCACTGAATTTCTAAGGATAATATTGAAAATCTATTTCAAGTATTTCAAAGTGTGAGGAAGATAGGTAGGTAGAGGATAGGAATCTAAGAAGTCTGATAGGGAGAACTGTCAAGTATTTAATTTGTATCTAGAGCCATTTACGAAACCTATAAAAAGATTAATCTGGAAGAATTACTAAAGATAACTTCCTTAGGAAGAATATTCTAGATTAATCTGTTAAATTTTCCTTCTTTTGTTCATATTCCCTTATGAAATTGTTTTATTTCAGATAAATATACACATTCTCAGTCCTAAGAGGTAAATATCTTGAAGTAATTTCTACTCTAATGGATAGGAGTCCAAATAGCAAAAGCGAAAATATTCTGAACAGAACAAACTCTAACACACAAAATACCCTACCCTGAATGACCCCTTTCCTGGAGTGGCTTCTGTTCATCAGGAAGACTTTTGAAAGTTACCTTTAAAGAGTAAGTCTCCCAGAGCAGTTTCAGGACCTTGACTATGACAGTGAAGGAAGGCCAGCCACAGCACATCACTACTCTTAGGACAAAGTTTCACGAGTGTAGATTTAAACTTACACTGATTAAAATAACCAAAACAAACATTCAGATGTCACCCACGATGTGCTCATTTCTGCCTTCATACTTCTTCTCAAACTAGAACTTTCCATCAATCCATTTATCTTCCCTCCAGAAATCCCAAAATTAATTTCTTCTAAGTGATCATTTTTTATTATTCAGTTTTTGAAAAATATTTATGGAGCAGTAGATATATTATGGAAAACAACACAGATGTGGTTTCCAGCTTGCTTTTTATTGGGAAAGATATTTAACCTAATAATCAGAAATAGTAATATATACTGAGCAATAGTGATAAATGCCATGTTATGAAGGAAATGTACCGTAAGCAGTATCTACTGTGCAGATTTTAATATAAGTATATTGTGTATAGCATATGGTGTGTAGAATATAGTGAATAGCACATAGCATATGCCATGTGTATATAGTATTTAGCACAAGGTAGCTAAATGAGTGCCCTGAGAGGGTGAGAGTTGAAGAGTGCTTAGGAGTTAAGGATGGGTTGTTGGGAGAGAGTTCCAGCAAGGGAAACAGGCTCTAATTGGCCCTGAGATGATAAGGAACATGGCTCCTTCGAGAGACTAAAGATCAGCATTGCTTGGAGCATAGGAAGCATGAAGGGAACTGTAACTCCAAATGAGGCTTCCAACTTGTCTCTCTAACTGTATTGCACAACTCCCTCCCTACCCCCTGAATAATTCACCTCCCTCATGGGGCTTGATGAGGGTGGCAGAGACAGTTTGTCTCCAAGGACCACCCTGAAGGACATCACAGAGCAAATTCTTATACTGTGGCCAAGTAGCGAGGCTCCTTTGATGCCAACACATCAGCCAGAATAATCTTTCAGATATCTATCCAATTATGAAGGACTCCACTGTTTAGATCCTGACCCCAAGCCTTCCCACAGCTCTTACAAGAGTGTCCAAAACTCCATCATGGCCCAGACCAACCTCTGTGGTCTGGCTCTTGACTTAGGTTGTTCAGATTGTCATCTTACAAGGCCTCACTCTGACTTTTGACTCTACTTTGGAAGAGAGTTAACGAGCTTCATGGCAGCAACTACCCTGTCCAGTCAGAGATATTCTATTTTCTTTTAATTCCACCTATGAGTCATATAATCAACATGGCCAGATGTTAAGTGCATGTGGGGTCTTCAACTAGCAAATTAATTTTGCAAAAAAAAAAAAGAAACTGAAGAAAGTTCCTAGTGCCATAGAAGTGAGCTGGGTCAACAAAGCCACTGGACATCGAGTTTCTGGATAAACAGAATCTATTTATTTGTGTTCCCTGTTGAGTATAGTGTCTGATACAAAATAAATTGTATAAATGTTTGTGGAATCAGCAAATATTTTAAACCATTCAAGCCCAACAGTGCATTTTAAATAATCATATTTTTCATGGGATTAATTGATCAATTACAGTGTAATTTAATATCCTAGTATTGAAATGAGCAAATCAATCCGTGGAGATTAAGTAAATGATACTCTGGGTCACATCATTAAAGAACAGGTCAGGGAATTGAACTGAATCTGCCTCTGAATGCCATGATCTCACAAAGCACCAGGCTCTTTCTCAGAAGGTTCTTAATGATGATATTTTTAAAAAGATTTTATTTATTTATTTGACAGACAGAGATCACAAGTGGGCAGAGAGGCAGGCAGAGAAACAGAGGAGGAAGCAGGCTCCCTGCTGAGCAGAAAGCCCAATGCAGAGCTCGATCCCAGGACCCTGAGATCATGACCCGAGCCAAAGGCAAAGGCTTTAACCCAATGAGCCACCCAGGCGCCCCAGGTTCTTAATGATGATTAATGAGATGCCCAACCATGGTGACAGCCAAGCTAACCAGACAGACAAAGGAAGGTCCATTGGGAGATCTGGTTGTTTGTTTGACTTTGCCAGTGCCTACGCAGTTATGTTCCCTATTTCCCTAACTTGCTCAGGGATGTCAGAAAGAAGCATTTGTGGGGGAGTGAGGGGAACAGCAGTCATGTCTTTGTTCATGGTGATCCACCCTGTGAATTATCACAGCTTGGTTTTCCCAGCCACTCAGCAGTTCCCTCAAGCATCTCTGCCAATTGCTTAGAGAACATATGAACTGAATTGCACAATGCATTCTGAAGCTAAATATCTGATTTTTAATGTATATTTCACTGATTCCTGCCATTAATGTGCATAATCATAATCACGTTTATCATTATATTCATTTGAAGTTGGCAGTGTGAAGATTACTTGTGAATCATTCCACCTGAGACTGAGAACATATTTTCCTATGAAATGACATTATACATTGTAGCTAATGTCTGCAGGCCAATCTAAAAATAGGATATTGATTTATGTGGCACAAATATTTATTGCATGTGGAACATTTCTGTACCAGAATGAAGTAGCAAAAGCACAGAGACAGTGATTGTTTCTACGTATACCAATAAAAAGCTGGTGGAGGTTGAAGTGGAACGTACCGATCATCTTATTCCCAAAAGTCAAGGAGTGGGAGTGGGAGTGGTGCTACCCCAAGCCCAGAATCAATAGGACCTGGAAGCTCTTAAGATAGTAAGAAGGCAAGACTGCTCAAAGTAAGAGGTGACTGTTGAAAATGCATTCCGTCCTCCTGCCGATGAATTATGTTTCTTTAAATTCATTTTTTTAATTGCTGTCTGGGTGACCTGATTTATTTACGTCCATGAGCTTCAGTTTCTTTCCATGCTTGTTGGCAACAGAACAACTACACTGCTAATTTGTAGGAAAGATTAGAGATACACCTGATACATACACCTGATGGCCCTCACATCATGACTGGCTCAAGTAGGCATTCTATGAACAGCATCTCTCACCACTGTTACTGCTGCAACTACTACCATGATGTCTACGGCCACTCTCACCACCATGATTACTTTTACTCTTCACTGATTAAATAAATGAGCTGACCCTAGAGGATTTGTTTCCCACCACAGCCTTCAAATGTACTCTACTGGATCTCTTTCCTTTTTCTTGACATCTCAGGAACCATATCATTGTAGGTATTAGTGAGTTGTACCACTTTTTAGTATTGGGGTACAGTCTTAAGAAATGAAAGTTTCTACCTCATCTGGCTTAAAGCCAGTTTAAAGGTAATTCCCACTCCTCTAAGCTTAGAGTGAACCCACGGTTCAAGGACCGCAAATGCTGGTGGTCTGCCCGCTTAATGCCAATGCCTCTGGCTCCTTGGCTTCCATCAGCAGAAGGAAGGTGTGAAAGAAAAAGGGACTGAGCCCTTTTTAAAATTAGCTAGTGCTCTTTGGATCTCTCTCTTCGGGGGCAGAATGTCATGGCAGGTACCAAAATCCATGAGGAAAATTTATGGATTTTTCAGAAAGTGCTACCCCCTCCTCCTGGGCTCTCTCCCACTGCCATTCTGACTTGAGTGAATCACTCAGGTTGACACTCTTCTTCCACTTACCCACTTACCCATGTCCAGTTCTCAGTGGTAAGCCCACAGACTTTTTGTGCTACCTAACATTCCAGCAGGGGAGGGTGTTGACAACTAACTCAAGCTGGGCTAGTTTTCTTGGCATCTATTAAACAATGGGAACAATGAGCATTGTTTCCACATATCACATCTGCCCTTTGCCCTTGCTCCCAGTACAAGCTACCTTATGCCTTCCCCTTCAGACTTCTCCAGGTGGAGTGTATGGGGAAGGAGAAACATCACAAGCTTTCTATATTCCCCTGTTCTCTGAAGACCCTTCTTTCTAATGAATGAGAAATTCTCTAACATAAAGTCTTCCATACTTTGGTCTCCTCTGGAGATATGTCTGGGTTCTCTCTTTAGACTCTAGAACATCTTATCACCCGTTGTTTTCAGCACTGAGAGTTGACTGTTGACAAAGAAGAATATGTTTCAGGTCTTTCCTTTTATCCAACTATACTGGAACACATGAAGGAGCGCCATATGGAGGAGGTAAGGAAGGAGAGTGAAAATATGCTCTGGCAAAGTCTTCTCTCTCATCTGCTCCCCTGCTCCTTGTTCACCCTCCAAGTATGGAGTTCATGCCCTCAACAAAGCAGCAGTGCATTTGGAAGAAAAAAAACAAAAACTGCATGTGGTGGGGCCCCTGGGTGGCTCAGTGCGCTACGCCTCTGCTCGGGTCATGATCTCAGGGTCTTGGGATCAAGCCTCAAGTCAAACTCTCTGCTCAGCAGGGAGCCTGCTTCTCTCTCTCTCTCTGCCTGCCTCTCTGCCTATTGTGATCTCTTTGTCAAATAAATAAATAAAATCTTTTTAAAAAAAATGCTTGTGGTTAAGGACAGATTAGACACCACATGGCAAGAAGAAAGCAGGTTTTCCCATAGTATAAGAGAATGTGAAAGAAAATCCATATGTCTACCCAGAAGATTCATGTGTAAGGCATTTGCGTAAACTGATTCATTAAAACCAAGAAATACCTGGGGTACCTGGGTGGCTTAGTCAGTTAAGTGTTTGACATTTGGACTCCCAGTTTACAGTCAGGGTCCTAAGCCAGACAAGGATCTCTTGGAAGCTTGGTGGAAAAACAAACAAACAAACAAGATATTGTTATTTAATAGAATCCAAGGGAAGAAAGTATTTCATGAGGAGATAGTCAGCAGAGTCCAAGGCCACAAAAAGGTCCAGGAGAATGAAGGTCAGTCAACGATTGTGTAAGTTGTTGGAAACTACTTTAGCAGTTCAATTTTGGCCTAGAAAGCAGCGTAAGAACATTAAGGACTTTTTAGTGAAGGTAGCAATCAAAAACATTTTTTAGTAGAAGCAAAAAGGAAATAGCATAGTAGCTAAGAAGGAAGTTGAGTGAACCAAAGATTTTCACAATTTGCACCCTATGAAGTGCATGACAGTGGTTGAGAAGGAAGTGGGAAACTTGAGGAGGCTAAGAAAGGAAGGACTAATCCTGAGAGTAGGTTCCTCAGGAGTTGGAAAATAAAGAATAAAGTGATTGATAATGATTGACAGGAATTTTTTTTTTAGGCTTATAATTCAGTTTTTCCTTTCTTGACTCAGAAGTACCACAAAAGTTCTGATACTGCCTTTACTGAACTGAAATGTGATCCATCATTTTCACCATGATTTGGAAGAGTGTGGATGAGTAGATCGTTGCTCTGTATTTTAGGGATTCTCACACCCCAATCCAGGATCCTCTCCCACACAACACCAAGCAATTCTCAGACACCAGCAGAATGTCTGAACTTCAACTCCATTCTGACATCTACCCAGAGAGAGCACCAGACTCCACAGGTTAAGAGTTCAGTCCCATAAGATGGACACTTCCCACCCCCTACTTCAGCTGTAGTTCCCAGGCTGCTACCTCTGTTCTGACCAACTGGATACAGGTTGGAAGTTCCAACGCTATCCTCCTTAGGTTTGATTAATTTGCTAAAGTGGCTTACAAAACTCAGGGAAAACTTACTTATATTTACCAGTTTGTTAAGGGATAGGATAAAGGATAAAATCAACATTTGGATGAAGAGATGCATAAAGCAAGGTATGAAAAAAGAACACAGAGCTTCTATGCCCTCCCCAGGTGCACCAATCTCCTGCTTCTCCACCTGTTCATCAACCCAGAAGCTCTCTGAATGCAGTCCTTTTGGGTTTCTATGGAGGCTGCATTACATCACCATGACTGATTAAGTCCCTGGCCATTGTCTGTTTCAACCTCCAGTCACTTTCCCTTCCCCAGAGGTCTAGGACTGAGACTGAAACTTCCAACACTCTAATAACTTGGTTGGTCCTCCAGGCAACCGACCTGACATCCTTACCCAAAGGCTTTGGAAAGTTGCCTCACTAACACAACAAAAACCAGCTTTATCTCCCTTATCACAAGAAATTTCAAGAGTTTTAGGAGCTATGAGCCAGAAACTGAACAAAGACCAAATACATAGGAGAAATATATATTTGGCCATTTCTTGTAAGTCACAGTATGGCTCTCCATCCTCTCAGACCTTTAAACATATTATATTATCTCTGTATACCATTTTTAGAAGTCACGAGATGCCATTAATACTTTATATCACCCTTTTTTCCTTGTGACTTATTTTCATCACTGCAGAAAAAAATATTTTTTTTTAAAGATTTTATTTATTTATCAGAGAGAGAGAGGGAGAGACAGCGAGCACAGGCAGACAGAATGGCAGGCAGAGGCAGAGGGAGAAGCAGGCTCCCTGCTGAGCAAGGAGCCCGATGTGGGACTCGATCCCAGGACGCTGGGATCATGACCTGAGCCGAAGGCAGCTGCTTAACCAACTGAGCCACCCAGGTGTCCCAAAAAAAAATATTTTAAAATAGATGGATTACAGCTGCTGGCCAATGTCTTGAAATCTTAATGGTAACAAGTTCAAATTGAATTTACTAAACTAGCAAGTGAGGATAACATGCAAGATGATATAGTGATTGCCACATAATTGCCAATATGATTCACAACCTGTTTAGATTTTTTTTTTCTTTTAGTTCTTGTGCATATAACTTGGAATGCCAACAGATAGCATGGAATTTTTATCTCAATATAGATATTTGCCCAGCAAAAACTGAGTTCTGGTGATGGGTATTTTTGAGATCAACAGAATTAAATATCAAAATTTAAAACATATCAAATTACTGGCAATATTATTTAACTAACCAAAAGACTCCTTTCCTTTCTTTCTGTCACTTGTGTTGTCATCAATTATACTAGGAGAAAGAGAGAAGAGTCACTGGGATGACATATTCTGAGCAACTGAGCTACAGCTAACTCTGAATTAAATCAAGTGTCTTCTGACTTACACAAATGTGTGCACTTGGCTGATAACTACATAATGCTGATTGTATATCCACCCCTCACTTTGGAGGAAGAAGCTGTTTATATCACATCACCTCCATTGTATGGATTGTCTGTTATGTTGCTATGGAAACCTACTATTTCCTTTCATTATCACACCTCCCCCTGCGTGTGTGTGTGTGTGTGTGTGTGTGTATGACAAATGGAAAATACATGTAGGATTACAAATTTATAAAAACTGCATTATAAACTCCTACATGCAGACTAAGCATTTGGTAATGTGGGCTCAGTGAGAAAGAACAGTATTAGATTTTTTTCTGCGTGAATCATTGGTTTAACCAGAAATCCTTCAACACTTTTTCCCACTGCTACTTATGGTTCTCCACAAGTGGTAATATTTCCATGGATAGTCAGCATTTGCTAGAATGAAATTCTCTTACTCAGTGTGCCCTTATTGTATACTTATTTCCAGGGATGAGAAAAAGACAAGCTTTTTGTTCGTTTTCTTGAAGCTACTGGTTCGGATTCCTCCTACAAATTTTGTGACAGAGAATTAGTTGTCAGACTCATATTTTCAATCAATTCATTTTCTGAATAGCTAACAAAAGAAATCTTTCGCTTTTTCTTTTGTATCAATATTACATATTGGTTTTATATTTCAAGGCTTATTATATCACAATATGCTGTGTTATCTTTTCCATAAAAGCTATTTTGATTAAAAGAAATACTATACTTGAGAATGTGTAACTAAAAGAAAATAGTATAACAAAGGATGAGATTCATATGGAGTATAATGAAAAAAATCTCTTTAGCAACATAATCACTCCTTCAGTCAATTCTAACTAGATTTTTTCCTCCCAGACTTTCCCCCTCTTCCAGTGGAGATGAAATACTGTGAAACTGGAAACATTTTCTTATGGTTCAGACTCAAACTGCTTAGCACTTTTTTTCTTATTTTGCTGTCCGTGTTCATTTTACATTTTATTGCTAAACAAAGAAACACTAGATAATACCAATAATAATGAACAAACCTTGAAACATTCTTCTGAGGATCAATGGGAAATAGACTAGAAATGAAATACTTAAAGATTCCATTTACTTATTTGAGAGAGAGACAGAGAGAGAGAGCTCACAAGACAGTGGAAGAGAGAGAAGCAGACTCCTGGCTGAGCAGAGAGACCCACGCTGGGCTGGATCCCAGGACCCTGAGATCATAACCTAAGCCAAAGTCAGATACTTAACCAACTGAGCCACCTAGGCACCCTTCCATTTTTAATTTTTAAGTAAATCTTCAGTTAAGATTATTTAATCATGGTTTATTAAAATGATGGACCACCATGCAGATATTCATCTTGCAAATTAATATTTAATGACATGACAAAGTTGTCATAACATAATTAGGCCATATAAAGCAATTCTGAAACAGTATGTACTATAAAGTTCCTTTGATATGGCTGGAAAGTTGGTCCGAAGGTTGTGGGTTATTGTTAAGCTGTTTAACATTGATATGGCTGGAAAAACATACTACAAAATGTTAACAGTGAAAGTTTCTGGTTGTGGTATTAACTGTGTTTTTGTTTTTGTTTTTGTTTTTTTCTTTTTCTTTTTTATGCTCCTCAGATTTTCCAAATATTTCAGAATGTATCAGTTAGGGATGCTTTTGGCTGCAATAACAGAAAATCTGACTACCCGTGGTTTAAACAAATACTCGTCTGTTTTATTTATTTATGTAGTTATTTTTACACTTTAACATAGCAAGAAGACTGGAATGGGCAGTTGTTGGCACTGTTTCAGCTGCTTAATAATGACCTTTCGATTTTTTTCTATATTTCGCTTTGCACCTTTTTCTCTTTATTGGCTCTTTTCCTCATGGTCACCAACTGCTATCTCAGAAAGGAGGAGTCATGTATGATTTCAAGGTGGAAGATGGGGCCAGAGATAGCTTAGTCGTGCCAAGTTCATGACTTCAGTGCCTTCACTGAAGCCCTTTCTGAAAACTAATTCCCAAACTGATGTCTTCTTACATCTCATTTGCTGGACCTGGATCACAGGGCCACCCGGAGCATGTAGAGATAGACGGCCCCACCTGCTTTACATTCAGCTTAAGTCACTGCCTACATTTTATCATTTTATGGAAATGGTGACCTCTCGACAAAAGCAGAATTCTATCGGCGGGGAAAGAATTGGCATCACGCATCCATGGTGTCATAGGCTGAAAAAATGCCTCACCTCCCCACCTCAACACCAATATATCCATGCTCTAATCTCTGGGACATTTGAATGTTACCTTATGGGGCAAAAAAGGATCTCTGCGAACTCTTAGGTGCTGAGGATCTTGAGGTGGGGAGATTATCCCTGCATTCTCTGGGAAGGCCGTAAATGCAATCACTTGAATCCATACAACAAGGAATGGCCAGGAGGTCACACATGCACACGCACATACATATGAGAAAATGATGTGAGGATAGAGCCGAGAGAAATTAGAATATTCTGGTCTCAAAGACTGGAGAATCTGGGGCGCCTGGGTGGCTCAGTGGGTTAAGCCACTGCCTTCGGCTCAGGTCATGATCGCAGGGTCCTGGGATCGAGTCCCGCATCGGGCTCTCTGCTCGGCAGGGAGCCTGCTTCCTCCTCTCTCTCTGCCTGCCTCTCTGCCTACTTGTGATCTCTCTCTGTCAAATAAATAAATAAATCTTTTAAAAAAAAAAAAAGACTGGAGAATCGTGGTCACAAGCCAAGCAATTCGCACCAGAAGATGCAAGGAATACACTCTCCTCTAGAGCCTACCTGGGGAGCAAGACCCTTCCAACACTGAGCTTGGCCTACAGATGCTAGTTTCCATCTCTGGCCTCCAGCATAGAACCCTGAGAGAATAAATTTCTGTTGTTCTAAGCCACCTGGTTTGTAGTATTTTGTTACATCAGCAAAGGAAACAAATACAGACAGGACAGTGAGGTTTTATGTCAGCCATCTTGATGATATATATGGCTATATATATATATATATATATATATGACTATAGCCATATATATAGTATATATTATATATATATTTATATACATACATGCTAAGTAACACTTACAAGTACATACAAGTACACTTGTAAAATAATGTATTATTTTTAGAAGAATATTATTTTAAAAATAAGATAATTTGTGGAAACAGTGAATGAACTCTTCCTGTATTTCCATTTCAAGGAAATAATATATTTTCAGCATGTAGCTGCACCGAATTTGAGAAAATCTTCACAGGATCCACAGGCATCTATAACCAATCTCTACTGACTTCTGCAGAAGTTGCCTGGGAATTTTCAGAAGTGGATTTGGCTACACAAGATAAATTACTGCTACTCTGCTGGCTCTAGAGTCCACATTTTTTTTTTCTTTCTACTCAGTTACAATCTTAAATTTGGAAAATGAAATTTATAAGTTAAAACAAATAGATTCATGCTAATCAAAAAGGCATAATTGGGACAAGTTTTTAAGGAATGAATTAAAGAAGTGGAAAAAGAACCCTGCTCTTAATTTTCCTACAGCAACAAAGTTAAAATAGTAATAATATCTTTAATCCGCCATGGAAAATAAGTGAAGGATGACAGAATATTGGTATTCACTTCAAAGGTGGTTATTAAATTTTTCCTTTTTTCCCTCCAGAACTCAACATGACACCGGCTATTTTCAGACTATGATCTCTCTTTCATCAAAGTCAGCGCTAGCTGTGAAGACCACCTGCTCCACGTAATTACCTTAAGCACACTCTCAGTGTCTCCTGCTTCAAATGACCTATTTCTTGGTGAAATAAGATGTCTCTTAACTTTGGCTGTGTGAAATATGCTCTCAACTCTAAATTACTTATTCACGGGAGACAAATGCTCCTGGATCAATTCAAAGCACTGATCTCTCTCAGTGGGCCCCTGAGAACTCTATTCCCAGGGCACAACAAGAAAGCAATCTGCAGATTATCAGACAGAAATGACTACAGAGGTCTGAAAACCAGACAGAGGAAAAACCCTGCAAAACTGTTCTTCTCAAAATCTCACTCAGGTAAATCTAAGAAGGAAATTAAATACCTTTTTTGCATGTAGGAAACAAATGTTTAGATTCTACCTTTAGAGAGAGCATGTTCTTTGTCCAATGTTTATAATTTTATATTCACCAGTCAGCACATTTTCCCCTGACTCTCTTCCCCAACACATGCATCTATAAATTTGCATGAACTTTCAAGTTTTAGAATTTAAAAAATATCTTCATTATTAAACACACAAAACTAGTAATTCTTATGAAATGTAAGCTTGGAGTTCTCGTGGAATGAATATTTTCCTGTGTGATTCTCTTCTGGCATTGTTGGTCGCTTCCTTTGTCTTAAAACTATCTCCTCTCTTAAAATATGGGTACGGAGCCTTCTTTTTCCCCTGACTACTGATTCTTTGTTTTCTTCATTTGTTCTCTTCTTCTGCCACACAATTAAGCGGTCATGACCCTCTGTCTGTCTCTTCCTTCTCCCTTCTTGTCCCCCTCTTCTCCATTCCTCACTCCTGCCATCCTGCCCTGGCTTCTTTCCCCCTTTCCCTTCTTTTCCCTCTCCTGGAGCTCTTCCCCTCCCCTCACCTCCCTTCTCTTTTCTTTTTTTTTTGGAGGTGGGGAATGGTTCTCTTTTTCATCCCAATTTCCCTCTATAGTATTTTCTTCCATGGTAAGATTGCTATATTAGGTAATAATTCCACAATTGATTTCTCTAGTCCTAACTAAAAACAGAGGAGTATGCAAAATCACTTACTCAAAATTGAAATGTGCATGGAGGGATTTGTTACCCACAAGTCAGATCCTAATTAGGACAAGAAACAGAGTGGACAGACTTCTGAAGTGTCACACAGTGTCCTCCTTTTATTCCCGCTAAGATTCTACTTAAGTCAGCATTTGCTAAGTTTTCCAGAGAACCTGGTTAGGCAAGATGGTCCTTGAAAAAAAGAGACCAGTGGGCAGATTAATTTGGGAAAAAACATGTATCATATCTCCATTATGAATTTTAATAAACTTAATATTGTAAGGACTGAAAAATATTAGAAGAAATAAGTTTATTTGTATTTAACCCAATATCATGCAAGCTGACTTGACCATGCAACCTTTTTGCAAGTCAACTAATCTTGATGAATGTCTCGTAACTCTGCCTAATAATCCAGTGGCCCTAGATTGTGTGCCAGCCAATGTCTATACTGCTTGACAGAACACAGAGGGATTTTTAGCAATTCTGAAACCCACTTTTTATGCAGTCTTTTTCCATTGCCTCCTCTTCACCCCACCTTCCCCAGTGTACCTAATACTTGAATAATCACCAAATTATTCGAAATCTGGAAGATACCACTTGTGCCTATTTTTTCCTTTTTATTGCCCATGTGCTCTCATAACTTTTTTTGAATTATTCACAGATGTGCAACTTTAAAAAAGATTTGCTTCATTAGTTTCCCCTTTATCCAAGTGAGTCATTTGTTTCCCACTGTGTTTGCATATCAATTTATAAATATCTCCAGAAATATCAAAATTCCACAGAATCCATTGCATTTAGTAAGTTGCAAACCTATACTGTTCAATAGGGTAGGATGAACTGTACAATGTGACTTTTGAGCACAAAAAATGTGGCTGGTCTGAACTGAGATATGCTTTATGCAAAAATATGCATTGGATTTTGAAGACCGAAGGCTAAAAGAGTGGAACAAATTATTTATAATTTCAAGGTTAATTACATATTTAAATGGTAATTTTTTGATATATTTGGTTAAATTAACTTTGCCTATTTATTTCACTTTTTATGTGACTACTAACATTTTTAAAATTATATATGCTCACATTTGTGAGTGACATTGTTCCATTAGATGGCATTGTTCTACAGGGTGAGCACACTCTTATCATCACAGCTCTTAGTTGTTACTTATAATGGTCCCAATTGTTTCTTGAATAAATGGAATTCGTTAGCAAGGTAAACACAAAGTTAGAGAAGGTCCTGAAATTCTGAACATTTTGTAACATTTTCTTATGAATAATAAATGTGAATATTCCATAAACATTGTCCACATGTTACACATTGAATACAATATGGCTTTGGTCTAAGTTATCATCATTACTTAGCTATTTTACTGAAAGTCCCAGAAAATTATTCCCTTCCAGAATATATCCTAACCATCAAAGTTCACCACAACTTAATATTAGTTGAAAAAGCATACCTCTAAACAATATTAGGAGTACTATGAGTATGGGATTCCAATGGTATGATTTCTTATGTGAAGGCTTTTTTTTTCCTAGAATATTCAATCAAATGTCTACCCTGCAGAGTTGTTATCCTTTTACATAGAAGAGGAACAGAAATGTAAACCTCAAGATCATACTAACCTTTACAGATAAATTCTAGGTTAGTATGCACATAAAACCACATCAGAGCTTCTGCAACTTTCCATGGAAACAATGCTATTTATTGCACTTTGATGATGGCAGTGAAAGAATCTCAATCTTAAGCCACCCAAAGCCCCCCAAAACTTCTAGTCCTAGAATTTCTTGCATGAATCACTTTGAAGGCACAGTCCTTGACAGCAATGCATTAGAAAACTCTGGTCTAAGACTGGACAGAAAATTAAACCCATGTAAGTTTTAGCCTTAGCTGAATCTCTCTGTGCAACTTTGGGTGGGTTGCTGACTGTCTGTGTCTTTGGATGTGCCAGAACTAAAGAAATAATTCATAAAACTTCTGTGTATAGTAATTGGAACAATCTGATGCTGAGGATGATCTCAAGCTTTTAAACCATATCCAAATTGTTTTCATAAATGCACAAGACAGTATGTTCCTTTTCTTCAGCTAAAAATCCAATGGTTAATTAAGCAACAGATGAAGACTTCATTTATAGAGGATTTAATAGGTACAGAAATATTCTGTAAATTCTTTGCCTTGTTTCTAGGTTTTATCCAAGTATATCCATGTATATCCATGTCTTCTCCATGTTAACATGTCATTTTTGCTGTTTCTAGTTAGTGTGGTGAAATACACAAGATAAGTCAGTATGACAATGGCTTCACTTGAATTTAAAAGCAGTTTTTATCTTTTTGTTTTAAACTATGTTCTCTTATGTGTTTTAAAGATTTCATTTAATAATAACTAATTGTGAAATAAATGTGTTTTTTAAAAAATAGAACTGATTTATTTCCCAAACTGAACGATCAACATTCCTGCTCTTGGAAAAGCGAATGTAGACAACCAAAGATTGCTACTATCAGGACTATGAATATCTGTTTTGAGATACTCAAAGCTCATATGAAGTTTAGTAAGGGTGACAGATCCTCTATGAAAATCTAATTTGCTTATATGAACTTTCTGGAAAAGAGACATACGGTCAAAGAAAAAGTATAGATTCACAGCCGATATTCTCATACATTCTTCTTAGTTTAGTCTAATATAAAGAATGAGGAAGGAGGAGGAAACCAGAATAAATACTATGATGTCTTCTTATGTGAGAAGTTGTTTTATAAAAGGAAACTTAATCCAATGAAATATTTGTTTTTATTCCTAGATTTGTTTCAGTCATGTAGTTATAAACTCAGGCTTATACATTATAAGAAGAAATGATCACACAGACATTGAATTAGTTTCTTAAAGCTACTATAAAAATTTCTACAAACTCAATGGCTTAAAACAACAGAAATTTGTTCTTACACAGATCCAGAGGCCCAATTCTATTTTTTTAAAAAAGATTTTATTTATTTATTTGAGATAGAGGAGGTGAGAGAGAGCATGAGCGAGGAGAAGGTCAGAGGGAGAAGTAGACTTCCTGTGGAGCTGGGAGCCTGATGTGGGACTTGATCCCGGGACTCCAGGATCATGACCTGAGCCGAAAGCAGTCATCCAACCAACTGAGCCACCCAGGCGTCCCCAGAGGCCCAATTCTTAAATCAATTTTGTTGGTATGAATTAAGGTACCAGCAGGCTGTACTCCTTCTGGGGGTCTAGGGGACAATCTATTCCTTGCTTCCTCCAGCTTCTGCTGGCTCCAACCTTCTTTGACTTGCGGCCACATCCCTCCAACTTCTACCTTCTGTGGTCATATTGCTGGCCTCTTCTGTCTATGAAATTTCTCTTTTCCCTTTTCTTATGAGACCCATATGATAACATTTAGGCCCCATCCTGATAATCCAGGATAATTTCCCTATTAAGATCCTGAACTTAATCACACCCACAAAAACATTTTTTCCTTATAAGGTAGAATTTGCTGGTTTTAAGGAATTAGAAACTGATAATTGGGTTGTCATAATTCAGCCCACCATAGATATTAGATATTTCTTTAAAGAAGTTGAGACATTCATTTCCCAACCTCCTTGTCAAATACCAACTTGCGTGAGACTGTATACAAATCCCATATCCAGAATTTGAATGTCTCATAAGCATTTTTAACATCTTTCTAAGTTTCTAATGCTTTCCTAGTTATTGCCATTCAACCAATATTTACTGAGCACTTACTATTCATCAAGCACCACTAATATTATAGAATTTATAAAAATATTTACCTAAGTTCGAATCTTTGCTTTAAAAGCCAGCAGACCAAAAAAAAATAATAATAAATAAAAATTAAAAAAAAATCGTACATTAACTGAACTATTACAGATTCTGAAAAAATGACTTTTGGATAGAGCTTAAAGTAAACATGTTTTGGGACACCTTGGTGGCTCAGTCCGTTAGGTTGTCTGCCTTCAGCTCAGGTCATGGGATCAAGATTCCAGGGTCCTGGGATCAAGTTCCACACCAGGCTCCCATCTCAGCAGGGAGTCTGCTTCTTTCTCTGCCTGCCTCTCCCCTGTTTGTGCGCTCGCTCTCGCTCTCGCAAATAAATAAAACAAAAATCTTTAAAAAATAAAGTAAACATGTTTTGTTTTTTTTTTTATCATGGGATCAATTTGAGGCTTAATTTTAAAGCTGAAAGCACCGCCCTTCAATTACATACATTACATTCTATAGTGTATTACAGAACTACAATCTGAAAAGACACCTATTCAAAGAAAACATTCATTAAATTATCCCTGTGTTAAATTCTCTAGAATATAATAGATTTTTTTTGTGCTTAGTCAATTTTTGTCTAATATTGTGGTTGGAGCTATAACACTAATTTATGCAAATATTTCTTAACAGTCTTTACTATGACGGTTACTGGCCAGATGCTGGGCTGACAGCCATACTCTCAGAGGCCTGGGGGTGAGTGGAGGAGAAGGCAGGCAGTTCAGAGGACTAAATGCTCCACAACAGGAGGCAAGGACAAGGTATGGAGGGTATAGCGGAGGAATACACATCTCAGTCTTGGGAGTCAGGGATGGCTTCTATGAAGAAGTCCATCAAGCTGAGACCTGAAGGACCAGTAGGGAAAATACAGGTAAGGAACTGGAGAAGGAGAACCATGTAACAGGGTCTGAGACAAGGGGCTCAGGTTACTGGAACCCAGAGGTATTTAAGAATGGCTGAAACTCAGTGTGGGAGGGAGGGTAGAGGTGAAGACATGGAGACAGAAAATATGTGGAAACATTGTTGCATCGGAGAAAGATTAAAAAGTACAATTGTCCAAGACTTGGTAATTATTAGACATAATAAGAGTTAGTGAGAAAAGAGGTCAATGACAGCAGGACAACGCAGTAGGTGGTATTTAGTTCAAAGAGGAAAGAACACAGGAGGAAGCATGCTCTGAGGGTGAGGATGGGGTACACGGTGTTGAATTCAGTATTCCCTTTAAGGTTTCTGTGAGGACTCAACACAGAGATGCTCAGAACACTGATGGATATGTGCATCAGTAGAAGCCCCCAAAACTTCTGGGCTGGATGTATCTGCACATTGACTTTGTAAAACATAGAGGAGTTGGCAGACATGAAGTTCACAAGGATGCATTTATCTTGACTACAACGCAGGTAGCAAAATGATTTATTACCTATGGCCTCAGGATACCATGTTTAAAGTTCTATTCATTAAACATTTTATTGAATATCCTAGGAAAAAATTCTTCATATTAGAAATTGTACAGGGGCACCTGGGTGGCTCAGTGGGTTAAAGCCTCCCTTTGCCTCAGGTCATGATCCCAGGGTCCTGAGATAGAGCCCCGCATCGGGCTTTCTGCTCGGCAGGGAGCCTGCTTCCCTTCCTCTCTCTCTGCCTGCCTCTCTGCCTACTTGTGATCTCTGTCTGCCAAATAAATAAATAAAATCTTAAAAAAAAAAGAAATTGTACAAATGGAATACCATACTCCTGATACTTCAAATATCATTTAAAGATACGCTTTTTCAACTATTAACATGTGCTAAACTTTTACCTGCTGTGATGGAATTTTTTCCGGGGTTTCCAATAAAATAGCAAGTAATGACAGTTTATATCAGTCAGTTTTTGATATGTAACATGTATATAATATTTATATAATATTCAAACTTATTCAAGAAAATCTACAGCTCCAGAATTTCAGGACCCTCTCTAACTTCGTGTTTACCTGACTGGTGGATAACCCTATTAAGACATTAATTATTGTTTAGATAATTCATTTCCATAACATAAAGTAAAAGAGGGTGAATCAGTGAGAAGAATGTATGCAGATGGCAAGACAAGGGTAAATACATGCACTTGATTGTCTCTAGGGCATGGAAATAGAGGAACTGCATAGTCTATCTTCCTCCATATTTTCCCTTCCACCTCCTTTATTCATTCTGCTCATTACCGGGGCCATTTCTTGCTTGGATTTTATGGCTTCCTAAACCCTCCATCCTTTTTATTAGTGAACCTGACGATGTCAGTTTTGTGTTTTGTTTTATTTCCTGTGGAAAACAGCTCTTGTGACTTGATTTCATAGAAATCATACCAGAATATTAAACAATAACCTGATACCCAGATAAACTTAGACATGTTTTCCTGTTTACTATTTAATTTTTCTTCTGTGGTCCAAAAAAAGTGGTATAAGCCTGGGAAAGGAACCATCATTTATGTCTGTGGGCTGTGGGCACCCGGCACTTATTCAGCTGGTCTACCCAGTGGTGAGGGCTTGGCTTCATCTGCGGTGAGCCAACTTCCCTAATGCTCAGCTGTGCCCAAGCAATGCAAATCTCATGGTTTACCAGGGTGTGCAAGTCAAAGGAACGGCAAATGGAAATGCTTCTTTACCCAAATGCAAAAAGGTTTTGGGAATAAAAGGAAAAAAAAAAAAAAAAAAAGAACAATGGATATGGCCCCTAATGCTCACTTTCATCCTTGCCAAGACAAGGTGGAGGCCATTAAACATAAAGGTGGGACACATTCTCTCAGGACACAGAATACATCCGAGTGCTATTTATCCTGTTATTCTTCTATCAGTTAACTGCTGTTCTCTTCTGGGCTCTCTTTCACTCTCAGTTAACTATTAAGTGTGACAGTTCTGACAATGTACTATCCCTTCTCTCAGTCTCTTCGTTTCCAGTTTTCTGTCTTGGCCCAATTTAGGTTGCATTGTGCTTTAACCAGACAATGGAAATGAAGACCAAGACCCAGTTTTCCATCCATCTTTCACGATGTAAACTAGTGATTCATCAGTTGCATATAACACCCAGCACTCGTCACATCAAGTGCCCTCATTAATGTCCATTGCCCACTTACTCCATCACCCCACCAAGCTCCCCTCCAGTAGCCCTCAGTTTGTTTCCTAGAGTTAAGAGTCTCTCTGTTTTTATCTTATTTTATTTTTCCTAATACCAAAGACTTTTCTATTTAATGTCTCTAACCTGTCTTCTTGACCCTATCTCCGTGTGTCTCACGCACAAGTAACTGACAACTCACCACCCTCCATGCATGCTGTAAACAGTTTACTTGCATTTGTACTTCCTCTTTCTGCAACTGACTCTCCCAGCTTCTCAGCTTATCCAAATCTTACGCTTCCTTTCTGAACCAAACCCAATGCTACTTCTTCCACCAATCCATTCATGACACAAATAGCAGAAACTCTTTGTTGTTTTAAAACCTGGGCTTTCATTGTGTCTCTACAATGTGTGATGTGTGTGTGTGCGTGTGTGCAAATTTAGCAGCTGATCCTGGAATATAGCTAATTTAACATTTCCTCTTTTCACTATTTGTGAGAGGTTTTTGGAGGCGTGTTATTTATGGTCTTATTGGAGCACTAACTGAATCATCACTGTGGACAGAACATGCTGGACTGAGTCCTACAACCAGTAGTGATTACAGCTTGTGTCCCAGCATCCTAGAACCTCTGTTTCCCAGACAAGGTCAAATACAATTTGGGGGTGAAATTATACATGATAGTAATATTTCTAAATTGTGGAATAGATACATCCCTTAGCAAATGTAAAAAGCAGCTAAATTTAATTGAATTAGTATTTGCTAAGGACTGTTCTATGCATTTTGTATGTAGCATAATATTTTTTTTAAAAGATTTTATTTATTTATTTGACAGAGAGAAATCACAAGTAGATGGAGAGGCAGGCAGAGAGAGAGGAGGAAGCAGGCTCCCCGCTGAGCAGAGAGCCCGATGCGGGACTCGATCCCAGGACCCTGAGATCATGACCTGAGCCGAAGGCAGCGGCTCAACCCACTGAGCCACCCAGGCGCCCTGTAGCATAATATTTTTAATTCTCATGATCATTTGCATTTTAGATGCTACTGAAATAACCAGTTTACAGACAAGAAAACTAGCAAAAGAGGGCAAAAAACTATTAATTGCAGAGGGAGTACTTGAAGTGAGGCCATATTACTCTACAGAGCTTACTCTACTCTACCATTCACCAATATATTCTGAGGTCTACAGGTGGCACACATGAACCATGCACCTGACGTATCTCATAGTATATACCTATATAGATATATGGTATATCTCTACCTCTCTTGAGGACAGAGATCACGCATTTTAAGCTGTTTCATCAATAATGTCCAGCACTATTCCTTGCTATTTACAAGGGAACTGGAGGCCGAGGAAGTAGGAAAAAAAAAATACCTAGTACTAACAATAGGTTCACTAAAATGCTGAACCTCAATAATTCTTTTCAACCCAGAAAAAGATCTCATTCACCCATAATTTCACTTTCTTGTTAAATGCAAGGCTATAAATTCTCATTTGCCTTGGGATTTTTCACTGAAAATGAATTTAGTACATATTGGAAACATTTAGCTCCTTCATTGCAGCTATATAAAGTAAGCATTGGCTCAGAAAGTGCAGCAAAAGGAGAAATCCTTAATCTACACTTAGGGACCACTTGTCAGAAACAGAGTTAAAGGAGATTTGAAACTCTTCCAGACCGCCTAGGCCCTTAGTGCTATGAAGTATTCAGATTTTCACTCTTTGACCCATTACTGTTTAGATCATATTTTTGAAAATAATAAAAAAAGCAATAATGATTTACATAGCCTATACTACGGGGATTTATATATTCCATTTATTTCATTCTGCACAGGCTAAAATGTACTTCATTAGCATTTGAGGTAAGATACAGGAAGGGTGGTGTGACCAAATGCCATAACCAATATATCCTTGATTAAAACACCGGTTCAGGGGGGCCTTGGTAATTCAGTCGGTTAAGCATCCTCTCTTGATTTTGGCTCAGGTCATGAACTTAGGGTGGTGAGATCGAGCCCCACATTAGGCTCCATGCTCAAACGGGGCATCTGCTTGAGATTCTCTCTCTCCCTCTGCCTACCCCTCCAAAATAAATAAATAGATATTTTAAAAAACCCCACTGGTTCAGGATATGTCAGAGGTAGTAGAGAAATCATTAACAAAAACATCCTAATGAAATAAACACAGGCTATGAAAGGCACAATGCATTAACAGAAATACTGCTTCTAGATGTAAACTACTTATTTTTGTTTTAAAGCAAACTGCAGATATGTTGCCCTGAGTTTTAAATGATCTACTTCATTAGGTTAAGAAATTACTTTCTCATTGCTACCAATGGGCTCTTCATCAGGCATAGTGTGTCCAACTGCTAAATATCAAGGTCTAGACACTCAAACTGCATCTATTGGAGGAAGAACAATCACTTATGGTTAGAAAGTCTCTGTGACGGTCATTCAAGGTTTTACATATGTGGCTCAGCAAACAAATATCTCACTGGAAAATGTAGATATTTATTGGCTTGAAGCCTCTGATTAAGGCAAAAGGAATGAAAATGATGGATTGTACTTTACTACATGGAAATGGACAAAGTGGCAAAATTTTTAAACATGATTTAGCAAACCAAACATTTTCGTGTTTAGTGTTAATAAATTATCTTAACTATTCTCTGAGTTATAGGTAGGTTCTCAGTATCTTCAAGCTGAACAGCACACATGAAGGCATCTTCTTCAAGTCTAAGCATGGAGGTTGGGGTATAATTTACAAATCTAAAAGGTGGTTCCCAGACAGAATGCTGGGGTTCATGCTGACCTGAAGAGGGTAGGTCAAAAGGAAGCACATATGACTCCCAGTGGAAATCATGGGCCTTGCACATATGACTAACAACCAGGAACAGATTGGTATGTCAGAAAATCACAATCCCCATAATGATATTTTCAACACTTTTCGTTGTTGTCGTTCTTATTTCTGCCCTTCCAAAACTGGGACCCACAAAATTTCTTCTTCATTTTGTATTTATTCATTATCCTTTAAAATTTAGAAGAAAAGTTTGCCTTTTCATATGTCCTTTTGCCTTACACTCAGGGTACAAAAGGCTCTCACAGAGAACACTTGCATCTTAGAAAAGCCATTGCTTTTAATATAAGCCAAGTGGAAGCGGCCGAGTGGTTACTCAGCCTGGCATTTACATCCCTTCTCTGCCTACGGCTATGGTGGGCTGCAAACTCGATTTGTCAAGGAGCTACTACAAACGTTGTTCACTTTCAGAATGAGTTATTTGAATAAGGTGCTTGTAACAGATACAGTCTCACTGAATCCAATCCTTGAACGGGACAAAACAGTCTTCTCTGCTATGCCCTTTCTGAGACCTTACCTACGTAGCATCGGACTACAAGGCTACAATGCTACAAAATCCAAAATTTTGCATTTGAACCTTGCTGAGAGGGTTCTGCTGATCTATTCCTTGCTTTGCATTGGGGAAATGCTGAGGAGACTAGGCAGAAATCCCTTATTTCCTAAAGAAAATAACTTAAAAAAATAAGAATGCGTAGGTGGGAATACATCCTATTATACTGTAGAGCACAGATTTGGGGTAAGAGTTAATGAAAGACATCAGGCACTCACTATCTCTGCATACTGCCAGACCACAAAGACGGAAGAACAAGTACATGTCCCCCGTGAGAAACTCTGGAGGACAGACACAAAACAGAGGTGACATTGAACCTTGGAAGGGCAAGCCTGTGCTCTGTAGTCTAAATCTTGCCCTGTCAAACTATTACAAGAAAGTAATTAGATCTGCTATCTAGGGATGAGTAGTGACTTTTTTTTTTTCTCTTACAGTTTATAGGCAGCTGTAGTTGAATTTATGCCTAAAACCTCTAATTTCTTTCTCTATGGTGAAAATGGAAAGATTTTTATAAGTTCATTTTCACTAGCGTCTCCACTGACCAGATGTGAGTTACATAAAGGCACTGTGTTTCTTAAAATGTGTTTTGTCCCCTTAGCGAGCATAATAAACATGAGACTCACCAGGAGAGTTGATGAAACTCAGATTTCTGGGTCTTGCTGCCACAAAGCAAACCCAGTAGGGAATGTGGGTACCTAGAGGTGGCTGGGGATAAGGGTTTTAGTCTCCACCATCCATATCAGGTTGGTCTTGTCTCCCCAGTAAAATGAAAATTACTTAAAATGTGAAACTTACATGCATTTTGAAAAGCGAAATGTTAGAAAATGTTGCTCTTTTTATTAAATGAAACAGAATCTATGTAAAAATAGTGTACCTGCTCTGCCATCTCAGCTTAAAGACCCTTTCCCAGGCTCATCCCCCATCTAACCAGGTGGCTGACGCTTCGCCCCTCCTACACAGAAGGTTGACATCAGCTCATGGGAGCAGGTCTGGTGCAGGGCCCAGAAACCCACATTTATAAGGAACCTCCAGGTAATTCACAGGCAGTCTGTTACTCATTCTAACGTTTTATCAGTTTAGTGGTGGCCAGCTGCCAAGCATAAAATGGTGAAAAAAACAGGGCTGCTGTTCAGTTTATGAAATTAACGATTTTGTAGAACAGAAGTGAATAGCAGCTTCCCAGCCTCCCCCAGTCGGTGAGAGCCTGGTATTAAGGGTGCCAAGCTGTGGGAGAAACACTGGAGGCCCAAACGTTGTACAAACACCCCATCATCGCTTGAGGAGCAAGCAGCGCGTGCTCTTGTCTGTGACCAGAAAAGTGTGCCATCTATTGTGTATAGGAAAAGGCAAGTGATTTAAATACTCTGTGTGGACACAGAACAGATACATTATTTCTTGGCCAAGGAATGCACTGAAATAAGGAAGCCACTTGGACAATATTTGAAAAGCCACACATTTCCCAACAGAGATACTTGTACAGAGACAGGAGAAATGAAATTCCTTACTTCTACCACCGCTTTTCCTTAGTACGTTCAGTAGCTAGTCCTGGAACTCTTCCTTGTACCCATTCTCGACCACATACTAGATTGAGGTATTTGCCAGCTGTCCCATCAGGCCAATGTTTCCTTCTGTGCAGAAGAATATCTACTGAGGGCAGCCAACAGCTGTCTGTTGTCCTTTGTGTCTTCCTTTCTGAGCCACTGTGGGGTCTGGAATTCATCCCTTCTGGCCTGCACCCGTCCCTGACCCTATGCCTTCACTGCCATCTGCCCACCTCCCACAGTGCCCCGGTGAAGCAGAATAACTCCCTGCTTTGGCTGCCTGCACATATCACTCTCCCTTCTCGTTCTACCATCCTGATACAGCCAGTCCTGAAACCCAGACAAGCTTCTGCTTCTTGGAGGAGGCTGGCTCCTGATTCTTATAGTTTGGCTAAGACAGGTTACGAAGAATTAGGACATTGCTGAGAACTTAAGTATCACATTTTTCCAGAAAATCTGTATTCTGGAGTTGACTCCTGCCGAGTTTGAAGACAAAAGTTACTAAGCCCTTTGGACATCTATATTAGTTGGCTCCATAAAAAAATACCATACACTAGGTGGCTTATACAACAGGAATTAATGTTCTCATAGTTCTGGAAAGGCTAGAAAGTCCAAGATCAAGGTTCCAGCCAGTTTTGGTTTCTACTAAGGGCTTTTTTTCCTGGCTTGTAGGCAGCTGCCTTCTCACAAAGTCCTCACATGGTCTTTCCTCTGAATGTGCCCAGGGAGAGTATGACCTCTCTGGTGTCTCTTGGTACAAGGGCACTAATCCCATTGGACCAGGGCCTTCCCTGATGACCTCATTTAACCTTAATTACGTTCCTAGAGATCCGTCTCCACACAGAACCACACTGGGGGTTAGAGCTTCAGCCTATGAATTTTGGGGGCCACAGATGTTCAGTCCATAACAAATCCTGAAATAAAAATATCCCAAGGCCACTGAAAGAGGAACTCTACCAGTTCTGGCCTTACTCATTTCTAATTCTCTTGCCCTTCCTTGTTGGTCTGTTCCCAGAACCCCAGTGCTTCCTGCTTCCAAATCTGCAAGGCTTCTTACAACAGATACAAACTATTCACATTTTCTTATTTCTCCTCAGAAAATATCCTGGAATTTGTTTTCAGTTTGCAATCATTATAGTGTTAACTAAGCAGTTGCTAATAACATAAAAATGTGTTGTTCATTAATTAGACTGAGATATCTATTAGTCTATAACATTTATTTATTTATTTATTATTTTTAAAAAGATTTTTTATTTATTTTTTTGTCAAGAGAGTGAGCACAGGCAGACAGAGAGGCAGGCAGAGGCAGAGGGGAAGCAGGCTCCCTGCTGAGCAAGGAGCCAGATGGGGACTTGATCCCAGGCCGCTGGGATCATGACCTGAGCTGAAGGCAGCCGCTTAACCAACTGAGCTACGCAGGCGTCCCTTACTATAGCAATTAAACCAAAAATCACTAAAATTCTTTTCAGCCCTCCTTTTCCTGCCATATTCCATAATTTGATAAGAACTCAGGTTTATTCTCAGGAACATCAGAGATATCAAGAGAGTTGTGGTTTCTATGTTTTAAGAGGGTATTGATAAACCCTTCAGCAAACAATTTAAGCAAATATTCTTAAAATGGTAATTTTATGAACACTTGCCACTATCTATAACTCTAAAACATAAGAAACTGTGAAATAAAAGTAATGAAAAAAGCTTTATACCTTATACTGTTTTTATTATTGTTAACATATAATGTATTATTTGCCCCAGGAGTACAGGTCTGTGAGTCATCAGGCTTACACAGTTCACAGCACTCACCATAGTACATGCCCTCCCCAATGTCCATAACCCAGCTACCCTATCCTTTCCCTCCCACCCGCCAGTAACCCTCAGTTTGTTTTGTGAGATTAAGAGTCTCTTATGGTTTGTCTCCCTCCCGATCCCGTCTTGTTTCATTTTTTCCCTCCCTACCCCACACGACCTCCCGCCCTGCCTCTCAAATTCCTCATACTCTTAACATATTCATTTTGTTTGATAAATATATAGGATTATATTGAATGAAAAGAAATACATGTATGAGCAATTTATTCCTGATCAATTCTTACACCAGTAAGAATTTTAAATATTAATGGTGTTTGAAAGGGTAATACATGCACATAGTAATGACCTGAAATGCAAAATGATTGTGAAAATTATATCCCCTTTGTATTCCTGGTCTCCAGCAATCCACCAATTCTCCTCTTTAAGGTTAAATACTATTAATAGTTTCTTGTATGTCCTTCTCGATTTTTCTATGCACTTGAAAGCATATATACATCCTTCCAGATCATTTCAGCAATAGTTTATGATGCAGAAATACATGCCTGTAAATATACACATGCATACACATACATTTATTCTGTGACACTGTTCTGCACCTTGCTTCTTTCACTAAGTCATGGAGAATGATCTCATTCTGTTCAAAGACTCCGGGATACTCCATCCCATGGGTACACAAACCTTTAGTTCACCTGTCCCTAACCTGAACATCCTCATTGGTAGACGCTCAGAGTATTTTTCCAATCTTTAGCAACAGACATCCTTATACATTAGTTTACCTAGATGACCCATCTAGTGCACCCAGATGACCCATTTTTAGAACTAGAAATGGCAGTGTCAGTTATACATTTTATATTTTAATAGACAGTAACACCAGTAATGCTTGAGAGTACCTTTTTCTCCATATCCTAAAAAACCCTTTTTGATTTCTCCAACTTGCTCTTTTAAAATCTTTTCAAACCACATGAGTGGAAATAATATATAGTTTTAATTTATAATAATATAATATATAATTAATATTTACAGTTAATTATAAATATTATAATTATAATATTATAATTAGTATTTATATTTATATTTAATATTTATATATAATTAATAATATATAGTTTTAATTTGCTTTCTCTTATTAGCAGTGAGATGACATATTATTCCATGTTTAATAGCCATTTTTAAAATTTTCCCTTTTAAAAATATTTTTTATTTTAAAACAGGTTTTGATTTAAAGAAAATCAAAAAGGTAATACAGAGCCTTTCAATATCCTGGACACCCTGTTTCCCATACCATAAACATCTAACAGTATGGAATCTTTGTCAAAATTAATTAAACAGTGATACATAATTACCACCAAAGTTATTAGGTAAACATACTGATTTTCTTAGGCTTTACATAATGTCCTTTTTCTGTTCCAGGTCCCAAAATACCACATTATATTTTGTCGTTATGTCTCCCTTAGGCTCCTTTGGGTTGTGACAGTTTCTCAGACTTTCCTTTGCTTTTGATGACCTTGTCAGTTTTGAGAGGTACTGGTTGGGTGTTTGGAAGTCAGGTGTGGTTTTCTTTTAAGCCTTTTCTCTTTGCTTGCTTGCTTATTTATTTATTCATTCATTTATCTATTTATTATTTTTTCCTCCAGTTTAAAAAAATATATGCCTAGGAGCGTTTCTTTGTGTTCTTGATCAGCTTTTGGTGAGTTCCAGGTTTGATGACTGTTTGTGATTTTGGAAAGTTCTTCACCACTATTATTTCACATATTTCTTCTTCTCTACTCTTTCTTTTCCTTTGATAGTCCTGTTATGTTTATGTTACATCTTCTATTATTGTCCCATAGTTCTTGGATGTTTGATTTTTCCCCCGTACTTTTTCCCTTCAAATTTCCATTTTAGAAGTTTGTCAGTTTTTAATGGACCCATGTTCTTGGGCTGTGAACTTCAAAGGTGTTTTCATTGGAGTAGTATCCCCCACCCCCACGCTGGCTGTAACATTTTCAGTCTATTTCCTGGAAGCCCTGACTTCAGTTCAGCATCTATTGTTATTGTTATTTTCCCCAGGTAGCTCTAGAGGTAGCTCTAGAGGAAATACAAAAGCATCTTCTAGCTAGGCTAAGGTCTAGGGGGAAAAAAAAAATCTTTTCCCGCAGATTAGGCCTTTGTTTTGGAGAAACAATGATTTCTCCAATGATTTTCACAATGTATTTCCACAATGATTACTCTTCCTCTCTCCCAGCAAAGCCATGAGGGGACCCTTTTCAGATCTTTACTCTGAGAATCTGACAGGGCTTGTGGAAGTCAAGCCCATAAAAGCTTAAGGGCCCCCACTAAGACCAGAGATGCCAGGAGTTTCTTAGGTTTATCCACACTCCAACTCTTGAAATTACCATTTAAATGTTACTACCAATTTGTGATGCCAGTGGCTTCTGCGCCACGTAATCATACACCTATTACGTCTCTTTGGATACACCTGTCTTTCCAGATTCTAGGGAGGGTGGTTTGTCTTATAAGCTCAGCTCTCTGATGGGTCCAACAAAAGTTACTGATTTTCAGCTTAGGTAACTTTTTCCTATTGTTAGACTGAGAATGACAACTTCTAAGGTCTTTGTAATGGGGAGCTGAGATCAGAAGTTCCTGTAATTTCCTTTTTAATAAATTGCCTTTGCCACTTGCTCACTGCTTGGTTGCCATATTTATCTTTTTCTTACAATAACTCCTTATATATTAAGGAAAATAGCTCACTGACTGTCATGTGTGTTGCAAATACTTTTCTTGGTTTTTACTTCCTTTTTCTTAATTTTTGATGTTTAAATGTCATAACTTTTTAATATAACCAAATTTTAATATACACAGTTTTATCAATATTTTCTTTTATGGTTTCTGGGTTTTGTATTATTATTATTATTTTTGGGAGAGGGTGAGAGAGAGAGAGCCGATGTGAGTGGGGAGAAGGAGCAGAGGGGCAGGAGTAAAGGGAGAGGGGGAGGAAGGAGATAAGAATCTCAAGCTGACTCCTCACTGGGAATGGAGCCCAGTGTGGGGCTTCATTTCACCATCCTGAGATCATGACCTGAGCCAAAACCAAGAGACAGATGCTTAACTGACTGAGCCACGAGGAGCCCCAGGGTTTTGTATTATTTTTAGTAAAACAGTCCCAATTCAGGATTGCAAAGTAATTCTCTCTAGTTTTCTTCTAGGGTATTTTATATTTCTAGTGTATTTTATATTTATGAGAGAAGAAATCAAGTTAACCCACATAATATATTTCAAATTCTATGAAAATTAAAAGACTTTAGCAATAGCATTGTGTGTCAGTGGGATAAAGACAAAAAATAAATGGTGTTAAAATAAACCAGTAGCCATCTGCATTGAAAAGAAGTCAGATTTCTATTTACTTTTTATAATAATAAAATAAGGATTGATATATGACCTTATTTTCAACTTAACATTTGGAAACTCAGAAACAGAAAAATAATCACCATTACAAAATGACCAGTATTGTTTCTCCTTCCATTTTAATTTGCATTGTATTTTAAAATAAATACTATTGTACATAATTGCAATTTTATATCTTAATCATCATCATGAGCACTCTTTCCATGTTAACACACCACCTTAAACTTTAATTCTTAGTTACGTAACATTTCATAAGTCCTTTTTTTTTTTTTTAAGATTTTTTTAAACTTATTTGACACAGACAGAATGACAGAGGGAACATAAACAGGGAGAGTGTGAGAGGGAGAAGCAGACTTCCTGCTGAACAGGGAGCCCACTGTGGGGCTCAGATCCCAGGACGGCAGGATCATGAGCTGAAGGCAGATGCTTAATGACTGAGTCACAGAGGCGCCCCTCATAAGTCTTATTGTTTTTAAACTGTATATAAGTTAGGAATACTCAATAATTTCCAAACTATATAATCAGTTTTATTCGATTTTATCCAGTGCTAAAAAAAGTAGCTTTAAAAAAATTCTCCAGGGGCGCCTGGGTGGCTCAGTGGGTTAAGCCGCTGCCTTCGGCTCAGGTCATGATCTCAGGGTCCTGGGATTGAGCCCCGCATCGGGCTTTCTGCTCAGCAGGGAGCCTGCTTCCTCCTCTCTCTCTCTCTGCCTGCCTCTGCCTACTTGTAATCTCTGTCTGTCAAATAAATAAATAAAATCTTAAAAAAAAAAAATTCTCCAAAATAATCTCTAATTATTGAGAACTGGAAAGGTAAAAAGAGAGAATAGTGAACACTGCTTATAGGAGTGCACCGGTGTAAAGTTTTGGGGGTAGCTGTGTTTTCAATGCATTGTGGAGGAAACTGATAACTCAGAGGATTACTACCTCAAAGGAAAAAAAAAAAAAAAAAAAAACACAGGAGAAAAAAAAGTCAGAGCTGACTTAATGACTAAAACTTCATGGCCAACCCATAAATGGTAAATCTTACCCTATTTATATTTGCCATAATTAAAAAATGTTAAAGAGCTTTTTACTCTTTAACAGTTACATAATCCATTTTTTTTCAAAATCTAGTTGTTCCAATTTCTCCTTATTTCCTATTTTTCTAGAGTAATCTAAAAGTGCTATGGGTTTTCTCTGCAAATTATTAACTAAAATGATGCTTGCTTTTTAAAGTAGCTGTGGAAAATGATAATAAACCAGTTAAAAAGTGTTTTTTAAATCTTCTTTGCCTTCAGCAGAAACTTCTCATTTGAACAATAATCCAAGAAGATTAAATAAAAATATCTCTGTAGCCCCTCAGCTAGTCAGACCAACAATGTAATCTTAATCTACCATAACCCCATTAGAAACAGCCAACAAAACATTTAGAATTATTATTTTTTAATGCTATGTTTAAGCCTCAGAGTTGTATCAATTGAAATGAGAACACCATTTTGATCTGTTTTCATAGTACACCTACTAGTTTTCTGTGAAGTAATAAAAATTAAGAAAAGAAATTGAAAATAATGGTGAGCGTTGAAATAACGGTTATCCGTAAGAAAATCTGTCTCCTAATTCAAAGGCTAACCATCACACATAAATTTAACTAGACAAATATTTAATTTTGCATTAGTGGTTGGGTCTTTAGTACATTTTCAAGTTGGTTATTAGCAATTAAGTGACTCTCAAATCCATAAAGGCCATCTAGATGCCGCTGGGGGCATGTCCATCAGTTAGCCATAACTAACTTTATGCTTTGATGACTTGTCCTCGAAGTTCTTGTCACACAAAGGGTAGAGTAGGGAGCATGATATGTGTGGCCTGCTGATGATAATCATGCCTCTTATCCAGTTACAGCCTATCGTACCACAATTAGAGAAATATTTCAAGATTCTTCTGCCATGTGTTACAAAATTGTTAAATTTGGTGAGACAATCGGAGTCACAGAATGTTGGCACTGGGAGGTCTTTAGAGAAGATTCTGCACTACAGTTACAGATGACAGATATGCCTATGCGTATGAAGAGGACATCCCAAGTCATCTAGACCCTTTATACCACCCACTCCTGAATGGATGAGTCAGCCTTTAAAATGGAGATAATGACAAGTTAAGTCTTTAGACATTCTCTGAGATATGGATAATGACGTCAAAGAAAACATGACAAACTACTTTAAGAAGCAAGCACAGCTTTATGAAGAAAGTATTTTGAAAAGGATAAAAGAGAAAAAGTATATATATAAAAGAATAGTAATAATAATATATGCTATTAATTAGCATTTTCTATGAAATAGGTAACAATAACAGATTATTAGTTAACTTAAACTTGAACAAAAATCTTTCTGGGCTAGGTACTTTTATTATGCTATTTTATAGACTGGAAAATTGAGGCAAGACAGATAGAAAGTAATTTCCTAAAGATTATAACAGCTATGAATAGTTTGACTTATAAACTTATATATTCTTATTTGAATATCAGTATGTTTATCTTAACCTAGATGCCAGACTACCTCTCCAAAATACTGAATTGCAATTGCTGGCTTCAGGGGGAATTCAGGAAGCTTCTCCGAATTTATTCCTGAACTGGCTTGGGTCCAAAGTCAGTCCTCAAGTGCTTAGTATTTTTCCCCTTCTTTTCCAGGATCAGACAACATTGGAGAACCTGCTGTGCATTGCTACTTTACTAATTAGTTACCTAGACACACTTTGTTTTCACTTGGGTGATATATTTGAGCATCTGTGCAATATTGTTATTTTTCTGAATTATTGATGAAGTGACTAGGACAGGATGCAAGCAAAATATTTGTTGCCAATATTTCAAATAAAGCCTGGATCCCTGAAAGGATAAATGGTGCTTTCCAGAGGCAAGTGTTCCTAGGCAGATGTCTAAGCACCAGGGATGGGTAGACTCCTCTTGGCTGTCATGGCAAAGGAAGGTGCTATTCTAGAAATTTCTTCCTTTGTTCTGCCCATATTTCTGTCTCTTGGATTTTTCTTGATCATTCCTAATGACTTGAGTCTATTTCCTGGGTGGCCCCACTCCTATTGCTCTAATCTCCAGCCACACTTAACCTCGGTCCCAAAGACTCAATTAATGGAATATGATGTGTCGATACACAGAAGAAACAAAGGGGCTTGAGAACATGCAGTTCATAAAGCCATGGTGGAAAGAAATGTAGCAGTGTTGGTGAATCTGCTGAATTTAATTCTGGACACTAGACAGTCTGGGGAACAATGAATCATCTAGGAGGACTGCTAAAATGAACTGTCTCAGGTTTTCAGAGGGACTTCACAGAGAATCGATTAGCTACAGCAAAGCAGACATCACAAAACTTATCTTTCTGTCCAGGAATCCTTGAGATCTTGTTTGTTACTTTAAATTAGTGAACCGAATGGGATGGCTTTATTTTGTCCAGCTTCTATCCCTTCAGTACTTTCCCTTCATGCATCAGATCTCCAGAGACCCATAACTTCTGCTTTCTCTTAATAATAACAACAATGGTAATAATAATATTAAAAGACCAAACAACTCCATTCACTTTTTCACTAGATTCAGAAAGTTAATGGAAGCATTCTGTTCTGTTCCATGAGGTTATACACTTGAAAGATGACAGACTTGGTATTTATAAATCAATCATCATAAGTAATAATGAACTCTCTTCCACTCTGAAAAAGTCCGTTATAACTGTTATTAATCAAGTCCCTCTAAAAGGTATGAAATATTATTTGGAACTACAATTAAAATATGACTATTTGAAAGTGAGAACAAAAGAAGAACTGGAAGATTTGCTAATACATATCCAGAAAACCCAATCAAAATAATACACACTGTTTTTTTGTTTTTTTTTTTTTTTAACCTCCCTTATTGGGGACTTAAAGTGAAAAAAAAAAAAAGTGAATGACTATACACCAAATTTAGGAAATTACTCTAAATTTGAATTTAACATACCATAGCTCAAAGGGTAATGGTGTTTTTTTTCTTGGGAGGGGAATGCATGGAGTAGGAGGCAGGGAAAGAAGGAAGGTAAATATTTTACCTTTGTCTTTTTGATGTTTTAAATGCCATGCTCTGACTTTTCATATCTTAAACACTGATGACACAATGAACATTTTTCATTTCATTAGTATCATGTAGCAAATAAAATAAAATCAATTTATATTCAATACCTTACATGAAAATAGTGCTGTATGTCAGTTATATTAAAAAAAAAACAACAACAAAACCACAACAGAATAAAGAAAACAGAGAAGGGTGAATAAAACTGCTTTTGTACCCTGAGAAAAAATTCTAAGCAGTTTTGTTTTGTTTTTTCATTAAACCTCCAATTAGATATTCATGTTGAAGGGAAGGGAGGACAAATCCTCTGTACAATCAAGGTGAGTAATACATGTTCATCATTACCTTTTTAATTTATGTCATCTTTGATTCCGATTCTCACATACAACTGCCAGCAATTCCACACACTATCTTAATTACAAACCAGCATCTGTCTGCATACTTAAATCCTGGGGCCAGAATGATGTGGATATGGTCACCCTTTCTCTTCCCCATGATTCTGAAAGCATCACTAACCCGTCCCCACATTTTGTGTCATTGTAGTTAGTATGATGTACCCAGGATGGGCTCATGAAAAATATATTTCAAGTGATGGTCACAAGAATTAAAAATCAAATCCTTACACTTAAATCTACTTTTTTTTAAAAAAAAAATCTACTTTTTTGAAATATTTAAAATATCAACTAAGCAGCCTAATAATGAAAAAGAACCAATTAGAGTATTGATAAAGCCAGAGAATGAAAGCAGTGTGATATATATTCAAATAACACAGCTTAGTGGTGTCATTAATGAAATGTTTTTATGAGATGCACAGAGTACTAGTTTTTTAATGTCTGGAATATTTGTATTCTGAAATATCTTTTAAGTAAAAAGATAAATGAGTGCTTTCAAATTCTGTTACCAGTGAACCAGAAAATAAGATGGTATTTCCAATTCATTTTGTTATTTGTATGGATGATTGAAGCTTTTGAAAATTAAAATTCTTAACAAAGACTCATGCTTATAATTTATAAATAAATGGCCAGATATTAAGTTTTTATTTACATTTTTAACTATAAACTTAAGTGTGTTCATAATTAAATACATACATTTTTTTTCCAATTTAAATACATACATTTTTAAATATAAAGATGGGTCACAATAACTTAGGCAGATGTCTGTGTTTTTAAGCTATTTTCTGCTTTGAAATGGTACTGGTCTTAGCAATAACAAAGACATCTTTAAGGTCATTTCAGTCTTAAAGAAATTTGTGTCTAGGGGTGCCTGGGTGGCTCAGTGGATTAAGCATCTACCTTTGGCTCAGGTCATGATCGCAGGGTCCTGGGATCCAGCCCCACATTGGGCTCTCTGTTCAGTGGGGAGCCTGCTTCCCCCTCTCTCTCTGCCTGCTGCTCAGCCTACTTGTGATCTCTCTCTCTCTCTGTCAAATAAATAAATAAAATATTTAAAAAAAAAAAGAAATTTGTGTCTATGTGAACAGAGAAAGAGGGGATGTGTGGGGGCTGGATTTTAAGGAGGCATGGGAAATGGGAAAATGGTGTGGGAGGAATGAAGCAAATTATGATTGAAAATATCCACTTTCACATTTCACTTTCTTTTCCCCCAATCTAATGTAAAATCAAGTTCAAGAGGAATCTATAGACACAATCGAAGAGAACTGACAGTCAATAGAATATTCATATCTGTTTCACAGACACCCATGTGTCCCTACCTAAAAATCCCAGTCCCTGGTCTCTTTAGAATGGCCTACAGTCAACTTGACTTAACCTCACTCACAGTTTCTACTTTTCTCCCAAGCCATTCACAGTTAATAACTTTTTCAAGATTTCTAATGTGACGAGCATTTGTCAGATAGGTCCGTCTGCCTCTCACACCTAGTCAGTCACAGAAGAGATCCATCAAAATTCTATTCACAAGTCCCCATTTGAGCTGTTCTTAGCTTTACTCACTGTGTCCTCACAGATCCTTTTGCCTAGAAACCTCCGCAGCCCTTATGATGAAAGAACCCGACACTGTGTCTTGCGCTGGCCCCTTCCGTCCTTCTTCACTGCACCCACCCTGGCCAAGGCACGGCGGACCTTGCGGAGATACCAAATCCTTGCTTCTGACTGCCTTCTTGCCCCCACCCCACCCCCCTTACCCTGCTCTCCCCTGCCAACACAGGCCAGATCTGCTCTCAAGAACACCTGATAGCTGCTGGCTAGCAAGCAAATTTGTAATGTTCAAGGTATTTGCCATCCCTCTTCCCATCTGCTCTCTACTAGACTCTAACTCCAACCTTCCATTCAGGATAAACTGATATATTTTGTCAGCCCTCCTGATATGTTCACTATAGGTTCAGCTCTGTCCCTTAGCTCACCATCCCTTTGTCTGGACAGTCCCATCCCTCTCCACATCGCTTCCACCTGCCTCTTTGCCTACTAAACCTCTACCTTCCTTCGAGGCCAGTATGACAAACCTGTTCTCGGTTGGCCCAAAAGGAATGGTCTCCTCCCAGAACAACCTTCCGCCCCGGCAGCACCTACAGTGAGCCTCCTCTTACGCTCAGTCATATACCCCGTCCTCTTCTTAGACTCTAATAAGCTTTGGAGCAGGACCCCAAATTTATTCTTTGCATATGGTGAAGTATCACACACTGTGCCTTTCACACGGTAGGGACTCCAATCAAAACTGACTCAATAAATGAACAATAAAAGTGCAAAGAAGTTATTTATTTGAAAGCTTTCAGGAGATCTCTGGTTTCATTTTGAAGGAACTCAGATAAGTGTGTAAATTATCTCAGCTGAGTCTCCTTTAAAAAGGGTATGGGTTTATATATGCAACTTCCAGGCTAGCATATTTTAAATAGAGAAAAAAAGTTTCTTTACATTAGTGTTCCCTTCAAAGAAGACAGAGATCATTCAAGGCACCAGATTTTTCACTTATTTTGAGGATCGTCTCAAAGGAAAGTGGTACTTTGAAGCAGTAAAGATGATATAGCTATTGGTTTGTTGTTGTTGTTTTTTTTTTTTTCTTACCATCTCAGCTAAGGGAAATCTTAGTTCATATTGGCTGAATCACTGACATGACTTTTAAGGATAAAGCAATTTGAGAAGCTGAAAATCAAAGGTGCCCATATTTTTACCGCTGTGTGTATAGATTTTGAACAAATGTGAATAAGAATTCACTTTTTGAAATTCAGTCGAACACCAGTAACCCAAATGTCAGAAAATATGCCTAATGTCCATTTTATAAAATAACCATGTTTCTATCATACTTTCAAGATGCTAGTAGGCATGATGTAATTCATGATGTCAATCTTACTTTTCTTTTTCTCTCATTCCTTCAACATATTAATTAAATGGCTATTAAATGCCATGCAATATACTAGCACAGAAATACACAGTGGGCTCAAAAAGACACGGTCCTTCTGTGAATTTGCTAATATTTAGTCCTTTTAAAAAAGCTTTTATTTATTATTTGAGGGCGGGAAGGGCAGAGGGGAGGGAGAGGGACAAGCAGCCTCCATGCAAAGCGCAGAGCCTGACCCGGACCTCGATCTCACAAGCCTGAGATCAGGAACTGGGCCAAAACCAAGAGCTGGATGCTTAACCAACTGAGCCACCCAGGTGCCCCATACTTGGTCCTTTCTTTACATATAATTTAATAGTTTCAGAACTGAAGCCATTGGCATTCCCTAAAACCTGCTCTTCTGCTCGAGTCTGTAATTTTGGCTGATGGCATCATTTCTCTTTTTGAAGCCACAGAATTGCCAAGGCCCTCAATATGTGTCACAAAAACTATTGCAATATTCTTCCAATTATGTGTACTAACACAGTCTTTTTATACTTGAAGGAGTTACACAAATGTCTGGATTCAGTTTCTTAAGCTCATCACTTACCTAAAAAAAGTACTAATGACTCCAACTGATTCTTGAGGCAGTATATAATTGTCCCAATCTATTTTTATCATCTTAATAAGACATTTTTTTTTTTTGTAAACCCGCTCTCAGCTTCACGCAAACTCAACTATTTGGTATCCGAAATATACCTTACCCATTTCTTGTTCTGTGTAATTACTCAAGATATTCCTCCATGAGACCTACACTTCTTTCTCTACACGACCCTTGAAACTGAGACATCCTTCAAGGAAGATCTTAAACAATCATTTCTCTATACAGAATGTTCACAGCTATCTGAGCTTTGTCATCCCTGGAAACCCGTATTTCATGATTTCTATTTTCTAAGGAACTGCCACATTCTGCTTCACTCTAATAGTCTAGTAGGCTATGTAATCCCAAGACAGAGGTACCTGTATTTACCTTTGCTCAGAATAGATACTCAAAAACTCTTATTTGCTTGTTGAGATTTCCAGCTACAAAGCTTATTCTGATTCCTACATAATTCTAAGTCTTATATTAAAATATGGCAGTACTGATCAAAAGGACTCTCTTATCCTTTTGGAAGAGTAATCATGAAATCCAGTACAGGAGAAGGACTCTGGTCTTTGGTGAATTAGGCACGGGCACTCGGCCTGGATTTCTTTTAACTTACATCTTTACTTAGGCTTCCATTTTTATGTTTTTCTCTCAGAATACAGGGATATTCTCTGGCCTTTTGCTTATCTCTGGTAGTAGCACTTAAGGATTACATTTTTTCCTGACTTCTGGGATATACTATAAAGTACAATAATTGCCTTTCTAGGGTATCATTAATCTCTAAAGTAACCTCCAAAGGTTGTGCAGAAAAATAACACTAAAAGATTACATACTGAATCTCACTGTTTATTTTTAAGATTCAAATGAGTTGCCAGTCAACCTAAGTGGCATTGAAGGCATGGGGGGAGGACCGAAATAATTGAAGCTAATATACATGAGGTGATGTTTGTCCATATATTTATGTCAATCAATTCTAACATTAAGTGAAAAGAAAAATACTGTAACAACTTCCATAAGCACCCTTTTTTTTTCTAGATCTCTTCCCGTTTATACAATCTTACCATATTACCAAAAATGAGTTAAAACGCAGAAGGAAAAGAAGGGGAAAAAAGGTAGAAGGAAAACAGATGAATCTAAGCTGAAAATTATTATAACTACAATTTTTTTCTGCTGAAAAGTTTTTCCAATAGCTATACTCTTTCTCAGATTTTATTTATACCCATGACTTTGTGATAGAAGACAATAGTTTTCCCAATAAGTGTCCCTATTGAAATGTAAAGTAAATTAAAAATAATAACTATAGTGAAACTATAGATTATTTAGAGTGAATGGGTAGAAAACCACTTACCCCCAGTTGCCACAGTGATTTCACGTAGAAAATGGCCATAAAATGGAAAATCGAAAGATAGATTCACTCTCTGCAAGGAACAACAACCAGAAAAGAAAATCAATAATGTGCATAATAGTACATGTAAAATGAAAAGTCTTCCACTTTAAAAAAAAAAAAGATGCTTCTACTTTGCACCAGTATGACTGCAGTTGGCTATTTGAACCTGATTCCTAGATGATAATAAAGGATTTCTTTTTTTCTGGTAATTAAGTGTTCCAAGTATGTGAGAAGAAAAAAAGTTGCGCTGTGATGGTCTGTTGGTCTGTTCTTCGCTTACAAAAGGAATCTGGAAGTTTCTGCTGCGATTTAAGCTACTCTCTCTTAATATCACTATTGCCTTTTAGTTGTCCACTGAGAATCAGTTCAGTTATCATGGTAACCAATTAATTTTACAGTTCTTTTTGGTTTGATTAGTTTTCTCCAAAATAGTAGAGCATGTTATCTGCCAAGTTTCACTGGATACAACATCAAAAAAAAAGTATTTTATGCAATTATACATTTAATTTGTTTTCTGTACATCCCATAATGAAAGGTAGTTTCATGGAACAAGGCTCCCTGCACTGTGATTTAGACCTGCAGATATTTTTATTTTTGGTGTGATGAGCTCTTCAGATTTAGTATATTATGTCTACTTTCAAAAGCAGAGTTGAAGAATAAAAAAAAATGCTGGTTATCAGAGAACTACTTTTCTTTGCATAGAAGAAAACTAGAGAGACTCGAGAAGAAAGCTCATAAATTTTACCCTTCTCTTTTCTAAAAAGGGGATTGAGGCTTTTAATTTTATTTATATGTATTTTAATTTATTATTATATATTATATGTATATATTATATATTTATATTATTGACAAATATTTATATATTATTGTTTCTATATATCAGATATATTTATACATTCAACATACAATTTATACAATAAATCTACACACATAGTATATATAGTAAAATAAAAACAAAACACAAGGCAGAACAAAAACCCTAGATTTTTCATAGTGAAGTGATATGAACCAGACATATTATCATTAGACAAAAAGCAAGAAAAGCAGTGAGTTATAACAAAGGTGACCAACTGAAATAAAAGGATCCTGAGGGAAATTAATTAGTTGGTTTAGAACCCCACAGCACATACAAACTACATATAGCAAAAGGCTTTTTTGTTAAAATTCAACAATCTCTATATTACAGCTCTCCCAATATACAAATTAAAAAAAAACAGAGAAGTACACCTAGATTGAATTTTGCTCATTCCAATTTTGCAAATGATTGCTTTTTTATATCCATCAGAGATTTCTAATGACTTATTTTGGCATGAAATTAATGATTCAAAATTTACAGTAACTTTCAATTAGTTTTTCATTTCCTCTTTTTTAATGAAAGTTGCATCTTCAGAAAGGGTTTATCACCATTTTTAATTTTTGCTGACTAATGGCAACAATAAAACCCATTTTCGGGGGGCGCCTGGGTGGCTCAGTGGGTTAAGCCGCTGCCTTCGGCTCGGGTCATGATCTCAGGGTCCTGGGATCGAGTCCCGCATCGGGCTCTCTGCTCAGCAGGGAGCCTGCTTCCTCCTCCTATCTCTCTCTCTGCCTGCCTCTCTGCCTACTTGTGATCTTTCTCTGTCAAATAAATAAATAAAATCTTTAAAAAAAAAAAAAACCATTTTCGGGCGCCTGGGTGGCTCAGTGGGTTAAGCCGCTGCCTTCGGCTCAGGTCATGATCTCAGGGTCCTGGGATCGAGTCCCACATCGGGCTCTCTGCTCAGCAGGGAGCCTGCTTCCTCCTCTCTCTCTCTGCCTGCCTCTCTGCCTACTTGTAATCTCTCTCTGTCAAATAAATAAATAAAATCTTTAAAAAAAAAAAAAAACCATTTTCACTGCACTAACTGAAATGGGTGGTTATTAATTGCCCTCAAATAAAAGGTTTAATGGCAAAATCACATATCTCACAAAGACATCAAAAATAATTTTTAGAAAGGCACTTGCTGTGGTGTATCATTCTTCATCATTTTAATTTATTTTCATACTCATGAGCAAACTGGTAAAATTTACCATCCATAGGCATCCTCACTTCCAAACTAGGAGCTGGGTTTAAACATACATTGTTAACAAATTCTATCATTTACTACCACAGATGAACCGGAAGAATATGATGTTAGTTTCTCAGCCACCACAAGTATTTCAATATTTTTAAAAGATGGAGGTGCATAAGTACGTAAGTTAAAGACTCTGTTTTTGAGAAGAAAATAGGCTCTGAAAGAAAATTTGCTATTATATGATCATGAAGAGCACTATCATGAAGAAAAATGGCTGAAATGTTTTCATGTATAAATTACCAGTTTACCTTAGTTACCACCATGACCACCTCAATGACTCTGATAAAGAACTTAGCAATGGAAATTTAGAAAGACGTTACCTTCTCAATACTTGTGAAATCCACTCATTTTTTCTGTGGGTAATAGTTCCCAAATGTAGGTGCTTAATAATTTCCTCATAGTGTCTTGGCTCCATTTCCCCTAGAATTCGTTCTCCATACCGTCTAGCATATCACTCCCCCACTCCATTCAATCTAGATCCCACCATCTCTACAATCATATCAAAATAGTGACCATGAGTTCTAAGACCAAACACTAACTGGCCCCTGCTACCTCACAAATTTCCCTTCCCATTTTCTGCTCCAGCCAGTCTTCTAGAGCATCTTTTAGTTCCTGTAGCTGCCACCTTTAAGCCTTGGCTCTGGTACTGCTACATGATGTCTCTTCTGACTGTCATAATCTTTCAACCTTGGTTGGTCATGGCTTCCAAATTCTTTAAGCCTTGGCTCAGTTTGGTTGGTGCTCCAAATATCAACACTGACATAAAGACTTAGGGGCAGATCGTTTGTATGGAAGGTGATCAGGAAGCATTTGGTAAAGAAAGTGGGAAAAGTGAGACAAGGAAAAGAGAAACCAGTGGTAGATACATTATTAGGTATCTAACTGCTATCACTAGTTCTCTCCTTAGAGAATCTCTGAGCAACAACAGGAAAGACATACCTCAGAATCTTTCCATTGGAGGTCAGGAGGCTGGGACATTTGTCCATCAACTCCCATTTCCTACTGAATAGAGGTTAACTCTCCCCTTCACCAGACTATCCATGCTTGCACCCTCAGGTAGAAAGAAGAAATACAGTACTTAAGCTGGAAAGTGGCTGATTTGTTAGAACTGCCTCCCATGGTTTCAGGTGAACTCAGGGAGCCAGAAGGAATATGAAGAAGCATCAACAAGAACTAGCTAGGATCACATCCAGAAAGTCCCTCTTTTTTTTTTTTTAAAGATTATTTATTTATTTATTTATTTGACAGAGAGAGATCACAAGCAGGCAGAGAGGCAGGCAGAGAGAGAGAGAGGAGGAAGCAGGCTCCCTGCTGAGCAGAGAGCCCGATGCGGGACTCGATCCCAGGACCCTGAGATCATGACCTGAGTCGAAGGCAGCGGCTTAACCCACTGAGCCACCCAGGCGCCCCCAGAAAGTCCCTCTTTGACCTCGTAGTTCAGGTTATGTCTTCTTAGTATATCTTACCTAGCATTCTTTATGTATATACATATACACATAAAGCAGTTGCACAAGATTCAAATAATAACTGTTTCAAAATGAAGCTAACTCAGCACCAGAGTAGTGAAAAATGGCCCAAGATGAAAACTACAACTGGAACCTGGGTTTGATGGACAACAAAGCCAATGGTCCTAATTAACTGAGATTAAAACAAAGTGATGAGAAAAGTCATACAGAAAGGCAAATTTCTGAAAATTATTATTATTCCTTCTTAAAACACACACACACACACACACACACACAACCAAGGAATATCAAAACAAAAACAAATTTCCCTAGAATTTCATGATGTGTTTGGAAGTTGAATGATTATATATTCAATATAATTACCCATGAATAACTGGATTATTATTTTGTCTCAGTGTGATATATAAACCAGGAATGGGGAGAGCTGAAGAAGAACTTTATTTGTTCATTCATCCAGTTGACGATCACTTAGTTAACACCTCATATTTACCAGGCCGTAAGTCAGGGGCTGGGATAAAACAGTCAGTAAGTCCCACCCAATTTCTTCCTCCAAGGGTTCACAAAGGTGTGCAGGGGAACATCACATAGGGATAAACAGCAGGACTAGGCAGGGGCAGAGTAAGGACCAAGAGAGGCCACCGATCCCAGAGCAGAAGGCACTAACACTGACTCTTGTGAAGGAACAACCAGAAGTTAACCAGATGAGACCTTAAGCCATGAGAATGGAAGCCATGGGTCAACATATAGGCAGAAAATAAAAGCAGAAGGACTTTGTGATTACTGAAAGGACACTTAAATTAGGAGTGAAGGAAGACAGTCTAGAAAAAAAGGGCAAGTTTCAGCTGGGTGACTGGTGGGCTGCAGTACCACCAACTGCAAGAAAGAGTACAAGGCAGAGAGTTATTTTGGTTACGTGTGAGAAGACTCATTACTTAAGCATCCTTTAGCTAAAAATAAATAAGAAAGACCCCAACAAGGGACTCTTCTGCAACCAGAAAGGCTAATAGAACCCTGGAATTTGTCACAAAAAGCCACTGTAAACAAAAGTCAACGTAATATTGAAACATACTTTGCACTTTACCCTGTCTTGGATCTCGCCCCTTAAGCAATATATCCATGTAGAGGGACGAAGGGTTCAGCAAACCTGTCATGTGATTATTAATTAACAGTCTGGGAAAAAATATAAAATAAAAGCTCAGAAGTGAAATTCTCAAGAGCATGCGTGACATAAATAAGATCAACTGAATTTGCTACTTCCTTACACTCCGTGGAAAGCAGTGAATTATTTGAAAGGAGAAATGGTAATTTTGAGACAAGCAAGCACATATGACCTCTCCATATGGGGGAGGATAAACTTATGAAACATTCTTTGAAGAGTTTGTACAGGTTTATAAATAGATCCCAGGTGGTCTGCTGCAGACTCATGGCAGGTCCAGCCATGCACAACTGTGACCTTTAAAACCACATCACAATCTCCCACAATGCACCCCATAAAATTGCTGTTGGGAACAGACTATCAAACTCAATTAGGGCCATCCTACTAGACCTCTAAGAGTGTCTGCACCTCTTATTGCCTCTTCTACAGATTCTTCTTATGCTAATTGCTGTCTGTTTCAGACTAATTATTATGATCTCTGCTAATTCTTTTTTAATAACACGGGAATTGTAATCCTAAGTAAACACTATTCTAGTTTAACTTGTTTGCCTATTTCTCAGCAGTATTACAACAATAAATTAATTTGCCAATGCCTGTAACACTTTAAAGACAGAAGCCTCTTAATACAAGTTAAGTATATGGAGTGGGCATATTTATCATCTTGAAAGCCATTTTTTATAATGTCATTAATAAAAACTGCTTTTTTAAGACTTTTTTTTTAAAGACATCTTATGTACAGTAATAAAGCTACACTTTCCTGGTTCCCCCAAGTGTTTATTTCATTTGTTTAAGACATAATCCTTATAAAAAGAGCTTGGAGCTTGCTGCAAGGAAATCAGTAGTAACTAAACTTTAAGTAATTGCTGATTTCATGAGTTCATGATAGCAAAGTGTCCAAAGAATTTAGGGATAATTCACTTATTGGAGAATGAATTCACGAATCAATCATTAATATTTAACTACATATTTTAACATTTTATTTTCAGTCATTCAAATCATTTGATGTATGAGGGGCACACATTTGTATCTTGTAGCTGTCAAATAGGTGGGATATTATTATCATTATTATTATTATTGGCAAAATGTGGTCTGTATTATTTTTCCCAAAAACATTTCAAAAAATAAATCAAATAAATCTTGAGACATATGATTTTCAATTTGTTTATTTATAGCAAGCCTTAACATTGAGAGGAACTGCAAAATTTAAGAAAAATCATATGTTTTGCTTTATTTACATGAGTATTTCTAGTGACACTAGATTTCAACTGGAATACCTGAATAAATGATCTCATTTCCAATAAGATTTATGTATCTAGTAAATAAGAATGATTGAATAATCATTCTTCTTAGGATAACTTTTTTGTAGCTAACTATGAATAAACTTAATTTCTTAATTGTGATATGATATATCCTTCCAGAATGCACAAAACAATTGAGTAATTTTCTTGAACCTGGATAAAGTCCACATAAAACTCATTCACCTATAAGTGCTTAGAATCGATCACCAGAGCCTTCCTCCTTTACCAATCAGAAAACACACATTTTGTAATCTTCTTTTAATGGAGCCTGATGAAGCAATGGTTCTTTTCTCATTTTTAATGATCTAGCCTGGTTTTGGACTCAGAGAGACTTGAAATTATATCCCTGCTTTGGTGCTTAGTAGCTGTGTGATTTCATAAATTATTTAGCCTACTTAAGCCACAGTTTGCTCATCTGTAGTCAAGACGTTTCTTCAAGGGTTTATTATAAGGATCAAATGACCAAATAACATGTGGACCTTCGTAAGCACTGAGTCAATGATGGTGAATATTACATTACACACACGAAGGTGCCTAGCATAGCAATAGTTCCTTGGAACCAGTTTCCTAAACAAAAATAGCTCCCTATTTGATTCCTAACAAAGAGCTGGAAGTGATGGGATATCTGTTGTCTCTAATATCAATGCAGGCAAACTGCTTTACCAACAGAACCAATATCACCAGTAGATACTATGTTTTGAGCCATGTTATGATGCTCTCATGTTTGTTATATTGGAATAATCATAACTACTATATTTTTTGGTGTTAGGAAAATAGAATTAGCATTAAACATATCAGCCATTATGCAAGTATTTTGCCTGTATTTGGCAAGTATGAATGCTAAAATTAGAAGTTGGAAGGAAGATAAGAAACAGGATATTTGCATAGTCACAAAGTATCTTGCAAAAGATACCTGATCATCACAAAAGGAAACATAGTAACTTTACAGTGAAGGAACAAAATCTGGAAGACATCACCCAAAGCTGGTGATCAAAGTTAACATCACCAGTCACGTACCTCCTGATATGATGCACAATGAAGGACAAAATACCATTTCTGTAATACCACAAAAAGTAATTTTTGCCAAAAACAGAGACCCATGTTAAAACATGAAGAACAGTAGACAAACCCCAAATCAGAGACATTATATGAAGTAACTGACCATTACTCGTCAGAAGTGTCAAGTTCACAAAAAGACAAAGAAAGTCTGAAAATCTATCATAGATTGAAGGATGCTAGGATATTGGACAAATACATGCAATGTAGGTCCTAGAGTGGATTCTAAATAAGAAAAACAGATGGTCTGGGAACAATTAACAAATATGAACATGGCCTACAGATTAGTTAAGAGTATAGGACAAGTGTTGATATCTTGGTATCAATAATTATACCATGAATATATAAGGTATTGACATTTGGGAAGCTAGGTGAAAGCTATATGGGAACTCTTTCAATGTTTCTTGAAAGTTTTTTAATAAGCCTGAAATTAAAAAACAACAACAACAACAACAACTTCACGCACACACAAAACGAAATAATAAGTTCTAACCACTAGAAGAACTAAAGCTAGAATTTTAATCCACATATGTTTGACTCCAAAACTCTTTTGAGTTTTTTTTTTTAAAGATTTTATTTATTTATTTGACAGAGATCACAAGTAGGCAGAGAGGCAGGCAGAGAGAGAGAGAGGGAAGCAGGCTCCCCGCTGAGCAGAGAGCCCGATGCGGGACTCTATCCCAGGACCCTGAGATCATGACCTGAGCTGAAGGCAGCGGCTTAATCCACTGAGCCACCCAGGCGCCCCCAAACTTTTGAGTTTTGATCATTATATTATTCTATCCCCCTTCTTCTATACCAGGTGTTTATTTTTTTGCCTTTTATCAGACCTTCCATAACTGTGTTTTCTACCTGGGACCCTTAATACTGTCAGTTATTCATGTTTTTGTTCTTGGTAGACATAACAATTTCCTTTAAAATGTAGTAATAATAAGACATAGTCAGAAGGCTCTTATATGCATGAGGCCAAATCCAGAAAAAAAGAGAAAATTGAAAAATGTACAGTGTTCTTCAAAGAAACTCAGAATCTCAGGGCCTGGATGGACTGAGCCATGCTGGGTGGAGCCACAGTGAGCCACGGCACCATGAGGCCTGATGGTCACACACAGATCCCTTCTCAACAGACATGCACACAGACTGAACTCCTTTTTTTTTTTTGCACATGTGTAGCGTGGATGCTTGCATTTCCTACCCTCCAATGACAGATCCAGGGTTCCTATTTTCTAAACTTAGAGAACGTTTGTTTTCTTTTTTACAATTCTCAATGGTAATTGCTTGTCACTGGTTTATTCACCCAGGACACTGAAATTGATCTCCTCACAAAAGTAACATAAACTGAGACAGGAGAGATGTTAAGATGTTAAGATGTTAAGATTTGGCATTAAATGTGGGCACATAGATATGTATGTATGCAGGTGTAGAAACAGAAAAATTTAAGTGGACAGGTTTCCCCAAAAAGCAACTCCTAAAGAGAGAAAAATGGGTGACAGAAGGCATATACCTGTAAGCAGCAGCGATACCAACTTCTTTGATGGCCCCGGAAGTAAAAATCCTGTTTAGACCATAAATGAGCTGAGTGTATTCCAGAAATAAAACAGCTATAGTGGCCAGTATAACTCATAATATTTTAACCAATATTTTTAAACTCTGTTTTTCAGAGTTTAAGACTGTTAGAAAAACAATCTGAGGGGTTTGAAGTGGCGGGGGGGTGGGAGGTTGGGGTACCAGGTGGTGGGTATTATAGAGGGCACGGCTTGCATGGAGCACTGGGTGTGGTGAAAAAATAATGAATAATGTTTTTCTGAAAATAAATAAATTGGAAAAAAAAATAAAACCTGGGGAAGCAGCCCATAACAAAAAATAAATAAATAAATAAATAAAATAAATATTTTTAAACTCATAATTTCTTTTTTTTTTTTTTTGGTAAAAATGCAATGTTAACCACCTTTCACAGCCCATGTGGACAGGACATGATTGTTAATCCAGTGACTAAAAACACTGGAAACCTAATTAAAAGATCAAAACATTCATGGAAAGGGGCTAATCAATATGTAAATATATGGACAAGAGACTGGCTATTCCTTTCAGAAATAAAGCCCATCAATTGAATTGATTTTCGGAGTTAGAAATTCTAACTGCCTCAGCACTTTTTTCCTAACAGAACTAAGAACTTAATTAACCCCGCATATTGAATGACGCTCTGCATGGGACTGTGCCTATACTGGCAAACAAAATGGAAACACTGAGCATTTACCTGATGCTCCTTTAAAGGAATTAGAGGTGAAGTGAACTGTCACCCTATCTTTTGACCTCTCGCATTGCATGGTTCCCAGCAAACACTTGGCTTGCGGTAGCTTGCCCTGTATTTGCACATGTTGAAAATTATTCAAAGTAGTTTTTGTGAATATTTACCATTCAGGCAGGGTGCAGAACAACACTGTTCAGGGGAACAGGGAAAGAGTAACAGGATTTTATAAAGAAGTCTTAGGAGGATGGGTGGGAGGAGGAGGAGAACCAGAAGCCATGTCTGGATTTTTCCACACTGTTCTAGAAGCAAGGCAGTGAATTCCGTCAGGCGTCTCAAGCTGAAGTGCACATGAGAATCATCTGGGGGTACTTGTTAAAATACAGATTCTGATTCTGCAGGTCTCGGGGTGAAGGGGTTGAAATTCTGCACTTCTAACAAACTTCTAGGTCTGCTGATACTGCCCCTAGGAACTCCTAGGGGCAGCAAGGCTCTATGTCACATAATGGTCTTTGAAACACTAAAAACAGTGTCATAAGGAAAACTTAGCAAGCGTGAAAGGCGTTAAAAGGGTAAATAGACTGCATTCTGGATAACATTGTCACTTTGCCTGGTAACACTTATATGGCCTGAAATTTTCCATTTCAGGGACTGAGGGATAGAGGTACCTCCTAGCCAGGCAGTGGCTCACTAAGCACTGAGCTGTGACTTGGGACCACAGGATACCAAAGGCAATGACACTCGTGTTTTGTCCTTGACCAGTGAACCTCCAACAGGGCAGGGCAAGAAAAATATTCTTATGGATGCTCCTTTGCTGTTTGCAAAGGTCCTCTCTTGCCTCAGTTAATTACAATCTGTCTTCCCTTCTTTCTCATCAGTGGAAAATAACTGTGTTAAAAAGGTTAAATGTTTGCATGGTGATTGTTAACATTAATTAACATTAATGTAACGGACATCTCTAGCACCATGCCAGCCACTGAGTTGAGCATTGCATAAATAGTAAATCATTTAATACTAACGACAACCTTAGACGGGAGATACTGTGTTCCCATTTTACAGATAAGAAAAGTGATGAACAGAGAGTAAATAACAAACTCAAAGTCACCCAGGAGTAGTCGGCAAAGTGGGGAATCAAATCCAGGCAGCCTGTTTCAAAGTCTGTATATTTAAACATGATATCAAGTTGCCTTTCAACTGAGATGTTAAGATTTGGCATTAAATGAGGGCCAAGTTTATCAGAAGAATAAATAAATAATTCAAAACTTGATTACAGGTTGAAATGGAAATTTAGGACAAGTTCAGTTTTACCTCTTCATCTTCCTCTATTAACTTCTCTTCTTTAACTTTTTATTTGGAAATCATTTAAAATTTAAGTTACAAGGAGGCTTTTTTAAATTGTTTATACAGATTCACTAATTTCTCACATTTTACCACAACTGGCAACTTCTGGATTTTTCAAAATCTGTGAAAATGATGCCTCCCAACACAGCTCCTGGGAGTTGTTCCCTTAGAAAACTTACCTGTCTCTACAATCTACCCTGCAGGGGATTAGGGCTTAGGTGCCTAACCCTGGCCCATTTATCAGCAATGAACCTTACTTGGCATTTCTTCTCAGGCAGCTGCTGCATGATAAGACACTCCTGGCAATTCATCACCAACTGAGAGTGGCTACAGGTGGTTTACTTCTAGGCCCACTGGCATTTTAACAGAGCACCTCCAGTAAATAAGGAAACAGACACCCACTTTCTGGGTCTGGAAACTGAGGCACAGCAGAAATTCTAATGGGAAGCCAACTTATAAACAAACAACGAAAGATTCTGACTATTTTCCTTAGGGTAAGCAATAGGGTATAACTTGGTAAAAGGAAAGAGACAAAAATAAAGGTAGTGAAAATTAGTATTATTTATTTTTAAAGATTTATTTATTTTAGTGAGAGAGAGAGAAAGAGAGAGCATGAGTGGAAGGGGCAGAGGGAGAGGGAGAGAGAATTCCAAGCAGACTCTACGTTGAGCACAGAACCCAGCACGGGGCTCCATCTCAAGGATCCTGAGATCACGACCTGAACTAAAACCAAGAGCTGGACACCTAACTGACTGTGCCAACAGGCACCCTGGTATAACCAATATTTTTAAGAGTTCTAAAATACTAGCTTGTCCAAGAAATACCAGTTCCAAAATGTCTTAAATTTTTTTATCTTCTATAATTTCAGATTTTTCATAGGAATTAAGTATATTTTCTTTCAGTAGTATTCACTCTTAAAGAATATTATATACCATGTTTTGCTAACTTTTCTGTGTTATAAAATATTTCCTGCAAAAGAGTCACGTGAAAGCTTTATCATTTTACAACTTCAGGGTAAAAATACGTTTTGCACTCATGTTTTGTAAAATTAAGTGTTAGTAGGTCTTCGTGGGCTCATGGAGACATCTCAGAAAAGATGATCAAAAATAGGTTGGAGAAGAGAATCTAGAAGGAAAAACAGAAGTAAATGAACTTATTTATTCCACCTGAGACATGGCTGTGGGGTCCCTGTTAGGAGCTTTATGATTATGAAAGTTTCATGCAAATGAAATCTCAGACCAAGAAGGTTCTAGAGAAGCCTCAAGTGTCTGCCTCACTTGTGACTTTGAAAGCTAGGCAGAGATTTATCTATCTAGAATTATTTTACAACTGTCCCTGGTCACAGAGTATGAATAAGGTTACCTCCAAGACTCTAATTTTACACAAATAATGGTAGTCATCCACTAAAGACACATATGGAGAAATAAGATTGAATTGAACTGAAATATGATGAATTAGAGTATGATTTCTTTTTAAAGTATGTTTTTGGATTGGAAAACTAAGACTTGTTACATGCATTAAAATTGATCACTGTAGGGTTCATAAAGCTATCTTTAAGACTCTCCAAAGTCCTTTCTCTGTCTGAAGTGGTTCCTAGATTCACAGGAAGATCTCAAGGGTAGCTTAAATAATTACTAATATACATCTATGTAGGTAATTGTATCAGTAAAACGTGTTTACTAAACTCAGCACATTAGGTCAGCCTAAGGAACATTTAATCTGTGTTATTAAAGCCATCAGCAGGAGAAGGAATAGATCTTTCTGTGTATTTACTGACAGGCTTTAAGGCAGGTGGACCAACTCATTTCCCTAGGATGCAGAGGAACAGAACTCAGCTACTCTAATCTCATGTTAGTTTTGTGGAATGGAACAAAGACATGTCTTTATTTTCCATAAAAGTTCCTCAAGTAATACTTTCTTCAGGACACAGACAATTATTCTCAAAATTGGTAAGTGACTTAAGTATAATAATAATAGTAAAATAAACTAATTAAACCAAAATTTTGGCAGAGAGACTCATGGAGACACAACTCATGCCAGTCTGTCATTAAACTAGTGGAAAATCCCAAGATCAAAGGCCAATAAGGCCAGGGAGATGAATGGTTAGGTCTTGCTTGAAATGGAGCAGCTCACATGACAGAAAGAAGCAAGTTTAGCCAACCAGTCACAGTCAAAATAAATAAAAGCAACTTATTGTTAGTGGGAACAGAACTCAGGCAAAAATGTGTGGTTTAGATTGCAGCCTAATAGAGACAGCAAATTACACTGACTTCTGAGTTAATCATTTAGAAAAATAAGAACTTCTCAACAGATTTTCTGGTGCACAGGAAAAAATGAAATTGTGCAGTATGAGAAAACAACTGATCAAATCACCACTGACATCCAAATTTAGCCCACCAACAGCAACATTATGTAAATGAAAGACCCATGGAAATGTTAGTTGGAATGGTGTTACGTTCCTGGACCAAAAAAAAAAAAAAAAAAGAGAGAGAGAGAGAGAGAGGCAGGGAGGGGGAGAAGGAAAGAGAATCCCAAGAGCATGGAGCCCAACATAGGGCTCCATCTCACAATCCTGAGATCATGACCTGAGCCGAAATCAAGAGTCGGACACTTAACCGAATGAGCGAGCCGCCCAGGTATCTCAACTTAATTAATATTTTAAAATGATGGTTTCTGTGCATCTTCATATAGTCTGAGGATCTCCACTGAGAGTAGTCCAATTTTCAAAATTAAAAAAAAAAAAAAGACCACATCAAAAAACATACAATTCCATAAAGAAACCTTACCTGAACTATGACAGAGATAGAGAGCAGAATTTCATTTATTTTTGCTTGGGTTTCTTATATAAAGAATCAATCTTTCTACCAACAAATAGATAAAAAAATGTTAAGCTAAGAGCATGCTTACATTTGGCCAAGAGCACACTGGTGTTTTCTTGGGGAAAAAAAAATTATGGAGCTACAACATAGATAAAAATAGAGACGTGTATCTATCTGCTGGAGAATCCTGAAGAGCACTTGGGATTAACTTATTTGGGGATTGTTTTTTGTTATAAAGAATAAGGCCTCTCAAATAGCACTGCCTTACAATCTCATTTTTATTTACTATTTTCAGCATCCTTTCAAATCCATTTCATTTTTATTCTTAAAGTAGAACTAGAAGGTAATCAAGGCAGGTATTTTTTCCCCCTTTCCTCAAAGTTATAAAACTGATACACAGAGAGGCCAGAAACCAAGAAAATGAGTTTTGGAGCCAAGGTTTCATGACTTCCGTGACCCCGGATTCCTTCTACCAGGACAGTGGTACTTTTCTAGGGGTTGTGAATCAGAATTTCATAAACTCTGGTTTCAGAAAGCAAACTAATTCTTATTTGTCTGGCTGTGGCATTAAACTTTGTGTCCCACAACAAATTAAATAATATGGATATAGGAATACAGAAGAAAATATCAAAAGTGTGGAATTTGAAGGTTCACACAGAGGAAAAGAAACAAGTGGGGTGAGGTCCTAGGTTTATAGTCAGAAACTTCTAGATCTGCAGTCTGACAACTGTGTGACTTTGAATAAAGGACAAAAAATCTAAATAAGTTCCAGTACTTGAATATGAAGTATCTGGCTCATTGCTTGCCATATGGTGGGGACTTAGACAAATTTTCACTATCCCTTGTCTATGAAAACATGCTTCTTCCTCTAATCTATCAAAGTTAAAACTAGGTTTTAACATCTGTTTTTTTTTTTTCCACAATAATGATTTAAGAAATGGGATTCAAACAAAAAGGACAACGGGGAGATCATAATCAAGTTATAGCACACATATGTAATATACATACTAATGAGTATGGTTTACATTCTCAAAGGAAAAAGAAATTAATGTGTTTTGGCTTATGAAGGATTTGAAACGAATGATTTCTAAGTTTTTCTCCGCCCTGAAATTATAAAATATTATTGTGGAAAGGAGAAAAGGGAAAGCTCTTACTTCAATTCTACTCTCTTCCTTTTACTAGAATAGTACTATAAGACTCCAGAATGCTGTTTAGACTGCCTTTGTAAATGATGGTGGTGGAGGGGGAAATATTTCTTTAAAAAATCATGCTGGGGGCACCTGGGTGGCTCAGTTGGTTAAGTGGCCAACTCTCGATTTTGGCTCAGGTCATCATCGTGGGGTCCTGGGTTTGAGCCGGTAGCCTGGCTCTGTGCTTGGGCTCTGGGCCTACGGTGGGAGGAGGGTCTCTCTTTCTCCCTCTCCCCTTACCCCCTCCCAGCTTGAGTGCATGCATGCACATTCTCTCGTATCCTCTCTCTCTCGAAAAACAAATAAATCTTTAAAAAATCTATCATGCTTTCAAGTCAGACATTCTTTTCCCTTTCTCTGAGCCATTTTTGCAGCAGCCTGGGAGGGAGAAGGAAGCTGCATCTTCAGGGACACCCAGTCTTTTCCAGTATTCTCATTCGCCTCCGGCTTATCCAGGGCTGGGTTAGTTAGTCAAATGCTCTTGAGTCTGCCCTTAGATACAGATTTCTTTTTTTCTTTTTTTGTCTAATTTGTTGACAGAACGTATATCCTTGGTCATGAAAATTACACCATTGGGTGATAGGATTTGAGAAACATCCGTCTTCCCTTAGAGCTTAAATTTAAGTCCTGTTTCCAGCAAATTACCAGACAGCTTTACACCAAGGATTATGATGCTTATATCATCAACAAACCTAATTAATAAAGTGGATGTCATTTTCCCTTGTGCTAAAGCCTCTCAGTAACGTCATGGGGGGAGTAGCAGCAGTTGGTGCCTAGGTTGTGTGTGTGTTGTGTGGGGGTAGGAGGGAGGGTGTTTATGGACCCTACTGAGCCTCCTGGTCATAATGCATTGCAGTTCTGTCCTCAACCTGATTCTTCTCCCAGGAAGGCATAACAGAAATGGAGCAAAGAGAATGAGGCAAGATTGGAAAGGTGGAGAGGCCAATTGAGGAAATTTTACACATGAATCACTCTTTATAATTTGGAAATCTCAGACTAATATTTAACAGACACATTGAACAAAGCAAGAATGTTTGTAGAAAAATTTTTAAAAATATTGTATTAACTAAATGTGTAAGTTCCAACATAAGAATATACTTAAGTGAAGGACTCTAAATGGTGAAGTTTTCCAGGAAAAAGAAAACAAAAAACTAAGAAATATTATCAATTCTGTTGTTGTAAATGGAAGCCTGTACTAGGGGTGTGTGTGTGTGTGTGTGTGTGTGTGTGTGTGTGTGTGTGTTTTCTCTTGATAGCGATAGGGAAAACGGGTATAGGACCAGTTTCTAACTCTAAGAAATGTTTTCTGATCGCTAAAACTCTTGTTAAAAAACAAAACAAAACAAAACAAGGTATGACAATGACAGAGTAGCTAAAATGAAAGTTTCTACCAATGGTAAGTATTTTGATGTCTATGTAGGAACACCAGCTAAGTCACAAGCAGAAGCTCAAGCATTTGCATTTAAGCCAATCTTTGGTGTTGAAAGCAACAGTGTTTCTCCCACACTACCAGTAAGAAAAAAAATGGCTATTACAGCATTATGATTTTTCTTGAAACTAATCAGAGACTTGAGGCAACATGGCAACTAAGTGAACCCTCTTCCCAACAGAAAAAATATTCTTCGAGGAAAGACAAGACATTCAAACTGCTGCACTTTTGGGAGAGCAGAGGAAATTATAAAAGTGTGTAAGCAGAAATCCACTAACAATTTAACTGATAACCTTCATTCTTGCCCAGAGGTTTCATCCACAGCGGCTGACACCACAGTTGGGCCAATTTATGGAAATTTCCTTCAACGGGATGCACCCAACATGTGAACTTTAGCAAAGGGCATTATACACTCTTAGGTACTGTAATACAGTGGGAAGACTGTCAAATGCAAGAAATGTCTGATAGACATTGTCCTAATCTAATCTTTCTCATTTTCTCTTCTTCTGAAAATCTGTTCTAAATCCAACAGTGAATCATTTCTGAATCTGTCATCTTGCCCGGGGTTGCCTGAATATGGAAAAGAAAAGGGGTGACGGAATTTAGTAAGGCAAGATGGCTCCTTTGTTTGCTTCTCAGTCTCAAAAAACTTGTGCTCCACACTGTCAATTCAGTGAATCATCACACGGTAAGTTATTAATTTCCATTTTAACTGCTAGAAGTTGATTTCCTGGAAAGAGGAAAGTCTATATATATACAATGAAGGGTTTTGGCTAAAACTTTTGATATAACCATCAAATCCGTGCCTCTTTAAATCACGTAAGCCATTGACTCTGTTAGTTCTCTCTTTAAATCAGTAATGGCAATTACATTTGAAAGGCCGAAGTCGTTGTGTTTTTACTTTAAGTCATATTAAACGGCAAAGACATGATTTCCTTGATGGTAAGATCATTGGTATTATCCATGAGAGAAAAACTAAATACTTTTGAAAAGTTAAATCACGAATTTCTCAGAAAATGACTATTAAAAAGTGCTGTCTCATCATTTACTAGCTGGAGACCTTTAGGCAGGTTCCTTGACTTTTCCAACACTCAGTTCTCTCATCTCCAATACGGGGATAGCAATAATATTTAAATAAAAGGGGATATGCTGTGAAGATTGAAAAACTAATCTATATAAGCCCGGAGTTGGACATGTGGACTAGGACATGGAAAACCATGTACAGTAAGTGAGGCCTGTATTAGTATCCTGCCATTACCACTATATAGATGCAGAAACTATACCTCATTATAAAATTACATTCCTTGTTTAAGGAGCCAGAGCTGGTAAATGATAAAATCAGACTGAAAAAATGTTCGGAGATTTTCAGATTTAATTTTTTTCCTTTATATCAAACTTCTTCACTGAGATACATAATTTGACCTACATACGCCATTGGAATCATAAATGTTTCTGGTGAAATCTTTTTTAGACCAAGAGATTAATAAACCTATGTAAAATGGGAGATACCAAATTCATGTAGGTTTTTTTTTCCCAATGTTCTCTAAATTCATAGTTTGCAAGAAGACTGAAAATCATCCCAGATCAATCTTGACTTTGAATATTCAACTCATTATTTTGCTAGGGAAATTAATGGTTAATTTATTTAATTAATTATTAAATTGATAGTGGTTTCTCAAAAATAATTCTTTTTCATTTTCTTTAAGATCTTATACGCAATTACTAATCTAAATTGCAATTGCAGAACGAAGTAATAAAAAGTAAACACAATAAACCAGGGCTGATATGCCAATTAAAGCAAGAATTTTTTCACAGCAGGAAAAAGCCCTTAAAATGCCAAAGCACTTACTGCAGCTTGCCGATGAGTATTGGACAATATTCCATGAATCTTCACTTTGTCCTTTTCCATTTGGTCTATGTTCACCCACAAACTCCGGCTGGCAGAATCAGAGGGACCATATATCCGAGATATATAGTAATTGTGATCTGTGTCCTCCTATAATAAAAGAATAATGCACATCAAGAACAGAGACAACATGGATGGGCCTTGAGGTTATTATGCTAAGGGAAATAAATCAGAGAAGGAAAGACAAACCCTGTATGTTCTCACTTATATGTGGAATCTGAAAAAGCTGAACTCAGAAAAACAGAGTATGACGGTGGTACCAGGGGTTGTGGAATGGGGGGAAGGGAGAAGATGTTGGCTGAAGAGTATAAATTGCCAGTTATAAGACAAATACCTTCTGGGGATCTAATCTACAGCATGGTAACTACAGTTAATGAATCTGTAATTATATTATACACTTGAAGGTAGCTAAGAGAACAGATGCCTCACTACAAAAATGAAATGGTAGTTATGAGATGTGATGGAGGTCTTAGCTAATGCGAACAGTAATGGTAGCATTAGTGGCAATCGTTTTGCAGTATGTAAGTTTACCAAATCAAGAGGATGTACACTTTAAACTTATACAATGTTCTATGTCAATTATGTATTCCAGCCTCAAAAAGGCTGGGAAAAAAAAAAACATGCAAGTCAGTATACACCTAATTTATATATATGACAGAGCTGTAGACAGAGTTCATGAAAAAAAAGAAAGTCCACCCCCAAAGGAAGAAAAAACCCTAGAGATAGAGTCCCTAAAATTCTTAAAAATCGAACAAAAATGGTATGAAACTAGACATGTTACTATTCTTCAAAATAACCAGAGGCGTTAAATAACCTCTAAGGAAAATGAATTAGATTTAAAAACATATAAAATAACCTTCTTTAGAGGAAATTGTTAAATAAATAAAACATAGAGGAAAATGTACACTCTGTTTACAATAATCTTTTAACCAAAGTAATTCTAAGGATCTAATTGCCGCCTGAACAAAATGTCACTTTTGGAACCATTTACTGAAAACCTGAACTATAATTACTACTGAGTGACAACAAATCCAAACTTCTCTTCTTTAAAACTTGGGCCAGATCTAAGTTAATTATTCTAGGAATGGAAACAACACATTTTTCCCCCTATAATTTGGGTTATTAAATTCTACTTTTATTTGAAGTCACAGTGTTGATTATCACCATGATGCCCATCACAAAACCTTTAATTTTCACTCAATGAAGAGATTTAAATGTTTTAATAGGGGGATATTGCTGAGGAACATCCAGAAAAATCATATGATTCTTGCCAAACTCAGATTGCAATGAATTTTACTTTTTTTCTTTTTTACCATAAAATATGAATGTGTTTATCAATTTGAGGAGTCTGCTAGATAAAATATATTTTAAAACATTCAGGTATATGTAAAGATAATGTTTGGTAAATAGAGGGTATATGATTTGAATAATAAGGTAGGGAATGCGAACTCTTGTTGAATGCATTTGTTACTGAAGTGCTAATTTAATAAAATACAATTACTCTTGAAGTCTAGTCAGAACAGGAATTCCAAGAACCTTTTCACAAGTCATCAGGCTATTAATATATAAAGCTGACTACATAAAGGAAAGGAATTTCCTAGGCAGTATTCTAAATAGATTTTCCCCCGTGAATAAAAGAAAAATTATGGCCCTAAATATAAGTCTTGAGGACACTGATTAAATGTTAACAGTAACATTAAAAAAAAATCCTAGGTAAATCTCCAGCCTCTAATTAAACTCTAGGTATCACATGCAAATTATGGGTATAACTATGATGAAAAATAAAAAAGTTCTTCAGAGAAAGAAGAGAAAAGGAGATACAAAGAAGAACCATGAATAAGATTCCATGCAGCCCAAGAGAGATTTAATATTCTAGTGGTTTTCTAGCACTCCCTTCCAGAACATTGTGACACTGACTGCCTGGGTTCTAGGAGGGGAACAAGCATTTTCTTGTGTCTCTAACATATACTCAGCTCCTCTCTGCTATCTGGTGCTTCACCGCGGACGCTGTGAGGTGGGTACCCTCTTTGACACTGGGCACAAGCCATTCTACACCCATCATTCTACCGGCCACAACAGCCCATGGCATTAGAAGCACATAACCTAAAATAGACCAATTAGTGAGACATGTAGGAGTTTATATAAAAAGAGATAATTTGCCTTATTCTGATGGCTGAGATGGCTAGCCATATGACTTGAGACTACTGCCACCATTTTGCTACCAAGAGGAACCCCCACCTGAAGATAAAGCAAACACAGACAGAGATGAAGTCATCATCTCTGCAAGCACAAGAAAGCCAGCATCCAGTGCATTTTGTGCACCCTAGGCTTTTCACTTAGTTGAATCATTAAATATTTATTATGAAAACACCTTGAATTGAGTTATTGTCAATTCTGACAAACACATTTCCCTAACTTCCAACCAAAAGAGACTTAAGCAACAGTGAATAAGGTAATCTCTACAGACTTATAGATCTGGATAATAAACATCTATTCAATTCTGGTATTCCAGCTAATTACACGGCAGAAATGGACACTTGGATCTATACTGCTGGAAATCGTCAAGCCTGAATTATAAAGGATAATGATTCATTTTATATTTCAATGAATTGCATATAAGGGGGGTTTGAAAGAAATAGTCAATAAGTTTAAATAAAAATTTTAATTTTTCTCCCTATTGCTAGTATTACTCTAAAGAGTTCAGCAAGACTGAGGTCAGAGACGTGACCTTCAGGTGAATTAGGTAACAGAGTCTATGATGTTGCCAAAACTTACCATATAAATACCAAATAAATATTCTCTTAAAAATTACAGACTTTCAGTATAGAGTTCAATATAATTGCTACAATTGACATATCTAAAATGACTTTGGTATTTCCCTTAACTCCTAAGTCTCTATAATTAATCAAGAGATAGTCTTGAAGTTAACATAAAGAATATCATTATGCTTAAATAATGGACTGTTTGCAAAAATACACATGATCTTTTTCTAATTACAATACTGATATGTCTAATAATAATGTTCATTTTTACTTAAATCAGAGCTGCCCAAAATTATGTCACGTCTTTGAAAATATTGAGAAACTAAAGACTGGAGTTTGGTGTTCGACTTCTATAGCCCAAGCCTGCCAAGTTGTCATGGCAACTTTTATTCAAAGAGGAAGACAATTTATTGCTTACCCAGAATTTAGAGACACAAGTTGTTAAATTCCAGGGTAAGGTGTTTGGCTCAGTTTTTCAAGGAAAGCCATAAAATAGATATCTCAAAAATGTGACATTTTAGCACTACTAAATTATTCAAACCACGTCTTGTCCTTTATGGGGGTAATGGTACTTAAAGAGTTGTCAAAAACCACTTCAGGCACAAAGATTCTCCTTTTCTGCTCGAAAGCAAACTATTTCTAATGCCACAGAAAACAAAACAAAACACTACTGTGATATGCCTACTTGCCAATTCATTTAGGAAACCAACTGTTACTGAAAGTAGATGGCACAGTAGGTAGCTATAAATCCTATAAATCCATGCTTCTCAAATATGCCTGCAAATGTGCAGCTGTAAACAGAGGACATACACCAAAAATACAGAGGGGAAATCATCGTAACTATAGCTAACCATTCTGCAACAATCAGTTTATACAATTCCTAACCCACTCTTAACCTGTCTTCTATCATCGGTGTTTGGTGTTACATTGGTTTGATGATGGGTCATTTTTATGGATGCCTTACACTGTCTCATACAGTAACAGCATCTGAATTCTAAATTTACTTCACTGAGAATAAAAACAAAAACAAAAACAAAACAAGTACAGCTTGTATGAACATCACTGTGCTGGTCATTCGAAATGCATGAAAATGAATAGATAGAACACATAATCAAAGTTCATAATCAAAGTGCTAAATCAAACATTTAGCACTGGATCAGCTGGTTACCTCATGAAGACAGTTTTGCAATAAATAAAGGGATATTATAATTTGAATGGTTCTTACGAAGCGTGAATATATACCAAATATATTACGTTCTCACATATATGAGTTCACAAGGACTACATACTGCACATAAAGGTAAATGTTTAAAAATAATAAAGTACTACTTGTGTATATTAAGTTCCTCAAAAATAGAGTTAAAAAATAGTTCTCTATGTTCTATAAAAATTAATGTTGATAAAAGAAACTAAGAGAACATGATACAACCATAGAAGAAGAAAAATAGTGAGCTGGTAGTATTCAGGGAAAAAATTACAGCAATGAATTCATTAGTAGCAGTAAGAAAAGGGGTGTGTGGGTGGCTCAGTTGGTTAAGCAGCCCACCCTTGATTTTGACTGAGGTCATGATCTCAGGGTAGTGAGATAGAGGCCCGCGTGTGGCTCTATCCATGACCATGGAGAGAGCTTAAGATTCTCTCTCTCCCTCTCCCTCTGTCTCCCCCCACCAAAAAGAACAGAGTAAAAAATAAAAATTTAATAAAAGTAATTTATAAAAAAATAAATTACTAGTTAAAACATAGAAAACAGTCTTGAATAATGTACACAATGTGTAATGGAAAAGAAGAAAATAAATACTGAAGATGGATAATCATATAAATTATAGAAAAGAAGAGATCCTGTATATCAGATAAAAGATATATATACATATACACAGTGGTAGAAAGAAGTTTTTTTTTAATGTATTAGATGAACCATTTTTCTGAGGCAAAGAAAGACTTGAATCTATATACCATGCCCCCAAAAAATCTGCAATAGAATTTTGGAATATTAAGAAATTTCCTGGGGCGCCTGGGTGGTTCAGTGGGTTAAGCCTCTGCCTTCGGCTCAGGTCATGATCTCAGGGTCCTGGGATCCAGCGCCGCATCAGGATCTCTCCTCAGTGGGAAGCCTGCTTCCTCCTCTCTCTCTCTCTCTACCTGCTTCTCTGCCTACTTGTGATCTCTGTCAAATAAATAAATAAAATCTTAAAAAAAAAAAAAAAGAAATTTCCTGGTGAGATTTCTCATAGGTTTTAAAAAAAAAAAGAAGCAGGGCATTGCCCAAGACGGTGTTGTAAGAAGAACCTAAAATCGCCTCCTCCCAGGGACACACCAGACTATGACAGCAGGATCATTTCCCTCTGAAAAAGATCTGCAAGCTGGGTGAACGGCTTCTCCACAGCAAAGGATAAAAACACCACACCGAGATGGGCTGGAGACAGAGACAGGTCTCCCCCAAATCCCACCACTGGTGTTGCGGGCGTGCAATAGGGAGGGGGATCTTACTGCCTGGTGGAGTGAGGAACTGGTGACAACCTACATCAGACACTCCAACCCCTGCGACCTGCACCAGAGAGATGACCCCTAAAACATCTGGCTTGGAAACTAAAAGTGCTGATATCCAAGGGATCTGAAGTGCTAAGGGAAACTGAGATTTCCTTTTAAAAGTTTCCAGTAAATCTCACTTGCCTCCAGACCCAGTAGGGGGTGTGGGGGCGGGGACAGTTTGGAAAGCACCTGAACTATACGTGAAATTCATTTGCTAATCTAAAAACATTTGCTACAAAGATGAATAAATAAATAATCAATCAATAAAAGCACCTGTTGTATGGGGCACCTGGGTGGCTCAGTGGGTTAAGCCGCTGCCTTCGGCTCAGGTCATTATCCCAAGGTCCTGGGTTCGAGCCCCACATCAGGCACTCTGTTCAGCAGGGAGCCTGCTTCCTCCTCTCTCTCTGCCTACCTCTCTGCCTGCTTATCATCTCTCTCTGTCAAATAAATAAATAAATCTTTAGGGGAAAAAAAAAAAAAAAAGGACCTGTTGTAGAGCCAGAGGACAGCTGAAACTCTCCTTGGAGATGGAGATACTGCCGAAGGCCATTTTTACATTCTCCATTTGCCCTGCTAGTGCAGGTGGATGAGCTTGAACTTGGCACCCTCCTCCTACCTTGCCAAGACAGGTGGGGCTGAGTGGTGATGATGGCACCATCCCACTGCCCTCCTGAGGCTGGAGGGTGCAGGCCCTTGCAGTATGTCCTGCTCCCTGCTTGGGGTAGGTGAGTGCAAACGGTCACGGGGTTCTCCAGCTCCCTAACTATAGTCTGTGAGAGAAGGCAGTTACAACACTTTGCTCCCTGTTCCCTGGCTAGGGTTGGTAAGCATGAGTGGTTGTGGTGTTCCCCAATCCCAGCCTAAAGCGGACATGCGCACAGACAAGGAACTCTCCTGTTGCATTCCTGGAAGATAGTCCCCGCCTCCCAGCACTGTGAGTGAGCCAGTGAGCATGTCCTTCCCCCTACACTCTTCTAGCTGCCTAGCTGAAGCCAGTGGGTGCATGCAATCCACACAGAGACCCGCCACCCCCCCTTTGATTGACTGGCTCCTTGAAGAAGGTAATAATCAGAGAGTGTTCCTGGCAAGCCAACACAACCCAGTCTTCTTGCGAAGAAGGCCCACTTACTTAATCTGGAGCTTCAGCCTGAGAAACAGCTTTCCACGAATTCGGAGGCCATGGAGGTGCTCCCAAAGAATATAAGGGAGACACCAACCTTGCACACCCCCATGGCCTCCCTACAGCTTGAAGAGACCTCCCAGAAAGGAGCTTACATACTCACCTGGAGCTCCGATTTTTGCAACTGTCACCCAGAGGACCCCTCTAGATCTCCTGGTTTGGAGGCCGTAGGGATTACGATAATGGCCCCACAAGACTGTATGTATTTGCACACTGTAAAACTGCTCCCTTGGGACCTGGCTTCTTGTGTCTAGCCTGGAACTAAGGGCTCCATGAGATTTGTCCACTTGAAATACGGATGGATCCTGGAACAGTCTCAAAAACAGGGGCAGACCAGGAATAAATCGGGGGACTTACAGAACTACAAAGAATCAAGAGACACCCAAGAGCTAGGACAAGTCTGCACAAGAAGGCTCATCACCTGCACAAAGCCACTTCTTTAGACTGCGAGAGGTAGCTGTTTTTACCTGATACATGGAAGCAAAGGCAGAGAGTCAAGGAAAATTAGGAAAGAGAGAAATATATTGCAAATAAAAGAAAAAGGTAAAACCCTCAGAAAAAGTCCTTGATGAAACAAAGAATTCTTTATCAGGTAGAAAAAAAAATTCAAATAGTCCTAAAGATGTTCACCAAACTCAGGAGAAGTATGGATGAACATCGTAGGAACTTCAACAATGAGGGAGAAAATATAAGAAAGAATCAAACAGCAGTCACAGAGCTGAAGAGTACAATCACTTAACTGAAGAATACACCAGAGGAATTTGAGGGGTCCAATAGCAGACTGAATAAAGAAAAATGGATCAGCAAGCTAGAAGACAAAACACTGGAACTCAAGAGGAGCAGGAAAAATTAACACACATACACACACATGCACACACACAAACTTAATAGGAATGGCTTAAGGGATTTAAGGGACAACATCACTCAGAACAATACTTGGAAGAAAAGATGCTCAACATCACTAGTCATAAGGGAAATGCAAATCAAAACCACAATGAGATATCACCTTATACCTGTCTAATGATTATTATCTAAAAAATAAAAAATAACAAGTGCTGGCAAGTTTGTGGAATAAAGAGAACACTTGTGAGCTGTAGTAGATGGTTCAGCCACTATGGAATTTTGCTCAAAAAATTAAAAATAGAACTACCAAATGATACAGCAATTCCACTCCTGGGTATCCATTTGATAAAAACAAGAACACTAATCTGAAAGATATCTGCACCTCTGTGTTTACTGCAGCATTATCTACAGTAGCCAAGATATGGAAACAACCTAAGGATCCACTGTTGGATGAATGGATAAAGAAGATGTGGCATATATACAATGTACTACTACTCAGCCATGAAATACAATGAAATCCTACCACTTGTGACAGCAGGGATGGACCTTGAGGGCATTATGCTAAGTGAAATAAGTCAAGCAGAGAAAGACAAACACCCCATTATTTTACTTCTAAGTAAAATCTAAAAATCAAAACCAAATAAAACCCAGAGTCACATACAGGGAATAGATTGGTGGTTGCCAGAGGGTTGGGGTTGCAAAAATGGGTAAAGGGGATCCCAAGTATAAACTTTCAGTTATAAAATAAATAAGTCATGGAGATGTAACGTTCAGCATCAAGATTCCCCACACAGTCCCATCAGTAATACTGCATTAATTTTATTTGGTAACAAATGGTAGCTAGACTTATTGTGGTGGTCATTTCACAATGTACACTCAGAAATTGAATCACTATGGCGTATATCTGAAACAAATATAATATTGTAGGTCGATTATACCTCAATAAATTTTTAATTAAAAAATGAAGCAGAAGCCTTATAGACATCTAGAAAGACAAACCAACTTATCCATAAGGGATTTCCTCCTCCATGAGAGGGAAAAACCTTTGATAGTCAATACTTCTCCATGAGATCCAGTGGCAACAACGTCTACATAATCATTGTGCAGAAGAAAGTTATCACTAAAGAAATTTTTGTGCAACAAATCTGTAATCTAAGTATAAAGAAAACATATTCTTTCTTTCTTCCTTTCTTTTTTTAAAGATGTGTCTGGAGTTTTGGAAGCTTGACTACCCTATGTTCTCTTACACATAGACCTTGAGAGACTGAAAGTTCTAGCAGACTGTCACAGCGATTTGTACATCCTTGATTGAAATATGGTTCTCCTCTATCAGGGGAGGTAGTCTTTTTCCACTGCCTGGACAGCTTCTGGAGGGACTTGCATGGAGTGTTGGGGAGGAAGGGCACACCCACCTAGCCAGCCAGATCAGCTGAATCAACCCTGGCAATCAATGAGGTGACAGATGTCATAGCCAGGTCACTCTCGTATCTACAAGCACATTTTTAGTAAATAAAATACAGAGAGAATATACCATAAATGAGACTTTTTCAAAATGTAATGCTGAATTATATAACGAAATAAACCAGGGGGTGAATCAAATACGGTCATAGGAATGGAGACACTATAGTTAACATTCAGATGGTGAGCCTCCACTCAATGGAAATTACATTAAGAAAAATAAGATAATTGGGGCCCCTGGGTGGCTCAGTGGGTTAAAGCTCTGCCTTCCGCTCAGGTCATGATCCCAGGGTCCTGGGATCGAGCCCCACATCGGGCTCTCTGCTCAGTGGGGAGTCTGCTTCCCCCTCTCTCTCTCCCTGCCTCTCTGCCTACTTGTGATCTCTGTCTATCAAATAAATAAATAAATAAAATCCTAAAAAAAGAAAAATTTAAAAAAAAAGAAAAAGAAAAATAAGACAATTTAGTTATTAGGGTTGTAAGTCAGAATGTAGATGATATGGATCATGAAACTATAAAAATAATCTAATATCATGTTCCATGCCAGGTAATAGAAATGTGAATCTAAGATACATAAATATAGTTTCAAAAAATAATCAGCCCAATTTTTTAATTTTAATGCAAAAGTTAATTTTAATGCAAAAGTCTGAGATTAGTGGCCCACAGATGGCAGATATGTTGCCAAAGGATAGCAGATATGGAGTTAAATTCATTATTTTTCTGAAATATAATACAGTGCAATCTCAATTTTATAAAATTACATCCATCTAAATATAAATGTGGATCTCTACTCTCCTACCTCTCTATCCGCTCTGATTACACACACACACATACACACGCACAGGTACAAAAGATACTTACCATATACTGATTGATTATTTCTAAGTAATGGGACCTAGGGGAGTTTCTTTTCCCTTAACTCTGTTGTCTGAATTTTATAATAAACATTACATATAACCACGTTTTTTTCTTCACATAAAGTATTAAAAAATGTGAAGATGCTTTGAGGTATCAGTGGCTGTTTCCTGAAATTAAACCACCAACATATATCAAGAGACACAAGGCCACGATGTTATATACAGTTAATATAGAATTACTATGATAGGTGCTTTGAAAAGTGCTTAAGGAAGACTCCTTAAAGATATGATAAATCAGACATTCACACTCAGTGTAGAGCTTCAAGGTCAATAAGTTAAAATGGCTTTGTGCAATAGCTGATAGATAAATTTCCATTTTCTTTAAAATATTAGCTCCAATAACCTAATTGATGTAGACTATAATCTTTTTCTCTACCTACTGTAAATGAAATCAGCACTAACAGAAGCAAAAATATTCATTTCTACTAAATTTTGAGTGAGAAATACTGCATAAAATGATTTTATGTTGTAAGTGTTTTATAGAAGCATGGCTAAATTCTCTCTCTTCTTTATTCATTCATTTATGCAGAAATCATTTGTTTCATGTGTATAAGGTACAACATATTCTTAGTGGGAAACACTGTGATGGAATGTATGGGAGTTAATGTCGAAGAATTATTCAACAGACAGCACTTCTAGATCTTGGCAATGTTTATAATTCTATGAGAAACATTTAAGGAGTCATTTATGTCTTTCTTTTAGCTACATCCTAGTGTAATCTGTGGGCTTATTTCTAGGACCTACTTTCAAGGATTTCAGAAAGAAACAGTCGGCTGGAGACACAGCTAGATTCTGGCGGCGTCGTGGGTACAGGAAGGAAGGTGAAGGGAAAGGTTCAAGACATTAAACTTGCAGCCGGTGATCTGATCTCTGGTTCTCACCGGCTCAGCTGCTAGTGAGTTCTGTCACTTTAGTGAAGGCTATGATGTGTTCAGTTCATTACAGTGGATTGAAGCTGTGAAATTCTCTGTGCACATTAATTCCTCTTTTGCCAGAGGTAAAATTACAGAGTAAGGTGAGCCTCCTGGACTTGCAGCAGCAGCCTAGCAGAATGAGAGGCAGTTACCAGTTGGTCTGGGAGCACTGAGGATTGAGGACATCATGAGACATGGAACAGACTACATGGAAAGAGACGTGAGATAAAAAATCCCACCCGAACCCCCACCTTTCCCAATTACATTAATAAGAAGGTGATCTGTAGGGTATGTGATGTGGGCAGATACTTAAGTTATAGGAGTATCTTTTAACAAAAAGCAAATGATAGTATTTTCACTTTCTTTTACAGGGTTGCCAAAGAATCAAATTAGACCAATGTATTTAAACACAATTGAAAATCCTATGAACAGAGTTTATAAAGGAGTATTAAATTAGTGCCACATAACGGCAGCATGATAGGAACAATGACATATTACCTTCAAGTAGCCTTCAATATACATCAGCCAGTACTACAGCTATACCCTCTCCAGATACAAGAACAATTACACCGAATACGATTCAATTTATGGTTACAGTGTCAGAAGAACTAAAACCAATTCCTGTATCTCCTGTTGATTATATCAGGTTATTGCCCCAATTCTCATGACACCCATCCTTTGCACATACCTTCACCACTTCTGTAAGGATTTTTATCTAGCTGGTCTCTTCGCAGCATGGTCTAGCTCCCTAGAAATCTCTTGTCTATGACCCTTTATAGGCGTGATCATTTTATCAGTTCTTCCCAAGAGTTTCATTAAGTAACTTCCCAAACTGTAAGATTAGTTGATGGGGGGGGGGGATGTATTGTGAGGTGAGATTATTGTGCAAGACATAAAATATAGAATTCTGGCATTATTTCCACTATAAAAGTTTCTATTTTCCCAGTACAATCTCTCACATACAGGAGATCATTTCTCATGCTATGTAGAGAGAGGCAAACTAAGGCCAAGGATATGCAACACACTTATTGGTGATCTTTCAAAATAATAGGAACATTGGGAGTCTACAGTTCAATTAAGTGATTACCTAGATCTCCAGTAGTTTTTGAGATTTGGTGGCATGTGTTCGTGTTGATTGACTTAGTAAATGAAGCAGAACATATTTTCCTCCTGCATATAGTATACTTCTATCTCTTTCTGATAGAAACCTTTAAATCTTTGCAGAATGAGCCTGGGACACTATTCCAGGCTTCGAGTGGCCAGGAAGGAGAGGCAAGAGAGGCAGTCTGGAGCGGTCTTGAATGAATTAATCACATCTTTTACAAATACAAGCAAGTGATCCCCTGTCCAACAGTGGCCACTGAAGAGGGGAATCACCAGTTTATAAGGAATCGTTAAGGGCTCCAAATATCTAGCAAAAACGTGTGATTGAAAAAAAGAAGACTTAAAATATGTATGAGATTTCTATTTACATGCACAAGGTTAGTATTAAAATAATGTAGCCCAAAGGAGATTTGGGCTGAAGTATAGTTTCTGCCTCTAAATAGCCACTCTAAGTTCTGGACTTTACTCTGTATAAGAAAGAGTTGAACTCGGTGTCTCTGAAAGTGCCTTCAGCTAAGGTTCTAAGATCCGACAGCCACAAGGTAAATTAAGAAGTGACTGCCAGGTGTGGGTCAGAAGACTCTTCGTCTGACTTGATATTCATTAAAAACAAGTGTACAGTTTGAAGAGCCAGTATAGGTAGCTAGGTCTAGTCCGTACTGGTATTATTTCAATAGGAACTTAACATCCTTATTGATGAGTTCTAATTGGCTCTCAGATTGAAGGCAAATTCACAGACCTTTTGTAGGTGGTATAAAAATCCCTGGGGAGACTGTGCATAGCATTTCTGCAAACTGAGTAAATCAGTCTTGCATACACACACACTACTACTTTTCATATGTCCAATATATTTGTAATGGGTAAAATGTGTAATTTTACAGTGTTACTGAATACTGTGTAATTCTTGGCATTTTTTTTAAAATCAGCTGGAAAGAACCAACAATGGTATGGAGGGCCTCAAGATGTTCTAATAACCTAAAAAGACCATCATAACTAAAAAAGGATGGGAATTTCCATTCTAGATTTAACATCTGTGATAGGGCAAGATCTCAGGTACCATCTACATACTATCATAGTCAGCTTAGGCTGCCCTAACAAAGTATCACAGACTGGGCTGCTTAAATAACCAAAAAATATTTCTCACAGCTCTGGAGACTCAGAAGAACAAGATCAATGTGACAGTTTTCTTCCTGGCTTAGAGATGATTACCTACCTTCTCACTGTGTCCTTACGGGCAGAGACAGAAAGTTCTCTGGTGTCTCCACCTTCTCTTATAAGGAAAATAATCCCACTGAATTAGGGCCCCACCCTTATAATCTTATTTAATCTTCATTACCTCCTAAAGGCCCTGTCTCCAAATACAGTCACATGGGGGTTAGGGCTTCAACATAGGAATTTGGGGAGGACATAATTCAGTCCATAGCACACACAGATAGTTCCTTTATTAAGTTTGGATCCGTAAAGCAGCCCGAGATTTTTACCTTTGAAAACTGATGTCATTCTCTAGTACTAATCAAAAACTGCCATTCAAGCTAACATAGGAGGACTTTGGAAAATCCACACAGTTCTCTGCTTTAGCCCATTTCGTAGGGGAAACAAACAAAAAAACCCCTGAGAAACAGTGGACTAATTATAATTTCAAGAGAATTATAGAAAAATATATTCAGGAGAAACTTGCAAAAATTATAACTCAGTTGAGAATTTTCACATGCCAACATTTGTAGAAAAACTGGATGGTTTTCTCCTACCAACTGGTAGCCAGTTGGCCAATATTCTCAGTTCTAAGGTAACCGTTACTACCCCAATACTAAGCAGTCTGATATTTCAAATGACAGATATTAATATACTTTTATTTAGTCAGGTTTTTTTTCCATGCCCTCACCAAAAAGTTTTGCATCTTTCACGATAAAAACTTCTCTCTAAATAATTATAATATGACTCATATTATTTAGTTTTTCTCACTTCCAAAGTTTATAGCATGGGTTTTAAGGGAAAATCAGTATGTAGAAAAGAGAACAGGAATTAGAAGAAAATGTCACTTTAAAGCAAACTGTTGTGTGTGTGTGTTTTTTTAATACAAATCTACGCTTATTTGACCTGTGACAAACATACTTCACAAACCCCAAAAAACGTGAAAAGAGGTGGTGTTACTTAGTAAACTATAAATAAAGGGATATACTCTCATACTTTGAATGCTAAAATGAAGGAAAAAAGAGTCCCTTTCTTTCAGCTGCCCCTAATGAAGAGGTGTTTTCAATAAGCTTCAACAGGTATCTGACATTGAATCAGATTTCTAGATTTTTCTTTCCGTACTGAATTCCTTTCTCTATCCTTAACATCTATCAGTGGATTTTTTTCTGGCCGGTCTTTTTGTTTGTCCTTTATTTTAAAAGTAAGTGAATAGTTAATCACATGTTTATGGGAACTTTTTCATAAGTGTAGCTAACACATATGATATTCCAAGGCCTCAGAGTGGCACATAATATACTTTACACAATGAATCCTTACAGTAACTCAATGAATGATAAAGAAACACGAAGTAGCTTGCCAGGCATCACAAAAATCCCAGGGATATAAAAACAGTTCTCTAAAACTTCAAATTCTATGCTTTCTCCACTTCCACAATACATTTTAGATATTAAATTTTTTAGGACCTCAAAAGAACAATTACATTTGGTTGAGTTTTTCCCTGAAGCTCCTCGGGGCTTCTGTAACAGCTCTCTCACTGGTCCCCTGCATCTCTCTATTTTCTACAGCAGGGAGCAATCTTTTAAAAAGTAATCCTCTTAAAGCAGAAATCTGATCAAATCGCTCTCCTGCTCTAATGAGGCTTCTCATCAAACTTAGAACAAAATTCGAAGTCCTTACTAACACCCTGCTTTGGACACAGACAATCTCTTCTACTTCATTTTCCTTATCACATCAATCACACTGCCTTTTCACACTGTCATATTCCCATGAATATGACAATATTCCCCCAAATCATACAATGTACCTGTTGTTTTATGCATTTGGAATGATTCTTCCTTATTCTGTCATGCTTTAATTCTTAAACTGCTTTAATTTCCTTTAAAACACTTGTTTTTATTAGATTTTTTTCTTTATCATATCCTCTCACCTTTTAAATCTCTCTCTCTCTCAAGTTCGTCACTATATTCTAGGAATTAGACATTGCCTGGTACATGATAGACATTTGATATTTATTTATGTTAGACCTTCTTTGTATTTTACAAGGCTAGTTTCTCTGGCTTTATCATTCTTGGAAAAGATGTCATTGCTGTAGATTCTCCTTCACAGCAAAAAAGAAGTGGCAGAACAGACACATACCAATCCAATTTATTCAGAAATACATTTTATTCACTATTTAGTTTACTATTCTTGAAATCACCATACTCTATTACAAAAAGCCACCTCTATCAGTAGTTTACTGCTGGGTAACAAGCAACCACAAAACTTCGGGAGTTGAAACAACTATCCATTTGTTCGGGATTCTATCGAGGTAGACTGGGCTCAACTGGACATTGCCTCTGTACTATACAGTGTCAGAGGGGTTTGTTGCTGGTTTGTGCCAATTGGCAGTTTGGCTGGGGGCTGACTGGTTTCCAGATGGTGTTGGTCACATGACCAGGGCCTCTAGCTCCATGTGCTGACTCATTCTCAAGGAGGCTTGATTGTGCTTATTCAAAGGGTGACAAGAATCCAAGAGGGTAAGAGCAGCAGCTTTAAGTCCTCTGGATGCCTTCCTCAAAATTTGTGTAACATCGCTTCTGTCCTGTTTTCTTGAGCAGAACAAGTCACAAGAAATGGTCTGGAATCAAGGAGTGAGAAGATAGATCTCCCTCCTTTATAGGAGGAACTGTAGGAAATTTTGGCCATTTTTAAACTCTGCCATCAGTTTTCTGTTCCTGAGTGGTTGAACTGTTTGGCTAAGTGTAAATATAGGGCTATTCCGTTCCCCAGGAGATACTGCACTATATCTACTTTGTTAAGAGACCATTTTGACAAAACCATTGAGCAACTTCTGTTTTAAAAAATATATATATATTTTTTTTTCATATATATATATATACATATATATGTATATATATATATGATTTTGTTTGGCCCAGAAGTACTTTTAACAATGTAAATCTTCCTACAGGTATCAAAATAGATACCTGTAAGATCATTTCAAATGATAAATTCCTCTAGGATCACATCGTAGAAGAAGAAAAATATTGTTGTCAACTCATTTAACTAAGGTAGCGGATGTAGAGGTCAAGCAAGTGCAGAGCGAAGGGAGGCGAGCTGCATAGTTTCATGAGTCATTAAAAATAAAGAGGCAAAAAGGAAAAAAAAAGCAGTCTGTTGAATAGTTTTAAAATTACTGATGTTAGATTCCAACAAATACTTCCATAATTTGGTTTTGCAGTAAGAATCCCTTTCAGATCTATAAAGCTGGCATTTATATCTTACAATAAAATTACAGGATAGCTAGGAGAGATTTTATTTCAGTGCATACTGAGAAGTGTGTTTTTTTGTTTACTTTTGTTTTTATTTTTTGGTTTTCTTTATTTTTTTTTCTTCTGTCTTAGAAAATCACACAGGGGAAAAATCAGTGTTATTAGCTTCTCACTTTCCTGAGAACTAACTGAAGGTACCAAGAAAAACACATGCAGGTCAAATATTCAAGAGATATATAGTCTAATGTAGGAGGATGCTGCAAAATGGCCTATTTATTTACAACCATTTCTTTTAGGTGTCAGTCATTGAAGCTAACAAGTATTTATGATATACTGATTATATATAGAGGAGGCCTTGAGCCAAGTGCTGTGAAGGGCAAAAAGATGTTTATGATATAGTTCTCATTCTCTAGAAACCTGCAACAGAGTGAGAAAATGCAGGCACTCAAATTTCTCTATTCTAAACCAGTATAAGTTTGACTACTTATACCACATTATTCTAATGTAAAATCAGTTTTTTAAGTCTTATAAGGAGAAAATCTCATTTAGTTTTTTTTTTTTTAAGATTTTATTTATTTGACAGACAGAGATCACAAGTAGGCAGAGAGGCAAGCAGATAGAGAACGAAGGAAGCAGGCTCCCTGCTGAGCAGAGAGCCTGATGCGGGGCTTGATCCCAGGACCTGGGGACCATGACCTGAGCTGAAGGCAGAGGCTTTAACCCACTGAGCCACCCAGGCGCCCCTAGGTTTTGTTTTGTTTTGTTTTAAGATTTTATTTATTTATTTGACAGAGACACAGCGAGAGAGGGAACACAAGCAGAGGGGTGGGGGAGGGAGAAGCAGGAGCCCTACACAAGCCCCTTCCTGGGGCTCTATCCCAGGACCCCAGGATCATGACCTGAGCCAAAGGCAGATGCCTTAGTGGCTGAGCCACCCAGATGCCCCCTCATTGAGTTTGTGTGATTTAAAAAAAAGGGGGGTATTCATAGAAGACAGTGTTTAATCTGGGCCTTGAAAATGATTTGGAACTAAAGAGGGTGACTCTAGTCAGAGGGACTGGTCTAAGCAAAGAAATGAGCAAGAAAAATACCCCAACATTATGCAGCATTATGGAAACTACCTAGAACAACACACACATACAGGGGAGTAATGTGAAATGAGTATAGTTAGATATGTAGAATTTAGATGGTACAAATCCTTGAAAGTCTGAACTTGATTCTGTGCAAAATGAGAGCGCTGGAAGTAATGGATTAAATGTGGATTTAGATAGAATTATCTAGAAAATAGGCTGGACTATAGAAGGGAGAGATGATAATTTATCACTGGTTTGAAAGCTATTGCATTAGTGGGGCGCCTGGGTGGCTCAGTGGATTAAGCCGCTGCCTTTGGCTCAGGTCATGTTCTCAGTGTCCTAGGATCAAGCCCTGCATCTGCATCGGGCTCTCTGCTCAGCGGGGAGCCTGCATCCCCTTCTCTCTCTGCCTAACTCTCTGCCTACTTGTGATCTCTCTCTGTCAAATAAATAAATAAAATCTTTAAAAAAAAAAAAAAGAAAGAAAGTTATTGCATTAGTCAAGAATGAAACCATACAGCCACAACTGGGTTACTGAGAGGGAAGAGAAAAGGGAAAGAGGCTTTTGTGGGAAAGCTGCCAGAATTCAGGAAAGACAAATGCACTCAAAAATGACTCTGAAACATTCAGTCAAAAAAACTGGGACCACCTGGTTAGTTCAGGGTTACTGATATCAGTTAACATTTTAAAGCAGAGCTTGGCATTTCTACAGGTCATTTTAAGTGATAGAGGATAAGCAGTCAGACACCGAAAGAAACAAAAGTCATCCAAATCAGTAAGGAAGAAGTAAAACTTTCACTATTTGTAGATGATATGATACTATATGTAGAAAACTCCAAAGATCCCACCAAAAAACTATTAGGACTGATGACTGTATTCAGTAAAATCACAGTATTCAAAATCAATGTACAGAAATCCACTGCATACAAATTACAAAAACAATCCCATTTACAGTTGCAGCAAAAAATAATAAAATACCTAGGAATAACCTATGCAAAGAAGTAAAAGACCTGTATTATGAAAAGTATAAAACCTTGATGAAAGAAATTGAAGACGACACAAACAAATGGAAAGACATTTCATGTTCATGGATTAGAACAAATATTGTTAAATATCTATACTATCCCAAAGCAATCTACACATTTAATGAATTCCTTATCAAAATATCAACAGCATTTTTTCACAGAACAAACAATCTTAAAATTAGTATGGAACTAAAAAAAAAAAATCCTAAATAGTCAAAGCAGTCTTGAAAAACAAAAGCAAAGCAGGAGGCATCACAACTGCAGATTTTAAGCTACATTATAAAGTGTAGTCATCAAAACAGTATTATACTGATACAAAAATAGACACATGGAACAAAAGAGCAGAATAGAAAACCCAGAAATAAGCCCACAACTATATGGTCAATTAATCTTTGCCAAAGGAGGAAAGAAAACCCAATGGGAAAAGGACAGTCTTTTCAACAAATGGTGTTGGGAAAAATGGACAGCAAAATGCAGAAGATAGAACCAAAAAACAAATAATCCAACTAAAAATGGGCAGAAGATGTAAACAGATATTTCTCTATGAAGACATACAGATGGCCAAAAGGCACACAAATAGATGCTTAACATCACTTATCAACAGGGAAATGTAAATCAAAACTATAGTGAGATATCATCTCATACCTGTCAGAATAGTTAAAATCACAAACACAAGAAACAAGAGTTGGTGAGGATGTGGAGAAATGGGACCCTTGTGCACTATTGGTGGGAATTCAAACTGGTGCAACCACTGGGGGAAACAGTATGCAGGGTCCTCAAAAAATTAAAAATAGAAATACCTTACTATCCAGTAATTGCACTACTGTGTATTTACCCAAAGAATATAAAAACACTAATTTAAGAGGATATATGCACCCTTGTGTTCACTGCAGCATTATCTACAATAGTCAAATTATGAAGGCAGCCCAAGGTCCATTGATAAATGATAAAGAAGGCGGGGGGGGGGAGGTGAGAGAGAGAGAGAGAGTGTGTGTGTGTGTGTGTGTGTGTGTCTGTGTTGTAATATTATTCAGCTATAAAAAAGAATGAAACCTTGTCATTTGCACTGATATGGATGGAGCTAGATGGTACAATGCTAAGTGAAATAACTAAGTCAAAAAAAAAAAGACAAGTACTTTATGATTTCACTCATACATGGAATTTAAGAAACAAAACAGACAAGCAAAGGCAAAAAAAAGAAGTGAGAAAAACGAATCAAGAAACAGACTCAAATATGGAGAACAAACTGATGGTTAGCAGAGGGGAGGAGATGGGTGGCGGGGAATTGGGTGAACCAGATGTTGGGGATTAATGAATGCACTTGTGAAGGGCATCAGGTGATAAGAGGAAGTATTGAATTACTGTACTGTACAGCTAAAATTAATGTACTACTGTATATTAATGAACTGGAATTAAAATAAAAACTTAAGGATAAATAAATGCAAATAACAGACAGAGGAAATTAAATGCCATTTATTTCCAAATACAGTGCATACCAAGAGTCACAGAAAGAAGGCCTTAGAAGCAGCCAGACTAACTGAGAAGACCCCCATATTCAAATAACACCTGTGTTTCTATCATTCCTTCACGGAGGACTTGAATAGGCGCTCAGAGTGGGATGATGCCATGAGCTAACAAATGCCTTTAAACTGTAGCAATTGTGTCCAAACCTGTACGTGTTAGAATCCCCTGGACATCTTTTAATAGCCTAGAACATACTCCAGGCCAATTAAATCAGAATCTGGGCTGGGGTGCAGAGTGGGTTCTCAACGTGCAGACAAATATGCAAATCACTGAGCAAGAGCAAATATCACCAATTAGCTGAAATTCCCAATGAGCAACTGAACACGTTCTGTGTCTACATGATCATGTCCAAATCAAGATCTTAGAAATACAAAGAATTTCAACTTCTTCTTAGAGAGCATGAAAGTTTAAGAGTTTCACTTCTCTAATGTTTAAGAATTTCACTTCTTGAAGATGCAATGTTGAACGTACTACTTTCCCAACCACAAACAGCAAGATTTATATTTCAGAGAACTGTAGGAATAATAAATAGTCCTTCATCTGTTTTTGAAATTGTGACCCTTAGAGCTCTAGTCATGCTGACATCCACCTCAATAAAGAAGGCTGGGTCCAGATTTCTCTTAATGAATATCAGATCTGGGGAATTTCTGAAATGTTTTCTGAATGTTTCATAGGTTTTCTGAATGTTTCATAGGTTGCATTTGTACATGTCCCAAATAGTATAAATTTGGACTCCCCAAATCATTATTTCTGCTGCATTAATTTGATGAAAAAATTTACATGTTTTTCCCCCCTAGGTATACCTGCTTTGAAACAAGTCAAGATCAAGCAACATCAAAAGTGCAAAGGATATGTTGCATCTTTCTGAGATAACAACGCGATCGTGAAGATCATTAGTCCGCAAGCCTAATCATCAGGCTCTGTATAAACATGCATTTGGAAGAATTAAACAATTATAAATTGAGTGTGACGATACCAAATACAATACTAATTACAAATAGTGATCCACATAAAGAGGCTAGATTTAGCTTTGACAAGTTTAACTTTGTGTGCTTTTAATCATTAGAACTGATCCACATAAAAACTGCAATTGAACCATTTTCCTGAAATCCCATTTCACTTACTCTTTTCTATACTTTCAAAAGATGAGTCATGTGACTGACTTGACCAGTTCACTCTTGTTTTTGGCATTTGATAGCCTGGGGTGGACACTTGCAGAGGAGAATAATCCTTTTTCTGTTTTCCAGGTGTTCACGGTTCAAGTATCACCCAGCTGCCTTTTTAGATTAAATAACTTTCCTTTTGACATTAGGACACTGAAAACATTTATTCAGGAGAATTTCATTTTAAAAAGTACAGTAAACAAAAAAGACATAGTCCCTGCATTTATACAGTTTCCAGGCTAGTAGAAGACAGAGGCATTAAGGGATTGTATTAATAACATACCCTAGGGCCACTTAATTTACTTGTATATCTCAAATGAAAAGTTCAAAAGAAACCAGGACAGGAACTCTTGGCTGAATGTTCTTACATTAGAATTCTATATATATTTGATTACTTGCATAATCTGAGAGTTTCCATTTCATGGATTTCATGGATTTCCTCTGCTCTCTAATCAGCAATGTAAATAAAAGTTGCTTAGAACAGTCACCAAGTGGTGATAAAATGAATTCAGCTAATTTATAGATACAATTCAGAATATTGCTTAATGGTAAAAGCATTAAAAACAACTTGGGTAAAAAAAAAAAAAAGAAGAAGAAGAAGATAGAGTATGTCAGAGCTATCCTTGGGTTTTCCCAAGGAAGAAACACTATTACCCCAGAGACTAAGGATGGAGACAATGGGGAAAAAGACTTTTATGTTCACTCAGAGAGCCATGAATGTAATAAACATTCCTTAGAATCAGACAAGTGAAAACAGGCAGGGAGGAACTACATCAGTGTTCTGCTAAAACTAGGTAAAATCCAAAGTTCAGTCCAGGTCTTGTGCTAGACTATTTTGACTTGATGATTTATGAGTAATCAGTCCAATATGTATGACATAGTTTCTCAAATCCAACACATATTTGATACCCTGATGTAGTGGAGATTTTGTATAACTTATGATGGCCCAGAGACTGCAAAAATAGAGCCAACAATGGTCTGCAAATCACATAGAGGAATAATAGCTTAATTCTTAAAGCCAAAGATGCAAAACAAACAGACTGTCTCGGAAACTAGGAAGTGATCACTTCCCCCCAGAATATATTCTTAAACAATTAAATCGTTCACACTAATATTTTTTTTCATTTTTGTTTAAATTTTGTTATGTTTTAAATATTAATTCCAGTATAGTTAGCATGCACTGTTACATTAGTTTCAGGTGTACAATATAGGGATTCAATAATTCTATACGTTACTCCGAGCTCATCGTGGTTAGCGTGCTCAGTTCCCTTTACCGATCTCACCCACTCCTCCCACACACCTCCCCTCTGCCAACCATCAGTTTGTTCTCTATATTTAAGAGTCCGTTTCTTGATTTGTCTTTCTCACTTTTTTTTTTTTTGCTTCTGCTTGTCTGTTTTGATTCTTAAATTTCACGTGAGTGAAATCATGTGGTGTTTGTCCTTCTCTGAATTATTTCACTTAGCATCATACTCTTTAGGTCCATCCCTGTCATTGCAAATGGTAAGATTTCGTTCTTTTTTATGGCTGAATAATATTCATATGTAAATGTATATTCACATTTATACACATATGTATCACTTGTTTTTTAACAAATTGTTTAAAGATTTGATTTACTCATTTCACAGAGAGAGAGAGAGCATACGCAGGAGGAGTGGCAGAGGGAGAGGGAGAAGCAGTCTCCTAGCTGGGCAGGGAGCCTGGCACGGACAGGGCTCAATTCCAGGACCTTGAGATTGTGACCTGAGCTGAAGGCAGATGCTTAACCAACTGAGCCATCCGGGTGACCTCATACATAAAACTTATTTATGCATTCATCTATCAAGGGACACTAGGGCTGCTTTCATAATTTGGCTATTGTAGATAATGCTGCAATAAACACAGCGGTGTATACATCCTTTCAAATTAGTGTTTTTGTATTCTTGGGGTAAATGTTCAGTAGTGCAATTATTGGGTAATAGTGTAGTTCTATTTTTAACTTTCTGAGGAACCTCCATACTGTTTTCCACAATGGCTGTACCTGTTTGTATTCCCACCAAAGTGCAAGAGGGTTCCATTCTTGCCAACACTTGTTGTTTCTTGTGCTGTTGATTTTAGCCTTTCTGACCGGTGTGAGGTGATATCTCACTATAGTTTGGATTTGCATTTCCCTGCAAGTGGTAAGTGATGTTGAGCATCTTTTCACATCTGTATGTCTTCATAGAGAAATGTCTGTTCATGTCTTCCCATTTTTAATTGGATTATCTGGTTTTGGGTTGTTCAGTTATATAACTTCTTTATATATTTTGGATATTACCCTTTATCAGACATGTCATTTGCAAATATCTTCTCCCATTCCATTGGTTGCCATTTAGTTTTGTTGACTGCTTCTTTCACTGTGCAGAAGCTTTTTATTTTGATGTAGTCCAAACTGTTTATTTGTACTTTTGTTCCCCTTGCCTCAGGAGACATAGCTAGAAACAAGTTGCTATGACTGATGTCAAAGAGATTACTACCAAGGCACCTGGGTGGTTCAGTCAGTTAAGTTTCTGACTGTTGATTCTGGCATAATCTCAGGGTCCTGAGATCAAGCCCAGGGTCAGGCTCAGCACTGAGCATGGAGCCTACTTAAGATTCTCTCCCTCCCTCTCTCTTTGCCCCTCCCCTAAACTTGCATGCTCTCTCTCTCTCTCTCAATAAACAAGAAAAAAAAAAAAAAGAGGTTTCTGCCTGATTTCTCTTCTAGGAGTTTTATGGTTTTAGGTCTCTAATCTATTTTGAGTTTACTTTTGTGTATGGTGTATGAAAGTGGTCCTTTTATTCTTTTGCATGTTGCCGTCTAGTTTTCCCAAAACTGTCTGTTGAGGAAATGCTCTTTTTCCCATTGGATATTCTCGCCTCTTTTGTCAAAGATTAATTGACTATATAATTGTGGGTTTGTTTCTGGGCTTTTTATCTTGTCCCATTGATCTGTGTGTTTATTTTTGTGTCAGTACCATACTGTTTTGATTATTATAGCTCTGTAGTATAGTTTGAAATCTGGAATTGTCATAGCTCCAGCTTTTTCTTTTTTTTAAGAGTGTACTGATTATATTTTAGGATTATTTGTTCTAGTTCTGTGAAATATACTGTGGATATTTTCATAGAGATTACGTTAAATCTGTAGATTGCTTTAGGTAGTATAGACATTTTAACAATATTTGTTCTTTCAATACATGATCATGGAATGTCTTTCCATTTGTTCGTGTCCCCTTAAATTTCTTTTTCTTTTAAGATTATTCCTTTGAGAGAGAGTGAGTGAAAGAGAGAGAGCACAGGACAGAGGAGAGATACAGGGAGAGGGAGAAGCAGCTCCCTACTGAGCAGGAAGTCAGACATGGGGCTCAATCTCAGGACCCCAGGATCACAACCTGAGCCAAATTATGTTGCTTCATTGGTAGTGTATAGAAATATAACAGATTTTTTGTGTATTGATTTTATATCCTGCTACCTTTCTTACCTTATTGAATTTAGTTATCAGTTTAGCAGGTTTTGATGAATTTAGTGTTTCTGTATATAGTATTATATATATATATATATATATATATATATGCACACACATATACATATATATGTATTCTGTATATAGTATTATATCATCTGCAAATAGTGAACATTTGACTTCTTCTTTGTCAATTTGATGACTTTAATTGTTTTTTTCTTGTCTGACTGCTGTGGCTAGGACTTCCAATACTATGTTTAATAAAAGTGGTGACAGTGGATATCCTTGTCTTCTTCCTAATCATTAGGGGAGGACTTTCAATTTTTCTGAGTATGATGTTAGCTGTGAGTTTTTCATATATGGCCATTACTGTGTGGAAGTATGATCCCTCTAACCTACTTTCTTGAGGTTTTCATCATGGATAGATGTTATGCTTTGTCAAATGCTTTTTTTGCATTTACTGATCATATTTTTCTCCTTTCTTTTATACATACGCTGTATCACATTGATTGATTGGCAAATATTGAACCACTCTTGCATCCATGGAATAAATCTCACTTGATTGTGATGAATGGCTTTTTTAATGTATTGTTAGATTTGGTTTGTTAGTATTTTCTGAGGATTTTGCATCCATGCTTATCCGAGATACTCGCTGTAGTTCTCATTTTTTTGTAGTGTCTTTATCTGGTTTTGCTATCAGGGTAATGCGCTTCATAGAATGAATTCAGAAGTTTTTCTACCTGTTCTATATTTTTGGAATAGTTTGAAAAAAATAGGTTAACTTTTCTTTAAGTGTTTGGCAGAATTCACTTGTGAAGATGTCTGGTCCTGGACTTTTGTTGGTTGGGATTTTTTTGATCACTGATTCAATTTCATTGCTGGTAACTGGTCTGTTCAAATACACGGTTTTTTCCTGATTCAATTTTGGGAGGTTATGTGTTTCTAGAAATTCATCCACTTCTAGGTCACTAAATTTGTTGGTATATTGTTTTTCATGATATTCTCTTATATTCCTTTGTCTTTCTATTGTGTCAGTTGTTATTTCTCCTTTTACATTTCTGATTTTGTTCATTTGAGTCCCTCTTTTTTTTTTTTCAAGTGAATCTGGCTAAAGGTTTATTGATTTTGGTGATCTTTTCAAAGAACCAGCTCTTGCATCCATTGATCTGTTTTATTATTGCTTTTTTAGTTTCTATTTTTTAAATTTATTTACTTGACAGAGAGAGATCACAAGTAGGCAGAGAGGCAGGCAGAGAGAGAGAGGAGGAAGCAGGCTCCCTGCTGAGCAGAGAGCCCAAAGTGGGGCTCAATCCCAGGACCCTGAGATCATGACCTGAGCCGAAGGCAGCGGCTTAACCCACTGAGCCACCCAGGCGCCCTTTAGTTTCTATTTTTTTATTCCTGTCTAATCCTTATTATTTCCGTCCTACTATTTTCCTTTGTTTGTTTGTTTCCTAGTTCATTTAGGTGTTAGGGTAAGTTGTTTATTTGAGATTATTCTTGTTTCTTGAGGTAGGTCTGCATTGTTACAAACTTCTTCTTAGAATAGCTTTTGCTGTATCCCAAAGATTTTGGACTGTTGTAGTTTCATTTTCATTTGTCTCCACGTATTTTCTTATTTCCTCTTTGAATTCTTGGTTGATCCATTCATTGTTTAGTAACATGTTATTTAATCTCCGTGTATTTGTGCTCTTTCCAGATTTTATCGTGGGGATGATTTGTAGTTTCATAATATTGTGGTCAGAAAAGATGCATGGAATGTCTTTGATATTTTTGTACTTGTTGAGGCTTTTATTGTGGCTTAATACATGATCTATCTGGAGAATACTCCATGCGCACTGGAAAAGAATGTGTATTCGGCTATTTTAGGAGGGCATGTTCCGAATATCTGTTAAATCCAACTGGTTCAATGTGTCATTCAAAGCTACTGTTTGCTTATTGATTTTCTGTTTGGGTTATCTGTCCATTGATGTAAATGGGGTATTAAAGCCCCTTACTATTATTGTATTATTATCAATTAGTTCCTTTATGTTTGTTATCAGCTGCTTTAAGTATCTGGGTGTTCCTACGTTGGGTGCACAAATATTTATAATTTTAATGTCGTCTGTTGGATTGTCCTCTAAATGATTATATCGTGTCCTTTGTGTCCTGTTACAGTCTTTGTTTCAAAGTCTATTTTGTGTGACATATGTTATTACTATGCCAGTTTTCTTTTCACATCCATTTGTGTGATAAATATTTCTCTCTCTTTTCACTTCCAATCTTCATGTGTCTTTAGGTCTGAAGTGAGTATTTTGTAGGCAATGTATAGATGGGTCTTGGAAATCCATTCTGTCACCCTATGTCTTTTAATTGGAGCACTTAGTCCACTTACATTGAAAGTAATTACTGTGGCACCTGGGTGGCTCAGTTGGTTAAGCTTCTGCCTTTGGCTCGGGTCATGATCCCAGGATCCTGGGATTGAGCCCCATGTTGGGCTCTCTGCTCAGCAGAGAACTTGCTTCTCCCTCTGCCTCTGCTGCTCCCCCTGCTTGTGTTCTCTCTCTCTCTCTCTCTGTTTGCCAAACAAATAAATAAAATCTTTCAAAAAAAGTAATTATTGATAGGTATATATTTATTGTATTTTGTTACTTTTGTTTCATGGTTGCTTTTATAGCTTTTCTCCATTCCTTTCTTCTCTTTCTCTCTTCTTTTATGATTTGTTGGTTTTCTTTAGTGATATATTTGGATTCCTTTCTCTTTATCTTTATATATCTATTACTGGGTCTACTACTATATATCTATTACTGGTCTTTCCTTACTGTTCAAAGAGTCCCTGCTTACATTTCATGTAGGGCTGGTTTAGTGGTCATGGATTCTGTATCTTTTGTTTGCCTGGAAGATTATTTATCTCTCCTTCTATTCTCAATGACAGCCTTGCAAGATAGAATATTCTTGGTCCAGATTTTTTCTTTAAGTGCTTTGAATATATCACGCCACTCTCTCCGGCCTGCAGACTTTCTGCTATAAAATCAGCTGATAGTCTTGGGGGTTTCCCTAGTATATAACTGTTTTCTTTTCTCTTGCTGCTTTTATATATTTATTTTTTTTTTCCAAAGATTTTATTTATTTATTCGACAGACAGAGATTACAAGTAGGCAGAGGAGGCAGGCAGAGAGAGGGCAGAGCAGGCTCCCTGCTGAGCAGAGAGCCCGATGCAGGGCTCCATCCCAGAACCCTGGAACCATGACCCGAGCCGAAGGCAGAGGCTTCAACCCACTGAGCCACCCAGGTGCCCCTCTCTTGCTGCTTTTAAAATTTTTTCTTTATCACTGTGTTTCTGTCATCTTAATTACTACATGTCTTGGGGTGAACCTTTTTGGGTTGATTTTGTGGGGTCTCTCTATGCCTCTTGGATATGGATTTTCATTTCCTTCCCCAGATTTGGGGAGGAATCTGTTTCAGCTGTTATTTTTTCAAATAAATTTTCTGTCCCCTTTTCCCTCTCTTCTTCTGGAATCCCTATAATGCAAATGTTATTACACTTGATGTGTCTTTGATGTCCCTAAGTCTCTTCTCATTTTGCATTATTTTTTTCTCTAACCTGCTCTGCTTGATTACTTTCCATTACTCTGTCCTCCAGGTCACTGGTTCATTCTTCCAATTCATCTAGTGTACTATTTTTTCCATCTAGTGTATTTTTAATTTCATTTATTGTGTTCTTCATCTCTGATTAGTTCTTTTTTACATCACTGTAAAGGATTTCATTGATGTCCTCCACTTTCTTTATAATTTTGGTAATTTATTTAGTTATTTATTTAGTGGGGAGGGGCATAGGGAGAGGGAGAGAGAGAATCTCAAGCAGACTCTATCCTGAGTATGGATCGCAATGTGGGTCTTGATCTCATGACTCAAGCCAAAATCAAGAGTTGGAACACATAACCAACTGCATCACCCAGGCACCCTTTGTTAAAATTACTTACTTACTTAATTAATTAAATCATGTCCTCCATTACTTTCTTAAGTCCAGTGAGTATCTTTATGATCATTTAGTTTAAATTCTCTATCAGCATATTACTTATCTAGTTGCCCAACTCTGTATCTGTGGTGTGTTGGGAAGGACAGCTACATATCCTGAACTTGAAACTAGTGGCTTTACGAAGCAAAGGTTCTGTACTGCCCTAGGCGGCTGACTATTCACCAAAACCCGGCCCTTCAGATGTGTCTCCTGTGTATGAGGTGTGCGCCCTGCTGTTGTGGCTGGACTGTTTTTTCCTTCAGTCCAGATGTATGCGACGGCTCCCTTTGCCTGTTATGGGCAGTGTTTGGTCCCTGTGCTGTTAGTGGGCCAGTCTGGGGATATCTTGGCCTTGGACATCAGACCAGGCATTTGTCAGAGATTCAATAGCACTCAACTGCAGGGCACTTTCTCTGTGTTGTCCCCTCAGAATGTTTTGTTGGTGGGTGGGGCCTGCAGTCAGACCACTTGTCTACCTCTAGCCCACTGTTGGGTTTCCATGACTGGTGTGTGTTTATCTTTCCCTCTCTCTGGGGCAGGAGTCATTTCAGAGCAGTGTTGGCCACTGTACGGGCTGCTTGCACACCGCCAGGCCTGCGGCCCTGCCCTCAATGGGTCTGGCCTAGAATGTACTAGAGAGGGCAGATCCATTGACCTGCAGTGTTCTGGGGGCAAACAGTGTGACAGAGCGGAGGCACTAGCAAGCTTTGAGTGTTGCCATTCCTCTGCACTAAGAGCCTTACAGTGCACAGACTAAGATGGGTTGCCCAGAGGGGTGGATTGGCAGAAGCAAAGCTGGGGGGAGGAGGGAGGCAGCAGTACTAGTAAGTCAGGTAGTGAGTCCTGCAGATGGCCATGTGTTTATGTGGGAGTCAGGACAGAGAAAGAAAAATGACGCTGGCCCGTTCCTTTGCTCCTAGAGGAGCTTCCTAGTGATTTCTGTCCCTCCAGGACACACTCTGAGATTGGTAAATAACTCTCTGTCCCGTATGCTTCAGGTATCTTTCAAGCTGCTATTTCTGTGCTGTATCTCAGGGGAACTGCATGTTGTGCTGTCTTTTTAAGGGCCAGGACTCAGTGTCTTCTCACCCATTGGCTCTCCCAAAGTTGACCTTGCTGATTTTTTAAAATTCCAGGTTTTAAGTCTTGCTGGTTGTAAGAACTTAACGAAATTTAGCCCCTCTGGGTTTTCAAAGACAAATGTCATGAGGCTTCATCTTCCTCCGCAGGTTTCCTGGTATGGCGGTTTGTTTCTCTCTCCTCTCCCTGCCACGGCATCCCTCCTACCCCCACACAGTCCTGGTAGTGTTCCTGACTGCTTCTTCATACCTTCTTCAGTGTGACCTCTTCTCTACAGTTAGTTGTGGAGTTTATTCGGCCAGTCTTTGGGCCATTTTCTGCTTTTTTTACATTGATGTTACCATTATCTAGTCGTCTCGTGGGAGGAGGTGAGCCTGGAATCCTCCTCTTCCATCTTCCCCAGAAGTCTCCGCAAGCTAATCTTTTAAATAAAGAGTTTTAAAAAGCGCACACCCAAAAATAACTTCTTTGCATAATTATCAAGGCGCTTATAATATAGACGAACATTTTAGAATCTTAGTAAAGAATTCACAATACCATAGTTTTCGAGGAGTAATGTGAAAAAAAATAAGGATAAGTTGGTAAATTTTTTAAGAAGATCCATTCAGTTATTCATCTATCCTTATTTATTCTAATATCATGTTTTATTTCTTTTTAAAGCCTTTTTCCTGAAATGATAGGGATTTTAGATAATATATATTTTTAAATGTCATTATTTTTCAAATGAAAACACTGAGTCCCTTCTTTCCATTTAGGTTTTGTAATGATACACAACCTCTAGAGGCCACTGCCACAGTGTTTTTCAAGCCTTCCCCTTTTGAGGTAGGTTAGAACACCTTGAATCAAAAATACTGGTCATACTCTTAATCTCACAGAACAAACTGAGGGTTGCCAGGCGGACGAGGGGTAGTGAGGGAGTGGTTGACTTATGGACATTGGGAAGGGTATGTGCTATGGTGTGTGCTGTGAAGTGTGTAAGCCTGATGATTCACAGACTTGTACCCCTGGGGCAAATAACACATTATATGTTAATAAAAGAGAGAGAGAGAGAAGTATTGGTCATAAAATAGCTGAACTACAGCCTAGAGAATTTCTCAAACTTTGATACAACATGTTTTGTTCACAAGGTCTCTAGGGAAGTTGCAAGGTTTCTATCTTCAAAGTCAAAACTCTCCCCCAGCCCACCCCACAAAATGGTAATAATGAATCTAGCAAATGAGATGTGCATGTGTTTCACATTTCTTCTTCTTGACACGGGGCTCTGAGGAACACCTAAGGTCATGCTGGCTGCCCCTGAGTGCTGACAGGCTACCCTGCAGGCATAGAGAGCCATTGTAAACAACTCTAAGCAGGAGTGCAGAAGTATCTGAAGTTTGTCTCAGTGTTTCTGATCTTCTAATGCTTATTCCAAAAAGGGTCCCCTAGGGATCAAGCTATCCAGAGAGCGAATAATGCCCATGCAGTACTTTAGGCCCCAAAGAAATGCAAGCTACTTCCACATAGCTTTCAAAGACCTCTGAGCTTGACTTTCCTCCAGGCCTCATGTTCCTTTCTTCTTGGGATGCGCTCTCTCTTCCCACCTTGGCATCTTGGCCTCCCCTCAGTTCCTGGAATCCTCCTCCCTGCTCACCGCCTTCTCAAAATGCTGCTTTCTCTTTCTTGAATGTTCTATCCTGCTAGCTCCACCAGTAATGTCTCAACATAAACTTCACTTCTTTAGAGATGTTTCCCCAGCTATCTTAACTTAGGAGGCCTTCATTCCCAACTAATAACCCTTATCCCTGCACCTATTTTGTTCCTTCATATTTATGTCTCTAGACTTATTTATTACTTTACCCCATGAGACTGTAAACTCTAAGACGGCATGGTTCATTTCTGCTTTATTTACTAAAAAAATACTAGCAGCTAACAGTGATTAGGTATTTGTTGAAAGAATAAATGTTTAAATAATGGATGAATAAAACCTAGGAATCTTTTATCTTGTAAAAAATGTAATCATAAATATCAGTCAATAAATAAATTTGTAAAGTATACATACATTTAACTATTTACCCAGTAATAATTTAAGGCATAGTTGCTAGTCCACTACTTGATACACAATAGTTCTGGGATGAATTCTTGCTGAGTACAATTGTGATTTCAGCATTTTAATAATATATCAAATAAAAAAAATGTGGCCAGAGAAGAAAGATCTAAATGACTGAGGTTTATAAGTCAAGTCATGTAAGAAATGAATGGAGAAGAGAACCCTGGAAAACAAAGAACTTGTCTTACTTCATGCAGTAGTCAGAAGGAAGATACAACAGTCAATGTGCTGGGTATAAGAGTCTCTAAGGATGAAAAAAACATTTTAATAAATTAAGATGTCAAAAATAAAAGTTTCTCTCTTAAGACAGGTAAAATTCCCATTGGAAGACTTTGAACAAGGGCTATTGGGGATCTTATAGATAAGTTTCATGAATCTGGATAAGAAACACTTTTTATAATATCTCAGATTATTTTATCTATCATTTTTTATTTTATCTATCATTAACTATATCTGAACTACATTTACTTCAGGCATATTAAAAAATATTTCCTGAAGTAATTGTGATTAAATAAACAATTTGCTATTTAGGTAGGAAATAACCTAAAATCAATCTGAACTTTATAAGAAAACTCTAGGTTTTTGTTTTTGTTTTCATTTTTTGTAATTACCATCTTTTCTTTCTACATCTTATCTCTGTCTTGTATTCATTTATTTAAGACAAATCCCTTAGGACAATATTTACCATATGCGATATATTTATTAAAGATTTATTTATTTATTTGAGAGAGAGAGAATCTCAAGCAGGCTCCACACTTGGTGGAGCCTTTCCACCTCAGGGCTTGAATTCATGACCCCAAGATCATGACCTGAGCAGAAACCAAGAGTCAGACGCTTAACCAAAAGAGCCACCCAGGCATCCCTGTGACATGTTACTCTATATAGGGTTATCAAGGGTGCAAGTAGAAAAACACCCATCATTAAGGTTTACTGAAAGATGTATGCAGTTGTGAGTGCTTCTGTCCACACATGGAAAATGTGGGAGAGAGGTGAAGAATGTAGTCACAGAGTTCCGTTTCTGAGATGCTGCAGCCAGAATTTTCAGACCATTAAGAAAATACTATTTACAAATAATAGACCATGAGTAGAGAGATACACACAAAAAAGAGGGTAAGGTCTCTCTCTAGTGCCACAAACAGGGAGTCCACGCGAATGAAGAAGACAAAGCTTAGTTTGGCAAACTTTTCTTCATGAGAGAAACTATCTTGAGCTCATTGAGAAATGTGTCATGACGAAACGGGTGGAAAGAAGATGCAATATGTGCAGCCAGGCACATGACTGGAGAAGAGTAGATTCTATTAATAACAGAGTAGCCAAGTTCAGATCAGAAGTTAGGTGTTCAAACTGCAAATTTCATAAGGACGTCTTCCAGGAATTTCACATCATATGGTATTTTTCCACATACATCCGGTGTCTTTGTCCCCTGGGGCTGCAATAACTAAATACAATAGGCTGAATAGATTAAATAACAGATGTTTATTTCCTCATGACTCTAGAGGCTGGAAGTCTGAGCTGAGGGTGCCTGCATGATCACGTCCCGATGAGAATCCTCACCCTGGTTTCCCACTGAGTCCTCATATAGCCTTTTCTTGGTGTGTGTGAATGGGAATAGAGCCCCCCCCCTTCCTTTTTCTGTAAGGCCAACAACGCTATCAGACTGAGACCTCCCCCTCATTTAATCTTAATTACCTCTCTAAAGGCCCCATCCCCAAATTCAGTCACATTGGATGTTAGGGCTTTGACATATGGATTTGGGGGCAGTGAGGCACAATTCAGTCCACAGGACCAAGTATCAGGTATCAGGAATCAAGAGACAGAGCTGCAGTGGCGTGGTACATAGGAAAGGGCTGGCTGGCATCAGGAGCCGGAAACAGGCCATGTGAGTCCTTATCTTGGCTCTGTCAATAATCTAGGCTGAACCCAGTTACTTCATCATACCTCTAGAGCAAGTGTTTTGTGGAAGGTACCATTTACATCCAGAGAAACTGCTGTAAAATTGAAAAGCAACACAAAGTTCTCAGACAAAATGTTTGCTCCCTGAAGAGTTATTTGGTTGAGCTCCATTCTTGCTTTCTTCTAAATCTATGTGCAAATTAGAAATGTTTATGGCAAGGGGCACGTGGGTGGCTTAGTCGGTTAAGCATTTGCCTTCAGCTAAGGTCATGATCCTGGGGTCCTGGGACCCAGCCCCTCCACTGGGCTCTGTGCTTGGTGGGGAACCTCCTTCTCCCTCTGCTGCTCCCCTTGCTTGTGTTCTCCCTCTTGCTCACTCTCTGTCTCAAATAAATAAATAGAATCTTAAAAAGAACAAGAAAAAAATGTTTGTGTCTTACATATATATATACATATATATGTATATATATATATACGCACATACATAGATATATATATCTCCTCAACACTACTGAATACATGGAGATCATATGATTGTACAGTTTCATCTACTTATTTATTATTTTTAGTAAGCTGGTTAGAGACACAGACAAGACCAGACTTCTATCGTGTTAAAAGTTGAGTCTTCTGCCAATGTTTCAAATCACTTTGATTTCCTAAATTTGTTTTACTAAGTCTAAAAATGTTTCAGTCTTCTAAAAGAAGCAACAACAAAATGTTCATGTGAAGAAATGTCGTTGCTTAAAAATAATATTTACATATAATTAAGAGTATGTAGAAGTTTTTCTCTTTATGTCTGAATAACTTCTGAAACATAGAATACTGAACCAATCCTAAACAAGCCAGAGATTTCTCATGATAGTGGTTTCATATACTGTAATATTTTTGAGGAACAAGAAAATAATCTTGGAGACTTCCTTCAAAATAACCAGTGACAGTAAGACCTCTAACACCATCTTCTACTTCTTGTTTTCAATAGCTTGTTTCCAATGGAAACAAAAGGAAGTTGTCCACTTAGACTGTATTCACATAAAAGAGGTATAGAGGAAAAGTAGGATAGAAGAAGTCTGGAATATATGATCTAGAATCATTTTTTTTGACACTGAATTCAGCTCAACATATAGTCTCTGCCGCTGAGATGCACAAGAAGGCAGCTATGAGGTGATTTCTGAGAGACAACATGGTATGTTTATGTCAGTTAAGAATCTGATTAATCGGGGCGCCTGGGTGGCTCAGTGGGTTAAGCCGCTGCCTTCGGCTCAGGTCAGGATCTCAGGGTCCTGGGATCGAGTCCCGCATCAGGTTCTCTGCTCAGCAGGGAGCCTGCTTCCTCTTCTCTCTCTCTCTGCCTGCCTCTCTGCCTACTTGTGATCTCTCTCTGTCAAATAAATAAATAAAATCTTTAAAAAAAAAAAAAAGAAAGAATCTGATTAATCATCTGTGTGGTATACACTAGCAACAGAATTTGTTAGCCCATTGGATAGACAGGCCTGTGAACATATTTTATTTTACCATCACTGTATTAGTCCACATGTGATTAAGAAAAACAATGAAAGAGGGGCACCTGGGTGACTCAGTTGGTTGAGAATCTGTCTTCAGCTCAAGTCATGATCCTGGGGTCCTGGGATCAAGCCTCGCATCAGGCTCCCTGCTTGGCAGGAAACCTGCTTCTCCCCCACTCTGTTCATGTTCGCTATCTCTCTCAAATAAATAAAATCTTGAAAGAAAGAAAGAGAGAGAGAGAGAGAGAGAATCCCCAACATTTAAACATTTAAGCATTTTGGTATCTCTTGAGAAACTACAAGATCTGCCATCTTGTGCCCATGTTCCCATATGACCACAGTCTGCTGTCCCTGGGTAACAGCCACCTCACTAGCTGGGTATTCTTACTCTGGTCTGCTACACTGCCCATGTCCCATCGTTCTCCTACATCCAGGAAGAAATTCCCTTGAATAAATCATGCCGCGTGTGCCATTATTTATTTGTTTATTTTTTGGACTATGACTGGCATGACCCCAGGGACCAGAACCTGTCAACTGAATGTAAATCCAGTGATTATCTTTAAATACGGGACTGAAGAATCAAACACTCAGAACCCAAGCAAGGCAATTTTAGTAAAATCACAGGAAAACAAACTTGCAGCGTGCTAGGACTTTAGGAAGTGAAATCTTTACTATATGGAATTCTGTTTGACGGAAATCTACCTGAAGGAAAGGGAGTAATCAAACCGAAATGGTGGTTGGTACCGGCATTTTAAGAACGTAACTCGATTACTTCATGTTAGAAGTAGGCAGGTATATAATCCATCCAGCAAATGGAAGGAGAAACTCCAGATTGATCACATCACAGGGGAACTTGGAAATCTGTCTCTCCTGATTCCCTACCGGTTAGGACATCGGTTAGCCTGTGCATGGAAACCCGGGGCTATAGATGGAAGGAAGAAGTGGGTATGCCACCCTGCAAAGGTCCGGTGGTTGATGAGCTGCTCCCCCACTTTTCTACTGAGAGGCCCCGTGGCCCCTGCCGATGTGGAAGCACTACTAGGGTGAGCAGTCAACTGACAAAGCCCTGTTAGCACTCCGGGCGGGTCAAGATTCATAGCTGTGGTTTCAGGTTTTCTATCAGTAGCTTGGACAGAAAGCAGTAAAACACATCTAGGTTCCTAATCTCTGTCCTCAGGAATGTGTGTTTCTGCAGCATTTTAATTTCTGGTTTTCTGGGAGGGGAAGCAGAGAGAAAGACAGGAAAGGGGATAAAATCAGCCACAGGAGAAGCTAAATGACTAAAGAAAGAGCAGAAGCTGTGGCAGCCGGCTCTAGCAGGGAGGATTCCTTTCCCGGCCTTTGCAAAATGCTGGTGGCATCACTTCGCTCCAGTCCAGAACTCTGTTAAGGAGTGACCCTGCTAAATTCTGGCACACTGCTGTCTCTTACTTGGGCTTTGTATGTGGACTGACTCAAATCTGTAATCCCTCAAAAATACATCTTTGGGGATGAGGGGAGAAAATCTGGGTAGGGAGCATGACCTTTCCATCAGTACAAGGAGATGGAGGGACTCCCGTGGAAAGAAGCTCTATTTCCAGATGGGCACTGAGGATGCGTCCCTATGTTTGTGCTGGAGGGCAGGGGCGGGGGCTCTCCACCAGGGCAATGGGATACACGCTTTCTCTGCACCTCTGTAACTGCCTTTCCCTTGTCCTTCGTCTCTTCCTTGGCAGAAGTGAATGGTACTCAGAGAATTTGAGCACACAAACAAATCTACTGTTGCACAAAGAATCCCAGTGCATGAACTATAATTGCATACCCCACTTCACTATTCATTTTAATGTGGAAATGGCCAACACAAATATCAGGCTTTTGCTGGTAATCTAGTGTTAGTTCTTGTCACATTCTGTTTTACTCACAGTCAAAGCCACAAGTGAGTCTTGGTTTTCTTGGTCAAAAAAGGAAGGAAAGTCTTTCTATCTTTTCTGGGTTTTGTGTTTAACCCTCGCTTAAATACCACTCTTCCTGCATCTAATAAAATCTGCTTCAGATCAATGAACGCTTTATGAACCTGAACAAAATCTTCAGCCTTGTCTCCTCTATAAGAGGTTGTCATCTGAATTAGACTTCCTCAGTCTGGGTCTTTTGAAATAGTCTGGTCATTTCATGGCTTTATGGTTTGGAGAAATAGCCACAGAGTTTTATTTGCCAAACCTTGCTTTAAATAGAGAGGCCTTTTCACTTTCTCTAGAAGGGAACTTACTTTATACCTCTCCCATGACCTTGCAGTAATGAAGACACGGGAGGGCAGATTTAGACCCCAAGAGGTCAGTTGTCTGTGAGTTTTTAGTCAAAAGCAATATTCAGCGGAGACGGCAACTTTACCACTAAGGAAAAAGAGGGACCACAGCGATCAAAACAGACCAGGAAACAAGCCTCACAGGGTCCAGGTACTGAACAGGGTCCATGAAGGGAGAGAACTGGCAGGCCCCATCAGAGCTGCTCCATTATCTGAAGCCCAACATCCTATGTCCTTTTCAGTTTTCATAATGTCTAATCCCCATTATTTAGAGAAACTCAGTATGATTTGATTCCTTGTCCTCTCTTCATCTTCCAGCATCGTAATCTAAAGAACATATTTAAAGCATTCACTGAAGCAAAAGGGAGAGTCGGCCAGTCCTCCAAGTAGGTGTTTCATTTTTAATGTCCCCATGGGAAAAAAATGTGCTGGTTGTATTGCTCAGGAAAATAAGACACTGAATTCAAGTACAAACTAAGGGTCAGATAGAAGCGCGCTATTCAAGCCACTGTTAATTTTCTCCTACAGAGGGAAGTTTTACTAACCATGATTAGGACTGATGAACACAAACATATATGTACTTGTACATATACACAATACATGCACACACAAACATACATTTACAAATTACCAAAATTAATATTTACAGGCTTTGAAGAAAAAAGTCTCTAGGATTTATCAACTTGGCCTACACATATGGGTTTTTTAAACTAACTACCTACAATGCCAAATTCTTCAATTTTAATTTTGCAACTGCAGACCAAAGAAAGACAATGGCACATTGGTGTAGCAGCTACTGAGCAGATAGAAGATCACAAGGTAGAAAGCAGTGCTAGAATGAAAAGGAACAAAGCAAGAAAATTAATGTTTGTCCCAGATTCTGCTTCCATGCTGTCAACTTTCTCGTTGCTTTGCTTCAGGGACTGTTTCAAAGCAGGAAATCATTTCCTCTTTCTAGATTCTTTATTGCCAGCATTTAAAAAGTCAATAGGAAATCAGGAAGGACAGTCCCACAGTCATTTACCATTTATTCTAATTTGCATTCACAAGTGCTAACCAACTTTAAAAAATAATTCCTTTTGAAGACGGTTAAACATTTTTCTTAAGGACATAAAAATGCATGATTTTTTTCTTTTGTTCTTTTATGTAAATGACTTTGGTTGTATGCAGAATATATCATATTCTTTTTTTAAGTAACAAAGTGAAGAATTATACCTTTACAAAGCAAAATTAGAAAAAAAAACAAATCCTTCAAGTGGCCATTACAATTGTTCAGCAACAAAAATGCCTGAACAAAACACATGCTAAATCTGCTCAGACCAAGAAAACCTCTTCAGTAAGGCAAAATAACATTTTGACCATCCTGGCAAAAGTGATCTTGATTTCCATTTCAGTTCTGTGTGGACCAATCAGTGACTGAACTGTAGCTTCCTTCTGGTCTGTAAACAGACTCATGTTGGATGGGCTGTCGGCAGGAGGGACGGGGGAGGCTTTGAATACAGTGATTATTTCTGTAGATTTCTAGCAAAGATACCACTTTCCACAGGTTTCTGAGGAACAGTATATATACAAAGATTAGTCTAAATCTTTTGTTTACCTTGAGAGACAATTTTACTACCACCAGGCCCAATTAGTAATGTGAGGAAAATTTCTAATGATAATTATTATTTTGATCTGGCATATTTCTATATTTATTCATAAGGTTGTTTCCTCTATTCTTCAGATTTCATTTTTCCGATTTGAATATGACATTTTTCTATTCTGGTACAGATTAATTCCGCTCACTTATAAAATCATGACATCTGATTTCCCACTGGACAGAGAAAGAGGATAAGTAATTCTTTGTTCAACTAGTATTTAAGGAGGAGAATAATTGTTTACACTTGATTTTTAAGATAATAGATCACTATATAGTACTATTTATAATGAATGAATTCACTGTCTTTTTAAGTTCTTTGGGAAGGTTTGATAGTGTTTCTATGTAAACATTTCCAGAACATGAAATTTTAAATGATCTTTTACTCTATACTACTTTTAAATGACAGAACAAGTGAAAAAACGCATTCAAATATGACCACTGTGCAAAGTCTAACCTCAGATAATTGGAGACTATTACAGCTTAAAATTTTCTTAGAGGATTAAAAAAATCTGACAATCACAAGTCATTGCATTTAACTTTGAAAATTATAAAATGTTCCAGGCTAGAATTCACAAAACCCTAAAAAGGTTAGGAAGAAGCCTTACTAACATTGTTTTTTTAGGGCAGAAAATCCCATCACCGGATGAAATGCTTTTAGTTTTAGAAGTACCTAAAAGACCCCCTTAAAAGGTACTGTAACTAAGAGAAATTTTTAAGTTAAACAGATAGAATTTTGCTTTGTAAGACTTTCTTCCAAATACCTTTGGTCACAAGTGGGATCAGTACTGTGAATCTAAAATAAGACAGATGATAGAGGTGTTGTCTAAAAGGTGAATGTTAGTGTTTTCTATAGCTTTACTCTTTGAGCTGGAGATTGGGTAAACATATGACATTTACAAAAAAAGGCTAGAAATTATTCATAAAAGAGAAATAATTTCAGTAGTGTTTAATCCATTCATTCAATTCAGTGCCCTGGATTCCAAGCTATTATTTCAATTTAAGAGCTCAGGCCTGAAATACTGTATAGAAAATAGCTCAGAACAACTGTCCCCAAGGGCTGCAGAGTTCAATCCCTCTCTTGTTTCTAGACAGCTTCAGATACCTCTGCGTTGCTGGGGCATGAACAGAAAGGTTTTCTTTCTTTCAAGAAGAAAATTAAGGTATTTACTCTTTTCATTCTGAATGTTAACCACCCTTTCTTAAAAGGACCTTCATATATTTGATGCCTTCCTTAATAGAGTATAGAGTGCCACATTAGCAAATTTCTTTATGACAGAGGCAAAAGCGATGCAATATGAATATATATATGTATGCTTTGTTACAAAGAGACCCTTCTCTGCCTTAAAACTGCTTCAGAAATACAAGGTGAAGGAAAAGTCCCCTGAACACTTAGTAAAAATATACATCATTGCTTAAAAATAAAAATGCAATTTTTCATACCTTCAGTGTAAATAGTCAGGAAATTTTAGGTGTCTCCTGTATTTGTAAAGGCCAACTCATCTGTAATGTAAAGACTTTTGGTGTTTCCATCTAAGTCATAATATTTGGCAAAGACTCATGAGATATCTTTGAAAAGGTCCATAGAAACTTATGGGGGTCACGTAAAGTTACAGACCGTCACTGTTTATCAGAGGCCTGGAGTCTTTATTTTTCCAGTGCACTGGGGCTACATGACAGAGTGCAGGTTGATTTGTTAGATAAAGTAAGTGGTGAACACTTGGTGTGATTTAGTGTCATCAAGTGGTATTAGTATCTCTAAAAATTAAGTTCGTTTCATCATAGGGGCTGGCAGATTCATTACGCTCCAAATCTTTATGGGCATAATAAGCAGTGGCCCCGATACTCCTCCAGATATAGTAAGAAAAATCATGCTATTGACACGCCTGTGCCAACCCAAACCTATTTAGTCTTTGAGCTATAATCACTTTCTTATTCTGTTTCTGATTCTGAAAAAAAAAAAAATCACAGAAAAAACGAGTCCTTAAAGTGTAATCAATTAATATAGAATGGGAGTGTCCAGTGAATGACCCCAGAAGCTGCCTCTCTATTGCCCAGAAGCTACCTATCTAAGGAGACACGTTATGCACCATACAATGAAATGTACTCAATCTGAACCCAGCTTTCTGTGGCACCTGGTAACCTCAGTCCAGGTGTTGGTCCTTCCTAAAGGACTGGCAGGTAAGCCTCATGGCTTGTGCCTGACCTTTGAATATATATATATATATATATATTTTTTTTTAAGATCTTAATTATTTATTCGATAGAGATACAGATAGAGCAGGAGAGAGTACAAGTAGGGGGAAGGGCAAAGGGAGAGGGAGAAGCAGGCTCCCCACTGGGCAGGGAGCTCTATGCAGAGCTTGATCTCAGAACCCGGGGATCATGACCTGAGCTGACCGACTAAGCCACCCAGGCATCCCGATCCTTGAGTATTTATTTCCCTTGTGCAATGCCAGTCCCATGCTTCTCCAAATAAAGGGGAAAACCAAATGGCACACAGCCCTGCCTGGAGTACTGTCCCTCAGTGGGACCCTTCTTCATGGACTGCCCAGAGAATAGGGGACTCAAGCATCTGCTGTCTTTTTTGCTCCTGACTTCAGGCCCATACTTAGTGGACACTTGGGCCTTCACCCTAAGACCCTTGCTCAACATATTAAAAACTGTACACATTCTGGACTACCAAAATAATTAATCTGTTTTTTTCAGTAAGATTTAAAAAAAAATCAATCTAAATAAGTATCTAGACCTATGGCATTAAGCAGTACTATAGTTTTTGATTTTGGAAATAATAATTTTCATAAAAGTGTGTTTTGAATGTCCCATTGGAAGTTGGTCTGGACAAAAAGGAAAAAGGATTGCAATATAATACAATAAGAAGTCAGTTAATTAACAGTTACCTGGTGTTCCCTCTGTTAGGGGTTTTCTCTCACTGCCCTAGTTAATACATGAAAGGCAGAAAATAATAGCTGGGTCCTCCTGAAAGGTAGAAAATTGAGGTAGGAAAACTCTGTGCAATATTTTTACAATTAATCTAAGGGGTCTGGGAGAGGGAGGTTAAATGTGGTGTTCTCTTTGTACATGAAGAACACAGGAATATTATTCACTCTAAAACATAATTCTTGTTCTGAAATAAATTATATGACTAATACACTTAATAATTTTACAACTTGTATGTATCACTTCAAAAACTATTTCCATGCTGTTACTGCAAGTAAACTCAATTAGCTAACAGTGAAGCATCATAGAGATAATTCCATTATTTTTTACGGAACTCTTTGAAGGGCGGTTATGGATCTTTTTTCATTTTTGTTTCAATAGAGAGCTGACATGTCAAGCTAAGAATAATCTATAATTGAGCAAGATATATGATACTCTATTTTAATCCTCATTATCTTTTTAGAGGATGAGCAATAATTGCAGGTAAGTTCTGCCTGACTTACTATTTTCGGTGCATTTTCTTCTCTGAAGACTAAAAGTCCTCATCAATATTCCAGAAGAAACCAAATGGGATTCAATCAGAAGTTTAAAACTAGGTATTTTTGCCAATGACCCAAACAGAAGGCATAAAAATAGACTTTGTTGTCAGTGTACATACAACCTTTGGCAATATGGAGTTGAAAACATCAGGCCAGTTTCCCACCCATATGAGATGGGAGGTGTCAAGTGTGTAACAGGTCACCCTGCCAGGGAAGGAGATAACAGGGATCCACAAGGGACTCCTGGCATCAAGCAAGCACCAGAATCGGAGGCAAGATTTCAGTCATGGTGGCTGGTATAAGTTAGTGAGTCAAACTCAGAGTATTTCTGAAATTCTTATGTTCATCCATAACTTTCCTCTAACAACCATCTCATTTTACCTGACAACAGTTCTCATCTAAATTCAATTCATCTATCCCTCAGATTTGGGCTTTTGGATGCAAGTCCCACTCAGCTGACCTTCCACCCCCAGCAGTATTTTAGGAGCATCAGTGCAATCCTGCCTTTCCCTATTTAAAAACTTTCAGTAGCTTCCATGTACCTTCTTGATCAATTCTCAATTTCTTAGCACAGTGTTAACACTTGTGTCCCCCCAAACCCCAGATTCATAAGTTGACACCTAGTCCTCAATGTGATGGCATGTGGAGGTGGGGCCCTTGGGACATGATTAGGTCACGAAGGTGGCATCCTCCTGAATGGGATCAGTGCCCTTATAAAAGAGACCCCAGAGAGCTTTCTATTCCCTTCAGCCATGTGAGGACACAGCAGAAAGACAGTCCTCCATGAACCAGGAAGTGGGCTCTCCTCAAACAACAAAATCAAACCTGCCAGCAGCTTATTTTGGACTTTCCAGATTGCAGAACTGTGAGAAATAACTGTATGTCATGTAAGTCCCCCGGTCTCTGGTAGTTTTGCTATAGGAGCCTGAAGAGATCAGCACACATCACCAAAAAGGGAGTTTAAAGCCTTGGTCCTGCCTATCTGTCTAAAACTCTCTGTCTAGAAATACCCGGATGCTTGGCTACCTTCTAATGTTCTCTTCCTCACTTGCTTTAGATGATGCCTTGTCTCTTTGTTAATCCCGGCTCTCTACAGAATAAGGGTCTTCTTCTAGGTGCTGATTAACTTATGCAGTACTTCTCCTCCTTTCCAATCACACACCCTCACAATGCTTGCTTTCTCATCTTCTGTGGAACCAAATCTGACACCTACATTGCATTTGGGAGATTTCAATTCACTATTGAGTGGAGTAAGTGTGCTTCTGCAGGATTAATCTGAGCACTCCCTTCACAAGGCTTTCTGATTCTGCAACGACATACTGAAGCCTCTGCAAGTTTAAGATCTCCTAAAATGGAAATACCTCATTAAAAAAAAAAAATCGACACCAGCTTTTCACATTCATAATAAATATAGTAGCAGGGTTATTCAGTATCAGGTGATACTTTTCTTTTTAGAAAATGTCACAAAGCTGCACAATCATATTCCTCTCAGATGTAAGTATTATCTTCTGTGACTTCACTAAGCAGAACGGTGGCCCAAGGAAAGAATAGGCATGGCAATATTTTGCGAATTTTGCTTAATCTATTTCTGTGAAATGGGGTGATCTTTTACTAACCCATATTTATATTCATTTTTATTATTGTCAGGTCTTTGAATTTTTTTTTTTTTTTTTTTTTTTTGGTCTTTGAAATGAAGAAAGTCTTGCTTACACTTGAGACACAGCAGCGGTAAGATTTCCATTGATGAAAAATGTTCTGATGTATTCTCTATGTCGCAAAAATACCGGGAAGATTCTGCTGACATTCCGCATTACGGGATGTCTTTTTCTTTGTAATACAATCATCAAAGCAATAATAATCTCTTTTTGATAAAGTATTTGCCAGTGACTTCTTTCCTTTCAAGTGGATTGCTTAATTACGGACTGCAATAAAATAATAGAGCATATAACATAACTTCATGTGCAGCGATTAGTGACTGCTAACTTTTTAAAGAAATGTATTGTGAAATTCGTCAAAGGAAGATGTAGACACAATTGGAAATGTGCTATAGCAGAAGATCAAAAAGAGTTGTTACATATGCAAAAAGAAGAAAAACAGTTGGCCTCTGGATTTTCGCTACAGCCATCATACATACTTGCTGACCATTCTCAATTACACCTTCCTCAGATAAGAGCTTTAATGTGAACATAGATGATGCAATGACTGTATATGGCTGCAATTTTTAATTTGGTACCAAGACAAGAAATCCACAGACAGGTTGTTGACAGGCAACTCAATTTAACCTAAGATTGTTCAGGACACTTCTATCTTCAAAATCAATAGCAAAATCTGCTTTGTGGTCTAATTCTCTGCAACTCAAAGGGTGACCTGTGGGCTGGCCACACGTGCAACCGCTGAGAGGCACCGGGTTCACTCAAAATTTCTGAGTCACTTTGGATCATGGAGCTACACTTACATGATCCATAAGCCCTATTTTATTTTGAAAGATTCCCTTCTTCAAGCCATCCCGGTGCTTTTGAATCAAGGCAAAAAAAAAAATAATAATAAAATTAAAAAAAATAAATCACAGTTGACAATTCTTCCTAGAAACACTTTCATTGTCCTAAAATGGGGAAGATGAAGCTCAAAATACTGTATGGAATAAGCAACAGAAACTCCAGGTTTGGTTCAGTGTGTGAGAAAGGAATTTGTGACAGATTTCTGTAAAGTGAAGAACTATAAGTTACCAACATGGTGATGGGAGTTGGTTGATGAAATTGACCTTCATGAGCATCAATAATTCTCACCAAACACTGCTCAGGCCCTCGCATTCCAAAAGGTGCCACCGAGGCTGCAAGAGCTCTGTGCCAGCCAAGAGAGGAGCAACCACCATCAAGGTGAAGATACACGGACTGCTCGTCCACACTCGGGACCCTGTGGCCATGGGATCCACAGAAGGCTGCTCTAACACAGTGATTCAGCCTTACCTGAAAGTCTTGGGAGCACTTATGTTCCCAAAGGAATTACAAAAAGCAGCACACCAGTGACAGCTCTTAATCCCCACCCGTCAGAAGAAGGCACCGTCATGTGTCCACATGAACAGAGAAAGTATAAGAAGAAAAAGGCAGGCCTAGGTCAACATTCAGATCAGCAGAGGCATTTGCTAACTGTTGAGTCTCTACTTATTCATCAGGAAATACAAATGGTTTCAAAACATCTTTCTATCTTCAGGGGAAGATAGGAAGGAAGGAAGGGAGGGAGGGAGGAATGAATTTAAGAAAAAAGAAAAGAAAAAGGAAAAGAAAAGAAAAGAGAAAAAAGAAAGCAATGACAACAACAAGAAACTCTGACTGGAAGAATTTTCCAGTTTTCCAGTCCCTCTATTATCTGTTCTTGGGCAGAGCCAGAAAAAATACTGTCACCAAGTTAAGAGAATAACAGCCTTTGTTTATGTCTGAATGAATTTGTGCCAGAATAGTAAATATGCTATTGTCCTTTGTTTTTGTCTTTGGTGAAAGTGGGGTAGAAAGTCTAGACAATGGCTCAAGCAGGGGAGCCCATGCACAGGAATGACATTCTGGGGAGTTGAAGTCTTACTGAGATACAGATTATTTTCACAGCCACTACTATAGTCAGGGATCTGGGACAAAATAATTCCCATTCTTGACATCAACTCTGGAAGCATCTAAGGGAAAAAGCACACATTGTCTTTCATGCTCATTGCTTGTATTAAGCGATATAAATCAAAATGCTTATTCCCAGGAGATAAGAAAGACTTAGTCACAACGATGGCACAGAGTAGCTACTCTATCACCATTTGGTTTCTTTCTTCCTTATTTCTGTTTAACTCCATCAGGCAAAATATTTTCCCTAAAAGAGACACAACAATGTTCAAAAATGCCATTTTAAGGGCCAGGATAAATAAACTTTGCAGAGAAGTTTCAGATGTAGGCTTTTGTTTCCAGAACTAAAGGCAGTGCCAATGAGTGACTTATGGGACTTTAGTCCCCAATAATCTCCATCAATCCCCAGAACCCCATCAGGATAAATAAACTCCTCAAATAAAAGCAGCCTTCTTGTTAGGAAATCCAGCATCCAGAGAGGTCTCCTTCCCCCAAGAATGAAACTCTGAAGTCACTCTCACATTGATATTGGGGTGCTGCCACTGTCCAAAATCATTACCTAATCAACATACTATTTACTTTTTCCTTCTCTTAGAGGAAGCAAAGTCAAATAGAAAGAATAAATCTTGGGAGCTGGGTGGGCCTGGGTTTAAGTAGCAGGCCCTTTATTAAATACCAGCCCCTTTATTCATTAATGGAAGAGTTTAGGGAAAATACTAACCCTAAATCTGAAATTGCCCTCATGTAAAAGTCACTGAGATTACCCAGCGAACCTGGAGATGCAAATCTCTGTTTGCTGATACCAGGACCAGATAAAAGAATCTCCATAAGGTCCCTGGCACATGTCAGCACCGAGAAGTCACCCACACACAGCTCCCTGCACCAGCACCATCCTCCTTCCTTTGTTTTATGGTCTCAAAATCCCTGACATTATGGGATCTCCTCTGTTTAAGGTAAGAAAAGAGAAAAACTGGCTGAATAACAACATCATAGCATAACAACAACTGGGATTGTGTTAGGAGGAGTGTTCATACATCCCCGAGCAAAGGGATTTTCTATTTTACGAACGATTCAGAAAATTCATCATCCTGCATAGAGATCACAGAGTTCAAGGAATGTGTGTTCTCCCCTTTCAATCTCAGTAAGCTACCATTCTGGGCAGAAGAGTAAACACCTCTGATTCTGTTCCGCTCTCCTTTCTTTATGTGGCACCCCAGCTAAAGAGTGCTCAGGGAAGAATTATGTTGCCCTCTCCGAGTTGCTATAACAACACTGTTGCCAAAATAGCAGGCACTCTGCAGGAGTCAGAATAGCCTCTTACAGATATTATATGACTTTTGCTCCTGGCACCTCCTCTGTGTCCTGTTAAGGGGCCTGGCTGGGGCAGCCGGGGAGCACGAGTCCCATACCAGCTAAGGGGATGGAGAGGGGTTTTGAAAATCGCTGGGCCTCTTGCATACACAGAATCCCAATGACTTGTGCTTCACGTCTTCTGAAGATTCCTCTCACTCTGTGGGAACAAAATGATGCCTTGATACTATTTGGAGAACGATGTAGTGTCTCTTTCATGAAATTGAGTTCTTTTCCTAAATAATGAGTATTTCACGGCAGTAAAAAGAATCTTGTCTGGTTCTGAAAACGTATAAACCTGCTACCTGGGAGAAAATATTCAGTTCAAGAGAGAATATTCAAAAGACAATATTAAAGAGACAGTATTCAAAAGGACAATGGCCAGACCATGGATAACCACAGAACTCTGACCTCCAACCTCTATAGCAACCAGTCCAGTAAGCCAGAATGTAAGCTTGGCAGCAATCGGCCCTGAATGGGCAGGAACTGATGAGCAACTGACAGCTTTCCTATTTTTCTTCCCTAGGTCCAACTCAGTATATATGCTCCCCAAATCGATCACAAGAGATGCTCTGCTTCCAATTGGCCCATCTCCAGCTCCTCTATGCCAACAACTTCCAATGAGCGCATACCTGAAGACTTTTTTTAAAGACGTATTTATTGAGAGAGAGAGTGAGAGAGAGCACATGCGTGTTGTCATGCACACAGTGGGGGGAGGGCCGAGGAATAGAATCTTCAAGCAGACTCGCTTCTGAGAGCAGAGCTGTAAACAGGGGCTTGATCTCAGGACCATGAGATCATGACCTGAGCTGAAACCATGAGTTGGATGCTTAACTGAGCTGCCCAGATGCCCCATCCTTCTCTTTTTTTAAGTAAGAAATTTTCCCACTCCCTTGCCTGCTTTTGAGTCTCTGCCAGAGGGACATGATGGAAGCTGACTCTTGCTAAAGCAAACTGAATAAATAACCTCCATTCTCATTTGCGTGTTTTTTTGCTTATTTCCATAAGATTGACCTGTTTGTTTTTGTTAGATCTAGTGGACTAACAGGATCATATTTTATGATTTGCAATGCTAAGGACTATGAGAATTTAAGCCATGTAATACCACCCTTGAGGCCTCTGGGCAACCTTGCCGTCTGCCCAGAATGTGTCCTCAGTGAACTTCCATCCTCATCAAACCCATCTCCAACTCTCTTCCTCCCACTTTGCAGCTCCAATCATAATAAAGAACTGCTCACAGTCACGGAGTGAATGACCATGCCCGTTTGCCCAGAACTGCCTTGTTTCTAGCACTGAAACCCGAGGAAACCATTCAGCCCCAGTTCAGGGGGGGCCATCGGTCACCCTATGAGACTCTCCAGCAGGCCCCAGCATCTAAGACTCTGCCATTGCAGATGCAATTCCCTCGGCCCGGAATCATCTTTCTCACCCCTGACAGGAAACCAGCCTGGCAAACTCCCTTCAACCTGCCAAGCCCCTGCCTAAATATCCGTTCCCAGGCTGAGCCTCTTTGAACGGCCCAACCTCAGTCCAGCAGGTGATCTCTCCTTCCTCCATGACGTGCTCTAGCTTGTATATATCCTTGTACATATCACGTAGCACCGCGCTGATCTGGTACACGGCGACTGCCTTGCAGGTGCTGTATCGTGTTCCTCTTTGTGTCTCCTCTTGGTCGTCCCCACAGCAAACCAATGTTTGTGTGTTTTGTGAGTAAATCTACTCATAGGTGATTCAATGGCTTAGCTATGATGTATTTAGTTATTTCATATAGGTATGATTATTGATTACTGAATTACTGAATATGGACTAATTATTTATTAATGAGTTAAATTAATCCTTACAAAAAAAAATCCAAATGCTCTCGATTGAACGAAATGTGAAGCCTGTACACTGGTGAATCCATTTCAGTTACCCCGATGATTTCCCTACCTCAATCTGGGTGGTATTGTCCTGCCCATCATCCAGCAGCAGGTCCGTGAAGCCTCTGGGCTCTGGGGAGTCTTGGCCCATGCTTGCTCGGTTGGAGTCTACTGCCTTGAGAGCATCCAAGCTCCTTTTCCACCGGTGGCTGAAGGCATGCGTGTCCACTTCCACTTCCTCTTCTGTTTGTGGGAAGACCTGAGCAACTTGATAGTGCCAGTCTGTTCGAGCAAGAAATAAAATAACGAGTTACCACTTGTTATGAGTCATACACATGCTAGCTAATAGAGCAGAAAAATAATTTTGCCTGTCACGAAGACAGGAAACTAACTCCTAGCAGGGAAATCCGTTTAATTGTAATATTTTAAGTCAGTATGAACATCTCTGAGTAGAATGCAATTTTCCAAACACGCCGTAAGTCATGACAATGGTTAATGGGCAGATCCAGCAGAGTCCCTAAAACAGATGTGCAGCCCTAAAGCAATGCATTTTTATTCTCTCCTCTCCCCGCCCTCCACACACACACTTCATAAACATTCTCTAGTTGTTCTGAGAAAATATGCTACAGTCCCAACAAAAGAATGAAACCTAGTGTCTGTTAGCACATTTGAAGAAAATAAAAGCCAGACATTATTAACTTGTGAGCTTACATTCCTTTCACACAAATTCTCCTAGGGAGGAAAGAGGCAACCGTGTATTCGAATGGGTTAAATAATATATGGAACGATCTTTGTGTAAATGTGTTAACCTGCCTTGTAGCTCACCAGTCAGATTTGGTTCATTGCCTACCTCATTTAGTAAGTAACACCCTCAGGAGGCATCGCGAAGGCTCTTGTTCATTTGTGCCTTTCTCACCTTGGGCTCTTGTCAGGGTGGTAAAGGATGACAGTGATAGGCACTTAGAGAAATGGATGGGAAAGCAAAGAGACCAAATCACAAAGGTATTTTAAAGCCATCAGCAGGGACTGGCCTCACTGACCCAGCTCTTCCTACTACTACAGGAGGGAAAATAAGATTTAATCATTACTCCTAGTCTTTCATTTCAGTAGGTCAGTAGGGGAAGGTGTATCACAAGTATGGGAAATTCAGTTTCTGACTAAGAGGAACAGCCTTCTTCTACACAACTATTGCCCAAAGATATGAATTGACAGTCTTTATAACTGGCAGGATACAGGTTCAAAAAGGGCTACGAGAGCAGTGATTTAATTATAGCTGTGATGTTGCCCTCAATAGGAGAACATTCCAAGAAATGAAGAGGTATTTAATGTGACTTGCAATACCATTGTATCAGCTATTTAGCACTCTAGTAACTAAGTTGAGGCTACCACTATTAATCACTCGTAAATGGTCTAAAATATTTCCTTTTCATCAGGAAGGTGACAATAATTCTTCCAGACAGAAAGGATATTCCTTGGTTTCACCATGAACTTTATCTTCTTCATGCCCTGGCAGATACAGCCCAGAGAAAAATACCACCATAGTGTTGATAATCTACACTTTTCCCCGAGCTCATAGAATATTAGAGCTTAAAAGAACCGTGAAGACAGAAATGGCCAAGAGTTCCACAAAAAAGAAACCAAGAGCCAGAGAAATGTAGCACCATGCACAATTCTCAAAATTGTTGTAAGGCTGAAAAATCTCATGTACATAAAGGGTTGATCATGTTGCACCCTGACACACACGGTAAACATTCAATAATTATGTCTAATGAGTATTGTTACCATCACTATAGAAAGTGTTTCTTTTTTAACACTGTTGTCCCACTGGCCATTGAATGGTGCTCAGTAAATGCCTGTTGAATGACTAATGGATAAATGAACTGTTGACAGTCTCTTTGGAGCAAGAACGATTGGACCAGCCAGAATTAAAGGAAAAAATATTGTACAAAGATTCAAAAGAGCTGGGGTGCATTTTTTTTTTAGGTTTCCAGGATATGGGGCCCAGCATAATTTAAAAAACTCTGTGCTTCGGTTGCCCTATATTTTAAGAGGGAATGAAAATATCTTACCTATGAAAGCAGACAGCTTTACCTGAGGATGTGTCAGGCTCTAAGACCTATGATTCTAAGCAACGCTACATAAAGCAATTTTATTTGCTTTATTTATATATCCTGCCTCATTACCAAAAAATATATGAGGCAGCTTACAACAAAAGCAAGCAATATAGTTTTATAATAACCAGATAAGACCTGCTGCCCAACACTTAGGTTGAGTTTAGAGGTGTGCGTTTCTCCTGCACTAAGGGGGGTGGCCCTCCGAATACAAATAATCATATCAGAACAACTGGAAATCTATACAGAATTCTTGTTAGAATGTCAATCTAGGTAGGAAATATAGCCAGTGTAATGCAGTTAAAAGATTAAATGCTCCTGGATTTAAAAATGTTTCTTAAAAAGAATCACACGAAGGGAACAGCTCCAAGCAGAGGTTTGTCATTCCTCTAAAATGTAAATCAGGAAGTCTACCTAAAACTTCCAAGAATTAATCTTTATTAAAATCTTCAAAATAGGGGCGCCTGGGTGGCTCAGTGGGTTAAAGCCTCTGCCTTTGGCTCAGGTCATGATCCCAGGGTCCTGGGATCGAGCCCCACATCGGGCTCTCTGCTCTGCAGGGAGCCTGCTTCCTCCTCTCCCTATCTCTCTCTCTGCCTGCCTCTCTGCCTACTTGTGATCTCTGTCTGTCACATAAGTAAATAAAAATCTTACCAAAAAATTATTAAAAAAAAGATCTTCAAAATAGAATTTTCAAAACAACTCTTGGTTTCTTTGAAATAGGTGCTATTGTTGGATATCAACTGCCTGATCTTAATGTTATTATTATCTTCTGAAGAATTGTAATAGAAGACAAAAATATGGTATTTTCCATGATGCCTGTAGGCCAGTAACGTTATAGTAGCCCTTGTGATTCCTCCAAGGGCAGGGAGAGATGGACGAATAAGGCACATTGGAGGGGATGTCTGCGCAGAAAGTCAACTTCTCAACTTCCTTGAGTCCCCTTTCTCATTTTCCCCCTACCCTAGGGAACACATGAAAAGGCGCTTCAAAACTCAGGGGTGATAAAGCCCACGTTCTCCATTGTTAAATTAATTAAACAAAGAGATCATTAGATTGAGGTGGTTCTGATACCTGAGACGTGTATGCAAACAAAGCAAATCCTGTACCTATAAATGCCTCCAGGTTGAGAAACCGAGACCCAAGGATAAGCAGTCTCACACAGCCAACTGCGCTTCTCTGAATCAGGTAATTGCTTAAGCCAAGCAAACAGTCTGCTTTCTTTTGCCTTTTCCCCAGGGAAGTCTCTCCCCCAGCCCCTGTTTTTGTGGCCCTCCTGATCCTTTCTAGCTCAGTGTTGCTGGAATGAAACCGATTTTTTTTTTTTACGTAAATTCTTGAAATATTTTTAAATATGCCTCAGTTTATCTTTGAACACCACTTAAGTTGAAATTTGGGATGTTTGATTAATGTGTCAAATTCTTGTTTTCATCATGAATATTCAAACTAAGGCTTTAGCAGGATTACTGGGGAAGGTAAATTTCACAGACAGGGAGGTCTCCTATAGAAGACATGCATACATACTTACCCTTGTAATCCCTAGACAGCTATGGGATTTTGGTGGGGATTCCCATCCCCCATCCACTTAATTTTTAGCAGTATTTTATAATTTTTTTTTCTCTCTTGCTTCATGGTCACATTAACAGCAATTACAGCTGTTGATTGGTTTGTTTCCATTATGTATACACTTGCTCCTCCTAGAATTTGCTACCTTCAACACTATAAGCCTGTCTCTTAATTACTTGCTGACTCTCATATTTACAAAGATTAAACAGGATCTAAGGAAGGAACTGAGGGTTTTTTTAATAAGAAAATTTGTGAGCTTTAGGGCTTGGCTTCTGTGAATTTTCTTTTGGTTGCTATTTTAGATCTAATTATTTTTCTCTGGTTATGTTATGAATAACAAGAGGAAACATTTCTATATGCTCATAATTCAGTACTCCATGGTTCATCAAGACTGGAGTATGAAATTGGCTTAGATTTTGATCCCATTTCAGAATGATTTTTAGACAAGATAAAACAAGTCAAGAATGAATGTTTTACAGAAATAAAGACTGAGAAAAATTGGCAAAACCACAGCATGGTTATCTACATTGTAAATTATTCCTGTGCTCTTCATTTGCTTTCAAACTCATAAAAATATTTTAAATTATTCTTTAAATCACCACCAAAACGAATTACTCAGAAGCAAGCTACAGGGATATAAGTAATGTAATTTTTCCCTTCCCAGCTGTAGTGAAAACAAAAGCAACAGGAGGGATCTTTGAGTAGTCTGGCTGAACAGATTGTTTGCGTTCTGTCCACTGTATGTTAATTAAACCACTGATGGAAAACTTTCGAAGATAATTTTCTCCAACATATTTTGCTGTAGTTGTTAATCCCATAGTTCATGGAAATATTAACTATCTCTAAAGACTCCCATTTGGATATAGTAGAAAGTTTAAAGACATATTTCTTTATAGACATATTTCTTTATAGACATATTTCTTTAAAGATATATTTCTAAGAATAAATTATCATTAACACATTCTTGAGATATTCTATTCAATTAAAATAGCAGATAAACTATTACTGAAGAAGGTATTTCATTACATTCCAAATAGAACATTATTATGAAACCCAATAATGTCCAGTTAATCTGAGAGTAAAAACAAGAAACTCATCAGTATCCTCAAACCTTTCAAGTTTCTTTTGAAACATCGTATACTATAAAATAATTTAAAAAAAAAACACCTTTACTGGGCTGGACAGGTTTATATTTGTGTCTTATTTGAATGGTTTTATTAAAATAGCTTACATTTAAACAACAGTAACATGTTTAACCATTGCTATATGTTGAAACCAACTTTAACAGTATTTCTTGTGTCTTGTATACAAATCATACACACAGTACATGCCAAACCACCAAGAAATCCACATAAATTGACATGCATCTTACGTAATTGGGATCTATCTGTACAGCTTTTGACAAGCATTTTAGTCTAAACTTTACAAGTGAACAAAACCATCCCTGTGAATCCTCTGCAGAAACATTAGGAGTGTTCACTGCTAAGAGATTCTGCTGCCTAGATCCATCTGAAAATAGATGAGAATAGATTAAATTATCTGATTGAGGTAGACTCCTAAATATGGCTTTGCATCTAAATCTACTGTGGAAGTGAAGATGAAATTCTCTACAAGTGGTTCTATCCTTGGTTATGTCCAATAATGAAAGGACTACACGGGTTTGGGGTTTTGACTGACAGCGTCACAGAGTGAGACAGCTGAAGGGGCGGGGGAAGCATACAGTGTTCTGTTGAGAGATAGCAGAGTGTTTCAGTAGGCCCTAAACATCACAGTCTATTTTAAACTTCTCACAGGATTATTTGAGCCCCAGTGGCTGAGAACCACAACTCTGGACTCTAGTCCCCACACACATGCCTTAGAGCATGTCCTCGTCATCTCTTTCCTCCTATCTGATCTTACTGTCTTCAAACTCTTCCGTCTCCAATCTGTTCTCCATCTGCTACCAGAGACACCTTTCAAAGTTATTTACTTCTCTCTTCTTATTAAAACCTCCAATGGCCCTTTTACCAGCTACAAACACTCCACATTCCTGTTCCAACCACTCTCCCCACTCTTTGCACCCCTGCCCCCATTATGCCCTACATCTCCATCATGTAGAATTTCTCAATTATCTCTTTATTTGCAGTGGATATTGTCACGTTTGCATGGAGGAAAACTCTTTCACCCCTGTCTTTGGGAAATCTCACAATTCCTTAAGGATCCAGCTCAAATATTCTCCTGTTAAAGGAAGTTTCCCTTACTCCCTTGGGAGAGCTAGTTGAAGTTTTTAATTATAATCCAATACTTCTCTTTACCTGACGCTTTAAACACTCTCGGCCTATCCCCACTTGAATGTATGATTTTGCAGAAAAGAGTTAACTCAGCAGACCTGAAACAGCTATCCTTCGAAAATGCTGTTTGCGAGGTTGGCCCTTGGCTAAGCGTCTGGGAACTTGGAATTAGGGAGGGTTCCCGCTATTCTCTAATAGATAAGAGTAGCTCACTATGGCTAAACTAAACTGTTTGGACAAACAATATGGTTTATGCTGAACACCTGCCTTCCTTCTGGGAGTCTGGACTCCTGGTACATGGTAGGCAGAAGGTGGTTATGTGAACAGCTCCCAGTAAAAACATCGGGCACTGAGTTTCTAATGAACTTCCCTGGTTGATAATATTTTACATCCATCATCAAAGGTTTTTGCTGGAGAAATTCAATGTGTCCTATGTGCTCCTCCTGGAGAGGACTCTTGGAAACTTGACCTAGTTTTCCCCAGACATTGCCCTAGGTGTCCTTTCCCTTTGCAGATTTTTGTTTGTATCTTTTTGCTGTAATTAATCATAGCCATGAGCACAACCATATGCTGAGTTATCTGAGTCCTCCTAGCATAACACCAAACCTGGGGCTGGCCTAGGAAGACTCCTGACACACAGATATTTCAGATCAGAGACTCTATCTTACATTTTTTTATTCCATCATTATAAGCATAGGTATTGACATATAGTAGTATCTAAAACCTTCTGAAGAGCAAATGAATGAATAAGTGAATGAATGATTGACCAAGCTGTTGCTCATCTGAGACATAGTCTTAAAAGATTATGTGTCTAATCTCTTGTCTAACTTCTTAAGAATCTTAACCACTTTCCTGAGCAGCTGGATAAAAGGATGGAAGAAAGAGAAAACTATGGCAAAAAAAAATCTACAACAGCTTTTATTTATCTGACATGAGTTTGACTCAAAAATAGCTCTCTGGCCAGTTGGGTGATGTTCAGCAACACTTATGGTTGCAATTTATCATCTTGGTTCTTTTTGGTTAATGAAGTCCATAAGAAATCCAATACATGTCTTTGAAGAATGCAGGCATGGCCCAGTGAGATTGAAAAGTTATGAAGTAGGGCGCCTCGGTGGCTCAGTTGGTTAAGCAACTGCCTTCGGCTCAGATCCTGACCCCTGGGTCCTGGAATCCAGGCCCCCATTGGGCTTCCCCTGCTCTGGGGGGGATTGCTTCTCCCTCTCCCTCTGCTTGCTACTCCCCCTGTTTGTGCTCTCTCTCGTCAAATAAATAAAATCTTAAAAAAAAGAAAAGTTACAAAGTAAATGAAACAAGGAAAATTTTAAGTTAAAATAGGTGGAAAATTACAAGTTTAAAGCATTAATAGTTTTATTTTATTCTTATTTATTATTTATTCTTATTTATTAAATAAAATAATCAAACTTTTTAATATTATACAGAAAGACAGAATCTTATGGAAAACATTCCTAGCTTTATGAACAATCATGAATGAGATTTAAGAAAAGTTTAAGGAACTGCTACATATTTACTAAAGTTATAAAAAATAAGTACAAAGAATAAAATTTTGTTAACAGTTACAAAAGAGTTGTTTATGCATGGCTTCTAAGTATGAATTCATAATAATCATAGTAATGCTGATAAAATAATTAAACTTAATTTAGGATTAATTAAATATGATGCATTGTTCTAAATATCTGCATACATTAATGTACTTGGCATGTATTATTATTAACCTGATTTACACAAGAGAAAATAAATGCATATGAAGTGGTAAGTAATAGATTAGAAAAGTAACCAGAGCTGGAGCCAGAGGCCTGGTCTTGATTGTCTAATCTGCCTCTGATTAATCTTTTGGGTGTCAAGTTAGCAATCTGTCACAAACTCTGAAGACATGACACAAAGAAACAATTTAAAAGGGAAAAAATAAATTAGACAAAATGCACTATTGAAAATGGCAAAAATCTGGAAAAAATCTGGCATGTGAAAGCAAAAAAGGAATAAAATATCCTGTCAAGTTGACAGCCAATGGGAGGAAATGAAACAATGCTAAGGTAAAAACAGAGCAGAAAGTAACAGCACATTAATACTGATTATATTTTTTATTATATCTTGAAAGAATGGGAAGGACTTGAAAAAAAATAATTGATTTTTGTCATTGTTGTTGAGGATTTTCTATTAACTGCTTACTAGAAATTTAAAAGAAGAACTGAATTCCTTCAAGTATACTGCATATGTGTTTTATGGGGATGATAACCTCCTGCTTCATAATAAAAAAGATGATTATCAAAGAACTCAGGCCATCTGCTGATTTTTCAGATAAACCTGTCAGAGTTGGAGAATAAACTCATTTCCATAATCTACAAATAATCTATAAAGATCTATAAAGAGAGGAAATAGCACGTAATTAAATCTGAGAGTCTATCGTTTAATAAGGTGTTTGAGATCTTCTGAAGAAAACACGCACGGACCCAGAATCCACATGGAAAACTTAGGTATGTGACTTCTTGCTATGTGGAAAATGAAAGGGGGATGTTTTATAGCCTATGGTCCCTTCCAGCTATAAAAGTCTATCATCTACATATTTTAGGCTATTTGGAATCCTATTAAATATTCAACATTTATTTCCAGGTTTACTATTTAATTTGTGAAAATTCACATATTATGAGACTTTAGAGTCTCCATAGCACAACCAAAAAATAAAACTGTTTGGTAAAAATAACTTCACGCTTCTCGGTTGCCTATATTCAGAATGCCTGTGTGTGTGTGTTTTTTTATTTTTTAAGTTTTTGTTTAAATTCTAGTTAGTTAACATATAGTGTAATATTGATTTCAGAAGTAGAATTTGGTGCTAATCACTTACATATAACTACCAGTGCTTCAGAATTGGCTGATTTAAAAATAAGGGCTCTGCACGAAAAGCTAAGCCCCAATGCATGAAAAGTATAACTCTGCCTGCCAAGGGAGATGGAAAATTCTGTAAACAAGGACTAGTCATGGCCAATAGCTTCTCTGGAAAAAAAAAAAAAAAAAGTTGAGTCTTTTGAGCCAGACCAGGCCAGATGGAATCAATTGGTATAATGGTGCCCAGTGTCAAACATTATGTCCAAGTGCCTAGGGCCCAAATCACTGAGGGTCTTCTATTAAATTACAGCTGCCAGATGTCTGATCTACTCAGTCCTGCTGCATATTGTCATCTGACCATATTCAGTTTGTGGGGTCAGAATCCATAATGGCCCAATGTTGAGCCCAGGCTGACTTAGCCAATGACCACAGATGACAGCCAATGTAAGCATTTCGATCAGATTGTTTTAAAAATTTTATCTGACTTAAATCAAACCATACAATTATGAGAATGGCCCCAGATTTCTATAGGTTAAATGCCCACTAGAGATTTATGTGGACTTGGACAAGGGGTCAATAAAACCTACAATTTCCTTAGCACAAAATTATCCTCATTGTTTATGTTTTTTTTGAAGTTATAGTCCTAAGTTTATAAATATAAGGTTAATATGGACCTGCATTTTCATTAAAAGATGACTGTAGTTAGTGTAAGCCATGTCATATTCTTAGACTCAAACCCAGCAGTATTCTTCTGAAATCGGACTGATGATAAAGTTCAAGCTGAACAAATCAACAGATTAACTGCACTCCTATTCCCTTCTCGCCCCCAAATAATGAGCAATGCTTTCCATACACGCCGGCAACAAAGGAATAAACACCTCGATCTGGGTTCTGCCCTGTGTGGTCTGTCCCCATTAGCTAGCCAGATATTAGTTGTTAAATGCTGAATACCATTCCTAGATAAAAGTGAAAAATACAGCCACAAAATCTCTACTTTTGAGTTCCTTGCTTTGTGCTGGGGTTGAAAATACAGCGTAAACAAAATACAGTCTGAGGATATTCAACTTTGAGCCTCAGTCGTTACACAAAACACACAAACACAACAGAAAACCATTTAAACCATTTTAAAATGTCAGGCAGAAAAACAAAAAGTCCTATTTCAGTTTTATGTAAATTTAAAAGACTAACGGAAAAAACATTAATAGCACATATCAAGATTAATGCCATGTGCACTTCTATTCAATTTTTTGATCTACAAAATGATGCTCACGTATGGTTTATTTGAATATATACAAATACAACCAACCTAATCTATTTTTTAAAGATCAGCCCTCAATTTAAAAAAAAGACAAATGTCATAAATAGGTAACTCACAGCCAAAAAAAATAAATAGTAATAAATATGTTAAAGTAATTTCACATTATAAAAAGTCAGAGAAATTCAACATAATTGTTTCGTATATTAAGTTCACAAAGATTTATTGTAAAACTTTGTCAGTATTTGAGAATTTTTTGAGGCAAATATTATACTCTCTAATATTGGTAGGTAGATTCAAATTTTAATAAAAATTTCATACTGACAAATTTATAATCTGTAGCAAAAGTCTTCTAGGTTTTGGTACTATGAATATATTCTAACATGCACAAAAAGATTTATGAATTAGTCTAAAATCTATATATAATATGATTTGAACTAGGTAAAAGAAAAATATATACATTACACAGTATAAAATTATGTATATATTATATACATATATATACACACATATAAAATGTATATAGTATATACATTACACAATATACAAATACACAAAAGCAGGGGTGCCTGGGTGGCTCATTCTATTGTCTGCCTTTGGCTGGGGTCATGATCTCAGGGTTCTGGGATAGAGCCCCACATCAGTCTCCCTGCTCAATGGGAAGCCTGCTTCTCCCTCTCCTGATCCCCCCTGCTTGTGCTCTGTCTCAAGTAAATATATAAAGTCTTTGAAAAAAATACACAAAAGAAAAAAAGAGAGAGAAATACATTACAGTATTATCAGTGCCTTTTTTCTGTGTTATACAGGATGGAAGCAGCTAAGTTTTTTGTTTTTTTTTTTCCATTTGTTCTCATGGCATATATTTATTTTAGCCATCTTCTACATTGTTGTACTTCTTTTTTTTTAAGATTTGTTTATTTTTAAAGAGAGAGAATTCATGTGCACTTGAGTTGGGGGAGGGGTGAGGGAGAGGGAAAGAATCTCAAGCGGATTCCCTACTGAGCACAGGGCCCAGCACAGGGCTCAATCTCACAATCCTGAGCTCATGATCTGAGCTGAAATCAAGATTCGTACACTTAACTGACTGAGCCCCTCAGATGCTCCAAACAAAGCTGTTTTAATTAATTAGTAGGTTAATCAGTTAATTTTTAAGTAGGCTCCACACTCTGTGTGGAGCCCAACATGGGGCCTGAATTCATGACCCTGAGATTGATACCTGAGCTGATATCAAGAGCCATCCAGGGACCCCTACAATGCTTCACTTCTATAATGGGGGGGGGACAAAAAACAAAAAACGAAACACCTAAGTCTCTACTTTCTGAAGTTCAAATCCTAATATTCTGACATGGTTAAATCTTTCCTCACCATCAACATAGAATTTTCCAAGTGAGATTTTTATAAAGTCATCTCATAGAGCTTTACTCAAAACTATTGCAGTTGTTTTTCTCATAATTATTGATTTAATGCCATTTCTATATAAATGGCCACGAGCTTGTCCAGGAGAGTTTGTGCGCCTTCCTGTTACTATAACAATGTTCACTAAAACTGCTCAAGGTGTCCAGTCTGTTTGTCCTTCTGGGATATGTCATGACATGGTTGGGGTTATGACCTGGTGTTTTCCATCAAGACAGCTCTTAAAATAATCTCACTTCTCTGCTTAAATTCTTAGCCTTGAATACTTGGGTATGTCGGGTCATTTCTTGAGAAAACTAGAAGCATCTATGCCAATTTTTCTGCAATTTCTTATACTTTTCTAACCTTGTTTTCTATATTTGAACTTGAAGAGGGTTACAACACTATAACTCCAAAGTCTTTTAAAATATTCATATAGTGTAAAAGAAAAGAATTTTCCTGTTATTCTATTTCTCACATTTGATTCATATATTTAATGAAATATAGCTTCATACTACCTTGGAAACACAAAGCAATGGGCAGAACTACTTCGCTTTGATATCTACAAATAACTTTACAGAAAAGTTCTTTCCAAAGAAGTCACAGGAAAAAGACTTAGCTTCTGAATACCAAAAGCACTGTGCAGCAAAGATTCATAAATATTTGTTGCAGCAGGAGCCATATAATTATTTAAACAAAACTGACACTTTGTTATTTATGTTTAAATTCAGAGTGCTTTAGGTACAAAGACGTTATTTCCTCCATTAAGTAGTTTTTGAGTATTTACTAGCTGATGACTTGCATAAATCATCCACTCAACCATGTCCCCTTATGATTAACGCAAACTAGTATTAGGAGTGAAGTATCCTGAGATAGAAAAAATATATGCCAAACAACCTCTATCACAAGAATGGGAAACTTTAAGCCAAAAATTAAGAAAATGGTGAGAAATAGAAAGTTTGAACATTAGTACAAATTTAGTTAAGAAGTTTGGGTCTTTCACAAACTGTATCATACTTTCTACCCCACTGAACTTGACAAGATTTTTTTCACTTTTGTTTGAAAAAGAGACATACTTAAATTTGAATTTCAACTGTCGTTCATTCAGATGGCAGTTTTAAAATAAAGTTCTCAAGAATTTCTAAAATGTTATGAATGTCTGGATTTAATCATTACTTTCCTAAATAACAGTCCCTAATTAAATTGTGTGATTGCATATATTTATGCTGATTACACAATTTAACTAACATTGTAAATAAACCACAATCAACAAAATTACATTAAAAAGGAAAGTAAGACAGTGAAAACTGTACTAAAATTAGACTCAAATTTCTATGCTATCTTCCTAAAATATACAAACCACAGTTGAGGATTAAGCTATCAAAGTGAGACAGAATTCACAGTAACCTTTCAATCCCTTAGAGATTAGCAGCACTCTGAGACTTTTAGAATCTAATTGTTTCATTCCCCTTCTCTCCTTGAATTTACCTTTTAGAAAATGCTTTTTTTACCCATATAAACAAATTGCAGATAAACTGCAAAGGTCCCTGCTTTAAGTACCTGCTACAATATACATTTACATAAAACTTTCCTTCTACCATTGTGTCTTTAGTATACAACTAAGAAAAAAAATCTGAATTTCATAAAATAATTAAAAGCCTAAATCTTCCAGGGCACCTGGGTGACTCAGTTGGCTAAGCATCTGCCTTTCTGCTCAGGTCATGATTCCAGGGTCCTGGGATCGAGCCCCATGTCAGGCTCTCTGCTCAGCAGGGAGCCTGCTTCCCCCCACCTCTCTCTCTCTATGCCTGCCTGCCTCTCTGCCTACGTGTGATCTCTGTCAAATAAATAAATAAATAAAATCTTTTAAAAAAATCCATAAATGATAGACTTTATACAATTTCCTTATAGTGAGTATCTCCCCACTTTATAAAAAATATATTCATATAAAAGGGTGAATAACCTGAAGGGTTTTAAAATATTATTAAATTAGAAGACTACCTTTCATCTAATATGAAAAATTGAATCATTAAAGAGAAAATAGGAGAAAATTTTAAATACCTATTATTCTATTCTAGGTGTAGGAGGCCGGGTTATCACCTTAGTGAATATCCTTCCTTGATATTTCTCTGCATGTCTCCTCCTGTCTTTGTACCAAAAAGTGTGGTGTGCAAGCTCACATGCGTGTGTCTAAATGTGTATAGCTTATTTATTTCAGCACTAAAAACAAATACTTTTCCGTATTACTGACTATATTCTGTATTTCATTGACAATGCCTACCATAATTAATGCCTACCATAGACTAATCCTCAACTATTGAGCTTTCAAGTTGATACTGAAACCTACATTTCTGTGAGCAGCCTCACTTCTTTTTCAGGAACAATTTTTTTTTAAGATTGATTTTTATTTATTTATTTGACAGAGAGAGATCACAAGTAGGCAGAGAGGCAGGAAGAGAGAGAGGAAGGGAAGCAGGCTCCCTGCTGAGCAGAGAGCCCGATGTGGGACTCGATCCCAGGACCCTGAGATCATGACCCGAGCCGAAGGCAGCGGCTTAACCCACTGAGCCACCCAGGCGCCCTCAGGAACAATTTCTTTTTCTTTTTTTTTTTTTTTTTAAGATTTTATTTATTTGACAGAGAGAGATCACAAGTAGGCAGAGAGGCAGGAAGAGAGAGAGGAAGGGAAGCAAGCTCCCTGCTGAGCAGAGAGCCCGATGTGGGGCTCTATCCCAGGACCTTGGAATCATGACCTGAGCCGAAGGCAGCGTCTTAACCCACTGAGCCACCCAGGCGCCCTCAGGAACAATTTCTAAAAAGTGGGTTTGTACTCTATTGCACTCAAGACTATTGCCAGTTTGCCAGTATCCATGCTCATCAATATGACAGGAAGATGGGTAGCCCCCCCTTTTTTTTTGAGAGAGCAAGAGAGAGAGAGAAAGAGAGAAAGTGAGAGAGTGTACCCATGCATGTGTGAGGTAGGGAGAGTGAGAGAATCTTAAACTGGTTTCATGCTCAGGAGGCAGGTGTGCTGGATCCAAAACCCTGAAATCATGACCTGAGCCTAAATCAAGAGTTGTATGCTTAACCAGTGGAAAAACTCAGGGGCCCCATGGTTTCCTATACCTTTATTTTTGGCCTATTCCATTGGGCAACATACTCCCCAAAAGTGGGGAAAAAAGCTTCTTTCCTTGAGAAGCTCTCTGTTAAAACATTATTGTGTTATTCTCTCCTGCTGATGTAAAAAAATATCCACCTCTGTCAGACTGTGCCAATTAGATCCTAATAGCCTAGTGACTCTTCTGGAGAAACTGTCTTACCTACAGAAAGATGTGTACCATTCATTTATCCCTAACTGGGAGATTTTTGTTTAATAGGCAAAATTCTTATTAAAGTACACATCAAATATTTTCTTTGACCCATATCATCATCCCTATTGGGCTGTAGGATAAAATAATAGCACATTACCTTTTGTACAGTAAGTTTTGAAACTCCATTACCATTTTTTATAAATTCTACATTTTGTTAAGCATATCCAAGACTTGTTTTTGTTTAATCATTTGTACTCAGACTAAGCCATAGTAAACTGGTTTTGTATTCACAGACATCTAAATATGGCACTAATAAGCCAAAACTAATTTGCAAATTTGTTGATATAAATATCTTACACCTTATCAAAAGGGCTAAAAAACACCGGCTGAGAAAATAACATTACTAAAAGCAATACAATACTTGACTTTAGCACTTAATAGGGAGAATATTAACATATTTTATCCTTTCCAAATTATATAATTTAGACCTACTGTCACATACTAAATATTTCCTTTTTAGTATCTCTGTAGTATGGGTTAAAGAATGCTAGTCCTAAAATTCATTCTAAGGTAAACATTCATTTTTGACACTTCATATACAGCATTACACATTATTTCAGTCAATTCTCATGTATTACAGGTAACAGTAGTAGGAGAATTATTTGACTTTGAGGGAAAGTTTAGCTATGTTCATAGACAGAAGTCATGATTTGACTTAACTGCAGTCAATAACACTCCTGCCTATTTACTAGAATAAATTAATGCACACTAACATATTTTTATTCTACACAGATACTTCTCTTCCACATTTCCCAAAGGAAAAGCAAAATGCTCTGAGGCGAACTTTTGAGTATATTACTTATAAAGAATGACATGTGAATAAAGAGAAGAAAACAGATCAGCTTGTTCTCGTTTTAACTTTACATAATGTCTCCCATCTCACAACACACTGTTCTAGAGTGAAGTGTTTTAACCTGCCTTTTGTTATGAATTACTTGGCTGGGTAACAGACAAGCAGTCTGGGATTATTTTTTTAAAGCCATCAATATTCGTCAGTGCTATTTAGAATGCGAAGGGAAGGCTTTCTTCCTTTTTTTCACTTATCAATCAAATACTTCATGAAGTTTAATTAAAATTAAGTAAAAAATATTCTGTGTTTGTATAAACCTTAAATTTGTTAACCTGTTATTGGATTTTCAAAAACACCTGTTTAAAAAACTGATTTAATTTCTATGTATATGTAAATTTCTATTTCTAAGCTTATATTCAGGTCTGTACTAAGAATGCTAATCCCGCTTCTACCATATTTTGCGTACAATAAGAAAGATTTTGCACCAGTCTGTAATATTTTTATCAATATCAGATGTTTAAAACATTTCAAAGCTCTCTGCAAGATGCCTACTGACGTTCTTGTTTAACAGAAAAAGAAAAGTGTTTTCTTCTCAATTCATTGTAAATGTTTTCATTTTATTCATTCGTTGATTCAACATCAGATCACGTAACCTTCCAGCTTCAGACTATCCCAAGTCTTTCAGGTGGTATGTGGAAGCATCAGCCAAAACAAAGGCCCAGGCAAGAAGGAACATCCTACTGGAGAACTGAAAGGGGGACCTGTGTGTCTGGAGTGGAGGGAGTCTAGGCAGAGTAGAGGGAGAAGAGGCTGAGAAGTAAGCCTCACAGGGCTCTAGGAAGCTGGATTTTACTCAGAGAGGTAGAAAGCCACTGGAAAGCTTGAACCAGGAAAGAGCATGATCAGACATGTTTTTAAAATATCACGTCCACTATTCTCTTCAGAATGGTTTGTGGAGGCCTAAGATATATGTTTCATCCCCTTTGGCTAAACTGATAACAGTAAAAAACAAGTGAATGTTTCTATTCTGCAGATGCTCAATTATCACATGGAAAGACTAATATGTTCATTCAATTAGGGGCTGGCCAATTCCCATGAGCTCTTAGCAAAAAGAGTGGACCATGAGAAGAAAAATTAGTAATTAGGCTGACAGATGACTAACAATTTAAATGTCCAGGATCATTAATTTCCCATTTCACATATTTAATAAGACACATGATATATTTGACTATAAATTTTTCACATGTAACATCATCAATAATTTGTCTATGTGAAAATAGGAAAACAACCAATCTCCACTATAATTCACTTAAATAACCTTCACTATAGTAAAATATATAGTTGACTCTTGAACAATATGGTGCTGAACTGCATGGGTCCACTTCTATGTGGATTTTTTGCAGTACAGAATAATAAATATATCTTCTCTTCCTTATGATTTTAACATTTTCTTCTCTCTTGTTTATTTTTATTGTAAGAATACAGTATAAAATACATGTAACATACAAAATACGTGTTAGTCAACTATTCTTAATAAGGCTTCTAGTCAACAAGAAGCTATTGGTAGTTAAGTATTGGGGGGGTCAAAAGCAATTTGGGGATTTCTGACTGCAAGTGTTGTCAGTGCCCCTAACTCCCACATTGTTCGAGGGTCAACTGGATATTTAAATTCCTTGCCTAAAGGCATGGCATGAAGAAGCATAAATAAGCTAATTTGTTTGGTCCTCATCTTTTTCTGTTTAATATTTCAACAGTTAGAGAGAAATACAATTTAAGCTTGAATTAAAATCAAAGACAAGAAATTTAGAGTGGCTTATTGTCCATAAGCAGAAACTTCATAGGAAGTTTACATTTGTTCCAGAAGTCTAACCAAAGATTGTTTTCAATGTATTCATTGTGCTAATAACTCAGGAATGCATATAGTTATGAAGTTGGTTTCCTGGACACATAATAGATCCTCACAGTTCTAGAAGATGCTCAATAAATCTTTGTGGAGTGATTGAATAAACAACATCATCTTGGGAGAAAAAAAAAGGCAGATTGTATAATTTCCTTTTATGAGAATAAATGTGAATGGGGGAATTACAGGTAGCTGTTCCAAAACCAAAAGGTCTCTAAGTTGAACTTTCATAAAATTTCTACCTTTTTTCTAAAACTAACAGCAAAACCCACCCAAGATAGTTTCTCAAACTTCAAAATCACATATTATTCCCGAGGATTCATGAAACCTGATCCCTTCACAAAGATCCTGGGGGATTCTAAGGAAGGTAGATCAGAGAACCATACTTGGAGAAACAGTGCTGCCAGTAAAACCCTAAAGAATTCTATTTCTTCTGAGTCTCTGGCCTTAAAGGTCATATGCTTATACTTGTGGGGGCACCTTCCAAAGCAATGTGTGGAACATGAAGGAAAACAAAAGTAGCCTCTGCAAATTGGTTCTGATTTTTCTGAAATGAAAAATACTTGTTCCAATATTTGGAACCTTGTTTTAACTCCCTATCTACCAATACCATCTTGAAAGGTGCTTTCTAAACTATTTCTCCTTTATTCACAATAGCCCCTTGAGTTATGTAAGGCTCCCATTTTGTAAGTGAAGAAATTCAACCCCTAGTGGCTACCGTGCATTGTCTGAAGTTCCACGGCTAGTCATTAGCTGGCTGACACCTGGGCCTGGGCTTCAGGAGTCAAATTAATTTTCTGCTCCCATGCTAAGGCTAACTGTGCTGTTGAGGGTCATTATGCTAGCCACTGTCATGCCAACATTCAGTCCTTTCTTTCATATCCCCACCTCAACACCAGACCTTCTACCTTGGTGTCCATATACCTAATAACCAGCAATAGTGAGCCTTGAGATAGGGGCACATGACAGGGATTAGAGATATTGGGGACCTGAATTATTTTTGGAACTTTAATGATACTCAGATGAGTCTCAGAATAGTACCTTCTACTCTTTCTTGCCTGATACTTTGTCAATCCATAAGAATATGCAGTTTTATGGCAAATTGCTGGACCCACAATAGTGACAAATTTGAACTACTTTTCTAACCTATAGCTGAAGGACGTCTTTGATAGCATGAATATTGGGCTCTGGGGTGATGGGCAAACAAGGCACTCAGGAAAATTTAGAACTCTGTTTCTCAAATAGACACACGATTGACCTGGGGGAGATTAAAATGCAGACCTTGACTCTGTCCAAAATGGGGCCTGAGATTCTGCCACTGGCCCATGGAGCATATTTTGAACAACAAGGTTCTGGAGAACTAGGTTAAAACCAGGACTCCAAAAAATAATAGCAATCAAAGGAGAACACTTAGAGGGGTGGGAGGCTAAAAGAAATAGAGCTGCATGAACATTTTAATTCACTGGGTATTAGCTGTCCTTGAGATTGCCTAAAGGAGTAAGGTATACATCAGAAATACTTAATGTCCGCCTTGCCTTCAGTACACTGTACTAGTCCAGGGGCCAATTCCTCCACCCAGTTTTGACCTCCAAAATAGTCAAATGGTCATTTAGCCTCCAAAAAGAAAACAAACAACAATGAAGAACATTAGAAAGCCACACATACCAGCACAGGCACATTTATGCAGTTGAAGAAAACTTCTTCTTTCCCTTGTTGTTGTTCAAAGATAAATCGTGTGTTGTCTTTCCTGGTTTGGCTAGATTCATTTAGAAAAAGGAATGGAACTCAAAATTACCCACCACAGGGTGGATTACATCTACTTACTGATACTCATACCAAGTGATTTACTCATTAAAGGGTGAAGATCTGAAATTTTCTCATTATTGATTAAATGGGGGATGAAGGCAGAGAGATAATTTGTATAGAAGAGAATTTATAACATTAAATGCAATATCAATAATTCTAGATGTAAAAATATGCTAAAGCACATCCAAGTGGAATAGAAAAGCAGGAGCTGCTATGAACTTTCTGTAATAATACATTTAAGTTTTAGCTGATTCACTCTTCAGAGGGAGAAACTGATTTGCAGGTCTACTGTTCTTTGTTCAATAGCATGAATAATAAGAATATTGTATAGTGGTTCAATATCCCCTCAATGATATGAATGATGTCTATGTGGAATGAAGTTTACATAGTTTCTTTCCTTACTATCCTTTGTTTTACTGCCACTGACATTAATAAAAAAAACTAATTCGTACTGCCTTTTTTTTTATGTTAAAACCCATTACTAGATGCTGAATAGGCATCTCAAGACAAACAAACAAAAAACAGAAAACAAACAAACAAAAAAAAAAAAAAACACACCAAAAATCCCCAAAATGAAAAATACAAGACATCCCTCAGGAGGTGAATGGATAAGAGATGACACATTCAGACGATGGAATATTGTTCAGCACTAAAATGAAATGAGCTATCAAGCCCTGATAAGACATGGAGAAAACTTAAATGCATATTACATAAAATAACAGTCTGAAAAGGCTTCATAGTGTGATTCCTGTTATTTAACACCCTTGAAAATGCAAAACTATGGGGACAGCAAAAGGATCAGTGGTTGCCAGGGGTTAGAGGATGGAGAGGGATAAACAGGCAGGACCCAGGGGATTTTTAGGGCAGTGCAATTACTCTCTTTGATACTATAGTGATAGATACATGTCATTGTATTTTTGTCCACAGCCACAGATTTGCAAAATCAACAGTGACTCTTAATGTAATCTATGGACATTGGGTGATAATAATGATGTATCCATGTAGATTCATCGACTTTAAGAGATGTTATCACTCTGGTGGGGGAGGCTGTTAGTAGGGTAGTCTATCCATGTTTGGGGGCAAGAATATATAGGAAATCTCTGTGCCTAAGGGTGCCTGCCTGGCTCAGTCAGTGAAGCACATGACTCTTGATCTTTGGGTCTAGAGTTTGAACCTCACCCTGGGCGTACTTAAAAATAAAAAAGAAGAGGAAATCTCTCTGCCTTACACTCAAGTTTTCTGGGGCCTTAATAATATTCTAAGGAATAAAGCCTATTTTTTTTAAATGTCTTGCTTTTGTTAGTTAAAAATTTAGCTAGTGACCAAGATTTTCATTTTTTGATATAAGAAGTGTGTTTCCAATTATATATAAACACAAATTAACTATGCCCCCCAACATGGGAGCAAAAAAAAAAAATTAAATTAAAAAAGGATTACTCTTGCTTGCATTACTAGATTGTGTTGCAAAGAAGAGTGTGTCCTTTAGCTAAAATAAGGAATCTGTGGTATTCATGAAGAAAAATATATGTAGGTGATGATCAAACCAGCATACTGTGATACTGCCCTTATAAATGGTTAACAGAATGGAAGAATGATTGTGAATATATCTAACACAAATCAGTCAAATTACCAACCAAGGACTCCAAGATTAAAATTACTCATGTGACATGTCATTATTTCTTCAGAAAAAGACAAATATTACCTTAGATGACCTCTGACTTTAAGAAGATTTTACAAAAATGAGTTACAGAAAAATGAATGCATTTACTCTGTTGGGGAAAGGGTCCTTTGTCACTTGTACCATCAGTCCAACTGCAAATCCTCTGCAGAGGTGGGAGTGGAGGACACCATGCATCTTGGACTCATGGTAACACCACACCAATAGCTGTTTTACTCTTTGTCAAGAGGTGCAGGTGCTTCCACATGCGTTTCTTCACCTAACTGACTGAGCTCAAAGGGAGGGAGGGTAAGGAGGTTATGAATGGTTAATGATCACAGGAGGCCTTTACCATGAGTCAAGGCTGGGGTTTCATCTCCAGAAATGTTGTTCCTGAGGAGCAATTTTGAACTCTTTCCCTCTGCTGTGGGTTCTTACTATCAATGTCATGCTAATTTGAAACAATCCATTATTCTATGGATCACATAATATCAAATTTTGTGTTTATATGGATAGACACCACATACAGTGAGTTGGCTTTAAACCGGCAAAAAGGGGCATGCTTAGTTAGTCACCACTGAGAAATGAAGTCCAGTTATTCTGTGAAACCCCACCTCAACTGATTAGGTTATGCAAAGATGCTTCCAGATTCTGGGTAAATTTACTGAGAGAAGAGGTTTAATGCCAGTGTTGAGTCCCACATTTCTCCTATTAGAGCTCTTCGACACATCAGGTTTAGAATATTTTCACCTATTAAGTGAACTCCAACTGAAAGAGATTTAAGTTTCAATTGCATCTCAAATTACATAGATTGACAAAAGGAAAGAAGTGTGCACCACAGACTAATGCACCAGGCTCCTATCTCTTCTATCAGTTTACCTGTAAATGTCCATGCCAACTATCTCATCTTTTAGGCCTACATTGTGAAATAAGGATTGGAAGAGGCAAATGCTAAATTGTTCAAAATACACTGTTCCTTCAATAAACTAAATATAAAAAAGTTTAAAATTCAACTTAAAACACACACACACACCCCAAACCATATGGCACCACTGAGAATCTTTAGGTGGCTGTCTACCAACCAGGAACAGAGCTCTCACCAGAATCTTAATTTGTCAGCAATGTGATCGTGGTCTTCTAACCTCCAAAACTGTGAGAAAATAAATTTCTCTTGTATCAGCCATTAAGTCTGTGGAATTTTGTTATAGCAGACTGAGCAAACTAAGACAATAGACTTATCAACAAATGTAACCCATCCTGTACTGTGTGTTTAGCTGTTAATTAGTTTCTGTGAGGCACACAGAGAGGTTCATCTCAAGTACAACTTGCTAAAATATGTCAGTACCTATAACCTTCAACTAGATATAACCACTACAAAGATCTATTCATTTAAACATAAAATAGATATAAAATAAAACACAATCATTTGGTTATTAAAAATGCAAAGACCCTCCATCAAATTGACATTCAGTCTCATCTCTTGGGTGCCTTGTGTGTCTACTGTTTAGCAAAATCTAATTGAAATAAAAAGCCTGAGGCAGTACAAAAATCATCAAAGAGAATCTGAATAACACTTTAGATACTTTGATATTACTTCACATAAACCCAGCATATCTGACTTACCAAGAAGGGGAAACATTTTTAAGAGAGATTTTCAGTGATAAAGATTTGACTGGAAATTGAACCAACTTCCAAGATCCTAGAACAATCTGGATTGTCTAGGCTTAGCCATTTCTTCACTGTGAATATTCGAGGGGCACCTTTATTTTAGGAGGTGGTCAGAGGCAGCCTGCACGGTCACATATTTAAGAACTTAACTGACCCTGGTTGTAAGGCAATCTGGGTAAGTGGTATGTTCAGAGAATCTAAACCAGGGAGGAAAGCAAAAGCTATAGTGAGTCAAGGTGATAATTTGAAGAACTTGCTTAAAAAGTACTGCTGAGAGGGAAGAAGTACAGTTTATTCAAGTTGGCTCAGATTGTTCTGAAACTATTTACTGAGTGTGTGCCAAATACTGAACTAGGCTCAGGAAATACAAAAACTGGCATTAAACAGAAGTATCACAAAACTGGTTTTACTATTCACCTTCTTTGTTTCTACAGGAGCATTTGTCAAAATGAAGAAGAGGAGGAGGAGAAGGAGGAGGAGGAGGTGGAGGAGGGAGAAGAGGGAGAGGAAGAAGAAGAAGAGGAAGGAGGAGGAGGAAGAGGAGAAAAAGGGGAGGGGGAGGAAGATGGGAGAGGGAAGAGGAGGAGGAGGAAGGAGAAGAGGAGAAAAAGGAAAAACAAAGTTCCATAGCTTAATAACGTTTAGGAAGGTTTGGTTAAACCAAGTTAAATACATTACAACACTTGTATTCAATAGTATGTGAGTGTACCAAAAATCTCCAGCTCAGATGACTGCCAGCCTGGAGAATTATTGCCAAGAAGCATTTCACATTGTTCCTATTCCACTTGAATAAATGCATTCATAGTCCCACATACACACAAAAAAAGAAAAAAAAAAAGGCCTGTAAGCAATGCTAGTCACTATTACTATGTTCTTGTTCAGCCATTTCTATAGATAGAAGAAACAATAATTATGAAGACTTATCTTTTGTAATTGATACCTTGCAGAATGGTCAGGACCCACCACTGATAGAATTCACTGGCCTGCATATCAAGCTTCCAATTTACATTTCAACTCACCAAAGAGTGGGTCCAAGTGTGATAAAAAATTTTAAAGTGCTAAATTTCATCTGAACTTAAATGATCGATTGACGGTACATTATTTAAAAATCTCAAGTTTAAATACCGAGTAGTTACTGATGGGTGAAACTAGAAACAAAATGTACATGATGTTGCTGTGGTTCTGAAACTCTATGACCCTGAAGTAACACTGAATTCTGATGTGCTACCTGACTTTTCATTTTGCTACTCAGATTAAGTTGCAATTTAACTTAAGCACTAAAACTTTTCTATAGACAAGTTTTTTTTCCAAAAAAAGATTTCTAGACAAATAAATCCTTATTATTATTTTTTTAAGATTTTATTTATTTATTTGAGAGAGAGCGAGAGAGAGAGAGAGAGCACTAACAGGGGCGAGGCAGAGAAGCAAGCAGACTCCCCGCTGAGCAGGGAGCCTGATGAAATGTGAGGTTCCATCCCAGGACCCCAAGATCATGATTAGAGCTGAAGTCAGATGCTTAACTGACTGAGCTACCCGGGTTCTTTCTAACATCCCATAGTGGGTTAAAGATAAGCTATAATGAAGCAAATAAATGAACAAATAATAAATGATACTTAGTCTGCAAATATAACAGAGAAGTTGAGACATAAAATTTGAGAACCAGAAAGACTTTAAAGATGAGTCTACTGGTTAAAGATGGTGAACTGCTTCTAAACATCTGCTTCTGCTCTTACTGTAAAACCCACTGAATCCAAGCGTTAGGATATTTTACTACCATAAATCTATAAAACAAAATCAAAGAAAAAGGAAGAACTACAAAACCTTAGCTGTCAGAGAAACAGAAAGTTGGTTTACTCAGAAATTGGATCTACCAGCTCCAAGAGGAAGTGGGGGGATGGGGGAGCTGTAAATTGAAGAGGATGAAGAGGTAGCTAGACAGCCAGATGACCCGCTCAACCTAGCAAGAAACTAGAGGCTTACTGTCTGGAAACAGAGGGGACACCAGGTACTATAGACTGAATATCTGTGTCCCCTTAAGATTCAAATGTTGAAGCCTTAATGCCAAACATGATGGTATTTGGAGATGGGGCCTTCAGGAGATAATTTAGGGTGAGATTAGGTCATGAGTTTGATGCCCTTATAAATGGGATTAATATTCTTATAAAAAAGAGAAAAGACATGAGATTTCTCTTTCCACCATGGAAAGAAGGTAGACATCTACAAACCAGGAAGAGGGATGCTGAACCAGACAGCACCTTGATTTTGAATTTCCCAGCCTCCAAAGCTGTAATAAACATTTGCAGCTAAAGTCACCTTGTCTACTGGTATTTTGTTATGGCAGCCCAAATTGGGTAGGACAATAGGCAATGATAAAAGCAGGGACACCACCCTGTTACCAGATTACTTAACTTGAAAGGTTATAATCTGAATATGGAATTACCTGCCCTTTGTCTCATCACTCACTGGTCTCCTAGAATGCTATGCCCAGGCTTAGGTTCCCTAAGTAAGTGAAAGGAAGATTTTTCTCCAAAGGATCTTGATAAAGACTAGATTCTGATCAATAGCTTTGGGATGGGAGCTGGAGGTTCTAAAACTAACAGCTTCCAAGTGACAAGGATGCTGTTGTTCAAGGCTCACACTTTTAGTCACAAGTTAAAGAATCTGACCAAACAAAAGACTGACAGAGACTGATATTTGAGATATTTCACCAAAAAAATCCCAGCCAGATCAACCTAGGGTAAATGCCAATCTTACAGCATCCTACTCTATAATATGAGCCAAGGGCTTTGAGATATCTGAGGAATGATGTAATATAAATATAATATAATATAAAAGAGTGAAACGAAACAGATAAAGGCAATTTGAAGGAAGCCAATGAGGTGACACTATCATTAGTATCCTCAAGAAGATTAGAAGCTATATATCACCCATGATATAAGAACAGTTTTGGGTTTTTTTTTTTTCCCTTTTTCTTCCTTTCTTCCTTTGTTTTTCTTTTTTCTTTTTTCTTTTTTTTTTTTTTTTTTTTTGAATCAGAAGAAAAGGAAGCTCTCAGAAATTCAAATTTTGATATTAGGAATAAAAGAAGGCTTTACAAGAGAATATTGAAGGGGGAAATAAGCAAATTAAAAAAGACAGAAAAATAAAGAGAAGCACAATGAGAAAAAGGGAGAGAGAATATTATTCTAGAAGACCCCACATCTCAGTAACAACAACTCCAGGAAGAAAGAACAAATAAAATGGAAGGGAGAGAAATATTAAATAAATTAGCTAAGGAAAACAATCTGAGGGGTTTGAAGTGGCGGGGGGGTGGGAGGTTGGGGTACCAGGTGGTGGGTATTATAGAGGGCACGGCTTGCATGGAGCACTGGGTGTGGTGAAAAAATAATGAATAATGTTTTTCTGAAAATAAATAAATTGAAAAAAAAAATCAGCTAAGGAAACTTGCCAGAATTGATGAGTTTCCAGATTGATAGAACCCACTGGTGCCCTGCAATGGAAAGGAATATATCCACATCTGGATACATCATCTTGAAGTCTTTGAACACTGTGGATATGACAAACTAGAAGACAAAAAAAAAATATGGCCTTCAAAATTGCGAGGGAAAATGAATACAATTTTAAATTCTAAACACAGTCAAATTTCGCGTGACAGTAGACCACTTTGTCTACACAAAGTCTCAAAAACCTACCTCCTTGGCCTTTTTTTTTTTTTTTTCAGTTAACTACTCAGACAGTAAATCAAGGAAAGGTGAGATAAAGGATTTATGAAACAAGGAATCTGACTTGAAAGAGATGAAGGGAATTACAACAATACGGCACAGCTCAGCTCTGGAAAGTTCTCTCGTACTCATCATCTCTGGTAAGATCTCTCTTCATCCCTGGGAAGCTGAAAGGATGGAGGCGATGGGGACTGGGGGTTATTTACACACCCACTGTGTGAGTGTTTATTTAAGAGATAATGATAAAAGTGAAAAAATCAGAGCTAGCACTAGAAGCATATGACTTAGGTACGTGCAGATAAGTATCAAGAGAAACAGTTAAAAAGAAGTGAAACAGCTGCCTCTGGAAAGTAGGAAATGACAAGGCAGTGGGAAAAAAAAAATGATGGTTTACCAACTCTTTAAACTGTGTATTCATACTACTTTTTTATGAAAATAGGAAGGTGATTAGTCTAACACACTCATTTTCATCATGAAGAAACTCAAGAGATTCAGAATGATGACTTTCTCCATCATGAAGAAACTCAGAGATTCAGAATGATGACTTTCTCCAGGTCCCTCAAGTTGCCTTTAAGAATCAGGATGCGAGTATTTCATTGTTTTATTATACAAACTGGCATAATTATGAATTAAGCATAATCACAGTCACAGAAGATTAGGTAATTGTTCACTCATTCATTTACCAAAAATCTACTGCGTGCCAACTAGGTTCTCCAGGGCATAATAGTTAGCAAAACCAGACGAGGGCCCTGTCCTCTTGAAGTTTACTAGTTGTTAAGAGACATTAATATGACATTTATAGCTAACTAGAAAGCCATAAGATTTGGAAATTAAGTCCCCTCATTGTGCACTATCTGTTTCTTTGCTACATTCCTCGTGAAAGTTTTTCTCCCCACATACAATCTAACTCTTGACTTCACTTAAGACACAGTAAATGCCAAGAAAATTTATTTTTCCTTTCTTTCTCAAGTCACCAGCATGTGAAGTATGGCCTTTAAGTGACTTCATGTTTCCATGTTAATGTTGCTTGGCCGCCAACTTCTCAGCCCATAGACTGGCTGACAGCCCTCCGGGAGCCACAGAAGCCACAGGCTGGTTGGGGAACTAACAATTTCTATCTTGTGGTGCAATGAAGATCCAGTAATAAGCTGATTTTGTTGAGAACTGTGGAACTACACTAGAAATTGGCCACTTATCTACTTCCTGATGGAAATGTGACATAAGAAATTCTACTTAAAGGAATATTCCCATAATCCTGAGACTTCAAACCATTCTCTGACTTCTCCAAAACTGCCTATCAAGCTTGCTTTCCTCCTTTTTAGACTCTCAAAAATACTTTAAAGAATGTTATATTATACATAAAACAGTAAATATTTTAATATTTTAAAATATTGTACATAAAAATCATGTCTTACTTTCTACAAGTTGATCAAAGTCATTATGATTCATTAGTTTCATCTGTAACACTCCCTTGAAAAAAATAAAATGTTCTAATTCTGTTCTTTATTATTTATTCCAAATAAAAACTTGCTCAATCCATTTTTGGCAGTTTTTTAAAATACTTTTTCATTCATTCTCTTACTGACTATTCTGCATGTCAGATGGAGGCAGAATGGCGCTCTCCCAGGGAGCTCAGTCCCCATAATGATAGGTATTCAACCAAAGGGTGCTTATTAATGGTTGTTCTTGGGGCTTTCTGGTTGGTGGGCCACCATTCCCAAACCACTTCCTCTCAGACTGGTAATTCATCATCAGAGGGAAAATTCCATTATAACTTAATTCTGTACCAGTGAAACTGGTGTTTTTCTAAAGGTAAATCTGAAACCTATGTCCTTTGACTCTATCAGATCCATGAAAGCAACTTGGTTGTATATTTCTACTTACTAATTTCAGGTTCTAAGTAGAAATCAGAAATTTCTAATTAGAAATTGAGAAGCCAAAATATCTTTGAGCAATACCCTTATTTGCCTACTAAGTCCCCTTACAATAATGAGGACATCAAGGTAATTATTGATTACACTGGCAATATAATAATAATAATAATGGTTTGAGTTCCCTCTAAAGGGAAAAGATCATGTACAAAGTGGTCCCCCCTTATCTGTGGAGAACATGTTCCAAGAACCTCAGTGGATACCTGAAACCATGGATAGTTCTCACCTCTTTTTATACTATGTTTTTTCCTATGCATACATACATGATAAAGTTTAATTTATAAATTTGGCAGAGTAAAAGATTAACAAAAATAATAATAAAATAGAATTATAGCAATATACTATATTAAAAATTATAGGAATGTGGTTTCTCTGTCTCTCAAAGTATCTTATTATACTACACTTACCCTTCTTCTTATGATGGTGTAAGATGACAAAACACCTATGTAATGAGATGGAGTCTGTGAATGATGTAGGCATTGTGATGTGGGGTTGGGCTACTACTGACCTTCCAACAATATGTCAGAAGGAGGATCATCTGCTTCCAGACCCTGGTGCACTGGGGGTAAATGATACCAGGGTAAGAGAAATTGAGGGTAAGGGGCACAACTATATTCTCAAATCCTAAAGGATATCAGACAATTGAAGTGTCTTTATCAATTGCAAATGACAAAACGTCCACAAAAATATAAAAATTAACTGTAGGCACAACTTCTTAAGAAAAAATAATTAAAATTGAAAATTAAGGATTCAAGTGTCTAATATAAACTTTTACCTTTGAATTGACAGAGTTCCTGTGTTGCCTCCATCACAGAAAACTCAAAGAAATTTTACTTATAGGATTTTCCTTTAGCAAAAATACTAATCTCTTTAACCTTTTCAACATTGTTTCTTAATTTTGACTTATCCACTCCAGGTACATAGAAAGTAGAAATATTTTAAATGTATTTATTTCACCAGCACAAAAAAAAATAATCTAGAAAACATTAATTAAATTTCCCTCAACTGATCAAATAAATGCTGCCCCTTTTATTTTAAATTTAATGCCATAGTTCAAGCTTTTGTTATATTTTTTTCTGTATTCTACTGGCCCAACAGTGCCCCTGTACCTATTCCCTCCTCATTCCAATATCCATTGTGCACTGTTGCCAGGTACATCATCATAAAGTCAGAGGACTTGATCAAAAATTTCCACTGGCTCTAAACTGTCCACAGAATAAAGGCTAGACCTATTAGTCTGATACTCAAGGCCATTCTAAATGCTGTCCCAATCCAGCCTTCAAACCTTCTACCCCCACTCCCAAAGTAATCCTTGGACCCTCCTACCTCTGTTCCGAACTCATGCCGCTCACTCTTAGAATATCTCCCTGCATCTGCACTGTTCTTTAAGCCCCAGTTCATGAAGCATGCTTGGTTTCATGTTCATAAGACCATTCTCTGCTTCGTTATAGCAACTACCATATGCTGACTTACATCACAGGTAATGTCACCTTTTCTCCCTATGATTCCAGCATCGGACACACTGCTGCATTAAAAGGAGCGTTAATAACCATTAATAATTGGTTGCTCAGAGATGAATAAATGAGAAAAACACATGTCAAGCAGAAGTCCAGGACAACACACAGTTAATCTAATAAATTGTTGAATGTAGAAAAGCCCAAATGTATTTCTTTTGCCCAGAGTATGTTTGTTTTCCTTCCTTCTAGAATTCTGAGCACACTAATCTCTACCTTTACATTCAGCCCCTTAGCAGGGTGTCATCTTGCTGGGCTGTGCAACTTGCCTCTCTTGCCTCAAAGAATATAACCCTAGCGTCTGAGCAGTTTTGTTTACTCCTTACCTCTGATTTAGGAGACAACAACCCTGATTGTCCTGTTGAAACATTATCTAGTCTTAAGTACTTCCACACTGATTAATGATAACAGAGAACTGAGACTGTGTAATGAACCCAAAACATACAGGTAATGGTAAAACCTGCTTTTAGCCAATGATTCTTCACCTCTTAAAACAACTCCTTCATCATGCAATGATTAGCATATTAAAATACTGGTTTATCCACTCCTCTCATTCTCCAAAAGCTTCTTGAAAAATAGATGTAAGAGGTAAGCATCAGAATCCAAATCAGATCAATTAATTTGCATAACCTAACAACTTTAAAATTTATAAAATAATAAAAAATAAGCTGTACTATGAATTAGCCTTATTTTAAAAACTTACATGAACTCAAAAATCTTACGAAGGCAGAGAAACAGGAGCAAGGAAGAACTTCAAGATACTAGGTATAGCTGCTTGATTTAATCCTAACACATTCTAGGGATTGTATACGTTTTAGGTCCAAGCCAACTTCTGTCAAATTCTTCTGTAATATTGGAATGAAGCTCAGAGTTAGAAACCCATGGTAGGACCATTTCTAGTCTAGATTCTTCAGGACTACACAGGAGCACCAGTGGGGCAGCAGGCTTATTCACTTGGAAGTGCCTGCAGGTTCCATGTTATTCCCCTCAAATCCCTTCCTGAACCATGGTGGTATCCCTGGGGGCTGCAAAGCCGTATCACAGGACTTAATAATCTCATAGTCAAGAGGGTCTAAAATATAACTTTATGTTTGCACAATGTAACCAATGGGAAAACGCCATGACTGTCTTCTAAGTCAAAAGAATAAGCCAAGGTAATGTCTTCATTAGATGTACAGAAGGTTACTACATGTGCTTTACAGTTAGCAATTGCTATGATAATCCTATCCTGAAGGATTATGGGAGTAACCCAAAAGAGTTTTCTCTATCAACAGAAGGCTTAAGTTCCCATTACAGTTTTACACAACACAAAGGCATTCACTATTCCTTGATTCTATTTGCCTCATATGAACTATCTTGGAAATGTTGTTGTAATCTGCCATGCAGTTTACTCTTGCTAAATTTTAACAAGAACCAGGCTTCTTATTAGGTAGATAGTTGATGCATAAAAGGTCTGAGAACCATCATGAGCAGAGAGTTGTTCCCAAACAATAAATCAGCCATTCATTCGCTGAATAAATTAATAAAATACAGTCAGGGCTTGATCAAACTCAATGATACAAAATATTTTCTTCAGTTTGTATAATGGACCAATGCTTAGTAAGAAAAAATACAACATGTGAAGGTAAAACTTCTTCCGGGGTGGAGAATAGAGTGGGGATGGAGGGAGGCAGCCTAATGTACGACTACATGAACAAGATTTGGATTCCACCAACTCCATCTACTATTTCATTTGGATTAAAACTTTAGTCACTTTTTGCAGCAGTCTTAAGCCTTATAGTTTTCCATATTATGGAGAAAACAGAAAAAGTGGGGGCAAATAGACCGTTGGGTCATACGCAATACTTTCTTCTTTGAGTACACACAGTTTTTATTTTCCAAAACAGGGTATTTTGAAACATTCTGCTATTTCCTCATATTTATTTGTCTCCTGCTTTGTGACCAGCCTCACCTGTTCAAGTACAGTAATTCATCATTTCAACAAAGTGAAAGCTTTTCTGACAAATTATCCAGAGTATAATCATTAAGAGAAATTATCTCACCTTATTAACCGAAACACAGACCAATAGCCTACAGGAATCTACAGAAATGTTCCCATGACATGCATAAAGTACTCTAAGCTACTCATTTGTCTCCAAACTAATAGTTTGGCCTTTTTACTAAATTCTCACTTTCTACCACATTTTCCAAAGAAGTTCTGAAGTATAAAACCAGGAGTGTACCAATTTTGGATAGTATTAACAATTTAAGTCTTTATCCATCCCGTATCTATCAGTTTCCCCATGAATAAACTTTAATTCACTCCCAGATCCATTGGGGAGGGGCAGGAGGGCAGTGGAATATAATGTCAGGAAGGCTAGTAACATACTTTTAAAATGAGCATTTTCAGTTCAAACCATGGTTTGGTTTTTGTGGGATTTCATTTCCACTGAACAGAAACCAAATACAGATGCATTTGATTTCTCTTTAAGAGCTGGTTATGGATGATTAGAAGAACCAGAGTAAATGCAACAGAGAAACACTGAAGCAGTGTAGACAAATAAGTGTATCTTGCCTTCTATCATGGTTCATGACCCTTTTACATTATAAAGATAATATATGGTATACTGCAACTTAGACTGACAAAGTAGAAGAGAACTGAACAATTGTCAAAGGTGATCAGCTACACGTATATAGTATCTTATAATTCGAATTAAATAAAGCTGTGAGGTCCTTCAGCTATTAAAAATGTCATCAGCAATGAAGCTAATTTGTATCTGACCAGGGCTGTTACAGTAAGTGATTACTTACAGATGCCAAGCACCCCAGGGAACTTTTGCCACCTGTTTTCAATTTTTGGATTGGCAACCTCACCCTGACAAAGCTTACGGTTTAACACTAGGTTGTGCCAACTGTTGAAATGATGTTGGTCCTTGATCGATAGTTTTTATAGAATACCATCTACATTGCTGAAAGACATTTATTTTGGCTTTTCCCTACATTCTGACATTATTTGTAATATACAAAAATAAAATTCCCTGAATGAACTGCATTGTTCAAGTGTTACAGCCCTACATAGTTGTTGAATAAGTCCTGAGTGATATTCTCTTCCAAACCAAACATAGACTTTTAGAAACAAAGGCGATATGAGGTCATCATGCTTAATTCCTCATGTACTACAGGAATCCCTTCCACTATCATTCAAATGTTTGACTTCACCTTCCATTTGAACATGCATTCTATCTCACAAAACAGTCCATTTCTACTTTAAATAGGGGGCTGTCTAGTAAAACCTTTCCCTCCATTGCATGGAGGCCCTATTTATTCGTGACTTCCCCTGGTTGACTATTCTTCTCCCCCTGGACTGATATAGATGAATTCTAAACCATCACCTAGGACAGCCTTTGAAATATTTAAACTAGCCATCGAGAAAGATTAAGTCTCCTGAAGGCTAAATATTCCAAGTTCTTTCAGCTAATTCACATCGTATTTGTTCCCTTGACTTCATCATCTTAGTTGTTAGAAATCGAATCTGTTCTATCGATGCCAGTATAAAATCTTTTCCTAAAAATGAACACAATACCAAATAACAGTTTTAACTGGGATGCAGTATTTGATGTTTCTGAAAACTAAACTGTCAATATAGCCTAATAGTATATTTACTTTTTTTTTTTTTTTAATTTGACAGAGAGATGGAGAGAGCACAAGTAGGCAGAGCAGCAGACAGAAGGAGAGGGAGAAGCAGACTCCCCCACTGAGCAGGAAGCCCAATGCAGGGCTCGGTCCCAGGATCCTGGGATCATGACCTGAGCTGAAGGCAGCTGCTTAACCAACTGAGCCACCCAGGTGCCCCAGTATATTTACTTTTGATGAATTTTTCTCTGTCTTTGACTCATGTGGGTTCCCCTCCCCTCTTTAAGACAAGAAGGAAAGCAAGATCCTCCTTCTAAGTTGCATTACCAAAGCTCTGTCACCTAACTACCTCAAATTAGTTCAAGATTCTAGGCACACATGAGTGAGGTGTTATCTGCAACTATTTTCAGGGCACTCACATGTCACTCATGTGTGCCTGGATTCCAGCTAATTTCAAATGGTTAAGTATGTTTTCCACATATTTTTCACATACTTTCTTTCTTCTAATATGTTTATTATTATCATTATAGTTGTTTTCTCTTAATATGCTTTATCTACCTTTTCTAGGTTGAGCACAGAATTTCTTTTTTTTTTTTAAAGATTTTATTTATTTATTTGACAGTTAGAAATCACAAGTAGGCAGAGAGGCAGGCAGAGAGAGGAGGAAGCAGGCTCCCCGCTGAGCAGAGAGCCCGATGCAGGGCTCCATCCCAGGACCCTGAGATCGTGACCAGAGCCGAAGGCAGAGGCTTAACCCACTGAGCCACCCAGGCACCCCAGAGCACAGAATTTCTTAACAGTAAGGAATGAATCAGGAAATAAATTAAGTGGTTTTCATGGGTTAAAGCCCAAATAATTAAATACTGTGTTTTGAGCCCATTTTGTTCATTTATTTGTCCTTTTAAACTCCCATATTTTTCTGAGTTCATTCAGACATAATTTAATTAATTTCCTTTCTTTTCACTTATCTCTGATACTATTGCCATCTTCCCATCTTTTGGATTCTGGACATGTCTTTTGAAAAGGTAACTCAATATGGGATACTTGATAACTCATACTGGTTCCCTAAGTTGATAATTTTTCCTTGACAAGCCTTACCCCAACAAACTCTAGAATGAAGTGATTCATAGAAAAAGGTGATGTGATATACATTACACTAAAACATATATGTAAGCAATTTTTTTTTTTTTTTTTTTTTTTTTTTAGGGGTAAGGGATGTGATGGTGTCATTATGGTCACATTGAACACAAGGTTGCTTGGCCCAAGTGCGTATAAAATCTGTGCCATAAAATAAAGTCTTGCCATGAGGTTGCCATCTGTTAGCACTCATGAAGACAGGCTGGGATTTATGTCTGAACAGGCCATTCAGACCTCCGGAATGTGGCCGTGGATACAGCTACCCCAACACCAGCTGCCACAGTTGCATTGCTAGGTCCTCAGCTTCCCCCAATATTGCCTCCACATTCCAGGTCTGTCTGTGCTGGGAAAAACATGGATACCAATTGTTCTTTTCTCTGGAAGTCCAACTCACCAAGTGTGGGCCTCAGCACAGCTGGGGGAGTTTCAGCGGCCCAGTGTGGCTGGACTTGAGTGCTAAGGTTTTGCTTTTATTCAATATATTTAAAAGATTAAGGGAAGGGAAATGGAAAGTAGAGAATGTGGACTGGAAATAAAATGCAGAACTGTATGCTAAATTCATGACACAAGAGGATGTAATAAAATAAGCTCATATTTCTCCTATCTCAGAGTAAATCTAATACACAAACATAAAGTAGAACAAATACGATATTTTCTTCTGTCTCTCTACCCAAAAAGGTACAAATATACCTGCTTAATGATTACTGACATTTTACTTCCTGATTTATAGTGGCATCATTTAATTCAAATCACAATATTTATTTATTTCAATATCACATACCTATATCTATATATCTATCTATCTACCTATCTGCCTACCTATCTATCCATCTAAGAGAGAGAGCTATGTTACTTAGCTCTGGTTTAACGTTTGTGCTGTTTTTTTGTACTTGCAGTTCTATAATTACGTATTTCTCTGACTCGTCATCATGATGATAACAATGTGATCTCAACAGCACATCCTAGTTTTCTTTAATTCAGGAAAATGATTGAAGGTCACTTGTTTCATTTTACTGATATCTAAAAGAAGCATCTTCTAGAATTGAGAATGGGATCTTATTAGTAAGAAGGGCATTGCAAATCCATTTGAAGACTACTGGGATATAATTAAATAGGAACTTCATTCCAAAACTAGGACACACAAACCCAGTGTTAATAATAGCTATTCTGGGGCATGCTGAAGAATCGGAAGCTAATCATCTTCATTTCTGAGATTCGTACATTTAGACACTTTCATTTAATTAAAAAACCAAAACAAACAAACAAAAAAACAAAAAAACCCAACCCATATTTTGCAGAGAAATCTATTGTGCTCTTGGGGATCTGTGGAGTACAATAATAAGCAATGTTTGGCTTCCTCAATCCTCTGTTTCACCTAAGGCAGGGGATTTGCTGGTACCACAGACATGACTTTATTATTCAAGATGCAGATGTCATATTGTCTTGGCCATGCGATACCCAGGTCATGTGGAAATTGCTTGTACTAAGGAATCCCAGGTGATATATTATGGAATTAAGGTGATTAAAAAAAAAAAGTGAGTACATTATGCCAGACTACATGAGGCCAAAGGCACACATATCTACATTTTCAATGAAAGAACAAAAAAAGTTAGACAACAGTCTGTACCAGTTTTATAGAATTGTCTATGAGATTTTATGATCGCTGTAGCATTCCTTCTCAAAACAGTTTGCACTCTATCTTGAAACTCTGTTGCACTAATCATTGCAAGGTCTGGTCATTTTTTATGTGAGGGCAGAAAAATTTTGAGGGAGTTAAATAATCCAATGGATCATCTAGCTTAATAGCACCCTCAAGCAAAATGATGTTCATTGTTTTTGAGTAAATGCAAATTATTTAATATTGCTTTAAAATGCACTATTGTAGAAAAGTGGCCAAATTTCCAAATTTTTCATTTGAAATATTCAAAACCTCATATACTAAGTATTTGAACAGGAGATTGGCTTGCAGGAGATTTGTTGTAGCATGCTCTCAGGAACAATGCTTTTCAAGGACTAAGGAGAGCAGAATTAAAAAGAGGGAAAAATTCAATTGTAATACAGTTACAACAGAGGCCTGGGCAGATCCCAGGAGATGTTGTGGAGCTGGGAGGACCTTTAAGAGTTGTCTTCTGGGGGCACCTGGGTAGCTCAGTGGGTTAAGCCGCTGCCTTCAGCTCAGGTCATGATCCCAGGGTCCTGGGATCGAGCCCAGCATCGGGCTCTCTGCTCAGCCGGGAGCTTGCTTCCTTCTCTCTCTCTCTCTGCCTGCCTCTCTGCCTGCTTGTGATCTCTCTCTGCCAAATAAATAAATAAAATCTTTAAAAAAAAAAAAAAGAGTTGTCTTCTGTGGAGACACAGAACCCACTTACAAGGGCCCTTTACTACTAAGGATGATGCTAAGCTTTGGAGATAATGGAAAAAAAAAAAGAAAGAAAGAAAGAAAGGAAGGAAGGAAGGAAGGAAGGAAGGAAGAAAGAAAGAAAAATGGTGCCTGCTCTCAACCAGTTCGAGTCCAGTGGGGCAGAAAGGCATGTGAGCAAATGATGACCCAATACTGGGTGACCAGTAATTAGCACCATCCTGGGGGAAAGCCTAGCATAAACCCACAGCTCAGAGTCTTTATTATAAGATACTGCCAGGATGCTGTGCATTTATTTTCCCTTTAGTGATAAGTTTTGACTGCTTTTAGTATATTGCTCCTTTTGACTTTCAGAATTATTTCTATGGTGATGAAAGATGGAGAGCCATTTAATACATTACGTATTAATGGGAAGGTAGGAAGCTAGTAGTTTGAAACAATCCAACCCTGAAACTTTTTTTTTTCTTTTTCTCACACAGTGGACTGATACTGGAAACCTGAGGTTCCTTTTCCTTCTTATTGCTATGCTCATTCACCTAAAAACAAACAAACAATGAAGCTGTACGCCTCTTACGGTGCACCGATGCCAGCTCCCGGGAATCAACTTCACACATCTCTTGCCAACTCCATTTCCAGCGATGTCCAGTTGGTAGCTTAAAATTGGTCATGGTGGGAGTATTTACACCAAAGAAACAGGCAAATGCTAGAAATTGGGACTGTTTTCCTTCCTCAGAGAGCTGGCTGTTAAACATTTACTGGCACGCCGCTGCTTATAACTATATTATTTTGGCAGTAAAGGTTTCCTAGTGGCCACATTCTCAATAACGAATGAACGCTGTTTGCATTTACATATGCCTAGTTTTAGAATCATCGTAGGTGGAAAGTGAGAGACTATGGGCAGCTTCCCAAAGAACCAGAGATCAAATCAGGTTTCTGACTTCAGACACAACCTAAAACCTAAAGAAACAGAAGCTTGGCTCTAATCAGTGACAATCAAAAGGGCTCTTCAGACATTTCCCATAACAGCCTCTGAGAGCTGTGTCCTTGGGTCAAGTACATCAAATGTCAGATGAAAATAACAGTAATGAAAAGTGATCATAGCCTTTTAGGGTGTAGAGTGTGTTACTTCTGATTTCAGGGGAAAAGAATGTCCTGAGAAATACTTCCCCTGTAAAGTTTATTTCTGGAATGTTATGAACCTGCTGTATAAGGTGAGTTACCAACACAGAGTAAAAAAGAAACTTTATAAAGTCTCCCAGAGAAAGGGGTGCGGAGGGCTCTAAGCCACAATCTATTATACAATCATGAGAGAGAAAATTTTTAAAACAATTCACAAGTACAGATGGCTGAAGATGTTTCAGTGGAAAGAACAAGAAAACTTAAAAATGAGCCCCCTAAAAAATGAATAAATCATAAGCAAATGACTTATTAGCAGTCTATCAGAATCAAGTATCAATTAGGTGCTATACTTTTCAATATCAAAATCTACAATTCTTAAGCTATAGCCTGCACTCCTTTTGCTCACCAAAAAAACCCATTTTTAAATGTCTTACCAAGTATGGCCCAATTTGGTTATTTCTTTAGCTAAGGTATATTATAAAAGTTGAATTAAATATTTATAAGTGCTTTATTTGAATTTCACTGTGATGCTGGGCACACAAAATGATACACTTTTTGAAGTTTACTGGCACAGAGACTCTTCTGCCATAGCACTTTAATCAGTGACTTATGTGACTTATGTAATATTCATACCAGCCATCACTCCCATTTTAGCAGTTTCTTACCTTCATTTAGGGCAGTGGTTCTTGAAGTGTGGTCCCAGACTAGCAGCATTACCTGGACACCTGTTAGAAATGCAAATTCTTGGGACTCACCTTAGAACTACTGAATTAGACGGTAGTTGATAACCCTACTGTATAATCAAAACTTGCTAAGAGAGGAGAATTTAAATGATCTCAAAAGAAGGTAAATATGGGAAGTGATGGATGCGTTATTAACTCGATGGGGGGGATCCTTTCACACTAATTCATGCATCAAAACATCATGTCATACGTACACTTTAATTATAATTTCACTTGCCAACTATATCTCAATAAGGCTGGAGAAATAAATAAATAAATTTTGGGGCGCCTGGGTGGCTCAGTGGGTTAAAGCCTCTGCCTTCGGCTCAGGTCATGATCCCAGGGTCCTGGGATCGAGCCCGGCATCAGGCTCTCTGCTCAGTGGGAGGCCTGCTTCCCTTCCTCTCTCTCTTTGCCTGCTTCTCTGCCTACTTGTGATCTCTGTCAAATAAATAAATAAAATCTTTAAAAAAATAAAATTAAATTAAAAAATGAGTAAACTTCTTTTATACAAATATTTTATATATTTATGAGTTTTAATATATATTTTATTTCTATTTATTATATAATATTTTATATTTATATTTATTATAAGGTAAGCTGTAAATATATTATTTATTATAGAAATATTTCATTTATATTTCTTATAATATTTCTATATTCTATTTATATTTATATATTATATAAGTATCTATTATATGTAATATAATATATATTATATACTTAGATATTACATATAATGTAAATATACTATATATTATTCAGGAAATACTTCCTGAGTGAACAGCTTTTTTTCACTGTCTTTGTCAGTTAAAGAAACAGTGCAGGGTTTCGTTGCCTTGAATAAATTCAGATTTGGGCCCTGCTTCAGAATTCATTTTGGTCACATTTTATCATATTACTATTATAGAGAACCAAATCCCAGTTTCAGTCAAATGATTCTGAATCCATTCCTTTTCACTGTAAGCTCTCCAGAAATATGGTTAGGCATGACAACAAACAAGTGCTTTAAATTCGGTACAATTTCACCTCTGGTGCTCATGCCTTTATTTCTAGAAACAAGTATTTCTAACACAAAAATGTTTACTGAATTTCAGCTTTACGGTGGAAAAAAAAAACCCTATAATTTATTTCTTTCCACATTTAAACAAACAAATATCTAGTCGAAGAAAGTCACCTTTTGTCACACAATGTTCCGTTATCAACTGCTTTGAAAAAAAGGGGTAGCAGAGGTGAAAATTAGAGCCGGTTCTTTTTTCAAAACTGCAGCAGTCACCACAATAGACATGACCGATTTAAATTTGTAGGCAACTGTTTCTTGGCAAGTGCATGATACAAGGGATAACATATTATCATTCTGATGGGCTTCCTAGTTCAGTAAAGATATCACCAGTGCAAAGCAATCAAGTTTCAACTCACAAATCAAGGCAGACCCTAATGAGGCTAATCAAATTGACACCTTTCATAGGTCACTGCAGTGCTTCCCAGATCAAACATTCCTCCAAGACCTTTCTGTCTTTAATGTACCACCTAAACATCAAATGCTGGTCCTGGGCATCAATGCCATTGACTTTTTAGAGAAACACCCTCATTGCCAGAGTTGGCTTTGATTTCTTCCATAGCTTGATGGAAGGTAACCTGACACATCTCATGAATTCCAGAACTAACCATGTCATATGACGAGAATTCCTGAAGAACCTTCTTTTGTGCCTCTGGTCTTAATGCAATTTTTGTCACTTTTAATGTATGAGGTTTTGCTAATATTTCTTCTCTCACAAGGTTTCTTTAAGACTGCATATGCATCAGAAACTTAACAGAATGCAAACGACAAAGGATTCTTAAGTTACACATATTCAAATGTGCTTGGAGCTCCCTAAGAGTCCAGTTGTGGCTTAATATTGAACGCCAATGCATCACTATCCTATTTGGTTGGGTTGCTATCATCTTCGTTGACACATTCAGTGAGAATGAATGGTTTGTACTTCGATCTTGAAAATAATGAGCTTACACAGTATACATTGCTGCTATTGAGTTTAACCACCACATAACTCAAACCAAGTAATCACTTCATTTAAGGTTCTTCATCAGTGTGCAAGGAAATGTGGAAGTACTATCCATAAACACTGCAGAAATATGTTGCAAAAACCCACAGAAAGTATCCTGCTAACAAGAGATAAGTCAATTCAAACACAAAGCCATGCTATTGTCATCACACACAGCTTCCAGAAATCGCTGGCAATAGAGATGTACAACTGAAGATGAGGTATCACAGCTCAAGGCAAGTAACTTATTGCTGCTCCACTTTCTACGGCACTAAAATAACTACATACTTAAGCCTTCAACAATTTTATATCCTCTAGTCTTTACAGAGAGCAGGCTGTGTACACTGATGATTTGTTCTTCAATTGACTATGCAAAATGGCAGTTGAGGAGTAATGAATCGGTCATGTCCCATGCATGGCTGTCACAGCTTAATGTAAACTTTTGTTTGTCATGTGGTGGGGAAAAATGTGTACTCAGATACTGTAATTCCTTGATCGAAAGATAGCAGGGAATTATCAGTTTGGAAAAATATCTTTAAGTGTTTGATGGTATGAGTGCAAGTTCATAGGAGTTGGATATCATTCAACTTTCTGGGATTAGGAAAGAAATGTTCTACCTTCTTGAAGAAGAAGACAAGAATTCAAGAGATTAGGGAATAGAATAGGGAAGGAAAAGAAAGAGAAGCTGGCCAGATCATAAGGCTCCCTCCTTCGGAATACTATATAGTTGGAGTACCCCCACGGACACTGCAACAGCAGACATAACCTCTGTTCAATTGGTCAGTTTTTGCTACTGCTGTGCAAATCCCTTCTCCAAAATTCCCCTTCTCTATCAAGTAGTAGGAAAACCATTAAGATTTGTGTAAGTGGTCTTTTGGGGGAGGGTACTCAGAGTTGGTGCTGATTTTCTTTTCTATACCACATAGCACAGTACACAGAAAATATGCAGAAGTAGAACTCTAAAAGCTAGAGACATAGAAAATGTCCCAGAAATCTTCAAAAATCCTGGCAATCACTCTATATTTCTATAGGTCACAGAATTGGGGATGCAAGTATTGAACAAACTCTTCCTAGATCTTCAAGATATGCAGGTCCTTAAAGTTCTCTTTGGCTTACTGGATGTTTTCCATTCTAAAGAAATCTGGTACCCCTAATCAGAGTATGTTATAAGACATACATAGGTTCCCAGTTTATGACTAACTTAGGTTTAGAATGACTAATTTAAATAAAGATCATTGTGATTCACTCTACACTCTGGTATATTTCAGTTAAGAATATTACTAAATTTAATTTCAGTAGTACCAAGGGCACAAGCTATTTCAAGATTTGTAATTTAAGATGTGAATTCTTAACTCACAGACACAATACATTAATGAAAACCTGGCCAAGGTCCTTACTAAGAAAAAAGCCAAGTAGACAAGAGCCATAAAGAGATCACTCTAATGCTAGTTTTCTTTTCAGTGATGAATCATTTTTTAGTAGCTTTTTATTGAAAGACAAAGTTGGATAAGACTTCTATTCAATTTCTGAAATTAAGCAAGTTCTTTGAGTTCATTTTCCTTTTTTTTTAAATTAGAAATGTGTTTCTCAGCATCACCAAGATGATCATTTTGGGAATCTTTGTTATCCCTTCCTTAAAAATTCAGTAATTTTATAAGAAAAAAAGGATCCATCAAATGGATAGTCCTTAATGACTTTTATGGAATGGATGGTAATCCTGGGTAAACTGCCTGACATCTCAGGATTAATTTCTTCATTTGTAAAATGAGTATTCAGTGGGATGATAGCTAAGGTCCAAATCTAGGGTTAATTTCTTCCCTCTGTTCAGGTGTCGGAAAGAAAAGTAACTTAGCTTCTAGTCCACTTCTAATCAGAAACTTGTCCGCAACAGGCCACAAAGAGTGGTTCAATGGTGCACACAGCAGTTGCTGAGGACTCAAAATTTCCTCTGGTGGTCACAAGATTATATGCCTTGACAATCTGGCAAACTGCCACAGTACAAGATCTAGGCCAATCTGGGAGCCTGACTTGAAAAGCAACAATAACAAAAATCTTACACGATAGTTATCTGGTTTAGAGTTAAACACATTTTTTTTTTTTTTTTTGGTGATGATCTATTCTCTATACCTAATAGGAAAAAAAAAAAAAATCTCCCCTCCTCAGACTAAATTCTATACAAAAATTTAAAAAGATAGCTATGGAACTAACCAAGTCCTGGGATACATCACAATCCTTGGAGAACACATACTAAATCTTAAACACCCTGGCCAATAATAATCCACATACAATTCCAATTAAATTTAGAAAGTAAAGAGTCTGATGACAGAGATACTTGGCCTTATCAGACAGTTGACTGGATAGCTAAAGAAGATATGCCAATTTTCTGGCTTATGTGTTTAGATGTCAAAGGATGATATAGTTCATGGGTTATAAAAATTTATTTTAGATCTGTAGGTTTTATTTATTTCTGATAGAAACAAGCATATAGTGAGTGATCAGGAACTTCATCTTGGTTCAGGGTGAGTCCAACAGTCACTCTCCACAATAACAGGGAGTAAGTGTGTATGATGCCATGAAATTAGTCATCTGTGTGTGTCTCAGACAGTAATTTTGTAACAGGAGACTTATTGCTGTAAAATCAAGCTTGATTATACCTTCAGATGATAAAAAAACAGATGATTAAACTCATCCACGCTTCTCTATATGAAATGCTAGCAATGTACACAGAAATAATGATTTTCATTTAAGAATGTGTTAATTCAAGAAGATATTAGATCTGATAGAAAATAAGTTAGATTCTAGTTAGGAGCTGAGCTGACAAGATCCGACCTAATCTAAGTCACACAATCTCAAAAAAAAAAAAAAAAAAGTCTAGATATTTGATCACCAGGAGATAATCGGAAGTAAAGTGATGGATATTTGCTAGCTTTTCTGGTACCACCTAATATACAGAACAGGTACCAAAATGACATATAACTCAACGTTTAAAAAAAAAATCATATTGTCCTAATAAGTTTCATTGTAAAAATTAGATTTGTATTGCGAGGGGACATGTAAACAGAATATAAATCAGTACAACTTTCCTGAAGGCAGTTTGGTAGCATGTATTATTATTTGTATATCCTTGATCCAACAAGGCTATATGTAGAATTTTTACTAAAAAGTATATCAGATGAATGCACAAAGATAAGTGTGCAAGTGACTTCATCACCATGTCATTTATATCAAAAATTGGAAAATAATCTACATTACTGGGGTATGGTTACATATGCTAGATGCAATAATTTCATGTAACCTGATGCTGCTATAAAAGTGATAATTCCATGTGTTGACATTGGAACAAGATATTTCCAGCATAATACTGACTCAAAACACTTATAATTAATGCAATTTTGGAATACAACATAATCTAAATGTATATATGAAAAGCTCTTTGGAATTTGTGTATGAAAATATTAAAAGTGGCTACTTCTGGGTATCAAATACACAAGTCTTTTCACTTATATGTATTATACTTTCAATATTTCACATGTTCTTACAATGAACATTTATAATGTTTATAGTCAACAAAAAATGGTAAGGAGATCAATATCCCTCTTAAAATGTAGCATGTGTTAGTAGTGGACCCTATCTGTTCTGAAATCAATTTCCATGTAGTCCTCCTTAGGAGACTAGAATCAGAGAACTCAATTGATTTGAGTTTGTTTGCAAGTTCATTAAGCTTCAGTTTTCAAATGAAGCATAGGCATCTTTTTCATGATTTGTAAAATTTCCACATTACTGGATTTCATATATTGAGTTGCCCTGTAAGGTAGAGAGGCATTCGTGCCTTACAAATCATTCAAGTGTCTAAAGAGTAGATAGATAACTAAAATAGCTTTTATTAGAAAGGATTATTCCCAGTAGCTCCTCTTAATTACTATTTCTTGAGTTTTCACTATCAGCACTATAAAATAAGAGTAAGCTTATGATAAAAATATGAGTACTAATGAAATCATGTCACTCTAGAGCTCCTCAAAATGTGCCATATGGGATGGGATCCTGCCATTACTAGAAACATCACCACTTATGGCACACTTGAAGAACTGATTAGGTATTCTATTCTAATTCTTTTCACCATATTCATGACTGTAGAGACCTTGGACTTTGAGCATTTTACAAATGTACACTTTCCCCCAGTGTTTACTCTGAGTTATAATATTAAAATGTTTTCAGAATAAAATTCTGGGGTTTCCAAGACAACCCAGGAGACCTACGTCCTCCATTTCTCTTTTGCAAGAATGCAATGGAAGGAAGAGGGATGGAATCTTTTCCCCTGGCACAGCAATGTGACTTGGCCTCTTAAAGAGAGGACATTTCCAGAGGAGAAAACAGTTCATTACTGATGAGAGAAGAGAGAAAAGTCGAGAGAAGAATGGCTGAAAGAGACTTAAATTAAAGGATATATTCAATGAAAGAGGCTCAATGACAAGTAACTTAGGGAACAAGGAAGAACTACCTATGCACAATACATTTTTCTGTTGATTTGTTTTGTTTTTGAAGATTTACGAAGGGTATATCAAGTGCTTTCAGAAATAGGGACCTAGGAACTGCTGGGTCGCTAACTTCACCTAATTGCCTGAAAACACAGTTTGACAACTAATTTAAAGCACACACAGAAGCGGGGAAGCCTGTTAGGAACAGCCAAGAAGACATCTTTCTGCATTTGGGGCGCTGCAGCTGGGTAAGCTTTTCCCAATTTCTTTCATCAGTATCCTCCGGGTTTCCACTGCACCCAGATCTCTATCCCACACTCATGGTATCCTGCATCTAATTTTTGATGGACCCATTTCCTGAAGGGTCACAAACTGGCAGCTGGTTGGAAACACTGGAACTACAGATATATTTTGGTTGTCCAGGACAGTGATTACTTGATACGAATTTGAACGCTTTAGTGTGGGACCCACACTGCTTGTTTTCATCCTCTGTTGTCTCATGCCTGAACACCACACACAATTCACTACCTTCTAGGAACCTGAAGGTCTTGGAACTAATATAAACTTGAAAGTGGGAACTCTAACTTACTCCGTTTGCATTTCCACCACTTAGCATAGTAACTGACTCACATCAGAAATTTAATACATTTTGTAAATAAGTACAAAATAAGAAATGGTAAATGGATTGTAGAAACAGAGTGGATGCTGCAGGTTTGAAAAATAATGATGTTCCCTCTGCCTGGAGTGCTCATTCTCTGAATAGACACAGGTTGAGTTTTTGCACCTTCCTTCAGATTAAGCTTAAATGGCAACCTTCCAATAAAGCCAGCCTTGAACATATTACATAATACTGTAAGTCGGCCTCACCGATTTACTGCGGGCTGCCCAGACCCCATGCCCTGCTATCCCTTGCCTGATTTCCAAAGAGCATGCTTCCTTACTGATTTGCAATTTATAAAAACATTTATGTATTGTTTTTGTTATTTGTTACCTGGCTCCCCAAACCTCCAGCATCTATACTAGAAATGACTCTAAAAAAGCAGGAATTTTCATCTGTCTTGCTCACTGTTGTATTGTGGACGGCAAGGACCAGGCCGAGCAGACAGTGGCGCTCAATAAGTACTTGTTGTACTCATTAACGGAGGTGTAAATAACACATGTGGCTGGTGCGAGAGTTTCTTCCTAGGTCTCGAATGTTTTCCTAAGTCAGTCATTCTACAGCTGCCAGGAGGAAAGGTGAGTAAAGTGGACCACTCGTTGTCTTTCCTCAAATCCAAAGAAAATCACATCTAGACACATAAGAGAAATTGTTGAAAACAAAATATTACAAAGAAAAGCTCCAAAACAGAGAAAACAAAAAACATTACTTCCATGGAGACAATGGTAAGAATGAATGGCACCATCAGAAACCATGAAAATCAGTAGACAATGCAGCAACCTCTTTGATGTAAAGGAGGAAAATATTAGCCAAAATGTTCAATCAGAATACTATAGCAAAAGCAAAAGTGAGGCCAAAGAAAGGCCTTTTGAGATCAATGAAAGCTGAGAGAAATTGTTTCAAGCAGAGCTGCAAAAGGAGACTAGGTAGGAACTCAGATATGCAGGAAGGAAAGAAGAGGAAGGAGAAATGTCGGAAATGGTGACAAGAACGTGGATGGATATAAAAATGCATATTTTTCTCCCTGCTTATTTCTTTAAAAGACAATTTAAAGGGAAATAATAATGTATTAAGATTTTATAACATATTAAGAAATAAGATATATGACTACAGTAATACAAAGTATGGAAGGGGAGGTAAAAAAAATCTTGTGATTATAAGGTATTTACATATAAAGTAACATTCATTCAAATAATTCTACATGGGCTTTGATAAGTTATGATTGTACACTGTAATCCACACAACCACTAAAACAATAAAGAAGGATAGCAAATAAAGAGGAATAGGTAAAAAACCAACATGCCAGAACATGTAAAACAGAATATTAATAAATACTCAATTAAAAGAAAGAAGGAAGGAAGAAGATACATGGAAACACAGAGCAGATGAGGCAAACAGAAAACTGGCAAGAAGGTAGACTTAGCCCAACTATATTAATAATCACATTAAATTTCAATGATCGAAGCTTTCAAATTAAAAGGCAGATTGTCAGATTAGATAAAAGAAGCAAGAACCAATTATATGTTGTCTGTAGTAGACACACTGTTTCTACACAAACACAGATGATTGAAAAGGAGAAGGATGCAGAAAGAGGCCCCTATACCCACACTGATTTGGTGGAGTTCTATCAATGTCAGACAAAACTGATTTCAGGACTTGGGGTATAATCGGGAATAAAGAGAGGCAGCAGCTTAATGAAAATATGGCCAATTCTTTAAGAAGCTATAATAATCTCAAGTATATACATCCCAAATAAACAAACCTTTAAAATATATAAAGTAAAAAAAAAAAAAAAAGAAAGAAAGAAAGAAAAAGGAAAAGAAATGGAGAAAAGAAAATCTAGAATCATCGGTAGAGTTTTTAACATCCTTCTTTTAATATGTTTTAGAACAACTAGGCACATACTGATGCTATTGAAGATGTGAATGACCTTATTAAAGCAACTTGATTTAATTGACATTTAAAGAACGTTACAATTAGCAACTGCAGGACATATATACTTTTCAAGTGTACATGGACTATTCAGAAGGACAGCCTTCTGAATTATTTATTACAAAATAAATCTTTTAAGTTTTTCAGAAATTAAATAGTTCAGTATAATTCTTTGACATTTGGGAATCAAATATCTCATGGGTTGAAGAAGAAATCCCATAAGGAATTTGAAATGTTTTAAGTGGTATGATAACGAAAACAGAATCCCAAAATTTATGGGATGCAGTTAACACAGAAGGAAATTTATAGCTTTAAGTATTGATTTAGAAGAAAAGGAAAGGTGAAATTAATGATGTGAAATTCATCTTAGAAAGTGAAGAAAAGAGAAAATGAAAGAAAAGGAAAGGGAATAAAAGAATTCTATCCCAAGAAAATCTTTTTTATTTCAATAGTCATATTTGAGAACATGCAAATTTGCAAATACAAGTTTTGTAAAATTGTTAAGTGGATCTTTCTAGAGTTCAAATGATAATTTAGGGCTATTCAAAATGTGAATGATATAGTATAGTAAGTAAACATATCTAATTAGAAAATTATTGCAGTCTTTGTTTACCTTCTAAATGTATCATAAAAAGAGTAAAATGCCAACTTTCTACATATATTAGAATGATAAAACATAGCTTAGAGAGAAATGCCAGCAGCTATTAAAAGGACTATCATGTTACAGTGAGGAGTACTATAGTTATTAAATGGATATATGCCAGGCATTGTGTATTTATTTTTATCTCATTTAGTCCCCCAAATAATCATGTATTAGTGCAGTAGTACCTTTTGCAGATGAAGAAACTCAAAGTAAAAAGTAGTTAATGTTTCATTCAACCAGAAGGCAGTCCTTGGACCAGAGTATGTTAGAAACCTTAGGTTTTCTCTCCCTAATCCTGGATCCTGGTGGTAAGAGAAGCAAGCTATGTACTACAAAATGGGTAGGATCTATGAATCTCCTGGAAATGGACTTGGGGTTGTTATTTTGGGGTGGGAGGGAATGTAGTTCAGTTTGCTATGAAATCAAGGAAGGGAAGAATGAGAAGCAATTACAGACTATCAGTGCAGAGAAGGTCCACATAGAGCCTCATCTGGGCTTGATGAAGTTGGCAAGAAAGAATTTAAGATTTTTGAGCAATAATATAATTATACATTTGCTTTAGGAAAAGTGTCCTGAATTGATGGGAGAATAAGAGAGTCAGTGAAAGCATCCTTCAAGTGACCCACCCCTTAAGCATGCCAAACTAAGTAGACCTGCAAATTTTTTGACTGCTTAAACTGCAATAGTAAACATGTTTTTCAATCCTATATTCAATTTAATACAGTTTTGGAAACAATGTCTATGACAGCAATCTGTATTAAATAGCATGCTGAAGTTAAATCAATAAACTGAACAGAATCCCCAAGTAATAGTGTTTCAGTCATTCTAATTTCTTTAAATTAAATTTAAAATAAATCTATGTGAATGAAGTTTTATAGTGAAAATTGAATTAAAGCTCATATTATGTTTTTGTTCTCTCTGTAACAAAGTCCTATACAGACCATATAGAATACAGATGGACCACCAAAACTCAGATGCAGAAGCAAGTAATAAATTATTCCATCCTACAATATGCAAATCATATGAAACATCTGAATGGATAGAGAACCCTACATACTTCTACCTGGGTTTTCCCCTCAAATAACATTTACAATCACTTTAGCTACTATTGTTAAAGATTAGCTTAGAGGAGAATTTCATTCAAAATGTTAGCAAGAATAATAAAGAATAAAAATCTACCCAGTTTTGTCTTCAAGAAATAGCGTAAAGGGGCCGATAGAGAAAATCGATCAATATGCAAGGCTTGCTATATTTTTTATTAACTACCTTCAAAAACATTGCTTTAAAAGATAAGCCCATATTAAAAAAAAAAGATAAGCCCATATATTTTGCTTAACTGAATCAATTGTGCTTTCTTAAAATTATTATACTAATAATCTCTGCCTGTTTCAGTGTCTACCTAATCTGTCCATTTTTCATCAGAGTTAGCTGGATTTATACCACTTGCTATAAATTACTAAACCTCTAAAGACTCGGGTCAAGCTTTTAACATGATTTAAATGCATGCTTCTACCACTCGCCCCACACTTCTCAAAGCTATCAGCTTCCTTTTCTAGACCCTTTGAAATTAAAAGACAATCACCAAGGCTTGAAAGAACATCATTTCCTCAACACCATGAAACGCACTTGCTTTCATATTTAAAAGAAAAAAAAATAGGCAGGTTTTTTTTTCATTCTATACCAATGATGACTTATAATAAAAACTGTAAATCACTCCTAGAGATCATTTAGAGCATGATGATTATAAATTCCTTTAAGAAAAATAATCTCAGTGTTCGAGAAAGATACTAGATCAACACCTCTGAAATGGAAATTTGAAATATCTTCCCCCTTCCAATCTTTTTTATTTTAAACCAGATCCAGAAGAATTCATTTGAATGCTAACTTTGAGACTGCTGTTAAGTCTGAACTTTGGTCCAACTGTAAATGAGACTGGTATTTTTGATAAACCTGTTTTTTGTTTTATTGTTCACACCAAGAATAGAAGTTATCTCTGATTTCTCCTGTTGTCTCAGCCTCCAATTCTCTGCACACCCTTTGCTTCTAACATTCCAGGGTGCATGCACTCACACTCACAGACCCACAAAAACATACACCTAATGCCTCAGCAAGTTCTATTGGTTCCACCCCCAGTATCTATCCCCAGTGCTTCCACTTCTCCCCCTCTCCATTCCACAGCCTTCGTCCAAATCACCAGCACCCTGGCCTGAGCTTCTACAGCAATCTCCATGGTCACTCTGTGCTCACTGCTCTCTCCCTACAATTCGTTTTCTACATAATCTAAATATTAAAAAATATAAATTGGATACAGTTATTCTGTCACTTCCACTCACCCTTGACATTTTTCATTGGCTTTCCACTGGCCTCTAAGGTCCTGACTAAGTTAATCACTGACTCTCTGGCATGACCTAGGACCACTCTTACCCTTCTACATGCTCCAGTGATGTTTCTGGTCAGGACGCAGAAGGTTTTCCCCAACCTATACCCATTCTCCATGTCTGTGCTGTTTAGAGTCCTCTTCCAGCTGCCTGAATCTTTCATACTGATCATGCATTTCCTTCATCCCACTCCCATCAAGACAAGAACAGGTAGATCTGTTTAAAATTTGTCTCTATATCTCAGTCTTGTTCTCCTCCTAGAAAATCTGAAGCAAGTAACAACTAGCCAATTACTCTACAGAATTTAGTTATCACCCAGTATTTTTCCAAAAATAGCTGCTTCTCTAATAGATCACACCTGCACAGGTCCTTCCAACTCCAGCAATCATAACACAAAGCCATAGTGAACGTCCCTCTATATTTCTCTGACCCACACACGGAGATGATGCTTTCAGTCTGGAATCCTCTGGGATTCCTGTTTCGCGTGCTAAGTGGAATTTCCTATATTTTAATTCTTATTGGTTTCATACAGCCAAGGATTGTTTAATTTTAGCTGAATTACTTTTGGTTTGGTTTTGAGATCCTGTGGGAGAAGCCATATTGTATTTATTCAATAAAAGTTAAGTGAATTTAGGCAGTTGATTATCATGACTTATATGAGGGTCATAAGAAATCAGTGTCATTTCCTGGAAAATTAGCAGTCAGTCAGCTAGTGGAAAAGTGGACTTAATAAAGAACACACTTTAGGGCCCAAACAACAGCTGCCATGAAGTACCAAGCGGGCCAAGGGAGATTTGCCAGACACTCAAGTTTGTAGACGTGTCTACTTGTGACTCGTAAATTCTTCCATTTGAATCAGAATCTGATACTCAAGAAAATAGCAAACAAACTAGACTACCATCCCTAGCAGAGATGTGACAGAAGAGAAATAAGAGTTTTAAAATAACAAAATATCATATATTAATGACTAGAATTTAAAATCACATATATGTTAAAATAAGATAGAAAGCTTCCATGAAAACTCCAGCTCATCAGTCAAAGCTTGTGTTCTGCTCAGCAGTTCTGTTCGACCTCCTTTTTCATTATGAATATAGTAGGAGAGACAAAACTCAAGGAAGTAAAAGTTTAGGGGCCCTGGCTCTCAAAACCTCTGAATTGTATTAAGCCATAAGAAATTGTGTGTGTTTATGTCTGTGTTTGTTACAATTTGACTCTAGTAGAGAGTAAAAGGAACAAAAATGATCACTCATCTCTCATAGTGACTACAATTAACTCAAACTGGCAATTTCTAAATTTCGAGGGTAAAAAATATTCAATAAATATCAAATGTGACTGCTTAAGCACTTATATGCAGGGTAAAGTTAAATCTTTACCTGCAGTGTCATACAACAGCAAATTCAGACTAATGCCCTAAATCCTAACTATTAAAAAGGAATCATTGTAAGTTGCATATGTTTCTGAGAAATAATAGGGCTTGTTTAAATGGGGCAGTAATGTGCAGATAAAGATTCTTATTTTGCTGTAAAGATTGAAGGTCTTGTTAAAGAGTCATTCATTCAAGAAAAATTTATGGAGCATTCAATATAAGCCAAGCACTAATATGGCTCCACAAGATATTTTTCAAAAGAACTGGTTACAGAGCTGTATGTGTCTTGTTCTTAATGAATCAGGTGATTGTGAACATGGATCTGAATCCTGAGTTGGTCTATAGACCAAGGTACCGAAGGAAGCAGGTCAAGATGGTGTACATTACCAAAGAGAGGCCCATGCTCATATATGCAGTATATAATTAGTACACACTCATATGTATTCAGTTTTGAAACAATCATTTTATAGTGTGCATATAGTAAAATTGTTTAGAACCTGCAGGTGTGTGGTGCTCCAATAGAGACTGTACCATGTACGTGGATTGGGGGAGGGGGAGCAGAGGGAGAGAGAGAATCTTAAGCAGGCTCTGTGCCCAATGTGGAGCCTGACGGGGGGCTCGATGGCATGATCTTGAGATCATGATCTGAGTCAAGAGTCCATTGCTTAACAGACCCAGGCTCCCATTACAGTATTTACTTATTAACTTCAGGAAAGAGTCCATTTGGTTTTCTAGATTCATGAGGAAAATATCAGAATGGTGTACACCCCATTTTTCCTGTTTGGGGGATCTGAATAAGTGATGACTGAGGACATGGAAGGGTGTTCCGTAAGTTCAGCTCAAGATTGTTTGTAGGCAGGAATAGGATTTTTGAGCTATCTGGATACACAGAAGAGGTTAAATTCAAGAGATTACTAATATCCAGACAAAAAGCTTTAGAAATTTGGCCTTTGCCTTCTCACAAGTTTTTAGATCAATTCTTACATTTTTCCCCTTTACCTTTAAGCTTATATTTGAAATTCTAGCAGTAAGTGTCCTAACCAGTTTCTTGGCTTTAAATTCTCTCATGAATCTATTCTCAATACATCACCAAAATGATCTGTGAAACAAACAAGCATACAAAACTACAGTCATTTACCTCACTCCTCTGCTCAAAGACCTCCAGAGGCTCACTGGAAAAAAAATCCTTATTTGGAGTCTGCACCAGGAGCCTCCAAGAGCGAGGCAAGCCTCCCTGCTGGTAGCAGGGATCCCCTCTGCTGTGTCCCCCGTTCATTCTGCTCCAGCCACACTGGCTTCTTGTATTTCTTGCACAGGCTACACCCATCCTACTCCCAGAAGCTTTCGTACTTGCCATCATTTCCTCTTTCTGAAATGCATTTCCCCACATAATCTTTCTTCAGGGCTTTCAAAGTCACTTTTCTCTGTCATCTGATCTAAAATTGCCACCCTCGGGGCGCCTGAGTGGCTCAGTGGGTTAAAGCCTCTGCCTTTGGCTCGGGTCATGATCCCAGCTTCCTGGGATCGAGCCCTGCATTGGGTTCTCTGCTCTGTGGGGACCCTGCTTCCTCCTCTCTCTCTCTGCCTGCCTCTCTGCCTACTTGTGATCTCTCTCTGTCAAATAAATAAATAAAATCTTTGGAAAAAAAATAAATAAAATAAAATTGTCACCCTCTGTCCAACTGCATACTTCTCTTCCCTGCGTTACTTGTTCCTTGTCTCACCATTAGGTTATCTGTTTTCTTTTTTGTCTCAGTTAATATGTCTCTAACATCTTGTCTTACAAGACAAACTGCAAGAGGGCAAAACGTTTGCCTGTTTTGATCACTATTTCCCCAGTGCTTAACATATAGGAGGCTTTCAACAAATATGTGTTAGGAGGGAAGGAAGGAAGGAAATATAACTTTAAAGAAGTTCCCCTTCAATTTCTCAATTTGGTCCCCAAAAGTTGGGTTATAAAATATGTTCCTGTCTACTGAACATGTTTAAAAAGATCAGTGCATCTTCTATGACTCAGTTAATAGTCAACAGAACACATATATCTATATATATATATACTAACTACTCTTATTGAACATGTGTTATATAACTGCAGAAAGTGAAATGTATCTATTTACCCCATTTCTATTTAGTAGTCCAATGTGTATGTAGACCCACTTACAGAAAAACCTCTAATATCAAATTAAATTGTCATTTTCTATTAGTCACAGAGTAAATCAATATATATTAAGAAATGAGGATTCTTTTCACATCCTAATATAAGTACCATTCCTGTTATTTTATCCCCATAATAGTACTGTGAAATGTTAATCTCATTTACCATATTTCAACTGAGGTTAAAGGGGCACCTCTGATTTACCCCCTACTGTTCCTATTAATTGTTTTAGTTTTTCTCTTCATCTAACCTCATGCACTCATGAAGATACTCAGATACTTCTGCTCTGACAAGCAATGGAAAAATAATCATGCAGAACAGCTGTTAATTCTCCCATTTCTGCGTATCAAAAATTTTTCCCACTTGACTATTAAAGGTAAAATTTTCAACTAGCCTTCACACATCCAAAGAACTAGTATTTGGACATGTAAAATGCTCCAGCAGAAATTCACACTCTTCAAGAATGAATCTAGTATATTCTATCCATTACAAACAGCTTTATAATGAAGATACATAATATATGTATACTTTATTAAATAATAATGTAATACTTTATAGGTTTAAAAATACAAAAGAGATAGGAAGAGGGATTTCTGAAATAATAATAACCACTTTTTTAAGGTAAATTCTATTATAATTAACATCTTTACATGAGAAAGTAGAAATTAGGAGAGGTCAAGCATGGCTCAAAGCCATGGAAAGTCCTTAACTGACACAGCTGGAATACATGCTCAGGTCTCTCTCTCCAGAGCTCAGAGCATTCATTTAACTACCACACAATAACAGAATTTTTCTGATTCCAACCACAGTTTTTCACTGAAACAATCAGGCATAATTTATAGAGAAAACTATTGGCCATAAAAGGGGACGTGGAGCCAGCCATGGTTGGTCACGGGGTTTGAAGTGGAATGGGAAAACCAGTTCATTCTCCGCTGAGGGCACTGCTTTCCTTCTATTACTCTCCTAGACAGAAACAACCACTCTGCAATGTCATTGTCTGCCTGCTTGCTCTTAAGACCCTTGTTTATTTATTTTTTTCTTTTTCTATTTTCCCTTCATTGGAAATTGAAAAATGACATCAGTGGAGGGCCTTTCTGTTCAGTTTTACCCTCACCCTAGGCCCTGATAAATAACATGCTGAATATCTGAACCCATCACTGTGTAACACAGGCAAAGGATATTTTGGGGGTACTAATTGTATGAAGAACTGTATCACAAATTATCAACAGTGAAGTGAAAATTCACTTCACAAGAAGTTTTTGAATAAGCTTATTTAACCATTTCAACCTTTAGCATTTTTAAGGGCCTATGTGGGACATGATCTCATTTAATTATTGAAATGGGTAATACAGCCTCTGACTTCAAATACCCCACTTGACCCTTAATTTCACAAGACTCATGTCCATAGTTAAGTTCAATGATTCCACAAAAATTTATATAATAAACAATATACTTGATATACTATAATAAACAATGTACTTCTCTAGACCCTGAGAAATATCAGCAAACATATGAGCAGGTGTGAGTAAAACCTATCCATCCTTTAGTATATGTGCTGCTGAAGTGAGTACAACCTATCCCTCCTTTAAAGAGCTTTTAATATTCATTGTGATAATAAAGTAAATGCAGCTATGAACTACAGCACAAGTTACAACTTGCTATAAAGCAGAACACCAGAGTTGCACCAAAGAAGAGAGACAATACTTACCAGGAGGGGATTGCAGAAAGTTTCTGGGAAAGAGGCAACATTAGTGTAAGATTCAGTAGGCTAGGGAAATATTTTCCAGGATGGATTATGTGCACCACCTCAGCAAAGTGTGGTAGCGGTATGGCACAAGATGTTTTTGGAGAAGGCAGGTACCTAATTATCAGAAGCATCAGTGAGTACAGGAAGAAAGTCAAGTCACAGAAAACTTCAAGACCCTTGCCCAGCGACATGGAGCTAGTTTCTGGGTCAGGACCCAAGCCTAGTAATCTGGGTTCAGAGTCTGTTTTCATAAGCAGCGCACTATACAACACCACAGACTTAGTGGCTGAAACAACACAGGTTTACTAGCATACAGTTATGGAGGTCAGAAGTTCAAAATGAGTGTCACTGGGCTAAAATGAAGGTTTCTTTGGGGCTGCATTCCTTCTGGAGGCTCTAGGGGATAATTCCTTTTTTTGGCCTTTCCAGTTTCTAGAGGTCACTTGCATTCCTTGGCTCCGGACACCCTTCTCCATCTTCAAAGCCAGCAGTCTGGTTAGCATCTTCAAATCTCTCTTGACTCTTGCTCCCCTGCCTCTCTCTTTCGCTTATAAGCACCTTTGGGATTACACTGAGCCCATCTGACTAATCCCAGATAATCTTCCCACCTCAAGACTGCTGATTAGCAAATTTAATACATAATTCCTTCTGCAAATTTACTTCTCCCTAGACACTTGACATAACATAGTCACAGGTTCTGGGGAAAGGGCGTGGACCTCTTGGATGAAAGGAGTAGTCTGTCTACCCCAAACAAGATATTAAATTTGGCTAGAGCAAAAGGATAGATTGGAAGCTGAAACTGGAAAGAAAGGTTAGAGAGAGCACTGAATACTAATGAATTTAGATTTTTTTTAATGTAAGCAATGAGAAGGTTGCTTCCCCCCAGCCCCGCATTTTTACAACTACACTTAGACGTTAACTCACTCAGTCGGTGGTATATAGAATTAATTGAAGAGTGAGGTGATTGGAAGTAGGGGATTCAGTTAGGAACCAGCAGATTGACCTGAGTCGCCTCAAGAAAATTCTCTAATATGCCACAACTGATTCATGATGATGTGGACAGTCTTTTCAAAACTGAAAGCATTCTGCCCGATCTAATGCTTATCCTCAATCAATGGGTGGAAGGAATTTGAGCAGCAGACAGTATTAGGTCCAGTTTGAATGAATGTTCTTTTTCATGGTCTTGTCCAAAATTATAACACTGGGTTTGAAAGCTGGTGTGAAAAGACATTTCCAGTCCTCTGGAAACCTTGTCCAACTTAGCAGCATAATATAAATCTTTCATATCTGATTGGAGTGAATTAGAAGTTTTGTCGCATTGACTGAAAGTGGTTTGCTGAGGTTAGATATGGGCTTTTCTCACTCCACAGGACTTTGTTAATTCATCCGTATCAGTGGGCAACTGAATTTGCTCTAAGCATCTGAGTGTTCTCGTGAGGCACAGACAAGATGACAGGGCAACACTGTGGAGTCTTCTGCAAGTCAGATGAACCTGAAGACAATACAGATCACAAAACTAAGCGCTCACAGCCAAGGATTTTGCTAGTACTGCAAGGCTAAAAGCCATCTTCCAGTTCCATCAGGGCTGCAGAAGGAAATATAAACCAAGGCCAAGGGAACTGAATCCAGGCCAGGATGGCCTTGGCAAGGCTGAGGGTCGGTGAGTGTTGCCAACATGGCATCCACTTCCAAACAAATTGAAGGTTTGCAGAATGGGATAATGCCTAAACATCAGTGCAACTGCATGACTTGAGTCGGCTACAAGCACAGCAAGATTTTTTAAATAGTTTCATCAGATTCTCTTGTTAGCCACACAGGATGCTGACAGAAATTCAGGCCCCCCAGCAATGAGCCTCACAGTACAGTTGGTAGGTCAGCAGATGCCCTGAGAGAGCAAGACCCCGAGTATTCATGTATCTTGACAAGCAGTATTAATATAATGTTCACTGCAACACACAACAATCTAAGTGTGTGTCTCTTAATGAAAATTTGCCAACCACAGAAGTTAACAAGAAATACGTATTTCAAATACTTAATAGCTGACATACCCATGTGTATTAATACAAATTCTGAAGGTTTCATGTCAGAAGTTTGGGGAGAAACAGATTCTTAATCTAGACTTTATTTCATCTCTTCAAAATACAAAAAAAAAAAAAGGAATATGATGGCTTTCTAGTGGAATTATACTACCATTTCTTGATTTTTTTCCACAGGATATTTATGATTACCAGGCTACAAGAAAATCCCTTGGAAGAAATTTTAACCAGAAAAAAAATTCTATGTTTACTGGAAAGGATATCTCACACTGATTTCAGGTTTCTGAGAATAATATTTTTAAAAAATTATAACTTAACATCCTTCAAATCAATATCAAATTTACTATGTAGCTACTTCTGCATAACAACTACGAGAAGGTTGAAAATAGGCCACATTTTAGAGGAAAGTGGTAAGAGTTGGCCTTCAACCATTGTAATGGTGCAGAGGCTACATTCTATCAGGTGTGGCAAATGATCCTTCCAATGAACAATGCACAGCAAAAGTCTATCTCCTCATGAAACAAACACAAATCACCCTTATTACTACCTACTCTTTCAAGAAAAAAAGTCACTGAAATAACTCATTTTCTGAGGATGGGTCGATTAGATTTCATAGTTCTAAAAAGACCAGACAATACTTTTCTTACTTAGAGAAATTTTTTTAGATGGTACTGTACCAGGAAGAAGGGAAAATATCTGACAAAGACTAGGAAGAAAGCCCAGTGACACAGGAGCTTTGTTTGGTCTAATATTCTAGAAAGCATAACAATATTTTGCTTTAATAGATCTTGACCAGTGAACTAAAGCTAGGCCAACATCATATGAGAATGCTTATGTACTAAGCCACTCTAGGGACTAGATTTTGTATAATGGCTATGCCATTAAAGAATTTTTTGCCCTGGAAGAGGGGAGAAGTGAGCTCTCTGTGGTCTTGTTTCTGGGAGGAGATGGCAAAGAAAGAGAATTCCTGAGCATAAGAAGCTTACAATACTTGTCTGAGACCTCATGTAGATTGTATAGAACACTGGGGAAATGCTTAGATTCAACAGCCCCTTGTGTAAAAATATGTACTTGTATTGAAAAGCCCCTATTATAACAAAATGCCTGTAAGTAAGAAAAATGCCCTATTAAATAAACCAGCAGCAAAGCAGGGCTAATTCTGTATTATTCCATGATTAAATATGCTATTATGTGTGACTATGTACGTTGGCTGTCGCTTTCTCCTTTTTCTGAAGGTTTTCAAGTTACATCCTGATTTTTAGCAATTCTTTCTATCAAGGAAGTACACAGGATAGAAAAGAAGCCAAGCATAGAATCATCATAGCATCTGTAAGTAATAGCAAGAAAAAGAGGCTTTTTTTAAGGCAGAAAGATTATAACTAATCTCGAAAAATGCGGATTTGAATTAACTGGGGATGTAATTATTCATAAATGCATCTCCTTGTTATTACAAATAAGCCCTGGTAGCCTTGACTTTCCTCCTATAAATACTTAAGTTAATATTTGGTTAACTTGGGATGAAACTATATGATCTACATTGAACTGGATCTGAAAAGAAAGTATCCTAGACTTCTTTTCGTAGTGTTTTTGGAGAACCTGATATTAGGTTGATGAGGAATGCTTAGTACGTAAACAGTACATAGACAACTACAGAATTTTCCTATCATAAGGAAAATTTAGGGAGTCGTTTAATGCCAACTCTATAAGACAGTGCTCAGAATTGGAGAAACAACTACGAAAAAGCAAACAGGAGACTATCCCGCTTTTTAAGGCATAGCAGAAGGTATCCTATAATGCCTCTCAGCACACTGCCTAATATTCAACAGGCTTTACCATCTGGACAATCTTTCCTTTTCAACAGCACTGCTTTTCAACAGCACTTCTAATACTTCAGTTTGAGTCCATTTATTCTTTCTCTGGCCTTTGGAAAAGAAAGAGAATGGCTGCAACATTACTGCCATCCTTACGAAATAGCGACTGTGGATACTTATTAAATCTTTCCCTTCGTTCCAGATAAATAACACCAGGGCTTTCTGCTTTTTGTATTCAACTCTTCAATCACTTTGAAAACCCTACTCTAAAACCGAAGTTCTTATTTTTCTAAATGTCAAAGGCTGGAGACAAACACAATACAAAAAAGGCCTGATTAAAGAATGAATGTACTTCATCTCATGAAAGATACAATGTATATATTTGGTTGAAATGAAATAAGAACTACTCAATAAATGTCAGTAGAATCTAAAGTTATGGAGTCCTGGGTGGGGAAGGCAAAGAAAGATAAAAGAAAATCTAAGATGACGAACCCACGTTGCCATGTACATTTTCATGAACGAAAGATAAAGCTTTGTCATTTTCATAGTCATAAAGGGCATTCTTTCTTCTGTAAAGATGTTTAAAATCATAACCATGGGTTAGGCATCATTAATTTTCAAGGAAGACTCCCATTTGAGTTGGCTTAAGAGAAGTTTTTAAAAAGTGAATTTCTTTTTTTTTTTTTAAAGATTTTATTTATTTATTTGACAGAGAGAGCACAAGCAGGCAGAGAGGCAGGCAGAGAGAGAGGAGGAAGCAGGCTCCCTGCTGAGCAGAGAGCCTGATGCGGGGCTCAATCCCAGGACCCTGAGATCATGACCTGAGCCGAAGGCAGCAGTTTAACCACTGAGCCACCCAGGTGCCCCTAAAAAGTGAATTTCTAAAAAAGATTCAGTACTGTGCTATATAACCCAATATGTAATGGCTGGAATGACTGGAACCCAGAACTGAGAAGCCAGTAAACAGAAGTCTCTGCCTCTTATTTTCTTACTGTCTACAGAGAAGCTTCTTCTGTTCCAAGAGCTACACAAGGCCACCGATGGCACCTGCTTTCAGCAGAACAGTCCAATAATACAAAATTAACTTTGTGTCATAATCCCCAATCCCAGGGGAATGGCTGTGATTGGCTCAGCTCTGTCCAGGGACCGACCTGCGGTCAGTGCCATAGCAAGGGCAGGCCCAGCCTGTAAAACTGTTAGCTCGCTGCCCACGAATGTAGTTTATGGGCAGACATGTGGATTGACCAACACAGCACAGAGGTAGCACCATGATGAGAACACATTATCTCTACAACACGAAAATACAGAGCAGACACATGCAGTACAGCCTTCATAATCCAGTTACTTTGAAACTTACATTCTCTGGGAATTGTCTTTGGAAGTTCACATATCTAGGAATCAGGAGCATTTATTTTTGAAATAAAATATAGCAGGGGAAGGGCATTCTACCAGGGACCAAGAGCCCTGTGACATCACTGGATAGCTTTGCAAATTTGATCAAATCCTGTTTGATTTTGCTTTCATTAGTTTTGCTCTTATTATTTTATTTGCTGATAAAATTAGAAAGCTGACCTATTATTACTCTGAAAGTCTTCAGGCCTACAAGTAAATAATATTAGCACTCTATTTCATAGCATGAAACCAGCTCCTGAATCGACAACAGGATAATTTTTAAGTGCTAAGTATACCCCATATCCCAGATATATCTCAGGTTAGAAATAATCAACGTATACAAGTATGAGGATTTAATGAAGTATTAACAACTACTGTTTGACAGAATTGCTTTCTATTAGGATTTTAATTCTAATGCCTCTTTGTCTTATAAACTCTTGTTAAATTTCAAAAGTACCAACGTGTCTCAAATTCTTTTATTAAACTTTAAGAATCATAGGCATTTTTAAGTTTATAATAAGTAATAAGACGAGTAAAATTAATTCACAGAATCAAAAAATAAGTAAGTTTGAAAATCAATTTAATTTCTCAAACTTAGGAAGGCAATTATTAGGGATATTGCTCTTATTCAGAGCAGGTGAAGGAGGAGACCAAATCAATACCGGCACTCTTTCCTTCTTCCATACATGTTTAAATACTGGTAAGACCTTAATAAAAGGGAGGGGCACCTGTTGGCTCGAGCCATGATCTCAGAGTCTGAGATGGCGCGCCATAAAGGGGTTCCACACTCATTGTGGAGTCTTCTTGAGATTCACTCTCTCCCTCCACCCCTTCCCACACTCATGCTAAATAATTAGATGATAAGGGCACCACTGTGGCTCAGTGGGTTAAGCCTCTGCCTTCAGCTCAGGTCCTGATCCCAGAGTCTCGGGATCGAGCCCCGCATCAGGCTCTCTGCTCGGCAGGGAGCCTGCTTCCTCCTCTCTCTCTGCCTGCCTCTCTGCCTACTTGTGCTCTCTGTCTGTTGAATGAATAAATAAAATCTTTTATAATATAAATTTAAAAAAATAATTAGATGATAGCATAGATAGATAAAAATCTTAAAAAAAAGAAAAAGACTTAAGAAATGCAACTATACATAGGTTGAGAAAATTTAAATGAAAATGCAATTATTTTCAGAAAACTATTTTAGAAATGGTTGAGCACTAAAAGGATTTTCTTTTTTCCACAATTAAATAAGTTTTTATAAGTCAAGAAATGCAGGTATCTACCCAGGTAAAGTATACAGTGAGGGAATTACTTGTCTTGGAGAATTCAAATAAGGAAAAAATACTTATTCCATTACTATCCTGTTACTTGAGGCCAGCATTCAAATTTATTTTAAAGAGATAAATCATATAAATAATTTCTTTAAATATATATAATTTTGAATATCAGTGTACATTTAAAACTCATAACATCTCAACATTTTTAAATCTTTACTAGAATATGTCAACAGAGTCCAAGCATCTTAATAAAAATCATCTTATAATAGTCAAAGTTTCTTACTTCATTTTAAATGAAGTAGATCCCCCAGAATGTAGTTATTAGTATGATATCAAACCATGTTATTTTTCAATCTCCCATTTTCATAAAACCCTCTACTCTTGAGAATCTTTTACATGGCTGTGTTAAATCACCTAAGTTCTTTCCAACTACTGAAAATTATTCAAATTTAATTTTATTAAAACAAACTTGAATATATGTAAGTGTACCCATTATATAAAACTATACATATATATATATAGATATATATCTATATATATATATCAACTATACCAAGGTAATTCTCTCCCTGCCTTAGCATTCCAAGTCCAAGTAAGCATCTTTCAGATTTCAGAAGTTACAGCTGGAAAAACAGAATTCCCTTCACAGTTCAAAAACCTCCACATTTTCTGCCATTTGTGCCACATTTGTCACATTTTGCCCAACCAAATATTCTAGTACAACCCTATAAATATTGGGTCTTTTTCAGCCATTGTACTGATTCCCCCCCCTACATATCACCATGTAACACTTCTTCCAAAGAAAATAATGGTAAAGAGAAAAACTTAAACCTCTTTAACCCCTTTAAGCCTAAGTTTCAGAGTGTCACTGGATAAATCCTGGAACTGCAATGTGTATATATTTCATCTTGGGAAAACCAAGTCCCCAAATGCTGAGTTGATGAAATTCAACTATCATTGAGAAAACTCTTTGACCTGGGGTTGCCCTTTATCTACAGATAGGACTCTCTGGGATTCCTTCTTTTAAGATATTTTCTTTAGATGGTCCTTACTTTGTGGAGGGGGGCAATATATCAACCCAACCTAAACCTGGATCCAATGCCAACCAAGCCAGTGCCAACCAAACCAGGGCCAACATGGCTTTACACTCTTGAAGTCCTACTCCATCTCCCCTGAAAAATGGCTCTTTTTCCTCATTAATTTATAAAGTTCCCCACAAAAATAATCCCAGACGGGATTCTCAAATACACAAGTTGGTTACTTTGTATTATTCAACAAATTTGCACCTTTTTATCCTTAGTTCAATTGAACCTTCTCAACCGCTAGAGCAGGAAACCTCGAAATCTTTTTGGATTCCACTCTTTGAAGTGTTTCTCCTTTGCCACTAATACACAGCTGGCTCTGAAATTCACCCAGCTGGACCTCAATGCTATTCTTCATATCCATTCTCTCCTTGCTTCCCATTTGGGATGGTTATGTGTCAACCTGATGGAGTGCAGGGATGCCCAGAGAGCTGATCGAATACTGTTTCTGTGGGTCTGTGAGTATGTTTCTGGAAGAGAATCACATTTGAATCACTAGACTGAGTGAAGATTTGCCCTCACCCCTTGGGTGAGGCATTATTCAATCCAGTGAGGGTCCAAATAGAACAAAAAAGCAGAAGAAGGGCAAATTCCCTCTCCCTTTCATCTTGAGCTGCATGTTTATCAGAGATCCTAGTTCTCGGGCTTTCAGACTTGGAATGACTTACATCACCAGCTCTCCCGGAGCTCCAGCTTGCGGAGGGCAGACTGTGGGGCTTTTGGGCCCCCACACTCATGTAAGCCAATCCTTCAGTGAATCAACCTAGCAATCTCTTTCTCTCTCTGTGCGCAGTGTGTGCATGTGATGTAGATATAGATATAGATACATGTATATCTATGTATCTATATCTACATATAGATACATGAAAATCTATATCTATGTATATCTATATATAGATAGATAGATGTGTATTTCTTACTGACTCTGTTTTTCTGGAGAACCTTCACTAATACACTGTTCTCACTATCACTGGCCTAGTTAGGAACATCATTACTTCCTATCAGGACAATTGCAAAGGACTTCTCACAGGATGTCTTGATTGTGTTTTTTTCTATTCCAATTTATTATGCATACAACTGCCAGTTTAATCTCTATTACCCAATTCTGTTACAACACTGCCCTGATATCAACTTCCATTTACTTCTGCTTGCCTACCCCACAGAGGCCCATCTCTGAAGTTTCATTTCAAGGTCATCCACAACTCAGTCTCACTTATCTTTCTAGCTGTATCTTTCTATAGTACAGGTAACAGAAATTCTTGCTTCTGAGAGATCACACTCCTGCCCTAGGAAGCATTTAATGCCTTTGCCTGAGTCGGAGACTCAAGCTTCCCCACTGTGCTACTCACATATGGTGACATAAGATAAGCAACATTTGCTATACATAATGTATTGCAATGTTGTAAGTATGGGTATGAGATTTGCAAATGAGGGAGGCCAGCAATGCCACCAAGCAAACAGAGATTTTGAGTTTTTATGACCACTGAGCAGTTAAATGCAAAAGGCATCCAAGACCAAAGGAAAATGTGTTAGCTATTGCTAACACTGTGCCTAAAGCCATAATTATAACTGGCATCCCACAAAACCAAAACCACACCACATAAGTGGATTAAAAGCTCTCCCAAAGGTGTTCTAGAGATGGAACCATTACCAAGGACTGGCTACTGCCTCCTTCTTATATGTCAACACGATCAGGAGCCCTTTCTCATCCTGAGAAAAATTTTACTTCAATGAGTCTGCCAAGAGATGGCAGATCCTCCAATGAAATTGTGGCAAAAAAGCCACATCACTACATCACTACCTTCTTTATGCCCCCCTTTTTCCTGACTTACATTTTAGCAATCTACTGGTATCCAAGCCAAGTATGATACAATGACATTAGGAAGAAAAATACAGTCTCTATCCTCATGTAACTTGCAACTTCATAGGAGAAATGGATATAAAAACAACTGATTATAATGTGATACGCATTATAATAAATGTTAAGCTAGAATAACTATGGGGGCACAGATGAAGAAACAATTCATTCTGTGGTGGGTGAGTGTGTGTGCATGCAAGGATTAGAAAAGGATGGAAAGTGAGGAGGGATCATGGGCACTGCCCTTACAAATTAGGCAGAGGTGACATGGGGAGATGCTATGAGGCACCATCAACATGGCCAAAGCCCTTGGCAGGTTCTGAGTGTACAGCAGAGTAGACAGAATGTCTGGAGACACAATGATGTGGGATTAGCACCATAAATGACATGCTATAGGGGAATGTTTGATTTCTGGGCATTGGAGATCATTAACTTGCCCCACAAGTAGATAAATTTCATACTTTGGAAAAGATAATCCTGATGAAGTTATGAAGGATAGAACTGAAGGTGTGGAGAGCCATACTACATTAGACTAGGTATGAGAAGTTGAGAGTCAGGTGTAAGTCTCACTGTAATTGAAAAGCAGGAAACAAATGCTGGAGACATTTCCACACTCAGTAAGAATACAAAGATCCAAACTTAAAAGGTAAAAAATGCTAAGATGAGCTCTCAATATCTGCTCACATATGGAATATTCTAGAATGTGGTCATTGTTTTGGAACGGAACACTTACACAACAGCCACCTTTTTACTGTGTTATAGACATTGTCTCTGGATGTTTCCATGTCCCCATTTCAGAGAGGGGCTAGGAGACATCAAGTGAATTGCCACTGAAACCCAGGTCTGTCACATTCCAAGGCAGATGAGTTGCGACGGGTGGGGTGGGGGTGGCAAACGCATGACTGCAGCACTTGCCAGTTTCCATTGTATGAGGACTCCACCATGGACAATTTCAAGCTACCAAAAAGAAGTCACTGAATGCGGAGTTGCTAAGAGTCGTGTGCAGTTGGCCCTCACGTGAGGCTGGGTTAGCCTGTCCCAGTGCACTACCAGATGGATCTCATAAACATGTTGTCAGGCATTCTATAAAGCAGAGGTCAGCAAATTCAGCCAGCCATGGGCCAAATCCAGCCAGCATCTGTTTTTGTAAATAAAGATTTATTGGAACACAGCCACGTCCATATGTTTATGTATTCTTTATGGCTAAACTGGCATAGAAATGGCAGAGCTGTATACTTGCAACAGAGACTCTCTGACTGCAACCCCCCTCCCCAGGTCTAAATATTTACTATCTGGCCCTTTATAGAAAATATTTTCCAACCCCTGATAAAAAGTGTAGAAGAGGCGAAACTGACCTATGCTACTAGAAGTCAGAGTAGTAGAGACTCTGAGAGGAGAGGTGGGGGAGAGTGACCACAGAGAGAGCAACAGGGGAGTTCTGGGTTCCAGGAATGTTCTATTTCTTTATCTGGATGTTTGTTACCCAGTGAAAATATCTCTTGCTTGCAACTAATATATATATATATATATATATATATATATATATATATATATATTTCTCTATGTAAATTACATATCAACACATTAAAAAGTTTGTTAAAAGGAGATCAAGACATTGAGAGTAAGTTGTACAATTTATAGTGATTTAAACGTTTTCTTTGTTTGTATCAGAATAACACTAATACGTATCTTTCTGTTCGATTTTCAACAAATACTGATGATCCATATCATCATACTGATGTTTTCCAACAAATACTATAGATCCATATCAGTAATAGACTGACAGGACCTATCTATTGGGTATGGTTCTTGCCAAATCTTTCCTTCTGAAGACTGGTTATAATGCCACTGTTCTAAAATGTGCTTTCAGAATATTAATTCCATTGAATGTCATTTACAATCAGGCTGTTGATGGGCGTACTGCACATCCTTGGCTGGGGGAGGGGGGGCTCTTCGCCTCTGTGATTCTCCTGAATAGGACTCAAGAAAGTGGGAGGCAGGTCAATCATATCAATTTGTACATTCTGTTAGGTGACTGCACTAAGACAAAAAGAGGCTTGGCAGCGGCTAACCATCTATGGCAACAGTCTAGATGTGTCATACAGGAGCTAAAGAGGAAGAAGTCATCACCGGACCTAAGCTCCAAGGTATGATTCCTGACCACATGCATCTCCCCTGACCAACTTGCCAAGCCCATGTGTCTCTCAAAGAGGAAATGAAAGGATCTGGAGCTCACGTTGCCTCCGGCTCTTCCATGGCCCAGGTCCCAGCATGGTAACTTTCCAGATTGGAGAGGCGATTCCTCTAGCTCTAGGCGCATGCCACCTGTCAGCTGGCAGGACAGTGTGCAGCCCTGGCTCTAGCAGCTGGTCAGCCAGCTACCTGATGGTAACATTCAGGAGCTCAGGGATGCTGGTAAAGCCTGTGAGGAGGCCACCCTCTTGTCAGAGGCCATTAGGATCCCACTGGCAACCTCTACCACCCATGAACTCTGACACAGGTCCAGACCATGCAGTGCATAGAGAAGAGGAGAAAAGGCTAGAAGACTCACATATAGTCAGTGATTTGTTGAGCACGATCATGAATTTTTTAAAAAAATTTCTCCACTTGATCTTCAACAGGAGTATATTTCCCCTTTCCGGAAAAGGGGCAGCCCTGGGGCATTTTTGAGGTCAACACTCAGTGAGGCAGAAATACTGTTGGCTCTAATGACCAACATATCTCTTCAGATACATTAGAGATCTTTTCCTGGGATATTTTCTTAATGAAGAAGTCATTGAACAGCCTGCTTCAATTTAGGAAGTTAATGATAAAAGAAACAGAGCATCATTTAGGTCTGGATGAAAACCTAAATCATATACAAGGGCTCTTCGAGAAACTCTGGGAGCCCCTGAAGAAATAGTCCTAAAAGCAAACTAGTTTGGATAGAAAACACTGCAAAACCAATACACTGCATTTTTCTTTTGCACCAACTGTACCCAACATGGGAAGAGGAGTAGAAATTGTACTGATTATCCTTCTTTGGCTGCCAAACCCCCCTAGCACATTGTAACTGAATCTGAGTGCAGAATTGAAACACAGTCAGGTCATGACTCTGACTAAAGTGTGTCTTTGCTTTCCACCCAGGTGAGCAACACCATTATTACAATGGGGAAGTTCGCACTGTGAGCCCTTACTTTGGGCCAGAAGCTATGCTACTGATCACATGCATATCAACCACATGCGGTAGGCGCCATGTCCCTTTTGGAGAAGAACTTGGATGTGACATGGATTAACTCATTTGTTAAGATCTCACAAATATCAAATGGAAGCAAAATACTGCATGCTCAGTACTGCTGTTTACAGTGATTTTGTTCCTTTACTCTGCCATCAAAATATTATCTAGCCCCTCTCTGCAAAGGGAAGTTGTATGTGTGGCAGCAAGGGTGTCCTAGATAAAGGGACATAAGCAAAGGTAACTGAATATGCCAAAACCCCTCTCGTGCATCTCCAAATCACTTTCCACTTGACCCAAAGTCATGGCCTTGATTCTGCAAATCCCAGCTGTGATGGATTACCTAAGCAGAGCACAATGAGTCCAGAAGAATATTTGGTTTGGAAAGGCTGGTATTTAAGCATGCTCAGAAAGAACGTGTTTTTTTATTCCCATGACATTCTGACTTTAAACTTTGCAACTAAAACCTCTAATACGAGATATGGGGGTAATCTATCAAAAGATTACAATTTATTCAAAAGTCATTTCATATGGAAAGCTATCTTTTGGTCTCCTGCAATTGAGGGCATACACGGTCAGTGTCTTGTGTAGAAGAAAATGTAATTGTAAAACAGAATACCAAAAAATACAAGGAAATCATAAAATGCCATACAGTGAGGCAAACACAAAAATAAATGGGAGTTGAAAGCAAGTCTTTGAAAGTACGTGTTTATTTTAGTATTTGTTAAATGAGTTTTGGAACCTCACTAAAAGAGCCTCTGTAACAACTCCAGTTGGCTGACTGCACAGTCTCGGTGCGGGAAGGAAGGTGAGACAAAGTCTACAGCCGTGCCACTCGGAATATACCTGGTCTTGTCTGATCTCAGAAGCTAAGCAGGGTTGAGCCTGTTAGTACTTGGATGGGAGAAAGGAAGACAAGAATGTAAGATACATTCAAAATCAGGAAAGATATTTCTGTACCATGAGAAGAAAAAAAAATAAGCAAGTGGAAAGAAAGACAAGAGGAAGAAAATGAGAGGAAAAAAAAAAAAAACAGACCCTTAGTAAAAACCTGGCGGCAGTGGGGGGATCAGGAGTAAGAATAACACCAGCAGTTGAGCTGGTATCTATTACTTCGACAAAATGTTTATGAAAACAGCGAAGATTCTGGTGCCATAAGGCAAGGGAGCAGGGAGGATGCGGACGGGAGCCCCATGGGACCACGAGGTTATCTGAATAGCATGTGACTGCACAGGAGCAACAATCTGTTTGTACAGCCATGGAAGTTCTTCGGGCAGGAAGTTTTTTATTAGATTTCATTATTTAACTTAAATACACATTTATGGACCCAAACTTCCCAAATTAGAAGGTATTTCCTGTTTTGAAATTAAACACATTAAGTGTATTTCCTGAATTAGTCATCCTCGAAGCCCCAGTCATTTTTTTTGCTATGTGTGTGGGATTTCATCATGGTTCATTCACTGAACCAGGGAACATGTAGGGAAGCCTGAAAGGCACCTGCCTGGCAGGAGAGAGTCAGAGACACCGACAGGCAATCTGTCTTCTCCTCCTGCCAAGACGTGTCTGCCCCTCCTAACGGGGACGGGGGTGGGGTTGGGGGCCAGCAACACAGTTGATAAGCATGCTGACGAAGCTCAATTTGGACCTCTGCAGAGGGGAACAGCCGAAAAATATAACTTGCCCACTTTAAATCTATCACACAGATACAAAGCCAAAGCTAGGGGATGCTCATAGTTACTGACATCATAAAGAAATTCTTCTTTACTTCCAAAAAGATTTGCTGTGGGCCTCCTTTACTGCATAGGCCCACCGGAGCATTTAAACTATATATTTTAAATGATTTACTCACACCTCTTAAATAATGTATTAACTGTGAATTGCTGAACAATGTGCACCTGTAAAACAGCTGTTTGGCTGAAGCTTAAGGACAGTCATCAAAGGCAGCCTGGCTCATAGCCCGGCCTCGGGCACAACAGGGGCAGCCTCCAGAGAGGAGTGGGGAAGGGAAGCTTGCTCCAGTGGCTGCTGAAGGAAGACCCAGATTCAGCTCACAAGGGGAACTGGATCCCCATGACCCCTTCTCCTTCTCTTCATCTGTACTTCGTTAACTCAGAGGAGGGTGGCTGGAGAAATCACACAAGCGTCCTTCCCGTGGGTTTTCGACACTTGAGGAAGATAACACTTGCTGCTGCATATCCCATCTTTCAGCAAACACATGGACCACCTCTTCTTTTTCTTTCTGAAACACTTCTGTTTTCGCTTGTTTAGCCATCTTCCCAGATGGAGCTGGCACATTTTGCGAAATCAGTGTACACCTCTGCATATCATGAAACAACCCTTTTTTTCTCTAGTCATACTATGTATTTGGCACAGGGCCAGTGTGCTCAAAGTGAAAAAAAAAAATCTGAATACAAATATCAGCTTCATTGCATTTCATTGATAAGAGTCAACATATCCTCTAAGTTGGCAAATACTCTTGACAACCATGAATTATGCTAAGATCACAGAGCTAAAGACCTTATTAGAGATTTGCAGAGAGCTCAAGTGGGAAAAAAAAAAAAAATCCCAGCTGTTTTTTTTTTTTTTTAAGAAAGGTTCTTTCCTTCTATAAATCAGTAAATGTTTGCTCCTGAAGTTCTATTCCAACCGAGACATACCATCCCCATTTTAAAAACTGATTTCAGCCAATGTCTTAATGATACAGTCTTTCCAAATAAAATTTCAGAATTTGGGGCTACAAAGAGTAAAATATCTAAAATGTAAATGGCCTTAAGAGAATTTTCGGGGTTCCTGGGGAGCTCAGTCGGTTAAGCATCTGACTCTTGATTTTAGCTCAGGTCATGATCCAAGGGTCTTGGGATTGAGACCTGTGGGGCAGGCTCCATGCTCAGAGGGGAGTCGGCTTTTCTTTCTCTCCCTCTGCCCCTCTCCCCCTCAAATAAATAAATAAATCTTTCAGCAACTAGATATGAATAGCCCAGAGAACAGAATGAGTCTGGGGGACACTAACATGAAATTGTGATGGGAACTATTCTCTCCTTCCTTTTTTTCAGGACATGTGGTCATCAGGCAGTGTCTGGTATCAGTATCTCAGAGTGTCTGGGTGGAAAAGCAGGTTTGTCTTACAGTGTTCTTCCCGACCCATAATCTTTTTTTCTTTTCTTTTCTTTTTTTATTGCTAGCCATTGCTTAATTCTCTCATTCTGCCGAAGAGAAGAAAAGCTGATCTCAAGTCTGTGTTCGTGTACAAATACCTTCAAAGTCATGAAGAAAGAGATCTATGGGAACTTTAGGACATGACTTTTTAAGAGATTCCTATTAAGAAAAATGTCAGTCAGCTGTTACAAGGTGAAAACAAATTTCCTCAAATAAATATAGGTTCCTTTGACAGTCTATGTAACATCTCATGTTCCTGAAACAGAACCTAATTACTCCATGTACAGAAGGTATTTCTAGAACTTAAAGCTTAGGCTAACTCTCCAAGATAGAAATCTGGGTTAGGTATATATAAATCAAGGGCTCTGGCCCCTCCCATTCTCTGGTAGAAAACTATTACCCTCTAGAGAGTGGGCCCTTCAATGAAGGGTAAAAGCCTTTATCTTCCCTTCTGATGGCCAAAGCTGACACACTTTAGGATGAAAGGTAGGACAAGGGCCATCTCTACAATAAAACGTGCCAAACCTCATACTGCTCTCCTCTCTCCCTTCCCTGGCAAGGTCAGCTGAACTAAGCCCCACCACACACTTCGTCCTAAGATGGTCTCCCAAGAACCCACCACACTGTTAATGAGTGTGAGCGCTCTTTATTTTCTTGTAGTTACTTACCTCTTTTTCTCAATTGTGTAAAACAGGCATTGTTTACATAATAAAAATCTATTTCTGTAAGAGCTTTAATTACATCAGGGTACTCATTCATTCCCTGATACCTTAAGCAACAAAGCTTATAATTGGTATACAACGCCCATGATAAGCTCATCCCTACTTCCTCCCCCAAGCGTAGAGTCCTTCACAATATACAATGACACTGAACTCCTCATTATCCCAGGAAGGTATTTCTTTTCATGATTCTCTGCTATTGTAAATTTGTTTCTCTACCAGGATTGCCCCTCTTTCCTCCTCCATTAGAAAAATGTCAACTCATCCTCAAGCCAAGTCAAATACCAACCTGGTCTGGGAAGGTTTCTAGGCTCTTCGAAGTGGTGTCACCTCTACTTCCCCACTGTGTGTTCCGTGGGTGTGGTTCACATCTTATCTGGATTTACTATAGTTTAATGCTCTGTGTTCCTTCTCCAGGTGACGTTGATCTTTTCTTTAATTCTTTTTATTCTCAGAATTCTAGCAGGGTGCCTGGAATATGTTAGGCACTAAAAAACAAGTTGAAGGACTACCCAATAAATGAATAAACATGAGTGAATTTTGTCAGGAACATCAGCTTCTGGGTAAATTAGAGAAGGAAAAAGAGAGGAAAGGAAGGCTGATGTGTCTGGGGCTCGAGCAGAAAAAAGCAGGGCAAGGAAAGAGATGGAAAGAGTCGGGACAACAATCATTATCCAACTGCAGAAAACTCCTTAGGTCAGGAGCTACCTGTAAACTTCTGAAGTCTATCTTACTAAATGACACAGCAATCAAAAGCTCAGTGCGTTAAGCCGCTGCCTTCGGCTGGGGTCATAGTCTCAGGGTCCTGGGATCGAGTCCCGCATCGGGCTCTTTGCTCGGCGGGGAGCCTGCTTCCCTCTACCTCTCTCTCTGCCTGCCTCTCTGCCTGCTTGTGATCTCTCTGTCAAATAAATAAATAAAATCTTTAAAAAAAAAAAAAAGGTCAAGGCCTCTTACTGGTGGATGGATATTCAAATAATCATCCTGTCTCACTGATACGCCACATAATAGCCTCATTTCAGTAACTCTGAACAACTCCATGTACCGCATGCTTTCTCATTTCATGAGAAAGTCTTCCACAGGCCACATTTCTCAAAGGCACTGTTGGCGATGGGGAAGGACATACTTTTAAGCAAGACTGACATTTGGATTCCACTCTCATTATTCTCTCCCCTACAACAGGAACACGTAAAAAGTAATTCTGCATTTCCCCATTTTCCCCATCTTCGGTTGTGGAGAAAGTGGTCCCATCCACCCTTCCTGCCATTGCCTGTTGTTATTTCTCGGCCAAGAAAACACAGTGAGGCCTGCATGCAGATTTCTACCTGTGGGTGCCTCTCTAGTGAATAACCCCTTCTCTTCTACTCCTTTGGGTGATTTTCTGATATTGTAACAACCACAGATAGTAGAATCCTACATCTGGCCTGTTTACTCTTCTCGAAGTAAATATACAGTTAAAAAGGCAATTATACCCATTAATTATTTTTTCATTTGTGCCATCTTCTCAGTGCCAAACTGTAAATCCCATAAAACTAAGCTGGAATGGGGACACAGGCTCTTTAAATGGTGACATAAAGTCACCTGGATCCTTGACTAAGCATGACTAAGAATCATTATTTTTCTTGTTTTTATTGCTACTTCAGGATTAGCATGAAGTCACAGATTCATAATTCATGGAGAGTATTGTGTAACTGGCAGTTTTGCTTTCTCCAAATTCAGTCCTGGTATAAACCTGCCAGCTAGAGTTATATTCTGTGTCCTCTCTTTTACCCTCCAAAGTTTATTTACTTATCCTTGCCCTATCTTGGAAAATAAGAGAGAACACGAATTCCACTTCCTTGACGTTACAGATCACTTGTTCTGTTTAAGGCACTCATGTGGATGCAGGAAATGTCCATACATGGGGACTCTCTAATTGCCCTAAATAGGTATAATGAGCATACTGTGTAGCTGATAAACTTGGGCCCGAGACCGTCATCGGAAAAGCTCACAGGCTGCATGCTTTCTCATTTCACTGTGTGGGAAACAGCAGGCAACTCCAACTCAGGGAATGTTATTCCTCACCTAAGTACCATCCCACAGAGGCTGATGAAAGCCAAGCTTGGAATGGACAGATCCTGCACAGAAAACCTGACTCATCAGTCCGTGATTTTCATAACCCACCTCCTCCACCCCCCGCAACTGCAGTTTCTCACTCCAGGTGGGGAGAAGGCTGCGTGAAACGCAGGTTAGTTAAGTAAAATATAATTTTGCATAAAACTCCACAATGGAATACTCAGATACCGTCCTTATTTTCAAAGATGCTGATGCAAATGCCATTTGATTTTACAAACAACAACAACACAGACCCAAGTCTCTGCATGCCTTCTGGCACCGTATACACTGAAATGAACAATCATTCACAGCAACTGCCTTACTGTTTTGCGAGTCTGTTATATTATGTCTATCAGACTGTCCACCTGAGGCCCGCTCGAAAGACAACTGTTTGAGGGCTGCGATGTACCACCAGGTTATAAATTCACTGGTGGGCCGAGGCTCACTTAAGCACTCCCTGCCTCTGGCTTCATTGTGGTCCTTGCTGAGCTGCAATAAGGTTGTCAGACTTCCCTGCAGGACCTGGGTGACCTTCTCTGGCGCTTTGATGTTAAATACAGCTTACTGGTGTCACTGCTGGAAGTTAAGTGAGTTAACTGTGCTGTCTAGAGCAGGTCCACACATTTATATTCTATATAGTAGCAGTCTGCAGACCTTTAACTTGGCCCCGATTTTGAATCCATTTTCTGTCAACCTCCCAAAAAGCACAGAGAGGTAATAGATAAGAAATACAACTTCATTGTCATACGGAACAGGCCATTCTGGTATCTCTACAGATGGTAATAAAATGGGCACTAGGAAACCACACCTGCCACGTGGGGAGCTCCGTACCTTTTATTAGCTCCAAGTCTCCGCAGGTAGGGCAAGTGGACTCACGGGTACCAAGACCTACGTTACCGACGCAGAAATTAAACGTTCAGGAAGCTGAATGTCTTTACCAAAATCTGTTCCCCGGTGAGAAAAAGAAACATGGACCCAAGTTTTCTGTCTTCTTCTCATAGCTCCTCCAAATGATTTACACATTAGAAGGGTTAAAAACAGGTCTGGCGATTAAAAGCCATTTTTCAGAACAAACAAAAAACCCCCAAAACAACAAGTTCTATTCCAAAGCACGCTAATCACTTTGCTACTCGGAGAGATCATTTTCCATTACTGTTTCAATGTTTTCTCCAACAAATAGATAAGGACATTACTGGCCAATATTACAGGACCCCTGCTAAGGGATCTGAGGCCTCCATGTATCTGGGAGGTCAACCTAATTGCCTGCTCGTATAGTAAATTTGAGGGAATAGGATAAATTATGTATTGATAACTAACAATAGCAAGATGAGCTGAATATTTTCAACTTTATTTGATACAAAACTAGAGCAGCTCTCACATATGAATTTTTGTTAGGAAAAAAAAATCTGTTTTTGCAAGTGAGGCAAAGATGAGGTTTTCTCAGTCTTTTTTTCCTTTCATCTTCCCCTGACTGCCATGATTTTTTTTTTTTTAACAAGTTATCTTTACTTGCCTTCATGTAGCACTTGGGTAAAACACTTTTGTCTAGGTGCATCAGATGAAAACTATTCAGTTTAACAAATATGTACCATAATGCCAAGCCTTCAGAATAACATTATAGCAACATAAAAAAAGATTATATAAGCCCTTTATTTTTTTTTCTCTTGTGGGACTCTCCTAGAAACTCTTCTATTGTGTTGAATATAAGAGTATTTGTATTTTGTAAAGTGATTTGGATTGACTATGTTCTAATTAAGCAAAACTTTCCTGACAGGTCACCTAAGAGAAATTTCAACTGTTAAGTAATATTTGGGGGTGGACTGTCAGAGAAATAAACCTTTTAGCAAAATCATGAAACCTTATTCTTTCTAAATCAAGCTAGAACTCAATAACATGCTTTTCTATTTCACGCTGGCAACTTGCAGCTTCCTGGGCTAAAGAAATAAAGCACTGAGCCGCCTATAAAAATGACTCAAAAGGTTTCTCAAATATAAACACTTTTGGCCAAATAGCATTTGGGTGAGTTACAAATAAAACAACAACAACAACAACGCAGACACGTATTAGTGATCAGATTTCCTTTGGAATCCCAAAGTCTCAAAATTAAGAGAGCTCCGTGTTTAAGAGGCTCAAAGGATTTGAACAACAGTTCAGTTATTTTTTTTCAACCCTCAAAAATGTTTGGTACCATGTATGTTAGAAAGGAAATAGTTCGATGAGTCAGTGTCTGAGCTCTTGTTGCCTTGAAGCCAGTCCAAAATGGGAATTTCTGGCACTTCAGACCAACTTCATGAACTTTAAAAACATGTTTTACTGTTAGAATCACTAGTACATTTTGCCATTCAAATCTCTCAGTTAAGTCCCATACACACACTCTGAAGGGTCAAATGTTTCTTCCCTCTTCTTCACTAAGACCTGTCCGGCATAATTAAGCCATAAAGTAGGTATAATGGGACGCATGCTGAGCGAGTACTCTCACGTCCACCAGATTAATGACCAGGAGAGGGAAACCTCCACAGCAGTCATAGCTCCTCCCTCCTGATCCCCAAGACCAGGCCTTCAAAACATGCCAAGTGAACAGTTACTGCTGATGTACGTCTAATCCCCTCCCCACTCCAACATGCATATATACATACATACATCAAGAAACAGCCCATAAAAGGACAAATTAGGATAAGCTGTGTCCCTCAGCTCGCAGTAGGCAGAGGTGCAAACCCAGCCTCAGGGCCTCCATTAGCCTGGAGAGTGCTTTCACGTAAATTAGAAGCAGGTGTCTCCTGGGTAGGGCACAGAGACTCTGTTTTCTTGAGTGGCCCTGGAGTACTGGCTTTGGCTTGGGGTTGGCATGGTCTTGGCATGCAGAATGGAGGCTGGGTGATCATCCCTTGCCTTTCTTGGTTAGTGCCTCTGTGAAGAGCACAGACCACACAACTCTCCGACAAAAGCCTTGTCTAGCCCCTTGACCCCTGTAAGCTAGAGCCACAGCTTTAAAGAAGAGAGGACAATAGGCATAATGGAGACTTCAGTGGAAAGAATAAAACTAAAATTAACTGTCAACCTTGGTTTTTGTTCACATACATGTAACACATGGCTTAAGTCAACTAACCATCTCAGAACATACCCTCTATGAAAGCAAGAATCACATCATCTTGGAATACTCTCCAAATCCCCAATTCGGTGTCACAGCTTTCTAGGGGGTAGGCTCTCATTACAGAGCTATGAGATCGATGATCAACAGAGATGAAAAGGCCCCTCTGAAACATCCACAAAATGGCGAATACTCCATACTCCATCCATTGTCATCTAATGATGTAGTGCAGATCTCAATTCTAGCTCCATTTCTTAATTCTAGCTCATAAAAATTAAGATGATTTTAGACAAGTCCATATACCAAATTATGCCTTCTAAACTATGAAACCAAAAGGTTCTGTTTTTAGAAGAACCATACAAATACAAGTTAACCGAGTAAAATATTCACTTAAACAAAAAAAAATAACTTGAATATAGCTAGTCATTTTGAAGCACAAAGCTTCATGACACTAGGTACTAGAAGAGACCGCAGAGGTCAGAAGACAAGGCTCAAATGCCTGCAGGGACTTAATAAGTACCATTAATTAGTATAGTGTCATGAAATCAAGTCACATGCACAGTGATGAAAACCATGGGCATGGTGATGTGTATCAGCAAGGGGTGTGGAGGGAACAAGACATATATGTGCTAGTGTTAGGGACTGAATGTTTAAGTCCATTCATATGTTGAAACCCTAATTCCAGTGTGATGATATTTGTTAAGCGAGGTTTGGGTCAGGTAATTAAGTCATGAGGTGGATTAGTCCCCTCAAAAGAAGAGGCCAGAGAGCTAGTTAGCATTCTTTCCATCACGTGCGGATACAACAAGAAGATGGCCATCTAGGAACCAGGGAGCTGCCCTCATCAGACATTGAATTTGCCCATGCCTGGATCTTGTCTTCCCAACCTCTAGAATTGGAGGAAATGAAAGTCTGCTGTATAAACCACGAGTATGGTATGCTTGTTATAGCTGGCTGAACAGACTAGGACAGCATCTAAAATTGGTGAAGCAAGTTGGACACTTGGGTGGCTCAGTCGGTTAAGTGCCTGCCTTCAGCTCCCGTCATGATCCAAGGTCCTCGTTCGGGCTCGCTGCTCAGTGGGGAGTCTGCTTCTTCATCTCCCTCTGCCCCCACCACCTGCCCACTCGGGCTCACGCTCTTGCTCTCTCTCAAATAAATAAAATCTTTAAAAAATAAAACTGATGAAGTGATCGCAAGTTTCAGCTCCAGTGGCTTGCTGCTGAGTGGGGATGTTATTGTTATAAAATTATTTGGGTGTTTGGGAGTTGGTAAATGGCAAGTTTTTTTCTCCTTTTAATCTACTGGTCCTAAAATCAGCTTTTTCTAACTATGCAATATCTCTAATGCTTAAAACATAGCCTCTCAAATACTAAAAGTCAGTAAACACATCTTTGCCTAATCTCTTCTGCCGACAGAACGTTGCCGGTTTTCACAACGTCCACCACCTTGGACTTTGCTACTCACCCAAGTGCAGTTTGCTAATGTCAGTATGAAAACGTACCGTCTAGAGTAGAATACAAGATCGAATCTGAACACATAATAACCAAAGTGCAAGCTGTAGCAATTACAGGCAGACAGAAGAGAAAGATGAAATAAACCAGGTCTGAAGAGCTAAAATCATCCCTATCCGCTCAGGTATATTTCAAAAAGGAAATTTATAAAACCAAGCATCTCCATAAGAAACAAGAGCAGATACAAGATACATTGCTTCCTTTTTCTGAATTCTTTTTGCTCCTTGTTTTTAATTGTGTAGATTAAGTAGCAGCTCAATTTGTTAATTGCTTTCCTTAAAACAATTAACTATTAATTATAGTCACTGTTATTAGCCCTCTCCAATTCTTCCAAGCTGCAGATGTTTTTACAGCAGGCTCCCAGTGAGATTGGCAGTTTAGAATATTCTCTGACAGCAAGCTGATTTCCTTTTAGCAAGCGTCTACATGCAAGATAATGTCCTTTGTTAATAAGGTTTTTATGCAAATGAAAATGAACATGACACTGTAAATGCACTTGCATTAGCAATTAAAACCGAAGCGCCTGTAAGATAGATTTGTATTTTCACTTTTTGGGGTAAGAATCCTGCATTGGTTGAAACGCCCATTTTCAAACCACACACTATTAGGAATAATCAGAAGCCATTTATAGGAGAGTGAGATCCTCTCTGCACATTTCCCCATGATTTATAGCCACAATGCCATACAGTCAAAACCCTACGTTTACAAACATACTCAGTTTATTTTTAAGGTTACATGATTTCCACTGCACTTCACAGGATCTGTATTAACACATCAAATGTGTCCAGTTAACTGTCCAGCTTGCTTCCTGTGACCCTCAAGATACAGTAATGCACATTTACACTTGAGTTAATGGTGCTTTTATGTCCTGCCACTTGATTGGTATCCCATACATGAACTAATAACTTCTTATCGACCCAGAAATGCTTAGCAGACCGTTAACCTGAAAGGGAAGTCATCCTTACACATGCCCTTTAGGAAAGCTGCATTTGTTGTCTGAGATGAGAAAAGCTTTAATGACCAATTTACGTGGTACTTATCCTCCAGAAGATGCAGAATAGGGGAAATCAATGCCCGTGTTAATCTATTACTTTTTTTTAATATGCTCTTTCCCACAATTTTTCAACCCTCACAACCCCTACTCAGGTGAAGGCAAGCCTCTCTATTTCGTTGTTTTTAAACAGGTAATACCTGAGACTTACTTTACTTAAAAAAAAAATTCCATCAACAACTTCTGTTTAATATCCGTCAGGTCAGAAAATACCAGTATGTTGATGGTCTTCCAGGCCTACCTATGTTTCTCAGGATTTGTGCCACCTATCTTTCCCAGATTTTCTTCCTGCAGAGTCTACGGGGACCTTGAACTCTACCTATCCCTTGTGCTTCTTACCACTTAGGCTTAGAAAACCCACTTCCCCTGCAAAGCCTTTTTTTGGACCACTGCAATCCAGGTTCATTATATCCTGTTCTGAGCCTGGGATGGGACTTCCCTACTCTGCCTGCAACTGGCTGTAGGTTGGAAACAGCAACTGTCTTGATCTCTCATAGGCTAATCTCCTCTTTTGTCGAATGGAGGACTGCATGAACGTGGCACAGCTTCGCGTTTCTCATCGAAACCCAGGGTTTGACCTGCTTGACATTGCTGGCAAGAAGATAGTATCTGGATAGCTACGATGTATACATTATCAAAAGGCTCAAATGGAGTCCGAGAGCACAGATGGAAATCTGAAAGGACTGATTCTAGTGATGGAGCGCCTGCAAAGAAAGGGGGGAAACAGCTCACTAGTTCCTTTAAGCCCAAAGAGAAACATGGTGTGTCCAACTTTGTAGGGTTCACCAAGACGGTGTGCGGAGAACTTGGCAAATCGGGTTCACTGCTTTAATGGAAGAGAAAAACTGATCAGGACTGTGTGTTTTCTTTGTTGTTCAGCTCTCTAGTTTATAAGCTATTCAGGGGAAGCTGAAAATACTGAAGCAGAATATAAGCATTTATTTTATTGTAGTACATTCAGATGAGTAGGCTTTAAATACCTGTTTAAAAGCTTACTCAGCTACTGACATAGATCAGGGACTTTTGGAGAATTAAAGGGCTCGAAGAGACCCAAATTGTCTGAATCCCTTTCTTTTTTTTTTTTTTTTTAATTTTTTTCCAATTTATTTATTTTCAGAAAAACATTATTCATTATTTTTTCACCACACCCAGTGCTCCATGCAAGCCGTGCCCTCTATAATACCCACCACCTGGTACCCCAACCTCCCACCCCCCCGCCACTTCAAACCCCTCAGACTGTTTTTCAGAGTCCATAGTCTCTCATGGTTCACCTCCCCTTCCAATTTACCCAAATTCCCTTCTCCTCTCTAATGCCCCTTGTCCTCCATACTATTTGTTATGCTCCACAAATAAGTGAAACCATATGATAATTGACTCTCTCTGCTTGACTTATTTCACTCAGCATAATCTCTTCCAGTCCCGTCCATGTTGCTACAAAAGTTGGGTATTCATCCTTTCTGATGGAGGCATAATACTTCATAGTGTATATGGACCACATCTTCCTTATCCATTCATCCGTTGAAGGGCATCTTGGTTCTTTCCATAGTTTGGCGACTGTGGCCATTGCTGCTATAAACATTGGGGTACAGATGGCCCTTCTTTTCACTCCATCTGTATCTTTGGGGTAAATACCCAGGAGTGCAATGGCAGGGTCGTAGGGAAGCTCTATTTTTAATTTCTTGAGGAATCTCCACACTGTTCTCCAAAGAGGCTGCACCAACTTGCATTCCCACCAACAGTGTAAGAGGGTTCCCCTTTCTCCACATTCTCTCCAACACATGTTGTTTCCTGTTTTGTTAATTTTGGCCATTCTAACTGATGTAAGGTGATATCTCAATGTGGTTTTAATTTGAATCTCCCTGAGGGCTAATGATGATGAACATTTTTTCATGTGTCTGATAGCCATTTGTATGTCTTGATTGGAGAAGTGTCTGTTCGTATCTCTGAATCCCTTTCTTACTGATGTGAGAAAACACCAACAGCCTGAAATTCAGTTATTGAAATTCAGATTGAGCATGAGCTTTTGACAACTAGAAACTGTATTTGCTTCTCAATTGCTAAATGGATAGGAGTTTAACTGAATCAGACATTTTAAAGAACAGAAAAACCACTGGAGAGGATTTAGGTTCAAAACTCAAAGGAGATTCCTAGAATTTGATGAGTAGGAAGTATGATTTAAATTTCTGTAATATTATTGATGACCAACCTCAGGATGGAGCTAAATTATAATTTAAATACACTTGAGTTTATCAGTTTATGAGCCGGCCTGGCTAAACTCAGAGCAAGCTGCAGATCACCAAGAACATAAAACATCCTTAATTTTGTCACAGCAGTATGTGAATCCGGGTTCCACGCTGTTTCTGCGGCCAGTGCAGAGCAGTGCTTGGGGTCAGCAGGTTCTGTGGAAGCCTTCTTCCTCACAGCCCCCCTAGAACAAATCCTCTGTCACTCTCAGTCATTACAAAGCTGGGGTCGAATTGAGTCAAGCCCTCCCTGAACAGACTCCACAATTCCTGATAAGACCTGAGACATTTTAAATATTAGGGTGCTAACTTAGATGAAGAAAATCAGTGAAGAGCCACTCCTGAAGGTGAGCCTTTCAAAAAGAAGAAAGGTCTTCAGACTCTTGTTTGGCGGCACTTCTATTATTGTTAGATATTCCTGTTTTTGAGGGACTAAAGGTCTATATTTAAACACCGCTGCTAGAAAAATTTCTATTCTGTTTTATATACACATAGGATTTTGCTTCTGAGCTTCATGGCTAGAAAATCAGGAATATGCTTAGATCACATAATCATTTAAACTACAAAATGGCGCCTGGGTGGCTCAGTCAGTTAAGCTTCTAATTCTTGGTTTTGGATCAGGTCATGATCTCAGGATCCTGGGAAGAGCCAGGCCTCAGGCACCATGCTCAGTGGGGAGTCTGCTTCTCTGACTCTCTCTTCCTTTCCCTCTGCCCCTCCCCTCCTCAGCTGGTGCCTGCGTGCATGCTCTCTCTTTCAAATAAAATTTTAAAATAAATTTAAAATTTTAAATAATTTTTAAAATCTTAAAAAATTAAAAAACAAAAAAATACATTATACAATAATAATTATGACTATAATTTTCATTTTTGAGTGCTTAAAGTATACCAGCTACTTCACATATTTATTTCTAATTTACTCCCCTTTGAAGGGAGACCTGAATTCACACAGCTCTATCACTATGTAGCTCTGCAAGATCTGTCTCTGAGCCTCAATTTCCAAGTCTCTTAAACTCTGAAGTAATAGTGACTTCACAGAGCACCATACAATTGAAAATACTAAATAGCCTGGCATAGTCCTTGCAAATAATTGTTAGCTGCTGTTTCTCTTGTTCCTAACTTGAGTTTTTTTCCCCCAACTTCGCTCTCTCATCCACTCATAAATATTTTGAAAAGAAAACAAAGGAAAAATTTCCTCCACCTAATTTCCCCCTCAACATTTTATCCACTTTGACACAGCTCACACTCTTACCCATAGAACATTTGCAAGCCAGATGCACTTTGTTTCAGGGTGTGAGAGAGGTGAACAGGGAAGGACCTGCTGGTCTTTGGACTCTAGACTCTGAGAAAGAAGAAAAAGGAAAATGTCCTTATTCTTATGCATGCTGTCGAGGCTACCAGCAGCCACTTTCTGATTTTAGGATGCTGCAGTTAAGTGAATATGGGGAGGGCTTCCATTCTAGAAGCATGGAGAAGCACATCTCCCATTTATCACACCTAAAACCCTAGAGGAAATCAATGAAACAAGCAACAGATAACTCTGAAAGGTAGAAAACTGATGGAAGACTTTCTAGGAATACTCAGATACAAAGAACTACTCACTGACCAGATTTAAAAGGACTGTTGATAGAAGCAAAGACAGAGGAGATGATAACAGAAGGAAACTTGGAACATCAGAGTAAGAGAGAACTATAGAACTAGTAAATAGATGGGTAAATACAAAGACTACAATTCTTCTGAGTTTTACAAATGATGTTAGATGGTTGAAATCAAAATTATATTTTAATGTAGTTCTCGATATATAAATAAGACATGTAAAACAACTAAATTATAAAATGGGAAGACAAAAGAAACCTAAGTGGGGGTAAGGGACCTACGTTTCACTTTAAGTGGCAAAACACTAACATTAGACTATGAATAAGTTTCAAATGTGTTACAGAATTTCTAAAGTAAGCACTAAAAAATACAAAAAGATATACAAAAAACACTATGACTGAAACAAAAGGAACACTAGAAGATGTTTAAGTAAACCATAGGACTGCAGGAAAAGGGAAGCAAAGAAACAATCAAATAAACCAAGTAGAAAAAATAATAATAAAGTGTCAGACTTAACTTCTAACAAAATATCGACAATTTCATTAAATGTTAAGTGTTTTAAATATACCAATTAAAGGGCAGGGATTGGCAGAGTGGTTCAACCAAATATGGTATCTATAAGAAGCTCATTTCTACTATGATGATATAGGCAGAATGAAAGTAAAGATGTATAAAGAAAATACCAATCATAAGAAAGGTGTTATATCACATCAATGAGACTTCAGACAAAAGAAAATTACTAAGAACAGAAAGCTACATTACATAACAATAAGAGTGTCAGTACAACAAGAAGTCTTGTTAAAAGAGTGTCTGCTTTCAAGTAATAAAGACATGGCAATAGACTCTATTACAATTAACCTTGTGGCCTTCGACTTCATTAGTCTATACACTTCTCTAAGCCTCAATGTTCCCATCTCAGAAATAGTGAGACGGTGTGTGGGGGGGAGGACTAATAATGCCAAAGTTGTTCAAAGATGTAAATACGGCCACTACACAAAAGTATAAAAGCTCTTTTCCCACTACTACACTAGAAATTTTGGTCTGAAAACTGAAAATGAACACAAGAAATCCTCAAAGTTCACTTTTCAACTCTTTACATAATTATCTTTTCCTTTCATGAGTATTATTTGCAGACGATGACCTTTTAGCTCTAAGCAATTCTTTGGAAGGAAAAAAATATCCTGGTAAATTAACAAAGATCTTAGAAAAAACAGATTCCAATCAACTTTAGCACTCATTGTGTAATGACTGGTGAACTGGTGTGAATCACTGGAAAACTCTGTTGATAGAAAATACAATGGTTAAATACAAATGGGATGGAATCTAGATGCTTACCATTGTCACCCGCTTCTTCTTTTCAGACTTAAAACAGTAAAGAAAGTAAGGAATGGAAGAGGTAAATTAGACCATACAATTATTATTTAATATTCCACAAAATACAAAAAATTGCAAAAAAAGAGAACAAAAAAATGATTACTCAAGCTATCTCACTTGATGAATTTTCTTTCCTTTTCTTCCCTTTCTTTTTCCTTTCCTTTCCTTCCTTTCATCCTTTGTTTCTTTTTATTTTTCCTTCTAGTTTCCATGTGTATATTGTTATCTTCCTTTTTGGTGGAGAATGGAAGATCTTATCTTTTCCTTTCAAGTATAATGCTCATTATACTCTGTGTGTGTGTTTTAACTACTCTAACGCATGTGATTTGGATTGAATTAAAATAAACAGCTTTAGTTGACATTAACTTCTCTATTTTCAGACAGAATGGTCTAAGCCAAAATTTAATATTCCCAAACACCCTAGAAAAGATTCAAAAGAAGAAAAAGAGAAATGTACCCAGCCAAAGTTATACTACTGCTTCTAACTGATAGGTGACTGCACAGCACCCCAAATAACAGGTACTACTATTTTCATTCATCATAATTGATCAAAAGAATGGAGTGGAGCAGGGTGTCTTGGTGGCTCCGTCAATGAAAACATCTGAATCCTGGTTTAGGCTCGGGTCATGATCTCGGGGTCCTGAGATCAAGCCCCAAGCTGGGCTCCATGCTCAGCACAGAGTCTGCTTGCCCCTCCCCCTCCTCCTCTGTTCTTATGTGCATGCTCTCTCTCTCTCTCCAAAATAAATAAATAAAACTTAAAAAAAAAAGAGTGAAGCAAAGGAATTTACAAATTCATGCTAATTAAATTTTAACTCAATTTTAGGAAATGATTTAGCTATCAAATGAGTTACTAAGTGATAAATGATAATAAATGAATCAAAACAAAATTTCAAGTAACAATATTAGGTTTGAAGTTGTGAATTTATTAATCAGAATAAAACTGATGTTCATAGGTTTTTTTATGGGGGGTTCAATTCATTATGTGTTACTGTATTCAAAACATTCAGATACTTTGAAAACTTGTGAGACCTTTGATATCAGAGTTTATTAAAGGTCATGCTCTCTCAGGTCAAAGCTTATGAAGACAGTTACTAAAGCTGAGTTTTAGATAATTAAGCTGTGGTAGGGAAGCATTCCGTGGGAACACTGCTCCAGTTCCTGGTTTTCTGTAGTATACAGTTGAAAGAAACAGTAATTTTTAAAAAAGCAATTAGAGCATCAGATTAGAGCATCAAAAGGAAAACCGACTGACTAGATTAAGAGTTAATTAGTTCATAAATTTATTTTTTCATCTGCTCTGTCTCTATTTTCATGTTCTTAGACTTTATATACCACTAACTTCTAAAACAATTTGTAGCAGATTTCATTAATCATATTGGTCAATACGATTGTTCTAAGAATAAGTAGAATAGGAACAAGGAAATAGATGTCACTAATATCTGCTATCAATGGATATTACTAACATTATTACGTCCATTGGCCACAGCCACTGAATTTGACTCTGAAAACATGTTATGATATCAAGGTCATATGTATCAAAAGGTGACTAAGGCAGTAATTAGCTCTTTGTTTACATGCATCAGAGATTTTTGATAAATAATTTTATTTTCACCCCCCCAAAGATACCTTCTCTGCATGTGATAGCAAAATTCCAGCTGTGACAAGGTTAGACAATTTACAAAAATGTGCAAAGGGGGGAAAATGCAGACTGATTTCTGCCTATTTGATTAACCTGATTTCAAGATGAGCTTGTAAAAGTCTTTAATAAACTAAGTTTTTGTTTGCTTATTTTTAAATCTCTGCTAGTTTATGGAAAAATAGGCACAACTGAGACAAAGCAATCCACATCTCGGCTTTACTGCCTCTGTACACTCAGACCGAAATCCTTGTAGAATGCCAAACAAGGGAAATGCTTCAGGGCCATTCATCTGCAGTCCTGAGATTCTGTGATTGAAAGTAACATGTGGAATCAGTTTGAGAAAAATAAACTTAAGTCGGGGGAAAATGACACAAGTAATAAACCTAGAGAGAGTGGAGACTGAAAAAAGGAAATAGCTCCAGGGAAATATTTTGAGATGCAGCAGACAGAAATTTCCAAGCCGAAGAAACAGAATTTGCGTACATGAAACATACTATGCTGGGAATATTTTTTTTAATGCTTTAATTTTTTTAGTAAACATATAATGTATTATTAGCCCCAGGAGTACAGGTCTGTGAAGCACCAGGTTTACACACTTCACAGCACTCACCATAGCACATACCCTCCCCAATGTCCATAATCCCACCACCCTCTCCCTACCCCCTCCACCTGGCAGCCCTCAGTTTGTTTTGTGAGATTAAGACTCTCTTATGGTTTGTCTCCCTCCCTTCCTACCCCCAAACCCTCCACGTTGCATCTCCACTTCCTCATATCGGGGAGATCATATAATAGTTGTCTTTCTCTGATTAACTTATTTCACTAAGCACAATGCCCTCTAGTTCCATCCACATCATCGCAAATGGCAAGATTTCATTTCTTTTGATGGGTGCATAGTATTCCATTGTGTATATATACCACATCTTTATCCATTCATCTGTTGATGGACATCTAGGTTCTTTCCATAGTTTGGCTATTGTTGACATTACTGCTATAAACATTTGGGAGCATGTGCCCCTTTGGATCACTACGTTTGTACCTTTAGGGTAAATACCCAGTAGTACTATGCTGGAATATTATGTATTTTCTATGTATTTACAACATTTCCATGAAATTATTTTAAATACTGAGCTTCAACCCCAAATACAGTGTAATACATCTCACTGATAAAATACTTTTGTTCCTTAATGAACTAAAAATAGAGAAGATCAGATGTTTTCTTGGCATGATAGGAAAAGCTCTCAAGTGGAGACAAAAGTACTGGGTTCTACCTGACTTCTCCACCAACCGCACTGGCTTCAGTGGGGACATCAATTCCCTTCCCTGCATCTTCCATTTTCTAATGACAAAGGTGAAACAAGAGGACCTCAGAGATCCCCCAGGCTCTAACTCTCTGTGAATCCATAAATCTAACCACTCCCAGGGCTTAGGATGTTTAACAAAGGCTCTACGGAGACTGACATTATAATTTTTACTGTCACAAGCAAAGGGACTCAGCTATAGGGTAAGATAGAAGGGAAATTTTGCAGGACAAAACAATAACCTTAGAGAATTTGAATGAGACAGCTAAAAAGGTCCTATTTAACATTATTCTGGAGCAAACTATGAAATGTTTAGAGTTAAAGGAGGCATCATGTATTTAAAGTTAAGTAAGAATGGCATTGAGAATGTATATCTTAAAATGTGTCTAGGTAAAATATATGTAGAATGGTAAGCTTTCAATCTTCATTCCATTCAGGAGACACAATTTCAAATTTTACTATGTCAAAGAGATCAAAAAGCTCACTGAGGGACGCCTGGGTGGCTCAGCTGGTTGAGCAGCTGCCTTTGGCTCAGGTCATGATCCCAGCATCCTGGGATCAAGTCCCACATCGGGCTCCTTGCTCAGCGGGGAGCCTGCTTCTCCCTCTGCCTCTGCCTACCACTCTGTCTGCCTGTGCTCACGCTTTCTCTCTCTCTCTCTCTCTAACAAATAAATAAATAAGATCTTAAAAAAAAAAAAAAAAAGCTCACTGATTCCTTTCCTATCTTTGATTTTGTCTTCAAGTAAGAACACTGGATCATCTGTACACATTCTCAAATATCACAGCTCTGGGTTGATGGAGGTTAATGCTGGGCTGCCCCTGCAGCCCACTTCCGGGAGAGGAGGACCAAGGCTTAGAGTGCAGTAGTTGCAGACACATCATTTGCCTCATCTGGACATTGGATTTAATAGTGGTATCTACTTCGATGCATTGTTGTAAAGATTAAATGAAGTAATCCATTCAAAGCACTTAATAAATACCGGCACACATACCAGGGGTCACATAAATGCCATTTTTTTAATCATTATTATCAACATCATCATAACCGTCATCATTATCACCACATCTTAGACAATGTTTAATTAATTTCCAAAGATGAAAGAAGTTGACAAGTTCAAACACATCAAACCTGCAGGCAAAGATACACATAAATGGGGAGTTAACTAATTCTTTTGTGCCCTCTTCCCAGGGCTTCTCCTGCCATTCATAATCGGGACTACAAAGATTGGGACATCACTCTCTACCACTCAGGTCCTGTGAGAGTATGTGGCTGATTAAAATCAACACACACACTTATTTTACTTTCTTCCCTAAATATTTCCTAAAAAGAGTGCGATTAGGATTCCCAGGTCCTAACTACAAATGGTGCCATAATAGGACATCCTGCCAACTTCTCCACATACACTAATCACAGAAATTTTATAGCACTTAAGGAATTTGAGCTTTAGAGGCTCATGAACAGGGCCTGGCTTAAAATAACATTACAGGACCCATCATCTTCATCACTACTATCCTTTTTGTAATGACTTAGAAGCTATCTATTCTCTCTTACCATTAGAGATCACGTTTCCCAAAGTAGGGCTTCTTCTTGAGAAATTTAGTACATTGAATATTGCTTGACCCCAGAAGAATTTGGTAATGAATGAATAACTGAAACATATGTGAATAAAATAATGAATTAATAATCAAGTAATTAAGAGAGAGTAAATCAGAACCAATAGATTTGTTGGTCATATTCTACTCTGTTGTGGCCATCTGGTCATTCCTCTAATCTCTTGCCAAGCTGGTGTCAAGTCTGATTTGCAATTTTGGAAAAAATACATGCTGGCTTCTACAAGCTTTATTAGTTTCTTTCCTCTTGATAACTTGTGTTTAGATATTATAATTTGAGGTGGTAGGAATCTGGAATAAACTCTAATTTTTCTATGAATCAAAAATAAAGACTAGTTTGGACTAGGTAAAAATGAATCTAAATGAAGAAAAGGAATTAGCTTCCTGCTTTCATCCATATGAGTGTGTGTATAAAAACTCTGCCATACAAGAGTGACCAATACCCTGGAGGTTTTGATTCAGGGATTTTCAACTTTGTTGAGACTGGTCACCTTATTCATAGGGCCAGAGCTTCTGTTCTGATCTACAGAAACTGGGTTACAGAGCAGTAACTTACACTATGCAAATTTATGAGAGGCTGATATCCAATCAGAATGCCAGTATTTTCATTTACATACACTACTGGAAACAGTCAAGATTACTTTGCTGGTGGATTCTTTCTCTGTTTTTTTGTTTTTCCCTTTTCTTGGTGTTTTGTTTTGTTTTTGATGTTCTTTTCCAGAGGGAGAGAGAGACTCTTAGGCCCTCTCCACACTCATTGTGAAGATGGATGCAGGGCTCAATCTTGTGACCTGAGATGGTGACCTGAGCTGAAATTAAGAGTCAGACATGGAACTGACTGAGCCACCCAGGCAACCGGGTGGATTCCTTCTTCAAAGGGAACTTTATATGGTGACAAAATTATAATTGAAAAGCTGCTTAGTGATCAAACTATGAAAAAATAAATGATCTTAATATAACAATGTGCAGCAGAGAAAGACAGGGCTATCTTCCCCACTGAGGTAGTGCTTTCAGTGTCCTCTCTTTAAAACACCCCCTTCCCTGGAAGCATGAAAATCCTATGGTCAACATCCTCATGCAGTCTTAAGGATCACTGTGGGGAGGAAATAGCTAATATATATATTACATATATATAATATAATATATAATATATATAAGATGCATTGCCAGGTAGTCACTCTATATCAGTATTTTTAAAGTTGGGTTATGTGTACCCCTGAGGGAACAAAAATGCTTGCCCTCTTGAAACTAAACTTCTATATTTATTATGTCTTATAACTGATCTCCTTGGAAATACCCTTCAGTCATCAGGAGCTCCCTGAAATGGTGCATTTCTTAGTATTGTTGAAACCTCGTAAGCACCAAGCAAGGAACATTTACAAATATGTGTGTCAAAAGAGCTTCTATAGACAGGGTTCCTAATACCTCTTTTAGGGATCCATTTTCAAGTTTTTGGTTTTATGTTTAAAAACTGTGTATCATATGTAGAATATATTTATGAAATTTTGATCAATTATATAATCCTAACTATTATAATTCAATCCAGAAAAATAATTCAACATATTGAGAACTGTGGCCACAGAAAAATTTTTTAAATGTTATTTCAATTTATGTAGGTATTTTTATTGCAGAAATTATGATAAATACATCAGTGAAACATTTTCAGGCATAAAATACATTATGTTAGGATAAATTTTGTGGAATAGAAATATGATTTTAGGGATTAATAAAACATGCAAAAAATCTGACTTACAAAACCTTACCTTTTTAAAATAAATAATGGTGGATTACAGATTGTTGGTATTTTTGTTTATACTGGATTCGTTTTAATGTGATATCATTCTTTCATTAGCCAAAAATTGTTTCTTCTGCAACACCAGTAATTGAGACTTATGATAAAATATTTCAGATATCAACTTTAAAATGACAGAGGAAATGAAAAGGTGTCCAATTTTCTATTCGAGGGATATAAAAGAATAATTGAAGAGCACTGAGGCAAACTGATTGCCCACTTTCTTTTCCTTGTTTATTTTTTAATTACTCATTTTCCATTAAAAAATTCAGTGTCTCTGACCAAGCCACAGCTTTTAGAAAGTTAATATGGTTCCACGTGCTATCTATATTTTAGAGGTTATATTGACATTCCATGCCTCCCTAATCCCATTTGTATGCTATTGCTTAGTTTAAGGTTACTTTGTTGTTTTGTTTTTCAGATTCCTGACCTCATCCATTTTCAGGTTGCCTTTTCATAATTTTATTACCAGAACACCATCTTTTTTCATGTTCCTATATTATCCTGTTGCTTCTCAGTGTAGTGTGCAGATGGGAGATAGTGAGGACATCGCAAGGAAGGATGGAAATATCTCAGAGAAAACAATGGAATGGTCAATGAGAGCTTCTGAAAAGTAAGATTCAGATGGATAAAGCTTTACCCTTTTTTTAAAGTACCCATTGCAAGTAGAAACAGCTGTATCTTTAAAGGAAATGATAATACAGACTTATCACTACCATTTAGGATGAAACATTCAGGCTCCCAGTTCTCATGAAAATAAAATTCTAGTTCCTGAAGATCAAAGGAGAATTTAATAAATACATTTCCATGGTGTGGGGGGAGTTAACATGCTACAGTAAACCTTTCCTAAAATGTTTATGTTGTCACCTCTTTGAAGTTGATGGACTTCAATTATTGAGTTGGATGCATGCTTCTTTGCTGAGAGAGAGAGAGAAAGAGAAAGAAAGGGAGAGAGAGGGGAAGGGAAGGAGGGAGGGAAGGAGGGAGAAAGGAAGGAAGGAAGGAGGGAAATAAAGAATACTCTAATAGGTGATAGGCTACTATATATAACTGTGACGTCTCTTCATTGCCAATTATACCGTGCCAAGAAGCTCAAGTGAGCTTGGATTGAAATCCAGCTCATGTACTTTCCATCAAACTATGATGTCCAGGGTTGTAATGTTCATGAGGGAGTCTCTATCTCTTATTTGTACAAAGGTGACTAACAGTAATAGGCTAATAGGCTATAGGCTATTAGTAGCTAATTCTTTAGGTAATAGTTAATAGTAGTTAAGAGTACCTAATAGGCTAGTAGTAGCCTATTCTCTCTGGCTCTGAATTCTCACATTTGATCTTATCTTCAGAAAATCACGTTGGCTCTACCTTTAAAATAGACCCAGAATCTGACCAACTTTCAACAATCTTCTCTGGCACCAACTGGGCCCAAGTCACCATAACTCATGTCTGGATTATTGCAATCACCTCTTATCTAACCTCCCTGCTGCCAAATTTCCCCCATTGTAGTTTATTCTCAATACGGCAGCCAGAATGATCCTGCTAAAATGGAAATTAGATCATGTCTCTCCTCTGCTCAAAACACTCCCATCCGACCCAGAGTGCAAGCCCAAATCCTTACAGTGGCTACCAAGCCAATGTGCTCTCCCCCATTTGCCCCAGATTCCTGAACTCATCTCTGACTTTTCCACTCACTTATTGTACTATAGCCACACTGTTCTCTGCATTGTTCCCTTGAAACACCAGGCATGCCTCTGGCTCAAGATATTTGTATTTATTGTTCCTTCTGCCTGGAACCCAGACATCTATGTGGCCTATTCTATAGTCTCCTTAGAGTCCTGGGCTAAATGTCACTCTTCATGTGAAATCTTTTCTAACCATACTATTTTTAAAAGTAGCAATACACACATGTACACTATATTAAGCACATCTTTTATTGTCTGTATCTGTTGTCCCACCATACTTGAGTAATAGTAAAATCTTCATTTTAACACACACACGCACTTTGGTTCCTTTCTTTGCTCTACTTTGTCCCACACCTGTTAGAATGGCTGTATCAGGTAAGGGATAACAAGTGTTGGGAGGACGTGGAAGGAAAGGAACTGCTATGCGATACTTCTGGTGAGAATATAAATTGGTACAGCCACTCTGAAATACAGTATGGAGGTTCCTCAAAAATTTAAAAACAGAACTAATGTATGATCCAGCAATTCCACTTCTGGGTGAAATAGTCAAAGAAAATGAAAGCAGAGTTTTGATGAGATGTCTGCACTCTCACATTTATTAAGGCATCACTCAGAATAGCCAAGATGTGGCAAGAACCTAAGTATCCGTCAACAGATGAATAAATAAAAAGGGTATGTATAGGGGCGCCTGGGTGGCTCAGTGGGTTAAAGCCTCTGCCTTCGGCTCAGGTCATGATCCCAGAATCCTGGGATCAAGCCCCACGTCCGGCTCTCTGCTCCGCAGGGAGCCTGCTTCCTCCCCTCTCTCTCTGCCTGCCTCTCTGCCTACTTGTGATTTCTCTCTCTGTGTCAAATAAATAAAAAAATAAAAATCTTTAAAAAAAAAAGGTACGTATATACATACACTGCAGAATAGTATTTAGCCATGGGCAAAAAGGAAACCTGCCATTTGTGACAATACAGCTGGAGCTTGAGGGTAATACAGTAAGTGAAATAAATCAGAGAAAGACAAATACTATATATCACTTATATATGGAATCTAAAACAAAGTCACGAAAACAGAGAGTAGAATGGTGGTTACCAGGAGCTGAGGGTAGGTGAAATGGGGAGGTTCTGGTCAAAATGTATAAGCTTCTAGCTATATGATGGGTAAGTTCTCTGGACCTAATATATAGCATAATGACTATAGTTAATAATACTGTATTATATACTTGGAAGTTGCTAAGAGAGTAGATCTTAAATGTTCTCACCACACAGAAGAAATGGCAAGCATGTGATTTAAGATGCTATGGTGGTGATCATCTTACAATATGCAAGTCTATCAAACCAACATTGATACCATTGACATGTTCTATGTCAATTATATCTCAATGAAGCTGAAGAGGGGGAAAAATAGACAAGCTGATATTCCTGACAGTAGGATGCTCCATTCTACATGATACCAGCTGGAATGGAGATTTGAGAGTTGGTCTATAATTCCAAAGATACTATCTCAAATCTAGGATTCTTATTTCCTTAATTTTAAAAAATCTTTTTTTAATGGCATATATCCTTAGCTTACACTGACAGATCCCAACACAGAAAGCTCTTTGAAGAACTCATCATTTCCTAAATTTTACAGGTGTTTTGGAGGATTTTGTCCTCTAACCCCCACCTGAAGACAATGACACACCATTTCTTCTCCACCTCCTCCTCCTCCTTTTTTTCTTACTTAATCTAAGGAGGATTTTTGTTCCTTTTAAAGAAATGTCATGTCTTTTCCTAATGGACACTGTGAATCATGTAACTTCTTCTTTTCCTTTCTTCTGTAGTCATCAGAAAAGTCAGAACCAAATCTCAACTAAATGATTATTGAAAAATATGTAGTTCATATATTGTCATTCCAGAGTACCACTTTGCAGCAAACACCGTGTAGTGTAAAATTTGATGTTTTGTTCTCCATGTTTTCTCCATCATTTATATCTATTCGTACTTCAATCTTGCCATGCTTTTTCAAGTCCTTCTGAAATGATATAGATATTTAAGTCAGTAAGTCAGCAAATGAAATCTCATTTGCTGTATGCCTTTGGAAACAATCATCTAAGTTCAGAAAGACATAGAAAAACAATTTTACTGTGGCTAAACTGAAATCTCTAGGAAGTGTGTGATAAACATCCTATTGATATTTTTTTATCTCTTTTATTTTTTCCATGATGTATCTAGATGTATCTAGAAGATTTTGAATAAAATCATACTCTAACCATCCAAGAGATCATGACAAAAGGCCAAATAATCAGAAGTTCTTGGCTCAATAAATATATAATAAATATTTAATTTTATGTATTTGAGAGAAAGCACCAGTGGGGTGGTGGAAGGAGAAGGTGGAGACAGGGAAGCAGACACACTGCTGGTGGGGCTCCATCCCAAGACCTTAGGATCATGACTGAGCCAAAGGTAGATGCGTAACCAACTGAATCACCCAGGTTCCCCTTGACTCAATAAATATAAAGATGTAAAATAAGAATCAGAATAGGTAAGCCACAGATTATAATAAAAATACTATAATTTTATTAAAATATTTATATCACGAATGTGGGGTTTAAAGAAATCTAACATAATAAACATTGTGTTCTGACATAGTACTAATTTAGAATCCTACTATCTTCACATTTGACAACTACCTGAAGTTTAATTTTTGCAGATTTTTTTTAAAAATCAACTTTTTCCCCAATAATAAGAGTTTAGTGATAACTTCATACCAAATATATTTATCTATCTACAACTACGAGCAAGGTCTTATTCCTTTTTATACTTTGATTGTGGTGATCTGTCCTCACAAAGTTTTTTTTTTGTGGCAACTTGATATGGTTCATGAGTATTTATTCTCATATAATATGTGCAATCAAAAAATCCTGCATTAATTCTGTAGAAACGATATTTTAATTAGGCAGCAGTTGGTACTTTAAAGGCCAGTATGTTTAACTACCAGAACATCGCCAGCTCTAGCAGCAGATGGAGGGCAAACAGGTTGTTCATTCTATATAAACTATCTGGTTGGAAAGGAAATTGGACATTATGCTAACTTACTCTTATCCCTCAAGTATTTAATTATCAGTGAAGTGTGCAAATCTTCAAGTGTAACACACACACACACACACACACACACACACAGGAGAAATAACTTGAAGTGTAAACTTCAGAGAAACAATTGGCCTGTGAGGTTTCACAAGAAAACTGGGGGTGGCTCTCAGGGATCGAAGGAAAAGCAAAGGAGCTAAGGGAAAGAGAGCAAGAGGAGACAGTAGAAGAAAAATCCCAAGTTCTCTTCCTCCTTGTGACGCCTGAGTGAATTCTGCATGGGGTGAATGGGGCGCCTTTTGAGTTTTCTTTCTGTTTTGTAGCACAGACAAGTGCTGAAAAAAGGAGGGTGTAATTCTTGAGGGCAAGGAAAAAAAAGGTTGATAATTGCAGTGATCGGACTTGGAAGAGTTCCCAGCCTACACCGATAAAGGGACTTCCTCGTCCTCTCCTGTCCCAGACACCCCTCAGGAACACAGAGCCAAAGACAGAAGAGATATAGATTTGTAAGCCCTAGCTGCTGATCCCTAAGTTACAGTCAGCTTTTCTTGTTGCTTTTAAAATTTTGTTATAGCTGTTAATTTTCTCCCAGTTGTGTGTGCTAGACTAAAGTTGGTTTTAATTGTCGTTGTTAATTAAAGCTAATTTTTGTTGTTGCTGTTAATTTTCTGCTGGTTCTGCTTGTAAGTTTAGACCTGTTTTAATGTCTCCAGATGAGATACTGTAGTAAAATTCTTAAGTGGTAAGAAAATAAGTGATATATGCATAACCATAACAAAAGTTGATAATTTTTACTATCTAAACTCCTTGATGTCAAGTTTGAACTATCTACCCTACTCCTGTACTTACTGAGTGAATGACTCAAGTTAAGAAAGGTTATGGAGAGACAGGTATTTCTTCAGTTTCCCTGATTACAGAAGAAGAAATGTATGGTAAATGATAGCAGAATCTTCAATTTTGCAAAACCAAAGCTCTTAGCTCATCCTCCTATTTGAAAATCATATTTTTATATTATATATTATTTAATGATGAATTATATTACATATATATTACTACCTATGAAAATTATCATATATAACCATATGTATTCTAATTAGGGACAAAGAGCAATATGTTTTCAGATTAGGGTTATCTATTAGAGACCCAATATCAATTCTTAACTCTACTATTAACTAGATGTGTAATCTTGGCCAAATCATTTAATTTTTCAGGGAATCAGTTTTTTCACCCATAAAAGTGATAGGAATGGGCTAGATGACTTCTTAAAAAAATACCACTATGGAATAATTTAAAAAATAAACTTGTTGGGGCGCCTGGGTGGCTTAGCAGATTAAAGCCTCTGCCTTCAGCTCAGGTCATGATCTCAGGGTCCTGGGATCCAGCCCTGCATTGGGCTCTCTGCTCTGCAGGAAGCCTGCTTCCTCCTCTCTCTCTGCCTGCCTCTTTGCCTACTTGTGATCTCTGTCAAATAAATAAATAAAAACTTGTTAAAAATTTTTAATACAGTAAAAAGGATATATTTATTTTTTCTATTTCCTAAAAGTACTTTCCACATTTTCTCTTGACAATACTATTAAAGAGATCTGTGAAAGAGATGTGACAAAAAGAAATAGTAGACTCATTTCATTTTGGATTACAGAGCATATCTGAACAAGACAAGTCTTGTATTTATTGATAGAAGGAGAAATATCACTGTCCTTTTGAAGACAACACGATTCCCCAGGGTCGTAACTGCCCCCAGTTGTTAAGAAAAGTAGTCCAATTAAGAGGCTCTGCAAAGAGATATGGACAAATGAATGCCCTGAGCCACCCTCCCTCACTTTGCTCTCTAAGGAATATGTGAATTGTAGAAACTGGAAACCGGTTACTTCAAATGAATCTTCGATTCACAGCACGATGGCACATAGGAGAATTTCATATTATGTTACGGAAAAGTTTGGGGAGTAAAGTTAACTTCTTAGGATTGTACTATAACATGGAAAGTAGGAGTCCTTTAGTTTCTCAGGGATTCTTAGGATCTTGGACACTTCAGGGATAGCCCAGAAATTACATTTTTCATTAAAATGTACCTTTCTCCTCTCCCAGAAGATTTCTTAAGTCCTAGCTCCAGGCTGTGATGCTGGGTCCAAGCTAGTTTCTCCTAAAGATTGGGCTTTGACTTCCTGTGGGATCCAGAGGCCTGGGGGACTTCTTGGAGCTTATTCCACTTTCAGGAATGGAATCCCACCAGGTCTGACCCCTGGGCACTGATGTAGATTCAAAGGAGTTGACCTGTTAGCATGGCTGATCCCTGACCATTCAAGTCATTTATTAAATCCTATTCATAAATATTCAGGTTCCTTCTTTAAAATTCATATATGAGGCTTCATGAAAGGAAAAGACTGTGTGACTAGTTGATCAGACCTAAGCTGTCATCTGCTGTTCTGACATGCTGATGAGAAAATAAAAAGATATTGAAGTATTGTTTTACTAAGTACAAAATTTCACTTGCTGTGGGTTTTGTCTCTAACATAATTTTCAACTATTTATTCTATATACTTCTAAAACGTTGCTCTTAATTTCAAAAGGATTGCTTCTTTGCAAGGGAAGACATTATTATGTAAGTCATAGATCATTTTGCACAGAACCTCCACCTGATTTAAAGCTAGACTTAAGAGAATTATCAGATGGAGTTTATGGCATTCTTGAGTAAAGGAGCACTTCCCTCAATTTATTTATATTAGATGGTTTTCTAGAGGCATTTAGGACTTTGGGGATGAACATTATAAAAAATGTAGGCATAGGCATTTGCTGCGTAAAAAATTAAGTAGCCCACAGATCACTTCATTATAAGCCATCAAATATGTCAACTGATGAAATAACAGCATATGGTAAAATTTTTTGCCCTCTAAATGGTATTTAATGCTTCCTACAAAAAACATCAAGAATATTACACATTTCTGACATATACTCAGGCTTGGAAATATTCAGTGGGACTTAAGATTCAGCCTAACAATAGGCTTTTACATGGATACATATGCAATTTTCAATCACAAGCACACTGGACTCCTAGCAAAACGTGCACTTGTCAAAACTGTAGCCATTGTTGAATCCTGTATCAAATCAATTCCCCACATCTAGGAGTCCCAACAGCCTGCATAAACTGATTAGGAAAATGAGTAGTCAAGGTTAGTCCCCTTGAAACAGGATTATATTATAAAGGTCAAAGCCAAGCCCTGAGGATGCAAGATAAAATAAACCTAGATCTCTAACTATCTATAGAATTAATCTGCCTTGGATGAATCTTCTTCTTGGGATGACAATAGTGAATCACAACAATGACAAAGGGCATTTCAACTAAGTCACCCGTACAGAAGCGAGTCTCCTCCTACTGTCTGGCTCGGGTCTTAGCTTATTCCATACCCCAAGAGTTGTTTTTGAAGATAAACAAATCCATACCGAGACTTACTGCTGTGTAGGCACAGAGAACATCAAAACTTACTGCTGCATGAAGTGACCATCAAATGTGGAGGCAGTTAGTGGGAGACAGTGGAAGCAATTTCAAAGTATAAGGTAGCTTCTCTTTATTTACAGAAGCCATCTTTCCTTTAGATCAAGTTCTTACCAAAGGCTTGAACTTTCATGGCCAAAGATGAAATAACAAGATATAGCTTGAATTACAAAATCATAGGAAACAATAATCCTGTATATGACAAACGATGTACATAGCAGCCAGCAATTTTGATTGGAATCGTGGTTGTAAGTTTACATCTAAAATATCCACAAGTAGAATTATTTCAACAAGTACCCTTGGCATGTGATGTCATGAACCAGCCCTTTCTTTATCTGCACTGGGATGGCAGGTTCACATAAAGGGAGTAAGTGCAAAACTTGGGAGCCAGACTGCCTGGGTTTGAATCCCAGCTCAACTTCTTTCTGGACAAGTCAAGTCACTTGCCCTCACCATACCCAGATCCACATCTGTCATTCAGATAATAATAGCACGTACCTGCTTAGGTGATTTTGAGGATTCATTTACAGTGTGGCTGGCACCAAAGTAAAAGAAATTGAATAAATTGAATAAATATTTACCAAGTACCTACAAAGTACCAGGTGCAAATGACTCATATAGTAAATACTTAACGTAAGTTGAGATTTCTTTGTACCTTATTAACATTCTATAGTTCTAAAATTACTTGTTTTTCTTTAACGAAAGGAAGCGTCTCTATATAGGAGTCCCTTTTTTGCCCCCATAAACGAGCAAACTCATTAATATAGAACAATCTAACATGAGAATGAAGTCATGCTACTTTTTTGTTTCCGTAAGGATTTTTAACTTATTCTGTGAAAATGAAAATCCCATTTTTTCAATCAAAGAAGGAATTTCACATGTAATATCATGTGGCGTTTACTTTGTTCAGAACTTAAAGGTAAAACCAATTCTTCGTGTTATTAGACTTGAGCTTTACTTCAAAAATACATTATAACAGCTAAATGGAATTAATCTAGAAGTCAAAAAAAAAAAAAAAAAAGAGAGGTTTCCTTAATCATGCCTAGTTTTAAAATCACCCCAGAGGTAACCCACCTTCCAAAGGCAGTGGGTCTAAAATTAGGCCTTGTTTCTAGGTAGGGAAGATGCAGCGAGCTTTTAAGCAGGAGGCAGAGGTCGGGACCCCGTGGCTTTCATTTGACAATGCCTGCAGCAAGTACTCGAGCAGGGAGCACAGCTCAGAATGTAATATTTCCCGTGTTAGATTCTGTGGCTATGCCATTCAAAAGACTATAAGGCAATTTAACAGGTGTGGATGGTAATTAGGGAGACTGTAGAAGGGACAAGGGAGAAAGGAGAAAAGGAGAGAGATGTGCACAAGAAGGGGTTGAAAAGCCAGGTGGGCGCGTGTGTGAAGTCAGGACAAGACAAACGAAGCTGAGAAACAATGTGCTTTCATGCACATTCAGGGACACGCAAACCTTGTAATATTACAATTTTATTACTACAAAGAGAACAGAAATACTAACTGCACCATATTTTTTTTTAAAGCATATTGTGCTATATTTTTAATCCTTTCAGCTGGGAGAAGAAGGCGTGGCAGAATGGCAAGAAAGGAAGAAGAACAGAGGTTAGATCCTATAAATGCTGAAAAGAAAAAAAATAGTGAGAAGATCAGAAAGAAAGAAAGCACTAGGTAAAGCAGAAAAGAAGGGAAAACAAAGGATTACAAGGGGGAAAAAATGTCCTGCTCTGGGGGCGCCTGGGTGGCTCAGTGTGTTAAGCCGCTGCCTTCGGCTCAGGTCATGATCTCAGGGTCCTGGGATCGAGTCCCGCATCGGGCTCTCTGCTCAGCAGGGAGCCTGCTTCCCTTCCTCTCTCTCTGCCTGCCTCTCTGCCTACTTGTGATCTCTCTCTGTCAAATAAATAAATAAAATCTTTAAAAAAAAAAAATGTCCTGCTCTGGAGCAGGACATTTCCAAGTGGCTACCTGCATTTCAAACTTCCATAAACAGGATATATATATATATATATATATATATATATATAGACAGGCATATGAGAGAGAAATACTTAACATGACTTTTATATACATACATATACATCTAAGTATATTTTACGTATATTTTACAAGTATGAGGACACGGGGCACTGGACTGTATTAAATAAATCTATTACATGTTTATACCTAGTTGAGTTTAAAAAGTGGGACTTAGCAATCCTTGATTAAAAAACAAACAAAACAGTCCTCCATCATGATTATAAAGTTTAAAGGGATTGGAGAAAGACCAGTGCTGTCCCCAAATTTAGAATAATAGACTCCCTGCCCTTCACTTTCAGTAAGCTGTCAAACTTGTCACGTAGTGGGCACTAATAATGAAAGGAGAAGTGAGTGAGTGAATGAATGAATGAATGAAAGAATGACAGACAATTGACTCTGTTAGGAAGCCAGTTCCACCATTTGCTCTACCTGGGACTACTCGGACCTTCAACTGCTTCATTGATAAAGCTAACAGAAAATGAACTACGCATACTATTTTTTGTGCGAACGCAGTGAGCGCACTGAGATAAAGGTGTTAGAGTCAGCGCTGATCTGAATTATAGTGACTACCTGATGACACTACTAGGGAGCCCATCACAGAGCACCGGGCAGATGATCTGTCTTGGTCCATGATTTTCCCGCCCGTAGATGTCTAAAATTAAGGCTTGAGATACACATTAGGTCTTGAAATTGCAAAATTACAAGCTTTTAGTGACACCAATATATAATTTGGGTGATGCCTTAGTAAGACAAATAGGAAAGGCCAGAGAGCAAGGAAAAGAAAGCAACCAAGGAAAGTAATTCAATTCGCTGGTATAGTTGTGGTCACTTAGTAAACCCCCTTTTCAAGAGTGCCTGAGTCATTAAATGAGGATATATTTTGAGGGCACTGGGACACCATCTAATTGCATGTTCCGGCAAGTTATTAAATGAGACCCCAGTGGTTTGAAAACAATTAAAGAATCATTTAATGAATGGCACATCAGTATATTTGGAGGATCCCAAGAGGCTTGAATGAGTTAATGTGTGGTTCTAAGCGCATGATTAATAGCGGGAGTTAATGTTATGGGCAAGAGAAATAAAAATAACTGGAAACAGAGAGAATCAACAGAGTTTGTCACCGTATAAATTTAAATGTACCCCAAAGGGAGGGACAGTACCACTTCCACAAAATGTTATCATGAAGTTGTAAAGTAGGAGAAGGATGAACACTAGCACTGGACCATCTTTCCAGAAAAGCAACAAGTCGAAATTTGGGCTCTATTAAATTTTCATAAAAATGTTTCCCAGAGGTAGATGGATTTCTTTTCCCCTACTAATTTCTGCTGCACGTTAAGATCAAAGCATGGGCTAACCTTGAATAAAGATTTATATTACATTACCCCCAAGTATTTAATTAACTTTCCTAAGAGCTGAAACTCCTTTGGACTTGGCCTCCGAAGACGAACGCCGGCTGGCACCGTCAAAACCGCCACTCTCGTCCTGCACACTCAGGTGATAGAGCGTTTTGCTTGATTTGTAGCAGGTGTTCTTCTTTTGTGGCATTTTTTTAATCCCTGAGTTTTTCATTGATTTCACGACCCCTCCCCATTTCCCCGGGGATGGCCAGGCCTAGGGCGAGCTCTGTCTGACATACTTCCCAGACGCCTGTCACTTGGCCACCTGGCTCTGTGCAAGTGTGGTCTGTCCCGGCACTGACTGCATCTCGGTTCCATCTGCCTCGTGTAGTATGTCCCTCAGTCTGCACTGAACTGACCCAACTGTACCTCCTGCCAAGCTGTACTTACACAACCGTCCCCCAGCCTGCTCTTCCGGTCTTCATGGACTTCCTCTCCCTAAGTCGTCCTTCAGACACTAGCCTCTACCAGGTCTTACCCTAGTCTGCTGCCCCCTGCTCTAGGTCATCCCTTCCTGTGTATTTATTAATTTTTTAATCATTATTTTGAAGGCTGCCCTGTAGTCTGCCAGAGATCAATAACCACAAGGGGGAAAAAAAAAAAAAGGACTTGGCTTGAAAAATAAAATCTGTAATTTATGCCAAATCCTAGATACAAGTAAATGATTGCCTGATAATTTTAATACTCCCAGAATTCTCAAGGAGTAAAATTCATATCCCTTCGGTCCATTTGGTTCAATAAATATTTATTAAACAATACGTTCTTATCATTCTCTTGGCAAAGCTGATAATTCAGTCTCTAGTTTATTAAAAAATTGACAGTAAAATAAAGGGAGGGAAAGAACCTCATCCAAGGTGAATGCTTGAACTGTAGAAATCCATGAACCCCCGCTCACAGGGGGACTCCGAAGCCTCCTCAACATGCTGCTATAAAACAATTTCTCAAGATAGAATGTGGGCTGTGGAGAAGGAATTCAGAATCTCGTTTTCTCCCTTCTTTTGGCTGGCTCAGCGCTAATGTCATCTTTAAATGACTTACATCCTGCTGATGCTGTCTATGTAATTAAAAAAGCAGTCTACCCCATTTCAAAAAAAAAAAGAAAGAAAAGAAAAGCTGTCTATCCTATTTCAAACAATAATCTATTTTATTTTTATTTTTTGTGTCAAATGAACTGAATAACTTTGAACACTTTTACACCCAAGACGAAGGCTAACACTGTCTTTGAGATCATTGCGACTTCTAAGCGGTCTCCACTACTTCATTAACCCTGATCAACAGGGAACACACACATTTATATTTCAGATGCACAGCAGATACCTGTGGGCACACGTATGTGTGCACAAGCACACACACACATTTCATGTAGCCTCCTCACTCCTGAGCCACATTTTCACTCACATAAATTATTTTTCAAGTTTCGATCACTAGCTTCTCTGATGAGAAGAGTTTCACTGAATGCCAATGATCTAGACTAGAATGAACACATCATCTGTAACCACCAAAGAGACATAATTAAAAGATTAAAAAATATGCGCCTAATATGTAAAGTAGGGCTTATTCCCACTAGTGTGTTCTGGGGACTCACAAGTGTTCCTGAGACCCTTACAGGGGACCATGAGGTTAAAATTATTTTATAATATTGGTACCCTATTTGTCTTTTTCACCCTCATTTTGCTCATGAGTCCACAGTGGAATTTTCCAGAGATTACATGTTGTGTGATAGCGTAAGAGACTGACTTCAGATGCAGATATGCAGATCGTACCATCTTCTGTTAAGCTGACTACTAAAGAGATTTATAAAAATGGGAAACATAATCCCCAAATCTTCTCATGGTTTTTGTTTTCAGAAATTTAGTATTTTTTTCAGAGAAAAAAGTCACTTATGTTAATGAGTAGTGGGTTTTATTATTTTAAAGGAAATGATTAGGTAAATACTTTAAATTTATTTTTAATTTCTAATACAGTAAATATCAAGAGATATAACTTACAACAAACGGATTACTAGGATCTTTTCACAAGCTTCAAGGGATCCTGAGACAGAAACATTTGAGCATCACTGGTCTAAATACATTAAAGATGAGTTTCTGCAGCATGAACATGTTTAAGGTGGGGAAGCTGGATGACTGAGAGGCAGGGACGTTGAGGCCAAATGACTGAACTTCATTTTAATTTTCTTTATCCTCTCTCAGCATCTAGGATTTTTTTCAAGTCTTAATTTAATAAGGAAGGAAGGAAGGAAAAAGAAGAAAGGAAGGAAGGGAGAGAAGGGGGAGGGAAGGAAGGAAGGAAGGAAGGAAGGAAGGAAAGGGGAAGAGGGAGAGGGAAAGAGAGGGGATAAGAGAAAGAAAGGAAATTGTAGGAAAAGAGAAGCCATAATATTGATCTTAGGAGCACTATTTAAAGTACCGCAATATTCCAGAAAAAAAGAAAAGGAGACAAGACTACTCAGCATTCCTTTATTCCTCCTCATTGAGACTAACCAGCCCTTTGAGATAAACCATTATACACTCATATAGGAGGTGAAGAACTTACACATAAGTAAAATAGAAAAAAATGATAGGCTTTCTCACGGCCTCCTTAAATACCTTCCACTTTTCTCATCATGCCTCATAAGCCATGCACTGTCAAATTTTACTGTTTCTTGTTTGTTTGTTTTTAATAAATTTTAGTCTCCCTGAAGTATATGACAAAGAAACCAAAGCTGAAGTTCAAGCAAACAATATAAAATGGGGCTCTCATTTTATCTGTTCTTAGTTATGTGCTTCTGATAACGGCTGGTCACAGTGTAATCTTGGCTGGTGTTATCAAGGAGTGGACTAGTATTTGAACTTACTTTAAACAAATCTTTCTGACATATGCTACTGTTTATCTACGTCTCATCTGTTCGTTCAGACTTGTTTCTTCGAAGCCACATGCAGAATTTCCTACTTGTCCTTATATACCTTCCACACTATTAAATCTGATTCATTGAGATAGCTCTCTTCCACATTGCTTCAAGACATCTATTTATGGAAGCAGGACAGCAGCAAGGAAAAAAGAACTGCCTGACTTTGGAGTCAGACAGAACCAGATTTAAGTCCCAGTTCTGCCAGTCGACTTCCCCACTAATCTCTTCCTCCATCCTTCCATTATTAGCCTAAACATGGATTTTTAAAATCCTGATATTGGCCTTCTGGACTTATTTTCCCCTAATCAGAGGATGAAAATTCCCTGGTCCCTTCATCTTCCTGGCTATATCTGCTGTTGAATAATGAACTGATGTTTATTGTGTGAAGTTGTAATGGAAATAACGTAAATGAAAATCTTAAGATCTTATAAGGAAAAGCAAGTAATTCTGAATTTCCATTAGCCCAAACCTTATTTTGAACAGTCATATTGCTTCAGAATGAGCCAGAGTTCCATAATTAGGAATCCATCAAAAGAAAGTCCAGTAGTCACTTAAATAGAAATTTAGTAGGCACTCAATATCAACTTTAATTAAAACACGTCAATTTTTAATAGATGAACTGGAACTGGAATCAGCAGTCAAGACCTTTCCAAAAGAGCTGTCTTACAGCATACAGTGACTGTATAAAGAAGCAACTGAATATTAAGTGAAGCTAGGCATTTCTTCCATCCAATTAGAAGAACACTGAGAATTTGTAAAATATAAGTATTTAAATATGAGCACTGTATGAATAATAAGATATGTGAAATATATAAAATGTAATGACACAATAATTAAAAATTGCTAGTAAATTACAATGCCTTCTAAAACACAAAACTGGACAAGTTATCTGAACCTACTGGTAGCTGCAGTAATTGAGAAATAGATAAACAATTTAATTTAGCACTAAATCAAATACATTAGTTCTTGAAACCTTTTCATGGTATCAGTGATGCAGTGGATTTTTAAGATTTTTGTTGTCATATCTGCCTTTTCAGTCAATACACAGCAGGCTTATTAAGACTTTATATAGGGGGTGTTAAAAACAGGCATCAAAAAGTAGAAAAGTTCTAATGAAAGTTCTGTTATCTGGCATCATAGAGTTATTGTTAAATCAGTAAATCTAGTGGGTATTTCACTAAATTGTAAAGTTGCTTCACAGTTACTAATTCAGTGAAACTTTTTATGCAATTAGACTCAGCCTATTAGTTAAAAAACTCACAAGGTAAAGGAGACATTGGGAGAGAAAGTCAAAGACTACATCTTAAAAGAAATAAATATCTATGTAAAGAGAAATGGAAAAAAAAAAACACCCAATTCTTTCAAAAAAACTTAGGCAGGTTCAAGGCTCATTTGAGCACAACTTCGTGTTAAATTCTCTCCTGTGTTAATTAATAAATGTTCCAGATCTCATGAGACTGTTATAAAAATTAAAATCAGATCATTGATAGAAACATGTTTTGCAAACTCCTAAAAGCTATAATCATATAAGGTTATTTTTTAAGAATCATTTTTGTTGATTTATATAGCATTTTAAATGGATCTTGAAAAAGCAGAAATTGAAAAAAAAATTCCAGGGACAATAAAAGCATATAACAATGTACAAAGAGTAAAGATAAATTTAGTATGAGTTGGATGGGACAGAAGTCTAGAAAGAGAATAATGGGGTCGTGCCTGCCTCGTGCAGTCAGTTAAGGACTGACTCTAGGTTTCAGCTCGGGTCACGATCTCTAGGTCATGAGATCGAGCCCTATCTCAGGCTCTGAGCTTAGCACAGAGTCTGCTTGAGAGTCTCTCTTCCTCTCCCACTGCCCCTCCTAGCTAGTGCTCTCTCTCTCTCAAATAAATAAATAGATCTTCAAAATAAATAAATAAATAAATAATGAGTGTCAATATAGAAGAAGCTGAAAAAAGACAATTAATGAAAAATGCTGGAAGCTTTATTTATATCAAGAATTCCAAAATACCCCTCCTCTGCCTAATACTTTGTATGCTATATTACCAATGTTAATAGCATGTCTTTAAAAAAATAAAATAAAATAGAGAATAATTTCCTCACTTACCCTAAATAGAAAAGCATTTTTTAAAAAGTCACTATTAAAAAAAAAAAAAAAAGGTAAAAAGTCACTATTCAAATTGGTCATGTAATAGATACTATAGAATACCAAAAGATGATTAACATACTCAAAAAGTGGTCGCCCAAGTTTAAAGTACTGATTATCGTATTGTATTCTTAATGTTTTGAAACCATGGCTACACACTGTATCCTTAAGTCATGGTCTAAAGTGTTATCTCATGCTGTGGTTTCTTTCTTTCTTTCTTTCTTTTTTTTTTAAGATTTTATTTATTTATTTGACATTGGATCACAAGTAGGCAGAGAGGCAGGCAGAGAGAGAGAGAAGGAAGCAGGCTTTCCGCAGAACAGAAAGTCCGATGCGGGGCTTGATCCCAGGACCCTGGGATGATGACCAGAGCCAAAAGCTGAGGCTTTAACCCACTGAGCCACCCAGATGCCTCAGTGCTGTGATTTCTTATGTAGAACAGTCTTACTATTCCAGAGTATCTTCAGTCCATACGCATTAAAGCAATTAAAATGTTTCAAAACTCTCCATAAGAAGGTATTTATTTCCTAACAAAACAGCAGAAAGAAAGGAAAAGCCCCTAGATCAGGGGTTTCTAAATGTTCAGAATGGTCAAGCTTACTAAATCAATTCAGAGGTAGGTCTTATATTATCTACTTGTCATCTGCATTACACACATAGTTTCAAATTGGTGGTTCACCTTTACTTCGTTCTTACCTTAACCTATCCTATAAAGACAGCTAAATTAATCCTTACAAATGCACTTCTACTGTGTGTTCCAAATCTTAGCCTTAAGTGGATTCCCACTGCCTACTGAAGTACAACCTCCTCAGCTTGAACTCCAAGATCTTTTAAAACATGGCCATGGAGTGGCTCATCTTCCCAGAAGCCCTCTTTCCTCTGAGTCTACACCATAGTCCAATAATTCTGAACTGATTGTTACTTGTCAAATATACCTCACAATTTTCCGGAACTATACTTTTGATAATATTCTCCTTACTCCCAAAATAGGCACTGCACACATCTTGCACTTAACAGCAATAACACTTCTTTATATTTCTACTCTGTGTAGAAGCATACATGTACCATCCCTACCTGAGAGACAGATATACTTCCAGGGTGACCCTCCCCTTGGCATCTCGACTGTGTGATGCGGTCATTTCCACAACCAGATGTGCTGGCACTGGCTCTTTTGCAATTCTAGAACGCACTCCGTCTTCTAAAGTGTTTACTTGGGGCTCCTGAGTGGCTCATTTGGTTGGGCAACTGCCTTCGGCTCAGGTCATGAATCTGGACTTCCAGGATCAAGTCCCGCATCAGGCTCCCAGCTCTTCGGGGAGTCTGCTTCTCCCTCTGACCTTCTCCTCTCTCATGCTCTCTCTCACTCATCCTCTCTCAAATAAAGAAAGAAAATCTTTTTAAAAAAATTAAAAAAAAAAATAAAGTGTTTACTTCTCTGGATTCTCTTCTATATGTCCTATCCTCCATCTCCCTCTTCACCTGCATCCATGGATCAGTGCAACTGCTCTGTCCTAAATATTTCTCGGAAGACAGATATGGTAGAAGTAATTCAATAAATCTATAATTTGGTTATATTCTCTTTCAAGAAAAAGACCATGCTTTACTCACAACTGAGTGAGTGTTGTTTTGTGCTTCCGATACTTTCACGGCAGCAGTGGTTTTTCAAATACCTACCAGACCCTATATGACACTAACATAGTTTAATGGAAAAAAAAAAAAAAGGAAGTTCCAAATAGTAATATGTTTCATATATAAATCATTAAACAAACATCTATATTTGTTAAAATGCAAGCACCTAGTGAAGTGTGTAGCACATAATGGGCATTTAAAATTTAACAAATAAATAACAGAATTATTATATATACATAAAATGTGGGATATATATATATATATACACACTAGCTCACACAGGGAGATATAAAACTCACTGATCACTTGAATTTATACAAAATGCATCTAAATATTCTTGATGAATAAGAAACTGCCAATCAATCAGCAAACCTTCACTGAGTGCGTTCTAGAAGCCCAGTGATACAATACCCACACAGTATTTTATAGGTCATCAATGCTAATGTGATCCTATTTTAAATATTTCAAGTGTAATCATGCTTACTTTGCATTTGTTTTAATGGTATTCTTCAAAGTTGTAATTTTCAGAGTTTTAATTAGCTGCCCTCTCATGGCTTATTAATACCCTAAACAAAGGGATCTCTTTTTTTTCTTTTTCATTACAGGTGCTTAAAAAAAATGGATCCACAGATTCTCCGATGATTTATTGGCTAATTCTAATGGCAAAGATAAGAATAGCTCACTCACTTAAAAGACTAGTCAACACACCTAGGGCAGTGGCATCAATAAAAACTAAGGAAGTTAAAGATTAGATCGTAAAACAAAAAGGAAACATCCTCTACACTTGTCAGTGAAAAACCTTCTGTTCTAGCTTCTCCATGCTGTGACTCAAATATGCTAGCAATTCTGAGAGAAAATAAAAATGCCTAATGGGAGACATTTTGAAATAGTATGACACCCAGAAAAAGCCAGAGTTCATTTTACATATCTTCTATAATATAAAAAGATGATTGGGTAATTTAAAGGTGAGAAGTATTAGCAGAAAAAAAGACACAAAATAATGTGCTTTGGCACTAATACCAAACTGAGCTGTGAACCATGTAGTGCAATTAATATATCAGAAAGACCTTAAACCATTTAGTTTCAGTTAACTATTGGGCACAAGGACAGCTATTGATGAATTAAATTATCCAAATGCCAATGAACACTTATTATTAAAGGAGTTTGCCTAGAATTGATCACTGTACTTATCTCAAGATTTTCTTTGGGAATTCTCAGAAAGACTATTCTACTTAAATTTGACTCAAGATAGTATTTATTGCTCCAATATGCAATTCTCAAAGTTTTTAAAGTGTTTGTACCTTTTTCAAATATACTTTTTTAACTGTAAGAGGGGGAAAGAGCATTTATAAAGTTAAATATCTTAAGTGATTTTAAAAATTATTTAACTTAAGATGTAAATAAAAATTAAAAACATTTTTAAAGTGGGCAAATAGTATAATTTCAGTCTTCTGTTCTGACATGAGCCATGACCACGAAGAATACAATTTCAAGAGTCTGATGAAAAGTATATGAGATGCTTATACGGTATTTTCCAAATATTTATATTCACATATCTTACAGTCAATATTTTTAAGTACAACATTTTTAACCTATAAAGCAGTAATTCTAGGTTATTCCATCTGACAAGTTCTTTCTAGCTCAGCCCCACTCTAAAGGTCTTTGCTACCCATGTTCTCCAGTGCATCTTCCCAAAAGGCAAGGTTGACTTGGGTTGTGTCTATTGTAGCAATGTTACCCAAAGCTGCTTTAGGTCCCCTCTCCCACTACACAAGGTATTTGCTGGCATTATGTTACATAGAACACATTCTTCCATTGATACTAACCCATGCCGAAGACCCAGGAAGAGGCAGAAAAACATATCAAAACGTTACAGAATGTATTTTAATAGGGAATGTCTTTAATAGGGGATAAGCTAAGTTCTTATTAAAAAGGCCAAAGTAAGGGGCGCCTGGGTGGCTCAGTGGGTTAAGCCGCTGCCTTCGGCTCAGGTCATGATCTCAGGGTCCTGGGATGGAGTCCCGCATCGGGCTCTCTGCTCAGCAGGGAGCCTGCTTCCTCCTCTCTCTCTGTCTGCCTCTCTGCCTACTTGTAATCTCTCTCTGTCAAATAAATAAATAAAATCCTTAAAAAAAAAAAAAAAGGCCAAAGTAAGTGACTTGATTGACTTATGGTTTTACACATGTCTCCAGAGGTGGGCAGCAGTCAAGAATGAGTGAGTAGTTTTGCTCTGTGAGGTCACCCAGTGACCCAGATACCTTCCACTTCATTGTTGCACTAGAGTCTGGCCCTTACATTTGTAGTTGGAGCTGGATTACCAGATCGCCATTTCTTCCCACAAGGAGGAGAAGCAGTGTTCGCTTGGGTGATGACGCAGGTGTTGCAAATATCATTTCTACTAGATGATTGGTGAAAACCTAGTCACCTGGTTATACCCAGACACATGGGAGGGTGAGGAGGGATGGGGAAAACTGGCTAGGCAGCTCTGTGCCCAACTAAAAATTACATTACTCTAGAAGAAATGGAGAATGGATTTTGCAGGCAAGAGCAACCTATCGAGTTGGATTTGAGGGCAATGTAATATAAATAATGGTGACCCACAAAAGTTTGGTCTAGTCTCAGTTCTGCTACTGACTATAGGCATGCACTGTTTCACTTTTCTGTTTGTGTCTCTCTGCCTTATTTCAATCATCCTTAAAATAAAGAGTTTTAAGCAAATATAATTTTATCTCCACAAATTCAGTGATCAATTTATGTTTAGTGGGATTCAACTTTTAAGGCCATCTTTAACTGAATTTGCATTTTACATATGATCACCTGCTTTGTAGGCTTCTTTAAATGTGGGCAATCTATGGTTAATACTAATTTAATTATCAAAAAATCAGATGTGCTTTTGTGAGAGTTTTTTTTTAAGTGCTGTTATGTCCTTGAAGAAAATCTAAGTTTAACAACTTCAACCTAGTTAAAAGATAGAATTATAACCCGACAACAGTTAACAGTTGTTAGAAGCATAAATGTTTCTATCTAATATGAGATAATATGATAATCAGGAATCTGGAAAATACTGTGGAATTAAATGAGGGAAAAAAAAAACACCTTGATATATGTTGTTACTCTAACTAAAAATATTCATGAGTGATTCTGTCATTAACTATTCAGATTTAGTGATGCTTTGTCTCCTCTTAAAAAATTGTTTTTCTTTCCTTTTATAGAGGAAATACACCTATCTCACAATATTGACTAAGAAATCAGAAATCACGGTTTTGTGTGCAGTTCACTATATTCAAGCTCAGGAAGAGACCTACTTTTTACCAAGATTTTCAAATCTTGACACACAAGTTTTTCTTGCTGGTTTCCAAATAATCTTTCAAAGTTAACAAAACTCTCATTTTGCCACAAATAGAAAAAAAAAAAATCTCTTACTCTGTAATCCTAAACCCCTCCCTCCAACCCATGTTTTTCCCTTTGGTTCCTTTACCACTCTCCCAGAACTGTGATGCAAATAAGACTTGAAATAAGAAATAGGGAAGGATAAAATCATGGGCCAGTGTTTGGATTCATAATCCCCACCACTGATTATCTTCTAATTTTATAGAGTTCAGTTGAAAAAATGCTCCAGGAAAATGCTAAGAGCTTTTTCCCCCCTCCCAAGGCAAAAGGTTACAAAAAAAAAAATTCAGGAGTGCATTTGCATTGAGTGTTTTTGCATATATCAAGAAAATCAACATGCTGAGCTTTTCTCTCTAATTAAAATGTCCCATATTTTATATGACATTGAACTAGAGAGAGCTGACAAATCTCTCACCTCTCTGATTCTCAAACTTGGATTTCATTTTATCTTGAAAGGAAATTATATAGTTGAAATTGAAGTTGAATTTCAACAGAAATTTTGCTGTTGACTTCTTAGAAAAGTTGAACTAATTACATTAGCTTGTATTTCCATCTTCCTTGCAAACCACACATTCACAGCAATATCTCTAAATCCTATTTGCACTCAGCTTAGCATTCTGGGAAAAGACTGAACACTGATCAGCTTGTGCATGCATGTGTGTGTGCCCGCACGCGCGCACACACACACATACACACACACACACACACACACATTCACGCCCCATAGAGCAACTCCATTTCTCTTGCACTTACTCTTTATTTCCTTGACTAATTTGGGACATTTCACTTTCCCTGTAATAATTACCAATGTTGCTAGCTGGCTTAAACTTAACTTGGTTACTTAAATTTACTGCTTAAGGACATGTCTAAAACTCACATTATCCTTTTTCATCTTTTGAGTCTCTCTGATGATTCCTTCAGAATAATAAAAAAAAAGAACATTTTATCCGTTTACCCCCATGATGTTAAATACAACTTTCCGTTATTTATTTTTCATGACACCATTAAAGAGTAAAATTCAGAAGGTGAGTACACTCAGCATTTCCTTTCTATATTTTTTCCTAACACATTTTCTAAAGTTAACCGAAGAACTAAAATGGCACACTCTCCTTCCCTCTGCACCACTGTCCACACTGAATCCCAGAAAGGAACATCAAGGCTGAGCTTATAACATGGAGAACAGCTCTGGAATTCTGATTTTATTTTTGGACGCGCAGTCTGGTATGTTTCATTAGAGAAATAGGATTAGCTCAGAGAGTGATACGGTTAGGTGTCAGAGAGGTCCTTTAGTCCACTCCTCCACCCCATGAGGCAATTTCCTCCGCTGTGTTTCTGACAGCTGCTTCCCCAGATCATACAAGGTTTAAACTCCTTATCTTAGCTCAAGAACCTCTAAGAGCAGGTTCCAATGAACACTCCCAGGTTCACCTCTGACAAGCCCCTAATTTCAATCACCCGATAGCTAGCCCTCCACCTGCCTCGGCCTCGGTCCAGCTACCAATTCAGCCTCCTAACATCACTTCCACCCTTCTATGCCCAATTCAAAGGGCATTCCTTTCAAGGAGCCCTGCCTGGTCTTTCTCCAGCTCCCCAAAAGGAACTCCCTTTTCTGCCCCTGACTCTCTGAGCCTGTTAGCAGTGTGCACGTGTTCTCCAACACTTAGCACATCACGCCTTGCGTTGAGTGTTGTGTGTTTAACTTATCCCTCTCCTAGGGGTATAGTTCTCCGAAGGCAGGGAGTCTCCCTCTGCATGTTACAGTCTTAATTTTGAATAGGTTCAAGAATCCCTGACCGTCTGAGGTTGAGAAAAGGGACAGTGATTGGGTAGAGAAGGGACAGTGATTGACCTGTTCATGCTGAACACAGTAAGACTCCTTCTATTTCTGATTAAGTGAGTTGCCCCCTTGATACTAACGAGGAGGAGGAGATTTGACAGTTGAAAAGCAACTCACTCGTTTCATGTTTACCTAAGATAAATGGTTTCTAAACAGAAAAAAACTTTATCTTAAATGCTCCCCACGCTTCTACCTTATGTCATCTTCCTGCCCTGGACTGTATTTCATTCTGAAAGCCGACTAGTAGTACTAGACATTTTACTGATTGCACCAGGAGGAGTAAGCAGAGATAGTTCAGCTGCAGTCCTAAGTGTGCTGACCCCAGCTGTTTATTGGGATAAGCTTATGCTTAGGCAGGAAATGCTTTATACAGGTGTCCTACCACTTGCTGGAATGGCTCTCCCCTTCTCTACCTCTTCCTTGGGCACCTACTGGCAAGTCTGAAATTTTAAGAATGTGGAAGCCTGGTACCATAATTAAGAAAAAGACTCATAGTGGGGCACCTGGGTGGCTCAGTGGGTTAAGCCGCTGCCTTCGGCTCAGGTCATGATCTCGGGGTCCTGGGATCGAGCCCCACATCGGGCTCTTTGCTCAGCAGGGAGCCTGCTTCCTCCTCTCTCTCTGCCTGCCTCTCTGCCTGCTTGTGATCTCTCTCTGTCAAATAAATAAATAAAATCTTTAAAAAAAAAAAAAGAAAAAGACTCATAGATGTTTTATAATATGTCCTCATAAGAACTGAAAATCGGTTCCATGTATTGTTTCAGAAACATTTCCTGACTCCCCAATACCATTTTAGGCAGTACTAAACACTGCTAGGCTCCCACATACCCACTTAAACCCACTTTGCAGTAGAAATGGAACTCTGTATGGCACCCGGTGGCCCAGTTGCTTGGGCCTCCGATTCTTGATTTTGGCTCAAGACATGATCTCAGGGTCCTGGGACTGAGCCCCACATCTGGCTCCCTGCCCCCGGCTCCACACCCAACAGGGAGTCTGCTTAGGATTCTTTCTCCTTCCCTTTACCCCACCTCCTGCTCTGGCATGCACTCTCTTTTTAAAATAAATAAATCTTATTAAAAAAAAAAAAAGAAAAGAAATGGAACTTTGTGATACCAAAGAAATGAAATGAAATTTCTTATATTGTTTAATAAGAGAGTAAAATTTTTATTGTTTATATTCTGAGAGGTTTTTTTTAATAAATGTTCTGGTCAATTCCAGAATCGTCTACATAACTGCTGGTCATACTCTGGATTAAAAAGTGATTCTCTGCAGATGGGAAGTAGCATTAGATCCACATTAACGCCAAGTTTAGGAAGATTTTCTACAAAACAACAAATATATACTCCCCTAGGTATGCAGGGCAATGAGCATAGAGTCAGCAAAATTCCATGGAAAAATCCCTTATTGTTCCTGCCATTTCTCTAGGCTCTCCCCATCCTAAATCACCAGAGTGAAGGACTCTGGGAACGCCATGGACAAACATTAGCATTGAGCTGTCCTGTGCTCTGGCACACACGATAAGAACACTGCATGAATACCCTTGTTTTGAACCAGTACCCACCCTTTTGCTATATTAGGAGGTTTTCTGTCAAAACAATTCTTTGGTGTCATGTAAACAGCCAAAATGTTCTGTGAGGAGTTTGTGCAATCATTTGATTCAGCATAAAGATCAGACATGTGGAAAAAGGGAGTTAACAAAACAGTCCTAGACTCTTTCCTGCATACTGGTGACCTTCTGGTAGACCCAGAGAAACTTTAAAAGCATTTCTCAGGTTGCAAGAAAATGAAGCTCTTTATATTTGGCTTGACTTAGCCCAGAGAAAAATCTGAGTCCCATGCCCACAGAGCCTCACCGCTGGGGAACATCCTGAGGGATGAGAAACATTTTCCCCAACCCCAACTCCCCCCACCTTGTTCCCAGCTCTCTTCCCAGCATCCCCTCCCTCCACCCTTTTTGCAGCTCCACAGCTGCCTCCCCCTCCCTCTAGAGCATTCCAGCACTCCAAACCACATTTGTCTAGGTGCGGCTGAGATACTTTTCTCATTAGTTGAGCTAAAGCAATGTCAAAAAATTTTCAGGGAGTCTTACTAGCCATTTAAGTGTGAAAATACAAAAACAGAGAAGTAAGTACAGGGCGTTCTTATGACAAAAGATCTAAAGACTGACACCAGCTCTGCTGGGCTGACTCTTTTTATGAGGCCACAAATTCCTGGTCCTGATTCGTGTTCCTGGCAGGTGTAGAGGTTCTTCTGGCCTATTACACCATCTAATAGGACTGTCACCATTGTTGGGGTTACTGATATCCTTATGGCCTCCCAAACCTGCTTTTCACGTTTTCTTTACATCTGGGAGCTCCCCATTAAGGGACTGAACTTCACCTTGGGGATGAAGCTGCTACGGTTTTTCCGTTGCTCTATCTGAGTTGCCTTCACAGATGCCTTAATTCAGTTTCTGGGCTACTTTATGGCTAATGGTCCCAGAAATTCCTTTTCAAGCCAATTGGGTTTTCTGAAGAAAAATAACTCAAAAGTTTTTTCTAAAGGGAAATAACTTGCCCATTATTCTAGATGAGCATTTTGGCCTAGTTGTCCCTGAAAATGTGACTGCTGTTCACCCAACAAATATTTATTAAATGCCCAAGAGGTAGCAGGCATGCCTCCAGAGCCTAGAGATGGAGTGTGAATAAAACAGAGAGAAATTCCTGCCCTCATAGGCCTTATTTAAAGGAAGGTGACATACAGTAAACAATGCATACGTCACTATGCTAGGAGACAAGCATCATGGGGGAGAAAACAGAGCAAGAGTAGAATATTGGGAGGGCAACATACATAGTTGAATGGGAAATATCAAGACAGTCCTCACTGATAAGATTATATTTGAATATTAGGTTATTTTAGTTCAAAGAATCTAAGAAAAAATAAGTCATAATAAATAAAATATGTCACTCTTGTACATCTGACACTGTCATAATACTATAATCTGTCTTCTACTTGCTGATTCACTCAATATTTGATTCACTCAAATCATTATTGATCCACTCAATAATTCCAGGGAATTATTGGAAGGTTTCAAGGTATGATATGTCCCCATGTCAACATAGTGTAGTTAAAAGAATGACAATGTCTTCATGAATCCTTTTACCACATACATGAACTATTTGCTGTATAAGGTCCTGATTCTGTAATAAGGAAAATGGTGCTATCATTACCCCTTGCTTTGCTGTTCTTCTTTTCTTTAGGATACTAAAAACTAGGAGCTCCCAGCTTCCCAGAAGATTTCCATCTGCCTTCTATCCTCTTTCCAATTCCTCATTATGAAAAAGCATCACATCAGTTCCTAATGGTGGTTAGCAGCGAGGCTGTCTGGGTTCAAATCCTAGCTCTCATCGAGGGCAATTCAGACTAAGTCTGGGTTTGTTTATCTGTACAAAGGAGATAATAGCACCTGCCTGACAGGGATGCCGCATATGTGGTATGAGAAATGAAGAAAGAGCATTTAACACAGAATCTAGTACACAGTTAGCAGAAAACAAATTATGTATGACAGATTTTTTCCTCTTCATCTGACCTTCACACTAAACCATCATGGCAATCTAATACCACAGCAAAATAGTAGAAGTAGAAGTTGAAACAGTAGTAATAGTAGTAACAGCAGTAGTGACTGTAGCAGATTATAGCAGATCTTCATTTAATACTCACTAATGCCAGGAAATGTCCTAAGCATTTTATATACAATATTTTGGTTACCTCCATCACCCTCAACCACAGCAGAGAGAGGGGGAACGTGGAGGGTGGGGTGAGCTTGGTGGTAGGTATTACGAAGGGCCCATATTGCATGGAGCACTGGGTGTGATGCATAAACAATGAATTTTGGAACACTGAAAAAAAAAATAGAATCCAAAAAACAATTCCCAAAAACAAAACAAAATAGATGCCTTTTCTAGTTTCATCCTCTAGTAGTTCCAACCTTTTCCTTAGAAATTGCATTTCTAGTCCTACCTATCTTTTCTGAATTTTAGTGATATTCCATAGCATCTCATTAATTTAAATAACTTTGTAATAGTCATCTGAAGTAAGACCCTGGATTTGTTTCCTTTACCTCATTTATTCAAAAACTCCATTGAACAATCTTTCCTCTCCCTCTGTGAGTCTACAGACTTTTCTCCTACTGTTCCTCTAATGATCATGTCTCACCAGAAACTGCCTTTACTTTAAAAACATGTACATTTAATTTACCTTTGTTCGCTTGATCTTTTGAGAGATGCCCAAAACCACTAAGAATATTTGATAAAACTTCACACCAAATGGTATGCTCATGATGGCTTATTAAACATTTTAATGACCATTGCATTACTGCCTATTCCTCTATGATGAATTTTATATATTTGCACTTGTTTTTTGAAAAATATAGATAGGATTCTAGCATAATCAGAAATATAATACATTGCTATTACATTAAATAAAATAGGAATTAAACATAGTTAAATACGAATGAACACTAATCAATATAATAGTAATGCAACATTAATTAAACATTTAAACTTAGCATTAAACACTCAAAAGTAATATAACACTAATTAACCATATTGTGTTTACTCTCATTTAATCCACTCAAGAATCCTATAATAGAATAATTAAGTTTTATAAAAATGAGAGGAATATAAGTTTAGGGAAATTAACTTGTTCATAGCTACTAAAGGTAGAAAGGCGTACAGGCAAATCTTGAGCCCTGAGTTTGTGACTTCAATGCCTATATTAAATTATTCTAATCTGCGTGTAACAATCTGTAGGATAGGGCAGAACTAGCATATATTTAATTGAAAATTATCAAAGAGTATAATCAAATATCAAAAGAGAAACAATCTTAAAAATGTGGTCCATATACACTATGGAGTATTATGCCTCCTTCAGAAAGGACAAATACCCAACTTTTGTAGCAACATAGACAGAAGGGAAGAGATTATGCTGAGTGAAATCAGTCAAAGAGAGAGAGTCAATTATCATATGGTTTCACTTATTTGTGGAGCATAACAAATAGCATGGAGGACGTGGGGAGTTAGAGAGGAGAAGGGAGTTGGGGGAAATTGGAAGGGCAGGTGAATCGTAAGAGACGATAGACTCTGAAAAACAATCTGAGGGGTTTGAAGTGGCGGGGGTGGGAGGTTGGGGTACCAGGTGGTGGGTATTATAAAAGGGCATGGATTGCATGGAGCACTGGGTGTGGTGCAAAAATAACGAATACTGTTATGCTGAAAATAAATTTAAAAAAGTAATAAAAAAAACAAAAAATATATTTTCAATGTTTTAACTAAGACTTAGTTTCTCATTCATATTTTTGAGGCAATAACAATTATGATGTATCCTGGTGGTTTCCACACAATTGCTATGTTTCAAAATAATACCTGAAGAATGTAGTGCCAAGGCAAAAAGCATAGGTTGATAAAATAAATAAAAACACTAGAAAAATTACTTCAATGTTAATGAAGGTGTTTAACTAAAAGGGATGCTTTTTAATAAGTCAACAGGATTTGTATTAGCAGTACACTTTTACCTATGCACTGGGCAGTTACTTAAGTGAATGGGAATAAAATAATAATGGCTGTATATTTTCTTTTAATGGTACAGCTTGAAACTTCCTTTTGAAGCAACCTTAGTCAGAAAATGGAGAGACTACATCAAATTCAGAACAATCACAGTATCTATAAGATGTTGCTTTTTAATTCTGAAAATGTGTCCATAGTTGGCAAAAAGTTGTGAGGAAATCCTCAGTACCACACATCTCTGTTAATTGTATGCACATGAAGATAATTTAAATAATATTTCAAATCTACATATGCAGGGGCGCCTGGGTGGCTCAGTGGATTAAGTCTCTGCCTTCATCTCAGATCATGATCTCAGGGTCCTGGGATCCAGCCCCACATTGGGCTCTCTGCTCAGCGGGGAGCCTGCTTTCCCCTTCTCTCTCTGCCGGCCTCTCTGCCTACTTATGATCTCTTTCTTTCTCTCTCTGTATTAAATAAAATAAAATCTTAAAGAAAAATCTACATATGCAACTGATGGGTCATTGAACACTACATCAAAAACTAATGATGTACTACACAGTGGCTAACTGAACATAATAAAAAATAAATATAAATAAAAATAAAACCACTGATTATACTTTTAAAGGTCCTCAAACCCCCAAACAACAATTTTTAATTTCTAAATGTAGCATACTTACAGATGATAAGTTTAAAACTAATTGAGATCTTCTATTAGTTTTTAATGCTAATGTTTACTGATTTTTTTTAGAATCCTATTTACTAACATCGGCAATAGTCAACCAAATTTCATAGGATCACCTGTTCCAGCTTCTCAGGGATAGATTTATAGATACAAACTACATATGTTTCCCTGGGATTTTCCTATCTCCATCAGTTTAGAATAACCTGAGCTTGCGTACATGATTATCTTTCTACTCAGTTTCACCCAGGAAATTTCACCTCATTTCCTCTTATTTTAAACGCCTAAAGAGCTCAGAAGACTACATAGCTCAGCAAGATGATTTGAACAATGCAATGATTCCTCTTTTCACTGGCAATGAAGTATAAACAAGGATGAAGGTGTGAATTCCTGGAACTGGGATGGAGATGGGGTGCTCTGGCTGTTGTAACAATAACCGGCAGGGCAAGGCAGTCAGAGGCGCCATTTGTCAGTCACGAAACCAAACGAGGGATTGAGGGTATCCATGTGTAGGCGTTCATCATGTGTCCGTTAGCTACAAGTTAAAACTGTGGGAGAGAGTGCTTAAAGAAATGTGTTAAGGAGCTGTGAACACCTGCTTTATGCTTACAGCTACCATCATGGTTTGTTCTTGATAAATGTTCTATTTTCTCTAAGTTTCAATTCTTTACAGAGCTTCCTGAGATGACCTGAAACAGAAAGTAACACCCCTCAATTAGAACTTCCATAGGAACATCCCAGGACTTGGAGGTATTTTAGAGGTGTTTTTCCTCTCCAGTATATTTTGGGATGATAAATGGCAGGTAAGTAGGAAAGTGAATGATAATGGTGTGAGAAAGCCTTAAAAACACGAAACCAGAGAGGATATCTTTTGGTCCATTTGGTCCAGTATAGGGATGGCTGGACCTCCAGAGCATATCAGAGCTTTTTTTTAAATTTGCAAAGTGAAGCACAATTCAATTCTACTTCTGTCAAGAAGAAAAACACATTTCACAAGAATAAAGAAGAGTCAAGTTTTTCCGTCAGCCTACTGAATTCTTATGCTCAAAAAGAAAGGGTAAGATTTTTAACTTACAGTATAACCGAGTGCTCTGCAGTCAGAAAGCCCAGGAGAAGACTCTTCTGGTTGTGTGGTAAAACAGCTAAAAAACTAGTCTCAACCCTAGATTCCCTCTTCACAATCCCCTCTTGCCATGTTGAACTCTAGTCTTTTTCCTAGGCCACCATCCTCTCTGTGTCCCCTGAGCATTAATTAAGCTGACTCTCGCTGCCAGGAATGCCTCTTCTGGCTTCTCCAACTTTCATCTAGCTTTGGATCTTGGAAGTAGTGCTACCTCCTCCAGGAAGCCCCTTTTGACTCCCACTTCTAATCTATTTTAGGTGTCTCTCATATGTGAGGGCAGCCTGACATGAATTCCTTTCTAAGCTCTTTTGCGATGCTCCTGAAAACACGTATTGACTTGTTTGCTCAGTTCACTTATCTGTGATCCCTTTAAAGTGTCTGCATCTTACTCATCATCACATCTCCACTGCTCAGCACAATGAATATTAAAGCTGTTCAATGAATAATGATTGCATGTATAATTAAGTGAATTAGCTAATTCTCATGGACAGTCTACCTTCCCCATTTTTCTAACAATCAACATTTCATCAGCACTTTTACGGCGGTGTTTAGCATTAACAGAAAGGCAATGTTATTTTGATGAAAAGTACTCTTTAAAAGTGTTCTATTTTTTGATTTTCCAATTATTTATACTCTAGATATTTCCATAAAGAAAAGAAAGCTTAAGATAAAATGGCAATTGGCATACACTGTAAGGATCTTAGAGCAAAAATATCACTTTGCCTTTTGGGGAAAATGCTATTGGTCGGGCCTATTCAACCTGGTTGGAAGAGAATTTTCTGTGAGAGTGTAAGACAAGACACTAAGGGAACATGTAATTCTGAGCACCAGCCACAGAACTAGTCAAGGTGACAATGAACACAGGTCATGTGATAGAGTTTACAATTATGAATTAAAGTAAAAGCAATTTATCAAATCAATCAAATAATATATCCATAAATAACAAAACTTTACAAAATTACAGCAATTAAAATTAATGTAATGATGTTTACTTCAAATGCTCTTAAAGAATATGCATTTAAGTCAGTAGACCAAATCAAAATCACGATCCTGAGAAGAATCTGCAAGAGCTATTTCCAGAGTTTACCTATGACTGCATGCCAGATAGCATAAGAAACAGAAACATGATTAATCAGCTGAAACCATTCTTTCTCATAATCGAATAAAAAGGATCTGTCCAGTTTTATCACAAATGGCATTTTGTGTCAATTCATTTATTTTGGTCCCTCTCTTAGCACATAAGGTGTACTATTTGTGGATAATTAGCTTGAAGTGGTCAGACACCCATCATGTATTTCTTGCATAATCATACTTCAATTGCATATTTAGCAAACCCAATATTCTTTCTTTCCAATATTAAAAAACATATTTTAAGAAGTGTGTTTGATCTACACCTTCCTTAAAAATCCATTTTTCCTTTCTCTCTCGTCTAGTGTATGGCCTAGGACCTTCAACCAAATTTTTAAAAATGCTCATTATTTTTTAAGCCAAAACCAAGTTAAACCGTGGGACCTAATTCTTCTTCCCTTCACATACTGAATCATGAACTCAGCTACACTTTGAAGGAAAGACGAAAAAATGCCTTTATTGACTTATCTGTAAAAGCTAGCTGAAATAAGTAACTGTTGCCAGATACCAGTGTCTACCCCCAGGAATGCCTTAGGCAGGGCAGTGGTGCTCATCTGCCTCCAAGGATGTCCTGCCTCCTAGGCTGCTCCTCACAATGGGACAAGGAATTTCTAAGCAGCCCAGCTGTCAGTTCATAAACAGCAAATGCGAAGCATATGTGCCCGCACTATATACCAGCCCTGCCAACACCTCCATAATGCCATGTCAGCCGGCAGCTGCTTCTGAACACTTCCCGGAACTAAATACTATTTTGAACTGGGGTCTGTGCAGATGTCTTTGTCAATACAAAGCTTCCATGAACATCTACCCAAGATCCAAGATTCATCTAAACAAAACCTGGCAGGGGGAGTCGGGTGGCACGGGGGTAAGGGTCCGTAACATAAGAGTAACACATTCACATCTTCAGCTTCTCAGATGCCATTAAAAATTGAAATACGACAGGAACATTCAAATGTGTGAGTGAGGTGGGTTCATTTTTGGATCTCAAAGATTAAAATCACCTTCTCTTTTTCTCTAAAACCAGAAATGGACAAGAAAGAAAGGCTCTGACCTGTTACTTTGTTCACATCACTTGAAAACCAGAAGAGAATGAATATAAAACAGTCACTGATTTGGATGATTATAGTAAAGTCTTCACAACCTACTTCTGCTGTCCCTCAAAGCAGATTCAAATAGAGCAGGAGCTCCATACAGCTCATGTCTCTCACTTCTAGATCCTGAAGAAGTAAGAGAAGAGGGTCCCAGGGACTAATGGCAATTAAAAAACAGATGTGAACCTACAGTAAGTCTAAGAAACTTGGTTAACCCTTGGGGAGATGTAAATGGATCCTACACCATTTGCTTCCATTTTTTCTTGACTGGGAAGGTCAATGTTAAAAAGAAAAGGAAAACGAGTTACCACAGGGTACATGTTATGTAATGTAGCTATAATAAATGCCTTTGATAACAATACTTATAAAGCAGGCAAGCTTTCTCATTTGTGACCAATGAGCCTATTCAAATTCTTCAACTTGAAGAAGACAGAGTGGAAAGAACCCTTTTGTTCTCCCTTCCCACAAGCCTATTGCTATCACTAGGGCAACTCTTCAGTAACTACTAAATTTCCAGTGCCTGGAAAACAGTGAACATTTAATAAATAATATGGCTCAGCAGCTACTGGCTGCATAAAATCTTTGCTTCTATACTGAATGAAATTACTTGTGCAATCTCATATTTTACACAAAAGCACTATATCTGAGTTAGACACTATATAAATACTATATATTATTAAATAATATAGTTACATCTAAATATCTGAATCTAACATCTACTTATATATATTATACATTTATATGTGTAATTACTATGTACTGAATACTAGAGAAATACCATATAAATACTAGTCAAAAGAGAATCTCATAGCTTTGTAAAGAAGACAAATAATTTAAGCTATTTAATTAAAACTAATTGAATTATAATACTTTAGCTTTAAATCTCCTTAAGTCAGGCTATGTTCCATATTATCACATTCATTCTTAACACCTGGCCACTCTAAGTTCTATAAGGAAGTGGGTAGACATTTGGAACATCATTAATACCATCTCCCAGATTTAGAGTTGAATGTCTTTAAATATCATCATTTAATATCAGTTCCTATATTTAGAGTTGAAGAAAATGGTCTAGCATTTCCTTAGGAGATTGAAATAAATATCACTTCCTAATCAATGTGAGTAGTTTACAAATAAAATTTTCTCAGGGTGAAAGACCAGACTACTGATGTAGCTTCCATATGGGTAAGGAAGGGTCTTTGCTGTCAAGTCCATCATCCAATGGAGATGTTAGCATGAAGCCAATTATCTTAGAATTCAGAAGAGTTATAGAAGATGTGCTCCAGTTCTTACTGAGGTAGAGCTGGAAGTCAGGGGAGCTGCAGGAAAGGTTAAATTAAAAAAAAAAAAAAAAAGAGGACATTTGAACCAAAGCTTAAAATATGACTAAGAAATTGCAAAGCAGAAAAGAGGGGCGGAAGGACACCATGGACAAAAAGGACAGAGAGTGTATATGAGAGACGATAGTGCATTAAGCAAACACAGGTAAGTCAGGGAAAGCTGAGAACAGTGTGGCATATAGTAAGGCTAAAAAGCCTACATGAATGCTTTAATTAAGGGTTCAAACAATCTGATAACAACTAGGAAGACATCAGTGATTTAAGCAAGGAGGTGACAAAGTGAGATTTCACTTTTGGAAAGACCAACCAGGCAAGAAAAGAAAGGAAGCAAGATAACAGACTGAAAGAAGCAGAGCTGTGAACAGACTACTGAAAAAAATAGCTCAGGAAAGACACTAAGAAGTCCTTCACGGGGCACCCAGGTGGTGCAGCTGGTTAAGGGTCTGACTCTTGGTTTCAGCTCAGGCTGAGATCTTGGGTCGTGAAATCAACATCAGCATGGGGCACCACACCCAACACTGAGTCTGCTGGAGACTCTCCCTCCTTCTCCTTCCCTTCCCTTAACCCCCAACCATGCTTACACACTCTATCTCTAAAATAAATAAATCTATCTTCACGTTTAAAAAAAAAAAAAAAAGGCCTCCGATGGCCAACAGACATGAAAAAGTGCTCCACATCACTCGGCATCAGGGAAATACAAATCAAAACCACAATGAGATACCACCTCACACCAGTCAGAATGGCTAAAATTAACCAGTCAGGAAATGACAGATGCTGGAAAGGATGCGAAGAAAGAGGAATCCTCCTACACTGTTGGTGGGAATGCAAGCTGGTGCAACCACTCTGGAAAATAGCATGGAGGTTCCTCAAAGTTGAAAATAGGACTGCCCTATGACCCAGCAATTGCATTACTGGGTATTTACACTAAAGATACAAATATAGTGATTCAAAGGGGCACGTGCACCTGAATGTTTATAGCACCAAAGTCCACAATAGCCAAACTATGGAAAGAACCTAGATATCCATCAGCAGATGAATGGATAAAGAAGATGTGGTATATATATACAATGAAATACTATGCAGCCATCAAAAGAAATGAAATCTTGCCATTTGTGACGACGTGAATGGAACTAGAGGGTATTATGCTTACCAAAATAAGTCAATCAGAGAAAGACAATTATCATATGATCTCCCTGATATGAGGAAGTGGAGATGCAATGTGGGGGGTTTGCGGGGTAGAAAAGGAATAAATGAAACAAGATGGGATCGGGAGGGTGACAAACCATAAAAGATTATTAATCTCACAAAACAAACTGGGGGTTGCGGGGGCGAGGGGGGGTAGGGAGAGGGTGGTGGGGTTACAGACATTGGGGAAGGTATGTGCTATGGTGAGTGCTGTGAAGTGTGTAAACCTGGCGATTCAAAGATCTGTAGCCCTGGGGCTAATAATACATTGTATGTTAATAAAAAATAAAAAATTATATATATAAAAAAAGTCCTCCACTCAGGGTGTATCTTGTGGAGCAGAAAGAATGGAACAAATTTAACGGATAGCAAAAAGGTAAAATGACCAGACTTTGCTAATCAGGCGGCTGCATGAGAGGAGTGAAAAAGATCAGATTAAACTTACTCACTTATTCTGGCACTGAAGAGTGTGTACACGTTGAAGCCTCTCACCAATACTAAAAACGCTGAAGGGAATGCATTTAGCTTCAAGCACACTAGGCTATATAAAGACGGAGGGATCTGGTGTTTCCAACAAACATGGATAGAGCACCTGGTTAGGCCCCACACACTTAAGCATGGGACATAATGGGTATTAATGGTAAACAAAATAGGAATGCTCCCTACCCTCATGGAAGTTTGCTTCTTCCAACGGAGAGATATCTTGACTTCTGTCCCC